>NC_082709.1:146812849-148135038 GCF_030144855.1 Hypanus sabinus | reverse complement strand
AGTGGGCTGAAAGATTGCAGATGGAGTTTAATGCTGAGAAGTGTGAGGTGCTACATTTTGGTAGGACTAATCAAAATAGGAAATTCATGGTAAATGGTAGGGCATTGAGGAATGCAGTAGAACAGAGTGATCTAGGAACAATGGTACATAGTTCCCTGAAGGTGGAATTTCATGTGGATAGTGTGTTGAAGAAAGCTTTTGGTATGCTGGCCTTTATAAACCAAAACGTTGAATATAGGAGTCGGGATGTAATGTTAAAATTGTACAAGGCATTGGTAAGGCCAAATTTTGAGTATTGTGTACAGTTCTGGTCACCGAATTATAGGAAAGATATCAACAAAATAGAGAGAGTACAGAGAAGATTTACTAGAATGTTACCTGCACTTAAGTTGCAGAGAAAGGTTGAACAAGTTGGGTCTTTATTTTTTAGAGCATAGAACGTTGAGGGGGGACGATAGAGGTATTTAAAATTATGAGGGGAATAGATAGAGTTGACGTGGATAGGCTTTTTCCATTGAGAATAGGGGAGGTTCAAACAAGAGGACATGAGTTGAGAGTTAGGGGGCAAAAGTTTAGGGGTAACATGAGGGGGAAATTCTTTACTCAGAGAGTGGTAGCTGTGTGTAACTAGCTTCCAGTAGAAGTGGTAGAAGCAGGTTCGATATTGTCATTTAAAAAAAATTGTATAAGTATATGGACAGGAGAGGAATGGAGGGTTATGGGCTGAGTGCAGGTTGGTGGGACTAGGTGAGACTAAGCATTCGGCACGGACTAGAAGGGCCGAGATGGCCTGTTTCCGTGCTGTGATTGTTATATGGTTATATCATATGACTCAGCACCAAATGATAATGAAAATGATTATGTTGGGAGAGCAACCTAATGAAAAGAGAGCATCATATCTCTATAGGTTGGGAAAGCACCTAATAATTGCCAAAGATGAATTCCACAAGAAGAATGGAAAATTTTCTTGTGGTCTATAAAATGCAAATGTATTACCAATCAAGTGTTAGAAGATAATTGACATAGTTCAGCTTCACATGGTATCTGTAGGGGTTTGGTTTTATTTTTAGCCATGAAAATTGGTAGAGTTATGGATAAAGAGAGAGGTTTTCATTGTATATGGCAGGATATATGTTAGGACGACACAATGATACAACTGACTTACAAGTGACAGAGAACCGAGTTCAATCTTGACCTCAGGTGCAGTCTGTGTGAAATTTGTGCTTTCACCCTGTGACAGTCTGGGTTATCCCTGGATGTTTTGGTTTTATCCCTGCAAGTTATAGGTTACCTAGCTGCAGTAAAGTGAGGGGAGAACTCTGGGGAGAGTTGTTGAGAATGTGGGAAGAATACTGTACAAAAAAGGATGTGTGTGTAGGGCAAAGGAGTGGTTGATGGTTATTGTGGGCACATTAGATTAAAGGTCCTCTTTCCGTGCCACACTCCTCTATGAATCTTTCCACCTACTCAAGGTCTTTTGGAAACTGGGGGTGGATTGATAAATGGCAGATGGAATATAATTGAAACAAGAGTGAGGTGTTGCATTTTAGGAGATTAAATTCAAGAGAAAAATATGAATGGTAAGTCCCTTAAGAGCATTAATGTACAGAGGGACCTTTGGGTGCAAAGGAGTGAAAGAAGCATCAGAGGTAGATTGAGTGTTCAAGGTACACAGCATCCCTTCCTTTACTGATCAGGGCACTGAACAGAAAAATTGAGAAGTCAGCTGCATAACACTTTGTTTAGGTCATATTTGAAGTACCGGTCATCGCACCACAGATACGATATATAATGATTCCTAGATGGTGCAGAACAGGTTCACTGGTACGTTGCCTGGATTGGAATGTGTTAGTTATAGGAAGCTGGACAAACTTCGCCGATTGGATGGTTTTCTCCTGAGCACTGGAAGCTGAGGGAAATTCTGACATAAGTATATACTTTGTATAATTATATTAGGGTAGGTAGTCAGAGTCATTTTCTCAGAATGGAAATGTTAAATAATAAAGGGTATAGGTTCAAAATTCAAAGAATTTCAAAGTAAATTTACTATCAAAGTACATATGTGTCACCATATACACTAGAATACTACAGCACACTACAGGCCCTTCAGCCCTCAATGTTGTGCCGACCCCTATATTCCTTAATAAAAAAGTACTATGCCCACACTACCCCGTAAACCTCTATTTTTCTTTCATCCATGTGCCTGTCCAAGAGGCTCTTAAATACCCCTAATGTTTTAGCCTCCACCACCATCCCTGGCAAGTCATTCTAGGCACCCACAACCCTCTGTGTAAAAAACTTACCCCTGATGTCTCCCCTAAACTTCCCTCCCTTAATTTTGTACATATGCCCTCTGGTATTTGCTATTCATGCCCTGGGAAACAGGTACTGACTATCCACCCTATCTATGCTGCTCATAATCTTGTAGACCTCTATCAAGTCCCCTCTCATCCTTCTACGCTCCAAAGAGAAAAGTCCCAGCTTTGCTAACCTTCCCTCCCAAGACTTGTTTTCCAGTCTAGGCAACATCCTGGTAAATTTCCTCTGCATAGCTTCCACATCCTTCTTCTAATGAGGTGACCAGAATTGAACACAATACGCTTAAGTGTGGTCTCACCAGAGATTTGTGGAGTTGCAGCATGACCTTCCAAAATGCATCACCTCACACTTGTCCGGATTGAACTCCATCTGCCACTTTGCTGCCCAACTCTGCATCCTGTCCATATCCTCTTGTAACCTTCGACAACCTACAGCTCCATCCACAACTCCTTCAATCTTCATATCATCCGCAAACGTACTCACCCATCCTTCCACCGCTTCATCCAGGTCATTTATAAAAATCAGAAAGATCAGTGGTCCCAGGACAGATCCCTGCGGCACTCCACCAGTCACTGACCTCCAGGCAGAATACTTTCCTTCCACTACTACCCTCTGCTTTCTTCCTGTAAGCCAATTTTTTATCCAAACAGCCAAGGTTCCACTGATCCCATGCCTCATGACTTTCCGGATGAGTCTCTCATGAGGGACCTTGTCAAATGTCTTGCTAAAATCCATGTAGACCACATTTACCACCCTACCCTCATCAATTTCTTTTTTTACCTTTTCAAAAAACTCAATTAGGCTTGTGAGGCATGACCTTCCCTTCACAAAGCCATGTTGACATATCCTAACATATGCTTCTTTCTTCCTCTTGACGAGTTGCCTCACCCTACCATATTTTCCTTGTCTCAGTGGGAGAAACCTATCCTGAACCCAGCATAAGTGGTCCCTAAATTTCCTAAATTTTAAGTAAACATTACTTCTGTGCTTTCACCCTTGAACATCTGTTTCCAATTTACTCTCGCTAGTTCCTGCCTCATCCCTTCATAGTTAGCCCTTCCCCAGTTAAGCACCTTCCCATTTTGTCTGTTTTTATCCTTTTCCATAGCTACGCTGAAGCTAAGGGAGTTGTGGTCACTCTCACCAAAATGCTCCCCCACCAAGAGGTCTGTCACCTGACCAGGTTCATTACCCAGAACTAGATCCAGTATGGCCTCTCCTTTTGTCAGCCAGTCCACATACTGTGTCAGGAATCCTTCTTGAACACTATAGACTACTCCCAGCACAGTGCTTGATCCTTTCCTATTTCTGACTTCCACCCACACTGACTCAGTAGACACTCCCTCTGTAGCATCCTCCCTTTCTATAGTTGTGATACAATCCTTGACCAGTAATGCTATTCCCCAGCCTTTTTCTACCTCCCATCCTATTCCTTTTAAAACATCTAAACCCCGGTACCTGCATCAGCCAATCCTGCCCTTCCTCCAGCCAACTTTCAGTAACGGCCACAACATCGTAGTTCCACGTACTGATCCATGCTCTAGGTTCATCCCCTTTATTCCTAATACTCCTAGCATTGAAATAGACACATTTCAACCCCTCTAACTGACTACATTTATGTTTTGTCCCCTACCTGTCCTCCTTCACCAACTCAGAACACATAGCATCATGCCTTTGTCCTTCTACCCTAATCTCTGCACTCACATTCTGATTCCCAACCCCCCCTGCCAAACTAGTTTAAACCCTCCCCAGCAGCTCTATCAAACCTGCCCGCCAGGATATTGGTCCCTTTCCAGTTCAGGTGCAGCCCGTCCTTTCTGTACAGATCAGACCTTCCCCAGGAGAGATCGCAATGATCCAGAAATCTGAACCCCTGCACCAACTCTTCAGCCACGCATTCATCTGTCATGACTTCCTGTTCCTACCCTCTCTGTCTCGTGGCACATGAGAGATTACCACCCTTGAGGTCCTGCTTTTTAACTTCTGTCCTAACTCCCTATATTCCTTCTTCAGGACCTCATCCCTACTCCTATCTATGTCATTGGTCCCCGCGTGGACCATGACATCTGGCTGCTCGCCTTCTCTCCTGAGAACTCGATCTGAGATATCACAGACCCTGGCACCAGGGAGGCAACAGACCATCCAGGATTCTCGATCTCTCCCACAGGACCTCTTATCTGTCCTCCTAACTATCGAATCCCCTTTCACTACTGCTGCCCTCTTTTCCCTCCTTCCTTTCTGAGTTGAGGGTCTAGTCTCGGTGCCAGAGAAACGACCACTACAACTTGTCCCTGGTAGGTTGTTCCCACCAATGGTGTGCAAAACGGTATACTTATTGTTGATGGGAATGGCTACGGGGTGCTCTGCTCTTTCTGTCTATTTCCCTTCCCTCTCCTGACAGTCACTCAGTTACCTGTCTCCTGACTTTTAGGGATGACTGTCGCCCTGAAACTCCGATCTATTACTGCCTCTGCCTCCTGAATGATCTGAAGTTCATCCAGCTCCAGCTCCAGTTCCCTAACTCAGTTTATCAGGAGCTGCAGCTGGATGCACCTTTTGCAGTTGTAGTCATCAGGGACAATTGTGCCGTCCCTGACTTCCCACATCCTACAATTGGAGCACTGGACTGCCCTATCTACTGCCTCCATTACTGACTCCTAAGTTAAATGAATTAATTAAAGAAGCTTACCCACCCTTACCTCTCTAGGAGCAAGCTCATCTCCTGCCTCTTCTCACCGAATCCTCTCGAGCCAAAGCCTCAACGCTCCACTCCTTCATTGGCTCACTACAACCCTAAGAGTAATTTTCAATATATCTATAGAATAATAACCATTACAGAATCAATGTAAAACTGCCCAACTTGGGCACTCAACCAGAGTGCTGAGAACAACAAACTATAAAAAGTAAGAAATAACAAGAGTAAATAAATAAACAATAATTATCGAGAACATGAGTTGAAGAGTCCACGAAAGTGAGTCGTTTGGTTGTGAGAACATTTCAATGATGGGGCAAGTGAAGTTGAGTGAGGTTAAATCACAAACAAGAGAGAATCTGCAGATGCTGGAAATCCAAGCAACACACACAAAATGCTGGAGGAACTCAGCAGGCCAGGCAGAATCCATGGAAAAGAGCATAGCTGACATTTCCAGCAGAGACCCTCACCAGGACTGGAGAAAAAAGATGAGGTCAGAGTAAGAAAGTGGGGGGAGGAGAGGATGAACAACAAGGTGATAGGTGAAACTAGGAGGGGTGGAGGGGGGAGGAGCAAAGTAAAGAGCTGCAAAGTTGATTGGTGAAAGAGATGCAGGGCTGGAAAAGGGGCAATCTGATAGCAGAGGACAGAAGGCCATGGAAGAAAGAAAAGGAGGTAGAGCACCAGAGGGAGGGAGGTGATAGACTGGTAAGGAGATATGGTGAGAGGGAAATGGGTATGGAGAATGGGGAAGGGGGTGGGGGGCATTACCGGAAGTTCAAGAAATTGATGTTCATGCCACCAGGTTGGAGGCTACCCATTCAGAATACAAGGTGTTGCTCCTCTAACCTGAGTGTGGCCTCATCATGACAGTAGAGGAGGCCATGGACTGACATGTCGGAATGTGAATGGGAAGTAAAATAGGAGTTGGTGACTGCTGGGAGATCCTGATTTTTCTGGCGGACAGAGTGTAGGTGTTCGGGGAAGCGGTCTCCCAGATGCCATCGGGTCTCACCGATATACAAGTGGCCATACCAGGAGCACCGGTCAGAGTAGATGACCCCAACAGACTCACAGGTGAAAGGTCACCTCACCTGGAAGGACTGTTTAGGGTCCTGGATGGTAGTGAGGGAGGAGGTGTTAGGGGCAGGTGTGGCACTTGTCCCAGCTGTATTTGCCTGTTTGCCAGCTATGTGGAACAGTTTATGCTCCAAGTCTACACTGGTATCACTCCCCAACTTTTCCAATGCTACATCAACAGTTGCATTGCTGCTGATTCCTGCACCCATGCAGAGCTCGTTGACTTCACTAACTTGCCTCCAACTTCCACCCTGCCCCCAAATTTACCTGGTCCATTTCTGACACATCCCTCCTCTTTCTCGATCTCTCTGTCTCCACCTCTAGACACAGCTTATCTACTAATGTCTATTCTAAATCTACTGACTCTAACTACTACCCAGACTACACCTCTTCCTACCCTATTACTTCTAAAAACGCCATCACCTTCTCTCAATTTCTCCAACTCAGCTGCATCTGCCCTCAGGATGAGGCTTTTCACTCCAGAATGAAGGATATATCCTACTTTTTCAAAGAAAGGGGCTTCCCTTCCTCCGCCATCAAAGCTGCCCTCAACCACACCTCTTCCATTTTCTGCTAATCTGCCCTCACCCCATCCACCCGCCACTCCCCCAGGAACAGGGTTCTTCTTGTTCTCACTTACCACTCCACCAGCACGTAACTCTCCATAACTTCCGCCACCTCCAGTGAGATCCCACTACCAAGCACATCTTCCCCTCCCCCCTCCCCCACTTCCTGCTTTCCGCAGGGATTGCTTCCTATGCAACTTCCTTGTCCATTCATCCCTCCCCACTGATCTCCCTCCTGGCACTTACTCTTGCAATTGGAAAAGTGCTCCAAAATATCCGAGGAATTTAAATTTGATGACCCTCTCCACTTCTGATCCTCCAAATCAGGACTATGGCTTCCTTCTCCTGTAGTCAATAATCAGCTCCTTGGTCTGGCTGACATTGACTGAGAGGTTGTTGTTGTGGCACCACTCAGCCAGACTTTCAATCTCCCTCCTATATGCAGATTCATCACCACCTTTGATTTGGCCTATGACAGCAAACGAATATGGCTTTGGAGCTCTGCTTAACCACACAGTCAAAACTGTAAAGCTAGTAGAACAGCACACAGCCTTGTGATGCACCTGTGCTGATGGAAATCATGGAGGAGATGTTGCTGCCAATCCGAACTGACTATGGTCTGTAAGTGAGGAAATCAGGGATATTGCACAAGGAGATACTGAGGCCAAGGTCTTGAGGCTTACTGATTAATTTTGAGGGGACGATGGTACTGAATGCTGTGCTGTAATCGATAAAGAACATCCTGATGTATGTATCTTTGCTGTTCAGATGTTCTAGGGTTGAATGAACAGCCAATGAGATGGCATCTGCTATTTAAAGTGAGAGGAGAAAAATTGAAAGGTGGTGCAAAAGATAAGAATTTTTACATAGACAGTACACGGTGTCTGAAACTTCCTGCCACGTGAAATGATAGAAGCAGTGAACAGAAATGTTTAAATAGCATTTGGACACATATTATTTCTGCAGCAGTTTGAACAGGGCACAACCGCACAAGCGCGTGGAGGTCAGCCAGTGAGAACAGCAGGGAGAGTTCAAAAGGAGACTGCTTTACAGAGCGGGTGTAACAGTAGAAAGGCTTTGGCTCAATGGGGCTTCGGTGATAACAGGTCGAGGCGAGGTAAGTTAACTGTTTAGAATACAGACAGAAAGAATGTGTGTGAGGCTGGTTTTCTGTGCTCCACGTCAGATGTGGGAGGTCCCGGACACTCCCAGCCTCCCGGATGGCCACATCTGCACCAGGTGTGTCAAGCTGCAGCTCCTTAGGGACCAAGTTAGGGAAGCGGAGATGCAACTCAATGGCCTTTGTCTGGTCAGGGAAAGTGAGGAGGTGATAGAGAGGAGCTATAGCCTCAGGTAGTCACACCGGGGCCTTGGGAGACAGATAAGTGGGTAACAGTCAGGAGAGGGAAGGGCAAGAAGCAGATGCTACAGAGTACCCCTGTGGCTGACCCCCTTAACAATAAGTACTCCTGTTTGAGTACTGTTGGGGGGAGATGGCCTATCTGGGGCAAGCAATGGTGGTTACGTCTCTGGCACAGAGCCTGGCCCTGTGGCTCAGAAGGGTAGGGAAAGGAAGAGGATGGCAGTAGTGATAGGGGACCCTACAGTTAGGGGGTCAGACAGATGATTCTCTGGATGCAGGAAAGAAGCACGGATGGTAGTTTGCCTCCCAGGTGCCAGGGTCCGGGATGTTTCTAATTGTGTCCCCAATACCCTGAAGTGGGAGGGAGAACAACTAGAGGTCGTGCTACATATTGGTACCAATGACATAGGTAGGGAAAGGGAGGAGGTCCTGAAAGCAGACTACAGGGAGTTAGGAAGGAAGTTGAGAAGCAGGACTTTGAAGGTAGTAATCTCAGGATTACTGCCTGTGCTATGTGACAGTGAGTAAAGGAATAGAGTGAGGTGGAGGATAAATGTGAGACTGAGGGATTGGAGCAGGGGGTAGGGATTTAGATTTTTGGATCATTGGGACCTCTTTTGGGGTAGGTGTGACCTGTACAAAAAGGATGGGTTGCATTTTAATCTGAGGGGGACCAATATCCTGGTGGGGAGATTTGCTAAGGCTATTGGGGAGAGTTTAAACTAGAAATGCTCGGGGTGGGAACAGAACTGAAGTGATGGAGGAGAGGGAGTTTGGCTCACAAATAGAGAAAGCTTGGAGACAGTGTGAAAGGGAGGATAGGCAGGTGATAGAGAAGGGATACAGTCAGACTGATGGTTTGAGATGTGTCTATTTAATGCGAGGAGTATTATGAATAAAGCTGATGAGCTTAGAGCGTGGATCGGCACTTGGAGCTATGATGCTGTGGCCGTTACAGAGACTTGGATGGTGCAGAAACAGGAATGGCTACTTCAAGTGCCAGCTCAGAAAGGACAGGGAGGAAGGCAAGAAGTGAGGGCATGGCACTGTTGATCAGAGATAGTGTCATGGCTGCAGAAAAGGAGGAAGTCATGGAGAGATTGTCTATGGAGACCCTGTGGGTGGAGGTTAGGAATAGGAAGGAGTCAATAACTCTACTGGGTATTTTTATAGACCATCCAGTAGTAAGGGACATTGAGGAGCAGATAGGGAGAGAGATTCTGGAAAGGAGTAATAATAGCAGGGTTGTTGTGGTGGGAGATTTTAATTTCCCAAATATTGATTGGCATCTCCCTAGTGTGAGGGGTTTAGATGGGGTGGAGTTCGTTAGGTGGGTTCAGGAAGGTTTCTTGACACAATATTTAGATAAGCCAACAAGAGGAGAGGCTGCAGTTGATCTGGTATTGGGAAATGAACCTGGTCAGCTGTCAGGTCTCTCAGTGGGAGAGCATTTTGGGGATAGTGATAACAATTTTATCTCCTTTACCATAGCATTAGAGAGGGATAGGAACAGACAAACTAGGGAAACGTTTAATAGGAGTAAGGGGAAATATGAGGCTATCAGACAGGAACTTGGAAACATAAACTGGAAACAGATGTTTTCAGGGAAATGTACAGAAGAAGTGTGCAATGTTCAGGGGATATTTGCGTGAGGTTCTGTGTAGATACATTACAGAGTCAGGGAAAGGATAGTAGGGTACAGAAACTGTGGTGTACAAAAGTTGTTATAAATCTATTCAATCAGAAAAGAAGAGCTTATGAAAGGTTCAAAGAACTAGGTAATGATAGAGATCTAGAAGATTATAAAGCTAGCAGGAATGAGCTTAAGAATGAAATTAGGAGAGCCAGAAGGGGCCATGAGAAGGCCTTGGCGGACAGGATTAAAGAAAACCCCTAGGCATTCCACAAGTACGTGAAGAGCAAGAGGATAAGACATGAAAGAATAGGACCAATCGAGTCTGACATTAGAAAAGTGTGTATGGAACCGAAGGAGATGGCAGAGGTACTTAATGAATACTTTGCTTCAATGTTCACCATTGATAAGGATCTTGGTGATTGTAGGGATGACTTGCAGTGGACTGAAAGCCTTGAGCATGTAGATATTAAGGAAGAGGATGTGCTGGAGCTTTTGGAAAGCAGCAAGTTGGATAAGTCACCAGGACCAGACAGGATGTACCCCAGGCTACTGTGGGAAGCGAGGGAGAAGGTTGCTGAGCCTCTGGCGATGATCTTTGCATCATTAATGAGGATGGGGAGGTTCTGGAGGATTGGAGGGTTGTGAATGTTGTTCTCTTATTCAAGAAAGGGAGTAGGGATATCCCAGGAAATTACAAATTACAGGGTGTCTCAAAAGTGCTTTATAAATCCTTTTGCTGCTTTATCATTGTATAGAAATATGATCACTAGTTTGTTAACAGTAAGGTCCCTCAAAATGAAAGGAAATAGATGATAACTTCTTTCCTTCATTAAAGTAATTATAGTAGTCAATTCTAACCAAAACAATTGCTGCTCTGACAACCCCCATGGATTTGTTATACTTGTATGACATGCCCTCCAATCACTCTAATGATGAATGTTCCAAAGTCGAAGATATGTACTTGATCCTTTATTAGCAATTAACAAACATACAATCTTAAAGCAATAAAATTTAACCATAGTTGAGTTTAAATAAGCATAACTAAGCATAAATTAAGCTGTAACTAAGCATTCAACAAAAAAATGGCATCCATCAGCCCTCAGCTCCAAACTGTCTCAAACAAAACACAAATATCACTTAATCACTTTGCTTTAATTATGCCCCCACTCATGTGACTAGTTACCAGAAATAAACACGCAACACTGAATACAATGCAGATGGAGAACAGATGCATGGCTCCAACAGTGGTAATTATTTGTCAGAATATTTTTGTGCTATTTAGCACCAGTAGAATTAAAAATCACTATTAATGTTCAAGAGCTGAATTAGTATGGCCCATAATACAATATTAAAAGCTGAAGATCTAGAATTTTAACGTATCTTTCTTAATATGGAGAAAGTGGTGCCAGTTGTCACATTGCATGAAGCAACACCCCCACCCCTGTTGCTAAATTCTGTTGGCAAAAACCTGAAGGCACTATGCACTATGGGGAAGGTCTTGCAGGTCTATATCTGCACAAGACTTTCCTCTCCTAAGTATAGAACTACTTGGCAAGTGCAAGAAGTTGCATTGATCCAGGATAACTGGAGCAGTGAGATGGTGGACCTGGGGTGTGCATTGTGTAGTGCAAAGGATCAGGTCTTCAATGTGGTTGGAGGCATCAGGACATTGAGGGGTATCAGGGTGGGGAGTGGAGGTGGCAATGGATGGTGGGGGGGGGGGGAGTATTAATGAAGGAAAAGAAGATTTAGGATTACAACTTCTACTCTCATCTCTGGTTCACTCCTGACACTTCCCTTTTCCATCGTGATATAATTATTCATGTCTTAGGTTGTAGGGTTAATAACCAATATCCACATCAAGCTGCAGAAACCCGTCTCCATCTCAACTAAATTTCTTCCCTGTTTATGAAAGTCTTCTATTTCACTCTACCAGTTTCTCCATCACTGTCCTCCCTGTTCTGATTATAACACAACAGTGGTTCTGGGATACCTTTCTCCTTGACTGGTTTTTCTCTCTGGACTCTCAACTCCCCTGATCAATTACTTACACTTTTTGTTTAATTTCCTAACCTCCCTTACTGAGCAAGGATAGTGTCCTCCTTCTCCTTCCAACTCAGCAGCCTCCACATTCAACAGATCACCCTCCACAATTTCCAAATACTTAGCCAGTGATTCGTCCTCTCCTCCACTCTCAGCATACCAAATGCACTGTCCCCATAGTTACTCCATGGTTCACTCTTCACCTTCTTTATCAACAGCAGAAAATAGGAAAACCAGCTTTTTACCTCTTCCTACCATCCAGCGACCAGCATTTCTTCCAGGTTAAGCAGAGGTTTACTTGAATTTATGGTATTGCACAATGTAATCTTCTCATTGGAAAACCCAGACACAGATTGAATGACGTTTTCTCAAAACACCTCAAGCATTTTCTGATTTTATTGAAAATATTTTAATCTGTTTTTAGTTACTAATAAAAAATACAGTGGATTCTGGTTAATTGGGACTCAATGGGACCAGTATGTTTCGGCCCAATTAAGTGGCTGGCTAATTAGCTGAAGTTTCATGGAAATAGTTAAAAATGTATCAAAAAGACAAACTACCATTTAACTGAGTAATAAATTATGTATTTAAATAAAATACAGAACAATTCAGAACACTAACAATACTACTACAGTACTAGAAAACTGTAGCTCATAATAGTTATTGATGGAGGAATTCATCCATTGTGTACGCTGCCATGTTCCTCTTATTCACTGTAAATGAACAAAATCAGTACGGACACCTCGTGGAGATAATGGACTGCCTTCATACAATGTTTTCAAAATTTGCATCCTACAAATCTTCACTTGCATTATAACATTCAAGATGATTATCGATATCTTATAATTTTTCATAGTTCCTAATTTGTTGAAGTTGTAAAATCATTTCATTTTCACTCCTGGCTGTTTCTGGCATCTCCAAGCCTGAATGTTTGAAACCTCAGTGAGCAGAACAGTTCTGAATTGTCTTGCTGCTTTTTTCTCACCAACTATCGGTGACAAAATCCACTGCCTTTTGACATAAACACAAGCAACTGATGCTATTTAAAAACTGTTCACCCTAAGCATGGTGTAGTGTTTAATGGTCACACAAGTGCAATGTGGCTGGCAATAGTTAAAAACTTCGGCAGCAGTCTTCCATTCCAATTAATTGACATAATGATCCAAATAAACAAAGGGAATCCTGGCTATTTCTCGATTTGATTTTATAATTTAAGTGTTGGCCAATATAAGTGGTTGTCCCCATTGACCAATAGCACAATTAACCAGAATCTATATAAAATATAAAAATGTATAAAAGTATAAATGTATACAAAATGAACTTAATAACAAATTCCAAATTATAACAATTATTACAACAAAATCTCAGCAAGAACAAACCCCTCATCATTTATATTTCTGTAAACTGAGTAAAAAATGTCTTAAAAGTTTGAAAGCCAGTTATAAAATTACTATTGAAAATTTATATCTTACACATTTGTAATCTACAGAAATTTTCAATCATTGTAGAAGTAAACCCAAAGACCATGTGTTGAATTTGAAGAGACAATAATTTTACTTGTGTAAATGTTCAATAGAAAAAAAATTTTTGAAGCAACTATTTTTAGCCAAAATTGATGGCTCATTCAGGTGGTATAGGCAGTGGTCCTCTCCTTCCTCTTCGTTCAAGAGTTTCGTTTTTAGGTGCTCTTCCTCCTCTCTGTGCTGTCTCTCCCTGATATGCCTTTTCTCTTGGTGCTGTCCCTGCCCTTGGGCTCCTATCTTCTCTCAGGACCTTCCTGCCTCCATCTGTTCTTTCTGCTTTACGTGCTGTTTGTTTTTCATCCATTCTTTGCCCAAATTCCTGGGTTGGTCGGGTTTTTGTTTGTGGATATGGTCTTCTACATTCCAGGTAGTCTCTTGCAGCTGTTGTTGGCGGCATTGGTTGATTCACAAAATTTAAATCAGTAATTTCTTTCTGTTCTCCTTGGGATGGACGTGGCTTTGCTAGATGGGGAAAATAGGTCATTAATTCACATTTATATGTAAAAATATGTTTAAAAAAATGAATCTAGGTTAGTCACCAGCTCATGTATTAAATTATACAGTACAGGAACAGGCCCTTCAGCCCAAAATACCCAAGCCAAACTTCTTGAGCTAGTCCCATTTCCTTCAATTTGACACATGTCCCTCAAAACCTTATGTCCATGTACCAGTCTCATTGTCTTTCAGATGTTACAACTGTACCTGCCTCTACCACGTCCTGTGGCAGCTCATTCCATATACACAACACCCTTTGTGAGGAAGATTGCTCATCGTGTCCTCTTTAAATCTTTCCTCTCCCACCTTCAATCCAAGCACTCTAGTTTTAGACTCAACTACTCTGGGGAAAAAGACTAAGTATTCACTTTATCTATGCAGTTCATGATTTTATAAACCGCTGTAGGGTTACCTCCTGTACACTAGGGAAAAAATGTCCCAACCTATGCACTTTCACTTTGTCACTCAAACCCACTAGTGCAGCAACATCACAAGAGTATTGAACAGTACAGCATGGAAACAGGCTCTTCAGTCTATACAGTCTGTCCCAAGCACGATACCAAGTGAAACAAACCCATTGCCTGCACAGGATCCATAACCCCCCCCCCATGCCCATCTATTTACCCAAATGCCTCTTATCTGCTTCCAACACCACACTTACCAATTTCTTAGTAACAACTTTCCCCTTCTCACTTTAAAGCTATTCACCCCAGTATCTGACATCTCCACCCTGAGAAAGATGCGCCATCTTCCCTATATATGTAATTCATAATCTCATTCATATTCATAATTCATTATCAGGTGTCTCCTCAGAGCTGAAACTCCTGAGAAAACCTCTCCTTACAGCTAATGCTCTCAATCCAGGCAGCATTCTGGTGAGCATACTTGGCAGTCTCTATGAAGCCTCCATAGCCTTCATGTAATGGGCAGACCAGACCTAAACACAACGCTCCAAATGAGGCCTAAACGATGTTTTATACTGCTGCAATGTGATTTCCTGACTCTTGTGTTCAATGCCTCAACCAAGCACTTTTTACCACTCTGCAGACCTGTGTTGCCATTTTTTATGGAGCAATGGACTTGGATCCCAAAATCCCTCTGTACATCAGTGCTGCTAAGGTCCTGCCATTTACTGTTTAAAGTTCCCCTTACATTTGACGTCCCAAATTGCAACATTTCACCTGTATTCACCTCTTACACAGTGCCTCCAGCATTGTCAAAGACCCCTCTCATCCTTCCCACAGTCTTTTTGATCTCCTGCCATCATGCAGAAGGTACCACAGCATTTGAACCAGAACCGTCAGATCAACAGCTTCTTCCTCCAGACTGTTAGACTAACACCCTGCAGCCACCCTACACACATGTACACTCTGTTTGAATGCGCTAACACCCTTTCTCCCCCTCCACTCCACAACTTGCAGACACACTCTCACCCTGCATTTGTCACTTCTCATCTTTTATTGCTGCTACTTTTTGTAATTATTGGGTGGTGGAGTGGACATACACCTCTACCAAAGGAGATGCAAGGCACTCCTTCCCTCTGCTAGCCTGCAGGTCACCTTTGGGCAAAGTGTAGCACCTGCTTATCCCCAAATCAGGGTCACATGAAGCCATGTGAGTAGGTGGTGGGTAATTGTATGTGCAGCTGTTTATTTGACCACTGACACCAGGCATGCAGTCTCTGAAGAATATTGATCACGGCTAGGGTCACCCGTCCCGCAAAGACACTGTCCAGGAAAAGGCAATGGCAATCCACTTCTATAGAAACATTCGTCAAGAACAATCATGGTCAGCGACCATGACCACCCACATTATGAGACACAGCACATGATGATGATGATTCATATATTTATAGTACTGCTTGCTTTGTTATAGTAATGCTGGTAATGTTACACTGTCTTAGAGAAATATGCACCCTGCACTTCACCTCAACCTGTCAATCTTTAGGCCATGCCAGTCAGGACATGTGTTAATATTATCTTGTGACGGTATATGCTGGATTGTAACTATATGTGCTGTGAATGACTACGTGTACTATGTTTTGCAACTTGGCCCAGGAGGAATGATGTTTCATTTAGCTGTAAACACGTGTATGGTTGAAAGACAATGAACTTGAATTTGGTTGGATTAAGCCACTTGCCACTTCTCTACCTATATCTGCTAAAGATCTATATTCTGCTACATCCTTTATCAACCTTCACTATCCACAAATTCTGTCTCATTGGAAAAATTACTAATCAGCCCATCTACATCTTTTGTCCATGTCACTTACATGTAACATAAATGGGGGTCCCACCACTTATATCTGTGGACCATCACTGATTACAGACCTCCAATCAGAATAACAACTTTCCATCACTACATTCTCTCTTCTAGCCAGTTTTGAATCCAATCAACTGAGTCACTGTGGATCCCACGCACTCTTTATTCTCTTAGATCACCCTATCATGAGGGTCCTTATCAAAATGTCTTACTAAAATCCAGGTACACAATATGCTCTGCCCTACCTCATCAATCATCTTCGTCATCTCTTCAAACATTCCTTCACACTTGTGAAATATGATTGTCCATATACAAAGCCACACTGTTTTTCCCCAATCAGTCTCCGTCTTTCCAAAAGCTGGTAGATGCTCACCCTCAGAGTCCCCACCTGTAATGTTCTCACTACCATTAGGCTCACCAGCTTGTAGTTCCCTAGTTGGTCCTTTCAGTCTTTCTTGAATAAAGGCACTAAGTTAGCTTTCCTTCCATCTTATGGTGCCTCACCCATGGCTAAGGAATATACAAGCATCTCTACTAGGGCCACTTGCAATTTCTTCCCTAGTTTCCTACAAGGTCTGAAGATATACTTGGACAGGTCCTGGAGCCTTGTCCACCTCAAGATGTTTTAAGACCCTCAGTACTTCCCCTTTTGTTATGTGGATATGTTTCAATACATGACCATTCATATCCGTCAATTCCTTAACATGCATGACCTTCCTCATAATAAGTATGGAAGGGTTAATTTAAGATCCCACACATTGCATTGATTTCATTCTCTTTCTAGCTACTCTTTTGCTCATAATACTTTTCTAAAATCATTTAGGACATCCCTCTATTTTATCTGCCGGACCTGTCACATGTACTGTACTTACAAGAATGATGGTGATATTTTAAGAGGTTATATTTACTGGAAGAACCTCCAAAAAACATCATTTTCATTTTCTATCAGCCCCCTCCATTTCCCACAAAGTTATTGGTATGCTGAAAGATGAAAGTGTGTTTCAGCTTTCTATTCCACAAAAAAAAACAGCCACTTGAGAACCCACAGAAGTGAAGTGGGGTCAGGTCCTCCTCACCTCTGGAATAAGCAGAGCTTTTGTTAGTGGGGTGAACCGAATCATCAGAAGCAGGAATTGCCCACTGCCTTCACACCAATGGTACAAGAGTTTCTCCATTCTATTAGTTTGCCTCTACTATATATTCCATTGCCTCCTATTTCTATTTCTAGCCAGTAATAACTATCTTTAGGTTTTGTCAAAGCCTCTGTGACTTTGATCATAGAACTACTGTTAATGTGTGAGCTTAAGGAACGAATATTCTTAAACTACCTGGTCACACAGCCAGGCATAATTTGTTCACATAATCACAAAATGACAGCAGATAAACTGGCATAACTGCATCAACAGTAAATATGTGGCGTCTCACTCCCTCACCCCTACTCACAACTCTGCAACTTACTTAGCCAGCTCCACTTTGAAGTTACATTTCAATCTGTCTCAACTACAAACTCTGCGAGTGCAATACACGCTGCAAAGAAGCTGTGTTCAACCCTTTTCCTTCACTTTAGATTCTTCTGCTACTTACCTTCATTCCATGCACCACAGATTCTCACATCATCCAACAATAGCAGTTCTTCTCTGCTTTGTTCAATCCCTTCATGATCTCCATCAAATCTCTTTGCAACCTCCTCTGTGCCAACCAGATTCTCAAGAATATTTTGACAAGATAAATTCCTCATCCCTGAAATAATTTGGGTCCTTAAGACACCCTCACCAAAGTCTTGACATCTTTATTTGAATGTGGCATGCACAAATGGATGCAATACTCTAGTCATGGCCAAGCCAAACTTTGCCAAAGTTTCAACACAAAACATACTGGAGGAACTCAGCAGGACAGGCAGAATCTATGGAGAGAAACTGAATTTCTCTAGCATTATGTGTGTTGCTCCTGATTCCAGTGCCTTTAGTCTCTCTCATCTTCATTTTATAAAAGTGGACTTAAAATTTCTTCTTCTGATACTATATGCCTCCATTGCTAACCACATTCTCAAACTATTCTTCCACATTCAATGAACTGCACACTCAGCTCTCTGCTGCACTACTTTCAGAATGTGCCTCTAGTTTGCATTGTCTCTTTCTCATTCTTTCAACTTGTATATAACACCTCATATTTCTTAACAGTAGATTTAATCTGTCACCCCTCTACCAGCCTGCCCACATTTTCAAGCTTATTACTGTCCTCCTCACTGTTCCTCCTAAGTTTATATTTACCTAGAGTCACCAGAACACACAATCGGTGATAATCAGAAACAGAAACACCAGTTAATTTTCCAGGTGGAAACCCAGAAATGCTCATTGTTAAACTTAGCAGATTGTATATCTAATCAAGTATCTTTCTCAGATTTTATAATAACTTTGGTTAATTACCAGTGCCATGTTGGATCTTTATAAAAGAAATTCATGTAGTATTACAGTAAATCTAAGTAACAAGTTCATCAAAAGCTTTTGTGAATTAAGAAGGTCATCAAAGCTCACAGATTGATATTCATTGTTTTATTCAATAATCAATTTTTTAATGTTTTAATACTGAGCTAGTGGTCACTCTAAGTACACCACCAACAAACATTCCCGAAACCTGTTTCAGGCTCAAAAAGCCATTCAGTATCAGCACTGAATTTGCAGAATTAGATATTAACACAAACGTTATGGATAGATTAATCAGCATTACATTAAAGTTTGTGAGACATTCTGAGGCTGTGAAGTATGTTATTTAAGTATTTCTTTATTAAAACTAAAATATACAGTTATTGATGTCAATTAGAAACAGTAGTGATTCTTTCATTGAATTCTAATATAACACTACAACTGAGTTTTCTCAAGTTAACCGAGAGAACTGATCAGCCAGGATCTACCATACTGTCTCCAGGTAACACAATCCATTTTACATGGAACTGAATGAAATAGGTCTAATTTTTGCCTTTAGGACTGCATTTATTCTGCTTGGGTAGAATTAAGTTGTGTAACTTCTCATATTTTATAGACTAACCTTTCCCACTTTATTTACTTCTTCTGCTCCCTCATTTCACCAAATTGACTTCTTAAATAAAATACTGTCTACTCATGGGCATTTCTATATCAGGGCAGTTATATTTTATTATATTGTGGTCACTATCCCAACATTACAATAATTTCCTTTGTGTTTAGATGATTCACGAGATTTGTTCTCAACAATTCTTTGTTCTATTGACTTGCTCATTGCAATAACTAACTTTGAATCTAAACCTAAACAGATCCTTTCCTGTTCCTGGTCATAAATTTTAGAAACTCTGATACTGTACTCAAGAGTTTACTGACATCTACTTGAAGGACTACCTTGTACCACATGTACTTTAGTTGAAAGGGAATTCCAGTGCCTGGATACACTATGGGTGAAGGCATAGTGGGCATTAAGTGTGGGAGTGCAGATAAACCACATACAAGGGAAAATCTGCAGATGCTGGAAATCTGAGCAACGCCCACAAAATGCAGGAGGAACTCAGCAGGTCAGGCAGCATCCGTGGAAAAGAGTATAAACGACGTTTTGGGCTAAGACACTTCAGTAGGACGGAGGAAAAAAAGCTGAGGTGTCAGAGTCAGAAGGTGAAGGGAAGGGAGGGAGAAACTTGAGGTGATAGGTGAAACCTGGAGGGGGCGGGAGGACAGGTAAAGTAAAAAGCTTGTAAGTTCATTGGTGAAAGAGATACAAGGCTGGAGAAGGGAGAATCCAATAGGAGACAGAAGGCCATAGAAGAAAGACAAGAGGTAAGAGGTGGTGGGCAGATGAGGTGAGAGGAAAAAGGGAATGGGGAATGTTGAAGGTGGAGTGGCCATTACTGGAAGTTCGAGAAATTGATGTTCATGCCATCAGGTTGGAGGCCACCCAGATGGAATACAAAGTGTTGCTCCTCCTATCTGAGTGTTGTCTTATCGCAACAGTAGAGGCCATGGATGTACGTATTGGAATGGGAAGTGGAATTAAAATGGGTGGCCACTGGGAGACCACGCTTCTTCTGGCAGGATTTTAATTCCACTTCCCATCCACCAGAAAAAGCAGGATCTTCCAGCGACACCCCCCCACCATTTTAATTCCACTTCCCATTCCCATTCCAGTATGTCAGTCCATGGCCTCCTCTACTGTTGCGATGAGGCCACAATGAGGTTGGAGGAGCAACACAGTTTATTCTGTCTCCAACCTGATGGCATGAACATCAATTTCTCGAACTTTTGGTAATGCTCCCCCACTCTCCTTCACCGTTCCCCATTTCCACTTTCCTCTCTCACCTTGTCTCCTTGCCTGCCCATCACCTACCTCTGGTGCACCTTCCCTTTGTCTTTCTTCCATGGCCTTCTGCCCTCTCCTAGCAGACTTCCCCTTCTCCAGTCCTGCATCTCTTTCACCAATCAACTTCCCAGCTCTTTACTTCACCCTTCCCCTCCCCCCCAGTTTCACCTATCACCTTGTGTTTCATCCTGCCCTCCCACTACCTCCTAACACTGACTCATCTTTTACTCTCCAGTCCTGCTGAAGGGTCTCGGCCCGAAACGTCTACTGTACTCCTTTCCATAGATGTTGCCTAGCCTGCTGAGTTCCTCCACCATTTTAGTGTGTGTTGAATGCAGAACGTTTCCTCTATTTTTGTTTTGCAGCTGCGCAGTCCAACCATTGCTGTTAGCAGGTAATTTTTATTTTACATAGCCTGAAAACTGCGCGGCACTTTAATAAAGCTTTACATAATGAAGGCTCCAGCTGCAAGACAAGGAAGTCTACGCGGGAGAGCATTTCAGCCACTCGTTTTCATCCACTTGCACAGTTTAGAGGAAAGCGTGGTGGAGAGGCTACACAAGAGGATGGTGCTGGAGGAGCTCAGCCATTCACACTCATGACAATAGCAGCGACCAGGCATTTGGCCTGAACACCAAACAGTCAATTGACCAAAATAAGATAAGCAAATTCAAAAACAGAAACCAACCATTACATAAATCGTACATGACAAAACGGAAAGCAGTTGGGAGTGTTGGAAGTCAATCGTTACAGACCTTCGGTGTTGGTATAAAGTTTGTCAGGGCAGAGGCTGCAAGTTGTGAGCTGTGTGCTCTTAGGAGTTCTCCATAGAATACTTAGTCAAGAAGACAACAGAATAACTAATAGTTTATTAATGCATAGACTCAAATCTCACAACTCATACACTACATTTATATTGCCAATTTTGATCAGTTGCACTATTTTAATTACTGATGTTGCTAGTTTCCTAGATATTATGTATATGCTTGGTATCTACCAGAAGCTAGATTACTTACCTTTTCGTCTTTGTCTTCGACAAATTCTCCGAATTAAACAAAGCAGGATAAATGATATGATCATTGCCCCTGCTGTTATTCCTGCTATTATCAGAATTTTAATATAACTATTTGGTGTTTCATTATCTGTAAAACAGAAATAAATGTAAATATGAATAAAACCAACAAAACAGCACAGTATGAATTTGCCAGTGTGTATTCAAATAGAAAATATTAAGATATGAAATAATTTGCATGTCAGACCATAAGACATAGGAGCAGAATTAGGTCATTTGCTCCACTGAGTCTGCTCCAGCATTCAGTCAGGGCTGATCCTTTTTTCTATCTCCTCCTCAACCCCACTCCCTGGCTTTCTCCCAGTGACCTTTGATGCCATGTCCAATCAAGAACCTATCAATCTCTGCCTTAAACACACCCAATGACCTGGCCTCCACAGCGGCTAAAAATTCACCACCCTTTGGTTAAAGAAATTTCTCCACATATCTATTTTGAAAGGTCACTCTTCTTTCCTGAGCCGGTGCCCTCTTGTCCTAGACTCTCCCATCATGGGAAACATCCTTACCACATCTACTCTGTCTAGGCCTTTCAACATTCAAAAGGTTTCAATGAGATCCCCCCTCATCCTTCTAAATTCCAATAAGTAGATAGCCGTTTCATTCCTAGACAATAGTGCATCATCACAATTTATGTTCCTATTAAATCACTTATCTGTTCTGTTCATTACAAATGGGACTAAGCAGCATCCATCAGGGACCCCCACCACCCAGGGCATGATCTTTTCTTGCTACTGCAATCAGGAAGAAGATAAAGGAGCCTCCAGACTCACACCACCAAGCTCAGAAGTAGTTATTACCCCTCAACCATAATTGGAGAATAAAGTTGCATCATTTGCTGTGTGGCCAGAACTATGTGGCCAGCCTTGTGTTTGCTATTTGCTATGTATCCAACTTATTGGCCAGAATGTAATCTCTGTATTGCCTCTGTACTATTGAATGCATCAGTGCCTAAAGAATGTAGCTAACAGTGAAAGTAAGCATGTAGAGATGACGGTGGTAGACGGGATCGTGCGATGGTGTGATGGTATGAAAACCAGTCAAGGCCGGGAAGGGGGACACGTGTTCCAAGGAGTAGACTAGAACAAGTTTAAGCTACTGAACAAAAATACTGGTGGCGAATCGAGAAGCTAATGTGCTGGTGGTAAGAGGATATGCTAATGTACTGAGATAAGAAAGTACTATAAAGAATACTGTGTACTAGGCTCAGCGGGCAATTAGTGACACGTTCATTAATTGTCTCAGCTTTTGTTTGCAAATAAAGGCTTAAACTTCTCAAAGAAGCTTCTGCATCTTCTGGTTATTTCAAGAAACCACGACAGAATTGGCGACCGCGGCAGGACCGGAAAGAGACCCACAGAAAGGAAATGGCAGATTGGGGACGCTTCACAGTCCTCTAGGGACCCCCACAGGGCTAACAGAATTAAGGGTGCACCCAAACAAAAGGTAAGCACTTTTTGTGACAATTTGGACTAAGAATTCTGTTGGTTTTGTGGAGGTCTCGGAGATTCAGACGATTATTGGCTATGGGAGATTTAAAGGCACTATTGGTAAGGTTGATGGGAACCTCCAAATTTAACGAACTAATGGAAATGGCTGGCATAATAAACTCGAACGACCCGTGAACTGATGGAGACGGGTTTGACAGAGTGAGGCAGAGGGTATGGCAGGCCCTCAGAAAGCTTTATCCACCCAAAGTGGACCCCAGAGCCTTAAAGGGGGATCCACTGGGAGACACTGAAAACCCAGCAGCCTATGTAGAAAATTAGTTGAAAAGGAGGAGACCGGAGACTGAGCAAGAGGTGGAAAATAGCTTATTTATGACCTCACTGTTCCGACATAGCATTTTGGATGCAATGCCTCCGCAAGTTAAATCCAAACTGGAAGAAGTGGTTGGGCTGACGTCAATGACCCCACAAGAATTCAGAGACCACGTAGTCCATGCAGTTGAGAAATACCAGAAAGACAAACGAAGGTTGGCTGAGCAGCAGGAAGAGGTGCAAAGAATGTTAATACAAATGCAGCTCGAAGAATTCAAAAAGAAGGAAAAAGAGAAAGGCAAAAAGATGCTGCCAGCAACCACTGGTCCGAGTGCAGCCATCAAACTGAATGAAGCACCGCTATATGGGGGAACCGATCATACTGTAAGACAAGGGCCGGAAAACCCCATGCCAATAATCATCTTTGGAGGAGCATTCCCACAAATGCCCTATCAGGAACAGACTAAATTCAGACAGCCCAGACAGGACTGGAAGTCCCAAGGAGGGGGACAGAGGAGCTATGGGCAGAGGGGACCATTGAGGAAATAGGGGGAAAGAGAGGTAGAGAGATTGTGCTGGGGATGCAATCAGCCAGGTCACATGAGAAGAGATTGTCCGTTTACACCATGGCCTATCACACACCAGCAGGAACCGATAAGAAGGGAACTAAAGTTTAGCCAAGGACCAGCCTCCACAGGCCCAAGCGGACCTGTGAACCCCTATGCGAGGTATTAGGGGTGCCCCGAGAACTCGAGTGGGAAGGGACATTACCCAATGATAACAAGGGAGGCAGACGAGGAACCCATTGTTCAGGTTATGTTAGAAGGGCAACTGACACCAATGATGATAGATATTGGAGCCACGTACACTTGTGTACAGCCACAGTATGCACTTCACCTTCCCATGTCAGGGAAGTTTATTAAGACGGTAGGGTTCTCGGGGAAAACACAGTTGACACAGTGCATGGCTCCAGTGCAGTTGAGAATGGGAAATAAAGGAATTGTTTTGCCAGTGCTAGTATTTAAAGGAACTCCAATTAATTTGTTAGGCAGAGATGCCTTATTGAAACTGGAATTAAAATTAGAATGCACCAGAAATGGGCTGAGCATGGAAAGAGCAGGGGCTCAATTGATAGTGCGAGAAGACAAGAAGGCTAATGTCTTTTGGATAGGAGACATCGCAGATCAGATTCAGGAAACCTGGGAAAATGGAAAAAGGGCATGCAGGCTATATTACCCAGGGCTGTAATGCCCACATCTGAGCTACATTGTACAGTGATTTTTGACGAGACTCAGAACAGGGAGTTAGAGGAGAGATGGCACGTGGAGGCATGTACCCAACAGCACCTGGAAGGGGAGGCTGTGATAATTGGAAAGCAAGGGGCAGCTTTACAAGTTAAGTGGAACACCTTTTTAGAAAAATGGTACAGGATACCGGAGGCTGCACCCCACATATCGTTGTTGATAAACAAGGGATTTCAGTCTAAAGACTTAGGACCTTTAGTTAAGAGTGCTGAAACCGTAACAGTGTAGAGGAAAATCACGCCGGAGGTGTGGATATCGGAAGACAACAATTGCATTAAAATAATAGTAAGTGTAGATATGGTAGGAACGATGAAAGAGGTCGAAATAACTCCCCAACCACACATACCATTGCTGAAAAGAGGGAAATTTGTGTTGACGCCAGCCAGGATAGCAGTGTATCAGATGTTATTGACATTTCCAGACATAATCATACAGAGGTGCACTACCAGTAATATAGCTAATTTTGTCCCTTTGGGCTATGAAGGAGAACCCCATGATTGTGTAGGGAAGACAATGGCATTTGCCAAATTCAGAGCAGATTTACAGTCGGAACCACTAGAGGATGCAGATAAAAAGGTTTTGTTCGTAGATGGTTCTTGTTATAGGGATTATGATGGAAATCATGCAGGGTTCTCAGTAGTGATGCATATCAGCTGAGCTATGAATGTTTTATGCGGACAGGTGCTCGTCCAGTGGGCCATTTCAGAGGTAACTTCACTCAGATGTGGGATGTGACCCCAGGCGAAAGACACATAGTAGGTTCCCCTCCACCCGAAGGTACATTGGATGCCCAGACCATCCCCTTCGCAGACACCTGGTGGCTGTGTGGTGAGGAAGGAGGTCTAAGATCCACACTTCCCCTCAATTGGGCAGGTACGTGTACGCGTGTTATGCTACTTCAAGAAGTTATAGTATCCCCTGAAGTACACTTCAACACTGATATCTCTGAACAGCAAACACTATTGCGGAAAAGGAGAAAATATGAACCCGACTCGACGATTTGGATAGATAGTATAGGTCAGCCGAGAGGTATACCTAACAAATTTAAGGCAAGGAATGAGATTGCTGTAGGCTTCAAAGCATTTCTACCCTTGATAGGAACTATTAAGAATGTTGAATGGATAAATTATATATATTACAATCAGCAGAGATTCATCAACTACACCGATGATGCATTGGAGGCCTTGGGACAACAGCTGGATGCAACTAGCAAAATGGCGTGGCAGAATAGACAAGCATTGGACTGGCTGTTGGCAGAAAAAGGAGGAGTTTGTATGATGTTTGGAGAGCAGTGCTGTTCTTTTATACCAAATAACACTAGTCCAGAAGGATCAATTACTAAGTCAATGTATAAGTTGAAAAGTCTAAGAAAGGAAGTTAAACAGAATGCAGGGTTCGGACATCAGTTATTTGACTGGTTAGAAAGTTGACTCAGAGGATGGGGAGCATGGCTGACTAAGATGGCAATGACCGTCGGTATTGTATTGCTGAGCTGTGCGCTTGTTCTGTGCTGTTTTCTTCCTTGTCTCAAGTCTCTTGTAGTGCGTGCTGCAACCAAACAATTTCCGATGCTCGTGGCGATTACTGAAGCAAGCTTAGTGGAGAAAGAAGCACCGAAGAAGTATTGTTACAGCCTACAATACCTGCAGGATGAACAAGAGCAAAACAACAGTGTGGGAGTAGATTGTAGGAATTTCTGAGTTTTTTTTTTCCCTGTCTCAGATACAAAGGGACAGGTTTTTGACTCAGCAGCCTAGGGTAACAGGGTGAGAATACTTTGAGGTCTTGGCACAAAGAATTATAATTTAACCCGAGATTTGGGAATAAGTGCTGGACTTTATTGGGCTTTTGTGTGTGGACTCTTAGTCTTCTTTCTCTGTGTGAGATCGTATAGGTCTCAAAGCGGGGGATTATATTGGAGAATAAAGTTGCATCATTTGCTGTGTGGCCAGAACTATGTGGCCAGCCTTGTGTTTGCTATTTGCTATGTATCCAACTTATTGGCCAGAATGTAATCTCTGTATTGCCTCTGTACTATTGAATGCATCAGTGCCTTAAGAATGTAGCTAACAGTGAAAGTAAGCATGTAGAGATGACGGTGGTAGACGGGATCGTGCGATGGTGTGATGGTATGAAAACCAGTCAAGGCCGGGAAGGGGGACACGTGTTCCAAGGAGTAGACTAGAACAAGTTTAAGCTACTGAACAAAAATACTGGTGGCGAATCGAGAAGCTAATGTGCTGGTGGTAAGAGGATATGCTAATGTACTGAGATAAGAAAGTACTATAAAGAATACTGTGTACTAGGCTCAGCGGGCAATTAGTGACACGTTCATTAATTTGCCTCAGCTTTTGTTTGCAAATAAAGGCTTAAACTTCTCGAAGAAGCTTCTGCGTCTCCTGGTTATTTCAAGAAACCACGACACCATCAGGCTCTTAAATCAAAGGAGATAACTTCACTCACCCATCTTTGAAATATTCCCACAACCCACGGCATTTCTTTCAAGGACTTTCATAAATATTCTGAATATTTATGGCTGATCTAGTCATTATTATTTCTTTCATTTTGTATATGCACAGTTTGTTGACTTTTGCATACTGGTTGAATGCCAGAGTTGGTGTGGTCGGTCATTGATTATATTATTCTATTACAGATTTATTGAGTATGCCTGCAAGAAAATGAATCTCAGGGTTGTATACGGTGGCATATATGTACTTTGATAATAAATTTACTTTGAACATTAATTTTCTACTTAATGACAATCAGAATTGTTAGGACCTGAAACTAACACTATCTAAAGCCAGCCCAAGTATCTCATCAAAGTGTTAGTGGGATCCTTCAGATCTCAAGCTGACCTGGGGAACAGTGAAGAATGTATGTCTCAAGATTTTCTGCAGCTGCATTGGATCTTTGGTAGAGAAGGTTTATCCAAAGGGTCAAGAAAGCTGTGAGAAATGGTATCGAACCTTGAAACCAATGTGTCAGATTCTGAACGCTGCAAGAAGATGAGGATACTTTATGCACATCGTCAAGGTCAGCGAACCTGTATTTGATACGTTCAATCAAATGCACCATTGGTTCCCTACACTGATCTACCTCAGATCTACTGACAGTCTCGAATAGCCAGGAACTGCAGCTGACACTTCCGACTATGCTGCTGGGTTTTCACACACCCATGCCCCTTAACTGTTTAACAAAGACACATCAACCAAACAAATGGTGTTAACAGCCTCTGACGCAGTTTTTTATCTCATGCTGGAAAAGGCTGTGTACAACTGAAAGCAGCTACAGTGAAGCTGCAGGACATGTCTTTATGTCTATGTCCTTACGGTGAAAACAGAGTTCACCATTTGGCCACTGTTGGGACCACAATTATATATTTAAAAACTCATTACTAATCCTCCTTACATCTCCCATCAATTTCTTTACTTCAAAAGGTTTTGATGATACAAACGCACACAGCTTGTTCTCTACACTTTACTTCACTGCAGCTTTGTTCTTGGTTTCATTCCCAGTTTGAGTACCAAAACCTGGGCAGACCAAGGTAGAGAGCAAAGTGTCAGTGATAATGAAGAAATTACAAACCTCAACTGCACACTCAGTCACGTCAGTGAGAGAAATTTATGGAATAGCTTGGAGACAGAACGTGCACATGTTGAGAACTTGAATTCTGCAGTCTGTACAGGAGGGGATGAAGAGAGGCATGGCCAGTTTCATGGAACTGCATTAGAGTTCAGCTGCAGGGGACTCAGATTGGCACTCTCATGGCACCTGCTTAAGAAACAGATTAAAAGTGTGTGCACAAGCAAATGCAGAGTCTTTTAGCAAATTTCCAAAAAACCCTAAATTCAGTGACAATGGAAGATTGCAAGGTTGGTGTTGTAATAGAACTTCACAAGCAGTTGGAGCTCCACCCTTTCGGTCTGGGAGTGGTGGGGAACACAAGCAGAAATGGTGATACCACTGTCGTTCACCGAATCAAAGTTGGTGATGAATCAGCATGCACAGGGAAGATCAAAAACCTTGCTGAGTGGTGCTGCACTCGTCCAGATGTATGATCTCCCTCCTCATCTCACTCAATGTCAGCAAAGTCAAAGAACTGGTTACCCAACTACAGGAGGGAGAAGGAGGAGTCCTCATTAAGTGATTGGAGCCTAGAGGGTCAGTAGCTTTAAATTCCTTACGATTAACATATCAGAGGATCAGTCCTGCGACCAGCATGAAAGTATCATCAGAAAGAAGGTACAATGGCACCTCTACTTTCTTAGAAGTTTGTGTAGATTCAGCATACCACCAAAAATGTTGACAAACTTCCATAGATGCACAGTGGAGAGTATTCTAACTGTTTGTATCATGGTCTGGTAAGGCCTGGTTCAGGAAAGGCTATTACCCTACAATCATCAGGTTTGTAAAGTGGTGTAGATAACTTCAATCCCTGAACTGATTCTATGACTTACAGACTGACTACCAAGGCTCAAACACAAGAGATTCTACAGATGTTGGAAACCCAGAGTAAGACATACAAAATGCTGGAGGAACTCAGCGGGTCAGGCTGCATCTATACAGAGGAATAAACAGGCAAAATTTCAGGCCAAGGCCCTGATGCTTTGAACATTGAGTCAATAATTCAACTTCCATTGAAGCAGAAACTAACTCTAGTCTGGCTACTGTACCTAAAAGCTCAGCCTTCTATCCCTATCAACAGAGCTGTACTCTGAATATTCAAAGGAGATACCAGAATATCCTCCATTAGTTGCTCCAGATTGCGGAGGAATCTCCTAAAGAGAGCAGCAGTATTTCCATGGAGCATAAAACAGCTCTCTTCTCTTTACCCTTCATGGTCCACTGATCAGGATGTACCCCGTTCCTGGTCTGCCAGACATCTCACACTGACATAGGCCACACTAAAATGGCCGGTCCAAACCTTAAACTTCCAGGCTCAAAGCTGGCCAAGGCTAACCCACAAGCATCGTAGTTATGCTAGGATTGTTGAGGTTGTGCCTTCCCTTCCTCCTCCACCTATTTCTTCTTCCCAACCCCCCTCAGGCCCCTGCTTCCTTGCAGTTTAAAGTAAGGTTAGTCGCAAAGGCTATTCCCTTATGTTATAGAGTCATAGAAAATTACTGCGCTAAAACAGGCCATTTGGCCCATCTAGTCTGTGATGAACCATTTAAACTGTCTGGTTAATGGGATGTGCAACACAGAAAATAAAATTATGATATTAACACTAGCTCTGCTGAGTACTGCACAGCTTCACTGCTGCAGTTCAGAAGCAAAAGTGAAGTCAAAAGCGACAAAAGAAAAAGAGCGGACATATAATTGAGCAACAATTAGTAGGAAGTTAGGAGATTGGGAAGCTTTTAAAAACCAACAGAATGCAACTAAAAAAGTTTTGGGGTGGGGGGGTGGGAAGAGATGAAATATGAAGGTAAGCTAGCCAATAATACCGAAGAGGATACCGAAGTTATTTTTAAAGATATATAAAGAGTAAAAGCGAGGCATCAGTAAAGCTTAGACTGCTAGAAAATGATGTTAGAGAGGTAGCAATGGGGAAGAAGAAAATGGTGGAAGAACTGAATAAGTATTTTGCATCAGTCTTCACTACGGAAGACATTAAGTAGTATGTTGAAAGTTTGAAAGTGTCGGGGCAGAAGTGAGTGCAGTTGCTATTACTAGGGAGAAGGTGCTTGGGAAGCTGAAAGGTCTGAAGGTAGATAAGTCAGCTGGAACAGATGGACTACAAACCAGGATCTGAAAGAGGAGGCTGAAGAGGATGTATTAGTAATGATCTTTCAAGAATCACTAGATTCAGGAATGGTTCCAGAGGACTGGAAAATGGCAAATGTCACTCCACGCTTCAAGAAGGGGGAGGGGGCAGAAAGAATAGAAATTATAGGCCAGTTAGCCTGACTGCAGTGACTGTGAACAAGTAGGAGTTGATTATTAAGGATGTGGCTTCAGGGTACTTGGAGACACATAATAAAATAAGCCAAAGTCAGCATAGCTTCCTTAAGGGAAACTTCCTTTTATGTCAATGATTCACATGGTGAAAATGATGACTCGGGGCCAAGTTTGCGGGCGATACAAAGATAGGTGGAGAGGCTTATAGTGTTGAGGAAGCAGGGAAACTGCAGAAAGAGAGGTTAGGAGGATGGGCAAAGAAGTGCCAGGTGGAATACAGTGTCAGGAAGTTTATGGTCATGCACTTTGGAATAGGGATTTAAAGTATAGTCTGCTTTCTAAAAGAGGAGAAAATTCAAAAATCCAAGGTGCAAAGGGTCCTCCTGTAGGATTCCCTAAGGTTAACTTGCAGGTTGAGACAGTGGTGAGGTAGGCAAATGTAATGTTCACATTAATTTCAAGAGGACTAGAACATAAAGGCAAGGTTATAAAGTTGAGTCTTTATAACATACTGCTGAGGCCTCACTGAAGTATTGTGAGCAGTTTTTGAGCCACTTATCTAAGAAAGGATGTACCGGCATTGGAGTGAGTTCAGAGGAGTTTCACGAAAATAATTCCCAGAATGAAAAGGTTATCATACGAGGAGTGTTTGATCGCTCTGAGCCTGTACTTGCTGCATTTTGGAAGAATGAGAGGGGGTATCATTGAAACCTACCAAATGTTAAAAGGCCTTGATAGAATGGATGTGGAGAGATGTTTCTTATAGTCTGGGAGTCTAGGACCAGATGGCACAGGTTCAGAAGAGGAGGAGGAATTTCCTTAGCCACAGGGTGGTGAATCTGTGGAATTTGTTGCTACAATTGGCTTTGGAGGCTAAGTCATTGGGTGTATTTAAGGCAGAGGTTAAGAGCTCCTAATTAGTCAGGACACGAAAGGTTACGGGGAGAAGGCAGGAGAATGGGATTAAGAGGGAAATGGATCAGCATGATGAAATGGCAGAACATTCTCAATAGGCCGAATGATCTAATTCTGCTCCTGTGTCTAATGGTCTTAGTATATCAGCCAACACATCACTTACCTGCACAATGATTCAATTTTACAGTCGCAGCTTCACTAATTTTATTTTTAGCTGTGCAGATATAGGTCTTGTTTCCTGTCTTTTTAAAGGAAAATGTCTTCTCTAAATGATGCCTTTGAACTGTTTCAGTCAGTGAGTCACCTTGTAATGTTATATTGATGTTTGTTCCGTTCTCCGCACTGCAGGTTATATTGATTTCTCCTGGAGAACTACAGTTGATGTTCAGGACAGGTTTTGAGACTTTCACTGAAATAAAAAGAATTACATTTTATGAATACTTTTGACAATGGGAACAGTATTCGTTTTCATTTGAAATTTATGCATTTGATGACACATATGTACTTTGATAATACATTCACTTTGAACTCTATTTTTCTTTTCAATTATTTTCAACAGTAGATGGTGAGAATATTCAGAAGGCCATTTGACATAATTGGAGGCTGAAACACACCAACGTTTCTGGTTAATGCCCTTTCATCAGAGCAAATCTGAGTTTGAGAGCAGAACCTCACTGTCCTGTAAAGTAGAGAGTTCAAAGAATTCAAGGCCTTTTAAGTGAGAAAACAAACCACCTGGTGTATTTGAAATGAGTGACTTTATAATTTTAAACAGTAGCTCTTGTTCTGAATTCTCCCAAAAGAGAAAATTGCTTCTCCATATCCACCCTGTCAAAATTCCTCAGGAGTGCATATCTTGCCTTAAAGTCCCTTTTACAGTTCTAAACTCCTACAGAGGCAAGAAATTATTGGAAAAATTCTGTGAGAGAGGATAAAGATCACTTAGAAAGGTGGGGACTGATCAGAAATGGCCAACACAGCTTTATCAAGAACAGATCTTATCTGATTAAATATTCTGGGGAGGGAACAAAGTTTATTGGTGAGGATAGTGCAGTGGTTACATTCACGTGGGCTTCAGAAATGCCTTTGACAAAGAACAAATGGTCCAAAAGATTAGGGTCTACAGGATTTAGGACAAGTTGGAAAATTGGATCCAAAGTCGGCTGGGCAGTAGGAGACAGAAGCTGATAGCAGAGGGTTTTTTTTTAAGAATTGCCTGTGACCTGTGGTGTTCCCCAGGTATCATCTCTTATTGTCTGTACATTTGGACGTGGATGGAGGAGGCGTGAGCAGTCAATTTGCTGATGGTATGAAGATTGGCTTAGTTGCTGACAGTGTGAAGGGGAGGTAATATGCTAATATTGATTATGTTATCGTCATGGCAGGTAGAATCTAATCCTGATAAATACAAGACATGAAGCCAGAAAGTATGTCATGAATGGTAAGGCCCCAGGGAGTACTGAGTAATAGTAATTGTACAAATCCAAAATACCCTTCAAAATGGCAGCACAGGTGGACATCATGGCTCAGAAGGCATATGGAATACTGGCCTTCATTATTTGGGACTTTGAATACAAAAGCTGGAAGATTATGTTCCAACTTCATTAAACATTGGTCAAACCTCAGCTAGAATGCTGTTCTACAGGAAGGATATTGGCAAGAGATCCATCCGGATATCCGCTGTAGTGGAACATTTCAATTAGAAGATGAGAATAGAGAGGTGAGAATAATACTCTCCTTTGAGCACAGGTTGAGAGGGGTCATGGCTGAAGTACATAAAATTGTGAGAGATATAGATAGATCATGTTTTCCCTTATCAGAGGTGAATAAAACCAGAGGACATAGCTAGTAAGTAAGGGATAAGTGATTTCAAAGAAATGTTAAGGGAATCTTTATCACCAAAACAGTAGCCTGCACTTGGAATGCACCATTTAAGAAAGAGGCAGAGGCTGACAAAATGTCAGTGTCTAGATAAGCACTTAAACATAGGAAGTTGGAGACCTAGTGCTGAAAGGTAGGATTAATACAGATGGCTGGTTACTGGTTGGTGTGAACACGATGGCAAATAGTCTATTTTCATTGCATACAGCTCTATAAGGAGATGCACGTGCACTATTAAACTCGCCAAGTGCCTCCAGCTCTAGCATCTGCAGTCTCTTCGGTTTCAATTCTAGAAGCAAGGTATTGTACTTCTGTTGTGCTAGACTTGGTGAGACCACATCTTGCCTGCTTACCCAAGAAAGCCTATGTTTGCCATGGAGAGAAAGAAAGCAGCAAGGATTCACCAGGAGTCGTTTCATGCCTGCTGTACTTGACAGCAGATGAGATTGAACAGATTGGAACTGTAATCTCCAAAGTTTAGCTGAAAGAATGAAGATCTAATTGAAACATAGTAGATTCTGAGAGGGTTTAACATGTTTCCCTACCCGAGACATCTAGGACCAGGAGACATAGATTCAGAGTAGGGGATAAGGTGTTTAAAACTTAGATAGGGAGACATCTCTTCACTAAGATGGTTGTGGGACTTCAATCACTGTGTTATCATGGACTCCTGGATAACAAGGCAATCAGGTTATGTGGGGATAGTACTGAGACAGGAGTTCAGCTATGATCTTAATGAATGGCACAGGAGTTTCAAAAGGTTTTGATGACCTGCTGCTGTTCTTGTCTGCCAATGAAAACTCAAATAAAAAATGAAAAAAAAAGATTTTTTAAAAACTTCCTCTTTTATTATTTACTCTGCTGGTATAACAATTCTTTCCCTTCCTTGTATTTCTCTATCTATACCTGATAACAAATAAAATATATACTTTCAGCTCAATCCTCAAGCTGAATTTTATAATCATTTAATGTATATGGTTATATAACTGTGTGGTTATGTGGCATCTGATGAACAGCTATCTGGCAGTCCAGGTACACCACATTCCCTCAAGCTTCCTTCAATGCATATTTTCCATAATTTGGGGTGTAGAATATGCTTTAGTTAAATTCGCAAAAGCAAAAACAGAACTAACTGACTCATAAGACTCACTTACTAATTAGTGTAAGTATGCAAGAATTAACAAAACAAATCTGTTAAACATAGTAATCATTGTGTTGATTCCATTGTTTTTACCACAATGGAAAGAGTTATTGAATCTTGCACTCAAGTCTTTGTCAAACACCTTACACCAGATGTTTTTAAAAAATGCTTGTTATTCAGGGTGATGAAAACATGTCTAAATTTCATTGTACTTCATAATCAGCAGCTTTGCACAGTTCAAAATGGAGTTATAGATATGGTGTAATATAGCAAAGATGAACTTCATTCACCCCATTGTGTAGAACTTGGGGAAGTAGAAATTCAGGTCAGAGATCAGAGGAAGAGTTTTTTAAGCAGAATCCTCTGAAAATGCACAGATACTGATGGAAGGAAAAATAATGTTATAATTTAAGAAAATGTTAAGTAGGTGGTGTAAAGGAAAAGTGAGCGAAAGAAACTGCTGCTCATTTGAAGGATAAGTTTCAGTATAGGATTGGTTGTATTGAATGTTATGTTTTCAATGGCATGTAACTCTAAATATTGTCCCTTTCTTCTACAGAATATTATTAATTGTTTAGTATGTAGATTAGTTTTATGAGTTAGCTTATTTTGCAACTAATGCTTATCACTAGAAGTTTATACCTGCAATAGTATTCTGTATAATAAGTCTTTCCAGAAACTTTTAATTGAATGAGCCGGCAATGGAAAAGACTTAGCTCATTTATTTACATCCTACTAAGCTGATTTGGATAACTAACCCAACTGCAATTAAAATAAAATAGATTAACAAATTAGTACATCTTCCAATATCCGTCTGGTAATGCATATGATTCGACATAAAATTAAGCTGCTAAAATGTAATGCCATCTGAAAAGCTCCACAATAAAAGGTGTCACAAAATGAAAACTTTACAAAATGGAAAGACACCATCAGATGCAGTTAGAATGAAGTTAAAGGAGTCATACACTTTACACCATATCAAAATCACCACTAATACAATTCCAAATCTTTTAATTCTTAAATATATTAAAGAGAGATAGCTTTTAGAAGCATTTATCATAACAGTTAGAAGGCAAGGGTACAAGGATTCAATAAAGGGAAATCATGTTTAACCAGTTTGATAGAATATTTTTTTTTATGAGCTAACAGACAGAACTGATGAGAGCAATGTGGTGTACCTGGACTGCCAGATAGCTGTTCGTCGGATGCCACATAACTACACAGTTAAAGTGCATGGCATAAATAGAACATTGACACAAAGATGTTGAACCAATAAAAAAGTGTTATGGTGAACGATTGTCCACCGATTTTGAGAAGGGTGAATAGTGGAATTCACCAAGGTCAATGTTTGCTTTGGACACTTTTAATGATCTACACTTGTGCTAGTCACAATTTCTACATTTCTGGGTGACTCAAACTTGACCAGTATTGTGAATTGTGAGGAGGATAGTGATAAATCACAGCAGGATATAAGCAGGCTGACAGAATGAGCAGACATGTTGTTTAATGCTGAGATACGTGAGAAGGTACATTCTTCTAGGAAAAATTAGTAGAGGCAACACATACAAAATCCTAGATGAACTCAGCAGGTCAGACAGCCTCTATGGAAATCAATAAACATTTAACACTTTGGGCCGAGACCCTTCTTCAGGGCCAGAAAGGAAGGGTGAAGATGTCAGAATAAAAATATAGGGGGGAGGGGAAGAAAGACTAGCTAAAGGATGTTAGGTGAAGCCAAGTAGGTGGGAAAGGTAAAGAGCTGGAGAAGAAGGAAGGAGAGGAGAATGGACCATGGGAGAAAGGGAAGAAGGAGGGCCCTGAGAGGGAGGTGATAGGCAGGAGAGAACAGGTAAGAGGCCACAGTGGGAAATAAGGGAAGGGGAGGAAAGGAAGTAATCAATGTTCATGCTATCAGGTAGCAGGCTACCCAGACAGAATATGTGTTGTTGCTCCTCTATCCTGAGAATGGCCTCATTGTGATAGAAGAGGAGACCACAGACCAATTATGTTGGGATGGGGATAGAAGACGGGGTATAGGATTTTAAATGGGGATATGAATTTAAATGGTTGGCCATTGGAAAATACTGCTCTTGGCAGATGGAGCAGATGTGCGTGAGAAAGCAGTCCCCCAATATACATTAGGTTTCACCAATGCACAAGAGTCTATGTCAGTAGCACCAGATACAGTGGACAACCCCAAAAAGATTTGCAGATGAAGTGTTGCCTCACCTGAAAGGGCTGTTTGAAGCTGAGTGGAGGTAATGGAGGAGGTTAACGGGCAGGTGTAACACTTCAGCCACTTGCAGGGGTATGTGCCACGAGGGAGATTAGTGGAGAGGGACAAGTAGACAAGGGAATCACACAGGGAGCAATCCAAATGGAAAGCGTATAGTGGATGGGAAGTAAAGATGTTTTGGTGGTAGGATCCCATTGAAGATGGCAGCAGTTGCGGAGAATGTGTTGAATACGAAGGCTCATTGGGGTGGTAGGTGAGGACGAGAGGAATTCTACCCCTGTTGAGGCAGCAGGAAGATGGGGAGAGATTTTTTTTTTATCAACTTCCACCTGGCCCTTAAATTCACTTGGTCTATTTCCAATACCACCCTCCACTTGTTCAATCCCTCTGTCTCCATCTTTGGAAACAATCTGTCTAGTGACATCTTATATAAACCTACTGATTCCCATGGCTATCTTGTCTACACCTCTTCTTACCCTGTCTCCTGTAAAAATACTATTGACTTTACTTGAGTCCTTCGTCTCCTCTGCATCTGATCCCAGGTTGAGACTCTCCTTTCCAGGGCACCAGAGATGTCCTTTTCCTTCAAAGAAATGGGATCCCTTCCTCTGCCATTGATTCCTCTGCCCTCACCCGCATTGCCTTCATTTTTCAGACATCCGTGCTCACCCCCTGCAAGATGGCTTTTTAGAATAGCTCGTGGTTGAGCCCAATAGAGAAAAGGCAATTCTGGAACCCAGTATAACCTAGATATAATTGTTTCAAGCATTTCAGACTTCCATGTTAGCATTTTGTAATTTTGTTTCCATCACAACATCTTTGCAGTTGTGCTAGGCTCACCCACACAATTGACATTCGGAGTCTGTACTGTATGCACCTGTGAACCACTTATGACCTAGATACGCCATTTGAGACTGGGTCATGGAAAATTACTCTAAAATCACTCATCATCGCTGCCAAATCTGCACTATGAAATCAAATGCCATTATTTGCCAAAGAGAAGCTGGTACCAGTTCACAGAATAAATGAAAGAGGACAGAAGAACTCCATCAAGATGAATTTAGATTTAATAGAGCCAAAAATATGAATCCTATCAATCATTCTGGAAATATTACAAATATATGTTTTCTTGGCTGTTTTTCATTTTTTTTGTAGGTTAGCTGAGACAATTGATTAAGGCAATGTTACAAACATGTTCACTTAAAAATTGTACTGCTCAGACACAAAATTTACCGAAAAAAAATATTTGGTACAATACACTAGTTTATTCCAGTAAGAAATAGAACGATATTCCCTAATGAATTAATGCCGATGGGGTACTGTTATCAGTTATAGATGAGTATTGATCTGGGAGATAACGCTTCAGCTTTTATTGTAAATGATGGGTCAGAGCAGCTTGGTATTGGCTCTTGCTGATGTTGATAGTGCAGCTCAAACACCATCTATAAATTTGCCCATGACATCACTATCATTCGCAGAAACTCCAATTATAACAAGGTGTCATACAGTGGTGAGATAGACCAGCTGGTTGAGTGCTGTTGCAACAACAATCTTGCAGTCAATGTCAGCAAGACCAGGCCATTTACTGTGGACTTCAAGAAGGATCAGTCAGGAGAATACACAACAGTGCTGGAAAGAGTGAGCAGCTTCAATTGCTGGGCTTGACACATTGATGGAATCAAGAAGGAGGCATGCTCGTGGCAATATTTTATTAAGAGTTCGATGAAATTTGATACATCATCGCAGACTAGCAAATTTCTACAGATGTACAATGGATAGCATCCTGAGTGGTTGCATCACTGCCTGTATGGGACGTTCCAATGCACAGAATCACAAAATGCTGCAGAGGGTGTAGACTTAGTGAACTCCATCAGGGGCACATTCTACCCACCATTGAAGACATCTTCAAGGGTGATGCCTCAAGAAGGAGCTTCCATCATTAAGAATCCTCACCATTCAGAACATGCCCTCTTCTCATTACTACCATCATGGAGGAGGTATAGGAACCTGAAGACCCAGAGCTTCCTCCTCTCTGCAATCAGATTTCTGAATGGTCCACAAACACAACCTCACTATTCTTCTTTTACACTACGTCAATGTTTCCTCTTTATTTATTATTTTTTTTACAGCTGCACAGACCAACCATTGCTCTGAGAAGGAAACTTTTACATGGTCTGAAGACTGTGTGGCATATTACATGAAAGAAAATTCCAGCTACACAGCAACAAAGGCTATGTGAACAGGAGCATTTTAGCTACTGTGTGGCCAAGCATGCATGCACTTTGGAAGGAACAGTGGCCTATATATTAATTTGTAACTTATTAGTCTTGCACCGTACTGCTGCAAAAGAACAAATACTTGACATACTGCATGTCAGTGATAATAAATTGGGCTCTGATTCTGATTAACACTGCCTAAATTGCTAGCTATTCACTGGGTATGATTCATCGCTAATTTTTTTTTTCTTGTTTGCCTCGAAACCTGTTAATGTCAGTAGATTTTGGGTCTGATATCCTATAACTTGCAGCCTTAGGATACAATGAATAGTGCACTAGTGTGCACTTTAGTTTTTAAGGTACACTAAAATGGGTAGTGTGGTAGTGTAAAGGTTAGCATTATACTGTCACAGCATCAGTGGCCTGGGTTCAGTTCCGCCACTACCCGTACAGAGTTCGTACATTCTCCCTGTGTCTGTATGGATTTCTTCCGGCTGCTCCAGTTTCCTCCCACATTCCAAAGACAAGGTTAGAGGGTCATTTGGTCAGATTGTAACTGGGCGGCATGGATTCAGGGTTGGAAGGGCCTGTTACTGTACTGTCTCTCTAAGTAAATAGCAGTGTTAATTAATTTAAAACCACTTGTTACAAATGCTCAAGCATTCATATAGTATCACACAAATATATAAGCACCAGACAATAACTGATCTATGCCAGGACACTGAGAATTCCAACCAATCATAATGCAAAAAATAACAATGCTGAAAATACTCAACAGGTCGGGCAACATCTGTGGAAGGAAAACCAGAATTAACATTTCTGGTTGAAGATCCTTCATTTGAACATGAGTTTTTGACCTTTATTGTTAATCTTATTCACTGAGGGGCAATGAATATAAATAAATCCACTCCCTGTGGTATTATGAAAGATAAATCATGCTTTATAAACTTGTCTGAATTCTCTAATCATGAGTCAGTGAGAACGATCAAGGGAAACCTGTAGATATATTTAGATTCCGAGGAAGGCATTTGAAAAGGTGCCACATAAGAGGCTGGTGCATAAATTAAGGTTCTAAGATATTGGAGGATTTGAGTGAGTATGGATTCAAAGTTTGTCATCACATAGAATACAACAAATTGGAATAAATGGATCATTTTCAGGAAGGGCATTACCAGTGGGGCTTTGTTATAGCTGTACAAGTAATGAGTGACACCATGGTTGAACAACTGTGCACAGTTCAATCACCTTACTTGAAAAAGGATATAGTAACATTGGAACCAGTCCAAATGAGATTCACCAGGTTAACACTCCTATCAAGAGATTAGATAGATTGGGTCAGTATTCCTTGGAATTTAGAAAAATGACAGATGATCTTAATTCATACACATAAGAAGCTCCTGTATAGGTGCATGGAGCTTGGAAAAATAGAGGGCTATGGGTAACCCAAAGTAATTTCTAAAGTAAGTACATGTTCAGCACAGCATTATGGGCTGAAGGGCCTGTATTGTGTTGTAGGTTTTCTATGCTTCTGAGATCCTCAGTGGGTTTGACAAGGCAGATGCTGAGATGTTTCCACCAGTAGGAAAGGTATGAACAAGGGCATGGAGCTACAGAGTAAAGGATCAATCATTTAAAACTGAACTGCTATTCCCTTAGTCCTATGTTATTGTGTGTTTGTGATCTACATTTTCCAGCATTTTCTGTTTTTGTTTCAGATCACCAGTATCCATAGGGTTGGTTTTTAACCAATAAAATTAACCTGCAGTGGTACTCCTGTGAATTTTGGATGATTTTAGAGCAGGGCCAATATCAAATGTTTTTAGCAGCACAGCAACAGACTTTTGCAATGCTAGATCAGTATTACATTAACTCCAAAATCTGCATAGCCAGAGTGTTGTACAGATTTAAGCAAATCAGTTCGTCTACTAATTTGGCTTAGATAGACCCAGGTCATTATACACTCCTTTCAAGTCTTGAGACACCAAACATGTCCCCCTTAGGTATGAGCATAGAGTCTTTAATGAAAAAAAATAGCTTAATATGCTTATGTTACAAATCATGTAGTTACAACATAGTGTTACAACTATGCTACAAATAATGCTTTGGGACTCCAAGAAACTCTGATCATGTCTTAAAAGAAATTGTAAGACTATAAACTTACCAAGCAAAAACAATTTCAATGTGTGGTCATACAGTCTGTTTCCCTGACGATCAAACATTTCGTAGCTGTATGTTTGTTCATCAATTTTTGTTGTGGTGATAAATTTCAGGGTGCCATTTGGGAAGGCTTCTACCCTTCCCTGAAAATTTCCGTACACCTTGGAGCCGCCTTTGTACCGTGCAATATGCAAGCGTCCTATCGTCCATTGGATCTCAGCTGCGTTGAGCGAAGTTAGATCTCGAGATTTTAACAATGCTGATTTCCCAAGTTCGCTGTAAACAGTCTCCACATTTTCGTTACTTGCTGTAGGAAATCCTCCTGCGGGTTTTGTTTTTTTTAAAAAAAAAGAACAAATGTTTTGAGTGTATTTCATAAACCAGATCTCTGAAATATACATAAGTAAGATTTTGATGAACTGTTATATAAAGAGCAGTTCCACTCTGCGGGATGAATTGCCGATCCGCTGTGATAATGTCGCTAATATTCAAGCCTGGCACAACCTTTCACACTGCTTTTAGTTTTCGGCATTATTTGAGAAAGGTTTACTTTACTTCCCTCAGAGAATGTATCATAATTCATAACGAAAAATATAATGACTTTTTTTCAAACTAGAAACGAGATGTCTGCAAGACCAAAGAGTATTATAAATAGACATTTTCTAATTATTCACGCTGACAAGTACAAATTTTTTTGTAGAGCTTATTCATACGTGCAAGTGTTCAAACTCGGTATTTTATGTAAATAGTGTACAGCGTTTGATACCGTAAACGGTTAAATCCTAACTAACAACTATACAACCGATGTTTCAGTACATTCAATTACAAGTGTACAGTCAGAAAACCGCGTTGAATTATCCTTCTTTCCCAAGTGCTTTTACAATGATTATCTGGCTAAATTTTTATATTTGGTATTAAACAGTCAACATCGGAACAGCAGCCTCCCATAAGGGAAGGAAAGCAAAGGATTGCAACGTTACGGGCTGTACAGATTTCACTCGTTTTATATCATTGTAAAAATTAAATTTATTCCGTACAATTAAGGCACAACAATTAATCGCAATTGTCTACCCTTACCTGACGCAACTAGTAGAAAAAAAAGGTTCAGCTGTCTTGAATACTTTTGATACCAAATCATATTGACTGATCTGTGATTGCTTATTCAGAATTGAGAGCAAATGTATTAGAGATTGTAGCAGCCTAACGAAAACATCTCGGTTCTGGGCGAAATAGAAAGAGGAAGGGTTTGAAATGGAACTGTCGCGAAGGGGGTGTTGGCAGGACAAACTCTGAGCAACAGAGGAAACGGCGATAATGATCGGTGAGGTGAGTGACAGCTTTCAACGGAAGATGGAGAATTTCTCCAGGAGGCAGTCCAGAGTGGGAGGAAAGAGTTATGAAGTACTAAGAGATGGAATTTAAACAGAAATACTGGAACTGCTCAGCAGGTCTGAAATCCTCCAGCAGAACGATTCTGAGGAAGTTGTCCCGCGCTCGGAACGTTTCTGCTTTCCACATATATTGCCTAACCTGCTGGTTGCTCCAGCGGGTTCGTTTCCTTTATTTCAGATTCATAGCATCTACAGTTGTTTGATTTTTTAAAAGATCCTATGTGGTGGGGAGTTGAAGGGAACAGAAGAACTGAACGAGGTTTCCCTCCAGCTTCAGTGGGAATAGGGGTATCTCCAGTCATGGGTCAAGGCAGACTCTGTGATCTTGCTCTGCTGTGTGTAGAAAGAGAAGAAACTGAAAAAACTGACTTTGATCACATCATAGACCAATTTCCATCAGTGAAAGCAAGGAAGGTGCAGCTACAATTTCCATGTAGTGGCATATTCTGTTAATTAAAAGATTAACTTGTATTTTTGAGCTGATATTTATGGTAAAGTTATCTAAAAAGATGGGTGCCAGTTGTTTGGACAGGGGCGCAATTTCAGTGCTTGCCGTAGGTGTTATTTTCCGTAGATACGCCCTGATCTCCACACACCCACCTTTCCCTAAATCCTTTCACATTAGGCCACTGAATTGTGAAATGATAAGAAGAAAATGTCAGTATTTTGAGTTTCAAAAAAGCCTCTACCTTGGGGTGGACTGAGTGTGGAAGCGCCACGACCTCGGGTTGTCGGTAGAATAATCCTGCGGGCTGAGTTTTTTTTCTGTTGTTTTTTTTTCTCTCTGTCTACATTTTAGTAATTATAATTATCTGTATTGTTGCACTTCAGGTGGGTTTTTTTGTGTTACTGTTTGGTCTTTTCTCGTTTACATTTGACTGCGAATGAGGAAAGGGGCTCTGAAGCGTGACGTACTTTCCCTGGCTCAAGTGGTCCACCATGATCTAACCTTGAGATTGGGTCTCCCCTCTGTCGTGCCATCTCCAGATATTAAAAAATTACTCGCGGAGCCGGTCTATAAATGACCGAGGGCCCGGTTCCTTGTCGCCCCCGATCAATAAAGAGGGCACATGTACCCTAGAGGTCGTAGAATTAGGAGATAACTTCGCGACCGTCACAGACTCTCCCTTTGCTGAACGGTTCTTGGACTTGCCCGACCTATCCAAACAAGTATGTCGACAGTGCCCCCCGTCTCTCCCCCTCCACCCTGGCCCCCGTCCAGTGGAGCAGGGTGAGGAACGGACTTTAGATTCGCTCCAGAACAGCAAGGTGCCACAGTTGGTGGACATGAAGGAACGTTCCTCGAGCTGGCCGCGTCGGTCCAAACCCTTTGGAGATCCACGGAGCCGGGCAATCAAAAATATCCACGACTGGGCCAGAAGGTATCGAAAGGTCGCCTAACCTGCCCAATCCCTGAGGGCTTCGATGGGGATCCCAAGTCTTGCCGTGGGTTCCTAATACAGTACTCTCTGCTCTTCGAGTTGCTACCTTTCAAAGTTTCCCACTGAGGCTGGCAGACTTGTCCCTGTGTCGCAGAGCCTGACCCACTCCATCAAGTTCCAGACACAGTCACTCAGTTTTTGAAGATGCTGTAGATTGGGTTACAACTGTGCCATATTCTTTCCGCTTCTTGATAACGGACTTGGCTTACTCCAAGTAATATTCAATGACTTGGAAATTTTCTTGTATCCATCTCCTGACTGGTGTTTCTCAATAACCTTTTCTGGGTTACTTGGGAGTGTTTTTTTTCTTCATGGTGTAGCTTTTGCCAAGATGTTGACTCATCAGCAGTTATGGTTGTATTCCAGTTATGGGTGTATTTTTACTACAATCAATTGAAACACTTTGATCTCCATTTAACTAATTATGTGACTTCTAAAACCAATTAGCTGTGCCAGTGCTGATTTGGTGTGTCATACTAAAGGGGGTGAAGACTTATGCAATCAATTATTTTGGGTTTGTATGTGTAATTAATTTAATTAACTTTGTAGAGATCTGCTTTCACTTTGACATGAAAGTATTTTTCTGTTGATCAGTGCCAAAAGAGCCAAATTAGATCCAATGTGTTTCAATGTTATAAACATGAAAACTTCCAAGGGGGTGAATACTTTTTATAGGCACTGTAAATAAAATTCCTAATACTGATCCCTACGGCATACCACTAGTCACTAGGCTCCATATGAGAGGGAACTGATTCAATAAGACAGCATCACTCATCCACCTTTTAGGATGCCTCTTCAAACAACTCTAAATGGTTCTTTGAGTATGACTTCTCATGCACAAAACCATACAGACTCCTCCTAATCAAAGTCTAACTATCCAAATGTTGGTCAAGTCCGGCCCTCAGAATTCTGCTCCCCCCCCACCCCCCACCACCCTCAGTAACTTTACCGTTAAGCTGACTGGCCTGGTGTTTCCTAGCTTTGTCCTTGCTATCATTTTTTTTGTAATTTATTTTTTAATTGAAGTTCATCATCAAACAAACATTTCCATAAGATGTATTTCAGGCATTGTACATATATATCATATATATCACAAATCTCCACAGAGTATTTATCTGAGGTATAAACTTATAGAAAAGAGTGGAGAGAAAAAACAAGCAAAAGGAAAGAACTACGTACAGGTAGGGAGTGATCATTTTTTTTAACAACAGATTCATTGATTTGTGAGAATAAAATCAGGCCTATGAGGCATTATGTAGTTAAACCATTTTTCCCAGTATGAATCAAATTGTTCCAGCTTATGATTAACAGATGTTGTTATCTTCTCCATTTTGTAAATGTCCATTGTAATTTCCATCCATGTATTTAAAGTTGGGCTCTCCTGTGATAACCATTTCCTAGTAAGAGTCTTTTTACCAGCCACCAACAGTATATTCATTAAATATTGATCTCTTTTCAACCATTCTTGAGGTATATATCCAAAATATATGGTCTTACTCTCTAAGGGTATTTCATAATTAAAGATGTCTTGTAGGGCATTGTGTATCCCCCTCCAATAGTTTTTGATAACAGGGCAGTCCCAAAAAATATGATAATGATTTGCATTTTGATTTCCACAATTTCTCCAGCAAACAGGGAGGTTACTATCATAAAGTGATTCATTTTTAAAGAACAGAACAACATTGGACACCTTCCACTCTTTCACCAGTGGCTAATGATGAAGCAAATATCTCCATAAGACCCTCTTCAATTTTCTTTCTAGCAACCTACAAAGTCAAAGAATGTTCCTGGGAATTTCCCTCTTAAGTGTAATCTTCATCTTATGGTCATCAAGAGATTCACTCCTCCCTGACCTCCAAACCCAATGTGTGTTTCCTACTTTATATCAACCGAAATATGTGTTATCTGCCAAAGTTCCCTAAATGCACCAGGTTTACCCTTCACACTTCCTGCTGTACATTTGTTATCACACACTTAAAAGCATCCCACTTTCCATTCACGCTTTTCCTTTCAAATAAGCTCACCTGATTCAATTCTTTGAGTTAGTGGAAGAACTTAAGGGAATGGTAATTAGTATCCATGAACTTAAGCCTGTAGACTTTGGAGGGAAGCTGGAAGATCATTTCAAAACTATGATGAACATCTAGATGGATTTTTATAGGCTTGTTCTGAATAAGGATGCAATGAAAGTTCATGAGTAAAAGTTATTTATTTGGACTTATTGCTGTGGGTGAAAGGATGATACTGATGCAGCCAAAGTTAACCCATGCATACTGTTCGGGTCAAATTTGACCCGTTTTGATATTTGACAGCAGGAAAAAGCGCCCTAAATGCCATTTTTTTAGCAGAAATTTGATGACGTTCCCTAAAGTGACCCAAAATGCACAAAAATGAAAACATTTAAAAATTTTGTATTTTTGTACAGGTGCTACAAATTTTTGTACATTGAGCCTGTTCCAGGTCAGCTTTGACCCGTATCTATTGATGCCCGCAGCTGCGAAACAGATGCCAGGACTGCCATTCTTTTTAGCCGAAATTTGATGACGTTTCCTAAAGTGATAATATTTTTGTACAGGTGCTACAAATGTTTGTGCATTGAGGCCGTTCAGGGTCAAATGATCTCCTATGACAGAGGTCATAGGTGCCTTGACACTGTCGCGAGATCTGCACCTGCCAGCACAAGCGCCCAGCTAACCAACAGATCAAAAGAGGGGTTGTGGTGGGGGGGGGGGGGGGTTCATAAGACTGTACAGGGACCTGAGCTGCCATTTCAGTGACTGAGGTTATGACAGAAGGACCTAGTGTCCACCTGGTCATTGATCTGGTCTTCCAAGATGAGCAAGCAGACAGTGATTTGGAGGAAGAAGTGTCAGAGCAATAGGACAACATGGAGGAAGACTCTGATTACGATGACTCTGAGAGAGAGGGACAGGCAGCAAGGGAGACATTTATGTCCAAGGATAACACAATCAGTTGGTCCTCACTTCCAGGTCAGGTTGCAGGCAGGGTGGCAGCGGAAAATGTCACTCGAATGTCTCCAGGACCCACAAGACTGGCTACTTCCCATGCACCTGATATTTTATCAACTCCCCAGCTCTTCCTCCCTCCAGCCATTGAAAAAATTGTCATTGAAATGACAAACATGGAGGGGATTCAACGGTACGATCAAAAATGGATGTGATGGGCCTACGTGCCTACGTGGGGCTTCTAATACTGCCTGGTGTGTATAGGTCCCGAGGGGAGGCTGCTTCTAGTCTTTGGAATGCTGAGATGGAAAAACCAATTTTTTGTGCCACCATGTACCTGGAAATGTTCCGTAACATATCGGCGGTGCTCAGATTTGACAACTGTGAGACAGGACCTGAGTACCGTGTCACTGACAAACTGGCAGCAATCAGGGATGTCTGGGACAAGTAGGTGGAACGGCCGCCTCTCGTGTACAGCCCTGGTCCTGAGGTCACAGTGGATGAAAGGCTGGTTCCATTTAGAGGTAATAAATGCCTGCCCTTTTATTGTTGGACTAGCTAATCACTACTTCAATATACACATGCTATTGGTTGTGATATCAAATGATTTTTGCAGGTCGCTGTCCTTTCCGCCAGTACATGCCTAGCAAGCCAGGAAAATATGGAATAAAGTTATGGGCAGCCTGTGATGCACGTTTCAGTTCTGCTTGGAATATGCAAGTATATACTGGGAAGCCAGCTGGGGAGCCCCAGAGAGAAAACAAGGCATGCACATTGTGTTGGAGATGACAGAGGGGCTACGAGGACACAATGTGACCTGTGACAACTTCTTCACATCTCATATCTTGGTCAGGTGCTCCTGAAGAAGAAAATCACAATGGTGGGCACTGTGAGGCGGAACCGGCCTGAGCTGCCACCTGCTCTGACGGCAGCAAGGGGGAGAGACGTCTTGTCTTCTGTTTGCTTTCACCCGTGACACCACAGTTGTCTTGTAAGTGCAAAAGAAGAACAAGAATCTCATCCTTATGAGCACATTACATAAGGTTGCAGAGGTCAGTGCTCAGGAGGAGAGAAAACCAGCCATCATCCTTGACTACAGTGCCAACAGAGGAGGAGTGGACAACCTCGACAAAGTAACAGGCACATACAGCTGCAAGAGGAGAACAGACCGCTGTCCTCTCACCATATCCCATAACATCATTGACTAACGACCTACAATGCCTTTGTCAAATGGAGTGAGCTGAACCCTACCTGGAGGGCGAGCAAGAGGATCCGCAGGAGGTTCTTTTTGGAGGAGCTTGGAAAGGCCCTTGTGACTCCTTTTATGCAAAGGCGACACCACCTTCCCCGCACAGCAGCTCTGGTAAGGGCAGAGCAGCGATCTGAACCTGGCCCTGATCAACAAGTCCCACAAGAAGCCAACAGAAGGGGACAGACGAGAAGGAGATGCAACTTGTGCTCTGCAAAAAAGGGCTGCAATGCAGGGACAACTTGCTGCAAATGTGGGAAACACATATGCAAGGGCCACACACGCAGGGTTTCCAACCACCGCTCTGAATGCGAAGACCAGTTTGCAAATAGCAACTTTTTTGTTCTGTTTGTTGGTTAAATGTTAATTAATGTTGAAATAATAGTTATAATAAGATAGTGGTTATGAGGATTTTTTTATGATATAACAATGAGGACAGTGTTGGATGGTTGTAATGGTTATAAATGGTTATTTAATAAACAGTTCCAGAATGTTCTTGTCATTTTCAGTTTCAATAAAAAATATTTGCATCATTATGGCTGTTATGTTTTCATGTCTTAGGTAAAATAGGACATGATATTGTGTAATAGTAACACACACAAAATGCTGGTGGAACACAGCAGGCCAGGCAGCATCTATAGGGAGAAGCACTGTCGACGTTTCGGGCCAAGACCCTTCATCACGAGTGGTGAAAACCTAAAAAATACTCTCCCTGCTCTCTGAAACTTTAATTAAGGATTAATCACCCATTTATTAATGTCAGATAGGCTATTTATACATTCTAAATAGATCTGTGGTTCAAAATTTGGTATAGAGACTTGTTATGAGGGGATTCTTGGGCTGGGTCAGAACTGACCCAGACCATACTGTGAAGGTACAGAATATGATCAGTATGTAAGGGTTAACACAGTCTTGGAGATGCCTGTCATATGAAATGGTGAAGACATTCGCAGGCACAGAATTTCTTGGAAAATCCCAAGAAGGAGCACTGAGAAAGGCTTAACATCCCAAACATTATAATCCTAAGAGATCATTTTTCAATGCAATGCATCCAGAATGGCATGGGGCTTTATGGAAAACCAGCTGACTTTATATCAAGAGCATTCACAGAAGTAGATATGAAAAGAGCATCAATGAAAAAAGAATGTTTAGCATGTTGCCTATGATAAGCTTGAAATACGTACCTATGGAAAGAATTGTTGTCAGGCAATGAAACAATCCACTCATGAAACTTAGGGAATGATACCTCGATTGTAATTTTATTATGTGCAAATAATCTAAGGAGAAAGGAAAAAGATAGTATTGAAGAATACACTGAGCAGATTACCTGTTAGAAATACCGGTAAGAGATTTTTCACGAGCTGAACAAACTGATCATTTGTATATGGACATTAGGAACAAATTCTTGTGGTGGCAGTTATGCAAGTCTAGATAAACTGTGAGCTAATATTCAGCAAACTGGGGCCAGAAGTGAAATTGAAAGTGAGCTGTTGTAATTTCCTTGTTTAATGAACTAGTACTTCAACATAACATTGTATTAATGCATTGGAAAAGCATTGCTGCTGATCTAAAATACAAGGCCAGACTCTACTTGTGCGTGATTCTTTTTTTTCTGTCATTTTATAAGCTCGAATTACTTCAGCTGTTGCTTCAGTGTTTTGGAATACCAGCTACCCTATTTACTTGATAATACTACATAATAATAAGGAATAAGACTTGGAGTTCTTCACAAATGACATTGTCAGTTTTATATACACAATCAAAAAGTTAATCTGAGCCTGCTGTCAAACCTGGGTACTTCCCTTCGGAGGCAAAGTGGACATGGTTCTCAACTCAAAACTGAAGTAAACTATCTGGAGGGAGGACCTTCAACCAAGCTGCATCTGATTTCAGCTAACCAGGAATATTTGATTTCCTCCGGAGCAGCATGCAAAGAGTTACCACTTTCTGCTGCTGTCTTGCAGGAATTACTAAAAGTACTAATCAACAAGCTCCAAGACAGGGGCCTCTGTACCTCCCTCTGCAAATGGATCCTTGACTCGCTCATCGGGAGACCACAGCCAGTGCGGATGGAAGCAACATGTCTGTCGCTGACTATCAACACCAGCACACATTAAGGATGTGTGCTTAGCTGACTGCTCTACACTCATGATTGTGTAGCTCAAACCACAGCTCAAATGCTATCTATTTTCCAATGACAACTATTGTTGGCAGAATTACAGATGGTGACGAAGCATAGAGGAATGAGATACAACGGCAAACAGAAGTTTGGGCCCCCCGGTCAAAATTTCTGTTACTGTGAATAGCTAAACGAGTAAAAGATGACCTGATTTCCAAATGGCATAAAGTTAAAGATGACACATTTCTTTACAATTTTAATCAAGATTACTTTTTTACTTCCATCTTTTACAGTTTCAAAATAACAAAAAAGGAAAAGGGCCCAAAGCAAAAGTTTGGGCACCCTGAATGGTCAGTACTTAGTAACACCCCCTTTGGCAAGTATCACAGCTTGTAAACGCTTTCTGTAGCTAGCAAAGAGTCTTTCAATTCTTGTTTGGAAGATTTTCACCCATTCTTCCTTGCAAAAGGCTTCTAGTTCTGAGAGATTCTTCTGCCATCTTGCATGCACTGCTGTTTTGAGGTCTATCCACAGATTTTCGATGATGTTTAGGTTGGGGGACTGTGAGGGCCATGGCAAAACCTTCAGTTGCGCCTCTTGAGGTAATCCATTGTAGATTTTGAGGTGTGTTGAGGATCATTATCCTGTTGTAGAAGCCATCCTCTTTTCATTTTCAGCTTTTTTTTTAACAGATGGTGTGATGTTTGCTTCCGGAATTTGCTGGTATTTAATTGAATTCATTTTTCTCTCTACCAGTGAAATGTTCCCTGTTCCATTGGCTGCAAGACAAGCCCAAAGCATGATCGATCCACCCCTGTGCTAAACAGTTGAAGAGATGTTCTTCCCAAGAAATTCTGCACCCTTTGCTCATTGCAACTGAAAAGTTCTATTTTAACTTCATCAGTCCACAGGACTTGTTTCCAAAATGCATCAGGCTTGTTTAGATGTTCCTTTGCAACCTTCTGATGCTGAATTTTGTGGTGAGGATGCAGGAAAGGTTTTCTTCTGATGACTCTTCCATGAATGTCATATTTGTGCAGATGTCACTGCACAGTAGAACAGTGCACCACCACCCCAGAGTCTGCTAAATCTTCCTGAACGTCCTTTGCAGTCAAACAGGGGTTTCGATTTGTCTTTCTAGCAATCCTACGAGCAGTTCTCTTAGTAAGTTTTCTTGGTCTTCCAGACCTCAACCTGACCTCCACCGTTCCTGTTAACTGCCATTTCTTACTTACATTATCAACTGAGGAAACAGCTACCTGAAAACGCTTTGCTATCTTCTTAAAGCCTTCTCCTGCTTTGTGGGCACCATTTATTTTAATTTTCAGAGTGCTAGGCAGCTGCTTAGAGGAGCCCATGGCTGCTGATTGTTGGGACAAGGTTTGAGGAATCAGCTTACAAAGCTTTGAAATTTGCATCATCTGGCCTTTTCTGACGATGACTGTGATCAACCATAGCCCTGAGACCTTGGCAAAAGTTATCTGAGAGCTCAAATCTCTTGGTGTGCCCGAATTTTTACATGGTGCTCCTTTCCTTTTTTTCACTGTAAAATTGTACAAAACAAAAATAATACATTAATCTTGCTTAAAATGTTGAAAAGAAAGTTTCATCTTTAACTTTATGACTTTTGGAGATCAGTTCATCTTCTACTCACTTAACTATTCACAGTAACAGAAGTTTTGACCAGGGGTGCCCAAACTTTTGCATGCCGCTGTAGAGCAGAAAATTGAGTGGTGACACAACAACAACCTTGCACTCAGTGAGTGATTGCGTACTTCAGGAAGGGCAAATCACGGGAACAGCAATGGAAAGGGTGAGTAGTTTCAAGTTCCTAGGTAGCAACATGAAGATTATACTGGGCCCAACATATTGATGCAATTACAAAGTAAATAGTGGTTATACATTTTTAGTAGTTTATTCCCCCCCCCTTCTATTCTCTACATTTGCCTCTTGCCTCTCCTGCTCACCTACCTATCACTTTCCCTCGTGTCCCTCTTTTTTCCCATCTTCCATGGTCTGCTCTCCTCTCCTGTCAGATTCCTTTTCCATCCCTTTACCGTTCCCACTCACCTGACTTCACCTATCACCTTCTAGCTTTCTTTCCTTACTGCCCCCACCCCCAGCTTTTTATTCTGGCATCTCCTCCCCTTCCTTTCAAGTCCTGACGAAGCGTCATGGCCTGAAAATTTGACTGTTTATTCATTTCAGTAGATGTTGCCTGACCTGCATTTTGTGCTCGTGAGCTTTTAGATGATCTGTTTCTTGAATTTTTTGACCTAAGTTTACGAAGTCACTCTTCCCCTTACTAAACTCGCAGACTTTTTTTTAAGCACAGTAGAATATTGGTCAATATTTGACATTCAGGAGTTAAACTGAAAGTACTGCTTAAAACTGCATTCACTAATCACAGTGCATTGGCCTTCATCAACCGTGGGATTGAGTTTAGGAGCTGAGAGGGAATGTTGCAGCTATATAGGACCCTGGTCAGACCCCACTTGGAGTACTGTGCTCAGTTCTGGTCGCCTCACTACAGGAAGGATGTGGAAACCATAGAAAGGGTGCAGAGGAGATTTACAAGGGTGTTGCCTGGATTGAGAAGCATGCCTTATGAGAACAGCTTGAGTGAACACAGCCTTTTCTCCTTGGAGCGACGGAGGATGAGAGGTGACCTGATAGAGGTGTACAAGGTAATGAGAGGCATTGATCATGTGGATAGTCGGAGGCTTTTTCCCAAGGCTGAAAAGGCTAGCACGAGAAGGCACAGTTTTAAGGTGATTGGAAGTAGGTACAGAGGAGATGTCAGGGCTGTGTTTTTATGCAGAGAATGGTGAGTGTGTGGGATGGGCTGCTGGTGGTAGTGGTGGAGGTGGAAATGATAAGGTCTTTTAAGAGACTCCTGGATAGGTACATGGGGCTTAGAAAAATAGAGGGCTATGGGTAAGCCTATGTAGTTCTAAGGTAAGAACATGTTCAGCACAGAAAGGCCTATATTGTACTAATAAAAACACAATATGCTGGCAGAACTCAGCAGGCCAGACAGCATCTATGGGAGGAAGTAGTGATGACGTTTCAGGCCGAAACCCTTCATCAGGAGTGAAGTAACATGGGATGGTCGAGGGGAGATAAAATGTGGGGGGAGGGATGAAGTAGAGAACTGGGAAGTGATAGGCTGGAGGGAAATGGGCTAAGGGGAAGGTGGAGAATTATGGGAAATAAAGGAGAAAGAAAGGTAGGGCTGGGGGGAGATTATAGTGCGGGGAAAAGAGAGAGAGAAAGAGAACAAGACTAAAATAATAGGTAGGGATGGGGTAAGGGGGGGGCAGGGGTATCAACGGAGGTCTGTGAGTTGGATGTTCATGCCGGCAGGTAGGAGGCTACCCAGGTGGGAGATAAGGTATTGCTCCATCGACCTGCGTGTGGCCTCATCTTGGTGGTAGAGGAGGCCGTGGACAGACATGTCGGAGTGGGAGTGGTCTGTGGAATTGAAGTGTGTGGCCACAGGGAGATCCCGCCACTGCTGGAGGACCGAGCACCGGTGTTCAGTGAAACGGTCTCCCAGTCTGCGGCGGGTCTCCCCAATGTATAAATGGCTACATCAGGAGCACCGGATACAGTATATCACCCCAGTTGACTCGCAGGTGAAGTGGTGCCTCACCTGAAAGGACTGTCTGGGGCCTGGGATGGTGGTGAGGGAAGAAGTGTGGGGGCAGGTGTAGCACTTCTTCCGTTTGCAGGGATGAGTGCCCGGAGGGAGGTCCGTGGGGAGGGATGGGGGGATGAATGGACAAGGGAGTTGTGTAGGGAGCGATCCTCCTCCCACTCTGTCTCCTGCAAAAATGCTATCCCTTTCTCTCAATTCCTCCACCGCATCTGCTCTCAGGATGAGGCCTTTCATTCCAGGACAAAGGAAATGTCTTCCTTTTTTAAAGAAAGCAGCTTCACTTCATTCACTATCAACTCTGCCCTCCATCGCGTCTCCCATATTTCACGCACCTCTGCCCTTACCCCATCCCCCGCCAGCCCACCAGGGATAGAGTCCCCCTGGTCCTCACCTATCACCCTACCAGCCTACAGATCCAACAATAATCCTCCCTAACTTCCGCCACCTCCTACGAGATCCCACCACCAGACACATCTTCCCCTCCCCCCCACTCTCGGCTTTCCACAGGGATCGCTCCCTACGTGACTCCCTTGTGCATTCATCCCCCCATCCCTCCCCACGGACCTCCCTCTGAGCGCTCATCCCTGCAAACGGAAGAAGTGCTACACCTGCCCCCACACATCTTCCCTCACCACCATCCCAGGCCCCAGACAGTCCTTTCAGGTGAGGCACCACTTCACCTGCGAGTCAACTGGGGTGATATACTGTATCCGGTGCTCCCGATGTAGCCATTTATACATTGGGGAGACCCACCGCAGACTGGGAGACCGTTTCACTGAACACCGGTGCTCGGTCCTCCAGCAGTGGCGGGATCTCCCTGTGGCCACACACTTCAATTCCACAGACCACTCCCACTCCGACATGTCTGTCCATGGCCTCCTCTACCACCAAGATGAGGCCACACGCAGGTCGATGGAGCAATACCTTATCTCCCGCCTAGGTAGCCTCCTACCTGCCGGCATGAACATCCAACTCACAGACCTCCGTTGATACCCCTGCCCCCCCCTTACCCCATCCCTATCTATAATTTTAGTCTGGTTCTCTTTTTCTCTCTTTTCCCCCGCACTATAATCTCCCCCCAGCCCTACCTTTCTTTCTCCTTTATTTCCCATAATTCTCCACGTTCCCCCTAGCCCATTTTCCTCCAGCCTATCACTTCCCAGCTCTCTACTTCATCCCTCCCCCCACTTCTTATCCCCCCTCGACCATCCCATGTTACTTCACTCCTGATGAAGGGTTTCGGCCCAAAACGTCGTCACTACCTCCTCCCATAGATGCTGTCTGGCCTGCTGAGTTCTGCCAGCATTTTGTGTTTTTAATTTCCAGCATCTGCAGATTCACTCGTGTTGTCTATATTGTGCTGTAGGTTTTCTATGTTTCTATGTTTTCTCTACAGCGTACAGGTTTAGATTAGTTAGGCAAGAATATATTATCATCTGGTGCATTGTTCCTCTCTATCATTCCTTGCCACTATTACATTTACCTTTGCAGAGGGCTCCTTCCAGTGGTATTTTACTATAACTACTCTAAAACATAAAGTAATCTGCTGGTTTACATTTCCTAAATTAAAGCACAGCAACTTGAGTTTTTATGCATATAGTACCTCTTCAAAGCAGCCAAACAACTGAACTATACTAATTGTCATTGTAATTGGTTTATTATTGCCACATTCACTGAGACGGTGACTTTTTTATTTTGCATGCTATTCATACAGATTATGTACCCGCTGATCCAGTTTACCACATTATCTTTCAGTTGCAATCCGGATGAAAATGCACTAAACTGTATCAGAAAGTTTGTAGATGACACCAAGATTGAGGCTGTAGTGGACAGTGAAGAAGGTTATCAAAGCTTGCAGCAGGATCTGCACCAGCTGGGGGGAAAAAAGGCTGGAAAATGGCAGATAGAATTTAGCACAGACAAGTATGAAGTGTTTCACTTTGGGAGGACCAACCAGGGTAGGACTTGCCTGGTGAGAGGTAAGGCATTGGGGAGTGCAGTACAATAGAGGGATGTGGGAATACAGATCAATAATTCATGGAACGTGTTGTTGTTTCAAGGTAGATATCCTAAAGAAGCTTTTGGTACCTTGGCCTTCATAAAATGAAGTGCTGTGTACAGGAGTTTGGAACATTATGTTGAATTTGTATAAGACCTTGGTAAGGCCACATTGTGTGCAATTTTGGTCACATACTACAGGAAAGACGTCAATAAGATTGAAAGAGTGCAGAGAAAGATTATAAGGATGCTGTTAGGTCTTGAGGACCTGAGTTATAGGGTAAGGCTGAATAGGTAAGGACTTTATTCCCTTAGAATTTAGAAGAATGAGGGAGATCTGATGGTGTACAAAATTGAGGGTAAATGTGAGGCTTTTTCCCCCGAGGTTGGGTGAGACTAGAGGGCAGGGGTGAAATCTTTACGGGGAACTTCACTCAGGATGGTGAGAATGTGGACTGGGCTGCTTTCAGGGTGGTGAATGTGGATTTGATTTCAATATTTAAAAGAAATTTGGATAGATAGATGATGGGAGTGGTATGGAGAGCTTTGGTCTGGGAGCAGGTTGGTGGGGCTAGGCAGTTTAATTGTCGAGCATAGACTAGACGGCCTGAAGGGCCTGTTTCTGTCCCAAAGCATTCTATGACTATTATTCCAAACACAATTTAATAGAGGGAAAAGCATTAACAAAATACAGATGTTGTGTTAAAGATACAGTTAAAGAAAGTACAGTGCAGTGCAAGGGCCATGACAAGGTAAATTGAAAGATCATGTTTGTCATACAAGAGGTTCATTCAAGATTCTTATTACAGAAGGATAGAAGCTGTCCATAACCCTGGAGGTCCGTACTTTCAAGCTTGGTGAAAATTAGGATGGCTGACCAAACATAATGTCAAAGGACAGATTTTAAACAGCTTCGGCTAAGAGGTAGAAAGGAACTTAAAAGATGTGCAAGTGTCTCAAGCATTAGCAACTGAAACCAAAGCATGGATTGACTAACATCAGAGGCTTGATTGGAGGTGCACAGTTTTGGAAGAGTTAACAGGAATGGTGAAGGAAGAGAATGTTTTTAAAGAGTGGGGCTAATTTATCAAACAATAGAAGGGATTGGTTAGCAGAGGGATGATATTAACAGAACTTGGGGCAAGAAGGTACAGTAGCAGTGTTGCTAACTGTTTTCATGTTTAGTCGCCAAGTCTTCACAGCAAACGAGCAGAGGCACACAGCCTTACAGAATAATTAAAGGCAGAGAAGCAAACACTAATATTATTAATGGCAGATATTTCTTCATTATTAATTACTGTGACATACTCAGAAGCAAGTTTTAAAGACACTTCCAACATCAAGACTGCAAACGTCTATACTTCATTCACAAAGAATCACTTTGTCCACAAACATTAGGGGCGCACAGCACCAGTTCATGCAACTGCCCACAGCGCTTGGAAATTGTGTTTGGTCCTGATCTGTGTGGAGATTGAATGATCTCCCTGTAACTTTGCTCCAGTTTCCTCCTACATCTCAAAGAATTGCTGCTAAATTAATTATCTACTGTACATGACCCCTAGATGTAGATTAAAAATGAAAGGAGTTGATGAGTGCGTGAGAGAGAGAATAAATTGCAGATTATAGAAAAGTAAGGAGGCGGAATGGGACTGTTGCGACTGCTTTGATGGAGCTACCTTAGACCAATGGGGCACATGGCTTCCTTCCACGTCACTTCTGATTTAAGTAATAAAAGTAAACCTTATTAAATCAAATGTTTTTCTCTGCAGCTAATCTCTTCATCTGCTTCTCTGTATGGCAATTCATGAAGCCTGAGGCAAGACCAGATGGGCCCTGATATGGTGACATTTCTTCTCTGACTTCCAGGCTACAGGAACATGAATGATGGTCAATACACATGACACAGCTAACCAATTTGACATGCAGCCAGTGCGTAAAACGACATTTAAAAAATGTGTTCAGCTTAACCCATATGGATCTAATCAACCATTGTTATTAAGTAGATTTGACGTTCTTCAAAATAAAGCAGCAACAATCAAATAACAACTTTTTCATTTACTGATTATTGCAAATTCAGGCCTGAGTTTGAAGTTTTCTCTCGGTCAGGGTAGAAGCAAAGACATGCCCTTGTATATGGCCCTGCTTCAAGGGCTTTGGTGTTCCCATATCAGGCTGTGATGCAGCCGGTCAGCATCGTGCATCTATAAAAGTTTGTCAAAGTTTTAGATGACATGCTGAATCTTTGCAACTGTCAAAGAAAGTTGAGGCGCTGCCTAGCTTTATAATGTCACTTCAGTGCTGGACCAAGAGCAGTTCCCTTGAACTGATAATGCCAAAGAATTTAAAGTTGCTGACCCTCTCCACTTATAATTGCCTGATGAGGGCTGGCTCATGGTCCTCGAGTTTCCTCCTTCTGTAGTCAATAATCAGCTCTTTGGTTTTGCTGACATTGAGTGAGCGATTGCTGTTTTGGCACAAGACCGTCTCTCTCCTACATGCTGATCAGTCACTACCGCTCATTGGGTGAATGACAGTGGTGTCATCTGCAAATTGAAATATGGCATTGGAGCTGTACTTAGCCTCACAGTCATAAGTTTAAAACAAGTAGAGCAGGGGGCTAAGCACACAGCCTTGTGGTGCACCTATGCTGATGGTAATTATGGAGGGGATGATGCACATCCAAACTGACTGGGTCTGCGAGAGAGGAAATTGATGATCCAGTTCCACATAGTGATGTTGGAGCCTAGTTCTCGGAGCTTATTGGTTAATTTTGAGGGGGTGATAGTGTTGAATGCTGAGCTATAGTCAATGAAGAGCATCCTGATGTATACATCTTCACTGTCCTGATGTTCCAGGGCTGAGTGAAGAGCCAATGAAATGGCATCTGCTGTTGACCTGTTGTGACGGTAGGCAAAATGGAGTGGATCGAAGTCTCTCCTCAGGCTGGAGTTGATATATTTCATGAGCAACCTTTCAAAGCCCTTCATCTCAGAGGATGTAAGCACTGCTAATGATAGTTAATGAGGTAGGTTACCACGTTCTGCCTGGGCACCAGTATGACTGAAGCCTGTTTGAAGCAGATGGGTAATTCAGACTGCTGAAGGAAGAGGTTAAAGATGTCAACAAAAACCACAGTCTGTTCTTAGCACAGGTTTTCAGTATTCGGCCAGACACAACATAGGGACAGATGCTTTCTGTGGGTTCACCCTCCTGAAGGATGCTCTCACGTTGGCCTCGGAGATAACCCCTAATTCCCTACTCTGCAAAAACCTATACAACCTTGTCTTAAAATATCTACTGAGGTAGCCTCCACTGTTTCATTGGGCAGAGAATTCCACAGATACACCACTCTGGGAAAAGCAGTTCCTCCTCATTTTCATCCTAAATCTATTACCCCGAAACCTGAGGCTATGAAAGCACAGAGTTGTCAAGCCTGTGGGAGTTTTTGAAAGTGCCTCCATAAAAGGCATTGAGCTCATCTGGGAGTGAAAACTTGGGTCACATATCTGACTTTGCTTTTCTTTGAAGGAGGTGGTAGCATTCAAGCCCTGCCACAACTGTCAGTCATCCTTCTGTGATTCAGTAATTCAGGTTTGGTCTGGAATTGCCACTTTGCATGTGAGATGGCTTTCCAGAGATTGCACCTGGACCAGTTGTACTTTCCTTGGCCAGCAGACCTGAATGCCACTGACCTAGACCACAGTAAATTGTGGCTTGTCCAGGTTAACGAAGACTATGATTTTTGTGGGTACATACTCGTCCGCAAGGGTCTTCATAAAGTCTCTGATAACTGAAGTGTATTCCTTCAGATCCTCTAAGTTCCTGAACATGACTCAGTCCACTGACTCAATCCCGTAGCCACTTCTCTATGTCCTCTTTGGTATCACCTCTTCTCTATCACCTCTTTGTCCTTACCTTTGGTACCTTACACTTTGGCCTCTGGCTGTAAGCTGGAAGTAGGAAGACAGCTTGAAATTCAGAATAAAGGAATAAAGTGGATGAGCTTGAAGCTCAGTTGGAAGTTGGCAAGTATGATGTTGTAGGAATAACAGAGACATGGCTGCAAGAGGACCAGGGCTGGAAAATGAATATTCAAGAATATACATCCTATCAAAAGGACAGATAGGTGGGCAGAGGGGGTGGCTCTGCTGGTGAGGAAAGAAATTCAGTCCCTTGCGAGGGGTGACATAGAATCAGGAGATGTAGAGTCAGTATGGATAGAACTCAGAAATTGTAAGGGCAAAAAGACCCTAATGGGAGTTATCTACGGGCCCCCAAATAGTAGCCTGGATATAGGGTGCAAGTTGAATCAAGAGCTAGAGTTAGCATGTCGCAAAGGTAATACTATGGTTGTAATGGGGAATTTCAACATGCAGGTAGACTTGGAAAATCAGTTTGGTACAGGACCCCAAGAAAGGGAGTTTGTGGTGTGCCTCCGAGATGGATTCTTAGAGCAGCTTGTACTGGAGCCTCCCAGGGAGAAGGCAATTCTGGATCTAGTTTTGTGTAATGAACGGGATTTGATAAGGGTAAAGGAGCCATTAGGAGGTAGTGACCATAATATGATAAGTTTTAATCTACAATTTGAGAGGGAGAAGGGAAAATTGGAAGTGTCAGAATTACAGTTGAACAAAGGGGACTATGGAGCCATGAGGGAGGAGCTGGCCAAAGTTGACCGGAAGGATACCCTCGCAGGGATGACAGCGGAACAACAATGGCAGGTATTTCTGGGAATAATACAGAAGGTGCAGGATCAGTTCATTCCAAAGAGGAAGAAAGATTCTAAGGGGAGTAGGGGGCGACCGTGGCTGACAAGGAAAGTCAAGGACAATATAAAAATAAAAGAGAAGAAGTATAACATAGCAAAGATGAGTGGGAAGCCAGAGGATTGGGAAAAATTTAAAGAGCAACAGAAGATTACTAAAAAGGCAAGATGGAGAGGAAAGATGAGGTATGAAGGTAAGCTAGCCAAGAATATAAAGGATAGTATAAGTTTCTTTAGGTACGTGAAGAGGAAAAATTTAGTTAAGACCAAAGTTGGGCCCTTAAAGGCAGAAACGGGTGAATTTATTGTGGGGAACAAGGAAATGGCAGACGAGTTGAACAGGTACTTTGGATCTGTCTTCACTAAGGAGGACAAAGACAATCTCCCAGATGTAATAGTGGCCAGAGGACCTAGGGTAATGGAGGAACTGAAGGAAATTCACATCAGGCAGAAAATGGTGTTGGGTAGACTTATGGGACTAAAGGTTGATAAATCCCCAGGGCCTGATGGTCTGCATCCCAGGGTACTTAAGGAGGTGGCTCTAGAAATCGTGGAAGCATTGGTAATCATTTTTCAATCTTCAGGATTCAGGATCAGTTCCTGAGGATTGGAGGGTAGCTAATGTTATCCCACTCTTTAAGAAAGGAGGGAGAGAGAAAACAGGGAATTATAAACCAGTTAGCCTGACATCGGTGGTGGGGAAGATGCTGGAGTCAGTTATAAAAGATGAAATAACGGCACATTTGGATAGCAGTAACAGGATCTGTCCAAGTCAGCATGGATTTATGAAGAAGAAATCATGCTTGACTAATCTTCTGGAATTGTTTGAGGATGTAACTATGAAAATGGACAAGGGAGAGCCAGTGGATGTAGTGTACCTGGACTTTCAGAAAGCCTTTGATAAGGTCCCACATAGGAGATTAGTGGACAAAATTAAAGCACATGGTATTGGGGGTAGGGTACTCACATGGATAGAAAATTGGTTGGCAGACAGGAAACAAAGAGTAGGGATTAACGGGTCCTTTTCAGAATGGCAGGCAGTGACTAGTGGGGTACCGCAAGGCTCGGTGCTGGGACCGCAGCTATTTACAATATACATTAATGATTTAGATGAAGGGATTAAAAGTAACATTAGCAAATTTGCAGATGACACAAAGCTGGGTAGTAGTGTGAAATATGAGGAGGATGTTAGGAGAATGCAGGGTGATTTGGACAGGTTGGGTGAGTGGGCAGATGCATGGCAGATGCAGTTTAATGTGGATAAATGTGAGGTTATCCACCTTGGTGGCAACAACAGGAAGGCAGATTACTATCTGAATGGTGTCAAGTTAGGAAAAGGGGAAGTACAACGAGATCTAGATGTCCTTGTTCATCAGTCACTGAAAGTAAGCATGCAGGTACAGCAGGCAGTGAAGAAAGCTAATGGCATGTTGGCCTTCATAGCAAAGGGAGTTGAGTTTAGGAGCAAGGAGGTCCTTCTGCAGCTGTACAGGGCCCTGGTGAGACCACACCTGGAGTATTGTGTTCAGTTTTGGTCTCCAAATTTGAGGAAGGACATTCTTGCTGTTGAGGGAGTGCAGCGTAGGTTCATGAGGTTAATTCCCGGGATGGCAGGCCTGTCATATGTTGAAAGATTGGAGCGACTGGGCTATATAGAGTTGTGTGTCAGATATGTTTATTGGTGATCTCTGCAGAGTAATTTATCAAAATCCCGAACAGCTTCGGAAGGACTGGACATTAGCCATGTGTATTTGGTACACAGCTAGTCATTGGCAGTGTGTAGGGGGCGATATTTCAATTTCAGTTATGTAAGAAAATCAGTGTGGATTTTAGTATCTTTAGGCACCAAACTCCCAAACCTCCAAATCCTGGGGATCCGTACCTCCCTCTGCAACTGGATCCTTAACTTCCTCCCTGGAAGACCACAGTCTGTGCAGATCGGAAATAACATCTCCACCTCGCTGATAATGAAGCCCACTGCTCTAATATCTTTACACCCATGGCCATGTGGCTAGGCACTGCTCAAATGCTCTCAATAAATCTGCTGACGACACAAGTATCGTTGGCAGAAATTTCATAAAGTGACGAGAGGTTCTAAAGTTGTAGTGAAGGGGGAGATAATTGTGATACTAGATACATTAATTATAACAATATAGTTATCCATTAAATGTTGTCCCTACTTGGAGTCCAGCCAACTTTTCGAATACCTTTTGGGCTGTTAGAAAAATTGGCTGAACTCCGAGTATGTACTTCACTTGCCATGGTGTACACTGGTAATGATGAAACCCAAGTGCAGAGGAAAGATGGATTCCATGTAGAGACGGCAAACAGAGTTTATACATTGGAATTCCAACAGAACGTTGGGGGCTCAACTGAACGACACTGTGGTATGAAACATACTCCAAAACTAGGACCCTGTGATAAGCAAAAGGATCATCCGCTTAAATAGTACAGGTGACCCAGAAGCCCAGAGTCTATCAAAATAATTTCACAAGGTTAAACAATTAAAATACAAGTTAAGCAATAATTAGCTCATTAAATAATCTTAAAAACAGTCTTTGGCTCCCCCCACAGGCCCGGAGAGCTCATTGCATTACCAGGCCCAGACAAGATTCAACTGAGGTAAGTGTAAGAAGAAATTGCCCATATGCTGGCATCCTTATTCTGGCTCTTTTCCCCTGTGCCCTCCCCTCCCAACTTCCCCACCCTTCCTTTCTAATCCTAATGTAAGGTCTTGACCCAAAACATCGACTGTTTATTACTCTCCATAGACGCTGCCTGACCTGCTGAGTTCCTCTAACATTTTGTGGTTGTTGCTGTGGCAAACTGTTGTCTTCAACTGGAGAAAGCTGAATAGTGGGATTTCCCAGGGACTGGTGGCATTTTTTTAAAATCTACATGAATGAGCTTTAGACTTGCGGATGCAAACCACAATTTCTGAATGCAAAGGTGACTCAAGTTTTGGTGGTGTTGCGAACTAAACAGATATGATGATGGATTGTAAATGCAAATCATGGCTGATGAAATTTAATGTAGACAAATGTGCATTGATGCATTTTGGGAGGACAGATAAAGAGAGATAACAGAACAGCTGTTCTAAAAGGCATGCAGTATTGAGATCTGTGTGTATTTGTGTACACAAATCAATGAAAGTGATAGGCCTGCTTGACAGTCGTTGATAAGACATTCTTAATTCTGAGTTTTATCAACAAATGCACAGAATGTAAAAATGGGTAGGTTATTCCGGATCTTGATGAAACACTGGTACAAATTTCTCCAGGTTTCCTTTGGGTGCTCCAGTTTCCTCCTACAATTCAAAGAGGTGCTGGCTGGTAAGTTAATTGGCCATCAGAAATTGTTATGTGATTAGGCTAGGGTTAAATGAGGGGGGTGCTGGGCAGCACAGCTTGAAGGGCCAGCAGGGCCTATTCCACACGGAATGTCAATTTTAAAAATTCAAATAGAATATTGTGTTCAATCCAGATTGCCAGATTATAGAGACAATGAAAAGGCACTAGAGAAGTTCAGGAAAACATTCCTGTGATAAGGGACTATCATTACCAGGATAGATAAGAGAGAGCATAACAACGTTTTATTTTAAGAAATTAAAGCTGAAAGAACACTTGATAGGAGGAAATGAAATGATGAGGGGTGTGGCGGTCTTCTTGCTGGAGGGCTCAAGGATGTGGTCAGGCAGCATCAATGAAAATTGATAAACAGTTGATGATTCAGGCCAAGAACTTTCTTCAGGACTGAGAAGATGGAGTATAATAATATAAGGGCCATATTGCTTTGCAGGGTCTGTAGCATCAGAAGCTCAGAAATATCACTAGAGGAAAGTATTGGCAGATGTAAGGATATTTTTAATAGTGATCCTCATCTGTTAGCAAAGGCATGGGACATTTCAACCTCATCGTTCTGTGGAATTTTTCATTTCCCTTCACTGAACAACTCGTATGTACGTACTGAACATCTGAACCAGCCAGAAAAATGGGGTGTAAATAGTAGATGGAATTTTATATGGACAAATGTGGGGTATTTCTCTTTGGGAGGACAAACCAGGGCAAGATTGACACAGAGAACAGTGTCTAATTTAGACTGTAGGGCACTGAGGAGTGTGATAGAACAGAGAGATCTGGAAATGCAGAACCATAATTCTTTGAAAGAGGTGTTACATGTAGATTGGGTTATAAAGAAAGCTTTTGGCATATTGGCCTTCATAAATCGAAGATTGAATACAGGGGTTAGGGTGTTATGTTGAAGCTGTACAAGATGTTGGTGAGGCCTATATTACATGCAGTTCTGGTTACCTAACAACAGGAAAGATGTAAATAAGATTGAAAGAGTGCAGAGAAAATTGATAAGGATGTTGCCAGGACTTGAGGACCTGAGTTATAGAGAAAGGTTCAATAGAAAGGTTCTTCATTCTCTAGCGCACAAAAGAATGAGGGGAGATTTGATGAAGGTTAATGTAAGCCAGCTTTTTCCACTGAGCAACACAAACAAAGTGCTGGAGAAGCTCAGCAGACCAGGCACCATTTATGGAAACAAATAAGCAGTTGGCATGTTGGAGATCCTTTATCAGGACTAGGTGGCCCGAGGGCCTCTTTCTGTGCTGTAGTGTTCTATGACTCTATAAGTACCATGCATTGAAGCTGTACCCACACACACAAACTCCTTCAATACATTTCACTGATAACTTATATGTGCCTGCAATCTGATGTTGCTTATTAAAAGTATTCCCGCCCCCGGAAGTTTATGTTTTATTGTTCTACAACACTGAGTCACAGTGGGTGTAATTTGGCTTTTTTTGATATCGTTGAACAGAGAGACTCTTTCATATCAAAGTGAAAACAGAACTCTACAAAGTGATCTAAATTAATTCCAAATATAAAATGCAAATTAATTCACCCCCTTGACACACCAAATCATCACTGGTGCAACCAATTGGTTTTAGAAATCATATAATTAGTTAAATGGAGATCGAGTTCACACAATGCTGGTGATAATAAACCTGATTCTGATTGTGACCTGTGTGCAGTTGAAGTGTTTTAATTGATTGTAGTAAAAATACACTTCCATCTGGAAGGTCCAACTGTTGGTGAGTCAGTACCCTGGCAAAAAGTACACCATGAAGACAAAAGAACTCTCCAAGTAACTCCGCAAAAAGGTTATTGTAAAGGCACAAGTCAGGAGATGGATCCAAGAAAATTTCTGAATCACTGTATATCCCTTGGAGTACAGTTAAGTTAATCAAGAAAGGGAAAGAATGTGGAGAGACTGTGCATTCAACAACTGTTGCCAGGGTGCTTCGCCAGTTGCAACTTTATGGAAGAGTGGCAAAGAGAAAGCCACTGTTGAATAAAAACTCACATGAAATCTTGGCGAGAGTTTGCCAGAAGGCATGTGGGAGGCTCTGAAGTTAGCTGGAAGAAGGTGCTATGGTCAGATGAAACCAAAATTGAGCTTTTTGGCCATCAAGCTAAACACTGCACATCATCAAAAACACACCATCTCTATCATGAAGCACGATGACGGGGTTGCTTCACTGCAGCAGGCCCAGGAAGGCTTGTGAAGGTAGAGGGTGAAATGAATGCAGCAAATTACAGGGAAATCCTGGAGGAAAACCTGATGCAGTCTGCAAGAGAACTGCAGCTTGGGAGATCTGTTTTCCAGCAAAACAATGACCCCAAGCATAAAGTCAAAGCTACTCAGGAATGGCTTAAGATCAACAAAGTAAAACCAACTCTAAGAGTCCAGACCACTATCCAACTGATAATTTGTGGGTGGATTTGAAAAGGGCTGTTCACTCATGATCCCATGGAATCTGACAGCGCTTGAGCAGTTTTATAAAAAAGAATGGGGAAAAATTGCAGAGTCCAGATGTGTAAAGCTGTTAACAGTCCTGTCCACACAGACTCAAGGTTGTAATTGTTGCCAAAGGTATGTCTACTAAATACTGATTTGAAGGGGCTGAGTAATTACGTAATCAATTATTTTGTGTTTAATATTTGTAATAGATTTATACCAACTAGTAGAAATTTGTTTTCACTTTGACACGTCTTTTCTGTTGGTCGGTGTCAAAAAAGCCAGATTAAATCTACTGTGATTCAATGTTGTAAATCAATAAAACATGAAAGAGGGTGAATACTTTTTATAGACACTGTAAATGTGCTTTCTGCTGTTGGTATTGTGTTTTGCACCTTGGTCCCAAAGTGTTTCATTTGGTTGTCATTCATGACAATTAAACTTGAGCCTAAACACACACAGGCAAATGATATTGAGCTGACATCATTCAAGTCAAATCTCCCTAATGTTCTGAGCGTATGACGTATTGGTTTTTCATTCTGTGCCACCTGCTACTACCAGTTCTAATTACCAAACATCTCTGAGTCAGAGGTTGCTGCTAAATTGGTAACACCACACACAGTGTAGGCATAAGTTACATAAATAAACTTACTAAGAAAACTAACTTCCTTTACAGTAACATGAACAATTAAAGAGAAGTTGTTTCCGAGACAACAAGTACATGAAAGTGCGGGGAGGGGCTGCAGGTGAAAGGGGAATGTGGTTTGCTGTGATCTGTGTCTTTATATCTCAGCTTGGATTCCTTCCCTAGAGGCACAGTGGACATGATTTTAACTGTGTAACAACTGCAAGAGCAATGGAAAGAGCAGCACCAATCCTCCTCACAGCTTTATCAACCTCACCCATGCCTCAGATTCCATCAATCAAGAATGACTATGGAATACCCTCCTCAAGTTAAGCTGCCTACCAAAATACATCTTCATGCCCCCACAGCTCCTTGCTCACTCCCATTCAGGGCCCCAAACAGTCCTTCCAGGTGAGGCCACACTTCACCTGTGAGTCTGTATCCAGTGCAGCCTCCAGTATTTCGGTGAAGACTGACATAGATGGGGAGACCACTTTGCTAAGCACCTATGTCAGAAAATGTGGGATTTCCTGGTAGCCACCCACTTCATTTCTGCTTCCCATTCTGACATGTATGACCATGGCCTTCTGCTACAGCCGCGATGAGGCCACACTCAGGTTGAAGGAGCAATACCTTGTATTCTGTTTGGGTAGCCTCCAACCTGTTGGCATGAACATTGATCTCTCGAACTTCTGGTAATTGCCCCCCCCTTCACCATTCCCATTTCCCTCTCTTACTTCATCTCCTTACCTGCCCTTCACCTCCCTTTGGTCCTCTTCCCCCTTCCCATTCTTTCAAGGCATTCTACCCTCTCCTTTCTCCAGCCCTTTATTTCTTTTACAAGCTTCTCAGCTCTTTTACATCACCCCTCGCCCTCCCACTTTCACCTATCACCTTCCTCCCTTCCACCCACCTTTCTACACGGACGTCATCTTTTCTCCCTCCCAGTCCTGATGAAAGTCACAGTCCGAAATGTCGACTGTTTACTATTTTCCATAGATTCTGCATGGCCTGCCGAGTTCCTCCTGCATCTTGTGTGTGTTTCTTCTACATTTTATGTTTGCTTCTTGATGGACTGCAAATGAGTGAGCCAGTATCAGTGAAGACAAATATCAGACAATGCCTGGACGCTTTCTTGAATCCTTCTTCCCATGAAGTAGTAAGTTTCTTCCAAAGTACCTTTCATGGGAATGGAACTAATCTCCAGAGCCGAGAGAAATTGTTCCATCCACCGCAGCAATTCTCAGTCAGTCAAGCCTCAGTAGCTGAGCACGTTTAACGGCTGAGCTCGAAGCAATTGTTCATTCATACACTGAAGCATACAAGAGAATGGCCCTAACACTCAATATATGCAAGAGAAAGATTGTCTGTCAACTCATACTGGTTAACATCCTTCCTGTCAAATCTCCCTTGGCCTGAGTAATATGGTTTTGTGTCATCAGGTGTCATTAGATACGAAAGGTTCACTGTGAGTTGCTGTCCTTGCATGGTAGCTGAAAATTCAAGATCCACAACTAATGTAACAAATGCTGAGAAGACCAGACCATGGTGGCAAGATATTTTAGAACTTGAGTAGCCCAAAGACAAAGTTAATGAGTTAGATGGCAAACAACAAAATTCTGTATGTGCAGTCAAACAGAAACACAAAAGGAATGAGTTAACAGCAGTGTCATGTATGCAAATGTTGCATGGAATAGTATGCATGACGGAAGCAACAGCCCATTTTGTGGTAAAGGATGTCATAAATGCAAAATGATAAATGATTTTTCATCTCAGTGCAGTGGCAAAAAATTAGTAAGAAGCAGAAGGATACTAACACAGGGACAAGACAGTTCACGATGTCAGACCAGCTAATTACACTTTCTGGGAGACAATTGACACAGAATACAATTCAAAATACATTTATTATTAAAGAATGTATAATTTATACAACCTTGATATTTGTTGGCTTACAAAGCAAGAAATCTGAAAGAACCCAATTTAAAAATAAGACCAACCCCCAGTGCACAGAGGAAGAGGGAGAAAAAACAAATCATGCAAACAATAGAAGCAAGCAACATTCTGAACCAAAATGTGTCCTTCTTGGATCTGAACCACACAGCAACTCAGAGTAAGCTCTATGGTAGGGATATGTTCAGCGCAACTTTGTTGGCCAAAGGGCCTGTATTGTGCTGTAGGTTTTCTATGTTTTTCTATGTTTTAAAAGTAAATGTTGGGACATTGAGCACAGAAGAGCATAGGAGGCCAAAGATTCAAAGCAGATCCCTTTTATTACACAAGTAGAAGGAAGTGGGGACATTTGTACAACCAGTAATTGGCAAGAAATTTGCTAGGGATATTGGAGGCACAAAACAAGGGCCAAAAATACGCTACCACTGAGCTATAGTACCACTTGTCAGAAACAAGCTGCCATTCCTTAATGCTCTTTTGGTCCAGCAAATGGAACTAATGTTGCAGACATAATACAAGTGCAGGCTTCTGTGGTTGCAAGTTCTGAGTCAGTAAGTAACCACTGTTGGGTTAATTTGCAGATGTGTTTAAGGAAAATGGAAAGTGAGATGGGAAAATACCTTCTGGTACTGGATAATCAGAAGCTGCTATAAGTTCATGCTTCAAGATTTGCCCCAACAATAGCTCTCAAAGGCAAATTGAATGCTGAGTTTTGATGAAGTCAGAGGTGATCACATGGCTAGACACTCTTACTGTGGTTATCAAGCCTGATGTGTGTAAAAACCAGACCAGTAGAAAATCTGTTTGATACCATAGAGTATGTTTTGGAAAAGTGACTAAATGGAATGATTACCCAATAAAGAAAACAAAGCACCAGACTACAGCAAAAACCATCATTGTATCGACTGCCATGTAGAGTTTAACAATGAGTAGGTTTCAAAATAACTTCAATTACCACCCTCCCCCACCCCGCAGGTGACTGGTGCCCCGGTGGCTGAGATTGTCTTTGCTGATTGGTGATGCACCAAAAGAGTTTCATTGAAGGCAGGAATAGGGGCTTGGGGGATTGAAGGTTTTTTTGTTGCAAAGATCAGAATGAAATTTATTTAACCAGCACACACAAAATGCTGGGGGAACTCAACAGGCCAGGCAGCATCTATGGAAGGGAAAGCAGTCGACATTTCGGGTCAAGATCCCTCAGTCCATCTGAAGAGTATCAGCCCAAAACATTGGCTGTACTCCTTTCCTGAGAGCTGCCTGGCCTGCTGAGTTCCTCCGACATTTTGTGTGTGTTGCTTGGATTTCGAGCATCTGCAGAACTGCTCATTTGAGAATTAATTTATTCTTGTCTTTAGAAGATGGAGAGTGAGAATGAGTGAGAATGAGAGAGAGTGTGAGTGTGTGTGAGAGAGAGAGAGAATGAATAACCAAACAGATGCTGAGAGAAATTGCAGAAACTAAAATTCCAGCTGAAGGTTTCCTTCATGGTTCATTACATCATCAAAGATCAGTTCAAACCAGTCGCAGCAAAAGTCAAGGCTATGATGCAAATGCCAAGCACAGCCATTGTCACTGGAATCTAACACTTTCAATTTGTTTGCTAACACAAACAAATTGCTACTCTTTCTGAATGAAGCGCGTCAAGCACTGGGTCAACTGACAAGGAAATATGGAGAATAATACTGTCTTCAAAAAGACGTTCACCTATGGGTGTGATGGTTTTAGTACTCCCCCTAAATAACTCCTCTTCCTACAGGTACTGATGCATTTCTATCTGGAGTAGAGGAATTACTCATCTCTTCCCCCAACCCGTTCAATGTAATGTGAGATAGCAAGGTAGCAGGTAGTAAGACGTCTAGAATAAGGAAAATCTCAGTGGTGGATTAGTCTGAGAAAAGAGAATGAGTAGATTTTGAAAGAGGTGCAAACAAGAGAAAAATTGCAGATGCTGGAAATCCAAGCAACACTCACTTTCCTCCTTCACCATTCCCCATCTCCTTTTCCCTCTCTCACCTTATCTCCTTGCCTGCCCATTGCCTCCAACTGGTGCTCTTCCACCCTCTGCTGCTCTTTCTTCCATGGTCTTCTATCCTCTCCCTGTTCCACCAATCAACTTCATCCCTCCCACTCCTTGTTTCACCTTTCACCTTGTGTTTCTCTCAATCCTTCCCCCACCTTTTAAATCCACTCCTGATCTTCTTTTTCTCCAGTCCTGCCAAACGGTCTCGGCCCGAAATGTCAACTGTACGTTTTTCCATAGAATCTGCCTGGCCTGCTGAGTTCCTCCAGCATTCTGTGAGTGTCAGTGACACCTTGCATTTATAACTGAGAGCAGGAAATGGGGTAGAGGTAATAACAAATGGAGAATTAAAACAAAGCTAGGAACTTTCTGAATGAAGAGGGAGTGCAATGGAAAAAGGAAGTATACTTCAGTGTAATTCAGGTTGATGTACTGTATCTTGGAGGTCTCTACAGGGAAAAGGGAGAAAGTGGAACCAGGCAAGTTGTTCTCAGTATAGAGAAGTGGAAGTATATTTTGCGGACACCACTACAGCAGTAACTCATGGTAGGTGTACTCAGGATGCTCTCAAATCTGTGGTGAATGGAAAATGTCACAATCCACAACCCAAGTTTTCATAAGAATTATTACAACAGTGAAATCATCCTCCTGGCCATGGATGGCAAGCACCTGCTGATAAGTGAGCAGGTAATCCATATGTAAATCTAGAGACAGTGGGTAAATCTACATTCAGAATCCTAGGGGGATTTCTTGGTGGTGGTTGATGAGTGCAGAGAAAATATGAGGGTGCTATTTGTAAGTTTGCCGTGAAGAATGTAACAATCAGGTTTTAGGAGAATGCTAATAAGAACAGAGAAGGTAGAGCTGAGTTTAGCATAGTAGGATTGGAAACTGAGCAAAGTGCTGATGGCTAGGATAGCAGCTGGAAGGAGCAAAGCTGACAATCAAGAGAAATGATAAGAGAGACAATTGGGTATTTGGAAGAGGGAAAAGAAGATCTGATAATGATCAAGAAAAGGGGAAAAGAAGGATACATTTGACTTGAGACTGGAGCTGCAACAAAATGGGTACAAGGGAAAATCAGGCCATTGAAATGAGTGAAGTCATCACAAAGAAATATAATGACATGCCCTCATAGAAAGTTTTCAGTAGCTTCAACAATTTCCGCAATAATGAAATCACGATGATGTATGCAAAGATTTTCACTTGTCTCTTAAATCACTGAACAGAATATCTCCCAAAATAGAAACATACAGTGGCATGCAAAAGTTTGGGCACCCCTGGTCAAAATTTCTGTTACTGTGAAAAGTGAAGAAGGTGAAAAGTCTCGAAAAGTCAAAGTTAAAGATGAAACATTCTTTCAAACATTTTAAGCAAGATTAGTGTATGTTTTTGGTTTGTACAATTTTAGCATGAAAGAAAGGAAAGGAGCACCATGCAAAAGTTTGGGCACCCCAAGAGATTTCAGCTCTCAGATAGCTTTTACCAAGGTCTCAGACCTTAATTAGCTTGTTAGGGCTTGTTCACAATCATCGTTAGGAAAGGCCAGGTGATGAAAATTTAAAAGCTTCATAAATACACTGACTCCTCAAACCTTGTCCCAACAATCAGCAGCCATGGGCTCCTCTAAGCAGCTGCCTAGCACTCTGAAAATTAAAGTAAATGATGCCAACAAAGCAGGAGATGGCTATAAGAAGATAGTAAAGTGTTTTCAGGTAGCCATTTTCTCAGTTTGTAATGTAATTAAGAAATGGCAGTGAACAGGAACGGTGGAGGTCAAGTTGAGGTCTGGAAGACCAAGAGAACTGCTCATAGGATTGCAAGAAAGGCAAATCAAAACCCTCGTTTGACTGTAAAAGGCCTTCAGGAAGATTTAGCAGACTCTGGAGTGCTGGTGCACTGTTCTACTGTGTAGCAACACCTGCACAAATATGACCTTCATGGAAGAGTCATCAGAAGAAAACCTTTCCTGCGTCCTCACCACAAAATTCAGAGTCAGAAGTTTGCAAAGGAATAGCTAAACAAGTCTGATGCATTTGGAAACAAGTCCTGTGGACTGGTGAAGTTAAAATAGAACTTTTTGGCTGCAATGAGCAAAGGTATGTTTGGAGAAAAAAGAGTGCAGAATTTCATGAAAAGAACACCTCCCCAACTGTTAAGCATAGGGGTGGATCGATCATGCTTTGGTTTTGTGTTGTGGCCATCAGTGGCAGAGGGAAGAATGAATTCAACTAAATACCAGCAAATTCTGGAAGCAAACATCACACTGTCTGTAAAAAAAAAAAAAAAAAAAAGCTGAGGATGAAAAGAGGATGGCTTCTACAACAGGATAATAATCCTAAACCCACCTCAAAATTCACAATGAACTACCTCAAGAGGCACAAACTGAAGGTTTGGCCATGGCCCTCACAGTCCCCTGACCTAAACATCATCGAAAATCTGTGGATAGACCTCAAAAGTGCTCTTAGCTAGCTTCAGAAAGCGTTTACAAGCTGTGATACTTGCCAAAGGGGGTATTACTAAGTGCTCACCATGCAGGGTGCCCAAACTTTTGCTTCGGGCCCCTTTACTTTTTTGTTAATTTGAAACTGTAAAAGATGGAAATAAAGAAGTAATCTTGCTTAAAATGTTAAAGAAATGTGTCATCTTTAATTTCATACCTTTCGGAAATCAGGTCATTTTTTACTCGCTTAGCTATTCACAGTAACAGAAATTTTGACCGGGGTGCCCAAACTTTTGCATGCCACTGTAATTAACAAAACAGGATAATACCAATTTGCAAACTGGAGAAAAGCTCCATGACTCAAGTTGATGCAGGGGACAGATTACTGTTCATTTGTGAAGAACATACTTCCAATTATTGTCTGTGACTAAGTTTGCAAAGGAAAGGTGGCAGCCAGCCAAGTACTTCAAAACCTTGTTGGTTGTTTCACATTCAAGTGATTCATTGCTTTGCTATTCTCCTTGTTCCAATTTTATTTTCATTGTTACTTCTAATGATAGTCTTCTCAGATTCTCAGCTGTAAAAAAAAAAGCAAGCAAAATAAAAGTTTTGTTACAAGATTAAGATTCATGATTGAAGATCCAAGTTTATTTGTCATTTGTCCATGAAAACATAAGAGTAAGATGCTTCATTTGTGTTTATAACCAACACACCCGAGGGCAGCCCACAAGGGTCGTCAACATTCTGCTGCCAAGGTAGCTTGCCTCCAAAGCTTGACATTACAACACTGGACACAAGTAACAAAAATCCAGCTCCATTCCTCCCTCCCACCCACGTCCATTAATCCCAGAACAGGCCTCCAGTGTACACGGACTTGGACCTGCACACACTGGGTTTCAACTTCCCCAGCGGGCTCGCGGGGATCTGTAGACTTGGAAGGATGATTACACGGCTGGGACAATCACATCTTCTAAAAATGCCACAATTGAGTTTGGGTTTGGCTTTGCCTGTTCCATACTGAGATAAAAATGATCAATCCAGGGAATAAGAGTATTTTAATATTTTTATCACTATATATTCTCTTGTGGAAATAATGCATGTGTGACACAGTGACTGTGTGTGTGTTTTAAATCACAAAAAAGTAGTTAAATCATAAACTCCATGAGTTCCTATGGCAGTAGTTTTACTGGAATTGCTGCACCAAGAAAAGACTGTTGGCCCTTAAAGCAACTATCACCATTGGGAACTGGGCACCTGTGAGGGAGCAGGTCTTCACATCGATGCATTTCTGTGTCTCCTTCTGCTCTTTGCTGTCCAATTTAGCCAGCTGTACAATAAACACTGAACCAAACATTACAACATTTTCTTAATATTTCCATTATAGTTTTGAGTCTAGACTTAAACTTTGCAATGTGTATGAGCAGATCCCAGGAGTTTTATAGCTACCTTATCAAGTACGTACAGTACTTGTCAGTTGAATGGCATCTATTGTTTATGAAGAATATATCCCGTTGTGCACTTTAAGTTTTTAACTGACCTATAATTATTGTTTTCTGGTCCTGAGTGACCTACTTAATCTTGCATGGTGTTGAAATACACAATGTAAGGCTATTGATGTCATTGGTACCCAGTACTGTGAGGCAATAATCATATTAACCGATCACTGAAGCCACAAGAGACTGCAGATGCTGGAAGTCTGAAGCAAAAATGAAGAAAACCCATTTCCCTCCACAGATGCAGCCTGACCCACTGAATTTCTCTTGTGCATTTGTGTGTGTCGATCACCAAAGTGATTTGTAGTGCTTAAATTCAGTCTTCAGTCAGGTTGTCCAAAAAAATAAAGCCTTAATTAAATTTATAGCCATTCAGACTGTGAAGGAACTTCACCCCTAAAATGATCATCCGGAGCTAGTGTATCAGACAGGAGCTTGTAATTAAGGGTTTTATTAATAAGGATGCTGGTGCTGTGCAATTGCTCAGCAAAAGGAGGTGTAAGGCACTCCTTCCGCCCGATAGCCTACAGGTTACCCTTGGGCAAGGTGTAGTACCTGTTCAGCCTCCCAGTCAGGGCCACGTGAAGCCACGGTTTGCAGGTGGTGGATGGGTTTTACAAGCAGTTTCTACAAATTGGAATTTATGGTTGTAAAACTAAAAACGCTGGGCAGATGAATCTGCTGATCAATGGCCAGGGTTACCCATCCAGTATGGACACTGCAACTGAAGAAGGCAACGGGAAACCACGTCAGTTTTCCTCCCTTGTATAATCATGAACTCAAATCAACTACGGTCTCAGCTCAAAGATGTGAACGGAGCCTTCACCGAAGGAGCCTTATCCGGTAGAGGATCTCATGCGCCACAGGTGAATCTCGACCGTGCTCCAGCGACTGTTGGCAGATTAAAAGCTAAGGAGATCAGACTAGCAAGCTGGAATGTAAGAACCCTTAAACAACCTGGTAAACTAGACAACATCAAACAGGAAATGGAAAGATTAAAAATCAACATCTTGGGACTGTGCGAGATGAGATGGAAAGGAGCTGGTAAAACAAGCTCAGAGGGATATACCATCATTTACTCAGGAGGAGAAAGACATGAAAAAGGTGTTGGAATTATGTTAGATGAAGAACATGCAAAATCAATAAAAGGCTAATGGACAATATCAGATTGAATGTTACTTGTGAAACTACATGCAAAACCTTTTCACATTAACATCGTTCAAGTTTATGCCCCAACAGCAGACAGCAGTGAAGAAAACATCGAACAATTCCATGACAAATTAGAAACAGCATTAAGACAATGTAAAAGCTCAGAAAATACCATTAGTCAAGGTGACTTCAATGCAAAATTAGGCAAGACCAGGGACGAGGACAATATTGGGCATTACGACATAGGTGAGAGAAATGAGAAAGGTGAACGACTAGCTTCATGGGTCACAGAAAATGATTATATAATTGGTAATACCGTCTCCAAGCAACACCCGAGAAAACTATGGAAATGGAAGAGCCCAGGGGATAACACCAGAGACCAGATTAATTACATACTTATAAGGAGAAGGTATAGAAATGCTCTGAAATCATGCAAAACATATCTGGGTGCAGACTGCTACAGTGATCATGTACCAATAATCAGCGTGATGTACCTGAGACTCAGAAAGCTTAAAAGGCCAAGAGTAGAGCCAAAGCTGAATTTGGGATTTTTGTGAAAAAACAGTGACATTAAAAATGAATTTCAAATAACAGTGAAGAACAAATTCGAGGCTCTATAAAACATCACTATTATAGAACAGCAATGGGAAAATCTCAGAGACAGCAGAACACAAGCAGCACAAGAGGTTTTACCTCCTCCCTAAGTTCCACAAGCCTGACTGTCCCGATAGACCCATAGTTTCAGCCTGCTCCTGCCTCACCGAACTTGTATCTGCCTACCTGGACTCCATTTTGTCACTCATAGTTCAGTCCCTCCCCACCTACATCCGGGATACATCCCATGCCCTCCACCTCTTCAATAACTTCCAGTTCCCCGGTCCCGACTGCTTCATTTTCCAATGTCCAATCCTTATACACTTCCAATCCCCATCAAGGAGGCCTCAAAGCCCTCCACTACTTACTTGACAATAGACCTCACCAGTTCCCCAACACCACCACACTCCTCTGGTTGGTGGAACTGGTACTCACACTTACTAACTTCTCTTTTGGCTCTTCCCACCTTCTTCAGACCAAGGCTGTAGCTATGGGCACTCGCATGGGCCCCAGCTATGCCTGCCTCTTCGTTGGTTATGTGGAACAGTCCATGCTCCAAACCTATACTGGTACTGCTACCCAACTTTTCCTTCGCTACATTGACGACTACATTGGTGCTGTTTCCTGCACCCATGCTGAGCACTTCAGTTTCATCGACTTTGCCTCTAACTTCCACCCAGCCCTCAAATTCACCTGGTCCATCTCAGACACTTCTCTCCCCTTTCTCGATCTCTTGGTCTCCATCTCTGGAGACATACTGTCCACTGACATCTTCTATAAACCCACTGACTTTCATAACTACCTCGACTATACCTCTTCTCACCCTGCCAATTGCAAAAATGCTATTCCCTATTCCCAGTTCCTCCGTCTCCACCGCATCTGCTCCCAGGATGAGGCTTTCTGGTCCAGGACATCTCAAAAGTCCTCTTTCTTTAAGGATCATGGTTTCCCTTCTGCCATGATCAATGATGCCCTCATCCGTATCTCCTCCATTTCCCGCAATTCGGCCCTCAACTATCCTCCCGTCACCACAACAGGGACCGAGTTCCCTGTGTCCTCACTTACCACCCCACCAGCCTCCAGATCCAGCATATTATCCTCCGCAACTTCTGCCACTTCAACAGGACCCCGCCACTAAGCTCATCTTTCCCTCTCTACCCCTCTCCGCTTTACACAGGGATCGTTCCCTCTGCGACTGCCTGGTCCACACGTCCCTCCCCACAGATCTCCCACCTGGCACTTATCCCTGCAACCTGTCCCTACACCTCCTCTCTTACCACCATTCAGGGCCCCAAACAGTCCTTCCAAGTGAGGCAACACATCACCTGTGAGTCTGTTGGGGTCATCTATGCATACGGTGCTCCTGGTGCGGCCTCCTCTACATCGGCGAGACCTGACGCAGATTGGCACCTCCGCTCCATCTGCCACAATAGACAGGATCTCCCAGTTGCCACCCACTTCAACTCTGCTGCACATTCCCATTCAGATATGTCCCTATATGGCCTCCTCTACTGCCATGATGAAGCCAAACTCAGGGTGGAGGAGCAACACCTCCTGTACCGTCTGGGTAGTCTCCAGCCCCTTGGTATGAACATTGAATTCTCCAACTTCTGGTACAGTAATTCCCTCCCTCTCCCTTCCCCCATCCCAGTTTCACTCTGCCTCCTCCTCCAGCTGCCTATCATCTCTCTCATGATTCTTCCTTCTTCTACTACCCACAGTGCTTTCCCCTTACATTCCTGCTCCCCCCCCCCACCCTTTGATCTTTCCTCTTACTGTTTTTTCACCTGGCACCTACCAGCCTTCTCCTTCCCTCCCTCCCCCCACCTTCTTTATAGGGCCCCTGCCCCCTCCCTCTTCAGTCCTGACGAAGGGTCTCGGCTTGAAATGTTGACGGACCTGCTGAATTCCTCCAGCTTGTTGTATGTGTTGCTTTGACCACAGCATCTGCAGTCTACTTTGTGGCTACAGCACAAGAGGTGATTCCCAAACAACAGAAAAAAGCTAAAAAAAAATGGATGACAGAAGAAATTCTGAAACTTATGGAACAAAGAAGAAAATGTAAGGAAAACGAAGAAGCCTACATATCCTTACATGCACAGATAACAACCAGGTGCAAGGAAGCAAAAGAAAAGTAGCATGAGGACAAATCTGAGCTAATTGAACAATTGCAGAAGACCAACAGCAGCAAACGTATGCATGACGAGATCAAAGAGGTCACAAATCGGAAGAATCGGGGCAACGACAGGATGTATAAAAGCAAAAGACGGATCTACAATTATGGAAAAAGGAAAAAATAATGCAAAGATAGTCAGAATACATCAAAGACCTATACTATGACAAAGACCGAGAGGACAACTTTGATATTGGCAACAACGACGAGAGCCCAGCAATACTGAAAGAAGAAGTGGAACATGCTATGAAGAAAATGCAAAAGGGGAAATCATCAGGACCAGATAACTCTCCAGTTGACCTGTATGAAGCGCTAGAAGATTTTGGTGCAGAGAACTTAACAATCTTATTGAATGGAATATACAACAGTGGCAAAGTACCAGAAGATCTTTTAAAGGCAGTATTCATTGCACTGCCTAAGAAACCAGGTGCAGCAGAGTGTGGACAACACAGAACAATTAGTTTATCGAGCCACCTCACAAAAATTCTACTTAGACTCATCACGCTCAGAATAAGAAACAAAACTAAACCAGAGATCATTGAAGAACAGTGCGGCTTTGTCGAAGGCAAAGGAATATCAAACGCCACTTATATTCTCAGGAATATTATTGAAAGATCAATAGAAGAACAATTTATCAATCACCCCTCGTATACTTCTATTTCACTGACCACACAAAAGCCTTTGACACAGTGAAACACCAAGTCATCATGAAAATGCTTAAAGATATTAATACCGATGGAAAAGATCTAAGAACAATCAGGAATCTCCACTGGCAAGAAAGTGCAGCCATACAGATAGACAACGAGATTGGTGAATATCAGCCAATAGAGCAAGGAGTCAGACAGGGTTGCATTCTATCACCAGACCTGTTCTCCCTGTATAGTGAAATCATCATGAGAACCAGACAAGACCGACCTGGAATAAGTATAGGAGGATACAATATCAACAACCTCCGCTATGCAGATGATACAGTACTGATAGCAAACAGTAAAGTAAATTTACAGAAACTAGTACCTACCATCAACACAGAGAGTGAAAGACTTGGCCTACCCTTAAACAAAAAGAAAACTGAAGTACTGGTAATATCAAAGAAACCTGATATCCCAAACTGTAGGATCGTATTGGGAAATGAAATCCTGAAACAAGTTAACAACTTTAATTACCTTGGATCATGGGTAACATCTGATGGCAAATGTGAAACAGACATAAAAGCAAGAATAGTAACGGCAAGAACAGCATTTACAAAAATGAGAAACATCCTAACGAACAAGAAAATAGCAATTGACATCCGCCTTACAACTCTCAGCTGCTACCTTCTTCCTATATTGATGTATGGCTGGGAGTCATGGACCATCATAAATGCAATGGAAAAAAGAATCAATACAGCAGAGATGTGGTTCCTCAGAAGAACGCTATGCATATCATATATGGACAGGATAACCAATGAAGAAGTTCTACAGAGAACAAAAACAAAATGTACAGTACTTAAAAAAATCAGAAAACAGCAATCAAAATTCCTTGGACAGATCATGCAAAGAGAGACATTAGAACATTTAGTTACAACTGGAAGGAAAAAGAAGCAGAGGCAGAGAGTGAATGAAAACGATAGATGGATTAACATCATGGTTAGAAACAGGGGAGGCAACAACTACAATTCGGAGGGCCAGGGACCATGATGGATGAAGAGACATGATCGCCCACGCCGAACGGCAAGGAACCTGAACACACATTGTACGTAAGTGATTAAAGACGTGCAACATTTTCACTGCCTCCTGGGAGCCTCTGATCCAGGACAGTTCAAAGTGTTAAAGGAGCATTCGGGATACTATTGGGAATGCTGAGCCCATTCACAGCCCTCAGAACTAAGTGACAGAAAGAACACGCAAGGAACCTACACATGTATGGAAGAATCCATAGTTCTCACATTGGCCTTATTAGAACCCACGGAACCAGAGTGGAAGCAAGTCATCTTCAATCTGGAAAGACACCTAAGAAAGTGTAAAAAGAGGACCAAAGGCAAGATATATGAGAAATCCCATTCTGAATGAGTGGCTAAGAGAACAATGGAATAGTGTAAAGATCACCAACAGTATCAGCTGAAGCAGGGACAGAGGTCAGCCATGTCCCAGAGCTGCAAATAGATGATCATATTGATCAATGTTCAAATAAAAGTCAAATCAGCACATCAGAATTCTACAAAATTTACTGAGAAAAATTTATCATTGACCCAAGTCATATATTAAAAACAACCCACTGTCAACACATTGAGTGACAATTTATTAACATCTTGTCTTTTGAGGCTCATCCCCACCAAGATATCAATTGTAACTGTCCAAATTAATTTTATGTTTGAAATGTCCATGCATTAAATTATGCTTGACTTCGACTCCATGGTTTTAAAACTTAATTATAAACTCACCTTCTTTAAATTGCAGTTGTTTGTTTTACTGATGCAACAATAAAGCAATCTCAAAATAATAACCAGTGCAATCACTCCCAATGCGATGAAGATAATGTAGAGATAAGTTGCCATTGAAGCTACACCTAAAGAAGTAAAGAGACCAGAATGATGAGACAGATGAATTCAAATACATACTGGGTAAAACCATAAAAGATTTATCATTGAAACATCTCCCTTCCTAGCCATACAAACAATTGCTTAGAATATTATGTATGGATGTGATCATCACAGAAAGGGCAAGGTGACAACAGGGAGGGAGCAGAAGGGGCTCACTAGGATGTTGCCTGGAAAGTAGAGCTGGAATATAAAGTGAAATTGGATAGGTTGGGTTTATTCTTACTGGAACTTAGGAGACTTAGAGATCTAGAAAAGATGAACACCAGTGACAGGATTGATAGACTATTTTCCTTGTGTCAGAGGAATCTAGAAGACACATGTTTATGGTACAGTAGGAGGAAGAATTTAAAGAAGATCTGAGAGGTAAGTTTTTTTTACACACAGAAGGTGGCGGTTATCTGGAAAAGGCTGCTAGACAAGGTGGTAGAGGCAGGTACAATTCCGACGGTTAAGAGACAGTTGAATGGGTACTTGAATAAGAGCGAAATAGAGGAATACAGCGTAATGTGGACAAATGGGATTAGTGTCGATATACATCACAGTCAACGAGGTTGAGGTGGATCAAGAGTCCATTTCTGTTCCATACACTTCTATGTTTCTGCAGGATGAAGCTCTCAAAAATCCAGCAGTGCAAATAACAAAGAACTCAAATTTGATTTTAAAAATACCTTAATTTTCATTTTAAATGCATCAAGCATCATCCCATTCCTTTCAGATAAGGGCTTGTTGTTAAATTGTGCAATAGGTATGCATAAATCGTTTTAAGGAAATTCTTGGCTATTGAATTTGAAAAGTAACTTATTTATTAATACATACACTTTTATTCAATAATTCACTTTGTGTGAATAATCCATTGAAAGGTGGCCGTATAGTGAAACTGTGTCATGGTAACAGAGTGGCACAACTGTAGGGGCTACTACCTCAAAGATCCAATGACCTGTATTCAATCCTCACTTCCAATACCATCTTTGCATGTTCTCCCTGTGAATAAATGAGTTTCTTTTGGGGTTCTCCACGTGTTTAAAGAAAATGGAAAGTGAGATGGGAAAATAACCTCCAGTAATAGATAATCAGAAGCCACTGAAAGCACACAAAAGAGCTAGTGGATTAATTGGGCATTGTAAGTTGTCTCCTCTGTAGGGGAGTGGGGGAGGTTGAAAGGAATGTGGGCAGAATTAAATGAAACGAGTGTAATTAAGCATTTGATGATTGATGCAGACTCAGTGGACCGAATAAAATGTTTCTGTGCTTCTGTTTCTGTGAACCTATGATTCAAAATGTAATGGCTTGGAATATCCACGTTAAACAAGTTCAGGGAAGGGTTTCCCTTTGCTACTGCAGAACTCTGACTTCAATGTCAGGATTAATACTTATTGGACAAGAAAAAGCTAAGACTTGCCTATAAGATGGTTCTAAAAATTGGAAGCCAGAACCAAGAAGAGAAGGAAAAAAACTACTAACCTGTCAGGCATACTCAATGATATAGTTGAATCAACTCCTCTAAGCAGGCTGTCATTTTCACCAATCTTACAACTTTCCTATATAATAACATTTAAAATTGACAGTATCTATTTTTCCTTCTAAAATTATGGTGGAGATTAAACAGGCATCGCCTAAAACCTTCATGTAATGGTGATGTATACATACCTTCCAAACAATTTCAAAGCTATGAGTCAACATCCTTTGTTACTCCCAAGGGAGTCTATCTAGCCCTATAACTGCTGATCATCAGCTCTCCAAGGTATTCTAAACAATTTCTTCTTCAATTATACATTAGTGTTATCTTTGTTTATCTGATAACACATGCCAAACCGTTCTGGAAAATCAATAATTTATGGAGATTAGCAAAGGAGTTTATGACTGCATTCCGCTCCAGTATTTCTCACAAAATTCACTTTTGCTTTCAGGTTTCATTGTGGGTATGTGCTTATTCATTTGTAGCTAGAACATTTTTCAGTTCATTTGTTTCTGCACCTTCACATTGCACCCATTTGGCCGTTAATGTAAAAAGCACCTGATCAAGAGAAGGGGATTTTCTGAAAAGCTATCTCTGGTAAACATCAACAGCAGGGGAATCCACAGAATATATCTGCACTTTTATGTTATTTTACAGATTATCACAAAAATGCCCAAGTTCAGTTAATGCAGATTTTAGAAGGTGTTAACAGCTTTTAGAAAAGTCAGGGATAGCCAAGTGCAAAATATCAGCATTAGAATTCAGACAATATGACAGCAGTCATTGACATGTATAAATAGCTCTGCTGGTATTTTCTATTTCTATCTCATTAAAGATATACAATACAAAGAAGGTATATACTGAATTAAATAAATTGTTGCTAGTAACATTTGGGATGATTTCTAAATATTTAAACTATCTATTTAGTTTGCCAATCCTTTGAGCCTAAAATGAGTATTTCTGGAGTCTCACAATATAACCAAAGAGGAAAATCCTGATTTTTGTGAGTATTGCTGGTTGATTTTTCTATATCTTCCTTTTTCAATCTACATCAACTGTAGTTTCCCTAGGATACTGTGCCATGCATTATCGGATTCACCAAAGCCATAAAAGCATAATTGAAGAAGATATTGCTTAGGTTATCCTATTGCTTTCTGGCCCTTATGATCAGTTTTTATTAGGCCAGCCAGCGTCTCTTGGATTTCTATTATGGAGAAGGATCGGACTGGACCCAGGGTTGAGATTTTTGATTGGAGAAAGGCTAACTTTGAGGAGATGCGAAAGGATTTAGAAGGAGTGGATTGGGACAATTTGTCTTATGGGAAGGATGTAATAGAGAAATGGAGGTCATTTAAAGGTGAAGTTTTGAAGGTACAGAATCTTTATGTTCCTGTTAGGTTGAAAGGAAAGGTTAAAAGTTTGAGAGAGCCATGGTTTTCAAGGGATGTTGGAAACTTGGTTCGGTAAAAAAGAGATATCTATAATAAGTATAGGCAGCATGGAGTAAATGAGGTGCTCGAGGAATATAAAGAATGTAAAAAGAATCTTAAGAAAGAAATTAGAAAAGCTAAAAGAAGATTGAAGGTTGCTTTGGCAAGTAAGGTGAAAATAAATCCAAAGGGTTTCTGCAGTTAATTAATAGCAAAAGGATGGTGAGGGATAAAATTGGTTCCTTAGAGAATCAGAGTGGACAGCTATGTGTGCAGCCAAAAGAGATGGGGGAGATATTGAGAAGGATATTGAATTGTGGAAGGTAAGGGAAACAAGTAGGGAAGTTATGGAAACTATGATGATTAAAGAGGAGTAAGTACTGGTGCTTTTAAGGAATATAAAAGTGGATAAACCTCTGGATCCTGACAGGATATTCCCTAGGATCTTGAGGGAAGTTAGTGTAGAAATAGCAAGGGCTCTGACAGAAATATTTCAAATGTCATGAGAAGCGGGGATGGTGCTGGAGGATTGGCATATTGCTCATGTCATTCCATTGTTTAAACAGGGTTCTAAGAGTAAACCTAGCAATTATAGGCCTGTAAGTTTGACATCAGTGGTGGGTAAATTAATGGAAAGTATTCTTAGAGATGGTATATATAATTATCTGGATGGACAGGGTCTGATTAGGAACAGTCAACATGGATTTGTATGTGGAAGGTCACGTTTGACAATCTTTATTGAATTTTTTAAAGAGGTTACCAGGAAAGTTGATGAGGGTAAAGCAGTGGATGTTGTCTATATGGACTTCAGTAAGGCCTTTGACAAGGTTCCACATGGAAGGTTAGTTAGGAAGGTTCAATCGTTAGGTTTTAATATTGAAGTAGTAAAATGGATTCAACAGTGGCTGGATGGGAGATGCCAGAGAGTAGACGTGGATAACTGTTTGTCAGGTTGGAGGCCGGTGACTAGTCGTGTGCCTCAGGGATCTGTACTGGGTCCAATGTTGTTTGTCATATACATTAATGATCTGGATGATGGGGTGGTAAATTGGATTAGGAAATATGCAGATGATACTAAGATAAGTGGTGTTGTGGATAATGAAGTAGGTTTTCAAAGTTTGCAGAGAGATTTAGGCCAGTTAGAAGAGTGGGCTGAAAGATAGCAGATGGAGTTTAATGCTGATAAGTGTAAGGTGATACATTTTGGTAGGACTAATCAAAATAGGACATACATGGTAAATGGTAGGGCATTGAAGAATGTAGTAGAAAACAGTGATCTAGGAATAATGGTGCCTAGTTCCCTGAAGGTGGAATCTCATGTGGATAGGGTAGTGAAGAAAGCTTTTGGCATGCTGGCCTTTATATATCAGAGCATTGAGTATAGGAGTTGGGATGTAATGTTAAAATTGTACAAGGCATTGGTAAGGCCGAATTTGAAGTATTGTGTACATGTCTGGTCACCGAATTGTAGGAAAGATGTCAACAAAATAGAGAGAGTACAGAGGAGAGTTAATAGAATGTTACCTGGGTTTCAGCACCTAAGTTACAGAGAAAGGTTGAACAAGTTAGATCTTTATTCTTTGGAGCGTAGAAAGTTGAGGGGGGATTTGATAAGGGTATTTAAAATTATGAGGGGGATAGATAGAGTTGACGTGGATAGGCTTTTTCCATTGAGAGTAGGGGAGATTCAAACAAGAGGACATGAGTTGAGAGTTAGGGGGCAAAAGTTTAGGGGTAACACAAGGGGGAACTTCTTTACTCAGAGAGTGGTAGCTGTGTGGAACGAGCTTCCAGTAGAAGTGGTAGAGGCCAGTTTGATATTGTTATTTAAAGTAAAATTGGATACGTATATGGACAGGAAAGGAATGGAGGGTTATGAGCTGAGTGCAGGTTGGTGGGACTAGCTGAGAGTAAGCATTTGGCATGGATTAGAATGGCTGAGATGGCCTGTTTCCATGCTGTAATTGTTATATGGCTATGTTACAATGGATATCTCATTCCTTTGAATTCACTTAAAAGGTGAAGTCATGCCACACATATCATTGTACTCAGGTCTGGTGACAACAATCAACTGAGCTACTCGCAACTATCCATAGAAATATTGATCAGGTAATAGACTTGTTTTTAAAGTTATCCATATGGGAGAGATAACAGGAAGGACATAAAATATTTCCCAAAAAGCAAGAATTCCAAGAGAAAATGGCATTGCTGTACAAGTAACCTGCTTCTGCCCAGACTTAAATACTAGAAAGGAGAACTTTCCCAGCAATCAACTTTTGGAAAGTCACCCCCCCCTCATTTGTCATCAAATAGGGAGAAAGAGAGACTTGGGACCCTTTACACTGGATCTGTGACTTCCTGACCAACAGCAAGGATAGGCAGCGGTACCTCTGTCATTCTGATCCTCAACACTGGTGTCATACAAGGCAGAGTCCTCAGCCCTCTACTTCGCTTTCTATACTCTGATGGCTATGTGGCCAGATATTGCTCTAACTTCATTTACAAGTTTGCAGATGATACCATTGTAGTGAGGTGTGTCTCAAATAACGACGGATCAGAGTACCGGGAGGAGATAGATATCCTGATAGCATGATATCATGGCAGCAACCTTTCTCTGCATGGCAGCAAAAGAAACAAGCTGGTCATCGACTCTAGGAAGTGGGAGGGCCACCTGCTCCTGTCTACAGCAATGGTGCTGAGGTTGAGGGCTTTAAGTTTCTATGAGTGAAGAGCACCAATTGCTTGTCATAGTCCAACTACTTAGAGACCATGCCCTCTACTTCCTGTACAAAAAGGACGGGTGACACTTAAATCCGAGGGGGACCAATGTCCTGGCAGGGAGGTTTGCTAAGGCTGTTGGGAGAGTTTAAATTAGAATTGCTGGGGGTTGGAACCGAACTGAAGGGATGGATGTCTGTAGTAGTGTAGGCTTCCGTTAGTCTCGATAGACCATGGATTTGCACCTTGGAAAGTTTCTAGAGCACAATTTTTTTTATGGAAGACCGGCAGTTGCCCAAGTTGCAAGTCTCCCCTCTCCACACCACCAATGGGAAGGGCATTAGGACCCATACAGCTTGGCACCAGTGTCATCGCAGAGCAATGTGTGGTTAAGTGCCTTGCTCAAGGACACACACGCAGCCTCAGCCAAGGCTCAAACTAGCGACCTTCAGATAACTAGACGAACACCTTAACCACTTGTCCAAGCATCAACTCTGTGATGGATGAAGGGGTGGTTGGCTCACAAGTAGAGAAAGTGCTTCTATGCAGTGTGAGAGGGAGGACAGGCAGGTAATACAAGTATGCGAAGAGCAAAAGCACAAGGCATGAGAGAATAGGATCAACCAAGTGTGACAGTGGATAAGTGTGCATGGAACCGAAGGAGGCAGTGGAGGTACTTACTGAATACTTTGCTACAGTGTTTTCTATGGAAAAGGATCTTGGTGATTGTAGGGGTGACTTACAGTGGACTGAAAAGCTTGAGCATGTAGACATTAAGAAAGAGGATATGCTGGAGCTTTTGGAAAGCATCAAGTTGGATAAGTCACCGGTACCAAGGTGACTGTGGGAAGCAAGGGAGGAATTTGCTGAGCCTCTGGCAATGATCTTTGCATCATCAATGAGGACGGGAGAGGTTCCAGAGGATTGGAGGGTTGCAGATGTTGTTCCCTGATTCAAGAAAGGGAGTAGAGATAGCCCAGGAAATTATGAACCAGAGAGTCTTACTTCAGTGGATGGTAAGTTGATGGAGAAGATCCTGACAGGCAGGATTTATGAACATCTGGAGATGTATAATATGATTAGGAATAGTCAGCATGGCTTTGTCAAGGGAAGGTCGTGCCTTATGAGCCTGATTGAACTTTTCTGAGGATGTGACTAAATGCATTGATGAAGGTAGCGTATTGACTAAATACGTTGATGAAGGTAGAGTACATTGATGGATGTAGTGTATGTGAATTTCAGCAAGGCTTATTGAGAAAGTAAAGAGGCATGGGATCCAAGGGGACATTGCTTTGTGGATCCAGAACTGGCTTGCCGACAGAAGGCAAAGAGTGGTTGTAGATGAGTCATATTCTACATGGAGGTTGGTGACCAGTGGAGTGCCTCAGGGATCTGTTCTGGGACCCCTTCTGTTCGTGATGTTTATAACTGACCTGGTTGAGGAAGTGGAGGAATGGGTTAGTAAGTTTGCTGATGACACAAAGGTTGGGGGTGTTGTGGATAGTGTGGAGGGCTGTCAGAGGTTACAGCAGGACATTGCTAGGATGCAAAATTGGGCTGAGAAGTGGCAGATGATGGAGTTCAACCCAGATAAGTGTGAGGTAGTTCATTTTGGTAGGTCAAATATGATGGCAGAATATAGAATTAATGGTAAGACTCTTGGCAGTGTGGGGGATCAGAGGGATCTTGGGGTCAGAGTCCATAGGATGCTCAAAGCTGCTGCACAGATTAACTGTGTGGTTAAGAAGGCATATGGTGTATCAGCCTTCATCAACCGTGGGATTGAGTTCAAGAGCCAAGAGGTAATGTTGCATCTATATAGGACCCTAGTCATACCCCACTTGGAGTACTGTGCTCAGTTCTGGTCACCTCACTACAGAAAGGATGTACAAACTACAGAAAAGGTGCAGAGGAGATTTACAAGGGTGTTGCCTGGATTGGAGAGCATGCCTTATGAAAATAGGTTGAGTGAACTCGGCCTTTTCTCCTTGGAGCGATGGAGGATGAGAGGTGACCTAATAGAGGTTTATAAGATGATGAGCGGCATTGATCACGTGGATAGTCAGAGGCTTTTTCCCAGGACTAAAATGGCTAACATGAGATGACACAGTTTTAAGGTGCTTGGAAATAGGTACAGAGGAGTTGTCAGGGAAAAGTTGTTTCTTTTTTTACGCAGAAAGTAGTGAGTGCATGGAATGGACTGCCAGCAACAGTGGTGGGGGCGGATACAATAGGGTCTTTTAGGAGACTCCTGGATAGGTACTTGGGGCTTAGAAAAATAGAGAGCTGTGGGTAATCCGAGGTAATTTCTAAAGTAAGTACATGTTTGGCATTGTGGGCCGACGGGCTTGTATTGGGCTGTAGGTTTTCTATGATTCTATGTTTCCTCAGGAGGCTAAAGAAATTTGGCATGTTCCCTTTGAACCTCACTATTTTTTTTAAATCGATGGCACAGTAGAAAACATTGTCCAGATCCATCTTGGCTTGGTACAGCAACTATTCAGCCTGCTTCTGTGAGAAACTGTAGTGAGTTGTGGACACAGGTCAGCTCGTCACAGAAACCAGCCTCCCCTTTCTGGACTCTGTCTGTACTACTCACAGTGCACATTCGGCTGTTACTGTGTTGCTAACTAGACAATACCAGCAACATTGAGAATTTTGGCATAACAATTTCTGCATGAAAGTTCTAGATTGAATGTAAATTAACAAATGAAAAATGTTTCGCAGTTCAATAATTCCTGCATAACTTCCAATACACCTGTTCTGCCAACCTGTTCCTTGCACAGAGCCAATATCTTGAGATTATTTTTAACGATCAGCTTTATTTGACACATGTACATCACATCTAAGCTTACAGAGAAATGTGTTGTTTGCTTCAAATCAGTGGGGACTGCTGGGCTGTCGTCACACTTCCAACGCCAACATAGCATGTCCACAGCTCACTCTCCCGAACCATGTCTTTGGATTGTGGCAAGAAACTGGAGCGTCCAGAGGAACCCACGCGGCCACAGGGAGAATGTACAAACTACTTACAGGCAGCAGATGGAATTGAAGCACAGACCCTGATCACTGACACTGTAAAGCAATTGTGCTAACCACTATGCTACTGTAGTTTTCAGATGTGAGTTGGGTTCATTGCTCGCCTTTAATTTCAAAGAAGGTACTTATTCTCATTGCCGCTGATAACCCTAAATTCTTGTTACTGATTTAAATAGGCTTATTTGCTTTAAGTTTTCCGCAGGTACATTACTCAACGTTGTTTTGCACTTGCCTGCACAGTAGAGTTGGCTTGGAGTTGATTGCCCTTCACTGATCGGGTTTTCAACCTTACAGAAGAACGTTTTATTGCTGTAAGATGAGGTGAAGTTCTTCAGTGTAGCTTTTCTCCCACCGTTTGAAAATGAAGTGTTATGCTTAGTCAGTGGTTGTTCGTTCAAGTAGAAGGAAACTGGAGTTCCTTTATGAACTTCGCATGATATATACATATCTTGCTCATTTACACAATCCACTTTCATTACTGGTATTGAAAGTTTCTCTAAAAGGAAATAAAAGTTTGAAAATATTATCCAACTTCATTTTTGTGCAATTATAGAATAAGACTTGGTTTTAAATTTTTACAGTAATCGGTATTCCATTACTGAGAATGACATCAGACTGGGAAAACCATCTATACCTTTACAGTATGGGAATATAGATTTCTCAACAATTCATTAACACATAAACACTATCTCATTATTCCTTTTTATGTAATACTTATTTATAACTTAGAATAACTATGTCTTTGCACTGTATTACAAAGCCAAAATGACAAATTTCATGCCAGTGATAATAAATCTGATTCTGATTCTGACTCTGTATACACTTGCTAGTTAGGAGCTACCTTCCTAATTTTATGTTTTATCACACTGCATGCATGCCTTTCCCAGTTTAAAAAAGCCCACATTATTTCTACAATTGGTTTTCCTATGTAGACTATATAATTTAACAAACTAAATGGACTTGATCAACAAAGTATTCATTGTCGTTCCTGACAAAAAAGTTCCAACAAGCAATATTTGATTTAGTACTTTTTTAGTTTAATGTCTGTTTTAAGTTTATATATAACATTTAACTCCATCCCAATAACTATGAATTTAATTGGCATACTCTTTTTTTATTTCCTTCACTGAGCTTTTTATCTTTCAAAAATCTAGAGATTGGACATAAATTCCTTCATGGCCTTGCTTTTCCATATTTCAAGTTCAACATCAAGTTTATTGTCATTCAACCAAACACTTGTACAGAGCGAAACAAAACATTTTCCTCTGGGGCCAAGGTGCAAAACACAGTACACAGAGTTACACACAGCACATATAGTTATTCCATCATACAGCACAGCTACGATAAGCACAATACAATCACAAAATAATTTAAGCACAAGTCCCTGATTGGCAGGGCAAATAATTCTGTAAGGATTTCCCCATAAGTTTTCCAATCCAACACTTTGTCAGTTTTTCTTAATAACTTTTTTTCCTAACACAACAACTGGCTTTGAAATATCTGTCTGTGATTGTTTATTGTTCAGTCTTCCTCTTCCTTAAACATATTTCTTTAATTGAGCTTTTGGTTAACTCTCCTGATATAGCAAACAAGAGGAAATCTGCAGATACTGGAAATTCTAACAACACACACAAAATGCAGGTGGAACACAGCAGGCCAGGCAGCATCTATAAAGAGAAGCACTGTCGACGTTTCAGGCCGAAACTTGACGAAGGGTCTTGGCCCAAAACGTCGACAGTGCTTCTCCTTATAGATGCTGCCTGGCCTGCTGTGTTCTACCAGCATTTTGTGTGTGTTGTCTCCTGAAATAGCTAGCTTATCTGATTAGCTTTTTGGAAACATCTTGGGACACTTACTTCTATATTGAAGGCACTTGCAAAAACATGTTATCACTGAATCAAAAATACCACAAGCTTTAAATCTGTGGCCTTGCATTTTCTGGCCTCTGGGAAAAAATGATAGGAGATTTAGGACTGCCCTTTGATTATAACTGTCAAATGTGAATCTTGTACTTTGCCATTTGGCTGCCCCACACCAAAAAAAAAGAGGATCTTCTTCTACCTTCCTGGCACTCCCTCTCCAGTCTTTACCTACTGGTGCAAACTCCTCTCTTTGTACTAATGATCATCTGTTGCCTACTCTATGACAAACCATCCACAGCCGTTTTGCTCCATCATCTGCACTGTGCGCAGTGACATGAAGGAAAGCACTCTCTCTGTATTTGTGTAAGCCAGGGCTATTCCAACCTGCGTGATGCCTTCAGAATTGTGCACAGTAGAATATCACAGGCTGAGGTCCGCCTGCCAAGTTGGCATAGGCTGACCATGCAGCATGGCTTTAACAATCTAGTCTGTAGTCTCCTTATTTTGCATGATATATCACCAATTAATCTGTTATCATTTATATTGACATCATAATATCCACATCCCATTAATAATTCCTTATACAGCTTGGCCCTTTGTCTAAATTCCACTAAATTTCTCACATTGATGGGTCTGGGATACAAAATTGGGTTTCTGTTCCTGTCCACTTTCAGGTAAATAAAAGTTCCTTCTTGACAAGAGCCCTTGGAATTAAATTAATATTAGCAGAAAAAAAATGGATGGCTTTCCAATACCACCCAAGACTGAGAGATTTCCAATTGTATGGTTCTTTTCTGTTATCTTGGTGGAGTGTTTTAATGCCTACCGCCTCAATCAGCTCCATCATTAATATTTAAGAATTTTACAATGTCAGTGAGAAAAATAATCCTGTCAACCTGTATAATGTGAGAAATACCTACGGATAGTGTGGAATTCCTTTTTGTTTAAAGCCTTAGAAACGAGCATAACAATACTCCTCTGGATTAATGCTGAACATCAACTCCACCTTATCCTTCGTTCTGGAGGCCAAAGCATTGGGTATATTTGAATCGGAGGGTGGTTTTTGGTTAGTAAGGGCACCAAAGGTTACAGAGAGAAGGCAGGAGAATGGGGTTGAGAGGGATAACATAAATAAACCATGATGAAATTCATAGACCAGACGCAATGGCCTGATTCTGCTGTGATGTGTTATGGCCTTTTCCAATATTCCGAAGGGCAAAATGTAGCAACAGACAAATATCATGATTTATGTTGCCATTCTTAAGGCACTTCCTGAATTTCAGAACTTGCTTCTATCACAGGAGCACCAAATTATAAAACCTTAATTTAATTTCCATATCATAATTTGCACACATAATGAAGCAATTCTTTTACCTAAGGGAACTATTCAGAATTTTAGAATGGGTTCAATTAGGCAAAGTTGAAAAGACATAGACTTACCAAATAAACGTAATGTAAAGTTTTGATTTAATGTCCGTATTCCATTTTTGTCAAATACGTTCACTATGTATTTTCCTTCATCAGATTTTGATGTGGAGATAATGCTCAGAGAACCATTTTGAAAAATGTTTACTTTACTGTGAAATTTAGAATACACCTTAGGAGCATTTTTGTATCGTGCGACGGCGTACCTTCCTTTCTGCCAAAGAAGAGAATCATAGGTACGGGAGCTTAGATTCAGAACGTCTAACAGAACTGAATCCCCAAGTTCTCTGTCAACATTCACCTCACAGTCATTGCTTTCTGTAAGATACCATTCTGCAAAAGAAAAGAAAATGAAAGCCACTGATTTTAAAATAATTATGAAACATAAATGAAACATTCTTTTTTATTTATAAAGAACTTTCAGGTCCATTTATCTTACCAGATACAGCCATCAACAGAAAGAAGCTAAACTGTGAAAATATGACGTTGGAAACCATCCTGACAGATTTTAGCTGTCTGGTCAGCACCCAGTCTTGGTTAGCGATCTTAAGAGAAAAAGTACAACAAATGTGAGAACACTGGGAAGTTTCCCAAGAATTTGACAGGAAGGAAGGGTGGATAACAAACAAGGGTCAATTTGTATTCTGATACCAGAATTGCTCTAATTAGAGGTTAACATAGAATATTTTGAAGGAAAAGCAGTCTTAATCTCAAGATCTCCACATGAATATTGCCTAAAATAGTTTCAGCTGGAAAGAATATCCACTGAACAGCCACCGTGTCTCTGCGATGATTCAAGATGTGATCTTTCTAAACTTCAAGTTATTTTCAAGTGAATGCAGCGATGTTCCTTACAAAATCAAAGCAGAAAATGCAAGTCAAAGAGCATCCACAAATATCTGGCATCAGAGATGTTGGTTAATGAACCTATGAAAAGTTTGCTCTCGGCTTGGATCAGAATACTGAATGCCTGATGTCACAATTGAGATAGTACATGGATATATGCAGAGAGGCAGTGAGTTATTTGATTCAGTTTATCTGCCCAAACTTCTGGATTTCCAGGGAAGTAATTTTTCAAAAGAATGGAAAGAGTTCACACAATACATCTAGCTAATAGTGACAGATAACCCTTAGTGGATTAATAAAATTAGTCATTAGTAACAAATGGGAAATAATTGTACCATACCATAAGTTCTTGAATGAGATATCAGAGAATACATTAAATGAATTTCAAGCTTAGAGCATCCTCTGTAAGAAAAGCAACAAGAACCTGAAATGTTGCTTTACATGCAATCTTGAGCAGAAAGGATCTTCCAGTATCTTCTTAAAGTTGCAGAGAGTATTAGTAGATATGGGAACTACAGTTTTACAGATTTACATCAAAGATTAGATTAAATGTGGAATTCGAGAGTCTAGCCTGGGACTATGGCTTGAGGTACAGGCAACTTTGAGAGAGTGCCACAGACATGTAAGTCGGCACAGCTATCCAGAACCAAACTTGAAATCTTCATTTGCCAATGGCAGTAAAGTGAGAGGCAAAGACATGTCAAGGAATGTACATGGTTCAAGCATTTAAGTAGAAGAACAGAGACCTCTGGCTCTAATTCTATAGGATCCCAGCAGTCCCATTTCTGGAATACTATTTAAGATCTTGTCTCTCTGGCCAAGGATTGATGTACATTCCTATGGAGAAAGGAGTAAAAATTCACTACATTTGTAGGATGCTGGGTTAATTGCATAAAGAGAGATTAGGCTAACCAGCTCTCAATTAAAATGAAATGTGGTCTTATTGAAATGTATAAACACCTTAAGGGACTTGACATAGCGGATGTAGAGCTGATGTTCACCCAGACTGAAAGAAGGGTGTCACAATCTCAAAAATGGATCAGTCATGCAAAAAAAAGATGAAAGGAAATTAAATGTTTTCACTCAAGAAGCTAGAGAATGTTCAGAATTTACTGTCTAAGAAGCTAAAAGAGGATTATTCGCTCAGTGTATACACAAAGGGTCTAATGCAGGAAAATGAAAATGAGGGAGTTGAACAGCTGGGATCTTATTAAATTGCATGTAGGCATGAAAGGCTGACCAGCCTACTCCAATTTCTGGTCCTTATGACTTTATGTTCATACATTGCTACAATGTCACAACTATGTTAAATGGTAATTTGAGTAAATGAAAAAGAAATGTCTTCAGTCTAGAAAAAGACATCCAGAGCATTGGTTGGAAATTCATTTTGATGAACTGTATATGCGAAAGAGGTCATTGGTAGCCCACAGGATGACTGGAATGAGCAATATAGAATAGAAATGGCCAGATTCAGAGCAATAGGCGAAAACACGGTGCAAAATGCAATAATTTCTGTAGCAGTTGCTCTCAGGTCCCTGGTGTAACTCCCCATTTCACCTTAAACTTAATATTGATTCCCTAACCCTCAGATAAAGGCTGTGCAATCACCCAATCTGCTCAACCTTTCTCCATAACTCAAGATTCAAGAGTGTAGAGGAGAATTAAATAAATGTTACACCGGATCCAAAAAACACACCTTTCTGCATACGTGTCCTTGATGGCAGGTAGGCTGGATCAGTGATGTATTGGACAGTTGTGACTACTTGTTGTAGATCCTTCCTGTCTGCCACAGCGCTGTTTCCTTACGATGTAGTGATGCAGCATGTTTGGATTCCCTTTACTGCGCGTCTGTGGAAGGAAGTTAAGTACAGATATGCACAGTCCAGCTCTCTTCAGCCTCATCAGTAAACAGAGGCATTAGTGAGCTTTCCTGATTGGTAGAATGAGTTCCGGGACCATGGCAGGTTATGCGAGATGCGCACTTCGTAAAGGTTAAGATGAGGGAACACGAACCTGTCCTCATAGAGGGATCAGAAGTGAAAAGAGTGATCAATTTCAAGTTCCTGAGTGTCGGTATCTCTGAGGGTCCAACCTGGACCCAACATAGCGATGCAGCAACAAAGGCATGGCAGCAGCTATACTTCATTTGGGGTTTGTGGAGATCTCATAAGTCACCAAGAAGACCTGCAAATTTCTACAGGTGTACCATGGGGAGCATTCTAACTGGCTGCATCATGGGAGAGGGATACTGTACAGGACGAAACCAGCTGCACAGAATTGTAAACTTAGTCAGTTCCATCATGGGCACCAGTCTCCATAATACCTTCCAGGAGCGATGCCTCAAAAAGGGGGTGTCCATCATTAAGGACCAGCACACAGGTCATGCCTTGTTCTCGTTGCTACCATCAGGAAGGAAATACAGAAGCAGGAAGGCAGACACTCAACAATTCAGGAACAGCTTCTTCCCCTCTGCCATCCGATTTCTGAATGGACATTGAACGCATGAACACTACCTCACTACTTTTTTTAATTTCTATTTTTGCACTACTTATTTAATTTAGCTATTTAATATATTTTGTAGCCTGGGAAAAATACACATGCAGGACAACAAATACTTTATCAGGTCTTAAGTTCCTTTATCTGTTTCAGATGTTTTATTGCACAAAAAGCGTATCAAAATAAAAACAACAAAACAAATTTTTAAAAACACAGTTCCCGCTATTACACTCTGAGCTCAACTTCGGACCATACTCTTGTTACACACACAGTAAGGAAAAAAATAAAACAACATATACAAAACCATACCATTGTGGCAATTCAAAAAATCAATACAAATAATGTAAGAATCCCACCAACCTGGTACACATAATTGAAAATATGGATAGATAGATATATTTCATCTTAACTAAGAGATATATTCACATTTGGCACACATGTGCTTAACTTCCAAACACCTTGAAATGAGTTCTCAGTGCAATTAAGAATATGGGAAAAAGATAAAAAAACTTCTCTCCAAAATTTCTCTAGACAATACAAGCGCAGTACATATGGATAAGAGAAGCCTCTCCACCTTTACACTTGTCACAAACAGGACTAATGTCAGGATAAAACCACGACAATTTAGTTTTAGACATGTGAGCCCTATGTACAACCTTAAACTGTAAAAGACAGTGGTAAGCACATAAAGAGGTTGAATTAACTGACTTAAGTATTGAATCCCAAACCACATCAGATAAAGAAATAATTAAATCATGCTGCCAAGCAGTTCTAATTTTATCAAAGGGGGCACGCCTCAAGGTCACTAATTTATTACGAATAAAAGATATTAAACCTTTGCTCAATGGATTAATACAAACAAACAGGTCCACAACGTTTTTCTCGGGCATCTCAGGAAAATTAGGTAATAAAGGGTTAATGAAATGTCTAATTTGAAGGTATCTAAAGAAATGGGTATTTGGTAGATTGAACTTTGCAGATGCAGAGTTGTTGAAAAGTTGCAAAATGATTATCAATGAAAAGATCTTCAAAGTGCCTACTGCCCATTCCATACCAATCATGAAATGTTGAGTCTTGCATAGAAGGTAGGAAAAGATGATTAGGCAAGATAGGATGGGTGAGGGAGAGGGAGAGCATGAAGGCCATGAAGTTTTTTTTTTATCTTTATCCCATATTCTTAATTGCCACTTAGAATCTAATCCTCTGAGGCAGATATGCATTTGAGTCCGACTAAACATTGAACATTATCTTTTGTATCTCTTTTGGCTAGACGGTTAGTTCTTAGGTGGAGAGATGTTGCCCCACCCACTCATGCCCAATGGCTTAACGATATTATGTCCTGTTTGGACCTTGAAAAAAATCATTACTCACTTCTGAATTCGAACATAAAGTTTCAAAAAGTGTGGGGACCTATTCTTGAATACTTTAGTAACTCCTCTTTAGATTAAGTTTATTCTTTTTAATCCTTTACTTTCAGCTTTTTTTCTCTGTAAATTTTATGGTTTCTTTTTGATGGAAATCACATCATAGTTTTGGTGGTAGGTATTATTATTCTTTGTTTTTATTTATATTTACAGTTTTGGGGGGTCGAATGCTCCGATTTTTTTTTACATATTGTAATGGTTGGCCTCGAGTTTTTCAGTGGGAGAGAGGGGAGGATACTAACTTTATATGACTTTATTCTGGGTGCTCTTTCCTTATTGTTATGAATTATACATTTGATATGTTTATTTTGCACGGTATTAACCTTCACTTTGCTGTTGGGTTTTTTGTTTGTAGTTGGTTTGTAGAAATGCATAAAAAATCAATAAAAAAAAGAGTTCTCCTCGCTCATACTATGTGAACACACTCACATTACTCTGTTACACACACATTCGGTCATGAAACAATAAAGAAAGACAAATAAACTTTTACAATATTGCCGTGTAGTTGAATTACTAAAAATACCATGCTAATAGGTCGATTAAGGACTTCACAATCACATTATTACAAACAAGGATAAACCAACTTATGTGGCAATATCAAATATTATCAACCTTTCTTCAGCAAACTTAGGAAAAACATAATAATGTCGTCCATACTAGAACTCTTCATTCTACTCCACTTGAAAAATTACGTCACCGTTTTCTCTGAAAGGCATGGGCAGTTATTTTAGCATACTGAGGTGAATACACAAGTCAGCATCAAGTTTATTATCACCGGTATGTGACGTGAAATTTGTTAACTTAGCAGCAGCAGTTCAAAGCATTACATAATATAGAAGAGTAAAAATAATAATAAATAAGTAAATCAATCAATCACAGTATACTTTTTTTTACAGCATTGACTCTACCTACTAATGTTATTGGTAACATCATCCATTTATCAAGATCTTCTTGAATTTTTTTCAATAATGGCAAATAATTTAATTTATATAAATTCTTTATATCATTGTCAACTCTTACACCTAAATACTTTATACCATTTATCGGCCATCTAAATTGAGTTACTAATCGACATTGACTATAGTCTCCTTTAGTAAGGGGTAAAATTTCACTTTTATCCCAATTTATTTTATACCCTGATATTTTCCCATATTCTTCCAATCTAGAAGATAATTTACTCAACGAATACAATGGGTTTGTTAGATAAATCAGAACATCATCAGCAAATAGATTAATCTTATATTCTCCCTGATTAACCCTGAAACCCATAATATCTGAGTCAGTTCTACTTAATTCAGCTAATGATTCTATCGCCAATACAAATAAAGCAGGTGATAATGGACAACCTTGTCTCGTTGACCTTGTTAACTGAAATGATGTTGAAATTTAGCCATTTGTCACTACTTTAGCTTTGGGATTAGTATTTAAGGTTTTAATCCAATTTATAAAAGATACTCCTAATCCATATTTTTCCAATACCTTAAATAAAAAATCCTTTTCCAATCTGTCAAATGCTTTTTCTGCATCCAAAGCAACTGCCAGGCTCATTTCCTGCCTCTTTTGTGCCAGATGAATTCCATAAAAATTGCATTGGGAGTAGCCAAAAAGGCTATTGCAGTTAGTTGGAAATTAGATTCATTCCCAAGTATGGATAGATGGAAGAATGAATTTTTTAGTTGTATTCTGCATGAAAAAATTACTTAATATTTAAGAAATAGATATGACATATTTCTGAAAATTTGGCACCCGCCCTTATTTACAAAAGATAGGATTTAAATATATAGGTGCTCTGAAGATAAAATTATTGGTCATCTGGGGAAATAAATAAATATATATATATTAAAGCTATTTTGAATTCAATGAGCATGTGGGGCAGTCTTTCTTTCTTTTTTTTCTCTCTCTTTTTTTGATCCATAGGGATATGTTGGGGGGGAGGGGTTAGGGGAGGGGGAAGGGTTGATATTATTCCATTCTACTCTTGTAACCTTTTGAAAATTCAATTTAAAAACATTTTTAAAAATCACGGTATACTTATATTGAATAGATTAAAAATCGTGCAAAAACAAATATGTATTTTTAAAGTGTGATAGTGTTCAAGGGTTCAATGTCCATTTAGGAATCAGATGGCAGAGGGGAAGAAGCTGTTCCTGAATCACTGAGTGTGTGCCTTCAGGCTTCTGTACCTCCTCCCTGATGGTAACAGTGAGAAAAGGGTGCTGGAGGTCTATAATAATGGACGCTGCCTTTCTGAGATTTTGCGTGCACTTTTAACAATAAGAAATTATATTCAACTGTCACCTGGTTACATACCTTGATACTTACTGTAATTCATATCTTCTATTATTATGCTGCAAAGTATTACTGTATTAGTATTACTGCTGCAAAGGCAACAAATTTCATAATATTAAACCTGATCCTGAGAACTTGACAAGTTTCTATCGTAATAGGTGGTGACATATTTGAAAAAGAGGAAGTTGAAATTCTGGGTGCAAAATAAATAAGTGAATACAGTATTATGATTAAAGATTAGCTGGATGTTTAAATAACGCCGCAGTTCCACAGCACTGAGGGCTGGTTGAGGGGAGGAGACTGAAAAGAGAAATACTCGTATTCTCTCTTCAGACGCCGGGAAGGGCGAGGTCCTTCCTGCGAGCCTACATCGGCAGGAAATAATCCTGAGCAGCCCACAGTGGCAGCTCGAAGTCCTTTCCAGACGCCTCCAGCGAAAGTTTCTGCTGGGCGCCGGTTCCTGGTAAGAGCGCGGCCTTCGCCCGGCGCCGCAGCCTCGGGCTTTCGGCCTCAGCGGTCAGACAATGTCGAAGGTTGTGATTGCCGTCCTCCTTCTCTGCGAGGGTAAGTCAGGACCGCGTTGGTGTCGCTCAAGGCGGGGGAGCACCTGCTCCAGCCCAGCCAGCCATACACGCGGGGAGCAGCGGCTGTAAAAGGCCAGGCGGGAGAGGGAAGGCGGCAGTGGCACAGGGCAGTAGCTGGGAGTGAGCGGGTAGAAGGGGCGGTGGTCGGATGGAGGACAGGCAGCCCGGCTTGTGGTTGGGAGTGGGATGGGGGGAAGGGAGTAGTGCAGCGGCCGGGAGGCGCTGAGGACAGCAGGGTGAGAGAGGGCTATGGCGAGGAAAGGGCAGCCAGTGACAAAGTGCAGTGATCAGTAGTGGGCAGGTGGTGAGAAGGGCTGGGCAGAATGGCTGATGAGAGGAATGGGACAGATAGGAAGACATGAGAGTGACGAGACAGGGAGAAGATACAACAGGGTTTTTTGAAGAGATTTTTAGACAGGCACATGGAGTTTAGAAAAATAGAGGGCTATGTGCTAGTTTCCAGATTAGGTTATATGGTTGGTACAACATTGTGGACTGAAGGGCCTGTAATGTAATAAGCAGCAGGGTTAGTGGGGAAGAGGATGTCTGTCTGGAGTTGACGGTCCAAACGCCTGTTTGTGTCTGTCTGTGTCATCATCTTTAAGAATAGCAGGTGATGTTGGTGAAGAGGGCACATGTTTGTTATGGTGTGGAGTTGTTGCAAAGTGGGCAGGAAAAGAGAAATGAAATTCAAAAGTGGGATGAAATGTTCCTTCCAAATAAAATCAGCAATTTACTTCTTCCTGTTAATGTACTGCATTGTCTTCATGATGCATTTTATTCTGTATTGGGAAAACCAAAGGCAGATTGGGTGACTACTTCACAAGACACCTTTGTTCAGTCCACAAGGCGTTTCTGAGCTCCCACTCTTTTCAAAGTTCAAAGTAAATTTATCCTCAAAGTATATTTATGTCACCATATACAACCCTGAGATTCATTTTCATGTGGACAATCACTAAATACAAGAAACACAATAGAAGACTGCTCCCAACAGAACAGACAACAAACTGTACAAATACAAAAAAGAAAGGGAAAAAATAAAGTGCTAATTGTCAATGGCATGAGATGAAGAATCCTTGAAATTGAGTAGGTTGTGGGAACAATTTATCTGACGGGTTGAGTGAAGTTATCCCCTCTGGTTCAAGAGCCTGATGGTGGAGAGGTATTAATTGTTTCTGAGCCTGGTAGGGAGGGTCCAGAGGGTCCTGTATCTCCCTCCTGATGGCATCGAGAAGAGAACATGGCCTGAATGGTGGGGTCCTTGATGGATGCTGTTTTCTTGAGATAGTGCTCCATATATATGTGCTCAATGGTGGGATGGTATTGCACCTGGTAAAATGGCCCACTACTTTTTGTAGGCTTTTCCACATTGGTGTTTCAGTACCAGGCCATGATACAACCAGTCAATATCCACCATACATCTATAGAAGTCTGTCAAAGTTCTAGATACCATGCCAAATCTTCATAAACTTCTGAGAGAGCAGAGGTGCTGCTGTGCTTTCTTTGTAATGGCACTTCATGTACTTGATCCAGGATAGATCCTCTGAAATGATAACACTGAGGAATTTAAAGTTGCTCTCCCTCTCCACCTTTGATTCTTCCAATGATGACTGGCTCATGGACCTCCAGTTTCCTCATCCTGAAGTCAATAACCATCTTGGTCTTGCTGGCATTGAGTGGGAGGTTTTTGTGGCACTACTCAGCCAGATGTTCAATCTCCCTCCTATATTGCTGATTCATCACCACCTTTTGATTCGACTGGTGACCGTGATGTCGTCAGCAAACTTAAATATGACATCGGAGCTGTGCTTTGCCTCAGCCATAAGTGTAAAGTAGGGGGCTAAGCACACAGCCTTGTGGTGCACCTGTACTGAGGGAGATTGTGGAGGAAATGTTGTGAGGAAATTGAGAATCCAGTTGCGCAAGGTGGTATTGAGATCCAGGACTAGAAGCTTATTGATTAGTTTTTTAGGGGATGATAGATTTTAATGCTGAAATGCAGGTAAAGAAGAACATCCTGATGTATGAAAACACAAAAATACAACTGCAGATGCTGTGGATCAAAGAATACGTACACAACGCTGGAAGAACTCAGCAGGTCAGGCAGCATCCGTGAGAAAAGAGTAGCCAACATTTCGGGCCGAAATCAGGAATGGGGCCCATGCCTGTTCATTGTCCACGTGTTCCAGTGTCCGGTGAAGAGCCAATGAAATGGCATCTGCTTTTGACCTGTTGTGACAGTGGACAGTGGATCCAAGTCATTTCTCAGGCAAAGGCACTTACCGTTGTTATTTCTCAATCCCACCCCAACCTTTCTGAATTCAGCCTCCAACATTGCTCCAAAGCTGGAGGAACAGCATCAAGTAAAGGTTACATTACACCCCTCGGACTTGATATTTATAGATTGAGTATTTCAAATTATCACTTAAATTTGCTCCTTGTCTTGTCCGCTAATATGGCTGTACCTCGAACTGAAATACACATTTTATTTCACATCCCACTTTCCTCTAAACTTGACTATTCCAGTGAGTCATTGCCTACTTCCTTTTCTGATTCAGGGCACTAGGGCCTCCTGCCTGTGTCATAATTTACAATGCTGTTTACCCTGTTTACCTATTGTTCCTTTGGTTGTTTACCCTGTTCAGGAATATCTGGATTTTAAAATCATTTAGTGGCCATGCCTCTTGCTATCTACAGCCTACCCAATAAACCTGCAAGGTACCATTCTGGTCTTGTATTTATTGCTCAATTTAATTGCTCTGTTACAATTGAATTGACTGTATTTCTTATATCCTTCACATATGAGGTGTAAAAATCTTTGTTACATCTCTGTCTGAATGTGCAATCATAGTAATTTATAATAAATAGAATAGTCAATGTAACATAGAAATACACTCAAATCAGCATGAGTTAACCAGTCTGGTGGCCTAGTGGAAGAAGCTGTCCCAGAGCCTGTTGGTCCTGGCTTTTATGCTGTGGTACCGTTTCCCAGATTGTGATTGGGGTGACTCGGGTCCCTAATGATCCTTCGGGCCCTTTTTCACACCTGTCTTTGTAAATGTCGAATCGTGGGAAGTTCACAAGTACAGATGCACTGGGCTGTCTGCACCACTCTCTGCAGAATCCTGCGATTAAGGCAGACATCCCACCCTACAAAAATTCATTTCAGGGAGGTAGCACCCCTGCTCTCCCCGCAACCCCATATCCCCACACCCCCACCCGTCGACCTCCAAGGGTGTATGTAAAATATGTACTTGTATTATCATGGAGCCTTTTTTTATTCTATTACAACTTTAAGCAAGTCTACAGGGAGTTTGGCCTCATCACGTAGGACTACAATAGAGTAGCTCCTCAGCAGCTAGCCAGCTAGCTTAAATAACATTAGCTATGCTAATGAACGGATGACACTTGTTAAACTCACCTCAACATGTCTTTTACAGTCATTTAACCCACCATGGACAATAGAAAAGTCACATTTGCAAACAGTGCAGCAAGAACACTGTCATTATTTTTGAGGTCGATTGTAAAGCCCGCCCACAGAGAAAACTGATTGGTCTCTCTTCATGCTAAGTAGACCTATCAGGATGCTCCCTCTCACCTTCTCACCCTCTTACCCTTTCAAGTCTATTTCTGGAATATTGTATATAATTTGCAGGTGTCAGGGAGCCACTATCAATATGTGGGAGACCCCCGGAACTTCCCAGAGAGGTGGGATGTCTGTTAAGGGAGGTACAGTTCCCATACCAGGCAGTGATGCAGCCAGTCAGGATGCTCTCAATTGTGCCCCGGTAGAAAATTCTTAGGATTTGGCGGCCTATATTAAACTTCCTCAACCGTTTGAAGTAAAAGAGTCCCTGGTGTGCCTTTTTCACCATTTAGCTGCTGTGTACAGACTATGCGAGGTCCTTGGTGATGTGGATGCCGAGGAACTTAAAGTTGTTTACTCTCTCAACCCCAGCTCAATTGATATCAATAGGGGTTACCCTGTCTCCACTCCTCTGTAATCCACAACATGCTCCTTTGTTTTTGCGACATTGAGGGAGAGGTTGTTTTCTTGTCACCACTGTGTCAGAGAGATGACTTCTTCCCTTAGGCCACCTCGTTGTTGTTTGATATTAGGCCAATCAACGCAGTGTTGTTGGCAAATTTAATTAGCAAATTGGAGCTGTGGTTGGCAACAAAGTCATGGGTTATACAGGGAGTATAGGAAGGGACTTAGTACACAGCTCTGATGGGCTCCTGTGTTGAGAGTCAGAGGGGCAGAGGTGAGGAAACACACTCTTACCGCCTGCCTGCAATCTGACAGGAAGTCCGGGATCCAGATGCACAAGGCAGGGTCAAGGCTGAGGTCTCTGAGCTTTTTGTGGATTTATGGTTTTGAATGCTGAACTATAGTCCAAGAACAGCATTCTCACATAAACATCCTTCTTCTCCAGATGTGTAAGGACGGTAGGTAGAGCAGTGGCTATTGTGTCGTCTGTCAGTCAGTTGTTTCGGGAAGTGGATTGTAGGGGGTCCAGTTTGGGTGGTGGCAAGCTGTAGATGTAATCCTTGAGCAGCCTCTCAAAGCATGTGTTTATTATTGAGGTGAGTGTGACAGGACGCCAGTCGTTCAGGCATGTTACCTTGGTCTGTTTTGGTACAGGGACAATGGTGGATGTTGTGAAGCAGGAGGGAGAGGGAGAGATTTAAAATGTCAGTAAACACCTGCCATTTGTGCTGTGTACATCCTGAGTACTCGCCTTGGGATGCGTTGCCGTCCCGCAGCCTTACGACTGTCCACTTGTTGGATACATCTGCGTTCCTGACCAGGTTGAAGGTTGTAGCGGTGGCTTTCCTCGGAAGCGTAAAGTGACTGAGCTCATCTGGGCACGATCTTGGCAGCACCATTATGTTTGGCTTTGAAATCTGCGATGGTATGCAACCCTCGCGACAAGTCATGTGTGCTATTCGTTGTGAATTTTGGCTCCATCTTGTCCCTGTATGTTGTTTCGCAGCCGTGATAGCTTTGTGCAGACCGTAGCTGCTTTTCTTGAGCTCTGCTGATTGCCGGCTGCATAAGCTCTGTGTCGCGTGGTCAATGCTGCTCGCACAGAACTTTTGATCCAGAGTTTCTGGTTCAGGAAGACCCTGACCGACTTCTGGGAACAACGTTGTCGATGCACTTCCAGGTGAAGCACGTGACTCCATCAGTGAACTCGGAGACATCCTCATCATGGAAGACATTCCAGTCTACGTCATCGAAGCAGTCCCGCAGCATGGAGGCCGATTGGTCGGACCAACAGTGGACGGTTTGAACTATGGCTGCCTTTTGATTCTGCTTCTGCCTGTACGTCAGCAAAAGCAGGATCGAAGAGTGATCTGATTTTCCAAAAGCTGGTCGAAGGGGAGCTTTGTAAGTGTCGCGGAAGGGAGTGTAACAGTGGTCAAGTGTCTTATCTCCACGAGTGCTCACCTGGATGTGCTGACGAAACTTCGGAGAGACTTTCGTCAGCAATGCCCGATTAAGGTCACCGGCGACAATGAAGGCAGCCTCCGGGTGTGCAGTCTCCAGCGTGGTGATGGTTCCTTGAGAGCCAGATCAGTATCAGCCTGCGGCGGAATGTGTGATGATAACAGCCGTGAACTCCCGCGGCTGCCCAGCACCAGGAATTCCAGGCCTGGGGAACAAAAGGATTTGAGGGCATGCACATTCTGGGAGTTGCACAAAGCATTGCTGTCCATGAAGCATACCCCTCCTCCTTTGCTCTTCCCAGAGAGGTGTTTTATGGAAACACCGGATAGTGTTTTATGGAAAGAGAAATAGAGTTAATATTTCAAATAAAAGACCATTTGTCAGAATCGGTGAGTGGAAAAGCAAATTGGTATTATGTTATTGAGAGGGTAAAAAGTGGACAAAACAAAAGAATATCTCTGGGATGGGGCTGGAGTTTACAGAACAGGCTGGTTAATTGTTAGTGAGGGCCTTTGGAAGTGAGAAAGCAAACATAGGGGTTAACCTGTGAATTGCAGGTCCGAGTTGTTGCTAAACCTGAAACCAGAAAGAAATACCCAGCAGATGAGATAGTATCTCTGGGGAGAGGAAAATAGGCTTCAGTGATATCACAAATAATGGTAGAGCAGAATTAGACGGCTTTCATACAGACATGCAAAGCACATTACCTGAGAGAGTTGAAAGAAAAACCTCCATTTCTGCCTGGTCATATCTGTCCCTCCTTCACCCTCTCACCAACCTAAAACTAACTTCTCTTCTTGTGTTTCTGGATCTGAGGAAGGGTGTTTTATCTGAAACAATGGCACTATTTTTCCCTTTCACTGATGTACCCTGACATAATGTTTTCAGCAATTTCTGGTTTTATTTCAAATTTCAAGCCAACTTAGTTCTGCTTTGATTTTCCATTGATTGCTTCATTGCCTTGTGTCAGGAGCTTCCTTTTTAGCCTTTTCTGCCTCAGACTGAACTGCCGGCTCAGAACTTGGCTGAAGTTTTTATTTGTTTTCTGTGATAATATGTGTGATGTTTGGGATAGTTTTGCAGTGTAAAGATGGAATGTAAATAGGTGAACAACACACACAAAATGCTGGTGGAATGCAGCAGGCAAGGCAGCATCTATAAGGAGAAGTGCTGTCAACATTTCAGGCCAAGACCCTTTGTCAGGATATGTAAATAGGTGATGTTGCCATTGCTTTATTTTACATCTTAATATGCTGCACATCATCTTACATAGCTCATTTATTGCTGGAATTGTAATATCACATAACAATAGACTATGAATAGTCACAGAGCTACATGAAACAAGCACCTTCAGCCCTACTCATCCATGCCAATCAAGTTGTCTTCCTCACCTGGTCACATTTGCCTTTGTCTGGCCCATATCCTTTGAACCATTTTTATCCATGTACCTGTCTAAATATCTTTTAAATGTTGTATTTTTACCTGTTGCTAAAGCTTTCTCTAGCAGCTTCGCCCATATACTCATTATGCACTGTGTAGGGAAAAAGTTAATCCTCAAAAGTCCTTTTAAAATCTTCCAGCAGTCACCTTAATAAACCTGTGTCTGCTCATTTTCAACTGGACAAATGACTGACCATTCTCCTCATCTTTGCCCCTTGTGATCTTGTGTAAGGTCACCTCCCATGTCCCATTGTAAAAGGTTCCATACTGTCAATATAACCCAATCCTTCCAGTTCTGGTAACAGCCCCCTGAATCTTTCCTGCCCCCATTCCAGCTTAAAGCCGGGTGACCATGCTCACGTTCTGTCCCGGCTCCTATTGACAGTGCCCTGACTGATGATGTCATCACCCTGTTTACCTGTGTCTCCACTTTCTGTACAAAACTGAAATATTGTAGAAGTAGAATTTTCATCGTAACTGTAACATTTTGTCTTACATGGAACTTCTGTTTATTCTCTTGTTCCTATGTTGGTTTCTATTATAGACTCAGCTTTGTTAGTCTTTTTTTTCCGTATATTCCAGCTGTCCTGTGATTTTTTTTACATTATACTAATGTAGTCAGTGAAAGAAATGTTTAACTTATCAATCAACGGTGAACACTGACAAACAATCCTCTTTTGCAACTTTGAGGAGTTTTAATATGGATTGGGTTGAGTTTAAGAGCCGAGAGGTAATGTTGCAGCTATAGAGGACCCGGGTCAGACTCCACTTGGAGTACTGTGCTCAATTCTGGTTGTCTCACTACAGGAAGGACATGGAAACCATAGAAAGGGTGCAGAGGAGATTTACAAGAATGTTCCCTGGATCGAGAGCATGTCTTATGAGAATAGGTAGAGTGAACTCAGCCTTTTCTCCTTGGAGCGACAGAGGATGAGAGGTGACCTGATAGAGGTGTACAAGATAATGAGAGGCATTAGTGTGGATAGTCAGAGGCTTTGCCCCAGGGCTGAAATGGCTAGTATGAGAGGGCATAGTTTTAAGGTGCTTGGAAGTAGGTACAGAGGAGATGTCAGGGCTAAGTTTTTTACACAGAGAGTGTTGAGCACGTGGAATGGGCTGCCGACAGCGGTAGTGGGGATGGAAACGATAGGGTCCTTAAAGAGACTCCTGGATGGCTACATGGAGCTTAGAAAAATAGAGGGCTATAGGTAAAGCCTAGGTAGTTCTAAGGTAGGGACATGTTCGGCACAGCTTAGTGGGCCAAAGGGCCTGTATTGTGCTGTAGGTATTCTATGTTTCTATGTATTAAACTACAAGTAACAATAGTATGTGACTCATGCTTTAATTTAGGTCAGAAAACTTAAATGGTAACTGTGGTGATATCACGTGTCACGTGTAAGGACGTGATTGGACAGAGTTCAGAGCTTGTGCAGAAATGATCGGAACTTCGAGAAGCATGGCGCTGTAGGACATGTGTAGTTGTTGCTGTTGTAAATAAAAGTTCCAGTTCTATTCTTCCAGAATATGCTTTGTTATTAGAAACCCACGGTACGTATAAGGAACACAACAGTAACTTCTTTCTCTAAGCACTAAATATTTCTGTCTCCCTCATATCAGGAGTTGTGATATTCTGAGTAAAATTTTCCATGCTGTTCTCAAGCAAGTAAAGGTCCACTTGTTCTGTTATCCTTTTCCTTTACTCATAACTGCACAATTTTGTTTTCAAATGTTAATCCATTTCTATTTTGAGATTATGCATTTCAGTGAGACCTTTTGGCCCATTTGAGTCATGCCTGCTTTCAGCATAACTATCTCACGAGTCCCATTCTCCATCTTTTTTTGCATAACTCTTAACATTTCTTTTCTCAACTCTATTGTCTTTTTAAAGATACTGATTCTGCTTCTTCCTCTGATGCAGAAAATTCTAGATCTTAACTATACTTTGCTCCATTTTGTTCTTCCCCTCTGTTCCCATGTAACATTTAGAACTATATCATTCAGTCCATATCCTCTTCTATTTTTTTTGGTGAGCCTCAGTCTTACCCTTTCACCTTAAACCAATGCCCACTGGTTTTAGACTCCCCTATATTTGGGGGGGGTGGGGAGGGGGGGGGAAGACTTCCAGTGTCAAATTACTTCTTGATCCAGTTATTCTTGATAAGAAATTGCCAGCCATTTCCCAGTGACATTCTTTTTTCTGAAAGTCATTGGGTCCCGCAAGTCTTATTTCCAACAACTTTTAGTGTTCTTTCAGCTTCCTGACTGAGACTAACTGAATCTGTTCCTGCAGCCCCTCCAGTTCTTTCCTTGTCTGTGATTGACTCTGAACTACCGCACAGCTTCCACCTCATCTTCTGCATTCCCGTAATCTCAGTGTAACTCATCATCAGACTACAAGACTTGAATGCTGAGTTTTACTTCATGGGCTGGATGCAATTCAGTGTTTTCATCAGCCACGTGTAATCTAAGCCTTCCATCAATGCTGTCCTCGCCTGCATCTCCTGCTAATTTGCCCTCAACCCAAGCCCCAACTACCATAACAGGGATAGAAATTCCCCTTGATCTTGCGTACTACCCCCCACCGAGCCTCTGTACCCAGCACTTCATTCTCCTATCTACTGCCATCCACAATGTGATCCTACCACTAAACACATCTTTCCCTCTTCCCCCACCCCACTCTCTACTTTCTGTAGGAACAACTCTCTATGTAACTCCGTTGTCCACTCATCCCTTCCCTCCAGTCTCCCTCCTAGCACTTATCCCTACAAGCCTGACAAGTGCTACACCTAGCCCTACACCTCCTCCCTCACCACCAATCAGGGTCCCAAACAGTCTTTCCAGGTGAGGCAACACTTCATCTGTGAATCTATCAGGTCATCTATTATATCCTTTGCTCCAGTATGGCCTCCTCTACACTGGTGAGACCCAACATTGACTAGGTGACTGCTTCATTGAGCACCTTCACTCCGTCTGCCACCATCTCCAGTTAGCCTCACATTTTGGATCGACTTCTCATTCCCATTGTGATATGCCTATCAATAACCTCCTTTACTGCCACAGTGAGGCCATACTCCTTTTGGAGGAGCAACACCTCATTCTATCTGGGTAACTTCCAATCTGGTAGCATAAACATTGATTTCTCTAACTTCTCCTGCTGATCCTTCTCTCCTTTTCCATTTCTCATTCTGGTTCTCACTCTCACCACTTCACCTCACCTCACCTGCTCACCTCCTCCCTGTGGAGCCACTCCTCCTCACCATTCTTCCATGGTCCGTTGTTGTCCTCCTTCAGCTCCTTATGTCTTCCACCGATCACGTCCCAGCTTCATACTTCGTACCCCCTCACTCGTTCATCCAATTTCCCCCTCACCTTGTTTCACCTTTCACCTGGCAGCTTGTATTCTTCCGCCTCCCCCACCACCTTCTTCCCCTTTTCAGTTGTGGTGAAGGGTCTCAGCCTGACGCATCAACTGTTCATTCCCCTCCATAGATGCTGCCTGACTTGCTGAGTTCCTCCAGCATTTTGTGTGTGTGTGTTCAAGGTTTCTAGTCTTTGCAGAATCTCCTGTTTATAATCTGATACATTTTATCTAAAAGATCACCGACATTAACCTTTCATAGGAAGCCTACCCAATCATCTCATCTTTCATTGATTTCTTCTCCAAGATTCTTGGAACATATTCTATCCCAGATATCCTATTCATCAATACGCGGTGTAACTGGTTTTACTGTGTGTTAACCTTCTTTGATCTGCTCAACTTCATGACATTCAATATAATCGATTATTCTGACCTCTTCCCTGCCTGTCCTCTGGTTTACTACGTTGGGCCTAGATGAAGAGAATTTTCCTCCAATTAAACATTAGGAAGACTTTGAAGAGCCTGATGTTATTAAGTGGAAGAGTAGGAACCAGAATCGGGTTTAATATCACCGGCATATCTCGTGAAATTTGTTAACTTTGCAGTAGCAGTACAATGCAATACATGATAAATACAGAAAAAATCTGAATTGCAGTAATTATATATCTATGTATATTAATTCAATAGTTAAATTAAAATAGTGCAAAAATAGGTTTGTGTCAGTGAGTGGTGGTGAGGGAGTCTTTGAAGAGTTAACTATCATCTTAAAGAAAGGACTAAAATTGGGGCTTGCAGCAAGCCCTGAACGTGTTGTACCACTAAATTATCGTGAGCTTTTAGGAATTTACTTGGCATAAGCAAAGTAATTAGCAGTGTAGAGGTTTGCTGGTTATTATTCATATGTCATTTAAATCTGTTAGCATGGGAAAGCAAAGCTTTCTTTAAGTGTGTAATTTCTTTATTAGCGATCCAGCACGGTAACAGGTCCTTTGGCTCAAAAAGCCCATGCTGCCCAATTACATCCATGTGACTAATTAACTGTAACCTGTCTGTATGTCTGGAATCCGGGGGAAACCGGGGCACTCTGAGAAGGCCTACGTGGTCACAGGAAGAATGCACTTCCCTTTAGGTAGTGCTGGGAATTGAACCTGGCTCTCTGGTTCTGTATTACTGTTGTGCTCACCACTGTTGGAGACTTGGTGCAGATTGCGATTTTCTGATGCTGCATATACAGCAAGATGGGAACAAAATAAAGGATTTAACAATACTTTGATGCCTTTTTTCAATGCACTGTACTTTAATATTGTACTGATTTGCATAAAATTTGAATTTGGTGAGACTTTATAAGTAAGAAATCAATTGTATGTCGACCAATAAGAATTTCTGTTCCAGACCCATTCTTTCTGAGATAAACGAGACAAATAAAATTGTCATATTTCAAAACATTCAGTACTATTACTCCTTTTCAATCATTATAAATAGATTTGGGTTCATAAAAATGCTTTAACCAACTCTTGTATTCTGAAAAGTGTTTGCTGAGTATTTTTGGGTTTTGTAATTCATATTGCCTCTGTTCCAGACACATCCATTTGTTGTTGATCTAATATCCACAAAAATTTGTATAGATAGTATTTAAGAACAGTTTGATCTGATAATAGAAAAGAATGTAATTATTTTTGAATTAAAAATTGAGCTGCTTGTAATATGGACTTACTCATGTATCACAAACAGAAACCCATCTCGCACTCCTGATTGCAACTTACCTTGAAGTAAAACTAATCAATTGTAGCAGTCGAGAATACTGTTTCCCATACTTGTTGTCCTAATACATTTGCTGTTTTAATCACTGATACGTTTTTGAATGCTGCACATTTCGCCCTTTGCTTGGTTCTGTTCTCCAGCAACTCCTCATTCCAGCTATATTGAATATTGATGAAATGTAGGAGGTAATCTACAAACAACATTTCTTGGAATTCACAGAATCTATCATAACAAAACCTCGCTGCAAATCTCTCAGGCCTGCCAACTGTCCAGTTATAATGAGGTTTGTCAATGTAAAAGTGTCCATGAAGTACAGAAAATAAACAGTTTTCAGCAAGCAAGCAGGAAAATGAATCATTTGGAAACCATCCTGTGACTGTATAGGAAATTAGTGCAACTGCATTGCTGTACTGTATGTGTTGTTGTCTCTGTACCTAAGGAAATGTGTCACTACGGAAGGTTCACAAGATTGATTCTTTGGGTGAATATGTTGCCCTCTGATAAGTGTGTGAGTAAAATTAGCCTATACTCACTGGAGTTTTTTAGAATTGGAAAATATCCTATTATGATATACAAGGTTCAGAAAGAGTAATTGGAATGTATGTTATAAATGTTGCACACTGTTTTGTTCTGAATGGACTCAACTTGAAAATATGGCCACTAATATTTCACCTTTTCACCCTGGAGGAAAAAGGCTCTGACTTCTTCCTTCTCTATGCTTCTTATAATTGTATATACTTCCATGGCTTCTGGTTAAGATGGTTCTACTATCTGAACGTGTGCGACAGCTTCTGGGAGAAGAAATCTGATTTAAAAGCATAATTAAAAGTACCTTTTCTGTGGTAAATTACATTAAATTATAGCCACAAACAGTGAAGGGGTGAGCGATGGTGAGGTGAGTTCGGAGGATGTGCCAAGATGGTTTGCTGCAGAATCATTGCAGTTGGAGTTCAGCTGACCTGGGAGCGAGGTTAGATTGTTCTGGGTTCTAAAAGAAGTTGTTGAGGCCTGAGCAGGGAAGTACTGATGCACAATCAACTGGCCCAGGAGCAAGGTTGGATTACTCTGGGCACCGAGCTGATTCGAAGAGCTTGAGAGTGGCTTCGGGCTGGGAAGCAGAATCTGTGCCCAGAGTGAGTCACTGGACTGCGTGGGCTAGGCCCGATGCCCGTGTCCTAGTGTGAGATATAATCCACTGTTTAGACAATATAAACACTGTCCCGGATCGGAGACAAGCAGTTGTCACCCCCTCTCCATGATGTCTATTGCACTCCAGGTCTTTTGCTGTACCGTTGTTGGGTCAATTTGAATGAATTGGGAGAAACTGAAGAGACTGAATTGAGAGAACCAGAGAGACTGAAAAGACAGGATGTCAGTCGAGATGAGAGCTGATTTTTGCTCATTCTGCACAAGGCCATCTCCAAGGCGCTGAGGCTATGAAGACTGCCCCAGCTGTGCTCCTTGCCCACTATTGTGATCAACTGATAGGGAGGCTGTGGGCCTACTCCAGGCTGCTCCGGGGTTCAGATCTGAGTAGTCAATTTTGGTCCGGAATGCTGTTGTTCGCTTTAATTTTTTGCATGATTTGCATTTTTTCTTATGCATCGAGTGTTATTTTTTAATTTAATTTTTTTTAAAAAAATTCTTTTAATTGGGTCCTTTCAGGTGTCTGCTTTGTGGCTATCGGTGGGCAAGCAAATCTCAAGGACATCCAGGACCAAGCTGCAAAAATATCTTTAGTTTTCAGAGAGTTGTTGCTTTAGTGCTTACTCCATAGATTTATCATATTTAGTAAGTCTTCTCTTTTTTTTTATTCTCCAGTTTCCGTGTGCAAGTCTTCAGACCATGCAAAATTTTATGGATTGGAGGGAAGCAGTATATCTATTCCTATCACAAGACCTTCAGATATAGAGGAAATTAGATGCACGCTTGATGGCAACAAGATTCTTGAATGGGAAGCCAATGAAGGCGTATCTTATTTTGGAAGATTTATTGGAAGAACTAACCTAACGGACGATACCATGGAGATCCAGAATTTACAACAGGCTGATTCAGGGACTTACAAATTTTCTTTCATATATCCAGATGGTTTAAGTAATCAAACAAGTTTCTCACTCATTGTAAGCGGTGAGTATTTTGTGTTGTTTTAGTATATTATTGCATTCTAATTAAATTTATTTAAGATGAGATGTTCTCACAATAATGTCATTCATCCATGCAATGTGGACAAGCTGATTGCCTTTGAGAGTGAGTCTTTACGATGAAGATGATCCTGCAGTGCTGTCAAGTACAGAGTTCTAAGACTTTGATCTTCCAGTGGTGAAGGAAGAATGATATATTTCCTCGTTAGAATGATGTGTCATTTGAAGAACTTGGAACTTTGTCTTCTCATGCCCCTACTGCTTTTATCATTCTAGTTGCTGGAGATAACAGCTACGTATGACAGGTCCTAGGCACATCATAGGCAGTGAAAATTGTTGGTCGAGTGGATGAGAGCCTGTCACAGCAAACACAGTAGCATGTAGGTGAGAGACCTGATGCTGAAATCTGGACCAAAAAGCAAACTGCTGGAGAAACTCAAATGGTTAGACAGCATCTTTGGAGGAAAGTGGACATTCGACCGAAATGGACAAGACCTTCAATCACGACTGAAAGAGTACGGGGAGTTAATGAGTATCAAGAGGCAAGGCAATCGGGCAGAAATTTGGCAAGCAATAGGTGGATCCAGGTGAGGGGTGATGGACAGATGGAGGAGGGAAGAGTTGAAATCATGACAGAGGCTAGGAAGTGGTAGGTGGAAGCAAGAGAAAGCTATAGATGATAGGAGAGGAAGGTGGAGCAAAAACCTGTGGGGAAACCCTCAAGTTTCTATGGAGTTTAATGTGTGGAAGTGTGAGGCCATGCACTCTGGTAAGAAAAATCAAATGGTGTATTATTATCAACACTGAGAGACAATTTAACTGAGTGAGGTTCAGAGATACCTAGGTATGAACCGCAAAGTTAGCAGATATATTCAACAAGTAGTCAAGAGGACAAATGGCATGTTGGTCTTTTATTGCAAAGAGGGTAAAATTTAAGAAGAGTTAACACTTTCTTGTATTTCTACAGGGTGATTGAATCTTCACCTGAATTACTGTGCAGTTTTGCTCCCCTTAGCTTAAGGAAGCAGATACGGTGGCACTGGAGCCAGTCCAGTGGAGATTCACTCAGCTAATTCTTGGCATGAAGGAGTTGATCTATCAAGAGAGACTAGATGGTTTAGATTTGTATTCATTGGTCTTTGGAAGAATGAAGTGTGACCTAATGCAAACATACAACACCTTAAGTGGTTTTGGCAGGGCAGATCTTGAGATATTTCCACAAGAGGGAAAGTCACAAACAAGGGAGCTTAGTTACAAAATAAAGACCCAAATCATTTAAAACTAAGTTAATCTCTGAAACTCTCTGACCTCAAGGGTGGTGAAGGTTATTACCCACATCTAAGATGGATATAGATAAATACTTGAAACATCGAGGAATTGAGGGTTATGGTGAACTAGCACAGGAGGGTTGAGGCTAGTGTGTATCAGCCAGGGCAGGCTTGGAGGGCCATGTGGCCTACTCCTGCTCCTGTTTTCTTCCCATTTAATCACTTTTAAACAAAGCTAGCTTTCCTTATTGACTGATTGGGAGGGCTTAAAGATGCATTCCCCACTGCACATTTGATTGGTACTTCCGCCCACTTCATGACAAAAAAAAATAGATGAGATAAGTTTGCCCTTGTATGACATCAGTAGGGATGTAGTTTTATATTTCTGTAGTCACTTTTTATTTTATTCAAGGGATGTTGGCATTGCAGACTCAGAAAGCATTTAATTGCAATTCCTAATTGCCACAATGAGGCCACACTCAGACTGGAGGAGCAACAACTTGTATTTTGTCTGGGTAGTCCCCAACCTGAACATCGATTTCTCGAACTTCTGGTATTTGCTTCCACCACCCCTTCCCCATTCCCATTTCTCTCATCATATCTCCTTAGCTGCCCATCACCTCCTTTTGCTGCTCTTCCTCCTCTCTCCTTCTCCAGCTCTCCATCTCTTTCATCAATCGACTTCTCAACTCTTTAGGTTACCCTTCCCCCTTTTTCCAGTCCTGATGAAAGAACTCGGCCCGAAAAGTTGACTGTTTTTACTTTTCAGCAGATGCTGCCTGTTCCTCCAGCATTTTATGTGTTTGTTGCTTGGATTTCCAGCATCTTCAGATTTTCCCTTGTTGAACTTTTATTTGCATTTTGCCAAGTTGGTGTTTATATAAAGAGTTTTACGCTATTGCTGTTTAAAGCATCCCCTATTTTTGTGTTATTCACAAAGTTTAAAATTTATTATGCCTAAATCATCTATCTGCAAACAGTTGTAAAGGATACCAATGTAATTTTTTTATTCTTTTGGCAATACACTAAGATAATGTATTAACGTGTTAGTGATAAGTCTTTGTGGGTATTGTCATAAATAACTCATTCCAGATATGTAATCTTTGAGAATTATTGTTACCAGTAGTTTAGAAGAAGACTTAATGTGGTGATTCAACATTTTTTCAAATATTTTCTTTCAATTGTAGAACCACTTTCGCGACCAACAATTAATTGCACTACAAATGGAACGAATATTCACCTAGAATGCAATTTTGAAGACGGTCAGTCAGTTACAATTGAATGGATGTTTCAAGACAGCATTGTAGCGCAAGATGATAATTTTGATTTGTCTGTTGACAACAAATGCTTAATAATATCTAACCCTGAAGAATCTTCTGGTGAATATGCCTGCTTTGTGAAACAACATGGACATCGGGCTCGGAGTGACCCTTTTAACATAGACAAATGCTATAGGAGAGGTAAGAGTATTCTGAGAAAATATTTGTAGAACTTAAAAATGGATGAGTTCATATATACTTTTGTTACTTGTGCATTTTCTTTAACATGGAAGCGGTGTAACATCCACAGAAACTTTCAGTAGTGCTACATGGTTATATTGTAATCAACACAACCATTTTATTCAGCAGGATTGGAGAAAAAAAAGCCAAGGATTAGATTGAAAAGGTAGGGGGAGGGGAGAGTGAAACACCAGATGATTACATGAAACCTGGAGGGTGGGGGGTGGAAGGATGAAGTAAAGAACTAGGTTGTTTGATGAAAGAGACAGAAGGGAGGGGCATTACCAGAAGTTTGAGAAATCAATGTTCTTGGCTTCAGGCTGGAGGCTACCCGAGTGGAATATAAGGTGTTGCTCCTCCAACCTGAGCATGGCCTCATCGCGGCAGTGGAGGATGCCATGGATGGGCATATTGGAATGGGAAATGGAATTAAAATTGGTGGCTACTGGGAGATCCCACTTTTTCTGGTAGACAAAGCATAGGTGCTCGGCAAAGCAGTCTCCCTATCTATGTCGGGTCTCACAAATATAGAGGAGGCCACAGCGGGAGCACCGGACACAGTTTATGACCTCAACAGTCTCACAGGAGAAGTGTCACCTCACCTGGAAGGACTGTTTAAGGCCCTAAATGGTACTGAGAGAGGAGGTGTAGGAGCAAGTGTAGCACTTATCCTGCTTGTAAGTTAAGTGCTAGGAGGGAGATTAGTGAGGAGGGACAAATGGATGAGGGAGTGGACACAGGGAGTGATCCCTGCAGAAAGTGGGGGTGGGGGGAGGGAAAAATATGCTTGGTGGTGGGATCCTGTTTGAGATGGCAGAAGTTACAAAGAATTATTTGTTGGACACAGTGGCTGGTGTAGTGGTGGGTGAGAACGAGGAACCCGACCCCTGGTAGGGTGGCGGGTGGGTGGGAAAAGAGCAGACATACGTGAAATGGAAGAGGTGCAGTTGAGGGCAGCTTTGATAGTGGAGGAAGGGAAGCCCCTTTCTTTGAAAAAATAAGACATTTCCTTCATTCTAGAATTAAAAGCCTCGTCCTGATCGCAGAATTCTTCCATCAATCAACTTCCCAGCTCTTTACTTCATCCTTCCCACTGCAGATTTCATCTATCACCTTGTGTTTTTTTTTCTCCTCTTCCCCCTCACCTTTTAAATCTACTCCTTGGCTTTTTCTCTCCAGTCCTGTCGAAGGGTTTTGGCCCGAAACATCGACTATACTCTTTCCATAGACGCTGCCTGACCAGCTGATTTCCTCCAGCGTTGTGTGTTTTGCTCAGATTTCCAGCACCTGCAGGTCTTCTCTTGTTTGTGATTGGACACCAGCAAGTAACCCAAGTAACAAAAAAGTATCCCATGGAATAGTATTGAGATAGTTTAGATGGAGTATTATCACATTGAGGTATTGATACTTTAAGTGAATGAAGGAGACAAAAGCAAATGGATTTTAACATGGACAATACCCATATATAAGGGCAGAACAGTTTTTTTTCTCATTGATGCAAGGAGGACCACTGAAATGTGGACTTCCATGGGCACAAAGTTTTGAACAGATGTGGTAAAAACAAGCAAGTCAGTGGTTAATGGAGTTCTGGTCTATCCTGAAGAGCAGAGAGATACATAAAGTTTTGTGGGACCCACATTTGAAAGTCATTAATTCTGGTCAGCTTGTTTTTAAATATATAGGTCTTTAGAGGAGTGTAGGATAGACTTAGTGGGATGATATTTAATTTCTTTGATTAAATTATTACAAGGTATTATTAGGCAAACTTAAATTGTTTTCTGAAATATAAGTTGTAGTAATTTGTATGTAATTAAGAAGAACACATAAGATAGAATTTTTCTCTTCTGGTCAGGAATCTGGAGGAAATCTCAAATTCAGAGCCAGGCCTTTAAATACTGAAGTTGGGGCACATTTCTGATTGTTGCACGATGGACATAAATAAATGGAAACCTCATTAGTAGAATGGTTACACAATCAGATTTCTTGGTCTCAGACAGTGGATGGAAATGGGGAAGGTGGATTGTCAGTCTTTCTCCCAGGGTAGGGAAGTCAAAAGTTAGAGGTTATGGGTTTAAGCTGAGAAGGGAGAGGTTTAAAGGGGACCCAAGGGGCAATGTTTTCATTCAGAGGGTTGTAGGTATGTGGAATGATCCGCCAGAAGTTGTACAAGCTGGTACGATAATAGTGTTTAAAAGGCATTGAACCTTTCTTATCCATGGATAATGGGAAAAACACAAACAAATGGTACTGACTCAGGTAGAGAACTTGGTTGGCATGGATAAGTTGAGCCATAGGGCCTGGTTCACTTCTGTATAACTCATCAAGCAATTGATTCTTAGACTTGTTATTTTTGTGTCACTGTCTATTATCTGATCAGAGTTCTAGCCTGATAAACATGCTATTGAAGGCAGACATTGAAATTGATTCCACCTGGTTGAGATCAACCTAGTTCACACAGATGATCAATCGCATCGTCTAAGTATCATCTTGTTATCATTCCTAATCTGCATCTAATTCAGTGCACTATTACATCTTGCCAAATCATTAAAAGTTCAGATAACATAATAGTGGATTCTGGCTAATTGGGACACATCAGGACCAGTACATTTTGGCCCAATTTAGCGGTTGCCCCAATCAGCTGAAGCTTCTTGGAAATAGTTAAAAAGGTATAAAAAGGACTAACTACCATTTAGCTAAGTAACAAATTGTGTACTTAAAGGGAATACAGAACAAATTAGAACACTAACAATATTGTACTATAAAACTCTATGTTAATTTGTAATTGTTATCCATGGAGGAATTCATCCAGTGAACACAACACATTTATGGCGTGTCCGGGGAGGGGAGCGGTGGGGGATCCTCTGGTGAATGGGCTTGATCGGTCCATTTTGGGGCGGCTCACTCACCTTTGGGGTCCCACCAGACACTCAGGTCTCACCTGCGGCTCCCAGTAGCCGTTTGCATGTGACGTTTACCACATCCCGGTATACTGCTTCAACAGACAGGTTAAGCCAGGTGAGGGTAGCTCGTGGGCCTCCTATCTATCCTGGTTACAAGGGCCATCTCTGTCTGAGCATCTGAAGTCGGCTCTGGTGGACTGGGCAAATGACATAAACAGAGATCCAACAGTGAAGAAGGTGGTTCTGCAATACTTCATGGAAAGAGAAGGCACAAAGAAGTCCTGGCCATCCACTGCAACCAAGGAAAACCCCATTTTGTGATGATTACTTGTACCACTAGACCTGAGCTTCCAAAGTGGAGGGAGTGAAACCGTCCCAGAGCAACAGCTTTTCCGCATAGGTTTCACTGTCTTTGTTGCGTACGATGGACAGCTAACAGCCTGCTGTATTCTCTTAATTGACTGTAAAAGAACAAAATCAGTGCAGATAACGGATGGCCTTCATATAATGCTTTTGATGAGTGTATCCTCCAAATCTCTGTTTTGTCGATTGTTGATACCTTCAAATACTTCGTAGTTCCTAATTTGTTGAAGTAGTGAAATCGTTCCATTTCAGTCCCGCCATTTCTGGCATCGCCAAGCCTGAAAGCATGAAACTGCAAAGAACAAAATAATTCTAAATTGATTACTGCTTATTTCTTGCCAATATCAGAGACAAAAATCATTGCTTTTTGAACATAAACACACATAATTGATGATATTTAAAAGCTCTTCACTCTAAGTATAATGTACTTTCTAATAGCCAGACAAATTAATTCATGTGGCTGACACTAGTTAGAAACAGATTTGCAGCAGTCTCTCATCGCACTTAAGTGCCATAGTGTCCCAAATCAGCAAAGGGAATCCCATCTATTTTCTCAATTAGTCTTTGTTCTTTTCGGATTGTCTAAAATAAGCAGCTTCCCTGATTAATTGATGGACCAGTTAACTGGAATGCACTGTAATTCTGATTAAGTTCATCCAATTGTGAAAAATGGTTCAAATATTTTTGTTTTTTAGGAAATAGTCGAGGGCATGGCAGTCTGATTGCAGTTGTGTTGCTTCTATTAGTTGGCTCCATCATTGGTATTTCCGTTTGCTGGTATAAGAAAAAAAATAGTAGGTATCCACCTTCACTACTCTTTTGCCTAAATTAATGTTCATTGTGATAAAACTAATACTTTAATGCTATACTAATGGAATGTATTTGCAACACTTTATATGCTCTCTGTCTCCTCAACAACTTTTAATTCCCTGGCCTTGACATCATCATTTTCACCATGGATGTCCAGTCCCTTTTCATTTTGGGAAGGACTTAAAGCTCTCCACTTCTTTCTCAACAAAACACCTAAACAGTTCCCCTCAATCACCACCCTCCTCTGTCTGGCAGAATTGGTCCTCACCATCAACAGTGTTTCCTTTGGCTCCTCCTACTTTCTCCAGACTCAAGGGTTAGCCATGGGCACCCGCATGGGCCCCAGCTATGCCTACCTTTTTATTGGCTACATAGAGAAGTCCATGTTCCAAGCCTTCACCGGTAAAGCTGCCCAACTCTTCCTGTGCTGCATTGATGACTGCATTGTGCATGAATGAAGCTGCTGGAGAAAAGTACTGGTGGATACAAAGCAGCTTCTTTATTCAACAAAACATTGTTCAGAGCTGCACTCCAAATTAAATCCATATTCAGATGTGAAGACTGGGTGCCGAAATGATTTGCTAAATGTAAATGTGCTAAACCCAAAAATTGTTCTAACAATGCTCCCCAACTCTTCCTGCATTGATGACTGCATTGGTGCTGCTTCCTGCACCAATGCTGAGCTCATCAATTTAATTAACCTTGCTTCCAACTTCCATCCTGCCACCTGATCCATTTCTGATGCCTTCTCCCCTTTCTCGATCTCATTGTCTCCATCTCTGGAGGAAAACTGTCTACCCACATCTTTTATAAATGTACTGATTCCCACAGTTATCTTGACTATACCTCTTCAACCGTCTCTCCTTTAAAGATGCTATTCCTTTCATCAGTTCCTTCGCCTCTGCCACATCTGTTCCCAGAATGAGGCTTTCCCTTCCAGGTCATCAGCGATGTCCTCCGTCACGGGCGGCTGTGGCTGATGAGGGAAGTAAAGGGCAGTATAAAAATAAGAGAGAAGAAGTATAACATAGCAAAGATGAGTGGGAAACTGGAGGACTGGGAAGCTTTTAAAGAGCAACAGAAGATAACAAAAAAGGCAATACGCCAGGAAAAAATGAGGTACGAAGGTAAACTAGCCAAGAATATAAAGGAGGGTAGTAAAAGCTTCTTTAGGTATGTGAATAGCAAAAAAAAATAGTTAAGACCAAAATTGGGCCACTGAAGACAGAAATGGGTGAATTTATTATGGGGAACAAGGAAATGGCAGATGAGTTGAACAGGTACTTTGGATCTGTCTTCACTAGGGAAGACACAAACAGTCTCCCAGATGTAATAGTGACCAAAGGAACTAGGGTAAAGGATGAACTGAAGGAAATTTATATTAGGCAAGAAACGGTGTTGGATAGACTATTGAGTCCGAAAGCTGATAAGTCCCCGGGACTTGATGGTCTGCATCCCAGGGTACTTAAAGAGGTGGCGCTAGAAATCGTGGATGCATTGGTAATCATTTTCCAATGTTCTATACATTCAGGAACAGTTCCTGCTGATTGGAGGGTGGCTAATGTTGTCCCACTTTTCAAGACAAGAGGGAGAGAGAAAAAAGAGGGAATTATAGACCGATTAGCCTGACGTCAGTGGTGGGAAAGATGCTGGGGTCAATTATAAAAGAGGAAATTAGGACACATTCGGATAGCAGTAGAAGGATCTGTCCGAGTCAGCATGGATTTATGAAGGGAAAATCATGCTTGACTAATCTTCTGGAGTTTTTTTGAGGATGTAACTATGAAAATGGACAAGGGAGAGCCAGTGGATGTAGTGTACCTGGACTTACAGAAAGCTTTTGATAAAGTCCCACATACGAGATTAGTGGGCAAAATTAGGGCACATGGTATTGGAGGCAGAGTACTGACATGGATTGAAAATTGGCTGGCTGACAGGAAACAAAGAGTAGTGATTAACGGGTCCCTTTCGGAATGGCAGGCTGTGACCAGTGGGGTACCGTAAGGTTCGGTGCTGGGACCGCAGCTGTTTACAATATACATTAATGATTTAGATGAAGGGATTAAAAGTAACATTAGCAAATTTGCTGATGACACAAAGCTGGATGGCAGTGTGAGATGTCAGGAGGATGTTATGAGAATGGAGGGTGACTTGGAAAGGTTGGGTGAATGGGCAAATGTATGGCAGATGCAGTTTAATGTGGATAAATGTGAGGTTATCCTCTTTGGTGGCAAGAACAGGAAGGCAGATTACTATCTAAATGGAGTCAAGTTAGGAAAAGGGGAAGTACAACGAGATCCAGGTGTTCTTGTACATCAGTCAATGAAAGCAAGCATGCAGGTACAGCAGGCAGTGAAGAAAGCTAATGGCATGCTGGCTTTTATAACAAGAGAAATTGAGTATAGGTGTAAAGAAGTCCTTCTGCAGCTGTACAGGCCCCTGGTGAGACCCCACCTGGAGTATTGTGTGCAGTTTTGGTCTCCAAATTTGAGGAAGGGCATTCTTGCTATTGAGGGAGTGCAGCGCAGGTTCACAAGGTTAATTCCCAGAATGGCAGGCCTGTCATATGTTGAAAGATTGGAGCGACTGGGCTTGTATACACTGGAATTTAGAAGGATGAGAGGGGATCTGATTGAAACATAAAGATTATTAAGGGATTGGACACACTGGAGGCAGGAAACAATATCCCGCTGATGGGTGAGTCCAGAACAAGAGGCCACAGTTTAAGAATAAGGGGTAGGCCATTTAGAACAGAGATGTGGAAAAACTTTTTCACCCAGAGAGTGGTGGATATGTGGAATGCTCTGCCGCAGAAGGCAGTGGAGGCCAAGTCTCTGGATGCATTCAAGAGAGAGTTGGATAGAGCTCTTATAGATAGCAGGGTCAAGGGATATGGGGACAGGGCAGGAATGGGGTACTGATTGTGTATGATCACCCATGATCACAGTGAATGGTGGTGCTGGCTAGAAGGGCTGAATGGCCTACTCCTGCACCTGCTTGTCAAAGAACAGGGCTCCCCTTCCTCCACCATTGTTGCTGCCCTCACTCGCATCTCCTTCATTTCCTGGACATCCAGGCTCTTCCTGCCAACTTAACAGGGATAGAGCTCCTCGTGTCTTCACCTACCACTCATGAATCTCTGATTCCAACACCTCATTTTCTGCAACTTCCACCATCTTCAACAGGATCCCTCACCCTGTGATCCCCTTGTCCATTCATCTCTCCCCACTAATCTCCCTCCTGGTACATATCCCTGCAGTTGACAGTTATGCTCATTTACCTCCTCCCATGCCTCCATTCAGCGGCCAAACAGTCCTTCCAGGTGAGGCAACATTTCACCTGCGAATCTGTTGGGGTTGTTACTCAGCTCTATCTGCCAAAAACAGAATTCCCAGTGGCCAACCATTTTAATTCCTACCCCATTCCTTTTCCAACATGTCGGTCCATGGCCTCCTCTTTTGCCACGATGAGTCCTCTCTCAGGGTGGAAGAACAAGACCTCATATTCCATCTAGGTAGCCTCCAGCCTGATGGTATGAATCAATTTCTCCTTCTGGGATTTTTTCCCACTCCCTTCTGTCTTCTATTCTCCACTCTGGCCTCTTACCTCTTCTTCTTACCCGCCTATCACCTTCCCCGGTACCTTGCCTTCTTTTTCTCCGATGGTCCACTCCTCTCCTATCAAATTCTTCTCCAGCCGTCTGCCTTTCTCACCTCCTGGATTCACCTACCACCTTCTAGCTGGTCCAACATCCCCTCTCCCCACCTTTTTATTCTGGCGTCTTCCCCCTTTTCAGCCCTGGAAGAAGTTTCTCAGTCCAAAATGTCAACTGTTTATTGATTTCCATAGATGCTCCCTGACCTGCAGAGTTCCTCCAGCATTTTGTGTGCATTACAAAGCATATTTGTTATGAAAATTCATTTAAAAACAGAATCTGAATTTTGCTGGATGATTGGTCTAGAAATTCAGTGGCACTTTGTTGGATATACAGAAATAACAATTTACTTTGAGATGCATTTTTAAATAACTTTTGATAGAAAACTCAAGGGGCCACTTCATTGTTAAATCAATGAATGTTTGCTAATTGCTGTCACTTATTTTTTCTAATTTTCTGAAAAATTCTAGAACAGATATTCTGAGTTACTAAGGGCAGAGTTGGGGATCTGAGAAAGGCACCTGTAAATATTTCTGAAATTAAGGTGGTCTTTTTCAAATATATTGTAGATTCATTTGAAATTTAGAGTGTATCACTTAGTATCGCATACAGTCATCTTTTATGTAAGGAAATATAACTTTCAAATTACAAATAATAGGTCCCAAGCAATAGTTTCTTTTTAAAAAAAAAGTACTGGCTAGTTGGCTTCAATTGTAAAACTTAAGGAGAAAATGATAACTCAGGTACAGGGAAGAATTTACTCCACTATTTTAAGTAAGATCAGGGAATCTTTTAGCAGAGTGACTTGTCCGAAAGCCAAAGCATTGATCAATCCCCAATGCAATGGGGTAATGTGTGTTTGATCTTTCTGCTGCAGAATAATTCATGATAGCACCCCCTTCCACTTATCAAATTCAGTTAGCATGTGGTTCACTTAAAACTATTCTTCTGTGTGTGCGTTCTTAACAGAAATACACTGTAGACCACTTTGAAAGTTAATTAAAAGTTTCAGGGCACTGTTCACTTGCAACCAAAAGTGTTATTTGCGATCATAATATTGATCTCAAGCACATCACACCTCACCTTTATAGCTTCCCATCTTTTAATTTGCGGTAGCAACATTTTCCCCTTTTTATTCCTCTTCTGAGCTCTCGTCTATTCACAGCACAAAAATGGGTCTTTCAGCCCAACACATCAATGCCAACCAAGATGGCTTTGTAAAGTTAAGCTCCATCTGCCTGTGTTTAGCCCATATCTCTCGAACCATTCCAATCCATGTATCTATCTAAATACCTTTTGAACACTGTCAATTCGCCGACTGCATGTGGAATCTGCTGCTCATACCTGAAAGCTTCTGTTCGGGAAAAACTCACCCCCCCCCCCCCCGGGTCTTTCTTGTTAACCATACATTTATGCCTCTAGTTTTAGATTCCCCAGACTGCAGCATAAAGACTCTAACCATTCACCCTGTCCATAACCTTCATGATCTTTATATGGCACTATAAAAGGTCACTCTCCTATATTCCAGGGAAAATTGCATCAGCCTATCCCAGTGGGCCCCAACCACTGGGCCGTGGCCCAGTACCAGGCTGCGGCCCTGTGTTTGGGGACCACTGGCCTATCTAATCTCCTTGAAATACAAGCCTTCCAGTCCTGGTAACAGGCTTATGAATCTATTCTGTATCTTTTTTAATAGCATTCTTCCTATTAACTCCAAAACCAAACTGAGCTCAATACTCCTCGGGATCTTGTAGAGTCACAGCATGACATCTTAACTCCTGTACCTAGTGCCTTGATCAATGAAGTCCAGCCTGCCAAATAATTTATTCAAAACTTTTTTGCCACTTTCAAGGATAATATATTTGTACCCTCGGTGTCTCTGTTCAATAGCCCTCCTCAGACCTTATTGTGTACTCTGAGCTTGGAATATCTTCCAAGCAGCATCACTTCACATTTGTCGAAGTCCCACAGCTCAAAAACAGGCCCTTTTTGCCCAATGTTCATGACCACAAAGTTGTTAAATTCTGATGTCAGAGTTAAATTCCACCTGCCTTACCTTGGTCTAGTTTCCCAGTGGCCCAAAATCATGATTATATTCTTAGACAAACTTTTTCACTGTTCATTATACCCTCAATTTTGGTGTCATCTATTAATTGTGCCACCTACTTTTTCATTCAAATCAATAATACATATGATAAACAACGGGATCATGCACCACATCAGTGGTCAGAGGTCTCCAATCTCACTCCAGCTGCCTGAGCTGCTGAGCTTTGTTTGTAGAGAACTAGTTTAAGATGACCACGTACACATTAATATCATGTAGACAACATGACCATCCATTCATTAAGCTTTTACTGTGATGCAAAATTTGAATTAAATGTATTTGTCTTGCCAATAACATTAAAGTTCATGTTTGAGAACCCCATTGGGAAAGGTGAAAACAATGTTAAAAAATTGTAAAACGCGAAAATCACAAAGGAAACAGATTTCAGAGGAGTGGTTAAGAGATATAACCCTGCCAAAATCACAATTCCTTCTAGTGAAGAAAATGACACACATAGCCTCATTTGTTCAAGATTACTTTTCTTATTAGTTTACCAGTTAATATTGCTCTGCCATTCATGATGAAATGCTTCACCATCTGCTAAGTAGTAAACTGTTAGAATCCAAGATGAGCAAGTGTCACTGTTGCATATCACATTAGCCGACATCAGTAGGCAACTCCATCTGAAGTATTACAATAGATCTGTTGCAAACCTATCTCCTATTTTTTTTCTCTCAGAGAATGAACAAGATGGGTACAAAACAACGAACGCAGAAGATCCAAAGAATGTATCACCAGAAGGTAACACGTCATGATAGAATTTCAGTAGAAACAGAGAAGTGGGAGAGGGTGTAGGCCATTCAGCCTTTCAAAACCCCTCTGCCATTCAGTGTGATTGTGGCTAATCATCTCTTTCTTCCATCTACCTTGAACTATTCTGTGTCCAAAAAACTTTTTCCTTAAAATTTGTTTTTTTTTTGGAGGGGGGTAGCGATAATTCCACAGATTCGCCATCTTCTGAGAGAGGAACCCCCTCTCTTAAAAACTTGCATAAAAACTCTCCTCCTTCATCCTCCCCACCCCTTTTTTTTCTAAACACTAGTAAATATAGACTGACTCAACACAATCTCTCCTCAAATGGTGAGCCATTGTGGCACTCTGTACATCAAGTTATCCTTTCTTGGCAAAGAGACCAAAGTGCACACAATACTCCAGATGTAGTCTTACCAAGGCCTAATATAATTGTAGGAATTTATCCTAGCTCCTATACTCGGAACCACTTTTAATAAAAGCCAGGGCATCTTAGCTGCTTACTGTAAATGAATGATTGCTTTTGGTGATTGCTGTAGAAGGATTGCATGTTTTTTTTTCTCAGAGTTAGTTTTATTATCACTGACACCCATTCTGAAATCTGTTGTTTTGCAAAGCCAGTACACTGCAATAGAGTGCCACGGCAGCATGGTGATGAGCACAAAGCTATTACAGCTTATGGCGTTGGAATTCACATTTCAATTCTGATGCCGTCTGGAAGGAATTAGTATGTTCTCCCCATGTCTGTTTGGGTTTCCTCCAGGTGCTCCGGTTTCCTCCCATAGTCCAAAGACATATTGGTTAGTAGGTTAATTGGTAAATTACAAATTGTCCTATGATTAGGCTTGGGTTAAACAGACAGGTTGCTGGGCAGCACAGCTTGCTGGACTGGAATTTTGCTAAATATATAAATTGAAATTATTAAAGATTACAATAAGAAATATATAAAAATTAATAGGTAATACAAAGAGACAGTAAAATTGACCATGGACCATTCAGATATCTGATGCTCGAGGGGAAGAAGTTGTTCCTAAAACATTGAGTGTGCATTCTCAGGCTCCTGTACCTCCTCCCCGATGGTAGTAATGAGAAGAGGATGTTGTAGATTCTGAGGGTCCTTACGATGATTGCTGCATTCCTGAGGTACTATTTGAAGATGTGCTTGATGGCGGGGAAGCTTGTACTGGTAGGGAGTTGGCTGAGTCTCCAAACCACTGCATGTTTTCAATCCTGTGCACTGGAGCTTCTGTAGCAAATTAAAACCCAAGTTTTGAAGGGGAAGTCCTGTACCTTTCCTTCCCCTTTTCCCTCTTTCACCTCATCTCTTTGCCCTCCCATCGCCACCCTCTGGTGCTCCTGCCCCCTTTTCTTTCAACCATGACTTTCTGTCTCTTTCACCAATCAACTTCCCAGCTCTTTACTTCATCCTCCCCCCTCCAGGTTTCACCTATCATCTTCTGTTTCTCTTCTCCCCCCCCCCCCCCCCCACCTTTTTATCTACTCCTCGTCGTTTAATCTCTAGTCCTGCCGTAGAGTTTTGGCCCAAAACGTTGCATGCACACTTTTCCATAGATGCTGCCCAGCTTCCTAAGTTTCTTGAGCATTTTGTGTGTGGTGCTTGGATTTCCAGCATCTGCAGATTTTCTTTTGTTTGTTTCTTAAATCCCATTAGCATTTATCCTCGTAACTCATAGTCCCAGCTGGTTTCATGTCATTAGTAAACTTGTGTTTTACTGATAACATGGAGTCAGTTTATCACTAAACTGAATTGCAGGAGGCGAAGAGTGGGAATAAATTTTTAAAAAAGTTTTCTAATTGGCTGGCAGTTAATAGTGGCGTTCTGCAGAGGTCTGTGTTAGTACCACTTTTCGCATTATATGTCAGTGATTTGGATGATGAAATTGATTGCTTTGTGGCCAAGCTTACGGATGATGCGAAGATAAGTGGAGGGGCAGGAGGTGCTGAAGAAGCAGGGAGTCTGCAGAAGTAATTAGATTAGGAGAATGGACAAAAGTGGAAGATGGAGTATAGTGTAGGGAAGTGAATCATCATACACTTTAAGAGAAATAAAAAAAGGTGTAGACTATTTTCTAAATGGACTTGGGAGACCACGCAGGATTCTGTAAAGGTTGAGTGGGTGGTAAGGAAGGCAAATGCAACGTTTGCATTCAGAGGATGAGAATATTAAAAATCAGGGATGTAATACTGATGGTTTATAAGGCATTGATCAGACTTTACTGGGAGTGCTGTGAATAGATAATGATCCTTATCTAAGAAAAGATGTGTTGGCATTGGTAGGGCTCCAAAGGAGATTCCCAAGAATGTTTCCAGGAATGAAGGGGTTAGTGTATCAACAACTGGTTCTGGGCATACATTCACTGAAAGTTTAGAAGTGAGGGAGATTTCATTGAAGCCTATTGAATATTGAAAGGCCTAGACAGGGTGGATGTGGATAGGAGGTTTCCTGTATTGGGTGAGTCTAGGACCAGGGGGCACAGCCTCAGAATAGAGGAATATCCACTTAGAACAGAGATAAAGAGGAAGTTCTTTAGCCAGAGGGTGGCGAATCTATGGAATTTGTTGCCGTAGGCTGCTGTGGATATGAAGTAATTGGGTACATTTAAAGCGGAGATTGAAAGGTTCTTGATTAGTCATGGTGTCAAAGCTTACAGGAAGAAGGCAGGAGAATTAGGGGTTCAGAAGGATAATAAGTTAGCTGTGATGGAATGACAGCTGGCTCAATAGACCAAGTGGCCCATTTCTGCTCCTATCTCTTATGGTCTTATTGCATTGAATTCATTCCTCTAAATCTGTGATGTACATGCTGAATAGCTGGTGTACAAGCACTTGTTTCTGCATATCCAAGCACTGATTCTTGCCATCCTGATAAATCTATTTGCTCCTATTTTGCTTGCTGTCCATCAATGGATTTTCAAATCATAAAGTAAATTAACCCCAGTCTTATGATCCTGCATCTTACTGTCTACCTGAATTTCCTCTATAGCTGTTACACTTTATTCTGTATTGTTTTTTTTTTATCTTTGTCGTACCTCAACACTGTACAATGAATTGATCTGTATGAACGCTATGCAAGTTTTTCACTTGGTGCAGTTTCTCCACTGTACATAAGTACACGTGGAAATAATAAAGCAATTTTAGCCAAAGTTGGAATCATCATTTGTTTTTGCATTTTCTTCCTTTTGTGTTAATGCATTTTTACCAATTTTACTTGTGCAGGAGATGGAATAGACCCAAAGCCTTCACCATCAAGTGAGTAAGTTACAATTTTTAGTAGCTGCAGCTGGAATTGTGAAAATTCTACTTCTTGACATTCCTTTTTATGATATGATTCTTTTATAATTTTACGCATTTAAAAGGTAGAGAAGAAGCGAAGTGTAAACCATCTGGAGAATGTGTTATGGCCATTAATTAGACTCTGATTTATACCTTACAGGCTCTTTGACCCAGTTTATCCAAGTTAACCAAGTTGTTTATTTGAGTTAGTCCCATTGAAGTGTCTTTCAAATTTTGTAACTGTGTCAGTTTCTACTATTTCCTCTGGCAACTCATTCTATATACCAATAGCCTTGATCAGATGAAGTTCCTCCGGTCCCTTTTAAATCTTTCCCCTCTCACCTTGCCTGTATCCTCTAGTTTTGAACTGCCATGTCCTGGGAAAATGACTGACTAATCTACCCTATCAATACTCATGATTTGAGAAAATCCTATGAAGTCACTTCTCAGCTTACTACACTCCATAGGGTAAAGTCTCAATCTATGCAGTCTCTCCTTATAACTCAAGACCTCCAGTCTATGAACAACATTAGGAAGCTTTACTATACCCTTTCCAGCTTAATTGCATCCTTCTTGTAACTAGGCAACCAGAACTCAAAGTGCAGTCTCACCAATATCTTGTACAGTTGTCACATAATATCTCAACTCTTGGCTCATTACCCTGCCAAATGAAGGCAAGCATTTCTTCACACCCTACAGTAACTGCAGATTCCAATTGTTTTAATGATTGGCTTCCAAAAGAGTATACTGAACCAGCAAGGATAGAAATTTACATATATGAATATTTGATGGATGTGGTGGTATGGACTTTATGATATCTGGTGTTCTATATCCACCAAAGCATCTTATAACACAAAATGGGATTAGGTCTCAATTTGTGCTGATCCTGAATGGTGTTGTTTTTTCTGATATTCTGCAAAGTTATCCTCCTTTCTAATATGTGTCAGTTTGCCTCCTAAGTTCCAGTGGAATCTATTTGACACTTTAAAGTTGTCAGTGCTAGATCTTGCCAATTAATTTGGGCTGGAATAGGGTATGGTGATCTGCTTTTCTCACTATAATCATCTTTAGTCCCTTTTTTTAAAAACTAAGCCTGTTGGTTAGTGGCCCACTTTCCAAAGGAAACAGTTTCACTGTGTTCTTTGTTGTTTTTTCCAATATAATTCTCCACACCCAACTCCCCAGCTACCACATTCCCTTTGTTTGTTTTATCTAATGGGACTCAGATTTCATGAATTACAACCAATGTACAGTATCAAACTTCTCACCACTCACTCCTATTAAAACCTAGGATTCTTTTAAAACAAGGGCGATGTTCTCAGCATCTGGAGCCTTGTCAGACTTCAGCCTCAACAGCTTCCTTAGTACTACTTCCCTGGTATTCTGTTTCTCTAGAGTTTTTCTCCCAATGTCTAACCTACACCCACGCTATTGGAAAAGTTTTTTTTTGTATCATCTGCATTCAAAACCATTGCAAAATACTTGTTTAATTCATCTATCACTCGTCGCTATTAATTCCGCAGGCTCTTTCCATTTGTTGAATCTGCTTTTGCATTTCCACTGAGCTTTCTCTGACTTTTTTTCCTCCTTAGTAATCCATTAGTTATTCTCTGCTGGCTTTTGTATTGTTTCTCACCTCTTGACCTATTAACCATCTTTGTGCAACTATGCACTTTAAAATTTAGTGCCATCTTTAACAATTTCAGTTAAACATAGATGACGGATGTTAGTATCTCTGTCATGCTGGAATGCATCTGTTGTGGCTATCCAAGAGATCCCCTTTAAATCACAAATGACATATACAAATTCCCTTTAGCTAGATCTGTTTCCTTGATTTCAGAATTACTTTTGATCCCAATGATTAATGTTAGTTTTGCTAATTTTTGTTCACTTACTCCTGTGACTAATTGACAGCTAGATTATTATGTTATTCATATTTAAACACATGGGAAAATTGTTACTCAGATGGTGTAGCTACAAATCTTTTTCAAAACATAGGAGAAATCTTTGTTAAATCCTCCGTCCTGGAGTTAATTTCCATCTTCACATCTATCATTGGTTTATTTTGTCTTGAATATTTAATAAAGTCATGTTTTATTTTACTGTATTTAATATGGATTATTGCTCATGTGTGTCTATATACAGGTGAGCCTTGAGTCAGAGAAGATATTTGACATTCCAAAGGTTAAAGAGAAAAGATCATAATCTTGAGCAGCACAAAGAGAATGTCTAATTGGGAGAAAGGCTCCCTTGAAGGTTTAACATTGAAAAGAATTTAACCAACAGTTCTGCAATGGATACTTGGCCTGAAATGTTCATCTTTTTGTATTGCACAGAAGCTGTTTGAACTTGTGCTTCTGGAATATTATATTTTTATTCTAGTAGCAATCGTGTGATGCCACTGTTACAGTGGTACTCTTAATTACACTTGCTGTACATTTCTAACTGCTGTAACAAGGGCTAAAGGCATGCAGACTTGAACGCTAGTGATGGATTATTGAAAAGAAAAATATTTATTTTTAGTCTTCATTTTGCTTGTAAGTAAACAAGTTAGTTCCCGTTCATGAAGTGACTTCGATTTCAGGTGCTTCTAAATTATTTAAGTTTAAAAGTCATAAATTTAACATTCAAAATGTTTTGCTCAATTGTCTAGAGTTATGCCAATTTTAGATGTCTGGCTGTGACAATGTCTCAATTTCTAACCCTGCAGTAATCAAGATAAACTGCATTTTACATGGTTTATTTTAAATGCATCTTGTATGAATATGTAGCTTGACAGTGTGTTTTTTTTATTGTTTTCGATACCCGCTGAATAGAATAGCTTCACTCATCTTAGGACTTAAGATGCTTTTAAAACAAAAAGCTGAAAATGCACAAGGGATTTATAGAATTCAGAGCATCTGGCACAGCTTGTAGAGCTTCTGCTACATTGCTCTAGCAACCTGGCATCAGGTTTGAGCTCCAGTGCCATCTCTGGGGAGTTTGCATATTCTCTCCGTGACCGTGGGTTCCCTTCCATGTACCACTAGTGAGAGTTCCGAGGCATTCGAATATTGTAAGTTGCCTTTGGTGTGTTGGTGACTGAGACACTCTGAAGGGAACATGGGAAGAAAATGTTACAGGAAATTGAGGTTGTACTGTGAGCTGGCGTAGATTTCATTGGCATTGATTTATTTTAAAGAGAAAAGTAGACAGACAATTTACAATGATTGTTTAAAATATTTTTAAAATTACAATCAAAAATTATACAAACATCGAATAGGGATTGGAGCTCAAACAGTAATGAATGTCTTTGTTTTCTTATGCGGATGATAAAAGTAATCCAAAGGAAGTGATTAAAGCAAATTGAGTAATTATAGAAAATTGCCAGTCAGCCTTGTGCACTTTCATATACTCCTGCCTCACACTGCCAGGAATTTTTATTATTTTCTAAAATTTAAACTCCCAAAGTTCAGGGTGGAATTTGGATGACAACAGATTGTGTAAAAGGGAAGATCTGAAGAACTTGACGGTGTTGAAGAAACTGGAAAGGTTGACACATACTTTTATGGCAATGAGAAAAATCTTAACTCCTTTGCAATCATTGTCAACACGACCCAATGACATGAAATAAAACTATGAAAAAAAAAAAGCCACTGATAATTTATGATACAGAAAATAAGTTGCTATGGGAGTTTTTTAAATGCTGATGAACAGAAAGGCCTTGAAGCCTAAATCGATTGTTTTCTGAAAGGGTCTACATATTAAAAGGATGATGAAGAAGGCAGAGGTTTCAGGGTTTTGGCATAGAGTGCAAGGGCTGGAACATTATGTTGCCACTCAACAACTCACTGGTTGGGCAGCATTTGAAGTATTGCAATAAATCAAATGGGCTGGACTTGCACGTTTAACTAGTCATCACTTGGCCTGCTGGACTGGGTTGAGGGAATATAGAGGTACAAGATAAAAGGCAAAAATAGGGTAGATGGCAGGGATATCAAAAACAAGAAGGCTGAGGTTCAACGTAAGAGGAAGGAGTTTTAAAGAGGATTTGAGAGATTTTTTTAAACCAATAATTGATGTCTTCAACTCACTGCCAGTAGTGTAGTCAGATAGGCCCACTGTGTTGAAGAGTCATTTAGAAATACACCTAAATAGGCAAGTTATTGGATATAGTCCCAATGCAGGCAAATGTAATAGGTCTAAATGTGTAAAAAGATCATCATGTACATGGTAAGAAAAAAACACCTTGTCGCTGTACTGTATGACTAGAGCTTGAAATACTTGTTTTATCTTGTAGCCTTGTTTATGTTTCTGAAAGCAATAGCCACCACTTGGGATAATAAATAAATACCTTGTGCTTCCCAATCTTTGTTTTTGTTTTATTACAAATTATTAATTACTGACCCCTTCTACCCACCTATCAAATCTATAAAGGCAGACAATGGTTTATGTGATTGGTTAAATGATTCCGAATTCAGCACAAGATGACTGGTTGTGGAATATTCAAGAAAAACTTAGATGGTTATGCACACTGAAAGAAATACATAAGAAAATGTATGTAAAATGTTTGAATGTAAGCTGCTGTATAAATATAAGCAATGAATGGAAAAATACAATATTGTAGCGGTGTGCTACAAGCAGCGCTAAAATTACGACACGGAGTCGGTAACTGCAGTCGAAGGAAAAACTTTATTCGAAAACTTCAGCCTCACTTTTAAGCCTCTGTCAACCGGCCCCCCATGGCGAAGAGGCTCCAAAGCTCTGTGCTCGCAAACCCCCGTAGGCTATCTAATTGTGAGTCGGTTCGGATACGCTAGGAAATGAGGCGCTACATAACCCCCCCCCCAGAACCGGCGATACACCCCCCAATGTCCACAGCCTGGGCCAGAACCTGCTTGGGGGGTCGGCCTCTGCGCCTCTGCACCGGAAACTCGGCCGGTTGCGCCAGGTCCACATGGGCCGGCTTGAGGCGGTCCACTGTGAAAACCTCCTCCTTCCCCCCAAAGTCCAGCACGAACGTGGACCCGTTGTTCCGGAGCACCGTAAACGGCCCCTCGTATGGCCGCTGCAGCGGTGGCCGATGCCCGCCCCTTCGTACAAACACAAACTTACAGTTCCGTAGGTCTTTGGGTACGCAGGTCGGGTGCCGCCCATGCTGTGAAGTGGGTATGGGGGCCAGGTTACCGAGCTTCTCGCGAAGTCTGCCCAGGACTGCAGCGGGTTCTTCCTCTTGCCCCCTCGGGGCTGGTAGGAACTCCCCGGGGACGGCCAGGGGCGCGCCGTATACCAACTCGGCCGACGAGGCGTGCAGGTCGTCCTTGGGCGCTGTGCGGATGCCGAGAAGGACCCAGGGAAGCTCGTCCGCCCAGTTGGCTCCACGCAGGCGGGCCATGAGGGCCGACTTCAGGTGACGGTGGAAACGCTCCACTAGCCCGTTCGACTGTGGGTGGTAGGCAGTGGTGTGGTGCAGCTGAGTCCCCAAAAGGCTGGCCATAGCTGACCACAGGCTGGAGGTGAACTGGGCGCCTCTGTCGGAGGTAATGTGGGCTGGTACACCAAAGCGGGATATCCAGGTGGCGAGCAGGGCTCGGGCGCAAGATTCGGAGGTGGTGTCGGTGAGCGGGACTGCCTCTGGCCATCTTGTGAACCGGTCCACGATAGTCAGGAGGTAACGCGCTCCGCGCGACACTGGCAGGGGGCCCACGATATCCACATGAATGTGGTCGAAACGCCTGTGGGCGGGATGGAACTGCTGCGGTGGGGCTTTGGTGTGCCGCTGAACCTTGGCCGTCTGGCAGTGCATGCACGTTCTGGCCCATTCACTGACCTGTTTGCGGAGACCGTGCCAAACGAACCTGCTGGAAACCAGCCGGACAGTTGTCCGGATGGAGGGATGCGCCAAGTTATGAATGGAGTCGAAAACACGTCGCCGCCAGGCTGCGGGGACGACCGGACGGGGCTGGCCGGTGGCGACGTCACAGAGTAGGGTCCTCTCACCTGGGCCCACGGGGAAGTCCTGGAGCTGCAAACCAGAGACTGCAGTCCTGTAACTCGGAATCTCCTCATCTACCTGCTGTGCCTCTGCCAGTGCCTCAAAGTCTACCCCTTGGGAAAGGGCATGAACGGTAGGGCGAGAGAGCGCATCCGCCACGACATTGTCCTTACCCGAGACGTGCCGGACATCCGTTGTGTATTCAGAGATGTAGGACAGGTGGCGTTGCTAACTGCAGTCGAAGGAAAAACCTTATTCGAAAACTTCAGCCTCACTTTTAAGCCTCTGTCAACCGGCCCCCCATGGCGAAGAGGCTCCAAAGACCGATGGGAACTCCGCCAGGACCCTGGTGAAATCGTTGTCGGACAGCGTGATGGAGCCGAGGTGAGGGGCTGGCAACTGGGCCGCGCCCAGGGAGAACGTCTGAAAGGTCTCGGCGTGTACCAGTCTCTTCCTGGGCAGGTCAACCAGTAGGCTGTGAGCTCGCAAAAAATCCGCACCCAGAAGCGGTTGGGCTACGGCGGCCAGTGTGAAGTCCCACGTGAACTGGCTGGGGCCGAACAGTAGCTGCACCTGACGGGTGCCATAGGTCCTTACTGTGCTGCCATTCACGGCCCTCAGGGGGGGACCCGGTGCCCTGCTGCGGGTGTCGTAACTCGTCGGAGGTAAAACGCTGATCTCAGCCCCAGTATCGACCAAAAACCGGCGTCCCGACCTTCTATCCCACACATACAGGAGGCTATCCCGATGGCCAGCCGCCGTAGCCATCAGCGGCGGCTGGCCCTGGCGTTTCCCGGGAACTTGCAGGGCGGGCGGCAACGGCGGGCTTCTGCGCCCCACCGCTGGTGGTAGAAGCACCAGTGGTCATTGGACCAGGGGTTAGTGGGCTCTGCGGCCGGGCCTGGACTGGTTTGCTGCCGGGAGCGTGGCTGGGAGATCTGTGCGATGGACGCCCCGCTCACCTTTTTGGCGTTCCACAGCAAGTCCGCCCGGGCTGCCACCTTCCGGGGGTCACTGAAATCCACGTCGGACAGCAGCAGGCGTATGTCCTCGGGCAGCTGCTCCAGGAATGCCTGCTCAAACATGAGGCCTGTGTGTCCCTCGGCCAGAGACAACATCTCATTCATTAAAGCCGATGGAGGTCTGTCGCCCAAGCCATCCAGGTGCAGTAAACGGGCAGCCCACTCGCGCCGTGAGAGTCCGAAAGTCCTGAGGAGCAGGGCTTTGAATTCCGTGTACTTGCCGTCTGCCGGGGGCGACTGTACGAACTCCGCGACCTGGGCAGCTGTGTCCTGGTCGAGGGAGCCCACCACGTAGTAGTAGCGGGTGTCTTCTGAGGTGATCTGGCGAACGTGGAATTGGGCTTCGGCTTGCTGGAACCATAGGTCCGGGCGCTGTGTCCAGAAACCCGGCAGTTTCAACGAAACCGCATGAACAGAGGCGGCGTCGGTCATTTCTGGTCCAAAAATCGTTTGGACCGTCGGGGTCACCAATTGTAGCGGTGTGCTACAAGCAGCGCTAAAATTACGACACGGAGTCGGTAACTGCAGTCGAAGGAAAAACTTTATTCGAAAACTTCAGCCTCACTTTTAAGCCTCTGTCAACCGGCCCCCCATGGCGAAGAGGCTCCAAAGCTCTGTGCTCGCAAACCCCCGTAGGCTATCTAATTGTGAGTCGGTTCGGATACGCTAGGAAATGAGGCGCTACAATATCATCAAACTAGTTTAGAGCATGCTGAATTATAGCACCATTGCAAGCACTGTGGGACCAGGAGGACAGCTGCAAGTATATACTACCTCAGAAAAGGGGTAATTAGCTGAATTTAACCAAGAATCTTAATAGTGAAAATTATTGTGGACCTAGGACATGAGCACACTGGGACTTCTTGTTGTTTGTATTGTCACAGCCAGAGCTACTTGCGTATTACTGAAAAGGCTTTTGGAACTTCTGCACTGAGAAAACCTTAAGTGTGCCCACACACGTGGTTTTATTTTCAATTGTTTTAAATTTAATGACATTTAGTTTCCCCACTGTTAATCATGTTGGCAACTTGTATGCTACATTAGCTTACAAACGCCAGCTGGGGAATTTAAAATTCTGTTACCATTGTAGGCATAACCCTGATTAAAGGTAATTGAAACCACCTCTTCTACACCCTGATTTTTATTTAAATGTGCAAAGCTGCTTTACCTGGAATTGTCTAATAAACAGCATCATCTGTGAAAAGATTCTGTGTTTTAATAATGTGTATAATGGTCAAGTATATTTTACATTTTCTCCTTCATTCTGGGCTCTGCAAAGAGGAATTCCTAACACTGTAAAGATGTGTTCCATAACGGACAGCTGATACCAATATGGCGTCCCTTTTTAAAATTTAGGATCAGGTTATAAAGAGTTGGTCAATGTGCCCTCTGATGTTGGGATAGTTTGAGCTATCCATATACTGTACTTGTTTTTAGTGGACCACTTTGTCAAGCACCTCTGCTCCATCAGCCAGAAGAATCTCCTGGTGGCCAACCATTTTACTTCCTACCCTCATTCCCATTCCAGCATGTCAGTGCATGATGAGGCCATTCTCAGGATGGAGGAGCAACCCCAAATTCCATCTGGGTGGCCTCCAAACTGATAAAATGAACATTGATTTCTCCTGGTATTTTTTTTCTTTTCCTTGCTCCTTCTCACTTCTATTCCTCACTCTGGCCTCTTCTCCTCACCTGCATTACCTTCCCCTGTTCCCCTCCTTTTTCCCTTTCTTCCATGGTCCACTCTCCTCTCCTATCCTATCAAATTCCTTCTCCTCCAGCCCTTTACCTTTTCCATCCACCTACCCATCTATCACCTAGTAAACACAAAGTACACTGCAGATGCTGTGGTCAAATCAACACGTACAAACAAGCTGGATGAACTCAGCAGGTCGGGCAGCATCTGTTAAAATGAGCAGTAGTCAACGTTTCGGGCTAAGTCCCTTCATCAGGACTGAAGAAGGAGGGAGTCTCCAGCCCCTTGGTATGAACATTGAATTCTCCATCTTCCGGTAATTACCTCCCTCTCCCTTCTCCCATCCCACTTTCACTCTGCCTCCTCCTCCAGCTGCCTATCACCTCTTTCACGATTCTGCCTTCTTCAACTACCCATTGTGCTTTCCCCTTACATTCCTGCTTCACCTCTCCTGCCTATCCCCTCCCTCACCCCTTGATCTTTCCTCTGATTGGTTTTCCACCCTCCCCCACCCACCTTCTTTATGGGGCCCCTGCCCCGTCCTTCTTCAGTCCTGATGAAGGGTCTCAGCCAGAAACGTTGACTACTGCTCCTTTCAGCAGATGCTGCCCGACATGCTGAGTTCATCCATCTTGTTTGTACGTGTTGATATCACCTTCTAGCTTGTCCTCTTTTCCCTTCCCTGACCCTTTTTATTTTGGCATCTTCCCTTTTTCTGTTCCAGCCCTGACGAAGGGGCTTGGCTCAAAATGTCAACTGTGTAGCTTTTTGTGTCTGTTCTAGGTTTCCAGCATTTGCAGAATCTGTTGTGTTCAGATCATTTAAGGTGGTTGGATAGGGTTAAGAGAGGAAGCGGAATAAACAATGGTAACAAGATAAACAGGGTTGTAATCTCAGAATTCCTTCTCTTGCCAGAATGCTAGTAAGGGCAAAGAATGAGAGGATGGGAAAATGAATGGATTGCAGAAGAGCCAGTGCAGGCTGGAGAGATTTACATTTCCTGGTCCATTGGTGTTGCTTCTAGGGCATAGGTGACAGGTAAAAGTGGAACAAGGGTCTTCCTAACTGAATAAGGGCCAATGTCATGGTGAATTGGGGTGGGAGGGGGGATTTGCTAGGGTTGCTCAAGAAGGTTGTAACTAGTCTGGCAGGGGCCTGGAACTCCAGTAGTGTCATAGATGAGGAAATTGAAGCAAATGCTGAGGTTAAAACAAGCAAGTCCAATAGGCAGTGGCTGGGTAGTCTGAGAGGCAACCTTACCTAAAAGGCAAAGAAGATGACTTGGGGCACATGGAATTGTGATATCAATTGAGGCATGACCAGGACTGGGGAGCATGCCTTATGAGAATAGGTTGAGTGAACTCGGCCTTTTCTCCTTGGAGTGACGGAGGATAAGGGGTAATCTGATAGAGGTGTATAAGATGATGAGAGGTATTGATCGTGTGGATAGTCAGAGGCTCTTTACCAGGGCTGAAATGGCTAACACAAAAGGGCACAATTTTAAGGTGCTTGGAAGTAGGTATAGAGAAGATATTGTGGGTAAGTTTTTTACGCAGAGAGTTGTGAGTGTGTGGAATAGGCTGCCAGCTATGGTGGTGGAAGTGGATACATTAGGGTCATTTAAGATACTGCTGGATAGGTACATGGAGCTTAGAAAAATAGAGAGCTATGGGTAACCCTAGGTAATTTCTCAGGTAAGGACATGTTCGGCACAACTTTGTGGGCCGGAGGGCCTGTATTGTGCTGTAGGTTTTCTACGTTTCTACAGTTTACATAAAATAAATAAATTTAATGTTCAGTAATGAAGTTCAGTTTTTACTTGTGAAATCCAATTCCCTTAGCTAAGACTAGTACTATCACACCAAAGTACTCCCTCCCATGCCCACCATCTTTTTTCTGTAGTATTGCACTTTGCTTCTAATAAGATTCACATTGAATAGAATGAGACCAGAGGATTGCATTCATAACTTTGAGTCACATGTATGAGGTTTGAAACATTAGTCACCACAAATGACAGTCAAGCTTTCTTGCAAGAGGTAGCACTATAAAAAAAATAAAGTGCCATTTTAACCGAGGCCGCGTCAATTTTTAAGAAGTAGAGTACACATTAACTGTATGATGGAATATTCTCCCCGGCCTAGATGAGTGAAATGCACACAACTCTCAAGAAGATTGACACCATCCATGCCTTTTGAAAAAAGTGTTCATGTGGTGTTTATGTTGAAGCAGAACAGTTATAAATATCAGTTTATCTGTTGAGTTGACATTTGGTCCCTCTGTTGAGAACTCTATGGTTAGAAAACTAGTTCATTTTCTTCAGAGATATTGAATGTGCTCTGGAATGTTTGCAACCTTCGTTGTTTTAATTTAAAATTTCCAGGTTTTTTTTGCTTAAAATGAGCTCATACAAAGTTTATTTAAAAAGCAATTTTAAAAAACACAAATTGTGAGCCCTTTGGAATAATGCAAAGAAAATTCTGAAATGCCTGACATGCACATGGTGAGAGAAACAGAATTTAACCTTTTGTTTGTATTATTCTACTAATTGTATTATTTTGTCCTCTGAAGCTCAAAGAGAACAAAGGTTATGAACAGGGCGGTGGACGATGGCTTGGCTTCACATCATGCATTTTGTTGTGGGGAATTTCTGTTCATTCATTGGTGGATCCCAGATGGCAAAGCAGGCAGTATTGCAAGCTCGATGCCTCAGTATTGTTACCTCACCGACTCAATACTGAGTCCTCAAGAAGTGTCTTGGTCTGAAACATCGACTGCTTATTCATTTCCATAGCTGGTTCCAGACCTGCTGTGTTCCTCCACTATTTTGTGTTCATTGCTCGATGACTTGTATTTGATCCCGATCCCCAGTGCAGTCTGTTTGGAATTCACATAGTCTCTTTCTCATCTTATGGATTTTCCCAGGTGTTCCACTTTCCTCCCACGTTCCCAATAAATGCAGGTTTGTCAGTTAACTGACTATGTGAGTGATAGGAGAATCAGGGTGAAGTTGACAGGTATGTGAGAGAGAAAAGGTTACAGTGAAATAAGTAGGGATATCAAATTAATGGGACCATAGTGAGAGCTGGTAGAGACATTGTGGCTAAACTGGCCTCTGAAATCATAAAATATATGGGAAGAAAGTTAAAAAAAAGTTTAGGGACAGAGAAGAGATCAAGAAAGATGATGGCAAGGTAGAATGGGCTGTTGTCAGTCCGCATGTAGAACAGAGCACCTTGTATGTTGTTATTTAGGGTAGCAGCCAAATGAACAAACTGGGATGAGATTTTCAGTAACTGGTTCTTGAGAACACCAGAGCTAAGTAAACTGACCTGGACCTAATTAGCTACACCTAATATCCTCCAGCACTATTGAAACAGGAGATCCACCAGCAGATCAGTATTCTTAGTTCACCCACTTATGGCAAAAGAGGACATCGAGAGGTTGAATCCAAGTTTTGAAAAACTACTTCATCAGGTTACAGCTCAAGTTCTCCGATGCATGTCAGCATGGTGAGAAGATACAAAGAAGGACATCAAGTCAAGTCAAGTCACTTTTTATTGTCATTTCGACCATAACTGCTGGTACAGTACACAGTAAAAACGAGACCTTTTTCAGGACCATGGTGTTACATGCAACTGTGCATAAAACTAGACTGAACAATGTAAAAAAAACACAGAGAAAGAAACTATACGAGACTACAGACCTATCCAGGACTGCATAAAGTGCACAAAACAGTGCAGGCATTACAATAAATAATAAGACAATAGGGCAGTAAGCTGGTGTCAGTCCAGGCTCTGGGTATTGAGGAGTCTGATAGCTTGGGGGAAGAAACTGTTACATAGTCTGGTTGTAAAAGCCCGAATGCTTCGGTGCCTTTTCCCAGATGGCAGGAGGGAGAAGAGTTTGTATGAGGGGTGCGTGCGGTCCTTCATAATGCTGTTTGCTTTGCGGATGCAATGTGTAGTGTAAATGTCCGTGATGGCGGGAAGAGAGACCCTGATAATCTTCTCATCTGACCTCACTATCCGCTGCAGGGTCTTGCGATCCGAGATGGTGCAATTTCCAAACCAGGCAGTGATGCAACTGCTCAGGATGCTCTCAATACAACCCCTGTAGAACGTGATGAGGATGGGGGTGGGAGATGGACTTTTCTCAGCCGCAGAAAGTAGAGACGCTGCTGGGCTTTCTTTGCTATGGAGCTGGTGTTGAAGGACCAGGTGAGATTCTCCACCAGATGAACCCCAAGACATTTGGTGCTCTTAACGATCTCTACCGAGGAGCCGTCAATGTTCAGTGGGGAGTGATCACTCCGTGCCCTCCTGAAGTCAACAACCATCTCTTTTGTTTTGTTCACATTCAGGGACAGGTTGTTGGCTCCGCACCAGTCTGTTAGCTGCTGCACCAGTTGGCTCTCTGTAATCTCACTCATCATTCTGGCTGATGAGTCCTAGGGATAGATGAGGGAGGGAGAAGGAAATAAAAACAAATTTATAGAAGTTATCTTCTCTAATGCTACCCATGATCCATTCTTTCAATTATCGGGATCCAGTGCTGGCAATCGTGCTTATCTCATTCCAGCAATTGTCTCCTATCTTCACATTCCCCTCCCCCTACTTGCTTCATCTGTTGCACCCTGCTCTGGTTCTCTCCCTGCTCTAGATGTTTTCCTCTTTAACTACCAACAAGACAACAACTGGCTCAACTTCAGCACTCCTCTCTCCTCCTCGAACTTTACCCCCTCTGAACACATTGTCCTCCATTCTCTCCGCACCAATCCTAACCTTATCATCAAACCTGCAGACGAAGGGGGTACTGGTGCATGGTGGTCTGACCATTACCTTGCTGAGACCAGGCTGCAACACTCGGACAGCTCCTCATTCCTACCCCTTGAAGAGGACCCCGTTGGATCTGACACCATCACTGACATCATCAAATCTTCCACCAATCTCATAGTTCCCTAACCATATACTACTCATTTGTACCTCCTACCAAGAGCCACAAACTGGACTATCCAGGTAGGCCTACTGTCTCTGCTTGCTCCTGCCGCACTGAACTCATTATCTCAGACCATATCTCCATTCTTATCCCCTTCGTTCAGTCCCTTCCCACCTACAACCACGACACATCACACACTCTCGATCTCCTCACTAACTTTAAGTTCCCTGGCCCTGACCGCTTCATTTTCACCATGGATGTTCAGTCCCAGTACACTTGTATCCTCCATCAAGAAGTCCTTAAAGCTCTTCACTTCTTTCTCAATAAAAGTGCCAACCAGTTCCCCTCTGCCATCACCCTCCTCAATCTGGCAGAACTGTTCTTAACCCTCAGCAATTTTTCCTTCAGCTTCTCCCGTTTTTCCCAATCTTGAAGGGCAGCCATGGGCACCCGAATGGGCCCCAGCTATGCCTGCCTTTTCGTTGGCTATGTAGAATGGTTCATGTTCCAAGGCTTCTCTGGTTTTACTCCCCAACTCTTCCTCCACTACACTGACAAATGCATTGGTGCTGCTTCATGAACCCATGCTGAGCTTGCCAATTTCAGCAGCTTTGCCTCCAATAACCAGTTCCACGGTTATTTTGACTATACTGGCGTGGATTGAACCCTGGCTAAATGGCAAGAGGCAAAGAGTGGGAATGAAGGGAGCCTTTTCTAGTTGGCTGCTGGTGACTAGTGATGTTCCACAAGGGTCCGTGTTGGGACCTATTCTTCTTACATTATATGTCAATGACTTGGATGATGGAATTGATGGCTTTGCTGCGAAGTTTGATGACGATATGGAGGTAGGGAGAGACAGATAGTTTTGAAGAGAGGTTGCAGGTGGTCTTAGACAGATTAGGAGAATGGACAAAGAAATGGGCAGATGGACCAGTGTCAGGAAGTGTATGGTCATTGGTAGAAGAAATGAAAGGGTTAACTAATTTCTAAATGCAGAGAAAATACAAAAAAAAAACCTGATGTGCTTGTGCAGGATTCCCTAAAGTTTAATGTGCAGGTTGAATCAGTGGTGAGGAAGGCTAATGCAATGTTAGAATTCATTTCAAGAGAACTAGGATATAAAAGCAAGGATGTAACGTTTTATAAAGCACTGGTGAGGCCTCACTCAGAGTATTGTGAGCAGTTTTGTGATGTGCTGACACCAGAGAGGGTTCAAAGGAGGTTCACAAAAATGATTCCAGGATTGAAGAGCTTGTCATGTGAAGAGTGTTTGATGCCTCTGGGCCTGTTTTTACTGGAATTCAGAAGAACGAGGTGTGACCTAATTGAAACCTATCAAATGTTGAAAGAGCTCAATAGAGTGGATGTGGAGAGGATGCTTCCTATGGTGGGAGAGGCTGTGACCAAAGCACACAGTCAAAGAATAGAGGGTCGTCCTTTTAGAACAGAGATGAGGAGGAATTTCTTTAGGCAGACAGTGGTGAATTCATTGCCACAGGCAGCTGTGGAAGCCAAACCTTTACTCATATTTAAGGCAGAAGTTGATAGATTGGTCAGGGATGAAGGGATATGGGGAGAAGACAGGAGATTGGGGTTCAGAGGGCCATGGGCTAAATGAACTAATTCTGCTCCTGGGTCTTATGGTCTTAGAGCCTATACCTCTTCTGACCCTTCATTCCAAAAAATTCTATTCACCTTTCTCAATTCCTTCATCTGCACAGGATCTGTTCCCAGAATGAGGCTTTTCTTTCCGTACCATCAGAGATGTCCTCTTTCTTCAAAGAATGGGATTTCCCTTCCCGCACCATTGATTGTCCTCACTTGCATCTCTCCATTGCCCAAACATCCATGCTCATAATATTTTCCCACTGTCTTAACAGTGGTAGAATTCCTCTTGTCCTTACCTACCACCCCATGAGCCTCCACATCCAAAACATCATTCTCTGCAACTTCCACCATCTCCAAAGGGATCCTACCACTAAATATATCTTCATCTTCCCCCTCCACTTTCCACAGGGATTTCTCCCTCCATGATTCCCTGGTCTATTTGTCCTTCCCACTAATCTCCTTCCCAGCACTTAACCCTGAAAACAGCCAAGGTGCTACACCTGCCCTTTCACCTCCTCCCTCATCTCAATTCAGAGCCTCAAACAGTCCTTCCTGATGAGGCAACACTTCACCTGCGAAATTGCTAAGGTTGTCAATTGTGTCTGGTACTCTCAATATGGCTTCCTCTACGTTGTAAATCGGGGGATTGCTTCATCGAGAACCTCTGCTCCATCTGCCAAGAGCTGTCCTTCCCAGTGGCCAAACATTTTAATTCCAATTCCTATTCCCGTTCCAACGTGTCAGTCCATGGTCTCATCTTGTGCCACAATGAGGCCACCCTCAGGGTAAAGAGCAACATCTTATCTGGGTAGCTTCCAGTCTGATGGCATGAATATCAATTTCTCCTTCCAGTAAAAAAAATTCCCTATCCCCTCTTTTCTATTCCTCACTCTGGATTCCCACCTCTTCTTACCTGCCTGTCACCTCCTCCTCATTCCCTTTCTCCTATGGTCTATTCTCCTCTCCTATCAGATTCCTTCCTCTCCAAACCTTTACCCCTCCCACCCACCTGGCTTCACCTATCACCTTCTTGCTTTCATCCTTCATGTCCTCCCACCATTTTATTCTGGCATCTTCCCACTTCTTTTCAGGTCCTGAATCACGAAATGTCAACTGTTTATTCTTTTCCATAGATGCTGCCTGACCTGCTGAGTTCCTCCAGCACTTTGTGTGTGTGTGTGTGTGTGTGTGTGTGTGTGTGTGTGTGTGTGTGTGTGTGTTTTTAAATCAGTTGTTGTTTTGTTTTTTCTTTTTCCTCTTTCTCTCATTGTCTGCCTCCATCGATCATTTACCTGCCAGAATCTTTCATTTCCACCTCAGCACCTAACACCCCTCTTCAGTCCACCAACTGCTTTGAGTCCCGTCTATGCTGGCCGCCTTGCCTCTCCACTCAAGCAACACACGAATGCAGGAGGAACTCATCAGCCCTGATGAAGGGATTAGCACGAGATGTCGACTGCTTATTTCCCTCCATAGTTGCTGCCTGACTTGCTGAGTTCCTTCAACATTTTGTGTGTATGTTGCTCAAGATTTCAGAATCAGAATATGGTTTAATATCACTGGCATATGTCATGAAATGTGTTATTTTGCAGTAAAAAAATAACTTACAGTAAGAAATGCATATGTATAAATAAAATCAATAAGTACTGCAAAGAGAGACAAAAATATAGCGAGGTAGCGTAGTGTTTCAGCATCTGCAGAATCTCTTCTGTTTATGATTTAACTCTACATTTTTAGTCCTAATGCAGAGGTCCAGCCCAAAATCAATTTTTGCTTCCCTGCAGTGCTACTTGACCCCCTAAGTTCCGCCAGCAAGATCATGTGTTGCTCCACTACCCTGTTGTTATGCAGTCTAAACTTTTGAAGTTTAAGTTAACATTGCAACAAATTATTTTCAGTTACATGAGGAATAATATCGTCAAGGGATTGGGTGGAACGATCAGTGAGTAGTATTCCTTCATTTCTTGAATCTGGTGTATGAGATGAAAATCTTCCGGGCAGCTTCCTGAAGCAAAGCCCAACGGAACAGAATGCAATCATAGATTGTAAACAATTCTGTATTAATTGGCATGAAGGAGAAAAAATAACCTCTGTGCCTATGTCAGTGCAGCAGCATACTCCAGACTGAGTTTTTGCATCAGCAGATTTTTTTCTGATAAGGAAATTTTAGAAGTTCAAATTGGATCCCTAGATATGTAGGTCTTTAAGTTGGCACAATTGGGTTAATGTTGTACCTTGCTAATACTCCCACTAAAGACATATTGGACATCACTTGTGCAAAAGAAACTGGCGTTTGTTACATATCCTTCTGGAAAATGTTCATTATTCAGCTTTTTCTTCCCCAACTTTATTCGGCATTGTTTTGTCTTGGCAATTTGTTTTTGTACTAAAAGTTAGCAACTGGAGCAATTTTGGCCCCAATCTCCAGCTGACATTATCAGTGCAGGTGAAAGGTCAGGCTTAGAGAAGGATCTGACTGGGAACCTGCCCACAATTCTGCTGGTTGCCCAAATCTTCCTCTATCATTTAAAAAAAACTTGTATGCTCAGTGCATACAACTGTAGAATTTTTTTAATCTTAAAAGCTGAAGAAATTTAAAGCAAAGCAACGTCAGTTTCTGAGCAGCAACTGCACTTATGCAGATACCTCCGGTAGTGATAACTCTGAGCAGATGCCTAAGAGGAACAGAAAATAGAAATCCAAGATGTTCAGATCTACTGGTGGAGATGATATCAAGCCCCTTGATGAAAGTGATTTGGCCTATTTGGAAGGATGTGCCACAGTCAGTCAATGCAACCTCCATTAGCCCAAGAATTCTAGCAGATTTGGTGGGGGCTCTAGTGGAGCCTGACTGAATGTTCAAGCTGGTCTGATTCTGTCCTGTTACCCATGTAATATATACAAATTCAAGTAGAAGAGGAATGTCAATGCCAAACGAATCTGTGACCACACAACCCCCAAGAGTTAAAGAACACACATAAAATGCTAGAGGAACTCAGCTTGTCAGGCAGCAGTTATGGAGGTGTTTCGGGCCAGCATTTTGTGTGCGTGTGCTCAAGAGTTTCAGCATCTGCAGAATCTCGTGTTTATGAATAATTGGAATTTGTGCGCAGACATTCAGGCAAGGGAAAACTGAAGACTGAAGCAAACTGACAGCAGAAGGTTAGTATAAGGTGGGAAATTATATTTGGAGGCAGCTTGGAGACCTTGGCTACAGTATGCTTTGACTATTAAAATGTCTGCCTCTTAAATGTAATGATCGTATCAGATTCCACCACCTCCTCTGGCAGCAAGTTCCAACTATTTCCCAGTCTGTTAAAATAAAGCCTTTCCCTCAACTCCTACCTCTCAACACAAAAGGTATCTTTACAAAGGGGGAGGAAAGGTTAAATATCCTGCTTCTGTTTGCCTCTCATAATCTGAGATACTTTAGGTCAACCTTTTGTTTCTCTTCATCACCCCACCCCCCACTAGCCCCGGCAACCCAGCCTTAAATTGTTGGCTGAGAAAATTGCTTCCTGTGTCCTCACAGTGTAATTCTAGGGGATGTCCCCCAGGGAATCCCCGAGGGGATTCTAGGGGATGTGATTCACAAAGCTGATTAAAATTTTCTTTCTCATGGGACAGGAGTAGACTGTCAGCTCCCATCCAGACACTTCCAGAAACTCAACGCCTACCACATCTTACTGTGGCAATCCTTGTCTCATCTGGTCTGAATAACAGCTGTTACGTTTTACTTTAACCAACTGTATTTAATCACATTCATTCTGCAAAAGCACACCTTGCAAGCTGCCATTATTGGACTTTACTGTATATTGAAAATGTCATGTTTTCATATGATTCCCAGCAATCCCATGCTCTGCATAACCTGCACATTCTCATTTGCCCATTTACTTCTCCTGTTCTTCAACCACTCCTGTTTACCAGGGACAATTTACAACAGCCAATTCGTCAGCACAATTGGCATGTAGGGGAAATCAGGAGTATCTGATCGAAACTATGTGATCATAGACAGATCGTGAAGACTCCTAACCAATAGTACCTGAATGTCAAAATCAAAACTAAAACCTTTCTCTCAACTCCTTCCTCTCACCATAAAATTATGCTCTTACTTTAGGTATCTCTACAAAGGGGAAAAATTAAACAACCTCTGATACCTCTCAATCTGATATGCAACCTAATTCAACTCGTGGACCACTGTTGTTTCTTAATGGTGGAGAATTGTCAATATGAACATAACTGATATTACTTATTCAGACCACAAACAATTGCAAGAAAGTAAAAGATCTTCCTTCTCAAATTGCATGTAGTTAATTTCTTTTTGGAAAACAAAAAGAATAATGTAGCTTGCGCCTTATCTGCCAAAACATGTCTGACATCAGCACAGCTCCCACAACTGGTGTGCTAATTGTGCTCCATTCATTGTATCGCTATGAACTGGTGAAGAAGTCAATAACCCAGCATTGCAATGAAAGTAACAAAAGCCTTAAAACTGCATGAGCCAGCCTTTCATGACAAACATAGCTTGTCCTACTTCGGGTTCTTTCAGTGAATTACTCCTGGGCAAGAACCAAAAATAATATTCAATTGCTCCTAGAAAGGGAACAAGTAGTCTCCTAACAATTTTAGCTTGCTTTTGACAGGTTTCAGTTTTTTGTATCTACCTTCCCATTTGGAGTCACCACCTTAGGCTGTTTGAAAGTCCATTTAGACCATTTCAGTTTTAGTTGTGGTAGCAAATTTGCATCAGTACTTCCTCCAAGACATAAAGATTATCTTTATACTAGCTGGGGCAATGAAGATCTTGGTTTACATTGACCGTATCAAGTTTGTTCATGGCAATTGTTGGTGAGGATTCGACTACTCAGAAAATTGTTGTAAGAGTGAAAACAATTACATGCATTGAATGAAATATTTCTGATAATCTTTCAACATATCCAGCTGCATATAATGAATCGAATTTCATTTAAAAAGAACAAATAACTGTGCACACAGTGTTAAGGCATTTTTGGGGTTAGGACATAAAGCTTCAGTGACCAACCTTCAGATATGAATGTGCATTGAAGATTAAGTCTAAAATGCAACTTTGAACAATAGGCTCCGAAGAACCTTGAAACAAGTTAATTTGAAGAAACGACAGTTAAGTGGAAGACCAGACAACACAGATTGAAATTTATTGTTTGTGTGCATTTGGATGTCTGTAATATTAGTTTGAAGGAGAGAGGTGTGAAAGTGATGTGTGCAAAGGAAGCCTTGCAAATAGGGATTTGTTTGGATGGTCCTGAATTTTTCTCTGATCTTTACCACATAAAATGTTGTGTAAGGTTGGGACAAGCAGACCTTTTCCAGAAAGGGTCTTAAGATGAGGTTTGCTGTATCTTGTTTTGTTGAATAAAGAGGTTGCTTCGTATCTACGAGTACTTTCCTGCAGTGACTTCATTCATGCAACATTTGGTGTCGAGAGTGGGACACCTTCTTGTGATCCGTCATGTGGCCAGCAGTCTTAACATTTGTAAGCAAGTGAGTATTGCTAAAATTAGCACTCACACTTGGACCTGTTCAGGTCAGTGGTACACGGGAGCACGAGGTATCATGAACACAGAGGGATGAACTGGTAGATATAAAAGCAGTGTGTACGCGTGCATGTGTGTTTCTGTAAGGGACGAAACCTTGTGTGTTAATTTGGAGAGACAGAGCTACCTGTTGTGAAGGGTTGTTACTGAAGGTTCAGGACACCAGTGGGGACTCGTAAATTCATTCCAGGAGCTGCATTTCAGCATACGTGCTTTGCAAGTGTGATGCAAAGGAATATATCAAGCAACATGAGTTTAGCTGCACGTAAGTGGCAGATTACAAAGTACACGCTCTGCGGTTTAGTGTGTACTGTTCACCTTGTATCCGTTATGTATGTTTTGCGTTATGTGGGAATTAGCATGGAGATAGTTCAGGGACAGGTTTTACTCAGATATATCTGTCGGGATGGCACCTATTGATGTTAGGCAATTTCAGGTCGAGAACCCTGATGATCCGAGCCAGCCCTTGACCCTGATTACGACCATTCATAAGCCCTTCACCCCCAGGGAGAAACAGAGCATTTTGTCTGAGTTGCCCTCGCATAAAGTCACATGTGGGAATTCGGAATTCTGGCACAAGCACAAGGAAATGCTTGAAATTCACCAAATACACCTTAAAGATATTGGTAAAAGCAAGTGTCCAAGGAATACGTGGGACAGCACGGCCCAGGGGGTGTGGGATGGTGCGTGTCACAGGATGGCCTGGGGGGTGCGGGATGGTACGTGGGACAGGACGGCCCGGGGGGTGCGGGATGGTACGTGGGACAGCACGGCCCGGGGGGTGCGGGATGGTGCGTGGCACAGGACGGCCCGGGGGGTGTGGGATGGTACGTGGGACAGGACGGCCCGGGGGGTGTGTGATGGTTCGTGCGACAGGACAGCCCGGGGGGTATGGGATGGTACGTGGGACAGGATGACCCGGGGGGTGTGGGATGGTACGTGGGACAGGACAGCCCCGGGGGGTACAGGATGGTACGTGGGACAGGACGGCCCGGGGGGTGAGGGATGGTACGTGGGACAGGACGGCCCGGGGGGTGTGGGATGGTACGTGGGACAGGATGGCCCGGGGGGTGAGGGATGGTACGTGGGACAGGACGGCCCGGGTGGTGAGGGATGGTACGTGGGACAGGACGGCCCGGGGGGTGAGGGATGGTACGTGGGACAGGATGGCCCGGGGGGTGTGGGATGGTACGTGGGACAGGACGGCCCGGGGGGTGTGGGATGGTACGTGGGACAGGACGGCCCGGGGGGTGTGGGATGGTACGTGGGACAGGACGGCCCGGGGGGTGAGGGATGGTACGTGGGACAGGACGGCCCGGGGGGTGTGGGATGGTACGTGGGACAGGACGGCCAGGGGGGTGTGGGATGGTACGTGGGACAGGACGGCCCGGGGGGTGTGGGATGGTACGTGGGACAGGACGGCCCGGGGGGTGTGGGATGGTACGTGGGACAGGACGGCCCGGGGGGTGTGGGATGGTACCTGGGACAGGATGGCACAGGAGGTGTGGTACATGGTACCACACCCGGGGGGTGTGGGATGGTACATGGGCAACTACCAGCAACACCAGCAATGAAGAAAGATTTCACCCTCTCAAAGGGGAAGTGAGGCAGCGACTGGGGGGAGGTGAGAGTAACTGGGGAATGATAATGGCAGTGATTCAAAGAGCTGATGAGACAGCCATGGATTATGCAGAATGTAGAAACTGTGCGCATGAGGAGTAATCAGGGTTGGATAATACAGGGAGGGACAACCCAGTTTTCCTGAAAATGCTGAGGGAAGGCCTGAGATCAGCCAACGAGGAAGTTGTCACTCCACTCTTTAAGAAGGGAGGAAGCAAAAGGAAGGAAATTATAGGCCAGTTAGCCTAACCTCAGCATTTGGGAAAGTGTTTGAGTCTATTATTAAGAGTGAGATTTCGAGGTACTTGTAGACTAATGGTAAAATAAGTCAAAGTCAGCATTGTTTCTGTGAAGGGAAATCTTGCCTGACAAATCTGTTAGAGTTAGAAACATAGAAAACCTACAGCACAATACAGGCCCTTTGGCCCACAAAGTTGTGCTGAACAAGTCCACCTTAGAAATTACTAGGCTTACCCATAGCCCTCTATTTTACTAATCTCCATGTACCTATCCAAAAGTCTCTTAAAAGACCCTATCGTATCCGCCTCCACCACCATTCCCGGCAGCCCATTCCACGCACTCACCACTCTGAGTAAAAAACCTACCCCTTATATCTCCTCTGTACCTACTCCCCAGCACCTTAAACCTGTGTCCTCTTGTGGCAACCATTTCTGCCTTGGGAAAAAGCCTCTGACTATTCCCAAGTTATCTTTGAGGAATTAACAGGCAGGGTGGACAAAGGAGAGGTAGTGGATGTAATTTACTTGGATTTTCAGAAGGCATTTGATAAGGGGCCACACATGAGGCTGTTTAATAAGATAAAATCCTATGGCGTTACAGGAGAGATACTGGCATGGATAGCAGAGTGGCTGACAGGCAGGAGGTGATGAGTGGGAATAAAAGGGGCCTTTCTGGTTGGCTGCTGGTGACTAGTGGTGTTCCACAGGGGTCAGTATTGTGACCGCTGCCTTTCACATTGTTTGTCAGTGATTTAGATAATGGAATTGATGGCTTTGTGGCAAAGTTTGTGGATGATATGAAGATAGGTGGAGGGGTAGGTAGTGCTGAGGAAGCAATGCGAATGCAGCAGGACGTGGACAAATTGAAGAATGGGCAAAAAAATGGCAAATGAAATACAGTGTTGGGAAATGTATGGTAATGCATTTTGGTAAAAGGAACAATAGTGCAGACTATTATCTAAATGGGGAGAAGGTTCAAACATCAGAGGTGCAGAGGGACTTAAGGAGTCCTCGTGCAAGACTCCCAGAAAGTTAATTTACAGGTTGAGTCTGTGGTAAAGAAGGCAAATGAAAATTTGGCATTTATTTCAAGGGGAATAGAGGATAAAAGCAAGGAGATATAAGACAGTAGTCAGGCCACACTTGGAGTATTGTCAACAGTTTTGGAACTGAGAGGATGTGTTGCCATTGGAGAGAGTCCAGAGGAGGTTCACGAGGATGATTCTGAGAAAGAAGAGGTTAACATATGAGTAGAGTTTGGCAGTTTTGGGTCTGTACTCACTGGAATTTAGAAGAATGCTAGGGGATCTCATTGAAACCTTCCGAATGTTGAAAGGACTAGATAGAGTGGATGTGGAGAGGATATTCACATCCTCTAAAGGGCACAGCACAAAACTGAGGGGCGACCTTTTAGAAAAGAGGTAAGGAGGAATTTTTTTATCCCGAGAGTAGTGAATCTGTGGAATATTCTGCCACAGACTGAGGTGGAGGCCAAGTCTGTGCGTATATTTAAGGCAGAAGTGGATCGTTTCTTGATCAGTCAGGACTTCAAAGGATATGGCGAGAAGGCTCGTGTATGGGATTGAGTGGGATCCAGGATCAGCCATAATAGAATGGTGGAGCAGGCTGAATGGTCTAATTCTGCTCCTGGTCTGAGGGTCTGAGTTTTAGATTTAGGGATAGTGGTGGGGTCAACCCACTCTGCAGTAGTTTCATGGACCAGTGAGACAGACCAAAGAAAGTAAAGTAGCCAAAGTGGATGCAGCTGCTGTGACGCCACAGAGAGTTTGCTTTGTGTGCCAGCAATCAGGACACCGAGCAAAGGACTGCCGGATCAGACATAAAACACTGAAGGCATTGTGGCCGATTGGGACATAGTTGGAAGCAGTGTCCAAAAAAGAGGAAAGAAAAACATGTGAAAGTCACAGCAGACACGCAATCTCTCACTCTGTCAATACCCACTCTGACCAAACTGACTGCTGATCAGATCACAGAACTGGTGAAGACGGCTTCTACGTTAGAAGATAAAGTGATGGTGGCTCGCACTGCCAGTGCTGGTGACCCATGGATGTACTCAATAGCATTGTCGGGTGGGGGGTGACGGCAATGCGATATGTTAGTTGATGCAGGGACACCGGTGTCAACTGACCTACCCTTGCCAACAACTGGACAGACTATTTGTATTACGGGCGTAGGAAGAAAGGCAGTGAAGAACAAAAGTGAGTTGTAGGTACTCAAACTCGGTGGCATGCAACGTCCAGTTTCCAGCACAGTCCAAGTAGGATCCTATCCTTGGAACAGACATCCTAAGGAAAGCAGGGACCATTATAGATTCAGGAAAGGAAGAAATAATATGGGAAACCAGGAGCAGCGAACACTTACAACCAAAAGAGTACACAACGTAGCCAGCATAGCTGCAGCCATCCCCATCATCAGAGAGTGGAGCCAGATCAGTGTATCAGTTACCTTGTCAACAGTTCCCAGCAATGTGGGCGAGACACGAGCAAGGTTGTGGTCGAGTAACAATAAACCCAGTTAAAATGGAGTGGAGCCCACATAAACCCCATAAGCAGTACCCTACAAAAACTGATGCATCGACAGCTGTTCACAAGACAGTAATGATAGTTGGGGACACTGGAATGAAACCTGTGAACACCACTCTAACCGGGGGGAGGCACACGAGTGCCAAGTGGAAACAGAGCAGGAAGATGTTAACGGTGTGAAGGAGACACCCCTGGAAGGGGAAGCAGGGGTGATTTTTATACTGGTGGCAGTCTGGTAAATATATTTACAGACAGCCTGTTGACTTCGGGGTGGGGCGTGATTCCTGATTATCTGATGGCATGGGCACAATGAGGATTTGTAACCCCAACGGGGGCAGGTATTTAGCATGGGCACCTAATACGACAGCCACCGGAAGCAATGAATCTGCAGCAAAGGTGACAATGATTAAAGGAAAAGTTCACCAGAAAGGGGAGAGCAAGGAGCAGAAAGGAAATGAGTGGGCAGACATCACCGTGAAGAGGGCAGCAGAGGAACAAGAGGCAACTGAGATTGCAAGTGTGCAGGAAGAAACAACTGAAGCTAGTTCAGTAAAACTATATGAAGGGGTGGAGACAGAAGAGAAGGGGAAATGGAGGAGAAAGGGAGCAAAGGAGGGACCAGTTGGGAGCTAGACCCAGGATGGAGTCGCAGTGGCCCTACTATGAATTAGGCAGATACGACTGGAGTTGTATCATGGTGTGATGTATCAAGAGCGCAGAGTATGATCACGACCCTCCAACAGGACAGGTGCTGGCCACAGATGGGCGGGGATGTTGATAAATTACGTTGCCATTGTGCTGTTGGCAAGGGCATAAAGCCACAGCTGGCAACCATGCACAGCCTAGGGGACCCTGGGAAAACAGGGGGAGAAGCCATTAGCTAGTAAACATGGATCACTTCAACCAGTGGGTCAAGGCATTCCCAACAAGGGACTACACCAACAGCATTGCAGGACATATTCGAGTGTAGGAAATCCTCCCAAGGTGGGGAACCCCAGTCTAGATAGACTTGGATCAGGGAACACATTGCACAAGGAAAATAATGAAAGAAATATGTCCACTGTTAAGGATTTGCCAATAGTTCCACATATCCTACCGCCCTTAGAGTTCAGGAATGGTAGAAGGGATGAACCAAACAATCAAGAACATCTCTGCTAAAGCTATAACTGAGACAGGAAAGACATGATGTATTACCAGAAATCCCAAATGGCATGCTGGGTCCCTACAAATTATTGAAAGGGCATCAAAGCGACTCCCTTATGAGGAATACAGGTTACGGAGAGCTTGGTTCTTGCAGCAATAGAATGACACAGCATGTGAAAGACCTTTTGTAACTAACTTAAAGTGCTGAAGCACCAAGCAGAACAACAGCAGCACATTGGTGATCGGAGAGAGCTGGAGGAAAAGGAGGTAGTCCTCCCACAGCTGGGTGAGGGTGCAGGGCTTGCTCCCAGATGGATAGGACCACAGATGGTAGTTTTAACAAAAGACACTTGTGTCTGTGTGCAGACTCAGCGAGACAGCCAGGGGAAACACTGGACTCTGATTAAACTATATGACTCACGTTCTTGTTGCCCCCATAGACGGAGTGGGGGATCAAGTGTACCCAGTAGCCGTGTAATTAGGAGGACCTAAGAGATGAACACCAGCCAGCCACACCAGACCTGACCACAGCCGATGGAAGCAGACCCAGAGCAAACACGAAGGCAGAGGACACTGAGAGCATGACGGAACCCTGTGAGTAGCATGTTAAAGTGTAATGGTAACGGTACTCTGTAATGGAGGCTGGTTGCTGATGGTAAATGATTAGTCGAAGAGCATAGAATAGAAAAGATATTAAGGAAATTAGATGGGGAGGGATTTAAGTTAGAACAGAGACATCAGGTTCCACAACTTTGATGGCATGACAGACTGAGAAAGATGCACATGACTTCTGAAGGCAGTCACCCCCAGTCTGAATGGGGAGTGAACAGAAATGAGCCAGGCTCTTTCAGTGGTCAGGCCAGTGATTGACTGCACAGTTCAGAAGGGGTGCCACTGGAGAGAGGTCCTTGCAGTCACTTAAATAGAGAACACATGAACCCCTTCCTGTACGTCGATGTGAGGGCCTGTGAGCCTGATACATTGACCTTGCTGGTATCCCTGGAAAGAGAAGTGTTTTAGCAACTAGAGAATGAAGGGATGAAGACCCAATGTGATTAAGCTGCAATCGGTCAGCAGGGAAAGCTCCAACAGGCATACAAATGAAACTACGCTTCTAAAGACTGTTGCTCAAATTTCTGGAACAATCTCTCTGCTTTGCATTTTGTAGGTAGCCATTAGGGTAGATGTATATGCACGTAAGTCATTGGGAGGGTTCCGAAGCAGGGCATTTCTGTGGCCCTATTTGAATAGATCCTCCTTAAGGTTGGCTTTTTCCTAGTACAAATTTATTTTGTCCAGGAGGGACAAGAGGAGGGACTTTTAGGGTGTTTTCTTGCATTATGACATTAATTGAATATTGACTTCAGTAACCAACCTTCAGATCTGGATATAGAAATATAGAAAACGTACAGCATGATACAGGCTCTTTGGCCCACAAAGCTGTGCTGAGCATGTCCTTACCTTAGAAATTACCTAGGGTTACCCACAGCTTTATTTTTCTGAGCTCCATGTACCTGTCCAGGAGGCTCTTAAAAACCCTATTGTATCCGCCTCCACCACTGTCACCGGCAGCCCGTTCCATGCACTCACCACTCTCTGCATAAAAAACTAACCCGACATCTCCTCCGTACCTGCTTCCAAGCACCTTAAAACTGTGCTCTCCCGTGTTAGCCATTTCAAACCTGACTATCCACATGATCAATGCCTCTCATCATCTTATACACCTCTATCAGGTCACCTCTCATCCTCCATCACTCCAAGGAGAAAAGGCCGAGTTCACTCAACCTATTCTCATAAAGCATGCTCTCCAATCCAGGCAACATCCTTGTAAATCTCCTCTGCACCCTTTCTATAGTTTCTATAGTGAGGTGACCAGAACTGAGTACAGTACTCCGTGGGGTCTGACCAGGGTCCTATATAGCTGTAACATTACCTCTCAGCTCTTGAACGCAATCCCATGGCTGATGAAGGCCATTCATCAACTTCATTCATCAACTGTATGCATTCTTAACCATAGAGTCAACTTGCGCAGCTGCTTTGAGTGTACTATAGACAGGCCCCAAGATCCCTCTGATCCTCCACACTGCCAAGAGTCTTAGCATTAATACTATATTCTGCCATCATATTTGACCTACCAAAATGAACCACCTCACACTTATCTGGGTTGAACTCCATCTGCCACTTCTCAGCCCAGTTTTGCATCCTATCAATGTCCCGCTGTAAACTCTGACAGCCCTCCTCACTATCCACAACACCCCCAAACTTTGTGTCATCAGCAAACTTACTAACCCATCCCTCCACTTCCTCATCCAGGTCATTTATAAACATCATGTCCTAGAACAGAACCCTGAGGCACACCTCCACGCAGAATATGACCCGTCTACAACCACTCTTTGCTTTCTGTGGGCAAGCCAATTCTGGATCCACAAAGCAATGTCCCCTTGGATCCCATGTCTCCTTACTTTCTCAATAAGCCTTGTATGGGGTACCTTATCAAATGCCTTGCTGAAATCCATATCCATATCTGTTCAGAGTTGCATTTTAGTTTTAACCTTCAATATGCGAAGGAGGGAGTTGTGAAAGTGGTGTGCTCAAAGGAAGCATTGTAAATATGGAATTGTGCTGACGGTTATTGTGGAGAAGATGTTAGAGTCACAGAGTCATAGAAGTACAGCACAGAAGCAGGCCTGGCTCACCTAGTCCATGCTGAATCATTTAACCTGCCTACTTCCATCGACCCAATCAGAATAAGTCACTCATATCCAATATTCACATATCTGGTCCCTTTGAATAGCTTTCAATAACATTCCCACAACTGACATCAGGTTCACCGGCCTATAATTTCCTGGTTTATTTATAGAGCCTTAAACAGCAGGACAGTCAGAATGAGAAACTATGCCCGCATACCCCTACCATCCATTTACCTACTCAAACTCCTCTTAACCATTGAAATCAAGCTTGCATGCGCCACTGGTTGGTCCCACTGAAGTGCAACCCCTAGCACTTGCCTACAGTAAATTCCATCTGCCATTTCTCAGCCCACTTTTTACAGCTGGTCCAAATCCCACTGCAAGCTCTGATTGTTTTCCTCGCTGTCCACTACCACCCCCCCCCCCCCCCCCCGCCTCCCCCAGTCTTGGTGTCATCTGCAAATTTGCAGATCCAGTTAACCACATTATCGTCCTGATCGTCGATATAGATGACAGACAACAACAGACCCAGCAATGATCCCTGCAGCACTCCACGAGTCACAGGCCTCCGGTAAGAAAGTCAACCCTCTACTACCGCTCTCTGGCTTCTCCCACAAAGCCAGTGTCTAATCCAATTTACTACCCCATCCTGAATGCTGACTAACTGAACCTCCTTGACCAGCCTCCCATGTGGGACCTTTTCAAATGCCTTGCTGAAGTCCATGTAGACAACATTCACTGCCTTGTCTTCATCAACTTTCCTGGCAACTTACTTGAAAAACTCTGTAAGATTGGTTATACCTAATCTGTCCATGTCTATCCAAATACTCATTCATCTGGTCCAGTAGATTAGCTTCCAATAACTTTCCCACAACTGATGTCAGGCTCACCAGCCTATAATTTCCTGGGTTATTTTCAGAGCCTTTCTTCGTTGCGATGGAGAATGGGGTGAACCCAAACACTGGACACAGAGTAATCTGAAGTGTTTATCAATGGTTACAGGGAAGGCCGGGGAGCGAGGACTAGGCAGAGGAAAGCAGAGGAGCATGGAAGGCTTGACTGGGGATCGAAACCCGGTCATTACGGTGGGAACGCGGCGTTTAACCACCAAGCCAACGGAGAGTGTAGGTGGGCGGTGGAACGAGGTGGAGGCAGGATTGCAGACCAGGGTGCAAGTGTGGCTTGAGGAGAACAGCAGAGTGGAAGGATAAACGGGAAGACAGGTGGCATGCAATGCTCCTGTTAACATGGAGAGAGAGTTAACACTGGAAAACAGCATGGGAACAGGACTTAGAATACACAATTCTAAGTGGTGGAGAGACTGGGTTAGCACCGGAAAACAGCGCAGAAACAGAACTTAGAATACACAATTCTCAGCAGCCAAGAGACAGAATTAACATAGGCAAACAGCATGGGAACAGAACTTAGAATACATAATTCTAAGTGGTCGAGAGACATGGTTAACGCAGGCAAACAGCACTGGTGAACAGAGGAGCAGGAGGCAGGCAAAGCTTTTCTAGACACAGGGTGTTGCTGGAGCTGAATGGCAAGCAGGAGACAAATAGCGGGCAAAACTTATCTTGACACGGAGCAAGCGGCAGACAATACTTTTCTTAACACGGAGAGACAGAGTTACACAGGTAAATCTTGGTACTGAAATAAAACTTAGAATACTTATCTTGACACAGAGAGACAGAATTTCAAAAGTAAACCTTAGTACTAAGTATAACTTAGAACACACCATTCTAAGCAGCTGGGAATGTGAATTACTGCACTGGCTGAAGCAACAGTCTGGCCACGAGTAGATACAAAGCTGGGGTTTTTATGCTGTAGGTTTAGAAGAGAATCAGGTGCCACAATCAAGGAGCCCAGGATAACATGGGAAAAGGGAATTAGGATAATAAGAGGAATTAACGGAACTTGAACAGCAGAACAACATTAGCTATCTTCTTATCCTCCAGTACCTGACCTTTTGCTAAGAATGATTTAAATATCTTTTCTAAGGCCCCTGTAATTTCTACACTTACCTCTCACAAGGTCCAAGGGAACATCTTGTGAGGCCCTGGGGATTTATCCACCATAATTTGCCTCAAAGCAGCAAACACCTCCTCCCCTGAAATCTGTACAGTGTTCATGAAGTCAATGCTGCTTTGCCTCACTTCTGTAGACTCTGTGTCCATCTCCTTAGTAAATACTGATGCAAAAGTATTTATGTAAGACTCTCCCTCGCCTCCACTCATGGATTACCATTCTGATCTTCCAAAGAAACTATTTTGTCCCTTGCAATCCTTTTGCTTTTAACATATCTGTAGAAACCCTCAGGATTATCTTTCACCTTGTCTGTTAGGACAACCTCTTGGCTTTTTTAATCCCTCCCACTTTTTCATGTTGAAAACAATGGAACCTCAGAATACTGTTGCCAGTCCTGCCTTTTCCACAACCAAATCTCACTAATGGCTACAATGTCATAATTCCATATGTTGATCCATGCCCTGAGCTCGTCTGTCTTTCCTACGATACTTTTGCATTGAAATATACATGGCTCAGGACACTGGCTGCACCCTTTGATTCCTGACTTTTTCTGAGGGCTTAGCAACATTTGTCTCCACAACCTCTCCATTGTCTGTTCTGGCACGTTGGTTCCCATCCCCCTGCAACTCCAGTTTAAACCACTCCGTGTAGCTCTAGCAAATCCTCCCACTACGATATTAATCCCCCTTCCATTCAGGAGTACGCCATCTCTTCTGTACAGGTCCCACCTTTCCTGGAAGAGAGCCCAATGTTCCAAAAACCTGATTTACTCCTCCTACATCAACTAGTTAGCTATGTGATAAGCTGTATAATCTTCCTATTTCTGACCTCACCAGCTCATGGCATGGGTAGCAATCCTGAGATCACAACCCTGGACATCCTGCCTTTTAACTTTGTACCTATCTCCCTGAACTCACTTTGCAGGACCTCATCACTCCTCCTACCTATGTAATTGTACCTACATGGACCATGACCTCTATCCGTTCACCCTCCCACTTAAGATTCCTGAAGACTTAATCCGAGATGTCTCAGACCTTGGCACTCGGGAGGCAACACACTATCCAAGAATCTCATTCTCATCGATAGAACCTCCTCTCTGTTCCCCTAACTAATAAATCCCCTATCACCACAGCTTCCCTCTTCACTCTCCTTCCCTTCTAAATCACAGAGCCAGACTCAGTGCCAGAGACCTGACTGCTGTGGCTTTCCTCTGCTTGGCCAGCAGTATCCAAAGTGGTATACCTGTTGTTGAGAGGAATGGCCACAGGGGTTCTCTGCACTGACTGTTTAACCCCTTTTCCTTTCCTGACTGTCACCCATTCTCTTGTATCCTGCACCTTGGGTGTAACCTTCTCCCTATATGTCCTACCTATTACCCCCTCATCCTCCCGAATGATCTGGACTTTGTCCACTTCCTTAACACGGAGTGCTATAAGCTGCAGCTGGATGCACTTCTCGCAGGTGTAGTTGTCACGGACACTGGAGGTCATCCTGCCTTCCGAGGAGCATTCAACGATGCTTCCTGGAATCCCTACTGTTCTAACTGAGCAAATGTAAAGAAGGAAAAAACAATAAATAAACTCTGGGGGGGGGGGGAGGGGGGAATCTACCTACAGCTTTTCACCTTCTCTTCCTCAAGCATCTCCTTGTTGAAGTCTCGAAGAGCTAAAGCCTCAAAACCCCACTCTAACAAGGACCTCTCCAACAAAGGTCACTCTACTTATGCTGCCTTATTTTAATTTGTTCTTGCCTTTCAATCCCAATCCCTGACTGGCTGCTGCTCAAAACACCAAACGACCACGTGTCACTGCCTTATGTACTCAATCGGCGAACCTGAGTGAGCTACCCCTTCTCATTGCTACTCAAATCCGAACTGACTGGGGTCTGCAAGTGAGGAGATTGTGGATCCAGTTGTAGGGGTCCTGAGGCCTAGGTCTTGAAGCATATTGGTTAGTTTTGAGGGGATGATAGTGTTGAATGCAGAGCTGTAGTCAGTGAAGAGCATCCTGATGTACATATCCTCACTGTTTAGATGTTCCAGGGTTGAGTGAAGAGCCAATGAAATGGCATTTTCTGTTGACTTTTCGTGATGATAAGCAAATTGGAGTGGATCCAAGTCACTCCTCAGGCAAGAGGTGATATGCTTTATCACCAACTGCTCAAAGCACTTCATCCCAGTGCACATAAGTTACTGAATGATAATAACACAACCATAAGCTATCATAAGTTGTAGGAGCAGAACTGGACCATTCAGCCCATGACGTCTTTAGATCTACATTACTATCCACTTCCCTTCAGTCAGTAGCATGACCTTGAAGTCCTGTTGCCTCTCACAGAGGCTCCAGAGGGCTTCACTGCCATGCAGAATAAATTGTGGGCAAGTGCAGCAGCTCTGGTAATGTGCAAACTCGTTTTTAACATTTGCTGAGAGGTCTGCTCTTTCTTTAGAGTTACACTAGAACATCAGAGCTCATCTATTGCCTTGTGCTTTGATTCAGACTGCCATTGTGTGGTGTTCACTCATTTCGAATGAGCCGTACTCGAGTTCGAACAAGAAGAAATGTGAAATGAATGATTGCTGGAATATCAATTCATGTCACTAGCAGTCACATGATACTGGCAAAGTTCATTGCTCAGAGCTTTAGAATTCATCTTTTAACTGTAGGCTACTGTTACACATGTAACTGGCAAAGCATAAAATATGTTAGCATTCCTGGCAATCATTTTAATGAAAGAACATAAGAAATAGGAGCAGGAGTAGGCCATCTGGCCCGTCAATAAAATCACGGCTGATCTGGCATGGACTCATCTCCACCTACCTGGCTTTTTCCATAACCTTTAATTCCCCCACTATGTAAAAATCTGTCCAATTTTGTCTTAATTATATTTACTGAGGTAGTCTGCACTGCTTCATTGGGCAGAGAATTCCACAGATTCACCACCCTCTGGGAAAAGCAATTCCTCCTCATCTCCATCCTAAATCTACGCCCTCGAATCTTGAGGCTGTGTCTCCTAGTTCTAGTCTCACCTATCAATGGAAACAACTTTCCTGTCTCTATCTTATCTCATAATTTTATGTGTTTCTATAAGATCTCTCATTCTCCTGAATTCCAGCAAGTACAGTCCCAGGCGACTCAATCATTCCACATAGTCTAAGTGCCTCATCTCTGAAATCAACCTGGTGAACCTCCTCTGCATCTCCTCCAAAGCCAGTACATCCTTCCTCAAGTAAGGAGATCAGATCTGCATGCAGTACTCCGAGTGCGGCCTAGCCAGTATTCTGTACAGTTGCAGCAGAACCTCCCTCCTCTTAAATTCAATCTTTCTAGCAATGAAAGTCAATATCCCATTTGCCTTCTTGATCGCTTGATGCCCCTGCAATTCAACCTTTTGCGGTTCATGCAGAAGCACCCCCAAGTCCCTCTGCACAGCAGCATGTTGCAATTTTTACCATTTAAATAATAACCTGCTCTTACATTTTTCCTTACAAAGTCAGTGATCTCACATTTACCAACACTGGATTCCAACTGCCAGACCCTTGCCCATTCACTTAACCTATCTACATCTCTCTGAAGAATCTCCATATCTTCTGCACAATTTGCTTTTCCTCTCAATTTAGTATCATCAGAAAACTTAGCTACACTACACCCAGTCCCCTCTTTCAGATCACTAATGTATATCGTGAACAGTTATGGGCTCAGCACCAACCCCTGTGGTACACCACTCACCACTGATTGCCAATCAGATTCACCCCCATGTATCCCAACTCTCTGCTTTCTATTAGTTAACCAATCCTCTATCCATGCTAATATATCACTTCCAACTCTATGCATCCTTATCTTTTGGATAAGTCTCTTATGCAGCACCTTATCAAATGCCTTCTGGAAATCCAAGAGAATGAAAGCCATTATACAAGCTGTTATGTATTTAACATTTCAGTGGTATTTGAGTAGTATTGTAAATATGTTTGATTAAGTATTCTTGTTCATTTAAATAATTCATTACAGGTTATATGTAAAAGTACATGAATAACATACGTCATCATGCCATCATGTCATATGGTGCTCCTTGCTTAAATTAAAAATGAACGTCCATAAGACGGCTCTGTGTTTTTTTAAAATTAGTTTTTATATTTTGGATTTACGAAACACAAAAGTAGCAACAAGGAATTGTTAAATGAGCCCAAGTCATCTACCTACCTGTTGAAGTGCTGCAAGATGTTCGAGATAAAAAAACACAGTAAGACGATCGAGTTTAAAAAAGCACCACAAGACATTAAATTTCTTTAAAAAACTAGTGTAGCACATGCTTCTTCACAAGAGATAGACATTGAGTTAAAAGAATGGCTGGTGACATCTGAGAGATAGATGCATGCAACTGCACAAGCAATAAGTGTTTACTGAGCAAATTGAGCAGTATTTTAAAGGCAATGGAATAGCCAATGAGAAACAAGTACCAGTTTTGCTGAGTGTCTCGGGTGGAAATATGCAGTTTGCTTTGAGGTTTGACTGCTCCAATCAAACCAGCTAAAATGAGCGTTGCTGCTATCGTGAAAGTAATGCAGGACTATTTAGAACTGAAACGTTTCATAAGAGGAATCGAAATGAAGGGGAGGCCATTTCAGTGTGTGTGGCTGAATTGAAGAGATTGTCTGAGAATTGCCAGTTCAGTAATGTAGTAAAAGATCGTTTCCTTAGTGGAATCTTACAAGAATGCATACTAAACCGGCTCCTAACTGAAGCACAACTTACATATTAAAAAGCTGTTGAAATAGCTGTATCAATGAAAACAGCTGACAGACGCACAATTTAGTTGCAGTCAGGAATGAAAGTGAGCAGGAACAAAATTGCAACATACAGTATAAACAGAAATTGGCCTGGCCGAACAAATCATAGTACTCTTGTGGCCAGGGCTCACATACACCAATGCAGACCAATTCACAGACCAAAGTAGATTTAAAGGTGAAACTTACAGAAAATGCCACAAAGTAGGACACAATCAAAGAGCATTTTTGGCAGACAAAAATAAATGGACTGCATAGTGAAGAGCTAACGATAAAAAGTCAAGTTGTAATTTCAAATAGAGCACTAATCTGCACGCTATACCACATTGGGCTTGTATCTGGTAAAAACAGAAGGACCAGCATAGTGGGGTCGTGAGTGGCTGAGACAACAATGACTTGACTGGAGATCCATCCACCATTTATTTGCCACAACTCCTGCAATAGAGTCCACTGAAAGCAAATTAAGAAAGGTACTGGATGATGCCACAGCAGTGTTCAAGGAAGGAATCGGAAAACTCAAAACTTAAGGGTAAAATAGTATTAAGTGAAGACGCCCCAAATTTTACAAAGCCATCCAGTCCTTTATACCATCCATGATAAAGTAGCTAGTGAGCTAGATCACTTGGAAGCCAAGGGAATTCTTTCCAAGGTTGAGTGAGCAACACAAGTGGTCCCAGTAGCCAAGATGAATGGTTTGTCAGAATCTGTAGTGACTTTAAGATCACCATCGACCCATCACAGAAAGTAGATCAATACCCTCTGCCTGGAATAGAGGATATCTTTGCAAACCTTTCTGGTGGGAAACACTTCAGTAAAGTCGACTTAGCTGAGGCCTACCGAGAGATATAGGTGGAAGAAATGTCCGAAGGGTTTCTCACCATAAACATTCACAAAGGGCTTTATCACTATATTAGGCTTAATTTTGGAGCAGCATCTGCACCTGCACTCTGGTAGAAAGCTACAGACCAGGAGCTGCAAGACTGCCCGGGCACTCAGTGTTATCTGGATGACATCATTGTTACTGGTAAGGATGACAAATAACAGCCCCAAAATCTCAAGACAGTTTTCAAAAGATTAGAAGATTGTTTGCTCAGAGTGTGACACAACAAGAGGAAATTCTTTAAACCAATATCACTTATTTTGGTCACACCATTAACGCACAAGATTTACACAAGCATGCTGAGAAAATTGAAGCCATAGTGGATGCCCCACCCCAGCTCAAAGGATGTGTCACAGTTGCAGTCTTTGTTAGGATTTATCAATTACTATAACAGTTTCTTGCCAAACCTGGCTCCCATGCTCCACCCCTTCAACTCATTACTACACATCAGCAAGAAATGGCAATGGACAAAGCAGTGTGAGGTGGCTTTCCAAAATGTAAAGGAAGTGGTAACATCAGGCACTGTACTCACACATCTTGATCCATGTCATCCAACGATGCTTGCCAAGCACTGTTTGGGATGCCAACACATTCAGAAGAAAGGTGACTAGAGCTGTCAGAACTACTTCCTGCAGTCTCAGAGTCAACTCCTACAACCACCTAGAGGAGACCTGAGACCCTACCTGAGACTCCTTCACAGCCATGTCTCACTTGCCAAGCAGAGTAATTCCCCCTTGTCAGAAAAGATGCTATCCCTCAATAGTAAGACAGCCCCCGCAGCGATTAAATGTTTAGGCCTGAATGGGACTGTTTCAAATTTACTGTGGATGTCCATATAGAGGTTGTACTATTTAGCATACATATGTGTATATATACTTTTATTCTCACCCCTTATGGGTGGAATGTATGTGTGTTTTTCCTTCACTTGGGTCCTCTACCAGAGGCCTAGGAGCTTAGGGGTTTGGTACACTATCCTTGCTGTTCCCAGTAGTACACTCTTCTGGAATGAGATCTCAGATGCTGTTCCTGGGACTTGTTGGAGCCACTCTCCCTTAACCTTCCACATCCTTTCTATCTGCTCTTTCAAGCCCTGGTATTTCTCCAGCTTCTCATATTCTTTCTTCTTGATGTCATTCAGGATTGCCACATGTATCATTATTGCTTTCTTCTGTTCCTTGTCCAGTATTACTATGTCTGGTTGGCTGGCCAGTACCCGTCATTCTCCACTACCTTCTCAGGTACTTGCCTTTTGGACCTGGGAGTGTCCAATCCACACTCAGCGCAGATGTTCCTGTACACAATTCCTGCAACTTGGTTGTGCCAGTACGCAAGCAAACCAGGCCAGTATGATCCAGAGAGCAAGCTGATGCCCATGCAGCAGACTGTACCTCTCCATGCAGCTGATGAATACAAAGGAACGGCTGAGACCACTACAGTTTGGCACCAACAGCATCCCAGGAGTTGCTAGACAGCGTTGAGATCAACATAGGACTGCCTTAGGGTCTACAGCTCCTGAATTTTCCTTAGGGTTTACTCCTGAAACTTCCCCATGAGTAGGTACAGCTGCAAGGCAGGGGAGGCTTGAGATCAGAGTTTTCCTTCTCCTAGATGAGCTGCCAACCACAGCTAATAAGCCCCATCTGCCCGAAGTAACTGCTTTTCAAGCGCCAGTAACTTGCCTTTGCCTTTTCTCCTGTCAGTAGAAATAGTTCCACTAGCTAAAGCACACATGCAGGCCAGGAGTTGGATTTGTTTGTCAGAGGCTATTTGAGGCACACACCATTGGGAGCACTTAATAGGTCCCCATTATCTCCCCCAGCATTTAATAGGTAGTGGGAGCTTATCTCCATTATCTCCCCGGCATTTAATAGATCCCCACTTCTCCCCAGCATTTAACTGGTAGTGGGAGTTTGTCCCCATTATCTCCCCAGCATTACCCTTATCACCACATAGATTCTCCTGGAGTAGTATGACAAGCAAATTGTAGGATCATACCTTCAGAGGTAGTGTTTTTTCTTCTCAACAGATTTTGCTGCCTGTGCCATTTTGAGCTGCCACTGAAGCCATCAGTTGTAATGTATCCTGAGTGAACTTTCATTAAACTATAGGGCACAGTAGCTTCTAAACAAGATGTATTTTAGTCTTATAGCAATGGGGAGAGCAATTTTACGCCATATACATGCATTACTAAATTTTATCAACCTTACAGAATATGTATTCTATAAGAAATATTTGAAAATTTCTCAATGGGATGATCATTTATCTGGAGTTTTAACTCCATTTAAACATAATGATTCTGCCATACCTAGCATTATTCTAAGCATCACAGTTTTGAACTTTCTGCTGTGTAAGCCTCAGCAACATCCTGGAGAAGAGAATTCAAGGTTTCCATTACCCTCTGTGTGAAGAAGCACATTCTTACTCTCTGATGTAAAGCTGTGGCCTTTGGATACCCACACGAGAGAAAATAGTTTTTCTTTATCTATTCCTGTGCTAATTTCAAAAGCAAAACAAATTACCCCTCAATCTTTGATTATTTCAGGAATACAGTTCTTATATACTAAATGTCTTTGATCCTTAGATGAACTGATACAGAAGTAGAAAGCTAACTGCCAAGGAAGTTTGTACAATTCCATAATTGTTAGAAATGGTATTTTTCCGGTTAATGCTTGATGACAGGAAATTGCAAACATTTCAGTCAAACTAAATTAGTTTATCGCATTGAAGTAGCAGCTTAATTCATTGTGTGGAAATGAAACAGAGATAACTCAGAGACAGTAGCATTATGGAGACAAAGCACTTAAACTCTCAGGTGCAGTAACACCAAAATAGCTAAGCATGTGGAACAGAAGTGACCACAGAATTCATAACATAAACTCAGATTATGGAAACAGATCAGTTTCTAAAGCAGGAGGACAATCTAATGTAAAAGATCTTAAACAATGACTGCTATTTTCCTATTTTTAGTTGCATTTCACTTCACCATTTTCTTGGTAGGGTCATTTCCTTCCTCTCATGTGGGGCTGCTCCCAAGTTCTCAGAATTTCTGGTATTGAGTTATTATCAATAATAATTATCTCCTGCTTTCTGAGCAAATGTCGGGATCTTCTCGTGAAGTCAAGCCAACCCTCCTCCTCCTTGGCCCTGTCCCAAGCCTCTATCCAGCAGATGAAACCATGAGCATTTCTCTTCCCATCACTTTTCCTTCTTGCATGCCTTCCTGATCAGATTGGGCTCCGGAATGGTTTCTCCGGCCACAGCATATCTCCCTTTTAAAAATCATTAAATTATTATTCTCATTATGATTCTCATTAAAAATCTTAAAGTTAAGCCTACTGAATAAAATCTTAAAGTTAATTCAATTACTCAATAGGTAATTCTGAAGTACTTTGGTGTATGAGATGTTTATGGATCTTCTGAGTTAAGTCTATTCTATGCTTTTTTTAGTCTCTGGTATGGGACGTGGCTGACTAAACTTTATTTTACTTATTAATATTTAGTATATACATAACTGTTTTGTAGAGAACTTTTATAGTATTATACTCTAATGGTCCATACAGGACCTGTCGTGTATTATCTTTTTATTTCTTTTATTTGTTTTAATACTAATGTAGTTTTAGGTTTCTTACATATATATATATATATATTCATTTATTCTTTTTTTCGAGAGAAAGAACTCTCTCTGTAATATTATTTGCTCGGATTTATTCTTTTTTGAATATGTGATTAAGATACTTCAGTTGATTTTAAGATGGCCGTTGCTGATTATGTTTTTATTACTGTTAGACATAACATGGTAGTAGTTGAACTTTGTTTGGGCTTTTTATTATGGCTATTTTATGTGGGATTTTTGCTTTAATACATAGCTGCAAAATGGAGAATAGAGTCAAGGGTTATAAGTTTAGCATGCGGCCAGCCTATTGGTCGCTGGATTTCATATCTTTCGGAAGTGGGGAGGGGGGTATTAGAGTAGGTTTTTTCTTGATTGGGCAGTTCTTCTGATGGATTTTTTTCTCGTAAATGTGTCACTCCCTCTGGTTGTCCCCACACCTTTTGGTTTAATCTGTGCTTGTGTAACATTTCTTTTATATAATATTAAATTCAATTCTAAACGTGGATGTCAATAAAATTAATATCATATCTTGGAACTGAAACTGTATTAATCACCCCATTAAGCGTAAAAAGATTTTTTAAGAAATTAAAAATACTTAATGCAGATATTATTTTTGCACAAGAAAATCATATACGGAAACAAGATGAGGACAGATTTTTCCAATTTTGGAAAGAACCTTTGTACCATTCGCAGTTAGATAGTAAGATAAGAGGTGTTTCTATATTTCTTAGTCCCAAAATCCCTTTTGTACACTTTAATACTATTACTGATTCGATTGGAAGATATTTAATTGTTACTGGTTTATTATGCGAGCAAAAGGTAGCTCTGGTGTGTGTATACGCACCTAATGTAGATATTTCTGATTTTTTTAAGAAACTTCTTTCTGAGCTACCGAATTTAAAAGAATATAAGTTGATCATGGGTGGTGACTTCAATTATTGTTTAAATCCGGCGATTGACAGGTCATCAACCAATCTGTTGCTTCCTAATAAAGCGGCAGCCTGTATTAATTTTTTTATTACAATATGGCCTGGTCAATATCTGGAGATATAAACACCTCAATGACAAAGATTTCTCTTTTTTCTCACACGTTCATCATAAGTATTCTCGAAATGATTACTTTTTTTTAGATAGACGTTTGTTATATTCCGTTGTTGAGTGTGTGTGTGACATCATTGCGCTCTCAGATCACGCACCTTTAAAGTTAACCCTGAAGCTTTCAGATAGCTTTTTGAAAATGTCACAGTGGAGATTGAATCCTGTATTGTTACATGATCCAGCTTTTGTTAGTTTTAATAAGGAGCAAATTTCTACATATTTTGAATTTACTACAACTGAAGGAATGTCAAACCTGGTTATATGGTACACGTTGAAATCTTTTCTTAGGGGACAGATAACCTCATACTCAGCAGCTTTGAGAAAGAAAACTAAAGCGGAATTGTCAGTGCTTATTAACAAAATTCAAGAGATAGCTAAAGCGTATTCAGTTAAACCTACCGAGGACCTGTATAAAGAGTTGAACTTCAATCACAGTATGATTTGCTTCTGACCTTTCCCATTGAACAGCAAATTTTTAAATCCAAAAGTTTATTTTACATATATGGGGAAAAATCTGCTAAGCTTTTGGCGGGTCAGTTATAGGCTGGGATGGTCAGAAGACAGATTTTAAAAATTCGTAGACCAGATAGAATTGAAACTTTAGATCCTTATGTAATTAGTAAGATATTTATGGACTTCTATTCTAATCTTTATAAATCTGAATTCTCTGATAATACTATTACTATGAATAGATTTTTGCAAATGTTAAATATACCTCAAATTTTGACTCAAGATGTTGATATATTAGATGCACCTATTAAACAAGAGGAGATAGCCAAGGCTATATCCTCTATGCAATTAGGGAAAGCTCCGGGACTTGATGGTTATACAGTAGAATTTTATAAGACTTTTCATGAAATGCTTATACCACATCTTCATCAAATATTTACTGATTCCATATCCTCTGGGAACCTCCCAAAAACTTTTTATGAGGCATTAATTTCATTGATTCTTAAAAAAGGAAAAGACCCACTGGAATGTGTATCCTATAGACCTATTTCTTCATTGAATGTAGATTTTAAAATTTTCTGCAAGATTCTAGCTAATAGACTTGAGAATATTTTGCCTAATGTTATCTCAAATGATCAAACAGGATTTATTAAAAATAGGTACTCACATTTTAATATTCAAAGATTGTTAAATATAATTTATTCCCCCTCAGTCAAAGAATCTGAATGTATTGTATCTCTGGATGCGGAGGAAGCCTTTGATAGGGTGGAGTGGCCTTATTTATTTCAGATTTTGAAGAGGTTTAATTTTGGCTCGGGATCTATTTCCTGGATTAAATTGATTTACCATACCCCGGTGGCTGCAGTTATAACTAATAATCAAAAGTCTCCTTATTTTAGATTATATAGAGGAACCCGCCAGGGATGTCCTCTTAGTCCTTTATTATTTAATTTGGTTTTAGAACCACTTGCTATCGCCCTTAGGGATTCTAATCCTGTGCAGGGTATTAAGAGAGGGGATAAATTACATAAGGTTTCATTGTATGCAGTTGATTTACTAGTTTACATTTCAAACCCTAGGAAATCTTTTCCTTTTATGCTATCTATATTTACAGAATTTAGTATTTTCTCTGGATATAAACTTAATTTACATAAAAGTGAATTATTTCCTATTAATAATTATTCTGATTATTATGATTTTAATATTGCTAAAAAACATTTCACTTACCTTGGTATAAAATTACTAAAAATTTTAAGGACCTATATATGTATAATTTTTCCCCTCTAATTGTATATACTCAATAAGTGCTTTCTAAATGGTTGCCTATGTCGATGTCATTGATAGGTTGAATAAATGCTATAAAAATGGTTATTTTACTGAAATTTTTATATATATTTCAAGCAGTTCCCTCTTTTGTTCCAAAAACATTTTTTTATAAAATAGATTCTATGTATTTGTCTTATGTTTGGAATAACAAAAGCTATAGAGTGAAGAAACATTTATTGCAAAAATCAAAAAAAGATGGAGGACTGGCCCTACCAAACTTTAGATTTTATTATTGGGCGTTTAATATTCGTTATATTACTTTTTGGATTTATGATATAGATAACCAGGATCACCCTCCATGGTTACATTTGGAGGAAAATTCGGTAGTGGGGTTTTCTTTAGCTTCTTTATTAGGAGCTCCCCTTCCTTTTTCATTCTCCAGAACGGGCAGACAAGCTCTCAACCCTATCGTTAAACATACTTGAAAAATCTGGTTTCAGTTTCATAGATTTTTTTGAAGTTAATAATTTTTTACTCTCTAGTAATATTTATTCTAATTTTTTTAAACCATCAACTCTGGATAAGGCTTTTTTAATATGGAAAACCAAGGGAATAAAATTTTTTAAAATTTGTTCTTACAGGATTGTTTAATGTCTTTTTAGCAGTTAATGGATAAATATGATATCTCTAACACATTTTTTTTAGATACTTACAGGTTAGGAATTTCTTACGTGATTTTTTACCGAATTATCTCTTTGCCTATTCTTCAAATTTGGCTAATGCTTTCAGCTTAAACCATTTCAAAAATGATTAATAGCTATCATTTATAAACAGTTAATGAATGTTCACATGTAGCCTAATGATAAGGTTCAATACACTTGGGAAATAGAACTTCAACATTCACTTTCAGATGATTAGTGGAATAAAATTTATTATCTTGTTAATAATTCATCTATCTGTGCACGCAATTCCTTAATTCAGTTTAAGATAGTACATAGGGCCCATATGTCTAAAGATAAATTGGTGCATATATTTCCTAATATAAGCCCTATTTGTGACAGATGTAACGTGGAGGTGGCTACTCTAACTCATATGTTTTGGTCCTGTGTAAGTTTAACTAATTTCTGGAGAGAGGTATTTAGAACACTATCTAGAGTTATAGATGTGGATGTTCAACCCAATTCACTTCCGGCAATTTGTGGGATTATTCCAGAGGGAGTAAATAGAGTATCTGCTTCCGCTCAACATGTGATAGCCTTTTCAACTTTACTGGCCAGGAGAGCCATCTTGTTATACTGGAAAGAATCTAATCCACCTGCTGTTTTCTTTTGGCTCGCCTCCATTATCTCATGTTTAAGCTTGGAGAAAATTAGAAGCCAGACGTTTGATACATCTTTTAATTTTGAGCAAGTCTGGTGACCCTTTATTCAATATTTTCAAATGATTTGATTTATTATTTATTTATTTATTTCCGTTATTCTCTTTGGGGGAAATCCTTATCCGTGAAGGTTCGGAGGTGACTGGAAGGGTGTTTTTTCTTTTTCTTTTTTTAAATTTTATCCTCAAATGGACAGCCCAATCTTACTTTTCTTTTCTTTTTTTTGTTCCTATTTAGTTTAGCGGGTTTTATTTCCTTTATATAAATAAAATTTTCCAATCTTTTTTTAACGATTTGTTAAGAGGAGTTTTTTTTTATTATACTGTATATATAACAGCATAACATTAAACCTATCTGATTTTGACAATATATACTTTTCTTTATTGTTTTCTTTATTCTTTATGTCTTTTATATTATCTGTTTGCTGAACTTCTCCTCTGATTTGTATATTGTTTTACTGGAAATTAATAAAAAGATTGAAAAATGAAATGTCAATGGCAGACGCAATCTCAATGACTCTCCACATGACTTTAGACACCTGGACAACACAAACACCTACGTCAGGATGCTGTTCATCGACTATAGCTCAGCATTTAATACCATCGTTCCCACAATCCTGATTGAGAAGTTGCAGAACCTGGGCCTCTGTAACTGGATCCGCGACTTCCTAACCAGAAGACCACAGTCTGTGCAGATTGGTGATAACATATGCCCCTCACTGATGATCAGCACTGGTGCACCTCAGGGGTGTGTGCTTAGCCCACTACTCTACTCTTTCTATACCCATGACTGTGTGGTTATGCATAGCTCAAATACCATCTATAAATTTGCTGATGATACAACCATTGTTGGTAGAATCTCAGGTGGTGACGAAGGTGTACAGGAATGAGATATGCCAACTAGTGGAGTAGTGCCGCAGCAACAACCTGCCAAATGAAGATGATAGTCGACTCTCCCCTTCAATTAGACGAATGATTGCCTTTGTAACATTAATGGCCAGAAGGTCTATATTACAAAATTGGAAAGAAGTAAATCCTCCTACCACATTTCAGTGGTTCTCTCAAACTATTTCTTGTCTGAGTTTAGAAAAAATTAGAAGTACTATTTTCGATTCATCAATTAAATTTGAAGAAACTTGGGGACCATTCATTCGATACTTTCATATGAATTAATTTGGCTTATTCCAGACCTTTACTCTTTTTATTCTGTTCTGGTATGGAGTTCCGGAGTTTTTGACACTATTATATTCATATAAACTGGTATTATTGCCCATGTTAGTTTAGGTTTATTTTTTTTTCTATTTCTTAATATACATTTTTTCCTGTATTTTATATTTTTTTTCTTTTGATGATTACCTTTAATCTTTTTCATGTATAATTAATATAGGTTAGATTGATTATTGTACAATCTTCATTTTTTGCTGATAGTTTAATAAGATATTGTCATCTTATTACTAATTTAATTTTAAATTTAATATATTCATAACCTATTTAATACAATACTATGTTATGTTTTTTTATATATGAAATTTAATAAAAAGATTGAAAAAGAAAGAAAGCAACAACCTGGCACTCATCGTCAGTAAGACGAAAGAGCTGATTGTGGACTTCAGGAAGGGTAAGACGAAGGAACACATACCAATCCTCATAGAGGGATCAGAAGCGGAGAGAGTGAGCAGTTTCAAGTTCCTGGATGTCAAGATATCTGAGGATCTAACCTGGTCCCAGCATATCAATGTAGTTATAAAGAAGGCAAGACAGCAGCTATACTTTATTAGGAGTTTGAAGCAATTTGGCATGTCAACAAATACACTCAAAAACTTCTATAGATGTACTGTGGAGAGCATTCTGACAGGCTGCAACACTGGTATGGAGGGGCTACTGCACAGGACCAAAAGAAGCTGCAGAAGGTTGTAAATCTAGTCCGCTCCATCTTGGGTACTAGCCTGAAAAGTACCCAGGACATCTTCAGGGCACGGTGTCTCAGAAAGGCAACATCCATTATTAATTACCTCCAGCACCCAGGGCATGCCCTTTTCTCACTGTAACCATCAGGTAGGAGGTACAGGAGCTTAAAGGCACACACTCAACGATTCAGGAACAGCTTCTTCCCCTCTGTCATAAAATTACTAAGTGGAACATTAAATCTTTGGACACCACCTCACTTTGTTTTAATATACAGTATTTCTGTTTTTGCACATTTGTTTAATCTATTCAATATACGTATACCGTAATTGATTTACTTATTATTATTATTTTTAAAATGTAATTTATTATTATTATTTTTCACTGCTGGATTATGTATTGCATTGAACTGCTGCTGCTAAGTTAGCAAATTTCATGTCACATGCTGGTGATAATAAACCTGATTCTGATTTTTCTGATGTTGTAGTAGTTAATGGGTTAATCCTATGCCACTCTTTTAGCTGCTCCCACATGGGAGGATATCACAAACTGTACAAGCAGTGTTATCAATAAAGTTCAGTTGAATACCCTCTGTGTGTGTCTCTGCACTCTCCCTCAAATTCAGGCACAGCATAGCTGGTGAGATGCTTGTGGAGTTGTTGCTTTGCAAAATGCAAAGAGGAATTTTGGTGAGCTTCTGGTTCAGTGTTAGTGAAGTGCATTCTGCTCATGTTGCTTGCTCTGGACAAACCTTTCTGTCAAGCCATTTGAGGCTGTGTGGTATGGAGCAGATGTAATATGTCTTATTCCATTCATTTGTAGGAATGATTGAAACTGTTCTCTCACAAACTGTAGTCCATTGTCACTGACTAAGCACCCCGGAACACCAGTAATTGTGAAGAGTTTCTCAATATACGAGAGGCTATAGTGGAGGCTATTGGAAACACTTCTGGCCACTTTTCAGCTCCATCCACTACTACCAAGAAATTTGTGCCCATAACTGGTCGGGCAAAATCCACACAAATTGCAGGCCAACGCAGGCCATTTCCACGGATGGAGATGCTGCTCTTGACATCTTCTTGACACGTTGGCATCCTGTACAGTACATGGTAAGCTGCTCGATCTGTTGATCTATCCCATGCCACCAGACAAAAGTTAGAGCCAATGCCTTCATTTTAACCACATCTAGATGACAGGCATGTAGTTCATCCAATACTTCAGCTTTCTACTTGATTGGTACAGCACCTCTCAATCCCCACATAAGGCAACTTTAATCAAGAGCAAGTTCATCTTGGCACTGGTAAAAATGGGGAAACTGGCATTTCTGTTGCATCTTCCAGCTATTTTTAGTGGCCATGTAGAGATGAGACATTGTGGGATCTTTTCTGGTTTCCCTTTCAATTGTCTCTACCGTAATAAGGAGACTATTGCTTTGCATTAAGGAGAATAGATCAAGAGGAGTGTCTCTTTAGTAAATTTTTCCGGTACTTCCTTTCCTAAGGGTAAATTGAACAAACCATCAGTGTTTCCAAGCTTAGTCATTCTCTTGAATTCAACCTTGTAAAAGAAACAGAACCCACCTCTGTATTCTTGCTGAAATGGACACTAGTGGTTGATGATCAGTAATGAGGGTAAACCCTCTCCCAAACAAGTGCTGTTTGAAATGTTTTGCATCCCAAACCAAATTCAAGGCTTCTCCATCAATCTGTGTGTAATTTTTCTCAATGGCGGTAAGGGAACTTGATGCAAAGGCTATGGAGCATCACTTCCATCACTCATCACATGCGACATGACAGCACCTGTACCATAAGGTGAGATATCAGAGCCAAGCTTCCCTGGACCATGTGGATCAAAATGTGTGAGTACTGTGTCTGATATCATCATTTCCTTTACCTTTTGGCTAATCAGCTGTAATGAGTTCAAGGGGTGGAGCACAGTAGCCAGGTTTGACAGGAACCTGCTAGCAATTGTCAAATCCTAAAAAGGATAGCAACCTTGACTCTTCCTTTGTCCTCAGGGCAATTACTTCTGCTTGAATTTTCTCAGCACAGTTGTGTAATCTTTGTGCATCATTCGTGAAACCACAGTAACTGATCTTTGGTTGAAAGAAGTTACACTTGTTGCATTGTGCTCTGAGCCCATAATCTTCTAATCTTCTTAACATTATCTAGAGATTTTGGAGATGTTCCTTGTCATCCTTACCAGTATCAATGATTCATCCAGGTAACACTGAGTGCCTGGGAAGCCTTGTAGCACCTGGTCCATAGCTTTCTACCAGAGTGCAGGTGCAGATGCTACTCCAAAAATAAGCCTATTATAGTGATAAAACCCTTAGTGAGCAGTTATGGTGAGAAAACCTTTGGGCTCCTCTTCCATCTCCATATGAAAGTAGATCTCAACTAAGTCCGCATTGCTGAAGTGTTTTCCTCCAGAAGGGTTTGCAAATATATCCTCTACCCTGGGCAGAGGGTATTGATCTACTTTCAGTACTGGGTTGATGATGACCTTAAAATCACCACAGATTCTGACAGACCTATTCTATGTGGCCTCTGGAACCAGTGGCATTGCCCATGGGCTCCATTCAACCTTGGAAAGAATTCCTTTTGCCTCCATGTGATCTAGCTCACTGGCTACTTTATCACTGATAGTATAAGGAACTGGTCAGACTTCGTGAAATTTGGGTGTGACATTTTCATTTAACACTATTTTACCCTTGATATGTTTGAACACTGCTGTGGCTCATCCAGTATCCTCCTTAATACGCTTTCATATGCCTTGATTGCAGAGGATGTAGCATGCAAACTGTGGATGGATCTCCAATCAGGCCCCCACAATACTGGTCCTTCTATTCTTTACTATATACAAACTCAGTGTTGCTTGTTGGTTGTTGTATTTCATAGTTCAAAATGTCATTCCCACAGCAGTTGTGTTTTCTTTAGTATTAGTTCTTTGTTGAATATCTGCAGACTTCAGTTCAGTATCTTTGAAATGCCCTTCAAACTCATTTTGTGGAATGACTGAAACAGCTGAATCAGTATCTAATTCCATTTTAATTAATTTGCCATTCACTTCTGGGTGTTGCTAATTTTCATACTGTAAATCTCAAGGCCACACAATCCTAGTTACAGTCATCATTATCAGAATTTTCATCAACAGCATGTAGATTAGTGTTCATGTTGAAATTGCAACTTGACTGTTTATCTTTTTATCTTCCCTGTGCAATCTATTTATCCTTGTTTGCCAGACATGCTCTTTGTATGTGTTTCATTTTCTTTGTTGCATTTTCTGCAATTTTCACCCTCAAACCTGTATTTGCCTGGTGTATGTGAGCCCTTGTCACAATGATTAAACTATTTGTTCATCCAGGATGGTTTCTGTTTTGATGCTGCAATTTTATTCACACACTGTTTCATTCCTGACTATAACTCAATTGCATCTGTCTGCAGTTTCCATTGAAAGAATGATTTCAATTGTCCTTTTGAAAGCAAGTTGTGCTTTAGTTAGGATCCATTTTTTTGAATGCTTCCTTTAAGATTCCACAAACTAAATGATCATTCAGTGCATCATTAAGACCATTGCCGAACTGACAGCGTTCAGATAGTCTCTTCCATTCTGCCACTTTCAGTGAAGTGGACTCCCCTTCTTTCTCATTCCATTTCTGAAAGTGTTCTGCGATCAACGATGGCATCGGTTCTAAATGTTCCCACATTTCTTTGACAACATCAGCAAAGCTCATTTCAGATGGTTTGGTTGGATCAGTCAAACTTTGAAGCAAACTGTATACGTTTAAATTCATGCACTTAGCAAAATTAGTACTTGTTTTTCATTGTCCATTTCATTTGCTTCAAAATATTGCTCAATCTGTTTGCTGTATAAAATCCAATTATCTGTTGTGCAATCAAATGTGTTCATCTTTCTGATGTAACCAGCTACTTCTGTTTGCTTTTTCCTGGTTATTATCACCCATTACTTACTCTTTATAAACCCTTGAACTCAGTTTACAGCCTTTTTTTTTAAACTTGATTGTGTCTTCCCTTCTTTGAACTTGAACTGTGCCATTTTGAGTTTGTTTTAAAATACCTTGTTGCCAATTTTGTTTTGTAACTTCAAAACATTAAACTAATTCAAGGAAGACATGGGAGTCCAAAAATGCAGGTCTGACTTCTATTTTACTTTAAGCAAGTCGTACACATTTTACGATGTCATGATTAGCATATATAAAATACACAACGTGCAACAATGATCAAAAACAGGTAACTTCAGTGCCTACTGTATAACAGCAAGTTTGATGATTAATTCATAAACTCAAAAGACTCTACAGTCACTGGAAATTTTGAGCAATGCACACAAATTGTTGGAAGAACTCAGCAAGTCAGGCAGCATCTATGGAGGGTAATAAACAGTCAATGTTTTGGGCCCAGACCCTTCTTCTGAACTGGAGAGGAATGGAACAGAAGTCAGAATGAGAAGGAGGGGTACAAGCTGGCAGATGACAGGTAAGACAGGTAACGGGAAAGGCAGGTGGGTTGGAGTGGGGCTATTGGAGTTGGAAGCTGGGAGGTAATGGGTGGAAGAGGTAAAGGCTGGTGAAGAAGGAATCTGATAGGAAAGGGCAGCAGAGCATGAAAGGAAGGGAAGAAGGAGAGAAACCAAAGAGAGGTGATGGGCAGGTCTGGAGAAGAGAAGGGGTGAGAGTGGATCCAAAATGAGGAATGGACAAAAAAGAAGGAGGGAAGGTGGCCAAACTCAGGTTAGAAGAGCAACATGCCGTATTCTGTCTGGGTAATTTCTCTCCCCTCCTTCCTTCTCTAGATAACTCCTACTTCTCAGCTGCTCATTGTTCAGAAGGTGGCAAAGGCAGTCCCCTTATGATGGCGAAGTTGAGCTGCACGCAGTGGGTCATTCCTACAAGTAAACAGGTGCTCTCTGCCCATTAGCTCATAAGAGAGTATGCTGTTTACCATCTTTGAATTGGGAGACAAAGTGACCTGTGGTAATCGTGCTGTGATGTGACTATCTTCAGACTTCAGGCCTGCAAAGTGGCTTTGTTTGTGCTCTGATGACAATTAACCACATATTCTTTGCCCTGTTTGGAATTCCCAGCAATGCGTGCAAAAGATGGCAGATTTCAGTGAAATCGTGCTGACTGAATCCAGAACGCTTACATGTTGCCCCTCATTGTGGAGATGCTCTGAATCCTCAGGGTGCAAGCGGCCTTCTACTGAGAGGCCTTTTCTCTCAGTGTACAAGCCTTTACCTTCCTCAGAGCACACTCCTGCAGTTACATCTATTACAAGAAGATACCTACTAATACACCCATGTCCACGGCCTTCAGCAGCTGCTACCATACTTTCTGTAGCTGTTTGTTTGACCCTCAGGTCCTCAGGTTTGGCCAGCCCGTGGTCTTCTAGGGGAAAACAGCCTCGGGCCCTGCCAAACTGAGAAATCCCGTTTGTGTGGATGCTGTGTGATGTGTTGCCCAGTTACAAATCCACACAGCAAAATATCAGACAGTACACAATATACGTGTGGTGAACTATGTGCCTGTCTGGACACGCCCCCTTCTGACTGCTCCTGTGGCTCCTCCCACAGGCCCCTGTATAAAGGCGATCAAGGCCTGATCCTCGGCCTCATTCTCCAGGACGTAGTATGATGGTCACTCACTGCTGGTTCCTTCTTCCAGTCAATAAAAGCTGATATCTCACCTTACATCTCAGAGTGAGTTATTGATGGTGCATCAATTTTATTGACTGAAAGTTTTAAAACATGGAAACCGTTTTACGTCTGGAAAGGTTGGATTTGGACCCTCAAGACCCTGAAGCAGCTCTTGCTTTTGAACACTGGCTTGCATGCTTCCAATCATACTTGGCGGAGCTTCGTGCGACTGACCCTGCCGTTATGTACAGAATTCTCCTCTCGAGGGTCACCCCAAAAGTTTATTCCATTATCCGGGACCTGCTGACCTACGAAGGGGCACTGGACGCCCTCAAAAGACAGTACCTGCGGCCGGTGAACACCGTCTACGCAAGACATCGTTTAGCTACCCGGCGACAGCGGCCTGGAGAATCGAGCACCGAGTTTCTCCGAGCACTACAGACACTCGTCCGAGCTGGTGACTGCAAGACGCTCACGGCAGAACAACATGCGGAGCTGCTAGTACAAGACGCCTTTGTGACGGGACTGAGGTCAGCGTACATGCACCAGCGACTGCTGGAACACTCCGATCTTACCTTACGCTTGGCGATCAAGACGGCCAACGCTCTGGAAGCTGTGCTGCACTACGCCGATGCTGTCCAGTCACGCGATTCCCCGCCGGTTCCGTGGACGCCTCAGACCCCGCCACTGCCGGCTCCCGCGAGCGAAATCTCTGCTGCCAGTCGCGATTCCACGAGCTCCCCGAACCCGACCACGGCGGATGCCCGTCAGAAGCCTGTGCTTTGTTATTTCTGTGGCCATAAAAAACACTCTCGAAAACGCTGCCCAGCACGAGAAACGACCTGCTCCAGCTGCGGACAGCGGGGCCATTTCGCCAAGGTCCATAAGTCTAAACTACGAGCGGAGTGCAGCGCTGCGGGTGAGACGTGGGGGCCGCCATCTTGCATGCCCGGATGTGGGCGGCCATCTTTGTCGGCGTCAGCACGCCCCGCCCCCGACCCTCCGATGCGTACCAGGTACCCCGGATGTGGGCGGCCATCTTTGTCGACGTCAGCACGCCCCGCCCCCGACCCTCCGATGCTGACCGGGTACCCCGACGGCAATTCAACTCTGGCCACTGTAACCCTCGACCAAAGCGCCCCACACCAGCTTGCAAGGTCCATGATGGACATCCGGGTGGAGGGGCACAGGACTAGCTGCCTGTTTGACATGGGCAGCACTAAGAGTTTCATTCACCCGGACACAGTGCAACGCTGCGGACTCGCAACACGGCCAGTAAGTCAGAAGATCCATTTGGCTTCTGGGTCGCATTCCGCAGACATCCGGGTGGGTTGTGTAGTGACATTGGTGGTGCAAGGCACAGAATATCGGAACTTTGCGCTACTGGTCATGCCTAATCTGTGCGCACCTGTGCTATTGGGGCTGGACTTCCAGAGCCACCTCGAAAGTGTGACTATGGTATATGACGGGCCCCTCCCACCACTCACTGTCAGGAATCCTCAGTTCTGTGGGACTTCATCACTACTGACCACACACACACAGCGACACACACATCCCATCCAACACGACAGCTGCGCTACCGACACCACTTGCAGTCTCTCCACTCTCAAGGTCCCTCCCCCGCCGCTGTTCACCAACCTGACCCCGACTGTAAACCGGTAGCGACTAAAAGCAGGAGGTACAGTGCGGGGGACAGGGCCTTCATTCAGTCAGAGGTGCAGTGGCTGTCACTCTACCAGTTTGGCTGATGTCCCCGGGGCCAGTGCTGCTCCGGAAACATGTGAGGAGCAATAAATACTCCCCGCTGGTCGAGAGGGTTCACCTTCTGCATGCGAACCCCCAGTATGCTTACGTGGTCTTACCTGATGGGCGGGAGGACACGGTCTCCATCCGTGACCTGGCGCCCGCAGGTGCAGCAGACCACTACCCTGAACACTCTCCGGTAACTATGAACCCTGTACCCGAGGTGACACCGCGCTCACCAGGCCCTACATGGACTCCTCATGACACTTGTATACCAGGTGCCTCGCACATGCATGAGCTGGAACCAGCACAACCTCCGTCCCCTGTGCAATCACCAATGTTGCCGGCATCGGTGCAATCACAGCCGGTGCTACGTAGATCGCAGCGACAGATTCGACCACCTGATAGACTTGACCTGTAAGAAACTTCGCCACATGGGGACTCTTTTAAACAAAGGGGGGGTGAATGTGGTGAACTATGTGCCTGTCTGGACACACCCCCTTCTGACTGCTCCTGTGGCTCCTCCCACAGGCCCCTGTATAAAGGCAATCGAGGTCTGATCCTCTGCCTCATTCTCCAGGATGTAATATGATGGTCACTCACTGCTGGTTCCTTCTTCAGTCAATAAAAGCCGATATCTCGCCTTACGTCTCAGAGTGAGTTATTGATGGTGCATCAATACAATTAAACGATTGAGCTTTATAATTCTTAATTTGACTATATGGTCAGTAAAGAAACAAGAAAAGGGCCCATTCTCATGAAACAATCTATTGTCCACCATTGGAACTCACTGTTCATTCCCATCGACCTCTGAGTGTGGCCAGCCTTCGGACCCTCCCTCCTCAGTCTACCCCGTCTAGTATTCTACTGATCCTCTCCATTCACGTCCTCTCTCTCCAAAGTTCCCCTACGAAAAAAACCGTGAAATCCTGGCTCCCAGACACACAAGAAAGAACAACATCCCCTCATTGGCGAACATGTCCCGTTATTAGTCATAACCCAAACATCACTGCTACAGAGAAACCATTACCTCAGCGGTGGAACATTACAGAGAAGCCATTACATTAGCAGTGAAACCTTACAGCACGTTACTTTTGTAATACCAAAAATCCCCTATGCATAGTGATAGCCTGAGAGAGGTTAACCACATACTAACCTGCTGTAAGGCATTTGTACGTTGTCCCCATGACCTCATGGGTTTCCTTTGCATGGGATTTCCTCCCATATTTTAAAGATGAATGGTTAGGGGTTAGTGAGTTGCGGGCATGCTCTGCTTGCTTCAGAAGCTTGGTGACCTGTTTGGGCTGACCAGCACAATCCTCGCCGATTTGATATTGCAATGTATATGTGACAAATAAAGTTTTATTTTTATCTTTTCAACTCATTGAGTTCATACAAGCTTTTTGGTCCTATTCCTGCACTTGCCCCCCAGTAGAAGACACCAGACACTAGAAGACACTCGAATACTTCAGCACAGTACAGGCCCTTCGGCCCTCGATGTTGTGCTGACCCATTTATTCCTTTAAAAAAGTACTAAACCCACACTACCCTGTAACCCTCTATTTTTCTTTCATCCATGTGCCTGTCTAAGAGGCTCTTAAATACCCGTCATGTTTTAGCCTCCACCACCATCCCTGGCAAGTCATTCCAGGCACCCACAACCCTCTGTGTAAAAAACTTACCCCTGATGTCTCCCCTAAACTTCCCTCCCTTAATTTTGTACATATGCCCTCTGGTGTTTGCTACTGGTGCCCTGGGAAACAGGTACTGACTATCCACCCTATCTATGCCTCTCATAATCTTGTAGACCTCTATCAAGTCCCCTCTCATTCTTCTACGCTCCAAAGAGAAAAGTCCCAGCTCTGCTAATCTTGCCTCATAAGACTTGTTTTCCAAACCAGGCAACATCCTGGTAAATCTCTTCTGCACTCTCTCCATAGTTACCACATCCTTCCGATAATGAGGTGACCAGAACGGAACATAATACTCTAAGTGTGGTCTCACCAGAGATTTGTAAAGTTGCAACATGACCTCTCTATTGAACTCAATCCCCTTGTTAATGAAGCCTAGCATCCCACAGGCCTTCTTAACTACCCTATCAACCTGTGCAGCGACCTTGAGGGATATATGGATTTGAACCCCAAGGTCCCTTTGTTCATCCACACTCTTAAGTAACTGACTATTATCCCTGTATTCAGCCTTCTGGTTTGTCCTTCCAAAATGCATCACCTCACACTTGTCCGGATTGAACTCCACCTGCCACTTTTCTGCCCAACTCTGCATCCTGTCTATATCCTCTTGTAACCTTTGACAACGTACAGCTCCATCCACAACTCCTCCGATCTTTGTGTCATCCGCAAATTTACTCACCCATCCTTCCGCCTCTCCATCCGGGTCATTTATAAAAATCACAAAGAGCAGGGGTCCCAGGACAGATCCCTGCGGCACTCCACTAGTCACTGACCTCCAGGCAGAATACTTTCCTTCCACTACTACCCTCTGCTTTCTTCCTTTAAGCCAATTTTTTATCCAAACAGCCAAGGTCCCACTTAGCCCATGCCTCATGACTTTCTGGATGAGTCTCTCTTGGGGGACCTTGTCAAATACCTTGCTAAAATCCATGTAGACCACATCTACCACCCTGCCCCCATCAATTTATTTTGTTACCTCTTCAAAACACTCAGTTAGGCTCGTGAGGCATGACCTTCCCTTCACAAAGCCATGTTGACTATTCTTGAGTAGACTGTACCTCTCTAAATGATCGTAGATCCTATCCTTAAGAATCCTTTCCAATAGTTTGCAGACCACCAACGTAAGACTCACCAGTCTATAGTTCCCAGGATTCTCCCTACTATCTTTTTTAAACAAGGGAACTACATTTGCCATTCTCCAATCCTCCAGCACCTCCCCTGCAGCCAAGGAGGATTCAAAGATTCTAGCTGCTGCCCCAGCGATGTCTTCTCTCACTTCCCACAGCAAGCTGGGGTGTATCACGCCCGGCCCTGACAATTTATAAATCTTGATGTTTTTAAGAAGATCCAACACTTCTTCTTTAATCTCCACATTATTAAGTACACAGGCCTGTTCTGTTTCGACTTCACCTTGATCAAGGTCCTTTTCACTTGTGAATACTGAAGCAAAGTATTCATTTATGACCTCCCCAACCTCCTCTGCCTCCAGACACATGTTACCTTCTTTATCCCTTAGCGGCCCCACCTTCATTTTTGTCATCCTTCTGATCTTCTCACACGCATAGAACGCCTTGGGGTTCTCCTTAATCCTACATGCCAAGGCCTTCTCATGCCCCCTTCAAGCTCTCCTGTCCTTTCTTAAGCTCCTTCCTGGCTACCCTATATTTCTCATGAGCCCCTCCTGCTTCTTATATCTAGCATATGCTTCCTTCTTCCTCTTGACAAGTTGCCTCATGTGTTTTGTCAGCCACGGTTCCCTTTTCCTACCATTTTTTCCTTGTCTCAGTGGGACAAACCTATCCTGAACCCAGCACAAGTGGTCCCTAAACTTCCTCCACATTACTTCTGTGCTTTCACCCTTGAACATCTGTTTCCAATTTACTCTCGCTAGTTCCTGCCTCATCCCTTCAAAGTTAGCCCTTCCCCAGTTATGCACTTTCCCATTTTGTCTGTTTTTATCCTTTTCCATAGCTATGCTGAAGCTAAGGGAGTTGTGGTCACTCTCACCAAAACGCTCCCCCACCAAGAGGTCTGTCACCTGACCAGGTTCATCACCCAGAACTAGATCCAGTTATAGTCTCTCCTCTCATCGGCCGGTCCACATACTGTGTCAAGAATCCTTCTTGAACACACCTGACAAATTCTGCCCCATCTATCCCCCAGGAGGTTCCAGTCAATATGAGGGAAGTTGAAATCACCCATAACTAACCATTTTAAAATCTGCCTGCTTATCTGCTCCTCGGTGTCCCAAGGGCTATTTGGGGACCTATAGACTACTCCCAGCACAGTGATTGATCCTTTCCTATTTCTGACTTCCACCCACACCGACTCAGAGGACATTCCCTCTGCAGCGTCCTCCCTTTCTATAGCCGTGATACTATACCTGACCAGTACCTCCCATCCTATTCCTTTTAAAACATCTAAACCCCGGTACCTGCATCATCCAATCCTGCCCTTCCTCCAGCCAACTTTCAGTAACGGCCACAACATCGTAGTTCCATGTACTGATCCATGCTCTAGGTTCATCCCCTTTATTCCTAATACTCCTAGCATTGAAATAGACACATTTCAACCCCTCTAACTGACTACATTTATGTTTTGTCCCCTACCTGTCCTCCTTCACCAACTCAGAACACATAGCATCATGCCTTTGTCCTTCTACCCTAATCTCTGCACTCACATTCTGATTCCCAACCCCCCTGCCAAACTAGTTTAAACCCTCCCCAGCAGCTCTATCAAACTTGCCCACCAGGATATTGGTCCCTTACCAGTTCAGGTGCAGCCCATCCTTTCTGTATAGATCAGACCTTCCCCAGGAGAGATCGCAATGATCCAGTAATCTGAACCCCTGCACCAACTCTTCAGCCACGCATTCATCTGCCATGACTTCCTGTTCCTACCCTCTCTGTCTCGTGGCACAGGCAGCAATCCTGAGATTACCACCCCCAAGGTCCTGCTTTTTAACTTCTGTCCTAACTCCCTATATTCCTTCTTCAGGACCTCATCCCTACTCCTATCTACGTCACTGGTCCCCGCGTGGACCATGACATCTGGCTGCTCGCCCTCTCTCCTGAGAACTCGATCTGAGATATCACGGACCCTGGCACCAGGGAGGCAACAGACCATCCAGGATTCTCGATCTCTCCCACAGGGCCTCTTATCTGTCCTCCTAACTATCGAATCCCCTATCACTACTGCTCTCCTCTTTTCCCTCCTTCCTTTCTGAGCTGGGAGTCCAGTCTCAGTGCCAGAGATGTAACCACTACAACTTGTCCATGGTAGGTTGTTCTCACCAACAGTACCCAAAACAGTATACTTATTGTTGATGGGAATGGCCACTGCTCTTTCTATTCCCCTTCCCACTCCTGACAGTCACTCAGTTACCTGTCTCCTGACTTTTAAGGGAGACTGTCTCCCTGAAACTCCTATCTATTTCTGCCTCTGCCTCCTGAATGATCCGAAGTTCATCCTGCTCCAGCTCCAGTTACCTAACTTGGTTTGTCAGGAGCTGCAGCTGGATGCACCTTTTGCAGGTGTAGTCATCAGGGACAATTGTGCCATCCCTGACTTCCCACATACTGCAAACGGAGCACTGGACTGCCCTATCTACTGTCTCCATTACCAACTCCTAAATTAATTAAATTAATTTTAAAAACTTACCCGACCTTACCTCACTGGGAGCAAGCTCATCCTCCGCCTCTTCTTGCCAAAGCCTCTCGAGCCAAAGCCTCAAAGCTCCACTCCTTCTCTGGCCGCTCTGCTTGAGCTACCCCTCTTTTCATGTGTTTGAGCTTTTCAATTTCCGATTGCCTAATCAAACTGCTTGGTCACCTGACCTCGACTGCCCAATCAGCTGGTCTGCTGAGTCTGAGCTATTCAAATCTCGACTGCCCAATCAACTGCTTTCTGCTGCTTCTGAGCTATTCAAATCTTGATTGACTTGATTGCGCAAACCAACTGCCAAAACTGCCAAGACCTCTCGAGCCAAAGCCTGAAAGCGCCACTCCTTCACCGGCCTGCTCACTCACTGGCCGCTCTCCACATATTCTCTCACCTGCCCACTGACATCTCCAATTTTCCAAACAAGGAAAAACTTACAGCAGTCAGTCAACTCAACAACCAGAAATCAGAATCAAGTTTATGTCACTGGAGCCAGCTACTCCCCCACCAACGACCACCTCTGCATGTTAGTGCCACTGAGTGTAGGTTTCAATATACTAAATTGACATTAATTCCAGTAATTCACACAAAAATAAAGAAATCCAATAGGACTTAAGAAAGGCTATACATAAAGGCTGACAGTCATTGTGCAAAAGAAGAAAAATTGTGTAAATAAAAAACCACTGAGAATATAACCATATAACAATTACAGCACGGAAACAGGCCATCTTGGCCCTCCTAGTCCGTGCTGAACGCTTACTCTCACCTAGTCCCACTGACCCGCACTCAGCCCATAACCCTCCATTCCTTTCCAGTCCTGATGAAGACCCTTGGACTGAAATATTGACTGTCTATTCACCTCCATAGGTGCTGCTTGTTCGTCTGAGTTGCATGCATGCTGCCCTCGATTTCCAACATCTGTAGAATCGCTTGTGTTTATTGTTGTACCTTAAAATTGGGTGCTGCTCATTAAACTGTGGTACTCGGATTGATTTCAAGCTCAATATTATTCATAAGCTGAATGCCTGATTCTCCACATTCAACATTGTTTCATAAACTAGGTATGACTTAGTCACCTTGACAAGGACAATTGTTTTCATCCCCAGATGGTGTTCGACCAGCATCACAAGTTCAGATGCAGGCACTGGATGGGATGAAATTTTATTGAATATATAACCATATAACAATTACAGCACGGAAACAGGCCATCTCAGCCCTTTTAGTTCTTGCCGAATACTTACTCTCACCTAGTCCCACCAACCTGCACTCAGCCCATAACCCTCCATTCCTTTCCTGTCCATATACCTACCCAATTTTACTTTAAATGACAATTCCGAACCTGCCTCTACCACTTCTACTGGAAGCTCATTCCACACAGCTACCACTCTCTGAGTAAAGAAATTCCCCCTCATGTTACCCCTAAGCTTTTGCCCTTTAACTCTCAACTCATGTCCTCTTATTTGAATCTCCCCTCCTCTCAATGGAAAAAGCCTATCCATGTCAACACTATCTATCCCCCTTATAATTTTAAATACCTCTATCAAGTCTCCCCTCAACCTTTCCTGCTCCAAAGAATAAAGACCTAACTTGTTCAACCTTTCCTTGTAACTTAGGTGCTGAAACCCAGGTAACATTCTCGTAAATCTCCTCTGTACTCTCTCTATTTTGTTGACATCTTTCCTATAATTCGGTGACCAGAACTGTACACAATACTCCAAATTTGGCCTCACCAATGCCTTGTACAATTTTAGCATTACATTCCAACTCCTATACTCAATGCTCTGATTTATAAAGGCCAGCATACCAAAAACTTTCTTCACCACCCTGTCCACACGAGATTCCACCTTCAGGAAAGTATGCACCATTATTCCTAGATCACCTTGTTCTACTGCATTATTCAATGCCCTACCATTTACCATGTATTATTTTGATTAGTCCTACCAAAATGTAGTACCTCACACTTATCAGCATTAAACTCCATCTGCCATCTTTCAGCCCACTCTTCTAACTGGCCTATACCTCTCTACAAGCTTTGAAAACCTACTTTATTATCCACAATGTCACCTATCTTAGTATCATCTGCATACTTACTAATCCAATTTACCACCCCATCATCCAGATCATTAATGTATATGACAAACAACATTGGACCCAGTACAGATCCCTGAAGCACACCACTAGTCACCGGCCTGCAACCTGGCAAACAGTTATCCTCCACTACTCTCTGGCATCTCCCATCCAGCCACTGTTGAATCCATTTTACTACTTCAATATTAACACCTAACGATTGAAACTTCCTAACTAACCTTCCATGTGGAATCTTGTCAAAGGCCTTACTGAAGTCCATATAGACACCATCCACTGCTTTACCCTCGTCAACTTTCCACGTAACCTCTTCAAAAAATTCAATAAGATTTGTAAAGCTTGACTTTCCACGCACAAATCCATGTCGACCGTTCCTAATCAGACCCTGTCCATCCAGATAATCATATATACCATCTCTAAGAATACCTTCCGTTAATTTGTCATGTACAACAAGCAAAGGGAAGATCATTAATCCTACCAAACAAAAAGGCATTTAGTCTTTTTCTTCTTGGATTGTGCTCAGATGACTTTTTAAACTCTGAATCTGAGGCTCCTGAGGAAGCCAACATCGGATGCAGAGGCATTTCTGGAGATGAGGCAGGAGGTGCACCCTGGCACTATTGGTCCAGGGCATGGGCACTAGGTTCCAAATGCTCTCTTTCTACTGGAGCTGTCATGAGCCGGAAATTTCCAACAGTCGGGGAAATGTTGCATTTCTTCAAATACACCCCTCATTATTTTTTTCCCTGTCTGCCCGCTAATTGTTTCCCACGATAGGGCTTGCTGGTGAGAGCTTGCCTGGGGAGCTGCGGGCAAGCAGGCAGGCAAACAGCGTGATGCAGCCAGAGCTGAGTGGATGTATTCGGGGTCAGTACTGACATGTTGGCCTGGAACAGGAAATCCTTCCAGAAAAGTGGAGGATTGTGTGGAGATTTGTTGCTGGTATTTTTCCAGTGTCTTGAGATGCCAGTTGCAAATTTCAAAAAAAAACAACATGGGTCTTCACCTTAAAATATACTTTTCCTCAATTGATCAAAGATTATGCTGGTGCATTGAAAACAGTGGTGAATTGTCATCAACACTTGTCTTTCCTAAATGGTGGCTCCCAAGATACCAGTAGAGCTCCATATTTTATAGGATTACACTGCAAACCTTTATAGTGGAGCAGAGTTGATTGTTGGAAACCTTCATCTTGTAGATGATTGTCAAGCCCCTCGAATGTGAACAAGTCAGTGATGGCTTGGAGCTCAATCTCAGAGTATGCCAAAGAGTAGGATCGTAAGCATGGTACTGAAGTTCTGGGGACCTGGTTTCTTAATGTACATATTTACACATTCTCATTAATTCTGGGCATCAGTTCCACTCCTGCAGGAAATCTGAGGGGAGAAGCAGAGTTTCAGCTAGGGGTGTTGAGAATACTAGGGACAATGATGTAGCCTCACTTGACACCAGCCTTCACTAAGATTGACTTCATTTTAAACCTCTTAGTTTGTATCATACAGCTAGAGGGATATTGTTTCCATTAAAGGGAACAGAATTAAAATGGAGGAACTAAAGATGTATCTGGCAAGTCAATAAAGTCTCTTTTCATGCAAAGAGTAGAAGTAATCTAGAACTTATTGTCTGTAAGGGTAATGCCAACAGAATTGATCAGTGCCACCAAAAGGAAATTGGATGGGGGCTTGAGAGGGAATACCTTGCAGAGCTTTGTAGAAAGAATGGTTGTAATGGATATTGGCATGGTGTCAGTGGGTGGATGTAGTCTAGCCTATCACAGGCAAAACCCTCCCCACCATTGAGTATATTTACATAGTGCACCCCATCATCCATAGTCTAATGGACATTGGCATGGTGTCAGAATCAGAATCAGGTTTATTGTCACCGGCATGTGACGTGAAATTTGTTAACTTAGCAACAGCAGTTCAATGCAATACATAATTTAGCAGAGAAAGAAAAAATAATAAATAAAATAAAACAAAACATAATAATAAATAAACAAGTAAATTACATATATTGAATAGATTATTAAAAATGTGCAAAAGCAGAAATACTGTACATTGAAAAAGTGAGGCAGTGTCCAGAGCTTCAATGTCATTCAGAAATTGGATGGCAGAGGGGATGAAGCTGTTCCTGAATCACTGAGTCTGTGCCTTCAGGCTTCTGTACCTCCTACCTGATGGTAACAGTGAGAAAAGGGCATGCCCTGGGTGCTGGAGGTCCTTAATAATAGACACTGCTTTTCTGAGACACCGCTCCTTAAAGAGGTCCTGGGTACTTTGTAGGCTAGTGCCCAAGATGGAGCTGACTAGATTTACAACCTTCTGCAGCTTCTTTTAGTCCTGTGCAGTAGCCCCTCAATACCAGACAGTGATGCAACCTGTCAGAATGCTCTCTATAGTATAACTATAAAAGTTTTTGAGTGTATTTGTTGACATGCCAAATCGCTTCAAACTCCTAATAAGGTATAGCCGCTGTCTTGCCTTCGTTATGACTACATCAATGTGTTGAGACCAGCTTAGATCCTCAGAGATCATGACACCCAGGAACTTGAAGCTCCTCACTCTCTCCACTTCTCATCCCTCTGTGAGGATTGGTATGTGTTCCTTCGTCTTACCCTTCCTGAAGTCCACAATCAGCTCTTTTGTCTTACTGACGTTGACTGCAAGGTTGTTGCTGCAGCACCATTCTGCTAGTTAGCATATCTCACTCCTGTGTGCCCTCTCTTCACACCTGAGATTCTACCAACAATTCTACCAGCAGCAAATCCATAGATGGTATTTGAGCTATGCCTAGCCACACAGTCATGTGTAGAGCAGTGGGTTAAGCACACAGCCTGAGCAGTCAGCAGGTGGATGTAGTCTCGTCTATCACTAGAAAAGCCCTCCCCACCATTGAGTATATTTACATAGTGCACCCAATCATCTAGGGCACACACTCTTCTCGCTCTACCATCAGGCAGGAGGTAGATAAGCCTTAACTCCAGCAGCACCAGGTTCATGAACAGCTATTACCCTACAACCATCAGGCTCCTGAAATGGTGCGGATAACTTCAATCACTACTACTCTGAACTGATACTGCGACTCACTTTCAAGAATTCTTTACAGCTTGGGTTCCCAGTATTGGTTTTATTTGCAATTTGTCTTTTGCATGTTGATGTTTCTCAGTCTTTGTCTGTTCTTGTATAGTTTACCTGTAAAATTATATTGTATGTATTTCTTTTTCCTGTAAATACCTACAGGAAAATGAATCTCAAGGTGTGATGGTATTGCTCTTTATCCACAAAGCCCTAAACTGAAAAGAAAATTTAAAGTCCTATCCAATATATGTAGGTATCTATCTTTACATACCCTCACTATTGGAGGTTATACTATATAAACCTACTCTTCAAAGACTGTCTTACTTTCCTGTCTAGTCTAGTCTCTGCAGCAAAGTCTAGTTGTCAATACCCACTATTTGAGTGGTGAGTCACCCTCCCTACCAAGAAGAAAGTACTTCCAGTACTTTAAATAAAGTTTATTTTATTTTTAATGATACATGTTTAAATTTGGACAAATAGTTCTTAACACACATTTAAAACTCGCATAGGCTTTCTGATTTATGAAAGGTTTCTGAATTACAAAAGATTTCCAAACAGAAGTACAATTCTTACAAAACTAAATAACATGCCAACGAGTTGGAGACAAGCAAGATGTCCGTAACAGCTAGTTCTGGCACCCCATCTTTCTGTCATTGCTAACAATCCCCAATGAGTTCTATTATTCATTCTGCTTTGCTACCAGTTGACATTATCTCCATGTGATCTTACAAATGCCTTTGCTGGGACAAAGCAATTCACACAGATGGCCTAAAATCTTCTGGGGACAGAGATTTCAGGCACCCAAAATTGATCCTGTGAGAGCTGACTCTCTGAAAACTCAAATATCCAAACTATTGATTGATCAACCATACCTGTAACCACGTTTGATGTGCTAGGTGACAAAATCAATCTGGTCTGCAAGCTGCCTTGAACTCTGTCACAGTGGTGTAAATAACTTAGTCAGTGCTGTATGTTTTGTTGCTGTATGATTAAACATAGGCCTACAAAACCTCACTGTTTACAACAAGAAGGTAAGCAAGAAATATTGGTTAGGCGTTTAACTTTGTCAAAAGCAACTCTGACCCTTTGGAAAGTTCATGCTGTTGTGCTAGAAAGTTGAGATCAGCAATAAGCCTCCTGGGCCCTAGAAAGTGAATAACCATCACAAAGGTAGTATAGGATAACATATACCTATGTAAAGGGGGTTTCTTCTTTTTTCTTTGTTACTGTGTATGTAATCAAAATGGCTTCTTTGTTTTGTTAAAAGCAGGAATGCTTCTTTGTTGCGAGAGAGTGCTGGAAGCTTGTTTGGGTTAAAATTTACTGATAACGAGAATTGTATTCCTTTGTAAACCAAGTGGGGATTAATGTTGTTCTTTCTTCTGAGTCTGTAAGCTATTGTTGACGGGCTTTTGGGCAGATTGGCGCGAGGGGGTTGAGAGAGAGGACGCCATGCTGTAAGCTGGGCGAGGAACGGATCCCACGCGGGGGTGTCCGAGGCCAGGAGGTACTCCGAGGGGGTGGATGAAGCTAGATGTGCTTGGTTGACCACTTCGGAGGGTCCTGAGCTGCGAGTCGAGGAGTTCCGTGTAGAAGATTGTACTGGCAACAACAGACCGGTAGAACATGAGAAGGAGAGGCCTGCTTTTTCAAACTGCCTCAATCTCCTCAGGAAGTAGAGGTGACTCTGGCCCTTCTTGTACACAGCCTCTGTGTTGGTGCTCCACTCAGGTCTGTCATCCAGGTACCTGTAGGTCCTCGCCACATCCACGTCCTCACCTTCAATAGTAACAGGGAGCAGTGCAGGCTTAGTTTTCCTAAAGTCCATCACCATCTCCTTTGTCTTACTGATGCTGAGCTGCAGATGATTCAGCTTGTGCCATTTGACGAAGTCCTCCACCAGGGCCCTGTGTTCATCCTCCTGTCCCCCCTTTATACCCCCAACTGTCGCTGAGTCAGAGAATTTCTCCAGATGACAATACTCAGTGCAATATCTAAGGTCCAAGGTATTCAGGGTAAAAAGAAGGGAGTCAATATAGTCCCCTGTGGAGCCCCAGTGCTGCTAATAGCCATGTCTGACATGCAGCTCTGCAGACGCACAAACTGTGGTCTCCCATTATCCAGGATACGATGGAAGTGCCAGCCTGCGTTGAAGGGAGCTTTTCCCCCAGCATGATCCTCACAGTGCTGCCCTGCTTATACAGATGGGAGGAGGCTCTGTTCAGCAGGTAGATGACAGCATTGTCAACTCCAATGTGCTGGTAGGCAAACACCAGGGGATCGAGGGCTGATCTGACCAGTGGTCGGAGGTGAGATAGGACCAGCTTCTCTAGGGTCTTCATGACGTGTGAAGTCAGGGCCACTGGCCAGTAGTCATTCAAGACTTTCAGTTGGTCCTTCATGGGTACTGGGACCATACATGATGTTCTCCATATAGTTGGGACCATTTCCGGGCTGGTACTCATATTAAAAATGCACTGGATAATCCATACAGCTGCCTAGCACACTCCTTCAGGACCTTGTGCTTCAGTCCATCAAGTCCCAATTCTTTGCTGTGTCTGAGTTTCTCTGGGGCCCTTCTCACCTGCTCAGTAGCAAAGGTGAGTCCATGATGACTGAGGGAGTTTGGTGAGAGGTGGGGGGCTAGGGGAGGTAAAGATCAGGGCAATGGCTGGTATGTGGAGGTTTGAATGGTAGGTACAGGGGGAGGAGGGAATGAAGTCAGTGGTAGCCTGTGTTGTTCATCCGTGTAGAACTGGGGCGGGGGAGAGGCATTGGGTGCCTCGGCACCTGGATTGGTGTGCTGAGGGGGTGTGAACAGGAAGGTAATTGTCAAACCTACTGAACAATTCATTTAACTCACTAGCCCGTTCATGGGAGCATTTCGAGGTTTTACAGCTAGGCTGATATCAGAAATACACTGACAGAGGAAAAGGGGAAATCAAATACTGTTTAGTAGATATTTACATAGGCATTTGAATAAGTAAGGTGTAGATATCCACAAACTTCCTGTGGAAGTGTGGGATTTGTGCAGATGGGCAAAATAGTCAGCATGGATATTATAAATTACAGGCTTATTTCTGACATATTGACACCCTCGCTAAATATCTGCCACTCTCTTTTAAGAATCTTCTTAAACATTTGACTAAACATTTGACCATATTTTCATGCACCTCTTTGTAACTCAGCAGCAGTTTTGTGTGTTGATGCTTTCTGAAAGCGTATCAAGATGATTTACTTTCTCAAATGAGCTTTAAGTGACAGGCGTCATTCCTGTGGTTGCACCCTCCAGCCAAACTATTCCAGAGCACTTACCATACTAGCATGTATCTGACAATATGGAAACTTGGGTTCCTTTTACAAACAAAAGGACAAATTTAACCCTGCTAACTACCACTCAGTCATCAGCAAGGTGGTGGAAGGTTGACATTAGTAGTATCGAGTAGCACCTACCAATAGAAACCCATTCAATGGTATTCAGTTGGATTTGGCCAGGCCCAGATCGTATCTTGATCCATAACTGGACCCAAGAGATTCTAGAAGTGTGCTGAGAATAATCGTCTTTCTTTCTTTTCTTTTTCAATCTTTTTATAAATTTTATATATAAAAAAACATAACATAGTATTGTATTAAATAGGTTATAAATACATTAGACTTAGAATTAAATTCGTAACAAGGTAACAATATCTTATTAAGCTATCAGCAAAAAGAATCGTACAATAATCAATCTAACCTATATTGATTATACATGAAAAAGGTTAAAAATAATCATCAAAAGAAAAAAATATAAATATAGGAAAAAAAGTATATTAAAAAAAATAAAAAAAATAAACCTAAACTAACATGGGCAATAATAATAGTTTATATGTATATGATAGTGTCAAGAACTCCGGAACTCCATACCAGAACAAGAATAAAAAGAGTAAAGGTCCGGAAGAAGCCAAATTAATTCATATGAAAGTGTCGAATGAATGGTCCCCAAGTTTCTTCAAATTTAATTGATGAATCGAAAATAGTACTTCTAATTTTTTCTAAACTCAGACAAGAAATAGTTTGAGAGAACCACTGAAATGTGGTAGGAGGATTTACTTCTTTCCAATTTTGTAAAATAGACCTTCTGGCCATTAATGTTACAAAGGCAATCATTCGTCTAATTGAAGGGGAAAGTCAACTATCATCCTCATTTGGTATACCAAAAATTGCAGTAATAAAATGAGGTTGTAAGTCAATATTCCAAATTGAGGAAATGGTAGCAAATATGTCCTTCCAATAGTTATGTAAGGTAGGACATGACCAAAACATGTGGGTCAATGAAGCCACATCTGAATGACATCTGTCACATTGAGGATTAACATGAGAATAAAACCAAGCAAGCTTAGAGAATAATTGTCATTGACAGTCAAATGACAAGCAACAGCAATTCTGATACAGAATCTTGACCCAAGATATGGACCATCTCTTTACCTGAATGGTTGCTACTTAACCTGACAAATTCCTCAAGCAGTTTATTCTTTTGCCTTTGAGATGCATAACGCAAAGGAAGGTGGTTGTGGTTATTGGAGATCAACCATCCTATCCCCACGGTATCACTGCAGAAGATGCACAGGCAGTACCTTGGGCTCAACATCTTCAGTTATTTCATGAATGGCCTTGCCCCCATTGGATCAGAAGTGGGAATGCTCCTCAGCTAATGAAGCAGCCCATGTCTGCACATAGCAAAACCTGGGCTACACTCAGATGTAGGCTGACAAGTGCATCCGCACCACAGAAGTGCCAAACAGTAAACATCTCCAGTAGCAAACACAGGACAATTCTCACTTCTCTCCCCACCCCAGAAAATGGTAACCAACTGTTGACCTTCTCCTGCTCTGACAATAGTGATCATTCCCAACCATAAGTATCCTGGAACATCACCGTTGCCTGGAAGCTCAACCAGGCCATAGATGCCATAACTACATAAGCAGTTAGAGAGCAGTTGTCCTCCAGTGAATCCTGCCACTGGATTTGGGATACAGTCACAGAATTCCCTTCAGAAGTAGTTTCTCTTGTTTGAGCAATACTTGTAACTGTCAACAGATGGCAGTGCTGTACCACTCTGAGCTCAGAGATCGACCTTGTGGAGATCAGAAAGGAACATTATATTCAAACCATAGAAGGATAGGATAAAAACACAAGATGCTGGCAGAACTCAGCAGGCCAGACAGCATCTATGGGAGGAGGTAGTGACGACGTTTCGGGCTGAAACCCTTCATCAGGAGTCAAAGATAGGATGAGTTTATTTTTAAATACATAAACCTAGATCACTTTTTGTTGAGATTTTACAGTTGAAACAATAATTAGATGTTACAGCCTGCAGATTTTCTCTTGTTTGCTTCTTGCAGACTGACTGCTTTCAATAAGAGAAAGAAGAATTTGGTTGTTTCTGAGCCTTGTGTGACCATAAGACATAGGAGCATAATTAGCCATTCGGCCCCTCGAGTCTGTTCTGCCTTTCCAACTTGGGTGATTTATTATCCCCCCTCAACCTCATTCTGCCTTCTCCCCATAACCTTTGAGGCCTTGACTAATATAACATTAGATGGAACATCTAATGATTAAGTGCCATCCGTTCTACTTACCGAGCAAGTTCTTCTCTGTGATCCTGACCACAGGTTACATACTGCCAAACACCAATGTTAAGTAAGCACTCAATATATTGAGTGCTGCAACCATCAGACAAGAACTGTTACCCCAACACCTTTCAAATGATGGCTGGGTACTTCTATCAAACCTGTTTGAAGAAATCTCTGCCCAAATATCATCAAGATATCAGCTGCAGCACCAGGGGTCCCAACTGCTATACTACCAAAAGGAGTGACTACCGTTCCATCCCTAGACCGCAGTTCAGGAAATTTGATTGCCTGGCTGCCCTCCTCCTACCTGCATACAGGCAGAGGTTAAAGAGCAAGGCGCCAGAGATAAGGACAATGAAGAGGTGGCTGCAGGTGGCAAAGGAGCAGTTACAGGACTGCTTTGAGTCAGTGAACTGGACCACGTCCAAGGACTTGTCAGAAGATCTGAACGGATGCACCACATTTGACGCTGCCTTTATAAAAGCAGTCATGCACAAGTGTGTCCCCACATCATCATTTAGGGTCATCCCCAACCAGAAGCCCCTGGATGAACCAAGAGATCCACAATCTGCTAAAAACCAGATCATTGGTGTTCAGGTCTGGTGACAAAGTAAAATGCAAAACGTCCAGGTACGATTTCCAGAAAGGAAACTCATGTGTAAAGTGGCAATTACAGACCAAACCTGAATCACTGAAGGATGTTTGACAGCTATGGCAGGCCTTGATTGCTATTACCTCACACAAAGTGAAACCAAGTGACATGTGACATCCTTCAGAAAGGTGAACTTACGAAAAGCATCTGGCCCCCACCGGGTATCTCGTCAAGTACTGAAGACCTGTGCTGATCAACTGACTAGAACGTTCACTGAGATCTTCAACCTCTTGCTTCAAAAGTCTTGGGTACCCAGCTGATTCAAGCAGGCTTCAGTTATCCCAGTGCCCGAGAAGAATGTAGTAACCTTCCTCAATGACTATTGTTAGTAGCACTTGCATCTACAGTGATGAAGTGCTTTGAGAGGCTGGGGATGAAACACATCAACTCCTGCCTGAGAAATGATTTGGATCCACACCAATTTGCCTACGCTCGGTCCGCCAGAGAAAACAGGATCTCCCAGTGGCCACACATTTTAATTCCACGTCCCATTCCCATTCTGATATGTCTATCCATGGCCTCCTCTACTGTCAAGATGAAGCCACACTCAGGTTGGAGGAACAACACCTTATATACTGGCTGGGTAGCCTCCAATCTGATGGCATGAACATTGACTTCTCTAACTTCCCTTAATGCCCCTCCTCCCCTTCTTACCCCATCAGTGACTTATTTAGTTGTTTGTTTTTTTTTCTCTCTCTCTGCCCATCAATCTGCCTGTTCTCCATCTCCCTCTGGTGCTTCCCCCACCCCCTTTCTTTCTCCTGAGGCCTTCCTTCCCCTGGTTCTTTCCCTTCTCCAGCTCTGTATCACTTTCACCAATCACCTTTCCAGCTCTTAGCTTCATCCCACCCCCTCTGGTCTTCTCCTATCATTTCGCATTTCCCCTCCCCCCACTACTTTCAAATCTCTTAGTATCTCTCCTTTCAGTTAGTCCTGATGAAGGGTCTCGGCCCGAAACGTCGACAGTGCTTCTCCCTATAGATGCTGCCTGGCCTGCTGTGTTCCACCAGCATTTTGTGTGTGTTGCTTACTGGAGTAACAGGTCTACAGTAGACACCATTTCATTGGCTCTTCACTCAAACCTGGAACTACTTGGCAGTGAAAATGCATACATCAGGATGCTCTGCACTGACTACAGTTCAGCATTCAGTAGCATCATCCCTTTAAAACTAATCATTAAGCTCCAAGATCTAGGCCTCAGTACTTTCTTGTGCAAATGGATCCTTAATTTCCTCACTTGAAGACCTCAATCAGTTCAGATTGGCAACATCTCCACAATCACCATCAGCACAAGTGCACAGTTCTACTCGCTTTACATTTCTAACTTTGAGGCTACCGTGCTGTCATCAACAAGCTTAAGTATAACAAACACTGTTGTCAGTATCAAAGGTGGTGAAGAATCTGCATATTGGAGGGAGATTGAAAACCTGGCTCAGTGGTGTCACAACAACAACCTCTCATTCAACGTTGGCAAGCTGAAGGAGCTGATTATTGACTACAGGAGGAGGAAACCAGAGATCCATGAGCCAGTCCTCATCGGGGGATCAGAAGTGGAGTGGGTCAGCAACTTTACCTTCCTCAGGTTTAACATTTCAGAGGATGTGTCCTGGGTCCAGCTCGTAAGTGCCATTACAAAGGGAATATGGCAGTGCCTCTAATTCCCTAGAAATTTCTGAAGATTTGGCATCTCATCTGAAACTTCGCCAATCTATAGATGAGTGGGGGAGAGTATAGTAATTGGTTGCATCAGGGCCTGGTAGGGAAACACCAATGCCGTTGAATGGAACAGAATACAAAAAGTAGTGGATACAACCCAGTCTAATCATGATAAAGCCCCTCCTCCCACCCTCCATTAAGCACATCTATAAGAAGCAGTGTTGCAGGAAAGCAGAATCCATCAAGGACCCCCACCATCTAAGACATGCTCTCTTCTCACTGCTGCCATCAGGAAGGAGGTGCAGGAGCCTCAGGACCCACACCACCAGGCTCAGGAACAGTTATTACCCCTCAACCAAAAGACTCTTGAACTAGAGGGGGTAACTTCACTCAATTACAGTCACACCAATACTGAACTTTTCCCACAACCAATGGACTCACTTTCAATGATGTTCTCAATATCTATTGCTTATTTATTATTATTCTTTCTTTTCCTATTTGCAGAGTTTGTTGTTTTTTACACATTGGTTGCCTGTGGATCTTTCTGTGTGGCTTTTCATTAATTCTGTGGGGTTTCTTTGTATTTACTGTGAATCTCAGGGTTGTACATGGAGAGATTTATGTACTGAGATAAGAAATTTACTTTGTACTGTTATAAAGGTACCACAGCTCTGAGGGGCCGAAGGAGCGGGAGCAGCCCCCTCCTTCTGGAGAATTGCAAGATCGCTATTAATTCGGGACTCGGAAGTGAGAGACAATGCAACGGTTCTGGCCATTGTTCTTAGAGGCACCTGTGTGTCCCTGCTACGTGACAGCTGCCATGGATTTGGACACCCTCGGGCCATGTGGGGGTGGAGGTTGCATCCCCCTACTTTGATGGACAGCTACAACTCTGCAAGTAAAGATAAAAGCGGACTGCAGGAGGCGGTACCGGAGCAACGCACCCGAAGGAGACGCTCGCTCAGTGCTCCCGTGATAGCTGGAAGCCACTCAACGCCACGTGTGCTCCGTAACTCCTTTTCCTGGGGAGCGGGTGGCTGATCCTACCGAGAAGGACTTCGAACTAACAACGGGGAAACCAACGCTCCCCTGATTTTAACGGAGTGGTCATAAAGACACGGGCAAGTCTTCTTTTCGTTCTCGCCGAGTGCTCTAAGACACGTGACACCCAACAATTCCTCGAAAGACTTTTGAATGACTCTTTAGATTGACAATGGACAGAAAAATATTATCCCCTGGACAACAGCCGAGATTAATGATGATTATGACTATATCCGGGCTTTAGATTGCGTATTGGTGATGTGCATTATCTGAATGTTTGCATTAACCTTACTTTTGTGCCCCTTTATAAATAAAAACGTTTGAAAATAGTGACATCAGACTTCAACAGACCTCTCTATCTTTGCTGGTAAGTTATCCAGTTATGGGATACGTAACAACTTGGGTTTCTCGTCCGGGATTTGACACCAAATTGGGAGGCCAGTGAATCGGGCTTGTAAATCAAAAACTTGTATCTGGTTACGCGGGTAGCCAGACGGGAAACCAGCAAAGATGGACGTGGGTGAATTTATGGAAAACCCGACGGTGGGGGCGCTAGAGGCGGCCACCAAATCAGACTTGTTATATTTGGCGAAGGGGTTGAACCTCACAGAAGTGAGGTAGTCCATGAAAAAGCGGGAGGTACGAAGGGCCATAACTCAGTATTATGTTGGGAAGAATGTGTTTGAAGATGAGGTATTGGAAGATCTCCCTGACAAAGTACCATCAAGTGGGACGGTTCAGTTAGAGGTGGAGAAATTAAAGTTGGAACGTGAACTTAAGTTAAAAGAGCTGGAAGTGGCTGAGAGAGAGAGCTGTGAATGAGAGCAGTTTAAATCTGGCCAGTTTTGATTTGGCCGAGACGTCTTTGCTGACCCTGTGCCATGTGGGTTTAGAGGGTGGTAAGACGAAGAGTAGTAAAGTGAAAGGGCGTAAGGGAAAGGAGATAGATCTGCCTTTAGCGAAGAGAAAGGTCCTAAACGTAGGAGATAAAGATGAGAAACAGATAAAGCTGTTGAAAGGTCCAGAGTTGGACATGGATGATCTGTCTGGTTTGGCAGAATTGTTTGAAGAACTTGAGAGTTCTAAAGGTGTTCCCGATAATGAGAGGAGGGCAGTCCTAGATGGAAAGGATACACTTGCCTCGAAGGAGTCTGCTGAAAGGGCCGAGGAGGTCGTTTCAGCTCGCAGGGTTGCGTCTTCCCCGGGTGGGAGCTGCCCAGAGAGTAACTGGGAGGATCGGGGGAAGTTAGAATTTGAAAAAGGTACGGGTGTTGAAAGCCTGGAAGAGGCCAATGTCCCGTTTGAGTTGGGATGCCCGAGGTGCTGAACCTGGTAACGGAGCTCAGAAGAAGTCTGAGGTATCTGATTCAGTGGAACGGGGCAGCCGTCCTTGTGGGTCAGATAGACTTGGTTCAGTGGGAAAAGGGTTAACCTTGGTAACCGGGGAAAGTGTGAGTTCCCCGGCGTCTGTACTTGAAGGAGTGTTCAAAGTTAATGCAGAATTTAAGAATGGGTTGTCAGCGAAGGAAACGAAAAGTCTGTAGTTTCCAAATCGAAGGAAGAAATCTTAAACCTGGCAGATCGCTCACAGAGTGAGCCGGGGAATAGCGGGCCTCCCACTCTATTGTTATGCCAGGATGGGGTGTGAAAAGGCTGCCTTTGACAGGCTACTTGAGCGAAGAGTTCGAATCAAACACCAATAGCCTGAAGGGGACTGATAAAAGGGCCAGCCACCTGGGTAAGATCGAAGAAGTGGGTGAAAAGGGTCTAAGTTTGGGGCATGGTTTTGCAAAAATAACCCCGATGAACGAAGCTGGCGGGAGTTCACCACGAAAAATTACTCAAGTTCCCCACGGGGAGGCTCGCCGAAAAAGAGGCGACGGTTAATGGAGATGCCATTGTTAGACAGCCAGGCAGGTTGAACGGGTTTGTGCCAAAGCCTGTGAATAATAAAGACAGCCCCTTTGGAGACTTGCTGGCTACGTAAAACGACTGAAACGATCAGTGTTCGCATAAACTTTTGAAAATGCATCTAAGCTAAGGGCATCCCTCCTTAGTTTTGTTGTGAAAAAAAAATACTCATAAATAGATGATTATTGAATTGAAGTCTGATGCTACAAGTCTTTAGTACTGTATGCGATTTTAAGATATTAAAGAAAGGGGCACTGTAATCGTTAACTAGTTAGATACTGACTTGAATAACGGTAGTATTCAGTGAAGAGAAAAAGCTTGGGTATTGTGTTAGAGTAAAAGTCCTGTAAGGCACTGTACAACTCCATTTTTTTAACTGCTGGTAAAAAAACGCAGTTTTAGAGGGGAGGTGTTATGAAGGTACCACAGCTCTGAGGGGCCGAAGGAGCGGGAGCAGCCCCCTCCTTCCGGAGAATCGCAAGATCGCTATTAATTCGGGACTCGGAAGTGAGAGACAATGCAACGGTTTTGACCATTTGTTCTTAGAGGCACCTGTGTGACGTGCAAGTCCCGGCTACGTGACAACTACCATGAACCTGAACACCCTCGGGCCATGTGGGGGTGGAGGTTGCATCCCCCTACTTTGATGGACAGCTACAACTCTGCAAGTAAAGATAAAAGGGGACTGCAGGAGGCGGTACCGGAGCAACGCACCCGAAGGAGATGCTCGCTCAGTGCTCCTGTGGCTGGAAGCCACTCAACGCCACGTGCGCCCCTAACTCCTTTGCCTGGGGAGCGGGTGGCTGATACTACCGAGAAGGATTTCGAACTAACAACAGGGAAACAACGCTCCCCTGATTTTAACGGAGTGGTCAAAAAGATACGGGCAAGTCTTCTTTTCGTTCTCACCGATTCCTCTAAGACACGTGACACCCAACAATTCCTCGAAAGACTTTTGAATGACTCTTTAGATTTCCAATGGACAGAAAAATATTATCCCCTAGACAACAGCCGAGATTAATGATGATTATGACTTTATCCGGGATTTAGATTGCGTATTGGTGATGTGCATTATCTGAATGTTTGCATTAACCTTACTTTTGTGCCCCTTTATAAATAAAAATGTTTGAAAATAATGACATCAGACTTCAACAGACCTCTCTATCTTTGCTGGTAAATTATCCAGTTACGGGATACGTAACAGTACTTTAATTAAGAACCTTTCAACCTCTGCTTTAAATATACCCATTAACTTAGCCTTCACAGCCGTCTGTGACAATGAATTCAATAGATTTACCACCTTCCGGCTAAAGAAAATCCTCCCCATCTCTGTTATGAAAAGACATCTTTGTATTTCAGGGCTGTACCCTCTGGTTGTAAACTCCCCCACTATAGAAACATTTTCTCCACATTCACTCTGTCTAGGCCTTTCAATATTCAACAGCTTTCAATGAGATCCCCTTCACTTTTCTAAACTCCAACAAGTACAGGCCCAGCGCCATTCTCCATTCCTCATATGTTAACCCTTTAATTCTGGGTATCATTCTTGTGAACTTCCTCTAGAGACCCTCTCCAGTACCAGCTCATCCTTTCTTAAAACTGCTCATCGTAATCCAAATGCAGTCTGACTAATAAAGCCCCAGTTCATTGTGAAAATTACTAAAATTTGTTCCTTAAGAAGCAATTCTTTCATACTCTGACAGCAATAAACTTCATTTGTGATGGTTTACTGAAGTACCATTTCTACTTTCTGTTTTACCCATGGTGTGGTGACCTAACATGGGGTATTAGGAGTAGGGTCAATCTTCCTCTGTCAGAGTCCGAGTGGGTGAGCCACTACCACCGCTACTGGCCGCTCAGTGCAGATGCTCAGGATCTACTGTTCATTCCCCCCCAACCTCAAACTTTGTTCTGAATAACTTATGGAAGTTGAATCTCCAGCAATTTTCACAAATTTAGCATCTTATTGCCACTTCTTGGGAAGGAAATGATAACAAATTTATGTGCAGCAAACTGTCACAAATAACAATATGGTAATGACCGAATAATCTAATACTGGACTATTTGCATTTTGGAATAAAGGAATATACTGGGTTCTGTTTGAGTACTTGGATAACATGAAAATCACACCCATTCTTACAGACAATGAGATGGAAGGATAAAACACATTTACCACAGAAGCAGGTGGAGAGACATTTGTAAAATGAAACCTCATGTTACATTGACTGGCGTCTAGGAAATAATAATTTAAAATAAGATGAACTTTACAGCCCAATTCCTGATACACCACAGGTGGACGGGGTCGGAATTAGAGTCTGATTATCACTGACATACTGTTGAGAATGGTGTTGCTTTGCGGCACAGAGTGCAGTACATTATTAAAAAAACTACTCTCAAATGAGAAAATCTGCAGGTGCTGGAAATCCAAGCAACACACACAAAATACTGGAGGGACTCAACAGGCCAGGCAGCATCCACGGAAAAGAGTACAGTCAATGTTTCAGCCTGAAACTCTTCAGTCTGAAGGGCTACTCATTGCAATAAGAAATATAAAACAGACAAGAAGAGCAAAACGTGAGGAAGCATTCACTGGTTCATAGACCATTCAGAAATCTGGTGGAGGTGGTGAAGAAGCTGTTCCTAAAATGTTTAGTTCATGTCTTCAAGCTCTTGTACCTCATCCACGATGGTTGAAATGAGAAGGCAGCATGCCCTGGATAGTGGAGATCATGGTTTTCATAACTCGGGGCATTGGATACAGGAGTTGGAGATGCTATGTTGAAGTTGTACAAGTATTGATGTGGCTGAATTTACAGTATTGTGTGTAGATCTGGTCACCTACCTAAGGAAAGTTATCAATAAGCTCGAAAGAGTGCAGAGAAAACTTGCCAGGATGTTGCCAGGAAATGAGGTCCTGAGTTACAGGGAAAGGGAGGAGGGATTAAAACAAAAAGGATCTGCAGAGGATGCCCATCTTGCACCAGTTGGTAAAATACGATCTTCCCCAGAGTGGAGCAATTCTACAATGCCATCCTGGAGAGCATCCTCACATCAGCCATAACTGTCTGGTTTGGTGCAGCATCCTCTCAGAATATGTGAAAACTACAGTGAACTGTCAGCTCAACAGAAAAGGTCATTGACTACAGTCTATCATCACTGCAGGACTTGTCTGCGACAAAGAAGCAGTTAGGAAAAATCATTACAGATACTTCACACTCTGCAAACTTGCCTTTTTCAAAAGCTCCTGTTGGGAAAGCCCTATAGGGCTATCAAAACAAAAAACTTCAAAATATTCGAAGTACTTTTATTATCAGAGTATGTATGCAGTACACAACCCTGAAATTCGTCTTCCCCACAGACAGTCACGAAACAAAGAAGAACCATGGAACCAACCTGTTCGTAGAGAAACATCAAGCATCGACCCCTCTCCCCAAAGCAAGCAAAAAAAAATCAAGCAAACGGCAGCAAAGAAGAGTGAAACACGAGAGGGCACAGATTTAAGGTGTTTGGAAGCAGGTACGGAGGATTTGACAGGGGCAAGTTTTTTATGCAGAGAGTGGTGAGTGTGGGCTGCCAGCAACAGTGGTGGAGGCAGATACAGAAGGGTCTTTTAAGAGATTCCTGGATAGGTACATGGAGCTTAGAAAAATAGAGGGCTATGGGCAACCCTAGGCAATTTCTAATGAAAGTACATGTTTGGCACAGCATCATGGGCCGAAGGGCCTGTATTGTGTTGTAGGTTTTCTATGTTTCTATGTAACACAGAATATGGAAAATAAAATCAAAAGGCATCAGCTCAGCTCAGTGATCATTTCAAGTAGTAACAAAAATGAAGTGACCAGAACGAGAACGAGAGACTAGAGCACATCATCATAAACCTGAATTAGAGTCCAAATCTACAATCTGCATTGATTAAGTGTGATGTAAGCTGTAAAAAAAAGTGAAAGGAATTGCTTTGAACTGTCGTGAGGATGTTGCCTTTCGTAACGTTTGCTGGTGCCATCTTAAACACTTCTTCTCCCAGGCAGTTAATCTGATCAACCATTCTAGTTAGACCCCTCCCTGCCCCCTCTATCTATTACCCCTGTCACTGCATTGCAAACGCTTCAAATCACTCTTTATAAAGCCTTTTGTATTGTAAATACATGCTAGTATTTATGTGCTTTATTCCATATCTGTATTTTGACCTTAACCTTATATTTTATATAATCCCTTATTCTATACAATTGTTGTTTGAAGTTTGAGTAGGTAGATTGATGGGAAGGGTTGGGAGGGATGTGATGCGGGTACCTGGTAGATGGAACTAGATGAAAGAAAACCAGCATGGTCTGAGGGCCTGCTTCAATGGTTTATGACGTTTGCCTCAGCAAAAAGTCACCCCTATGATGCCATCACCAGCTTAGTGATTGATAACCAAGCCTTCCTTGGCCCACCACTCGCACCATTTCTTAAAGACACCGGTGGTTCTGGGCGACTATCTGGACACCTGCAAGATGAACAGGTGAAGAAATCGCATTCGTTACTGGCATGATTGGACCCGATTTTTGCATGTTATACTCCAAGAGGCAGTGGCTGCCAGTCTGAGAAGCAGCTGGCCACTTGCCAAGCGTCAACACTGCTCCAACAAAATCATTCTGACAGGCCTGATTATGCAAGTTAAATGTTTAATTTCATATCAGTCTGTCAAAATCTACACCTCCGCTGTCAATGGGTCTCTGAGTTTATCAAAGGTGTAAAATAAAAATGATTAGCTACTTGATGAGTGCTGAAGCCTGAGCAGCTGACAGCTGTACTGCGAGACACAAGACTGGGTAATATTCCAATCCCATTAGATCAGTTGTTTCAGCTCCCATCTTATCGTTTTACAAATTCATTTCGCAGCAGTATCTATGATGAACATTGCTCTGTGTTAATATTTGATTACTTACAATATAGAATGAAGGAAACCCATAGCCAAAGGCTGTATGAGCTGCAGCTATCTGCTGTAATCTCATTTTCTTCCCCTTCACCACTATACTTGTCTTTGCATTGGTGTGGAATAATACATTTTAAAAAGGGCCATTGAGGTCACCACAGCTCACCCTCTATTCAATATTGCAGCATTCAGCTGCATCTGGGTGAAAATTAATGCCTATGGCTTCAGAACCTTGGTCATTTCCTTAAGCTTGTGCTACAAACAGTTGATGTTGATTATTGCATTTTTATTTGTATTTATTATTGTTCTACATGCTTCTACCTCAATCACTGTGTAATGATTTGATCTGTGTGAACAGTATGAAAGGCGAGGGTTTCACTCTGTCTCGGTATATGAAACGGTAATAAACCAATTCCAGTCGATGATTTTCGCCCAAAAGGGAGAATTGTGATTCAACAGACAGCAAGTCACAACATGAAGTGTCGCTCACAGGAGCTGAGCCAAGGAAGCCTGGTTGTACAATGGGTTCTGACAGGATAGGAGATTATGGGTATATCCTTAACACTCCCTGCTGGCACAGCACTGGATTGTTGAGTCAGCAGCCTGATATTAGCAAATTTCTTCATCTGCATTCAATTTTTTCAAAAGCCACATTTTGGTTTGAAGTTCAATGTTCAAACGCTTTCTCTGGCTTAGTATCCATCTCGGCATCATGCACCTAGATACTATATTTCTAAACATCCTAAGTATAAATCGAAAGCCTCTCCCTGTTTTGTTTTTCTCCAGGTTTGAAGAGCTGATCTTCCCAGAGGCAGGAGCTGGCCGTTTACAAGCGTGCAGCAGTGCAGTACGGGGGTTAAGCCACAGCTGGGCTTTGGCTTTCCAATTTACTGTTGAGAATTATAGGAACTAAATCAAGCAAAGTAGCCACTGGTGTACAATAGCAAAACTATTCCTGGTGTCAATAAGCCCTGAAAGCATCTATGCTGAGTCCGTATGAAGCATCCGTGTAAAGTGTGCAGTACACCCTAAAGGTTAGCTTGCAGATGGAGTCAGAGGTGCGGAAGATAAATGTAATGTTAACATTCAAGAGGTCTAGAATATTAGAATAGGGGTGTGATGTTGAGGCTTTATAAGGCACTGGAGAGGCCTCATCTTGCGTATTGTGAACAATTTTGGGCTCCTCATCCAAGAAAAGATGTGCTGGCATTGGAGAGGGTCCAGAGGAGGTTCACAAGGTTGATTCCAGGAATGACAGGGTTATTATACGAGGAACGTTTGATGACTCTGGGTCTGTACTCACTGGAATTTAGAAGGATGAGAGGGGATCAAATTGAAATCTTTTGAATGTTGAAAGGTCTAGACAGATTAGATGCGGAAAGGACGTTTCCCATGGTGGGAGCGTCTAGGATTAGAGGGCACAGGCTCAGGATAGAGGGGCATCGATTTAAAAGAGTGATGCAGAGAAATTTCTTTATATAGAAGGTGGCGAATTTGTGGAAGTTATTAACACAGGCAGCTGTGGAGGCAAGGTCGTTCGGTGTACTTAAAGCAGAAATTGATAGGTTCTCAATTGGGCATCAAAGGTTATGTGGAGAAGGCTGGGAACTGGGGTTGAGGAGAGGAAAGAAGGATCAGCCATTATTGAATGGCGGAGCAGACTCGATGGACCAAATGGCCTAATTCTGCTCTTGTGTCTTATGGTCTTAAGTGGTGAATGATGCAAATTTCCATTCCTTCTTTTGCCAGTGGATCATGCCTGTAGTGTGCAAGCTCAGTAAGGGGGGGGGGGGGGGGTTCCATCAAATACACTTATACATTTCCTGCCAAAAGTGTACAGGATGAACTCAATGTTGTGGGCATGCAATGCTGGCGCAGGAAGTGTGGCATCACTTGCGGGCTGCCCCCAGCACAGCCCAGGCACAAGCGAAGCATTTTACTGTATGTTTCAATGTATACATGACAAAGAAAGCTAATATTTAATCTTTGAGAATCAGCTGGCACATCCACCTATATTCTAAAGTGCACAGTGTTTAAAAATGCAGAACGTTAACAAAGCCGCGCCTGGAATACAGAATCTGGTTTTGGTCCCCTTGATTAAGAACAGATACACTGACACCTGAGGCATTGCAGTGGGCAAATTCCTTTCATGAGGGCGTTCTTACAGGAAAAGCTAAAAAGTTAGATCAGCATTTTTGGGAGTTTAGAAGATTAAGGAGTGATATTACACAAAGTGCTGATGATAGATGTTGGGTATTTCCTCCAGTGGAGGAATCTCAAATGAGGTTGATATGGTTACTAGAAAAGGGAGTAGTCATTTATGTCTGGGCTGTGTAGGAATTACTTCTCAGAGTAGGGAGTCTCTGGAATTCTTTTCCCTGAAGGGTTGTGGAAAATAGATTAGTGGAGATAGTTGAAATACATTGTTGAAAGGCAGTGGGAAACTGGCACAGAAGAGGAATTGAAGCCAGAGGCAAATGAACAATGATCGTATCAAATCGTAAAGTAACTGAAGTTTCAACTCACCTGCAAGGACTTCTTTCCTTTTTGCATTTTATATTATATCTAGACTACCAGAAAAGAAGTCAATTGTAGAAATATCCAAACCACACATCGCTTTGACTTGTCACCAATCCTTCTTCATCGTCAGCTCAGTTTTCCCAGAACGCTCCAAACTAGTGGATGGTCAAGTGTGGGCTTCACAAACAATGCCATAGCACCATCACCTGCTAAGAACAAGTAGGAGAAATGAAAACAGGTGATTGCACATGCCAGAACAAAGGATAAGAAATGCTTTAAGCTCACCAGGTCAGTGGCCTTTGAGGATTCATGTTTGGCAATAGAGGGACAAATGTGGGAGAGACTGCCTGAAGGAATCTTTACACAAAAATTAGAGTGTCCTACCTGGGAGACTGGCCAAGCTGAAAGTACTCCAAGTGGCATGATAGCTTAGCGGTTAGTGCGTTGCTTCACAGCGCCAGCGATCACCGATCCGAATTCAACTCCCGCCACTGCCTGTGAGGAGTTTGACTGCTTGGGTTTCCTCCCACAGTCCAAAGGCCTACAACTGGGGTTAGTAAGTTGTGGGCCTGCTACGGGAGCATGGTAACACCTGCAGGCTGCCCATCACAACCCTCGCTGATTTGATTTGACACAAACGATGCATTTCGCTGTATGATTCAATGTTTCAATGTACATGTGATGAATAAAGCTAAATCTTTAAAGTATTTCAGGAAAATCGTGATACTGTAATAGAAAGACAAGACGGTAGTCTCAGTGATCTAATGGGCTGCAGGCCCTATTTAAATGAAACGTGTAATCAACTGTTTCAATGCACTAAAATCAGCAGAAACAACATCATTGATCAAGCTTGCTCTTCTCTGGTGTGTAAAGAAGCCTTCCTTCAGTCCTAACACTAAGATATGTTGATTCAGGATAGAACAATACTAAATGACCTCTCCACATACATTCCCACTGAGATGTGGTTTTCGAAGCCTTCTGCTGAATTGGTTAGCTCCTTTCAAAAACAAGGAGCCCGAAGAGGGCAAGGGAAGAACGAGGGAGTGAGTGAGCACGAGTAGGAAGCAAAAAGTGTCCAGACAGCTAATTCAGTACCTCTCTTTGGCCAGTAGAGGGTAGCCTGGAACCGAAATTCTTTTCTTCGTGACAGAATCACTGTTGCCAGGGCTGGTAGATGGGAGAGATTTGGGTCTTCGAGTGGGAGCTGAGAAAGATAACTCAATGGAAAGAGGAGAGGTTTGCAACTGGACAGTTTCTCAAGAAACTTATAATCTTTTCATGAATTAAAGGTTCAAATGCAACTTTTATTGGGTAGGGGTAGGGAGCAAGGGGTGGAGTGGAATAAAGTGAAGGAGGCACATTTAAAAATGAGAGAGTTCAGAAGCCAGGAGACATTCACCATGAACTGGATGGGAGTGAGAAATAGCCCTGCTGTGCTGCCATAATGATAAAGCAACTTGTAGAGCAATACAGCATAGAAATAGGCCCTTCAGCCCATCTCACCCTTGCTGACCATGGTCTCAATGAACTAACTCCCATTTGCCAGAATAGGGTATAGTCTATTTCCCACCAAACCCCTTCTATCTATCTCCACGTACTTTCAAATGTCTTTCAAGACTCAGTGCCAAAGGGTCAGATTACTGGACTGTTGTCCAAAATCGGAGAAAAACCAGCAGCAGTGTACCTGCAAACAGCAGAGAGTTAAAGGAAAAATCTGAAAGGAAAATAAATTGGTGAAAGAGAAATGATTACCTGGGTGGCAGTGACAGAATTTTTCCTTTAGCACGGTAATTGGCAATTTTCTTTTTAAATTATTTCATGTCGGTGTGCTTCAGTGAAAGTAAGTGCTGCTGACATTCTGGAGGTTGTGTGCAATTGTTTGGAGCCACTGCACTGGGAGGAACCCAACCTGTCACATTACTCTCCGTCAACCCTTGTACTGAGCTTGGGAAACATGGACAGTCACAGTAGCCGGAGAAATTCTCACTCAGGCGAATCAATGCACAAATACACATCACATTCAAGTGCCAACTATACAGTTTGATCATTCGCTTCTCCTAGAATAAATTATTCCAGGTTTTATCCCCTCTTCACTGATGAGAACAGTGTCTGTGGCTAAAAGGTTTGCTGTGACCCCACTGCTATTTAATCAGGCCCATTCTACTTAACCTTCGAGGGCAACAGCTGAAATTTGAAAGTCAGGGTGTGATTCAGAACCCAAATGTACAGTACATTGAGAAAGTATTCTGCCCCCACAACTATTTTCACATTTTATTCTCTCATTTTTGAAATGTAAAATATATTGAAGTAGGATTTTGAGCCAATCTACAAAACATTGACCAAATTAAAAAATCCAAAACCGGTTAACAATTTACTAAAAATTAAAAACCAAAATTGTGAGGTTGAGAAAGTATTCATCCACTTTGTAATTAGTTCCCCCAGGTGCAGTACTGTATATAACCTCAACAACTCACCCGATTTGTTAATGTACAAAACTGGAGGATCACCTAACTTCAATGAATTCTTAATAAGAATCAGAATCAGTATCGGGTTTAATATCACCGACATTGGTCGTGAAATTTGCTATCCATGATAAATAAAGAAAAAATAAATAAATTACAGTAAGTACATATGTTAACTATAACTAGTTAACTTAAAAATAAGAGTGAAAAACCAGAAATAATTAAAAATGAGCTAGTATTCAAGGGTCCAATGTCCATTTAGGAATCGGTACTCATGGGTTCAATGTCCATTCAGATGACAGAGGGGAGGAAGCAGGTCCTGAATCAGTGAGTGTGTGCCTTCAGGCTTCTGTACCTGTAAAAATGAGAAGACATGTCCTCCCATTCTCTCCATAAGGTCCACCAGTACAGTAAATTTTTAACAGAAGAGCAAACCAAAAGGAAGACAGAAGGAATGTTAATAGAGAAGCACAAATCTGGGGAAGGGTACAAGACCATCTCAAAGGCACTGAATATACTTGAACCTAGTGCAGTCAATCTTGAAAATGTGGAAAAAAATATGAAACCTAAGTCAGGCTGCCCCTCTAAACTTAGTCACCGGAGAAGAATGGCATTTGTAAGAGAGGGTATGTATTGCCAACAGTTACTCTGAGTGAGCTGCAGGTCAGTGGCTGGAACTGGAGATGAAGTTCATGGCTCCATAATCTCTAAACCTTTGCACAAAAAAGGGATTTATGGAGGTGGCAAGGAAGAAGTCCTGGGTAAAAGCAAAAGCATATCCCTGCTAGTGAAGACTTTGAAAAGCGTAACTTAGGAGACACTGTAAAGATAGAACCATAAGGTATAGGAGCAGAATTAGGTCATTTGGCCCATCAAGTCTGCTCCACCATTTCATCACGGCTGATCCATATTCCGTCTCCTGCTTTCTGCCCGTATCACTTCACGTACTGACTAATCAATAATCTATCAACCTACGCCTTAAGTATACCCAATGACTTGGTTTTCACAGCCACTTGTGGCAATAAATTCCACAGATTCTCCTTGGTGACCTTTCAACATTCGATAGGTTTCTATGAGGTCACCTTCATTCTTCTAAATTCCAGTGAGTAGAGGTCCAGAGCCATCAAACTCTGGGTTTGATGTAGAAGAAAGTCTTGTGTCTGGGTGAAACTGAAGTGGAACTTTTTGACCTCAGTACTAAGCAGTACATGTGGTGTAAACCTAATACAGTACTACATAGCAGCCAGATAACATCATCCCTACTGTGATGTATGCTGGAGGTAGCATCATGCTATCTTTCCATCACCAGGGACTGGAAATCTGGTCAGTGTTGACAGGCAGATGAACGCTGATAAATACAGAGAGATCCTGGACAAAAACCTACCAACCTCTGCCAAAAAGCTTATGCTTGGGAGGTGGTTCATCTTTCAGCAGGACAGCAACCCAAAGCATACTGCCAGAACAATCATGCAGAGGCTTCATATGAAGAAAATTGATGTCCTTGAGTGGTCCAGGCAGAGTCCTGATCTTAACCTGAAGGAACATTTCTGCCAAGAATTCAAGGTTGCAGTCCATCGCCACTCCCCAACTAACCTGGCACAGCTTGAGCAATTTTGCAAGGAGGAATGGACAAATCTTGATCCATCATGCTGTGCAAAGTTAATAGAGACTTATCCAAAAAGACAACTGTCTGTAATAGCTGAGAGAAAGAGAGAGAGAGACTAATCAAAGTGGAATGAGTACTTACTGATACTTCATGAATCATGAATTTTTAGTTTTCATGATTTACAGCTGTTTCTTTCAGCTCTACTGTGGGGGGAAAAGGGAACATTGTGATACGTAAATAAAAATTCTCAGTTAAATTGATCAAAATCCTGGTTGTAATACTCATTTATGTGAACAAAGGGTTGTGGGCCAAATACTTTTACAAGACACTGCATTTTGTCATTCAACTCCACAGCAGCTTGAAGAGCCAATAGACCTCAAAGAAAGCCAAGAAACCAAGTGCAGCTGCTCCTCCCAGCTCAGGTAAAAACAGACTGCATCATTTGGACTCTTTTGTCATGATGTTATCCATTCCTGACTGGAATATGCTGCTCAACCAAGCAGAAAATATCTCCTGGCTCTGATCTAAGTAATTAAATCCACTGGAAGCTGTCATCAGTCAAGACTCATGAGAACACAACAAGATTAAAAGGCCACCACATTGATGATGTGGAAATATCCTGGGATGGGGTGTTGGGGGGTGGGGGGGAAATGAGTGTGCATGGTGAACCTGGACAGCTTAACATCTGGCTGCTAATGGTGGGATGGAGAATGTCATGGCCTAGCAGGAAAACAAGACTGGCAAAAAAAAACTGTTAGTTGATACCTCAGAGCTGCATGGCTAAAGGAGATTAAAGAATAAGGAGAGACAAGATGAAACACTACTGAAAATATAACATGAACTGGTCAGACCGGAAGACCTTGTAAAACGAGAAGTCCAGGGGTCATTAACAAACAGGATTGGTCCAAGTTAGGATACAAGCCTAATTTTGGAGAGTTCAGATTTGTGGAAGATGCACATTTACAGACAAAAAAAGCATATTTAAATAATCTTTTGTTTTTCCTTTCGGAATCTAACGTCAGTAGATGCTATCTGACCTGCATGAGCATCACTTGCGGGAGACAACTCCTTTAGAAAGAAGACGTTTGCTAAGTATACCCGCAGAAAAAGAATCTCGGGATTGCATGTGGTGACATGCACTCTGAAGAATAAATTTTACTTTGAACTTTGAACTTACTTTGAGGGGCTCCTAGTGATGTTTTGGAGGGTCACAGAATACATTCACTGAGTTTGTGTCCACTCTACCAGATGTAAAGATTGGGAGGTGGAAGGTACCCATTAACCGCTAAAGGACCAAAAGAGCAAATGCCATCTTTTTCCATTTCTCCTTTTGACTCTTAGGGCTGCAGGAATCACAGCACTTGGCTCTTCAAGCCCAAATTTCGCTGGGCTCTGAACATGAAATTACTGTTTCTGTTAATTTGAGTTTCTCTTTGATCTAGATTAATGCTTTGGTTCAATTGTAAGGTGTGGGATTTAAAAGCATTATTGCGACTGACTGCAAAGTTTTGCAGAACTTATCAAGATAAAAATCTTCCCAAATATCTTTAACTTATACTGTATATTGTCATTATGAGTGATGTGGGAGGATGGAGAGAGATCAACATTCCATTCTTTTAAAGAATTAAATCTCTTCTGACTCCAGTTTTCCACAAGCTGAGTGGAATTGAAACAAGCTTTTTAATGGAGATCACTGCAATTACCCAGCTGCTGTAGTTCGTATTTACGGTAGAGAGAGGAGTTAGCAGTAACTATATAATAGAGATGAAAATGATACTGGGATCGCAACTGCATTTTTTGACGATAATGACGTAAATGCTTGTAGCAACAGCGTTGACTGGTTCAATCAAGAATTTCCAAAGATTTAGAGTGAGCATATCAGCTGCTACAGACCAACAGCAACTCACTATTCTGGCTTCTTCCAGTCCCGATGAAGGGTCTGGCCTGAATCGTTGGCTCTTTATTCCTCTCCATCGACGTTGCCTGACCTGCTGGGTTTCTCCAGCATTCTGTGTGTGTCGCTACAGAAACTCAAGACAGACGTCCAGCCACTTGCGCCGATGCTTGCTCTGTGAATGAGCAGTCACATTTATTCCTCACACCCATGCTTTTCATACTGTCACTCTGGACACAGGGTGAAAAGAAATTGTCAAAGCCATTTCTAAACAATTCAGACAGAAAAGAATGAAGAAGTATTTTGTTCGTCTCCTCTAATCTTGGATGGAACTGGTTATACAGCATATCAGTCACATGAGCCGCATACTTCTTTGTCAATGCTTACCTCTGTGTTAGGAATGTAACTGATGATTGACGTAAATAAGACAGCAGTTCTAGGGGCTGGAAACATTGGTTCCTGACCTGAAGTTGTACTTTTCTGGCTGAACCTGATTTGTCAAGTAGTACAAAGCAGGAGGTTTTTACCCTTCATTTAACCTGTGCTATACTTGAGCTGGCAAAGCACCTCACGCTGACTCTGCATAACACTGCCAGAGAGGCCCAGCCTTCCTCCCAGGCCTGTGCTCCTCAACTGCAGAAGTGCCAGACGCACAAAGAAAGTAGCCGGCTGCTGTTTGCTGATTGCGTGTGGAAAATTAAAGCTGCAGACCTTTCATTTGCAAAATCAAAGCCGCTGAGTAAACAGGTTATTTTCAAGAAGTAAAAGTCCACACAAGAAAAAACACTGATATAAAACCAGAGAGACTCTGAGACAGTTGGCGTTTTTCAGATCCGCATGACTCTAAATGAGCCGCCAGGTTTATCCCCTGTACCCCAGTTTTCATTCCATCCATCCAGACACAAGATGGAACGTAACACGACTTCTGTAGTCTATTGAATCCACCATTGTGCGTCAATAAAAGCAGCAATATCAGATCTCTTCCAGAGTTAACCCTCCCAAAACAACCTCATTTTCTTTCCTCCTGGCCTTTTAAAAATCTGAAGTTCACCTACAGTATTGTCAACTTGATGCTGAAAATATATAGTGTTGAAGTACAGCTCCTTTCTGGCTGCTTTTTGGCTCCATTTTGAGTTAGAGGAATATGTTCCAACCCTTTCATATTCCAAAGGAAGTTGATGAGAGTTTCTTCACATTTTCCTTCCCCACATTGTATGGAGCCGTTCCTGCAGTAACTAGGCTCCCACTAAATGGGCCGCAACAGTTCGACTTCAAGCTGTGATTTGGCCTCAACAAGACCGTAAATAACCTCTCAGGTTCCTCATTATACTGGAGGCTGGGCAAGCAGATAATCCACAAGCTCCTTTCAGGATGGCGTGTTCACTTATGAAGTTGGATTCATAATCTTAAATGCAATGACTTATAGGGGGTTAGTTGGTGAAAGATTTCTAAAATAAAAGACACTAATTGGGAGGTGTGTTAACAAGGCTCAGCTGGTGAAATCTCTGTTTTAGGCAACAATTCTGAATCAAAATGCTGTTGGTGTGATTTGAACTTGTTTGCGTGCTAAATTAGAGAGCTCAAGCACAGGTTAGGTATAATTCATTGTAGAGTCAGAGTCATGCAGTGCATCAACAGGCCCTTTTGCCCAACTCATCCATTCCAACCATGACAGCCATCTAAACTCACCTTACTTGCCCACATTTGGTCCACATGCGTCTAAATCTTTCCTACACATGTACCTGTTCAGGTGTCTATTAAATGTTATTATTGTATCTGTCACAGCCACTTCATCTAGACTGCTTCCATTTTCAGCCTATTTTGATCAAATTAGAGGCAATTTAGAACTCATTACTCCCACTCCTTGAATTACACCGTTCTCCTTGCACTGCCTCAAGATTTGGCCTTCTCTGCCGGTCCAACACCCACGCCTGGCTAATCCTCGGGTGGCCGCCTGCTATTTCACACCTTTGAGCTGGAATAAATTCATGGTGAAGTAATGATATAAGTGATATTTCCACCTGGGAGGCGTCCGGTCCTCATTGAATCTGCCGAGATTTCTACTCCTGTCTTTTTTTAAAAAAAAACATGTTTTATCATTGTATCACGACTTTGGAATTTCAGCAAGTATTTTAGTAAAACCAGAGCACAAAACATTCCTTCATTCAAAGATCAGCTTCGTTTGTCACATGCACATTGAAATATCTAAACCTATGGTGAAACGTGCCAGTTGCATCAAAGACCAGCACAGTCTGAGGATGAGCTGGGCCAGCCACAATTGTCGCATGCTTCTGGAACCAACATAGCATGCCCATGACTTGCTAACCCTAAGCCGTACATCTTTTTGAAATGTGGGAAGAAATCAGAAGAAACCCATGCGGTCATGGGGAAAACATACAAACTGCTTACAGCCAGCATCGTGAATTAAACTCTAACCTTACAGCTGACACTGTAAGGCATTACAGTAACTGCTATTCATATCAATTATACTGTGTCTTATTCTAGTCAGCAAGGTAAATACAATGGGTGTATCATTGAACCAAATGCTCCATATGTCTCAGGTTTTGCAGGAAACCATAAGGCAGAGCTTTCAGGTCAGATAGTGCATGTCCACAGCTCATGCCATGGCCAAAGCAGAGCAAAACACACAGGTGATAGACTTGATCTTTGCTGCTACGTGGATTTCCTCTCTATCATAGAAAGTACCTACACTTGAGCCAGAAGAGAATGGAGTGGGTGACCTGCTTATCCCAAGAAGTGTGAATGGAAAGGAGCTTAATATCATATAAATAACTTGCCAGGACCATGAGGAGCAGCAGAAGTGATTGCGTTCAGTTTCTGATGGAGGCAGCAACACAATTTTTATGGAATATACCAGGTTTATGCATTTATTTGCATTGAATTTCAAATTCAATAAGATTCAGATTCAGGTTTACATATTACATGCGCATTAAATCTCACAACTAAATGCGTCTATTGCATTAACAACCAACACACCCAGATGTCGTCACGCATTCTGGCTCCAACAGAGCATGCCCACATTGTCCAGCAGAATACCACAGGCATCAACAAGAACAACAACAACAAAATCAAACAAGACAACAACATCAAAACAAGCAACATTTCCCACCCACTCACTCACACACAGACATGACTCCCATCCCAGGATAGGCTGTCTCCAGGCCTCCTGTCTATGCCCTGGACTCTGAGTCTCACAGACATCAGGCCTCCGACCTCCAGTCCCTGGCATGGACTCACAGATTGGCAAACATTAGGCATCTGACCTCCTGACACACCAACTTTGGCCTTTGACCTTTGGACTCACCACGCTCTAGACTTTGTTATTCAGTTTTGCCCTCTGGACTTTGTTGACCACTGGGTATTGACCCCCAATCTCCAATGCGGGGTCACCAGACATTGTAATGCCCTTGTGTTCCAGTGACCAGGGACTTGCCTCTGTCCTCAACGCCTGCCAATCCGACTTCCAGGATCACAGGACTTTGACCTTTGTGCCTCGATCCCGTTTTTGACCTTCTGACCTCGATCCCAGGACTTGGCCATCACAGGTTTGAATTTCGGGACTTGATTCCTGGATTTGCATGACCTCTGACCTGGGAACTCACTAACCTCGGGGAGGGAGTGCTTGATGGCCCCATGACTACCACCGGTAAGGACCTCCAACTGAGGACTCGCTGACCTGGGGACCATTGGTCTCCTCAGTGCCTGCCAACTCGACCACTGGGATCGCTGAACTTTGACCTCAAAATGCTCTGACCCAGACTCCAAACACTGGTTCTGTCCCTGATCTCTTTACTCTCTCCCTCATCCCTGCACCTAACCCCAAACCTGACATCTAACTCCCCACGTTGTCCCCCAAACCATCCTTATGAACCTAAAAATAACTGCTGTAAGTCTGAGCCACAATATTGACAGACACTACATCTCAGTGCCATCTTGACCAGAAACTCCAGCTCTCAAGGACTCTGTATATTCAGATCTCCTGATATGATCATTAGACTTTTGCACAATAAAAACAATTCCAACAGGGGAACAGAGTTTCAGGGAGCTGTGTGGAATCCTTTTGCAAATTAACTCAGTGCAGTAGACTTCTTGTGCAGATTGAAGTTTATAAAATTAGTGTTTTAAGAGTAGAAAAGGCCAACAAGGAATTTAATGGTTTGGACACGAGGAGCTCAGTATTCCAGCTTGTATCATCTCTCTGAAATGATAAAAGTACCTAAAAGTGCCTCATGACCTTGAACTCAAATATTCTGACATCTTCAAGCAATTTAAAACATCGCTGTCAATGCTGAGGTATGCCTTCATAAGCAGAGCATTAAATGTAAATATGGGTGAAGGGAATTGTGGTGGCACTGGGATGAGGGTGGGCTCCAGGTGTTGTTATTTGACTCAATTGTCATTCTCCAAATCTGTAGCTATCGTTGTGTCAGTAACCCAGTCACTGATCATCATGTGCCAGTATCAAATGTCAGCTCTGAGTTCCAGGCCTAACTTTAACAATCATCTTTAAGCGGATTCAGATTTTCAGTGCATCCGTGGCAAACACAGTCAGCACTAATCTACCAACGCAATTCAGGGTCCGAGTCCGAAAAGCAACTTTTCTTTTCACACCATCAGCAAACTTCCTTTCTGCTTTGCACCACCTCTCCTGCGGCTACAGACTCGTACCGAGCTGGAGTTGCACAGGCCTTGTTACTTTGGCTCTGTGGCTATCTGGAACGCCATTGCCTAGCAGCCAGTACTAGCAGATAATGTGACAAGTAGGGAGGAGAGGAGGCCGGATGAGAGCGGAGAAACTCAAAACGCTTGTGCCCTGCCATTTGCACTTTCATGCTGGCAGGAATCAAACCAATGTTGTCTTCTACAAGAAAGACCATGTTTAAAATAAACTCTCCCCAAGTAAATTTAACTTGGACTGGTCATTGTTTCTGCAACCAGCTGTCTGTGTGGTTCACTTTTATATTGGCTTTGTCAGATAAGTCAGTGGACTGTTTGTGTAGCATTGATTTCTACTTAAATTTGATGTTTGGTAAACGGGGAGTAGCAAAATACTTCACCAGTCCATTTCCATTAGTTACATTCTGCCAATAACTTGTATTTTTATAGCAGCCTCGAGGGTTGTTGCAATCTGGGACACTGCCCAAGTGAGTGTGGAAGTAAGTACTCACAAAGTTTGAAAAATTACTTAAAGGAGTACCTGATACTCAGTAGCAAAGAGGGATAGGGGCAAATACTAGAAAATGGGGTATTATAGATAGTCAGCAAGGACAGTGTAGGCCAAAAGGCCTATTCTCCTGAGTCATGACTCCATAGTTTTACTGCAGTTAAACATCCTGTGGCACCTCTCGATGGTCCCACCAAACACAGTTTAATACAGGAAATGCTCACAGCTGAACAAAATAGAAGAGGAAGACTTAAGGAAGAGAACAAGTTGGACTGGCAGAGATGGTTAGGGAGAAAATTGCTGAATCTTAGGATGTTAGCTGCCAAAGGCACAGGCATCAATAGTAAAAGTAACTTTCAGAATGAATGGGTGGCCGCAACTGTGAGTATGGAGAGAGCTAAGGAAACTACAGTAAAAATCTGATAATTCAGTACCACTGCATCTCAGGTAGTGGCAGACTAGCATAGTTTCCATACTATTGGATGTTAATAGTTGAATGTGTGTTGTTTTTTCATAAAACATACATTACATAGTTGTTCAATTAATTTTCCGATGTAGACTTTGTGAATTTAAAGAGACCAGGGCATATACAAGTACTATAAGACCTCAGCTGGTCTGGCCCAAGCAGAACTTCAGTTCCTCAGCTCTAGACATACTCTTGTTCACATTTTGGACCATGGACCATACTCCAGATGAACAAGAGGGCCAGATGCTGGGCCATCAGGATTTCTGAAAACTGTACGCAGGAAAATCGGAGTTGAACTCAGTAGCGATAAGGGATGGCAAGTCCGTGAAGGAAACTGAGAATTTTAAAATTAGTGTTGTTTATCTGGAAGCCAATTTACGTCAGTGACTACAACAGTAAATAATAGTTTGTGAAAGTTAGGACATGGACATCAGGATCTTGAATGATGGACTAATGGATGGCAAAATGCCTGGAGATAGTCAATTCTAAAGATTCAGTAGCTTCACTTAGGTGGGCCAGGAATGGTCCAGCATTTAGAAGTTTCAAAAGGGACAGGGATGGGAGAGTGGCACTGTCAATCAGGGGAAGTATCACAGCTGCAGAAAGCGAGAACGTCATGGAGGGATGCTGTACTGAGTCAGTCAGAAGCATGAGGAGAGCAATCACTCCAGTGGGAGTATTCAATAGGCCCCTCCCCCTCCCTCTTCCCTATGCACTGGGGATCATATTGAGAAGTATATTTTGGAAAGGTGCAAAAATAGCAGGGTTGTTGTCATGGGTGGTGTTGGGCCATGTGACGAAGGTGGAAACACATGATCCGAGTTATGGAACAGATAATGAAGCTAGTCTTGAGATCAGGAATGAAACCAATGCTGTGAATGTTCTGGTTCAGTGTCAAACATCTGATGAGCATATGCACACATGCAGAGAGACATGGGCCTCTTCTGCCCCTTACATATAAAATAGCAAACTGATATAGGACAATTCCTCCCCACACTGATTCACCATGCTATTGGTTAACAATATTGTACACCAATAACATTACCTGCAGGCTGGAAGTTCCAGGCACACATTCAAAGTCTACAAAGTTGCTCTTGTGTGTTGAACTACAATACACACAATGAAGCAACAGGCTTAATTTTAATCTAAGCTGCCCACCTGATAAATTGATGTGATCTGGCACAATGCTATTTTTGCACCTTGTCCAATTCTTGTTCTTCACAGACATCAGTGACAAATAATATTGGGTGGAACATAAAACAGGAATTCTGCCAAATTCCTAACTTACATCAAATTACTATATTATCCCTTAATGTAGTTCTACATTTGTTAATTAAAACATTTAGTTTTGTGAAAATTACTTATTAAAGACACTTTATTCATTAATTGTTCCTTGTTATTTATTTACTCACGTTCCAAGCTCTAATCCAGTTCCACAATCGTACACATGTGTGAGCTATATTGTGCTGTACCTTTAACTCCCAGGTGCCAAGCTCTGGGATCCTATTCCTAAACATTCCTACTTCTCAACCATTTTTATGTCGTTCCTTAAGATTTACTTATTTAACCTGTGCTTTTGAATACCTGTCCCAATGCCCTGTGTGACTTGTTGCCAATCTCTGCCTGAATAACGTGCATTGAAGCATCTTTGGATGTTTTACCATGTTAAAGAGTTGTATATAATTTTTAAAATTAAACTTAAATACAAAGTGAAGTCTGATATTACACTATCCTAAATATAATTCAGAATCCATATTCGTAGAGGAGATTAATTTGCTTGTTGTATTTCAGACTATTGAAGACTAGTATTCATGGATATCAGATGATGTGGCAAGCATTCATCCATCTGTGCTTAAGGCATATTGGCAAGTTTTGTTTCTCAGTCTTACTAATTAGAGGAAATGACAACTACGAATAGAATGGAGGGCATTTTAAGGGAGGAGTATCGCATGCATCCCTTTTGCAGTTCCTGGCAGCCCACTAAATGAGGGCATAGTTTCCGACTGGGAAAAAAATCACCTGGCAGATATCTCTGGCAATCGTATTACACACCATGTGGAGTGAGAAAACCAACTGGAAACAAAAAGGAAGTAAAACACTTCAGGTTGTATTGCTCAATCGAGACTTCATTGTTAGCCTGATAAATGTTCATGAATATTGAGGATGCCAACATTGTTTTTATCTGCTTGAGCACACCCTAATCTCTTCCTTTAGACCAAATTCAAATCTATTTATTGTATTGATGTAATTCACCAAATGGAACTTTATCCATTGTCTTTTGCTTTGATCTGTTTAGATTCTGATTAGTTGACAAAACTAGATTACCTTTTCACTAAGTGCAATAGGAAAGTTTTCCTTTATTGGGGTATGCTGCTTATACCAGTCTGTATTGCTGTCTTGCTTCCAAATAGAACCCATTCAAAACTATTTTCTTAGAATATAAAATCAACTCCTCTGTGCTTGGTCTGCCTTTGACATTCAGTAGGTACAAAGCTGTGAGAATCAAAAACTAGCAACTTATTGGAAGTGTGGCAGTGAAATTCCTGGGACTTGATTGCAAACAATAATTTTCATTATCAGGAGGGGGGACATTTCCATTTATGGCACTAATGGCAGGCAGCACAGTTAGACAGTTAATCTACATACATCATGCTCAAAGGGGTCTGCATATTGGTGAAATTGATAATGAAGTGGTGCCTGGCTCCTTTTGCAAACAAAGAACCTGAACAACAAAGAACAGATCAAGCCAGTTTCTTCAGCACGCTGGTTCCAGATGATATAACAGACTGTGTGGTATCAACCTGTTCCAGTACCAGTGCTAAAAATGGGGAAAATGCTCCACATCACTGATCTTCATCAATACATCATGACTGGTCCATACTACTATGTATAAAATCCCTCAGCTCTGGAATTTACTTTCTAAACTTCTGTGCCTCTTTTATTAAAATATATTTAATTTAGCCTTCCTCTTTGATTGACTATCCATAAAACTCATTATACTTCATTGCCAAGATCAAGGCAATTATATCAAGGCAATTAAGATCAACTCATTATACTTCATTGCCAAGGCCAGGCTTCAGCTTTGTTTGCAGACTGTACTATATTTTGATCCTTATTTATTCATTGTCATGTGTAGTTTTTTCGCAGACAGGTCTTTTTAAGAGAAATACTATTCCCCCAACAATAATCTTCCAAAAGGTTAACCTATGCATGCATAGAAAATCAGATTGAAATTGCCACAAACCAAACTACAAGAAAAATTCTAGTTCTTCCAGATGAAATCTAAATGCTCTGCAAGTTAGTGGCAACAGGCAGATCAAATTCACTGAAATATATTTTCTTCATGCATTCTTGAAATAGTTATTCAAACAAATTGTCCTTTAGAAATCAGATATTCAGTGTTTTTGAAGTTTTAAGTTCAAACTAAATTTACTATCAAAGTACATAAATGTATATCACCATATATAGCCCTGAGATTTGTTTTCATGCCAGCATACTCAGTAAATCCAAAAAATATGAGAATTTATGAAAGACTGTTCCTAACAGGATGGGCAAACAACCAAAGACAACAAACTGTGCAAATACAAAAAAAAACAATAAATGTTGAAGACATGAGATGAAGAGCCCTTGAAAGTAAGTCCATTGGTTGTGGGAACAGTTCAGTGATGGGGCAAGCGATGTTGAGTGAAGTTATCCCCACTGGTTCAAAAGTTCAATGGTTGAGGAGTAATGATTGTTCCTGAATCTGGTGGTGAGGGTCCTGAAGCTCCTGTACTTTGCATCTGTGGCAAAATTTGTAAGAACCAGAGAGGCTTGAAAATCCACTGGTCAAGGTAAAGAGCAACAGAGAGCACCACAATGCGCAGATTCCCAACCTGGTGAGACAGAGGAGGAGCAGGGTCAGGAAGCACCAACGTCACATCTCAGACCGTGTGGATCAGGTGGCCCAAAGCCAGCCAGGCAGCAGAGTGGCAAAGATTTGATGGGGACATAGATCTAGTGTTGGAAACAGTGGCCAAAGGTGGTGTGGAGAGGAGATTGCAGATAATGACAACAGTGAAGCCTTGAAGTCCCCCATTTTGACTAATTACAAGGGAAAGAGTGACGAGAACTGGTCCAGAATGAAGGAAGAGCAGCTGGGGAGGAGGAGAGGACCAGCAGAGCAGTGGCAATGAAACAGCAAGGAGCCTGGACTAAAAGGGAGCAGGTGATTGAGCGTAAGATCACGTGGAATGATCTCTGGAAGGTGGATCCACACCGCATCAAGTTCCTTATCCAGGCTGTTTATGACGTCCTTCCTGGCCCATCAAATCTGAATGGCTGGGGCCTTGCCCCAGAGCCCCAGAGCTCTTGCCGATGGCCAGCTTGCCCCCTCTGTGAGAAGACCGGTACACTAGAGCGTATTCTGAGCTGCTGCCCCAGAGCTCTTGCCGATGGCCATTATCGAAGGTGGCATGACCAGGTCCTCTGGACAATTGCTGAGACAATCTGCAGCACCCTTAACATCTGCGGAAAACAAGTCAGTCAAGAATACCATCTGCTTTGTCAGGGAGGGGGAAAGACCAACAGAACACCAGAAAGCAATGGAGTTGCTCTTCACTGCGCAGGACTGGAAGCTAAAAGCAGACCTGGGAAAACAGCTGCAGTTTCCTCCCCACATCACAGAGACCACTTTGTGGCCCATTGAAGAACGTTCTTATGCTTGAGCTTACCGTGCCGTGGGAAGAATGCGTGGAGGAGGCCTATGAACAGAAAAGAGCCAAGTATGAAGATCTGAAGAACAACTGCCAAAGAGGCAGGAGAGCAAAGTGTTGGCCCGTGGAGGTCGGGTGTCGTGGGCACCCTCCAGGTCAGTCACTCTGCAAAGTATACACTGCACTTGGAATCATTTGGAGAGAGAAGAAGGAGAGCCATTTCTCCCACCACAGACGCAGCAGAGAAAGCGTCAAGATAGCTCTGGATAAAGAGGGCAGATCCGTGGGTTGCTGCTAGGGCACAAGCCGGGGTCTGATCGACCCCGGTCAGGTCGTCCGGGCAAGGGTGTATGATGCTGAAAGACCCGAAACACCTGACGACCCCAGGTAACTTCACTGATGATGTGCCCTAGCTTAGCATCATGCAGATGTTTCTGTAAGAACTGATGGCAGCAACAAGAAGAGAGCATGGCCTGGGTAGTGGGGTTCTTTGGTGACGGATGTAGCTTTCTTGCAACAGCACTCCGTATTGAAGTGCTTAATGGACTGGAGGGCTGTATCCACTTCTTTTTGTAGGATTTGCCATTCAAGGGCATTGGTGTTTCCATACCAGGCCGTGATGCAACTGGTCAATATACTCTCCACCATGCAGCTACAGAAGTTCGTCGAAGTTTTAGATGCCATACTGAATCTTCGCAAACTTCTAAAGAAGTACTGCAGTGTTTACTTCATAATTGTACTTATATGCTGGGCCCCAAACAGGTCCTCTGAAATGATAAGTACAAGATGAAAAATCCATTGTCTATCTTACCTTTGAAAGCATGATTAATTCAGCACGATGTTGCACTGGCTTCCACAGGCTATATCTAATTGCTGTTTGGGCATCAGGGGAAGACATTTGCAACCTAGAAATGGAGAAAGTCCTCACCCAATAATAATGGAGAAGGGTGGCATGGTAGTGTAGTGGTTAGCATAGGCTTTATAGCACCAGTAACCTCTGCCTGTAAGGAGTTTGAACCTTATCCTTGTGGGTGCATGGTTTCCTCTGGGGGCTCCAGTTTCCTCCCACATCCCAAAGATACATGGGTTAGGGTTAATAGGTTGTGGGCATGCTATGTCAGCAGCATATCCTCCAAATGCATTGCAAAAAGTGTATTCAATGTGCATACAAACAAAGAACGTAGAACAGTACAGCACGGTCTGAGCCTTTCAGTCCACCGTGTTGTGCTGAACTTTTAACCTGCTCTAAAATCAACTGAACCCCCTCCCTCCCACATCACCCCCTGTTTTAGTCTCAGCCATGTGGCTATGTAGGACATTAAACATTTCTACTGTTTCTACCTCTAACACCATCTCTGGCAGCACATCCTAAGCACCTACCACTCTCCGAGTAACAGACTTACCTCTATAAACAGCCCTCCCCTATAATTTTAAAGTTGTGCACCCTCATATAAGCCATTTCTGCCCTGGGAAAAAGTCACTGGCTGTCCACTGTATCTATACTTCTTATCACCTTGTACACCTCCGTCAAGTCACTTCTCATCCTCCTCCGCTCCAAAGAGAAAAGTCCTAGATCGCTCTGTCTTTCCTCATAAGACATGCTCTCTATTCATGCCGGTATCCTGGTAAGTCTCCTCTGCACCGTCTCTCAAGCTTCCACATCCTTCCTCTAATGAGGTGACCAGAACAGAACACAGTACTCCAAGTATGGTCTAACCGGAGTTTTATAGACCCGCAACATTACCTTACAGCTCTTGAACTCAAATCTCCCAGTAAGGGAAGGCCAACACAACATATTCCTTCTTAAACACACTATTCACATGTGCTGCAACTTTGAAGAATCTATCAACATGGACCCCAATATCCCTCCCATTCCAGGCTGCTAAGAATTCTGCAATTAACCCTGCAGTCTGTCTTCATGTTGGACCTTCCAAGGTGATAATATCACACTTTCCTGGATTGAGCTGTATCTTATATTTCTCAACCCTGTTCTGCATCCTATCAATGTCCTATTGTAACCTACAAACACCTTCTACATCATCCACAACACCACCACCTGCAAGACATGAGACAAAAAGCAAGAGATTCTATAGGTGCAGGAAATCTAGAGTAACACACACAAAATGCTTGAGGAACTAAGCAGGGCAGGCAACTTCTATGGATAGGAATAAACAGTCAATATATCAGGCCCGAGTCTGTCAACAGCGACAAATAAAGCTAATATTAATATTTAATTTAAAGGGGTTGATAGCCAGTTTCATTTGGCCTATAACACTTGGCCTCCTGAACTGCCTTTGAGGCATTGGATATTGGTGATGAAGGAGGTGAAGGGCAGGTATAGCATTTGTACCACCTGCAGGAGGGAGGTCACTGGGGAGGGATGAATGGACAAGTGAGTCACAGAGAGAGCAATTCCTACAGAAAGCAGACAGTTGGGGTGGGAGGAGAACATGTTGCACTTAGTGGTAGGATCCTGTTGAAGATGATAGAAGTTAAGGAGAATGATGAGTAGGATGCAGAGGCTAGTGGGGTGGTAAGTATGGACAAAGGGAACTCTATCCCTGTTATGATGGTGGGAAGATGGGGTGAGGACAAATGTCAGGGAAATGGAGGAGATGTGGATGAGGGCATCATCAATGATAGAGGAATGGAAACCCTATCCTTTGCACTGGCTGAAGAAAAATGGAGGGCTATATGAGAGGGAAGATTTAGACTGATCTTGGAGTCTTTTGAAAGGGTGACACTACATTGTGGGCTGAATGGTTGTACTGTTCAATGTTCTGCGTTCCATTATACGGCCAGTTCCTTTCAGGCTTGGTCTGGAAACATTTGAAACATCCCAGGACAAAGTAACAAGCCTGAGGAGATCAAATGCAACCTGACCAATCACTGCTGATGTCCTCTCAATTATAGATAAGCGATGGAAGCTGGCATCAGGAGGCTCCTTGATCACTTCTGTGCTAATTGATGCTCAATTTAAACACTACCAGATCCTCTGAACTGCCTTGATCTGAGTACCAGAATCAGAATCAGGTTTACTATCATTGACGTATGTTGTGAAATCTGTTGTGTCGTGGTAACAGTACAGAGCAGTGCATAATAAAAACACTATAAACTACAGTAATACATATATACTATATATTAATATTATAGATTATAATATTTAATTACTTATATATCTCATACTCTGGTGAGATAGGGACATGTCTGTCCTAGCACGCAAAGTCAGCTCTGACGGGCTGGCCGGATGAGATCCAATGGCAAGGAAGGTTGTACTGCAATGCTCTGTGGAGAAGGAAGGTCACGACAAGGCACAGAAGACGTTATGGCCATCCACTGAAACCAAGGAAGATTCCACCACTGGACCAGGACTTCTGAGAGTTGAACTGCCCTAGTGCATCAACTTCTCCACTTTAAAAACTCCCCCAAACAGGTTTCCTGTTATTGTCAGACACAATGAACAACTGCTATAACAATTGCTGAAGAGGGCACATCCTGGGCGATGGGCGTCCTTAATGACGGGTGCCACCTTTTGCAGCATCAGCTTTGAAAATGCTGGAGAGGCTGGTGCCCATGATGGACCTGGATGTTTGCAACTTCCTGCAGCTTTTTCCAATCCTGTCCTGATACCCCTCCATACCAGATGGTGATGCAACCAGTTAGAATGCTCTCCAAGTTACATTTGTAGAAATTTGCTAGAGTCTTTGGTAAAATACTAAATCTCCTTAAATTCCTAATGAAATACAACCATTGCTGTGTCTTTCTTTGTAATTTCATCAATATGTTGAGCCCAGGATAGACCTTCAGAGATATCGCCACTTCGGAGAGTAGACCTAAGAGCTGAATATGAGTAACTGTCCTTGGGCTTGAGGCGTATTTGATCAAATGCAGCATTAGTGTAAGCAAATTGAGTGTGAGTCAAAGAAAAACTTCCATTTGCATTCCACACAAAGGTTGACCTTGTTGGAGTCAGGAGTTCCGCAGATTTATGATGGAAAAATATTAATATTTGTGCAAAATAAGAAGTTGCCTTTTAAAGTAACAGAACTTCAATAATACAGTCAAACCACAGATAGGGCAGGTAGCTCCAGGTACACTGATACTGATCTCTGATATTTAGCTGTATGGATTTTGCACATTTTTCTTCCGACCACACAGGCTTTTCTGTGTTGCACTGGTTCTTCCCACGTCCCACATGTATGCTGATTGCTATGTTAATTGACTGTAAATTGCCTCTAATGGCAATGGGTGACAGAGCAATCAGTGTACAACACATGCCTTTTGTATCAGTACTTATAGGTTTCCCTTCAGTGACCAAAATTTGGCTTCATCTGCATTAAAATGTATGCATTGTTAATTTGCAGAAAAATGCGACAAAGCAGTTCAAAAAATCACTGTTCTCCCAACCATTTCATGGAGGATACCTGAATTGTGGGACTCAGCAGAGAGCTGAGTAGCATTACCTCAATTATAAGCTTACATATAGGCTTAACCCTCCATTACAGGCTTCTTTTACATTTAGTCTACATTAAGTCCAATTTACCTCTGTTAGTGCTGAGCTAAAATGCCGTCCGAAGGTCTCTGATATCCAGCAAAGTCTTTATACCCATTAAAGGATCATATCAATTTAAATTTCACCAGCACAGATTTTTTTTCTTTTCACAATCTTATGAAAACAGCTTGAGTGAACTCGGTCTTTTCTCCTTGGAGCGACGGAGGATGAGAGGCATTAATCATGTGGATAGTCAGAGGCTTTTTTCCCAGGGCTGAAATGGCTACCATAACACGGCACAGGTTTAAGGTGCTGGGGAGTAGGTACAGAGGAGATGTCAGGGGTAAGTTTTTTACTCAGAGAGTGGTGAGTGCGTGGAATGGGCTGCCAGTAACAGTGGTGGAGGCAGATACAATAGGGTCTTTTAAGAGACTTTTGGTTAGGTACATGGAGCTTAGAAAAATAGGGTAAGCCTAGTGATTTCTAAGGTAGGGACATGGTCAGCACAACTTTGTGGGCTGAAGGGCCTGGATTGTGCTGTAGGTTTTCTATGTTTTCTAAATAATAGACAATTGTTGTGTTCAATAACCTTATCCTAACCTGAAGCCATCTCAATAAGTCACCTCAGAAAATTGGAGGTAAACTATGATGTCAAGCCCATCAGTGGGATTTTGACTTTTAAACTTCACCAATAGCAGGAAAGATGGATCTACTCGCCCATAAATGAATGAGTATGCAAAAGCAATGCTTTTGACTTTGCCAGTGCAATCATTTTATTTAAAAAAGGAGTAAAATAACAAAATCTAAGGATCATATTCTGCAAAATATTGTATATTCTGCAATTTGTTTTTAAGTTTTAGCAGCGGGATAATGTTCAGATCTGTGATTACGTGTCTCATAGCCTCAGTGTAAATCAGTTCATTCAGCAAAGGTTATTGGAACAAGGTGGAATCAGATCCAGTTGAAACTGCTGAAAAGATCTTTATCTGATGTGTAAGGTGATTAACACTTCATCACTCCTGAGGAAGGGTCTCGGCTTGAAACATCGACAATTGATTCCTCTCCAGTGGTACTGCCTGGCTTGCTGAGTTCCTCTAGCATTTTGTATGTGTTACTCAAGACTCCCAGCATCTCCCAGCATCTGCTTGTGTTTCTGAACCTTCAATGTTAGTTTCATTATTAACCTGTCGATATATGCATGCACCCTGTAATGCATAACATCACGAGTTAATTCAAGATGCTTTATTACTTCAAGATTTGACCCAATTCTATCAATTTCCCATCTTTGGTCTTTTGGGTAACCTCTCCCACTTATAGTCTGAATTGCACAATGACCTGTTCATCACCACTTTGCTAAAATTGCAGGCTTGCTTCTGATTCATCAGCACATCATATTTAGTGTTCTCAGCTGTCTGTTGAACCACCTCCCTACGTCTGTAATCTCCGCCAGCGCTCCGGAGTAATCCCATTCTATAAATATTCTTCCCATCATTTTGCTGCATTGACAAGTTTTTCTCCGTTTCCCTAATAGCCCTCTACATGTAGTTTGGTGACATATACACTGGTGAGCTCTTTTGTCTGGATTGTGTGGGCAGAATGGCTGTGCAGCAGATTGTTGGGTGAGCGGCAAGAGAGAAAATGTACTGTTTGGAAATGGGAGAACAAATGGGAAGGATGGATGTTCTCTGAAGCCAGCATTGATGCCTTGAGCTGAATGGCCACTTCTGTTTTGAGGGGAGACAAGTATGAAATGAGATCAAGGCAAACAATTGTGCCTATTCAGGTGAACATATGATAAAGCAACACACACAAAGTGCTGGAGGAACTCAGTAGGTCAGGCAGTATCTATGGAAAAGAGTAAACAGTTGGCGCTTCAGGCCCAGCTCCCTCATTAGAACTGAGAAGGATGGGGTAAGATGCCAAAATAAAAAGATGTGGGAAGGGGAAAGAGGATACCTGGAAGGTGATAGGTGAAGGCTGGTGAGTGGGGAAGGTCAGGAGTTGGAGAAGAAAGAATTTGATAGGAAAAGAGACTGGAACTTGGGAGAAAGAGAAGGAGGAGAGGCCCCAGGGGGAAGTAACAGGCAGCCGAGAAGATGTAAAAGGTCAGAAAGGGCCACGAGGGGAGGCCATAGACTGACAAGTCAGAACAGGAATGGGAATCGGAATTAAAACGTTTGGCCACGGAAAGACCCACTTGAGGCAGATTGTGCAGAGGTGTTTGATGAAGCGGTCCCCCAATTTACGATGGGTCTCACCAATGTGACAAAGGTAATGCGTTATCCCAGGATCTCTTGGGAGAGCTGGTGTCAAGGCAAAGAGAGCTCACCAATGCCTCCACTTCCTCAGGGGGCTAAAGAAAGTTGGTGCGTCCACATCGATACTTATTAATTGTTATTAAAGCACCATAGAAAAAGCATTCTATCTGGATGCATAACAGCTTGGTATGGCAACTGCTCTGCACACAACGGCAAGGAAATGCAGAGAGCTGTGGACACAGATCAGAACATTATGGAAAGCAGCCTCCCCTCCATGGCTTCTGTCTATACTTCTCACTGCCTCAGTAAAGCAGTCAGCATAATCAAAGACCCCGCTCACTCCAGACATCCTCTTTTTATTTCTCTTCTACAGGACTGATCAAACAAAAGCATGTGAGTACCTTACCCCCAGGCTCAAGGACAGCTTCCATTCCACTGTAATCAGACTCTTGAATGAACTTTTGTACAATAAGGTGGGCTGTTGACGTTACAATCTACCTCCTTATGATCTCGCACTTTGTTTACCTGAACTGCATTTTCTCTGAGGTTTCACATTTATTGTTATGGTTTTCTTTTATATATTCTACTTTAATGCATTAAGTAATGCACTGGATTGCATCTGTATGAACATTGTGGAAGATAAGCTTTGGTACATGTGACAATTATAAACAAAATCAATACCAGTATCATCCACGGTCATTGCTTCCCTACCACCTGGATCCACACTTCCCAGCATCTAGCAGCAGAGATTCACCTCAGCAAGGCAGCTGGGTTCTGATCAACGAGGCTCAGCACACCATCTAACCTAGTGCGGGCCGAGATGGCAGGTTTCCCAGCACAAAGTAAGTTGTCATTCAATTACCAGACCACTGGATGAGATCAAAGGCCTGAATATCACTTAGGTAACAGCAGCCAGGACCTTTCAGAAAGTTTGAAGTTTGAGCTTGTGGCTAAACTAACAAACGATTTAGTTGTACTTTCCCACACTAAGTTTCTCCTGAGTCAGCAACTTGTTTTTCAAGTCTTATTTTAGAGCCTGGAGCTAAAAAAAAATACTGGCCTGATGCTCCAGTGAAGCTGTGAGAGTGAAACACTATCAGAATGGGTGTATATGACTGTAGGTACTAAATCAAAGATTTGTCCACTAGTGGAGGTGGGGAACTAGCCCTAATCTCCCAGACAATGCCTACCGAGTGGCACAGTAATGTAACAGTTGGCATAACGCTTTACAGTGCCAACGATCCCTGCCCATATGTTCTCCTCTTGACCACGTGAGCTTCCTCCAGGAGCTCTGTTTTCTACCCATACTCTAAAGGTGTACGGGTTAATATGTAGTTGTTATGCTATGTTGGCGCTGGAGGCATGGTAACATCTGTGGCCTGCCCCCAGCATATCCTCAGATTGATACAAGCGACACATTTCACTGTATGTTTCTATGTCCCCAGTCATTATCATTTTGCTATTCACGGGAGTTTGCCGTATGGAAAAATGAGCTACCCTGTATTAGGCATACACAATAAATGCACTTCAAAATACTTTGGCAATAGACCGCATTGGTACACTTCCTGACTGTGAAAGACAGTATATGAATGCAAATATTTTATTTTCGCCATTAAAAGCCCAGATGCTTGGTAGGGTGCGATTTGAAAAACATCAGGAGGCATACGGGTATGTCGCATTCCAATAACGTTCATCGTAAGCATATTGTACTGGGAAGGATGGCAATAAGGGGCTGGCATCCTTTCTCCAGCGGTTTTCAAACACAAGTGTACATCCCAGATCAACGGATAAGAAACTAGAATGGAAACCTTGGGTGATTCAACACATTATTTTAATTATTGACCAACTCTGCAAAGATTGGTAATCAAACTGAGAGCTTCCTATCTTGTAGTGTTTGGTGCACTCAGCAGTTTCCTTAAATCATGAAGTTTCTGTAACGTCAGATCCAGCGCCGTCGTTCGCCTGAGGTGGAGAGGGCTAGCAAACCAATGCAATTTTATAAATTCTTATGAACTGAAAGTTTTATTTATTTTTATTTCTATTTAGTTAGAGATCGTGTGGACCAGGCCCTTCTGGCCCAAGGAACCCCACTGCCCAGCAACCCACAGATTTAACCCTAGCCTAGTCACAGGACAATTTGCAATGACCAATTAAGCTACTAACCCATATGCCTTTGGCCTGCGGAAGGAAACTGAAGCACCCAGAGGAAACCCATGCATATGTGGGAAGGAAGTTTACATACCTGCTTACAGAGGATCTCTGAAGTCCGAGGCCCCTGGAGGTAATAATGTCACTAATCGCTGTGCTCCTGTGGTGGCCTAAGATTAGCTTTATTTGTCACATGTACACTGAAACATCAAAGCATACAGTGAAAGGCAATTTTCTATGCACAGTACAATGATTTTTTTAAATCCTTTATGGACCAATTTAATCTAAAGTACTATTGTTAAGTGCGATTGGGCTATTGTGCAGAGGTTTCCAAAATCAATTCTCTGCCTTTCTATGTAAGGTCTACAAACTTAGAGGGTGCTGAACATGGGCAGTGACATCAAAGATGCATGTTCAAGCCTGACAAGAACAAAATTAATTTCTGTATCGGAGATCTAAGAATGAAATGAGAGTTCCTTACAGGAGAGCATCAGTGCCTTCTAGCATATTCATCAGACTGTGCTGGTCATTGATGCAAAACTAGATTATTTCACTATGTTTTGATGTTTCAATGTACATGAGACCAATAAAGCTAATCTCAATTGATGGGCCGGCAGGAAGTTAAGATGAATTGGCTTGCCTTGTGAACTGCCTGGACAATACATCTACTAGGTATGGTATGAAGATCAGCACAGAGAAAACCAAAGTGATGAGAAACAGTGAGGAGCCGATCATGATCAAAATCACAGTCAGTGGACAAGAACTAGAGACTGTCAACCAGTTCAAGTATCTTGGCCCCATCATCAACCAAAAAGAATCAAAGCCTGAAGTTCTTGCAAGGACAGCTCCAACAACAGCAACGCTGGCTAAACTAAACTATCTGGAGAGAGAATAACATCGCTCTCAGATTCAAGTTGAAACTCCTGCATGCACTGGTGCTCTCCAGCTTCTTGTATGCATTGGATCATGGTCTTGGACAGCAGAACTGCAAAAGAAGGTCCAGTCAGAGTAAATGGGATGCTTCAGCAGGCTCATTGGCATCTCCTAGACAGACCATGTCTCAAACGACACAGTACGAAGAATCATCACCCAGCGCTATGAAGTTCTACTGTTCACAGTAAAGAACAGGAAACCGAGATGGTATGGCAAATAACAAGATTAAGTGGAGTCTCAAAGACCATTCTTCAGGGAATTGCGCAGGGGGAAATATAAAGGGGTAGACAGAGGAAGAAATGGGCAGACAACATTGCAGATTGGACTAGGGAGAGCTTTGCCACAACATAGGCACTCACCCACAATGGTGAGAGATGGAGGCAAGAGGTGCAGTGCTCATTCATACCCACCCTATGACCCAGGTGGGTTGTGGGATCCGTAACCATAATCTTTATCAGTCTTAATTTGGACTGACGTTGATAATGGCCAGAATTAACTTCTGGGCTTCACAATACTATTGACATCATCTAGCTGAATTAATTGCCAGAGAGAAATGGCATTTTGGAACATGTACTATCTTTCACCATTCTTATAATTGTGCCAATGTGCACAAAAACATACGTAAAGTTTGTAAATGTAATTTTCCTTTTTGTTTTGCGTAATATCACTACTTGGACATTGGACTAGTAAATTTCTAAGCTTTTGTACTCTGTACAGGGTATGTTTTAATAGATGATTTCCAAGATAATTTAAATCCTACCTAAGAAAGTGGCTTATTTTCTATTGTTCCCCTTGTGTTTCTTTTTCTCTGTGACCATTGAAAAGTTACATTATGTAACTTTGGGAATGAATAACAAACATTATTTGTGGTTCATGGAAAGACTTCAGAGCAGAAAGCAGTCTACCATGAAAGAAAAACAAATTTCAAACCACTCTTCCAAATAACGTCACACTAAGTTTTCAATGTAAATAATGGGTTGCTGAAGAGTTTTAACGTAAATAGAACATGACATGCCAGCACAACTTCCCCAGCCAGAATCAGAGCATTCATTCTTGGGAACATAATCTTTGAGTCTTATGGTGTCAGATAAATATAATCATTACTGCAGTTGTCTCATTATAGTATTAATGGCTTTGTTTTTCCCACTGAGGGCTAATGTTACTGTTTTATCTTTCATGGTTTGATTGGGCATCTGCCAGATCAAGTCATCTGGTTTGAGTCTAACCTACCTACTCCCAAAAAAAATGGAATAGGCAGTGTTTGTTGAAAGTAAGGCAATGAAACTATTCAACACATGCTTACACATGCTTGTGAATGTGCCCATACACACACGTTTAAATCTCTGTGAGAAATTATTTACTAAAGTGGCAGGAAGTGTTCATGCAGTTTTTCTTACCCCACAGATGTCTTAATCTTCTTATCAGTCGATTAAGTATTTGGCCAATTTGTACAGTGCAAAGTCCAACAGAGAAACAATGTGCTAATGACAGGTTAATTTGTTGCAAGAGTTCTTTATAAGAGAGAACTGCTTTGTTCCTCTTTAGTAATTCCTTTTGCTTCGTCTGAGAAAGTAGACATCCTTTGTTTAATATTTCATTCAAAACACATCCAACAGCACACCATTCATTCCCTTGGAGCCATTCAAGAGTTTGACAGCTACGAATCTTGTATACCTACCAAAAGAGCAGAGGATCTCAACTTTTTTAATGCCATGAACCAATACCATTAAGCGATGGTATTACTTAATGGTATTGTGGACCCCAGATTGGGAAACTCTGAAATAGGGTAAAAATGGGGTATTAACTGACTATTTTCCAGTGTGTGCAAGAATATTACTGATTGAGCTACAGTGGCACACCTAAATATTTTTATTTCTTGTTATTTTTATCATGTCTTCTTTCTCCCAGTCCTTTGCTCTATAGAGCCTTTAATGTGTAAAAAAAATAAAATCCTCTCTGCCTTGGTAATGCAATGCTCAGCAGGGAGTGAGTGAGCCGTCAATCACACCAGTGCTGTCTGTGTTGAGTTTCCACATCCCCCTTGTACTTGCATGAGTTTCCCTGGGTGCTCCAGTTCCCTCCCTTATCCCAAAGGAATGTTGGTTGCTAGGGAAATTCGCTAATGCAAACAGTATTCTCCAGGTGATCATTTAAAAGTCATTGTGAGATTGAGTTATCTGTTAATTAATGGTACCGTATTATTAACTATAAAGCTAACCTGCTTTTAAGATAAGCATCTCAAACAGCCAGTGTGCTGCATTGGAGTATTAGCCGGATAAACTTGTTCTTACGAGTTTAGTAACCATTCCAATGTAGCATACTACGCTGTTTGAGATACTACCTTTTGGATGAGATATTTAAACTGAAGTTGAGCCTGCATGATACCACGTTAAAGAAAAGCAGCAAGCCACCATGCAAGTGATTATGTGCATCAGAAAGCATTTCAGGAATCAGGAAATTCAACTGAATCTTGTTGGGATCCATGAGCCTTACATCTTCTTGGCATAACTCAAACCAGCATAGTACAGTAGGCAAAATATATCTAAGCAAAGTTTTCAACCTCACTGGTCTAAGAAATAGCAGTTCTTACTTATGTTTCCAACCTTATTTTTATCTGAAATTATATTATTTAATGGGCCAATGCTTGAGTCAGCATCTTATTATCATTGATATATGTGAAATGTGTTTTATTTATTTCTTTGTTTGATTGATTTAGAGATAGAGCACGGAACAGGCCCTTCCGGCCCAACAAGCCTCACCGCCCAGTTTAACCCTAGCCTAATCACAGGACAATTTACAATAACCAATTAGCCTACTAACTGGTATGTCTTTGGAATGTGGGAAGAAACTGGAGTACTCAAAGGAAGCTCACGGGTTCACAGAGGACGTACAAATTCGTTACTGATAGCACCAGAACAGAACTCTTTGACGCCTCAAGCTGCAGTGGTGTTGTGCTAGTCGCTATGCTACTGTGCCTTTCTGGCACCCGTACAGTGCAACGCATTACAGCAAGTATGAATGCTACTGGGCAATTGTCATTGCGGCAGCTCACTCTCCTTTTCTTGGGCACCCGTATGATCGATGCTCTTCTGAAGTGGGTGGGAACCTCCGACTGCAATTTATCCCGACAGCATTCTTTATCCCAGCTGGAATCCGTGACCTTCCTGTGATCTCAAATACAGTTATGCCTGGAATACGTTGAAGGTCAGGATCCTAGACTCAGGATCAGCTGCTGCTATTCTCTGCTACTTTTCTGTTTGCTGCTCTCCGGTGCAATACACAGGTCACCCAAATCCCATAATCGGAGGGGAGATTCCAGTTATTTGTTCTTCAACTCAACAGGCAAAGTGTGAACATAAGCAGCAGGAGCTGGCCCTTATTATTGTTTTTTTGAAATAAGATCAATGCTAATCTTTTACTTTCAGGATACTTCCATGAATTACATTGATTCCAGGTTCTAATAAACATTTCTCCCACTGAGATTTAACTGGCTTCTTAATGACAAATAAGAATTGAACAGAATTATTTAGAAAGAACTGCTATTGACATTTTTAATAATATTTCTCATCAAAGCAGAGAAAGCAGCCCAGGATTCTACGTGCCCAATATGTCTACCATTACAACAATATTTCTGCCCTCGATTGATTCAAACATCAAACATCTGCATGTGCAGAGCCGCCTTCACTTGTACATTATCTGTGGCAAGTCCCTACAAACAGAAACTACCTATTTGGATTTATTTCATCACCTGACTTAGCCTTCCAACTCTGCCACTTTCCTCCTGGCTGCTTACCACAAAGATTACATTTCTTGTACAGACAGATCTTCCAACAGCTAACTCCCCTGAGATTTTCCTGCCTCTTTATTTCATAACATCTTCTCTATATTTACAGTAGATCATTATTTAATGGTACCTACTCATGAGTTATGTTTATTCTTGCAAGTCTTCCCTTGTATTCCAGTTGATAAGCAGTTTTCTGATGCAGAATAGCTCCTCGCTCTTTTCTGGTTGGCTGCCGGTGACAAGTGGTATTCCCCAGGGGTCAGTGTTGGGACCATTACTTTCTATGTTACATGTCAATTGATCAGAAGGCGAAGTTTATGGCATGTGGCCAAGTTTGTGGATGATACAAAGATAGGTGGAGTGGCAGGTAAAGCTGAAGAAGCAGGGAGGCTGTAGAAGGATTTAGATACAGATGATGAGCAAAGAAGAGGCAGATGTAGGGATATGTATAGTCATGCTCTTTGGTAGAATAGCATATACTATTTTCTAAAGGAAAGAAAATTCAGAAGTCTGAGGTGCAAAGGGACTTGGATTTCCTAAAGTTTAACTTGCAAGTTGAGTTGGTGGTGAGGAAGGCAGATGCAACGTTAGCGTTTAGTTTGAGAGGACTAGAGTATAAAAGCAAGGATGTAATGCTGAGGCATCTTAAGGCACTGGTAAAGCCTCACGTGCAGTATTGTGAGTAGCTTTGGGCCCCGTGTCAAAGAAAGGATATGTTGACATTGAAGACGGTTGAGCGGCAGTTATGAAAATGATTACGGGAATGAAAGGGTTAGTATATGAGGAGCGTTTGATGGCTCTGGGCCTGTGCTCACTGGAATTTTGAAGAATTGGGTGGGGGTGGAGGGTTCTCATTGAAGCCTATCGAATGTTGAATGGTCTAGACAGAGTATATGTGGAGAGGCTGTTTCCTATAGGGCAGGAGTTTAAGGGCAGAGGGCACAGTTTCAGAATAAAGCAGGGGTTCCCAATCTTTTTTTATGCCATGGACCAATACCATTTAGCAAGGGGTCCATCAACCCCAGGTTGGGAATCCCTGGATTGAGGGTCGACTGTTTGGAACAGAGATAAGGAGGAATTTCTTCAGCCAAAGGTTGGTGAATCTGTGGAATTCATTGCCACAGGCAGCTGTGGAGGCCAGGACATAGAAGGTATTTAATGCAGAGGTTGGAAAGTTCTTGATCAATCAGGGAGTGAAAGGTTATGGCGAGAAAGCAAAAGATTGGGGCTGAGAGAGAAAATGGATCAGTTATGATGAAATAGCAGAGCAGACTTGATGGGCTGAATGGCTTAATTCTGCCCCTGTGTCTTATGGTCTTAAGGTCTCTTTCTCTTCCTCTCTGTTTCCTAAGGAACTAATGCTCGACTGTCTATTCAGCTATTTTAAAATTTGATAAAACACAAAATACATATGTGTACATACCATATATGAGGTACGTCCATCCATATATAGCCCACTCTGATTTTTCTTCCTCACTGAAAAACATGAATGCAATGTTTCAACCAATAATATCTATTAAAAGGTGACACGTAGGAATTATCATGGCTGGATCAGAATGCAGTCACGGTGTGTTCGTATTCCAAATTCAGAATCAGAGTCGGCTTTATTTTCACTAGTGTATGATATGAACTGTGTGTTTTCTGGCAGCAGTACAGCGTAATGACATACAATTCAATAAACTACAAAAATAAATTACGTAAAAAAAAATAATGAGATATTGTTCATGGACCAGTCAGAATCCGACGGCGGAGGAGAAGAAGGTGTTCCCAAAACACCGCGTATGGGTGTTCAGGCTCCTGCACCTCCTTCCTGATTGTAGTAGTGGGAAGAAAGCATATCCTGGAGGATGAGAGTTCATGATAACAGATGCCACCCACTGGTTCTTGAAGATGTCCTCAATGCAGCCATGGTTGCACCCATGATGCAGATGAATGAGTCTATAACCCTCTGTAGCCTCTGGCAATCATGTGCTCTGGAGCAGTCATGTCAGGCTCTAATGCAACCAATCAGAATGCTCTTGACCATATATCTATAAAAAAAATAGGAGTCTTTGGTGACATATCAGATCTCCTCAAACACCAAATGAAGTGCCTTCTTTGTGATTGCTTTGGCATGTTCAACCCAGGATAGATCCTCTGAAATCCTTATGCCAAAGAACTTAAAGCTGCTCATTCTTTCCGCCTCTGATTCCTCAATGAAGATTAGTGAGTGTTCTCCTGACTTCCCCTTCCTAAGTCCACAGTCAGTTTCTTGTTCTTGCGGACGTTGAGTGTGAGTTATTGGTATGAAGTTTCTCATCCTGCTGATCTATCCTACTCCTGGAAGCCTCCTCATCAACATCTGGGATTCTACCAATAACAATGGTGTCATCAACAAATTTATGCAGCAGGCTAAGCACACATCTTTGCCTGTGTTGAAATCAGCTAATTGTATATATTTTAGTTTACTATTGTTTACCAAATGTATTTGATTCTAAAAAAATTGTCAAACGTCATAACCTCCTTAAGCTTCAAACATTAAAAATGGTTTTATTCATAAATGGCATTGTAATATAATGAATTTTTAATAGTCGGAAGAGTACAATTCCCACAAGTTAGGCTGCAGAAAAGTATTTATTCTGTTTACTCTCTCTGTCACATGCACTGTCTAAATATGTCTTCTAAGCTTGTCCCAGTACAAACTGCAGGTTTAAATGCCAGAAATGTTGGGTTAGTAGATCACATCTCACCACTGAGATTGTGCCAATTATCTTGTCCTTACTGATTCACCTGCCAAAGTACATTTTTAGTAGCTCTAATTATTTCTAATGTGTTAAGGTATCAAATTTGGAGCAACTGAATCTCTAAAAAGGTACAGTGTAAATTAAACCGAGTTTGGCAACCAAATACAAGAGGTCCAGGTACAATCTCCGGAAAGCCATCTCTCTTGCAAAGCACCAATTCCAGACCAAACTCGAATCACTAAAGGATGCTTGAGATGCTTGAAAGTTGTGGCAGGGCTTGAATGCTAACACCTCCTACAAAGTAAAACCAAATGACATAGGTGACAACAAGGTTTCACTCCCAGATGAACTCATTGCCCGCTTTGACCATCAAAATATGGAGACACCTTCACGAACTCCCAGTCCCCGATGATCCTGTAATTTCAGTCTCTGAGACCAATGTGAGAGCATCCTTCTAGAGGGTTAACCCACAGAAATTATCTGGCCCAGCCTGGATACCTAGCTGAGTACTAAGGACCTGTGCTGATATCTGCCTGGAGTATTCACTAATATCTTTAACCTCTCGCTTCAGCAGTCTTCAAGCAGCATTCAATTACATCGGTGCTTAAGAAGAACATGGTAACCTGCCTCGATGACTATCATCCAGTATCATCTATACCCACTGTGATGAAGTGCTTTGAGAGGTTGGTGATGAGACATGTCGACTCCTGCCTGTGAAGCGACTTGAATCTACTTCAATTTGCCTATCGTTACAACAGGTCAACGGCAAATGCACTCTCCCCCTTTCAAAACCAATCGATAAGTTTCAAGACCTAGGCCTCAATACTTCCTTGTGCAAATGGATCCTCAATTTCCTCACTTGCAAACTCTAGTCAATTCAGGTTAACAACAAATCTCTTCCACAGTCACCTAAATTCAAAATTCAAAGTAAATTTATTATCAAAGTACATGCTGTATATCTCACCAGACATGTGCACCACAAGGCTGTGTGCTTAGCCCCCTGCTCTACTTACTTTATACTTGTGACATGGCACAAGTTGTGACTCACGACTGTGAGGCTAAGCACAGTTCCAATGCCATATTCAAATTTTTGATGACACCATGTCACTTCTAAAATTTGTCATTTTAGTACTTATTTTTCTTTGTAAATTTTCCAGATCAGTTTTGGACCAAGGTATTATGCCAAAATATGTGTTTATTGCCTTATTTATATTTTTACTGTTGAGCTCTGTTTTGCAGATTTTCTTAAGCCTTGAAGTAAATTTGTTGGAAGTTTTCCCTTTATAGAGAAAGTAAGGAGGCATGGGACCCAAGGGGACTTTGCTTTGTGGATCCAGAATTAGCTTGCCCACAGAAAGCAAAGAGTGGTTGTAGACGGGTCATAATCTGCGTGGAGGTCAGTGACCAGAGATGTGCCTCAGGGATCTGTTCTGGGACCCTTACTCTTCCTGATTTTTATTAATGGCCTGGATGAGGAAGTGGAGGGATGGGTTAGTAAGTTTGCTGATGACACAAAGGTTGAGGGTGTTGTGGATAGTGTGGAGGGTAACAGAGGTTACAGCGGGACATTGATAGGATGCAAAACTGGGCTGAGAAGTGGCAGATGGAGTTCAACCCAGATAAATGTGAGATAGTTCATTTTGATATATCAACTATGATGGCAGAATATAGTATTAATTGTTAGACTCTTGGCAGTGTAGAGGATCAGAGGGATCTTGTGTTCTGAGTCCATAGCTGCTGCACAGGTTGACTGTGTGGTTAAGAATGCATATGGTGCATTGGCCTTCCTCAACCGTGGGATTGAGTTCAAGAGCCGAGAGGTAATGTTACAGCTTTATACCTGGTCAGACCCCATTTGGAGTATTGTGCTCAGTTCTGGTCACCTCACTACAGAAAGGATGCAGAGGAGATTTACAAGGATGTTTCCTGGATTGGGGAGCATGCCTTATGAGAATAAGTTGAGTGAACTTGGCCTTTTCTCCTTGGAGCGATGGAGGATGAGAGGTGATCTGATAGAGGTGTGTAAGATGATGAGAGGCATTGATCGTGTGGATAGTCAGAGGCTTTTTCCCAAGGCTGAGATGACGAATATGAGAGGGCACAGTTTTAAGGTGCTTGGAAGTAGATACAGAGGAGATGTCAAGGGTGTTTTTTACACAGAGAGTAGTGAGTGCGTGGAATGGGCTGCCAGCGACGGTGGTGGAGGTGGGTATGATAATGTCTTTTAAGAGACTCCTGGATAAATACATGGAGCTTAGTAAAATAGAGGGCTATGGATAATCCTAGGTAATTTCTAAAGTAAGTACATGTTCTTTACATCCTTTCATACCCTTATGACATCCTTTCTGCTCTTCTGTAAGTATATTGTGTATCTAAGTGAGTGGTGATTAGTTGCGAGATGCATGATGTTACAATTTTATATATAGCTTCTAAACAGGTTATAGGACGATATTTTAAAGGATCTTTTGTGATTTCTCCTTTAGGTAAAAGATATGTTTTACCTTTTGTCAAAAATGTGTGCACTTTTATTGTCATTATTATTATGTAATTTTCTCTTGTATTTGCACAGTTTGTTCTCTTTTGCACATTGGTTGTTTGTCCATCCTGTTGGATGTAGTCTTTCACTGACTCCGTTGTGTTTCCTGTATTTACTGTGTATGCCTGCAAGATAATGTATCTTACATTTGCATATAGTGGCATATACCATATGTACTTAGATAGTAAATTTACTTTGAACTTTAAAACTTTTGTAGCTGAATTTTCAAAGTTTGGTTGCACTTTGATACCAGGGTTTGGTGAAGAATCACTCAAAGTCCGCTGATACATTTCCAGGCTCTGTGCTTAGTAACAGTACAGGAATGGAAGGGCATATTATTAAAAAAAATCATCATGTTTCCTTTGATTCTGTCTTGTTAGTAAATGGCTATTTTTATAAAGGTATTTTTGGAAGGGAGTAAGATCAAGCAGTTATTGATAATTTTGTTTTATAAATGGCAGCATTATTTCAGACAGCTGTCAGAGAATTATCCACATTCTCAGCAGCAGAGATATCTTTAATTCCAGTCTCAGATCATTAATCCCTTTTGAAGAATCTAGCTGGAAAAATAAACACATCTGCTGGCATAAATAAACAACTTTCCAGATCCAGGGATTACTTTATGTCTTGTTAAAGAAAACATTTTTTCCACAAATTGTCTCTCTACGAAGATCAACCATTTTTTTTCCCCTCCTGAGGCAATCCCTTGAGATCAGAGACAACTCTTTTGCTCTTCCCCATTTCTGACAGTCTTTTGGATGTAACATTAACTTGGTTGTTCTATCAGTTGCTGAGTGTTTACAGTATCTTTTCCTTTTATTTCAATTTTTCTGAAACTAGAATTTTGATTTAGTTTTTCCTTTTGAGAACTATGCTGCTCTGATTAGTGTCATATTCTGTAGTTTCAGAGATGATTGATGAGGCCATTTTGGGAGCCACAGATTCCATAACAAATGAAAAAGATGGATTATACATACTTTGATAATAAATTTACTTGGAACTTTTTGAACTTTGAACTGGTCTTCACTGAAATCACTCTGTTGTGGACCCTCTGGTTAGAATTATAGCTTGCATGGCATCCTGAGACTAATGTAAGATGGGGGCATATTTCTGTGGCCAACTCAATATGAGGGTGTACAATCTGAGTGTAATTAGAAAGTATTTTGTGGCTGTCACTCTGCCTTATCACAGATATTCACTCTCTCCTATTCATCCCTCTCCCCCTTTGGTTATCTGTTCATTTTTCTCTCTTTACCAGTTCTGACAAGCTGTCTTCAGCAGGAAACATTCACTTTGTTGTTCTTTCCACTGCCTTCTGTTTTTATTTCAGTTTTTCAACAGCCGAATTTTTTGATTATTTTTTTCTTTTGAGAACTCCTCTACTGTGATTTGTGTCATATTTAATGAGCGATTAGTGACACTAGTCATATCTGATTTGTGAGAAAACTTTCTTGAGCTCTGCAACTCAGTTCTCAGTGCCTCTGCTTCCTTAGGAGTCTGCAGCGATTTGGCATGTCATCAAAAACCTTGACAAGCTTCTATAGACGTGTGGTGGGAAGTGTTCTGACTGGCTGCATTATGGCCAGTATGAAAACTCCAATACATTTGAGCAGAAAATCCCACAAAAGGTAGTGGATTCAGCCCAGTACATCACAGGTAAAGCCCTTTCAACCATTGTGCACATCAACATGAAACATTGTAGGAGGAAAGCCGAATCTATAATCAAAAATCCTCACACCTGGGCCAAACTCATTTCTGGCTGCTGCCATCAGGCAGAAGGTGCAAGTGCCTCAGGACTCGCACCACCAGGTTCACGAACATTTACTACCCCTCAACCATCAGTCTCTTGAACAAAAGGGGATAGCTACACTCATTTAAGGACTCTTGCTATTTCATGCACATTATTTATTGCTATTTATTTATATCTGCATTCGCACAGTTTGTTGTCCATTGATCCTGTTTACCGTAACCGTTCTATAGATTTGCTAAGAATGCCCACAGAAAAACAATCTCAGGGTTGTATGTGGTGACACATACATACCCTGATAATAAACTTTACTTTTACTTTTGACTTTGACTATTATTTGCACGATTTGTCTTCCTTCGCACGTTGATTGTCATTCTTTGTTTTCATACATTCTATTGTATTCCTTTATTAGACAATAAAACTATAAGGCATAGGAGCAGAATTAGGCCATTTGGCCCCTCGAGTCTGCTTCACCATTTCATCATGGCTGATCTGATTCCTACTCAACCTTATTCTTCTGCCTTCTACCCATTACTTTTCACACCCTGACTAATCAAGAACCTATCAAGCTTTGCCTTAAATACAACTGATGGCCTGGCCTCCACAGCTGCCTGTGGTGACAATATTCCACAGATTCACCACCCTCTGACAAAAGAAATTCCTTCTCATCTCCATTCTAAACGGATGTCCCTCTATTCTGAGGTTGTGCCCTCCAGTCCTAGACTCCCCCATATCCACCCTATCAATGCCTTTCAACATTTGATAAGTTTCAATGAGATCCTCCATCATTCTTCTAAATTCCAGTGAGTACAGCCCCAGACTCAAACTCTCCTCATAGGATAAGCCATTTATTCCCAAAATCATTTTCATGAACCTCCTTTGAACTCTCTCCAGTTTCAGCACATCCTTTTCCCAGTTAAGGAGCCCAAAACTGCTCACAATACTTCAAGGGAGGCCTCTCCAGTGCCTTATAAAGCCTAGGTTTTATATTCTAGTCCTCTCGAAATGAATACTAACAATGCATTTGCCTTCCCCACCACAGACTCAATCTGCAAGCTAGTCTTTAGGGAATTCTGCATGAAGACTCCCAGGTCCCTTTGCACCTTGCATCTGCCAAATCATCCTATTTTTACCCTCACTGGCGCATTGCACAGGCAGCTACCCAGAGATTACTGCCCTGGAGGTCCAGTTTTTCAGCTTTCCACCTGGCTCCTTAAATACTCTCTTCACGACCTCCTCCCTTTTCCTACCATGTCATTGGTGCCAATATGCACCAAGGCTTCTGGCTGCTTGCCCTTTAGAGTGCCACTAACTGATTTGAGACATCCCTGACGCCAGCACCTGGGGGGCAGCAAACCATCCTGGTGTCTCTATCATGTCCACAGAATTCATATCCACCCTATCAGTATGGCAGTCCTGTTCTCTCCCATTCCCTTCCAGCCATAGCTCCAGACTCAGTCACTGCGACTCCCTCTGGTAGGTTGTTCTCCTCAACATTATCCAAAAAGTTATCTTTTTTATCGAGGGGAATGGCCTGTAAGTACATGCAAGAGAGTGAATCTATGAATCTCGATAACATATACTTATTTCGATAATAAATTTATTTGTTTTGGTTTTTACTTAAATTCATTTTGTTGGTTACTGTGACTTTAAGCTTGGCTTTAATATTCTACATCCTCTACTGGACAGCGACAGGATGTTTCCAATCAGAGTTGTTCTGCACAGAAACAGGCCTATGCTGTCCAGAGTGGTATTGTTCTACTATTGTCACATGTAGCAAGATACAATGAAAGGCTTGACTTGCATACTGTTCATACAGATAAAATCATTAAACAGTGCTTACCTCAATTAGATCCATTTAAATAAATATTAATTTATCTTATTCCATATACTGAGTACACTCAAATACAACGCCTTCAGTCCTGTATTCATCAGCCCATTTGATTTTTTCCGCGTGTGATACTGAAACATACTGTGAAGTGTCTTGGAGGATTGCATGAGCTGCATTTGGCCTATATCTAACACTTTCCTATTCATTTGCCTGTCTAAAAGCCTTTTAAATGTACCCTCCCACCTCTCCTTATGAGAGCTCGTTCCAGCTGTGTGGAGGAAAATCTCCCCCTCACCTTAAACCAATGCCTTCTTGGGGAGGGGACTATGATCATCCAGATCAAGAACACAAGGATATTTACACGTGCCACTTGCAATTTTATAAGCCTCCCTGTCTCCTTTCAGTTATCGGTCGGCCTCTTTTGCTCTAGGCAAAGTAGCCACTCGAGTTTCCGCTTATATCTAAAGCCCCCGGTCACAGTAACGTCCCTGGTTCGGCTGCCCTTCTATTTCACAAGTGCTTATGACTGGCCAACAGCAAAGCACTGAAGTATAAACCAGTTTTCATGCTAATTTTCAGAACTCATCTTGAATGTCCAACCTTTGACAAAACACAGTACTTCAGATGAGTTAAAAGTAGTATATTGAAGTTATGTTTATTTTTAAATATGAGCTCATGTGGTTGCTGCAGTTGTTCCACTGCTTTCTGAAGCCTTTTCTCCTTCCTCAGGAGTCTGAGGATATTCGGCATGTCATCAAAAACCTTGACAAACTTCTACAAGATGTGCAGTGGAAAGTGGCTGACTGGCTGCATCACGGCCTGGTACAGGAACACCAAAGCCTTTGAGCGGAAAATCCCACAAAAGGTAGTGGATTCAGCCCAGTACATCACAGGTAAAGCCCTCCCAACCATTGAGCACATCTACATGAAACGTTGACATAGGAAAGCAGCATCCATCATCAAAGATCCTCACCACCCAGGCCACGCTCTTTTCTCACTACTGATACAGGTGTCACAGGACTCACACCACCAGGTTCAAGAACAGCTATCTCCCCTCAACCACCAGGCTCTTGAAAAAAAGAGGATAACTAACCTTTTGAGATGTTCCCACAACCAATGATCTCTCTTAGTTATTTCATAATGTCACTATTTATTGATATTTATTTATAACTGCATTTGCACAATTTGTTGTCTTCTATGTTCTTGGTTTCTCTTTCATCCTGTTTACAGTTATTATTCTATAGATTGGCTGAGTATGCCCGCAGGAAAAAGAATCTCAGGGTTGTATGTGATGGCATGTAAGTACTCTGATAATAAATTTTACTTCGACCTTTTGAACTTTTATTTCGTAATTTTTTAAAATAATCATCAGATACTACCAGATCTGCTGATACAGGTAATTTCTATCTCATTTCAGATTTCAAACTGCCCATTTTTTTTACAGATCACCTGTAACAATTAATGAATAACTTAAATGCGGTAAGTGTTGGCCGTAACGGACCGATAACACCACAATCATTGTTAATGATTAGGAAATGCGAGAGCCAATAAGGCCTCTTTCCTGCAGAGGGCGAACAAGGACAATCATTTCCAGAAGAATTTATTCCCTAGACTGGTTCGAATTTGCAGGACGATTACCAACGTATCAAGAAAGTTTCTCTCAGAAGCATTTTGTTTTCTCAATCCTAAAATACTTGTGTTTACATAGTATATCTACATGCACATGTATAATACTTCTATGTACACAGAATATCTATCATGTGTAGATATAATTGTTTCCGCTCCGAATAAGTACCTACCGAATTGCTGACAAAATATGAGGGACTTCACTATACTACGTATTAACACCAATTTTCTCTTGAATGACCCGTAAGTTTACTGCAAGATGGCGTAAAGACACATAGATACAAGTTTAGTTTTAAACTTTCAGTTTATTAATTCGTCTTTTTTTAGATTCCAGTCAATGCAATTATCGTCTTATGTTCTAAAAGTGTAGGAGCTCCAACTCGCAGCTTGGTTGAAGCCACCGGAGTAAGTTGAGCTTTAGTTAAGATAACTCTAAATGCACTTTATTGCCTTTCTTGAAGCAAGTTTTAACTGTGTTTGCCCACGGTACAACCTCGCAAAGGTCAACACAGAGCAATCACCATACCCTCCGCCTCGCCGAAAGTTGATTGGACAACTCGGTCAGTCAACTTTCGTCATGATTGACAGAAGGGCTCTTGATCTCTATTGGCTGTGCCTGGGAAGGTGGGCGGAACCATTATGCATAAAATTATTTAAGAGCTGGCGACGCGCGCTTTCGCCACTTTTCATCCGGTTCCGGTGGCGTTGAAAGTTGTGGGGCACGTGGGGCAGACCGCTTCACCTTCACTATTTAATTTTTTTTAAAAAAGTTTAATTTATAGTCTGATCGCACTCCAAAGGAAAAATGGGGAAAGGGGTAAGTGAAGGTGATGTTCGGATGCCGAGGACGGACGAATGTTGGTTCCAACGGCCTTTTGGGACTAGGATGGGGTGTGGGGGGGTGTGTGTGAGAGAGGGAGGGCGCAGGCCTTGAAGACCTGGGTAAGGTGTCGGACAAGTGGAGGGGAGGCAGAGGATTCTTCACTGGAAATTCAGCAGCCTGTTCCCGAGATCTCAGTACACTGAAAGTTACGTAGAAACAACCACAACTCAAAAGCCGGGGAATTGAATTAAAAGTGATCTGAAAAGTCTGACAATTACCGGTTCCGGCCCCTTACGTGGTTTTTCGGGGTTCACTAGCGTCCTCTGAAGCTGCAATCGTCACGGCAACTTCTCAGCTGCGATGTAAGTTTAATGATGGATTGCCACAACGTGAGTCAGAAGAGATGTGACAATGTGTGCATTTATTTCCCGATGGGAAAAAAATAGGTATTTGTGCCAAATCCTGGATTTAGTAAAGGAGTCTCACTCATGAAATATACAGTGAATAAATTCCGTTACCATTGAGGTTGAGACACACGGGACAAAATTTTGCTTGTATGTCTGTGTGTTTCCTGGTTAAAGATTGTGCAAATTTAACTTGAGCAATACTGTTGAAGGAGCGGTTAACTTGTAAAGAATTTCAACGTGTGGTCATATAAATAAAGTGAGTTATTGCATAGTTAATTGAAATAATACCGGTGTGACGAATATCTCAGGATCTGAGGCACTTGTCTCATTAAAGCTGGTGTAACGTTCTGGAGGAACGTTGTCTCATTTTTTAACTGTATTGCATTTGTGGTTTCTAAATGACAATAAACTGAATCTGAACTCGTCACAAGATTGAAAAGCTGGGGTTTATACAGCGCACTTCTCAAATCCAGCGTTCTTTAAATATCTTCTCAGGCAATTAAATGCATGTGTTATGTGTGGCAACTTGAAATCCAGTTGTCAATCTGTGCCCAGCAAACTCTCATGAGTGATTGTGTTAACTAATACCTAACAAGTAGCTTTTAAGCGGACGGCTAAAATTGCTGTGATTCAAAAGATATTTCATTGTGATCTATCCACCAGGGAGGGCAGAAGAAACTTGAGTTTGATGCTTCAAAACAGAAAAACACTGGCAACACTGTAAAGCCTAGCAATGAAGTATCAGCTTGGCCTTTTCCATATGGGAATTGAACTTGCAGTCCTTACCTTAGGCAAAAATGCTACCAGTGATGTTAAGGCTTTTTTTTTAAAAAGAGGAAACAATGAAGTATTAAGGTTCATATCTGGAGGTATAGAATTTTAAAAGCAAAGAAGTTGTGTTAAGTCTTTATGGAAACTTGCCACTGAACTGAAATTTTGTAAAGAATGCAAAGCCATTGATAGTGCAATAACAATGGGGTTGATAAAAACAAAGAGGAAATGTTTGCATATTGTGGCAAGAATTAAGAACATAATTTTGAAGCTGTTTTATCAGCACCAAGGAGTTTGAATTGGCACTCACTGTAAAAAAAATTGCAGGGCCATGGGATACACCAGGGAATGCAGCCATCTGGATTTCACCACATCAGTGAATTCAGTGGGCCAAATGACTGCAATGACTCTGACTTTAAATCCAGAAGGGAAATTAAGAAGTAAAACTTATTTACCTGAAAGCTTTAGAATATAAAATTTGCATATCCAAGAAATGGTTGAGAGAATGTAAAAATTAATTTTAATAAGTAACTATTGAAGCACCTAAGGAAACTTATTTGTTAGTGTAGGAGAAGGTAATTGCAGAGTATAACTATCAGCATGAATGGGAATGGGCTTTGTCTCTGCCAAGAGTTTTGATCAATAGACAATTCTAAATTTAGTTCCACCAAATCCAATGCTTCTACATTCATAATAGGTGGCACCACTTTTAGTAGTAGAAGCAGCTTGAGCACCAAATACACACACACATATGCAAGAGAAATTAAGTGGCAGACTCGTCTAAATATAGATTACAAATGAGCGGAGTTCAGAGGGATGCAAGTGTTCTTGCTGCATGAATCACAGAAGATTTGCAGGCAGGTGCAGTAGGTTTTCAGAAAGGCAAAGAACATATTGGTCTTTATTGCAAAGGAGTTGGTGTTGAGAAATGCGAGGGTATATTACAGGTGTATCGGGTGTTGATGAGGCCACAACTGAACTATTATTCATAGCTTGGGATCCCTTATTTAAGAAAGAAATAGAGGTAGTCCAAAAGGGATTCACTGGGCTATTTGGGATTAGATGGCTATCTTACTGCGAAAGTACGATCTGTTTTCTTTGGAGTTTAGAAGAATAAAGGGTGGTTTTACTGAAACATCCTCAGAGAACAGAGAGAACAATACCTTTTGATAATGTTCCACTAGTAGGAGAGACTTTAGTTGGGGGGGGGGGGGTAGAAGCATGATTACAATGGAATAATAAAGTAATTTAAAAGTAGTGGTTTGTAAGAATTTATTTTCTTTGAAGTTGGTGACTTTCTGGATTTTTTAAATCTTGGGATTGCTGAATTTTGGATGATGAGAGACTGACACGTTTAAGCATAAAGCAGTTTGACTATGATCACATTGAATTATTGGGTTGGCGTGAGGGGCCTGGTGTTTTATTCCTGCTCCTTAGCAGTTTAGTCTGTAGTAAATTTCAGGATCAGGTTTATTGTTACCAACTTGTAAATGTGCTGTTTGTTGGCAACAGTACTTAGCAAAACATTAAAATTACTGTAAATTACAAAAGTACACCAAAGAGGAATATTGGGGCAGTGAAAACTGTCCAGAAACCTGATGGCTCAAGTTGCTATAGAAGTGCTGTTTTAAATCATGCTTTGCTTCAAAAATGTTGGAGGTATTCCATTTACTTTCAATGCAATTTTAAGTCTTTCAATTCTATATTTAAAATTTACTACTGTTTGGATAATATAGAAGCATGCCTTTCAAAGGAGTGTTGATTGTATTCTTTATTGAAGTTTTTTGACAAATCATTTTAAAAATAAAGTCAATCTGATTTTTAAAGCAGTACACTTTTTAATTATGGCCAAAAATTCATATGAAGTACTTAATTGTGTTTGCAAAGAATGGACATGTGCACCCTCAGTCATTCTGATTATATAATGGTGCCATTGACCACAGTTACATGTAGGAGAAATGTGGGCTGCAAGATTGAAGAGAAATCTTGTGTATGTTATAAATGTGATGTCACTGAGGTGATAAATATACGTAAGCCTGAATGGAATTTCAGAAGTATGTTCAAGATTGTGAGCTGCAAACTGGTTGGCATCTTGCTGTTTGAGGCTGTCATGTTTCTGTAACTCAGCTGAGGAGATGCAAAAAGAAAACTTTTCGGTAACCTCTGGACATAAACCTGCATATATTTTTATGCTTAAGACTTACAACATTCTCAAGATTTAGAGGCTGTCAGAGTATGAAATGTAAGTAGCTGTAGCTGAGCGGAGAAGGTGTAGGTGTTTGAAATTAGTAGAAGTTAAACCATTATAAAATAACAGATTTTTGGTTAAAATAATTTTGGTCTGAACACAACTGAACTGCTTGACCATGCTGCCACATGATTGGCTGATTAGATATTTGCATTAATGAGCAGGTACAAAGTGGCCACTGAGTGTGTACCTTAAACTCCCATTATATTGATTTCTTCACCATATCAAGTGGACACTGGAATGTAGAGAGGGTCACTGCACCCTTTGGATTATTCTATAAATGATTTTGGTATTGACAGAGATAAAATGCTTCATTCAATTGCTTTTGCTGCTTATTCCTTGATTTTTTTTGGTGGGGTGGGGAAGATGTTTGACCCTCTAACTGTTAGAGGGAAGTGAGAGAAAAGACTGCTGTGCCTTTGGTGATAATCTTTGGGTTCTCTTACCACAGGATTAGGACCAGAAGATTGGAGGCTGGCAAATGTCATCTTTTCCATGAAAAGTGTTAGGGATAATCCTGGGAATTATAGACCAGTGAGTCTTACATCAGTGGTAGACAGACTATAGGAGAGGATTCTTAGAGAAAGGATTTACAAACATTGGGAAACTATGGTCTAGGATAGTCAGCATGGTTTTGAGGGGCAGGTCATGCTTCATCAGCATAAACTGACAACACTTGATTAAGGTAGAGTAGTGAGTTTGGTATGTATGATTTTTGGTGAGCTATTTGACAAAGGTCTCTTGTTGGTAAGCTCATTAGGAAAGCCATGAAGGCAGAGGGTGGTGGTAGATGGAACTTATTCTGCCTGGAATTCAGTCACTAGTGGTGCTCCTCAGGAATTCCTTTGTGATTTTTATAAATAACTTTGATTAGGAAGTGGAAGGGTGGTTTGGTAGGTAAGACAGGTTGGTGGTGGTGTGAATGGTGTAGAAGGTTACAATGGGACATTGACAGGATGCAGAGCTGGACTCAGAAATGACGGGTGGAGTTCAATTCAGAAAAGTGTGAAGTGATGCGCTTTGGAAGATTGAGCTTGAAGGCAGGGCACAGGGTTAATTGGAGGATTCTTTAGCAGTGTGGATGAACAGGGGAATCTTGGGGTCCACATCTATAGATCCCTCAAAGTCAAAGCTCAAGTTGATAGGGTTTTTAAGAAGGCATATGATGTATTGGCCTTCATTAACACCTTGAATTCAAGAGTGGCGAGGTAATGTTGCAGCTCCAAAAAACAATGATGAGTTCACACGTAGAGTGTTCTGTTCAGTTCTGGTTGCCTCATATTAAGGATGTGGAAGCTTTAGTGAGGGTACAGAAGAGATTTACTAGAATTAGAGTTTCTCTTAAGAGGAAAGGTTGAGCAATCTTGGGCTTTTCTTTTTGAAGCAAAGGAGGAAGAAAAATGATTCATCAGAGCCATGAAAGCCCACTAACACCTCTACTTTCTTAGGAGGTTAAACAAATTCAGCATGTCCCTGTTGATTCTTACCTGTTTTTATTGCTGCACTCGGTCTGGGTATGTAATGGCTTGGTATGGCAACTGCTCTGCAGAATGCTGTCGATGCATCTCGGCATATCACAGGAACCAACATTCCCTCCATGGATTCTGTCTGTATTTCTCACTGCCTCAGTAAAGCACATCAAAGACCACACCCATCCTGGACATTCTCTCTCCTTCATCCCCATCAGGCAAACAATGCAGGAGCCTGAAAGCATGCATCACTGGTCTCCAGGACACTTATCAGACTCTTGGATGGGCCTTTGATGGGAAGGTGGACTTTTGACTTCACAACCTATCTTCTATGATCTTACACTTTATTGTTTGATAGCACTCTTTTCAGTTGCTTTTACACTTTTTCTGCATTGTTTTTTAACCTTGTTCTAGTTCAATGCACTGTGTAATACAGGTATGCGTTGCTTAACGTCCACAATACGTTCTGTGAAATTGAATGTTATGTGATTTGGAAGGTGTGTGAACACCATATTAAATACTTTGCCTCCTACTGCTGCTATCACTAGGAGTGGTTTTGCTGCATTTGGAAGCCATGATGCACTTTACAGTAATATTTTCGAAAGAAACTTAAACAGAGAATACGCTACTACACTCGGGATGCGCAAGACACGAGATGGTTACATTCATGGATCGGGACTCTGGACATATATGCGATCAGACGTTGTCCAAATGGACGTTATGTGCACACCTGTAGATTAATCTGAACAGTTTGCAAGACGTGACAATAATAAACCAATACCAATATTTCCGAGTGTAAATGGTGATCAGAGGCAAAGAGTGACCAGCCAGAGCCTTTTCAAGATTGGCAATGGCTAATATGAGGGGGAATAATTTTAAGGTGACTAAAGGAAGGTACTGGACTGTTGGTAGGTTGATATTGGTAGGTTTTTTTTACATTGAGAGTAGTAGGTCCATTGATGTATTTCTAGGGATGGAAGTTGAGACAGATGCCTTAAGAGCATTTAAGATACTTGTATAGGGACATAGATGAAAGAAAATGGGGGGCTTTGTGGGAGGGAAGGAAGGATTAGATTGATCTTGGAGTAGATGAAAACTTTGTTACAACATTGTGGGCCGAAAGGCCTGTACTGTGATGTACTGTACTATGTTCCATTCAGAACCATTTTTGAGTGGGGATCCATGGAGTGATGAATACTTCAGATTTATAATGTTTACACTTTTATTTCTAACTCTTATTTTAATTTTACCATTATACCTTCTCATTGTATGTTTTCACATTGATGTTGTAGCTACATTGTTCTGTTTAAGCACTTAACCCCTTTATTAGTTTTAATGCATTAATTCATTACTTTGACCTTCAAGGATGGTATTCTCAACAAAGCTAATGTTCATCAATTTAGTCTTAAAACCTTGATGTCATTTTGATCTGTTTCCTTTGTGCCAGTCCAAAATCAATATCTTTTCAATATCTTTGCTGGGATTTTTTGTCTTGCATATGCTTTGTAATATTCTTTTGATGATGGGAATTGTTCTGATCAATTTCATGATTGATATTTAGTGATGGGTATGTATAAATGTCTTTTATACCACCTCCACTGATTTGTTCCCTTTCCCATTCATATCATTCAGTTTGTCTTTTAATAATCCAATTTGGATAACCTTGCCCTTTCCTATATTGAAAGTTTATTTTCCTACTTTGTTTTCTGCCTGTTGTATCTTGTTAAATATACAACTTGTCTTCGTTCTAATGCAGACTTAATGGGGCCTGGTATAGGTTTCATGAAAGTGCCATTTTTCACATCCTGCCAATTGGTGAACATTTTGTTAATCCAACTCTTGATTTCTTTCCTTCAAAAAATTACTTTTAATTTTGTTGAAAATTTCTTGTTTCTACTATTTTCGTGAATTTGTATTACTCTGTGTATTCTTTATATTTCTACTATAGAGTATGAATTTATCAGCATCCTTTAGCTGCATGTTGAAAGTACTGAGAACATTTGTGTACTACCCGCCATATTGCTTAGATATTTGAGTTTGGAATCTGTTCAATCAAGTTGAAGTTTAATTGTCATTTGACCGTGCACATGTATACCACTAATTAAGTGTTCCTCTGGGACCAGGGTGCAAAACACAGTACAAGTAGTTATGGCACATGCAGACACAAAGTCCGAGTGGCATGGCCTGAAAGCTGGGGATGTTGCCTTCGAGCCTTGTTCCTGCAAGTACAAGCACACAGCAGTTCCTCATCTCCCACAGCTGAAGGCAATCCAGCTTTTCTTCAAGGGAACAAGTATGAGGGAGCAGGACCAACAGGAGGAGGAGAGCCAGTGTGCAGGGCCAGCACACTCACTGCACCTTAGGAACCTCCTGCTCCTCTGGGTGGCTGTAAAAGGTGGCATTGCAGCATTGAGGTCCTCAGGCATGATTCTAGTAAGCCTGCCGCACCTCTGTTCTCTTAATGCATTTTAAGGAAGTATCTGACCATCCTCTAACATAGTATTTTGGTCAGTAAAATCTAAGGTTCATTGAATGGAAGGACGGTGATAGTTTTAGATAAAAGTAATAGTCAAAAGAACAAAATGAGCAAATCATGCAAAGTGGTACTTTTTCAATGTGGAGGATTGTGGTTAGAAGCATAGAAGATCCTACAGCACAATCAAGGCCCTGTGCCAAACATGTACTTACTTTAGAAATTACCTAGGGCTACCCATAGCCCTCTATTCTTCTAAGCTCCAAGTACCTATCCAGGAGCCTCTTGAAAGACCTTATTGTATCCGCCTCCACCACACTCACCACACTGTAAAAACAACAACTTACCCTTGACATAATCTCTGTGTCTACTTCCAAGCACCTTAAAACTGTGCCCTCTTGTGCTAGCCATTTAAAGCCTCTGACTATCCACACGATCAATGCCTCTCATCGTCAAGTCGCTTTTTATTGTCATTTCAACCATAACTGCTGGTACAGTACACAGTAAAAACAAAACGTTTCTCCAGGACCATGATGCCACATGAAACAACACAAAACTACATTAGACTTCTGACCTTCATGGGACTGCATAAAGTGTACAAAACAGTGCAAGACAGTACAATAATTAATAAACAAGACAATAGGCACAGTAAAGGGCAAATTACAATATAATAAATGATGTAAATATAAACATAGATATGGTTCGAGCTGTGTGTTGCAGCACAGTTGTGGGTCAGCAGAATGAACAGCAGTGGACTGAGCACACAGCCCTGGGTGGCTCCCGTGCTCAGTGTTGTTGGAGATGCTGCCTCCAGTCCGCACTGGCTGAGTTCTCCCAGTCAGGATGTGTAGAATCCAGTTGCAGAGGGAGGTGTTCAAGCCTAGCAGGCTCAGCTTTCCGATCAGGTGCTGAGGGATGGTTGTGTTGAATGCTGAACTGAAGTCAATGAACAGCATTTGAACGTATGTGTCTTTTTTGTCCAGGTGGGTGAGGGCCAGGTGGAGGGTGGTGGCGATGGCATCATCTTAGAATGGCTACTGACATTCTCCAAGTATCAAGCCAGGGCATAATTTGAGTGATATTTTACTATATTCAAACAGATATTGGTAAATTTTTAAATGTTTTTCAAACTTAGAGGGATGGCAGACAGAGAGCATGATGACTCTTTGCTGCAGGCATAAATCTTAAGAGCATGCAAGAACAGAGGGGACCAGGGATTTGGGTGCATGGACCTATAAATGTAGCAAGGCATATTGATAGAATAATTTTCAAAGAATATATTTCAATTAATATATATTGCACCTTTAAAGTTCTGGTTAAGTCACAAGTGGAGTATGCCCCTCATTTCTGGTCACTACAAGAGGGCTGTAGAGGAAGTTTACCAGAATAAATGAAGGGCTTTGGCTGAAAAATTTGAAGCTGGGTTTAGCTATGTTCTCCCTAAAGCAAAAGATGAGGAAAGTTTTGATAGAGATGTACAAGTTCTTGACAGGACTATGGTAAGCTGTTGCCAGTGACTGGTACAAAAATTACTGAAAAAAGATATGGTGATACGAGGTTGTGGAAATTTCAGAAATAACCTATTAAAGCAGAGTGAAAAATGAAATGCCTTGCACTAGGCTGGTGGAGATGGGGCATTGGCATTTTCAGAGCTGTGTGGATAGAACAGAACTGGACTGGCTCAGTGAAGAGCTAGCTTTCGACTGAGTTGTAATGACAGTTTTGTGCATTTTTGAAGGGTAATTCTAAAAATATCCTGACAACACTGGGAAGAATCATTCAGGTTGATCAAGAGCATACTTTTGGGAAATGTTGAAAAATAGTAATTCTTGCAATGATGAGAAATATACTTTCACTTAAATTGTGGTTTATACATAAGGCACAGGGAAGCGTACAGCTTCTTTTCTGGCCATCTTTTAGTAAATGTGATTAAAAGTATATTTGGTTACTAAATCCTTTTTAAAATCTTACTGTGTCTGGTTATATTTAGTATGTGATACTTAGTCCTTGAAAACTACGTTGCTTCAATGATCTGTATAGAAATACGTATAAGCTATGGCTGCTAAATATTTTTGATTAAAATCTGCACATTCTAAGGAGGGAATGTTATTTGTACTCTGCTTTTAAGATTTTTGTTGAGATTTAGATACTACCTTTACTGAGGGTACATCTCGATGCTTTCAAGAGAGAGTTAGATAAAGCTCATAAAGATAATGGAGTCAAGGGATATGGGGAGAAGGCAGGAGCGGGGTACTGATTGTGGATGATCAGCCATGATCACAGTGAATGGTGGTGCTGGCTAGAAGGGCTGAATGACCTACCCCTGCACTTATTGTCTAATAATAAAAAATCATGATAATGAGGGTAGATATTCAAAAGTGGGCTTGCTGTGAATTTGCTTGTGTTGAAAGAAAGTAATAACTTGAATTCTTACACTACCAACCATAAGATTGCTCCATTCCTGCAGGAACTGGACTTTGTTGCTTCACATTTAATCCTTCACAATTGAGATTAATTTTAATGAGGCTTACCCAGGGAATAAGTGATAGAATATAAAACTTTATAGTCATGGACTTAGCAAATTAGAGCTACATGTAAAGCTGATTGTGCCCTTGTACTGACCTGGGTTTACTGAGTTATTTCCTTCTGGTCTATTCAGAATTTGACTGGGTATGATGCTAATGAGTCTGAGTTAGACAATGGGAAAGAGATCAGAAGCCATTTACAAATGTTCTTATTGATAGGCTAATTATTTCTAGTCATTAAAACAGCCAATATCTTCAAGTTGAAAGAGGGAAAGTATGTGTTCAATGTTACCTTTATTTACTAATGCACCATAGACTGTATTTGGTTAACATCTCGTAGTGATATTTTAGAAAACTAAAAGCAAAGTAGATGCTGGAGGTCCAAAATTTCGGGGGGGGGGGGTTGTGGGGAGCAGTTGTGGAGAAGCTTGTGGAAAATTTTAGAAACGTTCAACAGGTCAGAGCATCTAAAGAGGACCAGATTTTCAGGTTCAAGATGAAAGGTCTGATTAAGTCTATCCAGCCCAGATTCTTTTTTCCCAGATGAATTGTGACTGTTTCCAACTCTTGTTTTTATTCCAATTTGAGTCCTTGTTTGCTCTAATATAAAGCTATTTCTTTGTGGATAAAGCTAAATCATATTACGATTTGCAACTTATTGACAAATTGGGCTCGTTTACTTATTAATTTATTTTTGCTTTTAAAGTTTAAACATTTTACTTTGGTTTTTATCTGACAATGTATAATTCCTTTTGTCTGGACTTGCCATTTTAAAGAAAAATCGAAACATTTAAGAATTTGAATTCTTTTTCTCTATTACACCGATGCTAATCAAATTTCTTTTTAGGTGGTTTCATTGAATTTAACTCCTGGAGCAGCTTGAGTTCAAGCCATAGGGTGGAGTGTGTAATGAACAGGAACAAGTCCGTACAATGTAAACAATTCAGAGCAGGATTGACACTGATTAGCTCAGTGCTGCTTTGAATCCATTAACAAGGACAGGACTGTCTTGAGGCCAATAGTAAAGGGTTATTTCTAAATTTAGCACAAGTCGGTAAATGGGTGAGGTTACAGTTTAATTTTTGAATGTCATATTTAGTTTAGAAGCTTTTCCCATGTTTAGATATTATGGATTTTAAGAAATTTCTTAATCTCTTTGTATTTAACACTAATGTTTAAAATAATAACAAGCTATAGTCTTTCATTGGAACATACCAAACAAAAATAAGCTGTAGATGAGATGAGAAGTAGTAATCAGGTATTTGAATTATGAAATGTTAGCTTGAGGGGAAAAGCTGAAAGTTTTGAGGAAGAAACTGTAGAACTTGGGGTTTGGAGTGTTAAAGGGCATTGAGGAATACATATTGAGCCAGATTTTGAGGAATTCTGATGAGAGACTTGATGTTGCAGAGGTGCAAGGCAAAGGACAGGAAAGAGTTTAAAAATGACTGTCTGGGGGTGGGAGTAGGAGAGTGGAGATGTGAGGTAGGTCATCAAATACAGGCTGGTGTACTTTGTTTATAGATGAGTGGAGGTCAGGAAAGCACTTGAGTAGTTGAGTCTGAAGTTGACCAAGCATAAAAGTTTGAGTATGTGGGTGGAAACTGGTAATGAGGCTGAGAGTAACGTATTCCAGATTTCATGGAGCAATTATAGAGCTACAGTCTTGGTGCTAGGTCAGAGTATTCATCTTATAAATCATATAGCTATTTATGTTGATGGATGGCAAACAAATATATTTGTAGGATGACTGTTCCTAGTTTAGCTATTGTGGATATGTTTGTATTTTGGATGAGATGAACTTGGTGTCTACTAGTGGCTCTTCTTAGATGCACAAAATCGTAGATAATCAGAATCAGATTTAATATCGCAGGCATGTATCATGGAATTTAAGTGGCAGCAGTACATTGCAATACATAATAAAAACTGCAGTTTAAAGCTAAATTAGTACAAAAAGAGGGAAACATGAAGTGAGCTTGTGTCCTTGGGTTCAGTGTCCATTCTGAAATCTGATGGCTAATGATGAAGCTATATCTGAATTTAGGCTTTAGGCTCCTGTACCTCCATCCAGATGGTAACAGTAAGAGGTCATGTCCTGGGTGAGTGGGGTCCTGAAATGTTGGATGCTGCCTTTGAGGAATTACTCCTTGAAGATGCACCCCAACATCCAGGACTAGACTTGGGTGAACAGGAATGGGTGACAAAGCCTTAGAAATGCAGAAATTGTCAAGAATTTGGAGCTTCAGTAGTGAAGAGATTTGAGATGTTAGGTTTGTTTTGCTTGTGAAATAAATTTAAAAAGAAACAATCATTGAATAAAATGAAGTTTTTGGGGTAAGTTAGGACAACTATTTAATGGGGGAGAAGTCAATATTGAAAGGTCACATTGGTGATGGCCTAAAGAACCAGATGGAAGAAGTAGCTTTATGTACCAGAGCTGTAACCTGACACTGTAAAAAAAAAATTACTTATGTGCAAACATGAGGAAATCTGCAGATGCTGGAAATTCAAACAACAACACACACAAAATGCTGGTGGAACACAGCAGGCTAGGCAGCATCTATAGGGAGAAGCGCTGTCGACGTCTCGGCCCGAAACATCGACAGCGCTTCTCCCTATAGATGCTGCCTAGCCTGCTGTGTTCCACCAGCATTTTGTGTTAATTATGTGCATATAGTTAGCATGTAAATTATTTACTGGGTTTTTCATAAAAACATAGGAAGTCTACAGCACAATACAGGCCCTTCGGCCCACAAAGCTGTGCCAGCATGTCCTTAACTTAACAATTGCCTAGGGTTATTCATAGCCCTCTATTTTTCTGAGCTTCTGTATCTGACCAGGAGTCTCTTAAAAGACCCTATCGTATCCATCTCCACTACTTTTGCCGGCAGCCCATTCCTGGCACTCACCATTCTCTTTTTTTTTAAAAATCAACTTACCCCTGACATCTGCTCTGTACCTATTTCTAAGCATCTTAAAACTGTGCCCTCTTGTGCAAGCCATTTCAGCTTTGGGGGAAAAAGCCTCTGACACATAATCAATTCCTCTCATTTTGTACACCTCTATCAGGGCACCTCTCATCCTCCGTCCACCTTTCATTAGTGGCTCCTTGGGCATTTCAGTATTTTGATGTTTGATAGGGGCATTAAGAGTAGCTGCCATGCCGTGTTTGAAGTAGCATGTGGTAAAACTAGGGAAGAAAGATGAACTCCCTTCAAGAGCATTAATGAACCTGATGTGTGACTCTTGAGTTAATCTCAGTTGTGATGGAGTGCAGAGTAATGATATAGTGGTGCAATGACAATTGTTAACTGGAATGATTAGGTGCTGAGTAAAGGTACCAGAAGATAACTCGTGTCCATACTACATAACAAGAATTTTTTATGGCTTTGGATCAGAAAAGGCTGGTAATAAGGAGTAATCTGATACGGATGCAGAGTAAATTTTTAACGTTTTTCTAAATGTCTCAAAATGCTTCACGTTCTCTCAATTACTTGTGCATTATACCTACACTGAATAAGTGTGGCTTTTCAATATTGTAAAATTATATTCCAAGTAATGGTTTTTAGGTAGAGTGCTGAATGTGCATGCACAAGGTCTACAGGAGATGCAGAGGGATGTATGTGATATTTGTTTGACAGCTTGCATAAAATTCTTTGTTCATTGGGCTACAAGTGCAAACAGATTTTAACAAGAGCTGATAGCTGATTCAGCTTCTAAAGCAGGCATTCCCAACCTTTTTTTTAATGCCATGGATCCTTGCCATCACTGAGGGTTTGTGGATCCCAGGTTGGGAACCTAAAGGGTCTGAGCATATCTGGGTACCTGCTGAAAAGTTTGAGGAATTCACCAAAGATTCATTTATTATTAGTGTTCTTTTCCGGATAGCCACAAGACTAAGGACGAAAAGAAGAGTGTGATCAACCCCCAAATCCTCACTTTCCATACAAAAAAGTGAACAAAAATGGAGCAGATACATTAGCCCCCAAAATCCCTCATCCCCATACAAAAAAAGATAAAGATTGGGTAAAAACGCAGAATATTTTTAAAAAAAACTAATACTGGGGTGGGGGGGAGGGGGGAGTCTTTAGTCCAAGTTCACATCCAAATTGTAGAAAACCTGGGTAACATTCTCCAGGCCCAATGGCAGGCTGTCCCTCTCGGGTTGCAGAGAGACCCTCAGCGATCAGAGGGCAAGCAACCAGCATTCATCTTCCACATTTCAATCTCCCTTGTCACTTAAAGGGTTCGCAGCCAGCCCACGCTTGCCACCTCTGCCTCTCGGAGACTGCAGAGTGCTGGAACACTCAAATGATCTCCCAAACTGCAAATCACAGGCTCCAACAGTTGCAGAAACACATTCAAGATGAAAAAAACAAATGTAAAAGAGAAAACATCCAGAAGATGTAGATTGTAGGAGCATTGTGCACAGGTGCCTTCTTGACAGGATTTGGTCTTTTCTGTGTACCAATCATTTATGGCAGGTCAGTCTTATGATTTAGTGCTCACAGTTAAGAGGAACAAAGAACAATATTTGAAATGGACTAGTCTCGCTCAAACAGAGATCAATATGATTTATTTAGGTACGTGACAGGGCAGAATGTTTCAACATCCACGCATTTGTTTATAACTTCCATACACATCAGAAAAAAATACATTATTGGTTTATTGGAGGGACTTGTGTTGATGTTTAACATGGCCTTTGGGGACAAATTTTAAAACTCAGGCTAATTCTTAACATGATTCTTTGTTCCTAAAATATTTGCTGATTGCAACGGGCTAAAGTTGCATAAAACACTGAGACTCTTCATGCAAGAGAGTGGGATAGGTGCAGTAGTGAAGTGATCTTGTTATTTTATTTTGTGAAAGCTATCTCACTAAACTCCTTTATGCTTTAGTCAAAATTTCCTTTTTGGTAAATTCATTTGTTTTCTAGTTATTACCCAGGAACCCAGATGTTAGATTTCAAGCATTTAAACCGTCTTCAATTTGTAATCCCCAAATTAAGACTGATGGGAATAAATATATATATAACTGCCTAATAAGAAAGTAACCTTCCTTTAGTGTCTTGATTTGTGTATTAATTGTGCCATAATCTGATAAATTCTGACTTAATGGCATTAAGAACAGCTTAAAATGAAGTTTAATTTCTCAAGTGAATTTTAACAGGGATAAGTTGTTTTAATAGTCCTTGCTATCTTGAAGCAAATGCAATATTAAGAAGACTAGATCCTTAGGCCGATTTTCTGACTGGAAATGCTTCAGCCATTGCGATGAAGCAATTTTAATGATTAATTGTGTATCAACTCTGGACACTATGCTGCTTAACTGGGGCAGGACCCTGTTGCTGAACAGTTTCTAACTAGCAACAGATGCATGGACTTGTGTAGCCATTGACACTTCCATTGTGCTTGGAGCGAACAGATTTTAAATAGTGCCAGTTCCATTCAAAAAGCAGTGGATCGTGTCACTGATAATTGGCGAGAAATGAGCAATAAGACGTTTCTGAACCACCATGGTTTCAGGAGTTCTGCTTTGAAGATGCCAGATACAACTGGGAATGAAAATGAAGCTATTTCACTACAAGTCAGGAACTACGGAGAATTTGAAGGTATCAACAATCATCTTGAATGCTACAATAAAAATGAAGATTTGGATGATGCGCTCATCTAAAACATTATATGAAAGCAATCTGTTATCTGCATGAGGTGTTGGTTTGATTTTTTTCACTTGCATCAAAAGAACATACACATATATGCATTCCTCCATTGATAACTGTTAGTAATTGTTAGTTTTATAATAGTGTAGTGGTTTTGGTAGTCTTCTCATTTGTTCTAAATTTTATTTAAATGCATAAATTGTTACTCAGTTAAATGGTAGTTTCTCTTTTATATACCATAACTATTTTCATGAAACTTCGGCTAATTGGGACAACCACTTAACTGGCCAAAATGTACTGGTCCATATGTATCCCAATTAACCAGAATCCCATGTATGACGTGGAAAGAGGGAAATAAAGGGTTAATTTTCAGGCAGTCTGAAACCAGTGAGGGAGTTAATAGGGATCACTCCTGAGCCCTTAGCTATTTGCTGTTTCTTTTAATAACCTGGACTTGTTACATGCTGTACTTCTGCCAGAATTTTTTGATAATAAAAAGCTAGATGCGAAGGTGAGTTGTTGAAAGGACAGAATCTGCAACACATTATAGGCAGTTCAAGCAAGTAGACCAGCTGGTGGTTAGATTATACAATTTGGTATGAAGAATAGTAAAACAATTTGCTAAACATTGAGAACATGGCAAATTCTGATACAGAACAGTGCTGCAAGAAAACAGAAAATGAACCTGTCACCTAAAGAAAATCAGCATTTTTAAGCAAGGTTGCTGTCAATTTGTGATTGCTCTTTTACCTCTGGTTAAGTTGCCTTGACCTTAGAGGAGTAATTCGAATAAATATTGTTTGACAATTGGTATTGCATGTTAATGCTCTCCACTGTTTAGTCTTGTGATGTAATTTTTTTTCAGGTTTTGGAAAAGTTGGGAAAATCTTTTTAAGCAGAGGGTTTCTGCCATGTAAATGGAGATAATTATGATGACAGAAAACTTGTTAATTTTCTGTGAAAATAATACCTTAAAAGGTATAAGCTCTGACTGAGCCAGAAGATGCCCAGGCATGCAACATCTGTAGTTCTTTCATTAGAAGGTAGCCTTATCTGACATTTTAGGTCATTCATGAACTTAATACATGGTGAGGCAAGGCAGAATAAGCTTCTATCAGATGTCTGGTTTTGAATAAACCAGAACATTTTCCCTAAATCCCAATCTCTAAAGTGGAAAATCAAGCAAGCCATAACCATTACTTTGTCTGGCAAATATTCCTGAATCTGAGATAGATGGACCTCGGCCTGTGCATGGTACATGGTTAGAAAACATTGAAAAATATAACCATTCAGCAATTGTTAGAGATAACCAGTGGAAGTATTTTAGGCAGATAGATTTTTCACCTGTATTACTGAATCCATCTGATATATTAAAATTATTTACTTTCCAGGCTGCAGGTGAGAAATATGAGCTTGCGGCAACATCAGAAAATGCCAAGCGGACAAAGAAAAACAAGAAGTCAAAGGCTGTTGATATGGATGATCTTAAGAAAGAAGTTGCATTGGTACATATACTTTGCCCACTTTTGAGTTCCTTGATTCATTTGAAAAATATTTGGGATTATCTAATGCTCAGTTTTCATGTTCCAGGATGATCATAAACTGAGCCTGGATGAGCTCCACCAGAAATATGGGACCGACCTGACACAGGTAAGTGTGCTTCATTGGTTCCGAGGCAACAAAGTTTAAAACTCTCTCATCTCTCTACCTGATCTCCTATCTTCAATTTCTGTAAGCTTTTCCATTATTTAACATCCTTATTATTTTTTGTGTATCGTATTCCTCCCTTGTCCACTGCAGTCTGCCAATTTTATACTACCATTACCAGAAGTCCCTTCTACAAATCCAATGCTGCTGCTTCTGAGAAGCGCTGCTGCTACTTATTTCAAGATATTATCACTCCTTTGTGACTGTCTTGTGTGAATCTATTTATATTTATAATTCTGTGAAGTGCTTTGGTATACTTTTCTACACTTGAATCTGTTATCAATCTTGTGAAGTATTTTGTTTTTCCTGTGTTGTCTTTCATGCATGTTTAGCATTCTATGTGAGTTGATGTTGAAGCTTCTCAAAAGGTTGCATTCATTCAAGATTCATGATTGTTGCTACAGGTCCAGTGCAGCATTAAAACAACACAATGCAAAAAAATGTTATACAGGCTGATTATATATACACATAGTATATATTTAGATATGTATTTAGTGGTGGTGGGGTGGCTTATTGGATAGAGTTGATCAACCGGATTGCTTGGGGAGTGGGTTTGTAACTGTTTGAGTCTAGTGGTCCTGGTGTGGTTACTACATACTCTCTTCCCTGATGGGAGAGGGGCACAATCCAAAAACGGTGGGTGAACATTCATGATATTGCTAGCCCCAGTGTGTAATTTATGTATACACACACAATTGTACTTCTCATCAATACTGAGTGCACCATTTAAACAATCACAGTCTAGATTCAAACAAGTATGTGAACCTCTGGGGTAATGCCTTGTACAAATCCTACTTGGAGTCAGGTGTTCCCATCAATGGGATAAGATTGGAGGTGTCCTGCCCTATATTAAAAGAAAGACATTCAAAATCAGGTTACTGACAGAGCCCACACCTCTCAAGAATATCTGTTCGTGTACCATGCCTTGATCAAAGTAACTTTCAGAGGACCTTAGAAAAAGAATTGTAGTGTTGCATGAAGCTGGAAAAGGCTACAAAAGCATTTCTAAAGACTAAAGATTACTAAAGCATTTCTAAAGATGTGGCCATCAGACCACAGCGAGAAATTGTCTACAAATGGAGGAAATTCAGTAATGTTGCTATTCTCCCTGGGTGTGGCAACCTGCAAAGATCACACCAAGAGCACAATGTGCAATGCTGAAGGAGGTGTGAAAGAACCCAAGGGTAACAGCAAAAGACCTGCAGAAACCTTTAGAACTTGCCAAAGTCTCTGTTCATGTGTCTACTATAAGAAAAACACTGAAAAAGAATGGTGTTCATGGAAGGACATCAAAGAGGAAACCACTGCTGTCCATAAAAAAGATATTGGTGCATGTCTTAGTTTGCAAAAAGCCGCCTGGATATTCCACAACACTTTTAGGTCAATGTTCTGTGGACAGATGATACAAAAGTTGAACTTTTTGGCTTGTTACGAACCCCGTAACCAGCAAAAATAGGAGTATCCGTTGAAGTCTGATTATACTATTTTTAACCGTATTTATTAATAAAATACACAAAAATAAAATCAGATAAATAACAGATAATATACGTCGTCAATGCTAAATCTAAAAGTGCGGGTATAATAATAATCAGTGAGAAATAAGCTCTGTCGTTGTCTAGGGGATAATGAATTGTCTGATGGAAGTATAAAGTTCAGTTCAGGTCATACAGGCTGCAGTCGTTGCTGATCACCGTGTGGCAATTGTTGGAGAGAGAGAGAGAGAGAGAAAAACTTGCCGACTTTCCTTGTTACGATCTTGATCCATATCCGTGCTTTAGCTAGACTGTTCCGTGGAGGACTAGTCACCCAGGCAAGGGTGGACACACACACAAGCCCCCCACCGGTCTCATACGTTTCTCCTGGTGTGTCTGAGGGGTGTTCCCCAGACCCGACTTTTATCCTCACTCATGGGGTCTCAGATGTCAATCAGGTTGGGATGATGCAATCCCTCAACCAGACTACTCTGATTGCCCCCTGGGGGGTTTCAATGAATAGTACAGCACTCAATACACAATTCCTCCTTCGAGAGACAATAGCAATAATCCCTGTCTTTGTCAATAGGAGACATTCCACCTTGTTGTTTTCTGCTTTGTCTATAACAACTGCCTTTGCTGTGATCCTGCGTCTCTCTCCCTCTCTTTCTCTCATTACTGACATGATGTGTATCTCTCTCATTTCCTGGGTATCAGACCCAAAATAATAGCGATTTTGCGATTCTCAAAAAGAGGGGGCGACTTTGCTCCCTTCATTTGTAACAGGCAGAAATCACACTGCTATATTTGGAGGATAAAGGGCACCGCCCACCAACACCAGAACTACATCTCAACTGTGGAAGGAGCATTATAGTTTGGGGCTGCTTTACTGTCTCAGTGCATGTGCAGCTTACAATTGTTGAGGGAAGAATGAATTCAAAATTGTATCAGCACACTTTACAGCAGAATGTCAGGATAGTGGTCTGTCACCTGAAGCTTAATAGAAGTTGGATAATGCAACAAGAGAATGATCCGAAAGACAAGTAAATCAATAACAGTATGGTTTAAAGAGAAGAAAATTTGTGTTTTAGAATGGCCAAGTAGAAGTCCAGTCCTTAACCCAATTGAGAAGCTGGGGCATGACCTGACCACATATGGTATCCCAGAAATATTGATGAACTGAAACTGTTTTGTACAGAGGAATGGTCTAAAATAACTCCCCCATTGTGCAAGTCTAATAGCTACGGGAAATGTTTGGAGGTTATTGCTGCTAAAGGAAGTTCTACCAGTTATTAAATACAAGGGTTCACATACTTTTCCCAACCTGGACTGTGAATGATTAAACAATGTGTTCAATGAAGACATGAAAAGTACAGTTGTTTCTATTAGTTTAGGTAGATTGTGTTTGTCTATTATTATGACTTTGATGAAGATCAGACCACATTTTGTGAGTAATTAATGCAGAAAACCAGGCAAAGGGTTCACAAAAGTGTCTGTATGTATACTTTTATTTTGAAAGCCATTTTTAGTTAGAGTTCTATAAGTCTTTATAAGGGTCATATAATTTGTAGGCAAAATATTTCTGAATATATAATCCAGTCTTGCAAATGTGATTTTAGTGATTACTATTACCTAAAACTTGATGACATAATTTCTTCCCATGTGTCATTTGTGCAAATATCAATTTGTTTCACTATGAAAAGCCGTCAGTTGGGCATTTGCCCCCCTTTCCTAATAATTGGACATGATTTTTTACAACATTGGCTTGTTAATTGAAGGACATTGTGTAGTATTTTCCCATATTTACAACTGAGCAAGGTTAGTATTGTGTATTTTAAAGACAGTTTGGTGTGTTGAGCTTACCCAGAAGACAATTAATTAAATATATCATACAATCAAAGTTGGTTGTTGTCTGAGCAAAGTGGTGTTCACATATGAGAGACCTACCTCAAAGTATTCCTTTATCTCAGGTTGAACTGGGCAATCTGGCATTGTGATTGTTGGATGGTGTAATATCTGGGTGAGTTGGATAAAAACAAAACTTGCCTTCATTGTCAAATAAAGTTGTTTAGTCCCAAGGAAGTTAGTCCAGATAATGCTGTTCATGCAGTGAAGACATAGTTAAGGGTAATTTGATCCACACTGAACAGGAGAACAAACTTTCAGCAGTTTCAGTATTGAGTAACATTTCCTATCTAATGACTTTTCACATTTCACAATCTATATTGCAGATGATTTCCTACTCAATCCTGCAGTTTCTTTTTCCAGAAAAGAATAAATCTGATTTCTTTTGTTAACTTGTAAAATGGTAGCTGTTTTCACTTGTTTTTATCATTGCAAATCTTTCATGGATCTGCATTAATAGGGACAAAGGGTATTGTATCACATCTATCATCTTGGCATAATTTTGTAGTGTTTTATAAAATATGATTCATAACCTAGGACAAATATTAACACTTCACTTAGTTAAATGCCAGCAACATTTGATTGCCTTGGTACATTAGGATCCAGATGGGAAAATTCTTCAATGTCTTCTACACAGGCAGCAGGTGTTTTTTGTAATAACCCCCCCCCCCCCCCCCCCAGCTACCTCCATAGAGAAAAAATGTCTTTTCTGCAGCACTAGGTTTAGTTGTACTGATTATTACCAGTCAGTCAAATCCCTCTATCTGGAGACAAAAAGAAACACAGATGCTGGAATCTGGGGGAACAACTAGTCTGCTAGAGGGACTCAGCAGATCAAACATCTGTGGAAGTATATGGGGGGGGGGGGGTGAGAATTGTTGTTTCATGTTTAAATCCAGAATTAGAACAAAAGATTGAGAGACAAGATGGCCAGATTAAAGAGGAGAGAGGGCAAGTTGAGATTGGGGCCAGTATGATTGGTGGAAGGAGGAGTGAAGGATGATGGACTGATAGACCATGTAGGGTAGGAATTGAGTTGGGAGTCAGAGCCAGGTGGTAATAGGTGGAAGCAGATGATGTCAAAAAGAGGGCAGATAGCCCCAGGTGGGGGAGGGGAGGGTGAAAGAAACAGCTGCTGATGGATAAGTGGGAACGCGGTGCTGGAATCTGGTAAAGATGATGAAAGCCATTACAGGAGAGGCGAGGGGCAGATGGAGGAGAAGATTAGTTGGGTGAAATATGTGGGTAATTGGCAGATGGGCATAGAAAAGTAGATAAAGATAGTGGTTGATTGTGGGGCATGGTTATGGGAAATGGGACAAAGATGGAAGGAGCGGTGGAGGGGAAGTGGGTAGAGAGAGGGTGCAGAGAAACACAGAACATAGGGTTTCCTGAAACTGGAAAATCAGTGTTTCTGTCATTGAATTCGCTAGCTATGGAAAAGCTAAAGCAGGTATCAGTGTACAACCATAAGATGTGGGAGCAGAATTAGGCCTTTCAGCCCATTGAGTCAGCTGCACCCTTCCATCATGGCTGGTCCTAGATCCCATTTAACCCCAATCACCTGCATTCTCGCTAGATCCCTTAATGTCTTGATCAATCAGGAAGTAATCAACTTCTGCTTTCAACATACCCACGGATTTGGCCTCAACCGGATTCTGTGGCGGAGCATTCCACCTATTCACTACTCTCCTTAATCTCCTTACTTCTGAAAGGTTGCCCCTTAATTTTGTGTCTGCGCCCTCTAGATCTGGATACCCTCACCAAAGCAAATGTTCTTTCTACATCCACCTTGTGTAGTCCTTTCAATATTCAGTAGGTTTCAATGAAATCCCCATGCATTCTTCTAAATTCCAGTGAGTACAGGCCCAAAGCTGCCTCATGTGTTAACCCCTTCATTCCTGGAATCATCCTTGTGAACCTCTGGACTCTCCAATGACAACACATCCTTTCTGAGATACGGGGCCCAACACTGTTGACAATACAAGTGGCCCGACTAGTGTCTTCAAAAGCTTCAGCATTATCACCTTGTTTTTATATTCTATTTCCCTTGAAATAAATCAACATTGCTTTTGCCTACTTTAACAGACTCCAAACTGTGAATTAACCTTTTGGAAGTCTTGCATGAGGAGTCCCAAATCCCTTTGCACCTCTGATATTTAAACCTTCTCCCCATTTAGATAAAAGTCTGCATTATTGTTCCCTTTACCAAAATGCATTATCATACTTTTCCCAACACTTTTCCATCTGCTACTTTTTTTATAGCACTGGAGCTCCTGTGGAAAATGTTCTGTTACCACCAGCCAGCAGAGCAAGAAGCCCCAAATCTAACCCAAGGTTGCAAATTTGTAGCACTAAAACATTTGAGTTTGGACAATTTGACTAAGGCCTCTGTTCTTGGTGGTCATCCTATGATATTCTTGCATTCAATTTGTCATTGTGGTTATTTTTAATGGTTGCAATTGATTGTGAAATCTCAGGTACATCCTGGAGGATTATATGGTTGAGTCCATGTAATTTTGTTCATGGATTGTATGACCACACAATATCTCATTTAACATGAGATACATTAGTGTACCTCTAGAACTGCCTGTCATCGCTGTCTGATTTACAATCCAAAGCCATTCTAGCCAAGTCCCTCTGATCGGGCAGCAGTGCTGACATGTTTTTCTAGAGATGAATCCTGGCAGTGACTACCTCATGGTCTTTCACTGATTTGTGTGTTTGTCTGTACACATTTTCATTGGTTCACTTGCACTCCACATGGACAGGCAGTTGTCCTCGTGTCTCAAGCCAGGAAGTGATTTTATGTAACTAATGTTAGATTTGTATTATTTTACTATCTTGGCATTGATAAAAATGAATCTTAAAAATTTCAGAGGCATGATAGGGGCAATTTGTCTGTGGGTTTATAGAAAAGTACAAGAATCTGAAATTTCATCTGAAAACTAAAGTTTGAACATGTGTTTGGAGAATACATGACACAAGTTCTCCCTGAGATACGAATGGCTGACTTATAGACTGCATGTACATACAAACAAACTTTTGGGAGATTGAGATGGACAAGGGCGGATTTGCTGGCTGCCATGGGGCACAGGCGGCTTCTGCTAGATATCAACAGGGCATTTTCATGAGCTTTGTTCTTCCTTCCCACCCAAGCCACAACTGTTTCGCCAAGCAGAGCTGGGAGTGCTTAGCATGCTCACCCACCGAGTCACTGAAGCCAGCTGGTGGTAGTTCTTCCCATGCCTGTGCAGCTGTTTCTATGGTGTCTTCCATACTTTTTGATCCTTTCCTACTTTCAGACAATTAGGGTTACAATTAGTTCTCAGGATTTGTAGAAATAGGACATCATGCAAATGCATAGTATTTCTGTTTCTAAAAATAGGTCAAAATATCTATTAAAGAATTGGATTTATGTACTTAATATTTTTAATTTTTTTATCATTTTGAAAATTTTTCTGCATATAGTTTTCCAGGATATATTTGTGGTTACATAACCTTCTGAGTTGATGTATGAAAAAAGTTTACTTGAGTATTTAGTGGGCATTTGGAATTCTAGTAAAGCAGTATGTCACAGTCAATGAAAAGGAATAAGTATTAAACATTAAAAAGTTTAAAATATGAAAGACAATTGCTGTTCATTTATTTTAGGGTCTCAGTACTACTCGTGCTAAGGAGATTCTTGCTCGTGATGGCCCCAATGCACTAACGCCTCCGCCCACAACTCCGGAGTGGGTGAAGTTCTGTAAGCAGCTCTTTGGTGGCTTCTCAATCCTCCTGTGGATTGGTGCAATTCTTTGCTTTTTGGCCTACGGTATTCAAGCTGCAACTGCAGAGAATCCAGCAAATGATAATGTGAGTTGTGCTTTATTTTTAATCCCTGAAGTTGATATTATCCTGTGGTTATTAAGTTGGTGACTTCTATACCTACTTGGTGACTTTTGCAGTTATACCTCGGAATTGTGTTGTCTACTGTGGTCATAATAACTGGCTGCTTCTCATACTACCAAGAAGCTAAGAGCTCAAGGATCATGGATTCTTTCAAGAACATGGTACCCCAGGTGAGGCTTGCCATAATGCAGTAATGTAGATATAAAATCTATAGCAAATTAGTGCCTGCAATGATATTTTGGTTTGGTTTATCATCGCTAGCAAGCCCTGGTCATCAGAGATGGAGAGAAAAGCCTTATTAATGCTGAGCAGGTGGTTCTTGGAGATCTGGTGGAGGTAAAAGGTGGCGACCGTATTCCTGCAGACTTACGAATAATCTCTGCACATGGTTGCAAGGTATGTATAATTAATGCATTATATGAATTAACTGATAGGTGACACATCATTTGTGTTGATTTTGATTACATGCTGTTCTCTGTCTCCTTGGTGAAGGTTTTAGCAGAATTTTCTTCAGTGAAGTTTTCCTGCCTTGATTGAATTGGACAGGTTGCTTTTCATACAGTTATAATTATTTACCTTGTGTTTATGCTAATTACTATCTCAAAGATGCAGAGAAAGTAGCATCCACAAAAGCATGTTGCAGAGTAACCTAGCTGTTGCATGATATCTTCAAAAGCTTATATTGCAACAGAACCCAGAGTAAGTAGTATTGTTCACTTGTCTAAAAAGATTGAGTTCGGTGATTCCTTTTTCAAAGAGGATGTCGATCATCATGGCACTGCTGAGATGTGAAACTTCAGAAAAAAGTATCCGGCTTCAGAACAAGAGAAAATTTCCCAATGTTGGGAATCAAAGTAATACACACAAAATGCTGTAGTTATACACATCTATGGATGCTGCCTGGCCTGCTGAGTTCCTCCAGCGTTTGTGTATTTCAATCTACCCTCAGGAATTTGGAGAGGAGTGGGAAGCAATTAGATGAGGGAGGAAAGAATAAAATGAAAATTTTGTCAATGATCTAATTGACCCTTTAATCAGATTTAGATTATCTAAATTTTGCATGGGAAATGCCATAAATAGAGAAGCTCATGTTTGATTTTGAATTGGGGAGATGACCAGTCCATATAATATCAGGTTCAGAGAACTGAGTATTATTTGCTTTATTCCTAATGTGCTGAATCTATGGTATTCTTTAGAATGGACAAACCATTAATCAAACAGGCTCCAAATTGAATGAGTTCAAAATGGAGGGTTTCTATATTGAGCTACAGGATTCCTCTCTTGTATCCAGAGGAAATGTGCGCAGCCGCAGGAATGTACTAACTCCACAAATAGCGCTAAAGGTCAAGATTGAACATTAGTCATGGACCTGTGTGTAGAAGCAACTTTTGCTGTGTTCCCCTGCCTTTTAAAGATAGATTTTACTTGCTTGTGGCAGGAGTCTGTGGTAAATTTTAACCCATAAAGTGATTGACAGTGTAGATCATTGTATTACCTTTTTCCAGCTGTACATCTGATTATCTGATAAACTATATATGTTCTGGTTGGTTAAAGAATGTGCAACAAATTATGTTATGCATTTGCCCTGTTTAAATAAATAAATAAATAAATAAAACTTAAAATATGAAAAATAGAGTATATTAAGTTTGTTAAATGACATAAATTTGGGTTCAAATTAACAAGCCTGTTGCATAAAACTAGATATAATCCTGTCCAAAAACTAAGACTATTTGAAAAATTTTCTTTTAGGTGGACAATTCTTCATTAACAGGAGAATCTGAACCTCAGACTAGATCTCCTGAATGTTCCAGTGATAATCCCCTGGAGACTCGAAACATTGCGTTCTTTTCAACCAATTGTGTTGAAGGTATAACTGAATTTTGTTGAGTGACTTCAAAATTTCTTGTTAGATTTGAGTTGATCATTATAGGTTCAAGCCACACTGGGATGTAAACACAATCTGGTTTAATGCTATAGAAAGCAGTGTGATTGTAGTGTGTACATATGGGGGCTCTTCCAAAAAAAAAGCCATGCTCTGTTTCTATTTGCACTGACCAAAGCTCATCTTTCCACTAACCAGTCAAATTAAGGTGATAATTTATCAACATTGATGATCATAGGAGCTTGTGCTTTTGAACTTCAGGAGCACTAGTCTGACATTGTGGAAAGCTTTTAAGACTTTGGCAGCATGGAAACTGGCCCCAGGTCTAGCTTGTCTATGCTGACTGCTTTTTGAAAGGCATTGCATAAATGGGAATTTTTTTTTCACAAAGCAATAATGTCACGTTTGTTATTTTAGGTACTGCTCGAGGTGTTGTTATCAATACGGGTGATCATACTGTTATGGGGAGAATTGCAACTTTAGCATCTGGGCTGGAGGTTGGACAGACTCCAATTTCTATTGAGATTGAGCATTTCATCCACATCATCACTGGAGTAGCAGTCTTCCTTGGTGTGTCCTTCTTCATTCTCTCACTCATCTTGGGATACAGCTGGCTGGAAGCAGTCATCTTCTTGATTGGAATCATTGTCGCTAATGTACCAGAGGGATTACTTGCTACTGTGACAGTATGTGATGGCATTGCATTTTCATTTTTGTTCAGCTAAGTTTTTGGTTGACCTATTGTGGAATCTGGCTATTTATATCTCATTCATCATTCTGAATGTAGAAGAAATTGGAAAATACGCCAGTGATTCCAGCGAAATGTGATTGGCATGGTACTATGTTATTTGAAGGAAAATGTCTTTGAAGGCTAATCATTTTATAATAGTTCTGTCATATTTTATTCTCTTCCTCTTGAAGCAATCGGTAGTGAAATTGATCAACAAGCACTGTAATTGATAGATTATCATATCACTTAGCTACTGCAATAGTCAATCATTTTTGTCTTGTTTCCAGGTATGTCTAACCCTGACAGCTAAACGTATGGCACGGAAGAACTGCCTGGTGAAGAATCTTGAAGCTGTTGAGACACTAGGATCCACCTCCACCATCTGCTCAGACAAAACTGGGACATTAACACAAAATCGAATGACTGTTGCTCACATGTGGTTTGACAACCAGGTCCATGAAGCTGATACAACTGAAAACCAGAGTGGTAAAGAAAATTTTTTGGCTGGATGAAACTACTTCTTTTGGCTGCATATCATGAAGGAGACCTTTATAATATTTACTTGTGACTTTTATTTTTTTAAATATTCATGAGACATAGGTACAAGTGTTTAATTTGGGAAATCTGTAGTTTGGAGAAAGAAATGACTTGGCTGTCCCTTTTTGTCAAATCTAGCCAGTTATATAGGTACATTTTTGACAAGTTTGAAATATACAGTTGTAATTGATTACACAAAGCACAATTAGAAAGTTGGTAATGGAAGATGAAGAGAAGCTTGCAGATACTGCTTTAGCTAGCCTGAGATATCAGTAAGGCAATTAAGTAATGCAGTTTACCAATATCTACTGTTCATGACAGATGAATTAATTCTTCTCCCCACCCCTTACCTTTTTCAATTTTTTTTTGATATTCATGTGAACTAGCTTAACTTGCAGATATAGAGACAGTGATTGGACTCACACTGCATATAAGCAGGTTCATGGTCCCTATGCTGCAGTCAGATATCCATCTGATATAATCACTATTTTACCTTTCTGCAGTCCCATCAACTGTATTACCTCTATCCTATCCTCCACAACATTGATTCTAATGCCACTCACATTTGATGGGGGCAATTTGCAGTTGGCAAATTATCTCCCAACCAACATGTCTTTGACTTGTGGGAGAAAATCCATACGGTCACAGGGAAAATGTATTTTCATAGACAGGATGGAACTTGGAATTCTGGCAGCGTGAGGAAGTATTATGTTAGCCTGACATCAGTGGTGGGAAAGATGCTGGAGTCAATTATAAAAGAGGAAATTACGACACATTTGGATAGCAGTAGAAGGATCAGTCCGAGTCAGCATGGATTTATGAATGGAAAATACCTGGGAGATACTTTCAAGTTGCCATCTCATCGATGTTGTAGAAGGCTTCTGTCTCCCGTTTTGTGTCCCACACAATTTTACACTTTTCGAAGTGCTAACTCAGTTCATCTACTCAGCTCATCTACGGTGTAACCTGTTGCCATTACACATGGGTCTTACCTACCCAATAGTCCACAAATCTTCTGGAGTTTTTTGAGGATGTAACTATGAAAGTGGACAAGGGAGAGCCAGTGGATGTAGTGTACCTGAACTTCCAGAAAGTTTTTGATAAAGTCCCACATAGGAGATTAGTGGGCAAAATTAGGGCACATGGTATTGGGGCAGAGTACTGACATGGATTGAAAATTGGCTGGCTGACAGGAAACAAAGAGTAGCGATTAACGGGTCCCTTTTGGAATGGCAGGCTGTGACCAGTGGGGTACCGCAAGGTTCGGTGCTGGGACCGCAGCTGTTTACAATGTACATTAATGATTTAGATGAAGGGATTAAAAGTAACATTAGTAAATTTGCCGATGACACAAAGCTGGGTGGCAGTGTGAAATATCAGGAGGATGTTATGAGAATGCAGGGTGACTTGGACAGGTTGAGTGAGTGGGCAAATGTATGGCAGATGCAGTTTAATGTGAATAAATGTGAGGTTATCCACTTTAGTGGCAAGAACAGGAAGGCAGATTACTATCTAAATGGAGTCAAGTTAGGAAAAGGGGAAGTACAATGAGATCTAGGTGTTCTTGTACATCAGTCAATGAAAGCAAGCAGGCAGTGAAGAAAGCTAATGGCATGCTGGCCTTTATAACAAGAGGAATTGAGTATAGGAGTAAAGAGGTCCTTCTGCAATTGTACAGGGCCCTGGTGAGACCCCACCTGGAGTATGGTGTGCAGTTTTGGTCTCCAACTTTGAGGAAGGACATTCTTGTTATTGAGGGAGTGCAGAGTAGGTTCACAAGATTAATTCCCGGAATGGCGGGACTGTCATATGTTGAAAGATTGGAGCGACTGGGCTTGTATACACTGGAATTTAGAAGGATGAGAGGGGATCTGATTGAAACATATAAGATTATTAAGGGATTGGACACACTGGAGGCAGGAAGCAAGCTCCCGCTGATGGGTGAGTCCAGAACTAGAGGCCACAGTTTAAGAATAAGGGGTAGGCCATTTAGAACAGAGATGCGGAAAAACTTCTTCACCCAGTGTGGTGGATATGTGGAATGCTCTGCCCCAGAAGGCAGTGGAGGCCAAGTCTCTGGATGCATTCAAGAGAGAGTTAGATAGAGCTCTTATAGATAGCAGGGTCAAAGGATATGGGGAGAGGGCAGGAATGGGGTACTGATTGTGTATGATCAGCCATGATCACTGTGAATGGTGGTGCTGGCTAGAAGGGCCAAATGGCCTACTCCTGCACCTATTGTCTATTGTATAACAAATGACTGCTGTACAGGGCCACCCATAGAGAGACTTTGATTCATTTTGACTAGTCTCCCTGTCAAAACCCTTATTTAGTTAATATTTTTAAAGTTATAGAAATTAAAAGGGTGCAGCACTGCAAAAGTCTTGGGCATGCTTGCTTTATTATATATGTAAAATTTATGTATATTAAATATATTATTTATGCCCAAGACTTTTACACAGTACTGTAATGTACAGTTTGAACACTCGGGAAACGTGAAGGCACAGAAACCACCTTACCTATGTTTAACCTTCACAGGTGTTTCTTTTGACAAGTCTTCTCCAACTTGGGCTGCACTTTCCCGCATTGCTGCACTGTGCAACCGGGCAGTCTTCCAGGCAGGACAAGAAAATGTGCCAATCTTGAAGGTGAGCTCAATTTTGTGTGTGGACTCCAATCAGATTGGTCTTGTGAGATGGTGATAGAAACTTTGTGGTATTGACTGCAGAATTAAACCATGGCAATATCTATAAAAGCTTATTCAGAAACTTGGGTGCCAGAAGAAGGAGAAACAAATTTGGGAAAACAAATGCCAGGATCTAAATTAAGATATAATGGTGTATCCTTGGTCACTACACCCACAACAGACAAAATAGTAATGCATATGTATGTTTTCCATGCTGTACAAGGGTTTTTGGAGATATTTAAATATTAAAGCCTTGAGGTCGTAACCATATCCTGAAATTATTTATTACATTTCAGTTTAAGACTAATGCTGACCTTGGAGCATCTGAATACTTCAGTTAGAGTTTTGCTCATCACTGTCGAATGCCAATGTATATTGTAGGTAAACCAGTCATTATTAATTTTAATTATTGTTTTCATTCAGAGAAGTGTTGCTGGAGATGCCTCTGAATCTGCTCTCTTGAAGTGTATTGAGTTGTGTTGTGGATCGGTTCAGCAAATGAGGTCACGCAACCCGAAAATTGTGGAAATACCATTCAACTCCACCAACAAATATCAGGTAAATGGAGATTCCACAAAGCTGAGCACAGGAAAATTAGTAGAATGAAAGGAGGCCAGTAACCGTCTGAGAATGGATCTGCACAGAATCAGTATTTCTTACTTTTTAAGAGCAAGATGTGATACCATTTCATTAACATCTTAGAAGACCTAGTTGAGAAGAGCATCTCCAAATGAGAAATCCATAGCAAATCGTTGCTGGGATGTGGTGTCTATTTGGATTCAACCTTAGATGAATAATTTCAAAAAAATTCAAGCTGGTTCTAGTCTGGTTAACAGTTCACAAAAACACAAAACAGCAATTTAAGAATAAAATGGCTTGTCTCATAGTCTACCTCTGTTTAGTTCTTTTTCAATAATTCCATAAGCATTATATAAGAGACTACTTCTGGTTTAAATTCTTTTCTGATCTGGAAACTATTATTGAATAGAAAGATGCTGGAAACAATAAGCAAGACAGGCAGCATCCATGTGAAAAGAAATGGGTAACATTTTGGTCAAAAACTCTTCATCAGAACACAAATGCAGTCAAAAGAAGCTGGTAAGTTTGCAGATTGGGAGGAAAGGGGGATGTTTATATTGAGATTAAGTTATAAATGAGGTTTTGTCCATGAGTGAATGGGAACAGTTCTGACTGGATAGGCCAGTATTCCTACTTAACAATCCTCCATTCCTTTGTTCTATCCTGTAGTTGCTCCTGTGCACTTATTAATCAGCTAACACTGTTTACCCCTCATCCATGTGATTACCCCAGTTACAACCTATCAGAGATGTTGCTCTCCCTAGAGCTTGATAGACTCCTTGTCAGTTCTGGTGAAGCACTTCAACCTGAAACATTGACCCTGCTTCTCTTCCCACTGTCATTGAGACTGTTTTGTTCTAATAATTTTGTCTTTAGTTATCCATACATGAGAATGAAAAAGGTGACAGCCGCTACCTGTTAGTGATGAAGGGAGCACCAGAACGGATTCTAGACCGCTGCTCCACTATCCTTCTAAATGGCGAAGATAAACCGTTGACTGAGGAATTGAAGGACGCTTTCCAGAATGCTTACTTGGAGCTCGGTGGCTTGGGAGAGAGAGTGTTAGGTGAGCATTGAAATCTGTCTGATGATGAAACCTGACCAACTAGGGCATTTAGATTCTGTAAATTATCTGATTCAGAAACAGTTATTTTCGTAGAACATATTTGAGTTCACAAACATTGCCTTGGGGTAGGAAATCTGCTCTTATCTGATCTAGCCTGTGTGTGAGTACAGACCCTCCACTCGGGGCTAACCATTTAGTTGGATAAAAAGCTTTTCCATTAAATTATAAGAATAAAAATGGATGAATCACCTGCACTGAGATCAGTGTCTGATTGCTTCCAGCCCACTCCACTCTGAGAGCATCTAAGTTGATATCTTACGCATTAGCCATACAATGGTTTGATGTAATCATTCTTACAAAACTTAACTTGCAGCTAATATCCTCATTTCTTCCATCACATTTCTTAGGTACTACTTCCACAAGCAAGGCAGATTGAACAGATTTAGTACTATTTAGTAAACAGTCAGAAGGAGTTCAACTCCTAAGATGCCATATGCCCCAATTCTAGCATCAAGTCAAATACAGGAACACAATCACTCTCCTTGGCTAGACAATCAGTACTGTTCCATTTTGAATCAAATTTGGAAGAACCACTGAAATTTGGGATGGAATGTGCTCTGGATAAGATCTAACAGCAACAGTGGAATTGTATATCACAGTGAAATGTACTACATAGTCTGGAATACTTATCGCCATCAATTCAACCACAGATCAGCACAGGGTTTGCATGTGCGCTGAATTCCAAATGGGTCCATTTGAAAGTCTGAGCTGAATAATTTTGTGGCAAGGTGATTAATCTTGCCATTTTCACTTTCTACTAAAAAGCTGATGAGCTAGCAGTTATCTCTATCCACATTGAGGATGGAACACATAAATGCTAAAGAACAGGTTTGAAGCACTGGCAACCTCAAAACAAGTGGAGCTGTAGATGTTCTGTTTCTCCTTCCTACTTGAAGGCAGTTAGCAGTTTGATTCATTCCACATATATCAATAAATGATCACATTTCTTGCTTAAACAGAAGATAATTGATCAGCAGGCTAATCACTGAATGGAACTTGGTGTGGGTTGGCAGTGGCCTAGATCTAGGCTAAAGTGGAATGGATGTAACATCTGTCTGCTAGCAGAATAGATTTTCATACCACTGCATATACCATGATATTTAATGGAGTGGAATTCAATGTGCCCATATTCCCAGGCACACATTTAAATGAGCCACTTTTCAGGGAAGATAACTTAAGCTCATCCAAAGGCATTTGACCATGTTAACTTCATTTCCTTCTAGGGTTCTGTCATTTAAATCTACCTGATAGCAAGTTTACTGAAGGGTATCAGTTTGATGTGGAAGAGCCCAATTTCCCTACAAGTGATCTGTGCTTCGTTGGACTGATGTCTATGATTGATCCACCCCGTGCTGCTGTACCAGATGCTGTTGGAAAGTGCAGGAGTGCTGGGATCAAGGTAAGATTCCTAATTGTGAGATTGTAGCATTTTGCTCTGCTCATGGTTAGATGTGTGATAATTGCACATTAGTGAAAGAGCTTTGATAACAGGGTCAGAATTTGCAATTCTTTCATTCAAAAGGATAACATGCAACTGGCCACATCCAGGAGCTTTACTCCCTTTGAATATTAGCACTCGGGCCACTGTCCCTGGCATACTAATAATTTGTTTCAGCAGTCAATTACTTGGTGACAAAAATAGAAAACTTCAGTTTATTTGTCATCTTGAATAATTTGTATCAAATTTCACTATTGCTCCACCACATTACGAAATTCAATTGCTTATTCTATAAAGTGCATTGTGTGATGCCTCAGTTCATTGTTTTGGTCATTGGTTGTATTTTGTTAACATGCTGGTTCTGAAAATTAAGAGGCTTAATGTGGCCTTTCAAATGTGCAAATTTTTAAAGTTAATGTTGCTTAGTCAGAGGAACACAGTTAGCTGGAAGATGGTCAGAATGGTTTAAGATAAGGGCACTAATCTCAAGAAATAACACATTAATGGATGTTATACTGAAGACAGACAGAAACCTAATGGGTTGGTGAAATCAAAAGGTAATAAAGAGTTTGGAAGTGGATTTAAACAAATGAACAGAGGCAAGGTTGGAATCAGGCTTACTAAGCATTTAAAATGGTGTAATATGTTTGTATTCCAGCCCTAATGACACTAAGACCACCATCATTTTTTTAAAAAATTCCTTTACTTCAGTGGAATGAAGTGTAGGCCAAAAGAGTTGAGTAAGAATTCAGTGTAATTATGCATGCTGAACAAGCAGTCTTGCAGCGCACAAATGTTGGAGGAACTCAGGCCGGGCAGCATCTATGGAACAAGTAAACAAGTGATGTTTTGGACCAAGACTCTTCATCTTGCAACTTGGCAACAGTGGATGGGTCAAAGAAGGCTGAGAGATCGTGCTAGTCTTATCAGCATAAAAGTGGAAAGTAGAGCTGCCTTCAAAGGACAGGGATAAAGGCATGGAAAACATCTGAAAGGAAGCTGTGGGTGTGGTAATAGAAACCATTAAAGATGATTCCTGAGATGCATTTGCAAGTGGTTAAGTGCAGTCATGCAGACTGACAGTTAAAATGTATTGGAGTAGGTCTGAAGTGATCAGTACTGTGATGCCTTTTTAATGAGGAAATTAAATTTCTGCTCATTTCCTCTTAAAATCAGGACCTAAATTTAGCTGTTCTAAGGATCTATCAGGGACTTTGGGCATGTCTTTCTAGTTATTACTAGATTTCTAATGAAGATTATAAAATATTCAAGCCAATCCTACAATGCTTTCTTAGTAACAAATTTGCATATAACTATCACTGCTACCTTTTCATAGGATTGCAGTCATTTCCTCAATCAACTTTAAGTCTATTATAATCCTGCTGGACCCCAGTTTATATAATTGTGGCACTTTTTCAAGAGATTTCTCAGATGTGTGTAGAGACTTAATGAGCACATGTGTAATAAGGATCCTCTGAGATGGTATATATTAAAGTGGCAGCAGCTGATTCCCATTTTGAATTTGAACTTTATAGGTCATAATGGTAACAGGTGACCATCCAATCACTGCCAAAGCTATTGCAAAGGGTGTTGGGATCATCTCAGAAGGAAATGAGACTGTAGAAGATATTGCTGCTCGTCTGAACGTGCCCATCAATGAAGTTAATCCCAGGTAAACAATCTATCAATCTTCTAAGAATTGAAGTATCTTTGTTGCTATCTTTGAGGTAATCTAGGTGCTGGATGAGCTAGAAACCAGTTTTTTATTCCTGTGAGCCACTGGACAAGAGTGCTTCAAGTGTGTTATATCATTTAAGACTTCCCTTGACTCTCCTAATAACTAATAAGTCATTCAGCCCATATAGTAACATAATCATGAGGCTAGCCGTCCTCTGAACAACAGGACTGAAGTTAAGATTGGTTATTTCCCTTAAAGCAAGATGGATAATACAGAATGTGAAATTTCTCAACATTTTGTCCCAAGTGCTAGCCAATAGATCTCCAAATTTGAGGATATACTCTTAAGCTAACCTGCAAGGGTCTTTGACTTGAAACATTACCTCCATTTCACTACCACCACCTGCTGTCTCCTGTATCTTCTGTTCTTGTCTCAGGTTGATAATGTTTTCAATGGCTTAAAAAGTGAATGACGGCAAATTCTGATGATATTGTTGCCCTTTTTCACAGGGATGCCAAAGCCTGTGTAGTCCATGGTACAGAACTTAAAGATTTGACCCCTGAGCAATTGGATGATATTTTACGCCATCATACCGAGATAGTCTTTGCTCGAACTTCACCTCAGCAGAAGCTGATTATTGTGGAGGGCTGTCAGCGACAGGTAAGAAACTGTTCCATGAAGGAATAAAATACTGCATCCTCTGTCACCTGTTACTCATTTAAAAAGTCTAATTTTGTCAGGTTTTTTTTGCTCAGTTTAGAGGATTTTGTGGGTGCAGATAATTAAACTTTTTTGACATAAATTTTGCCATTAGTTTACTATATATGGTAAATGCAGCATTTTGTGCCCAAGCCATATTTTGAGTGCAGCAGGATTTTTTCCTGTCATGCAAATAAGGCTCTGCATGAAGAAAAACATGGGTGGAGGCTTGTGTGCTGCCACATTTTGTGTGCGCAATATCCATTAATCACTTAGAAAAGCAGGAAGGCCTGAGCAATACTTTGCTGCACCATTCTGTGCAAGGATAGTTCCAAGTTCAATTAATGGTTGCAACCACCTGACTTGTGGCCACTTGCATGTACATACAAGCTTCCACATTATTATTTCCACATTATAGTTTGACTTGCATACAAACATTCGTTCCTATAAATGGCAGAACTACTTCTGCTTCTCCACAATAAATAATTGTTCTTTTAAATCGGTATGTGTATTGATGCCATTCTATAAAATATTGTTGAGGTATGCTTACGATGTCTTGTGATTGTTGTGGATTTCATGGCTAGTGGACAGATCAGTTCCGTGGTCTATAAACACGGAACCTGCTTGTGTCTTGGTGACAGACTGAACATCCTAAATTGCAAAGTCTTTATTGAGGGAAATAATTGTGAAGGAAGGATATTGGTGGGGGAGGGGGTGAAGCGTTGGAGCTTGCTGTTGTGAAAGGCAGGCCTAAATAGAAATGAAACTGACAATTTTCTGTGGTAACATTTTGACTGACTTTTATGCAGGGTGCCATTGTAGCTGTCACAGGTGATGGAGTGAATGATTCTCCTGCTCTGAAGAAGGCTGATATTGGTGTTGCTATGGGTATTGCTGGCTCTGATGTTTCCAAGCAAGCTGCTGACATGATACTGCTGGATGATAACTTTGCCTCTATTGTTACTGGCGTGGAAGAAGGTAGGTGCAATCTTTTCACAATTAGTTCTCACCAGCAGTGGAAAAAGTTAATTAGTTTGGCATTTTCTGATTTTTATTTCAGTACTGCAATAGGATTTTTAGCTCGCTGTTAACGTGTATGCATATCCATTGTTCTAAGTATTATTTAAATGAAAAACAGGAAATTCTACCCTTTTACCAGCTTGGGTTTTTGTGGCTTATGATTACTTCTAGACTTAATAGGTGAAGGTCAGGATTGAAATTGTGGTAGTGTTGCCATTCTTTTTCTAATCGGAGAATGGTTGCAGCTCTTTAATAAAAATGCCCATCTGTAATCCTCACTATATTCTGCTATATATGCTGACCGAGCATGGATAGCAGCAAACCTATTGCATATGGAAAAGGGGGAAGGGCAGAATGTTTGAGCGAATGGAATTTAACAGCTTTTGATGCTAATACAGACTTTTGTAGCATACCATGTTACGTTTATCCAAACGTTTCACTTCCATTGGTTCATTGAAATTTAAGAATTTTGAATTGTTTTTACAAATTCAAATTTCCTGATTGTTTTCAGGTCGTCTGATTTTTGATAATCTTAAGAAATCAATTGCATACACGTTAACCAGTAACATCCCTGAAATCACACCCTTCCTGGTATTCATCCTCGCAAACATCCCATTGCCTCTTGGAACGGTTACCATCCTCTGCATTGATCTGGGTACTGACATGGTAAGTTCCCTTTGCAGTTCTTTGAATTACAAAATTGATGAAATGTTAAAGCTCTTGAAATTGTTGGTGTCTTACTGGTGGCAGCTGAGAAAGCTGTCACCTCAACTCCAGTGACTCAATTTCAATCCTGACTTCTGTTTGTGTGCTGTCTGTGGTTGCACCTCCTGCTCCTGCAATGTCCCAATGCTATGCTGGCTTGATTAATTGGTAGCTTGTAAATTGTCACCATGGGGTTATTATAGGATTAGTGTAAATCAGTGGTTGATGGCTTATTCCTATAGCATGAAAGCTTGATTCAGACTACTGAATGTGAGCCTGTGATTGAAACTGGCGACGTTAGGTATTTTGCTAGTGCTCTTGATGGGTTTAAACCTATATCTGGCACTGTTTTTCCCTTGCTTTTTAAATAAAATGCAATACCAGTCCATTCAGGTTGGTAACAACATCTCCACCGATCTTCATAGGCACAGATACACTACAAGGCTGAAAGCTTAGTCCTCTGCTTCACTCACTTTATATTTTTGACTAGGAGACTAGGCAGACCTCTAATGCCATATTTAAGTTGGCTGCATCAAAGCTGGTGAGGAAAGGAGAAAATGTGTTGAGTGGTACCATAGCAACAAAGTCTCACTTAATGTCACCAAGATCAAGGAGCTGATTATTGATTTCAGGAGGAGGAAACCAAAGGTCCATGAGCCAGTCACCATCGGAGGATCAGAAGTGGAAATTTAAATTGCTCCTTATGTCAGAGGGCCTATCCTGAGCCCAGCGCACAAGTGTAATTACGATGAAAGCTCAGCACTGCCTCTACTTAGAAGTTTGCGCGGATTCGGCATGACCCCTAAAACTTTGACAAACTTCTATAAGATGTGTTGTGGAGAGTATGTATTAATTGGTTGCAAGACAGTTTGGTATGAAAACACTTGAATGTAAAGTCCTACAAAAATTAGTGGATACTGCCCAGTACATCACAGATGAAGCCTTCCCCATTGTTGAGCATATCTACATGTTGCAGGAAGCCAGTTTTCATCATCAAGGACCCCCACCACCAGGTTTAGGAACAGTTAGTACCCTTCAAGCATCAGGCTCTTGAGCTGGTGGGGATAACTTCACTCAATTTCACTCACCCCATCACTCAACTGTTCACATGAACTATGGACTCACTTTCAAAGACTCTTTATCTCATGTTCTTGAGATTTATTTATTATTCTTGCTCTTTGTATTTGCAGTGTTGTCTTTTGCACATTGGTTGTTTGTCCATTCTGTTGGATGTGGTCTTTCATTGACTGTAGCATTTCTTGGATTTTTTTATAGAAGCTGTTCAGAAAATTAATCTCAAGGCTCATATGGCTTCAGTAATCTTCCTGAAGGAAGATTACTGGGAGCTAAGAAGAAAATTGAAATGCCGGACTTCCAGAGTAATAATCCCAGGATTACTGCCTGAGCCGCGTGCCAATGATAGTAAGAATAGCAGAATTAAGCAGATGAATGTGTGGCTAAGTAACTGGTGCAGGGGGCAGGGCTTCAAATTCTTAGATCACTGTGATCTATTTTGGGGGAGGCATGACTTATGCAGAAACGATGGGTTACACCTGAACTCAAAGGGTACTAATATCCTGGCAGGATTGTTTAATATACCTGTCAGGGAGAGATTAAACTAAATTGGCAAGGGCAAGTCATGTGACCAAGATGGCGGCGCGACACAGTTTGCAGCGGCCACTCCGGAGTTGATATCTGTTATTAAGCGGGGTGCCATGCACAATCCTAATCTGGTGAAAAACAGACGTGGGAGCACAGAGGAACATCTGGAAATCTCCAGGTATGCCTTCTTCATTGCTGCTGCTGTTGTAAGGTCCATGTCTATGCTGAGAACAGACCCCCAGTCTTTGGGGTCGCGTTGCCAGTGGACGTTGGCGGGAGTGTCGTAGTGCGCTCAGCAGAGGATGGTGCTCAGAGAGGCTGTGCCAGAGGGGATGGGTCAGAGGATCGGAGGTTCGATGAACTCGGAGTCCGCTGTGGTCGGGGCACTTCCACTGCATGCTGCATCTGCAAGGCTGAGTCTGGCACCATGGAAGTCCATAGCAGGAGTATTCCCTTCTGCCGCCTGCGTGGGATGATGAGTCTATCGGGACCCTGAGGACTTGTGGTGGTTTCTTTCGAACTTATAGTCTTTTAACGTCTTTGGACTATTTTTACTGTGCCCAAGGTCTGTTTTACATCAATTATGGTATTGTCTGCACTATTGTAAGTATATGTTAACTATAACTATATGTAATTATGTGGGTTTGTGTAGGTCTTGTAGCTTTAGTTTTTGGTTTGTTGGGTGGTAGAGTTGGTCTGTTGACTTGGTGTGTGGGTAGTCTTGTTTTGTCTGGTGGGTTTGGAGCTCCTTTCTGGGGAACAAGCTAGGATGGTAGTGCGATATTAATATGCAGCAGCCTCTTCGAACTCTGGATTTGGGGATTACCAAACGTTATGTGGATTTTCTGGTGTAGTCTGTTTTGTCGTGTGCTTTTGTGATATCATTCTGGAGAACGTTGTCTCATTTTTTTAACTGCATTGCATTCGTGGTTTCTAAATGACAATAAACTAAACTGAAAGGAAACCAGGGTGTTAGGGGCGAGGAAGGGGAAAATAGTATTAAGTCAAAGATACTGTACAGCAAAGATGGCAAGAAGGACAGGCAGGTGAATAGACAGGATAATTTGCTGTGCGGTAGAAATATAGCAAAATCAGTAACAGATACTGATCTAAATGTACTATACTTAAATGCCCACAGCATTAGAAATAAAGCAGATGACCTTGATGTACAGCTACAGGTTAAAGGATGTGACATAGTGGCCATCACTGAGTCATGGCTAAATGATGGATTTGATTGGGGGCTGAATGTTCAAGGTTACACTGTGTATAGGAAAGACAGGAAGGTAGGTAAAAGGGGTGGCATGGCCCTGATGGTAAGCAATATCAAATCCCTAGAAAGAAGGGACATAAGATCAAAAGAGGTAGAATCCTTATGGGTCGAGTTAAGAAATGGCAAGGGAAAAAGACACTAATAGCAGTTATATACAGGCCTCCCAAACAGCAGCCTGGATGTGGACTACAAGTTACAGCTGGAAATACAAAAAGCGTGTCAGAAGGAAATTGTCAAGTTAATTATGGGAGATTTTAATATGAAATTGGATTGGGGAAGTCAGAAAGATACTGGATCTCAGGAGAGGGAGTTTGTAGAATGCTTACAGGATTGCTTTCTGGAGCAGCTTGTCCATAAGCCCACCAGGGGATCAGCTGTTTTGGATTGGGTGCTGTGTAATGAGCCTGAGGTGATTAGGGAGCTAGAGGTAATGGAACCCCTTGGAAGTAGTGATCATAATATCAAGTTCAGTTTCAAATTTGAAAAGGAGAAGCTGGTATCAGATGTATCGATATTTCAGTGGAACAAAGGAAATTACAGTGGTATGAGAGAGGAACTGGCCCAAATTGATTGGAAAAGTAAGCTAAATGCAGGGACAATAGAGCAGAATTGGATGAAATTCCTACAAGAAATAGAGCGCAGGAAAAATATATTCCAAGAAAAAAGAAAATCATAAAAGGAAAAATGACTAATGAGAGAAAGTGGCTAATGAGAGAAATTAAGGCTAAAATAAAAGCAAAAGAGGCAGCATACAAGGAAGCAAAAATTAGTGAGAAATCTGAGGGCTGGACAGATTTTAAAAATTTACAGAAGGAAACTAAGTCATTAGGAAAGAAAAGATGAATTATGAAAGGAAATTGGCAATTAACATAAAAAGGACACTAAGAGTTATTTAAATATATGAAGAGTAAAAGAGTGACACGGGTAGATATAGGGCCTATTGAAAAGGATGCTGGAGAAATTATAATGGGTAACAGAGATGGCAAAGGAACTAAATGAGTATTTTGCATCAGTCTTCACAGTGGAAGACATTAGCAACATACCTGATAGCCAGAGGTCTCAGGGAATAGAATTCGGTACAGTCAAGATTACTAGAGAGAAAGTGCTTGAGAAGCTAAATGGACCAAGGATAGATAAGTCTCCCAGACCGGATGAAGTACATCCACGGGTTCTGATGGAGGTGGTTTTGGAGATTGTGGAGGCATTGGAAATAATCTTCCAGGAATCAATAGACTCTGGCACGATTCCAGAGGACTGGAAGGTCACAAATGTAGTTCCGTTGTTTAAGAAAGGGGGGAAGCAGCAAAAAGAAAATTACAGACCTATTAGTCTGACATCAGTAGTTGGAAAGTTATTGGAGTTGATCCTCAAGGATGAGATTATGAATTACTTTGAAGTGCTTGACAAAATAGGCCCAAGCCAACATGGTTTCATGAAGGGAAGATCCTGCCTCACCAACCTATTGGAATTTTTTGAGGTAATCTCAAATAAGATTGACAAGGGAGAGGCTGTGGATGTTGTGTATTTGGATTTCCAAAAGGCCTTTGATCAGGTGCAGCATAAGAGGCTGCTTAATATAATGAGGGCCCATGGAATTACAGGAAGGATATTGGAATGGGTGGAGCATTGGCTGATAGGCAGAAAGCAAAGAGTGGAAATACAGGGATCCTATTCTGGTTGGTTGCCGATTACTAGTAGTGTTCCGCAGGGGTCGGTGTTGGGGCCTCTTCTTTTTACACTGTATATCAACGATTTAGATTATGGATTAAATGGTTTTGTGGCTAAGTTTGCGGATGACACCAAGATAGGTGGAGGAGCAGGAAGTGTTGAGGAAACGGAAAGGTTGTAGAGAGACTTGGTCAGTTTAGGAGAGTGGGCAAAGAAATGGCAGATGAGATACAATGTTGAGAAACGTACAGTTGTACATTTTGGAAGAAGAAACAATCGGGCAGATTATTATCTAGATGGGGAGAAAATTCAAAAATCGGAAGTGCAAAGGGACTTGGGGGTCCTAGTGCAGGATACCCTAAAGGTTAACCACCAGCTTGGATCGGCAGTAAGGAAAGTGAATGCTGTGTTGGCATTCATTTCAAGAGGAATAGTGTATAAGAGTAAGGAGGTGTTGATGGGGCACTGGTGCGACCCCATTTGGAATACTGTGTGCTGTTTTCAGCCCCCTATCTTAGAAAGGATGTGCTGATGTTGGAAAGAGTTCAGAGAAGATTCACGAGGATGATTCCTGGAATGCAGGGGCTAAAATATGAGGGGCGTTTGTCGGCTCTTGGATTGTATTCATTAGAGTATAAAAGAATGAGAGGGGATCTGATAGAAACATTTCGCATATTGAAAGGGTTGGACAGAGTAGATGTGGAAAGGCTGTTTCCCTTGGTGGGTGAGTCCAAGACACGAGGTCACAGTTTTAGATTTAGAGGGTACCCATTTAAAACAGAGATGGGGAGAAATTTTTTTAGCCAGAGGGTCGTGGATTTATGGAATTCGTTGTCAAATACAGCTGTGGAGGCCCAATCATTGAGGATGTTTAAGGAGGAGATTGATGGGTATCTAGTTAGTCAAGGTGTCAAGGGATATGGGGAAAAAGCCAGAAATTGGAACTAGATGGGAGAATAGTTTAGCTCATGATGGAGTGGCGGAACAGACTCGATGGACCAAATGGCCTACTTCTGCTCCTTTGTCTTGTGATATGGTGATATATATGTACTTTGATAACAAGTTTACTTTGAACTTTGACTCCTCGTTTCGTATGAACTAGTAGATGCTTTCTAGTACAGGTTGAGTACCCCTTATCCGAAATGTTTGGGGCCAGAAGTGTTTCAGATTTTTTTCTGAATTGGAATATGTAATGAGATGGAAATAGTGATCCCAAGCTGACTCTCAATTTGTGTTATCAGTAAGCAGTTTTTGTCTTGCATTTGTTCATCACATGTACTGATGCAGCCATTCAGCATGTTAGTTTTTCAGCAGTGACAATCTTTGCAAACTCGCCAAGGAATTTCTCCGCTGCTTTGTGATCAGACATTTCATCACCATGCATCTTCAAGAATGTTATGCTATGTCTTTTCCTGAATTTCTACACTTAGCCCGCTGAATATTCACAATTACATTCAATTTTCACTTTGTCGTGATAAATCTTTGCTTCTTTCATGATCAGCATACCATTAAGTGGTGTATGTTCACTATGCTGTTTTTCTATTTTTCATTAACTTTTCGTCATTACAAATGTGAGGTCACTTCTCAGAACTGTCTGCGGTGTGCAGAGACCTGTACATCACCTAGGAACCTCCACAAATTTTCCATTTGTGACATGTCAGCATATTAAAAAAATTTCAGACAAAGATTTTCGGATTTTGGTATCTTGGATAAGATGTGCTCAACCTCTTAATGTACTCTGATAATTCTTTAACAAATTGATCATTCAGCATCTGACTCACTGGGATAGACTGTGAATTCACTGAGTTCCCTGGTGAAAGAAAAGTGAATTAGAAGTATGTTGGAATACGGCTGGAAAAACATCCAATAGTCCAGGAAATCTGCCACTCTGGCACCGTAGTTCCCAAGCGTTCTGTATTGTCAGGCTGTAACTGCATCATGGATTTACTAAATTTGATTCTTTTCAGGTTCCTGCCATCTCACTTGCTTATGAGCAGGCTGAAAGTGATATCATGAAGAGACAGCCACGTAATCCGAAGACAGACAAACTGGTGAATGAGAGGTTGATCAGTATGGCATATGGACAGATAGGTGAGGGCTGCTTATTGTTCTATTGTTTGAAAAGCACAGGATATACATAATGCATACAAGTTTTAAAACATGAAGTATTGCATAATTCAATACAAATCTAAGCTTTGTTAATAATCGGTATTGACTCTTCTCTCTCAATAAACCAGATTTTTCCATTGTCACCTTTCCCCACAATTTGTGCATTTCTTTCCATTTGGCTGTGTCAATTTTAACTTTTTTCTTGTGGATTCAGTTTTTAGTTTTTCTTGCTGTGTCCTGTTAATATATTTCAGATTGTTTTCCATTTGTGGTGTCAGTTTTTCTGGGATCGTGCCTGTGATTTTGTTTCTGGTGTATGTAATATGGTGTTCCAAGTGCTTCTTACAGTTTATGTTAACCTCTGTACATATGCATATTCCAGTGTTTATTTAGCAATGTACTGCAGAGCAGATCCTTCCAGCCCTTCAGGCAGCACTGTCCAGCAACCCCTGGCAACTCTGATTTAACCCTAACCTAGTCATGGGATAATTTACAATGACCAGTTAACCTACCTTGTACGTCTTTGAACTGCGGGGAGAAACTGGAGCACCCAAGGGAAACCCGTGCATTCCACTGGGAGGGCATACAGACTCCTTACGGAGGATGCTGGGATTGAACTCCAAGCTGTAATAGTGTCACGCTAACTGCTGCGCTACTATGGTGCCCCACAGTTTAGATGTATGATTTTCAACTCAAATTGTTCTTTGTAGAATCTTCCTTACAGTTAACTAAGGGTTGTAATATACATCTAAACTACATTATTCCCTTGTTCGCCCTAAAATATTGATTCAGAACACTGTCCCTAATCCCCAGTAGAAAGACGATCCCTTTTACACGCTGTAATGCTCTGGTTCTTCTAGTTTTCAAGTTTTTTTTATTGCACTTGTATAAACAGCATCTCTGCAATATATGCACCTCAAGCTGTAACCTCACTGTCATGTAGATTTATGGACTTGCCCACACAGGTCATGCATTCTTTTTTATTCTAATTTTATCCTGAGTGTTTCATATATACGCATTGCCATTTTTCAGCTGCTGTTATTTTTCATTTTATCTATTTGCTTGTCTTTTCTGCAAGCAGTTGATAAAACTCCATATAAGTTTTCAAATTCTGTGATCTGGTGCATTAATAGTTATGTATTTTGAAAGAAGTGTTATTTGTGCAAGCAATAGCAACAATTAATTTTTTTTTAATTGCTTTTTATCCAGGAATGATCCAAGCCTTGGCTGGATTTTTCACATATTTTGTGATCTTGGCTGAGAATGGATTTCTCCCACTTGATCTAATTGGATTACGTGAAGATTGGGATGAGTTATGGGTAGATGATATAGAAGACAGTTATGGCCAACAATGGGTATGTATGATGCAGTGTATTGATGCAAACGATTTTCAGTTTACTGTGACCCAGTTGCTTCTAGACATGTTCACTGGCAATGATGCAGAAAGTTGATGATTGCAAAAGTTCAGCACCTTGAGGAAATTTAAACTTTACAATAAACAGCAACTTGAACTGTCAACTGGAGTATCTTAGCAGAAAAAAGAATTTTTCTTTCAGTAGTACTCGAGTTTCATAAATTCGGTTGGATTCATGGAAAAATGCTATTACTTCATATTATTTTGGTATATTATAATTTATATTTTCAGTACGAGGGGTTATTTGGATTTCCAAGTAAAAATGACACTAGGAAATCACTTCTGACGTGGAGTAGATTATAATGCTTAGGTGTCCTTAGCCGTAGAATCCAAAGCCCTGACAATGTCTGTACTATTAGCCTGAAAACATTCTTGATAACTGGCTTTTTGAACATTCTTTGACTATGCAGATGCATTTGAGAATTGTTCAAATAGTTTTTACGTTTAGCCACCTTTAAAAATGCTAAAAATCTTTTAAAACAATCAAGTAAGATGCAGGGATTTAAATAACCGTATTTTCCCCATTTAAAGTAGTTGGCCCTATCCAAACTGAATAATATGCACCAGGTATCCCTGATAAAATGGAGGGTCTGGAACTAGAATACATCCAGCACCTTGGCTTAAGATAATTTTGTTGCAGCCATGGACTTGTTCCAGAGTCTTGACTTCAGAATTGTAATTTATAAATGAGGAAGTCTGCACCAAACTTACTCAAAAAATGGCAGCCATTGAAAAATGTATGCATCTCTAGGCCCAGTTCCTCTTTTCAAGTGGAAATATTTTGGTTGCAGATGAATCAAAATAAAAATGGACTCCTAGTAGGAGCTTTCTTCAAGAGAATAATTATGCTTTCACTGTAATTTGAGAAGGTTTACAAATCACATAGGAGGAAGGTAAAGTTTGACACGAAAGAGTAATTACGATGGGTGAATTTCTTCCTTTATTTCATGGGATTGGGATACTTATTCGCTCTGTCAAAATTTCCACTGTTAGGAGTATCGTTAATATGATTCAATAATACAAAATTAATACTTTCATAATGCACTTTTTCCCTTTTGCTGTTTCTTAAGAATTTTTTTAAATTCAAGCTGATTTATCCTCACCTAATTTAACTTCCGTTATTTTTCAGACTTACAACCAGCGGAAAATTGTTGAGTATACTTGTCACACTGCATTCTTTGTCAGCATTGTGATAGTGCAGTGGGCTGACTTGATCATCTGTAAGACCAGAAGAAACTCCATCTTTCAACAGGGAATGAAGTAAATATTTTATCATTATGCTTAGAAGAAATGGTGTCTATCAATTAAGCACTTAAAATAGTCATTACGTGATATGTAACAAATCAATTTTACCAAAGAATAAAATTTCCTTTTTGCATTAGCTGGGGTGGAATCCTAATGGAGTGCAAGTGAGACTACCATGAGCATGAACCAGGATAAGGGGAGAATAAACTTAAATATCTTGTATATGTCCTCAATTATTCTGTAACTGAACACACTTACAGTAACTTCATCTATTCTAAAGCAAATTGTCCCTGGATTATGCCAAGTTGAATAATCCAAGTTGCTGTAATATTGGCTTCTGCATCTTGGTGTTGGGAGTGTTGTCAGCCAGCTGTCCCCACCACAACACATGGTTTATTGTTACCACTTTCTTCCCTGAAATCCAAAGAATTGATCATAGTTTCAGAATAGTGTCATATTTGTATGATTGATCAGTCTGTTGCCTTGAGTTCTAAATGCATGGAGGTCATTAGATCTGCTGAATGTTGCTGGCTCTATTCAAGCTACCATAGAGCAGGTTGATGTAAAGATGAAAGGTTCTGTTGGGTGACGATTTGCATTTAATAATGATTCTTTTTCACAGGAACAAGATTCTAATCTTCGGTTTGTTTGAAGAGACAGCACTTGCTGCTTTCCTTTCATACACTCCTGGCACTGATGTAGCACTCCGGATGTACCCACTCAAGTAAGAGGTTCCTGCTTTTGTTCATGCATTTGCTAACAGTTAATAGTAAGCAACTCTTTAGTACTCATATTGTAGCACCTTTTAAATTTTTGGTCTTTCATTTTGTAATGCAGTTAAATGTTTCCTTTCAGACCCGGCTGGTGGTTCTGTGCCTTTCCATACAGTCTTATAATATTTATTTATGATGAAGCACGAAGATTTCTCATCCGTAGGAACCCCGGAGGTAATCTTTGTCATTTTTTGCCAGAAGTAATTAATACAAGTAATCAAGCTGTCCTGATCTTTGTAGAAGTTTTGCTGTATTTGGATGCAATATTTCTCCTGTCAGCTTACACTGCCATGATTCCCATGAGCTTAACTACTCGTACCCCTGATGTTTTTAAGGTTAAATTCCAGCTGGTCACGTAGGCAGGTGCGGTGCTGCAAATTGTATGGGGTGTACAAAGCTGGTATCTTTGTGCTGTTCTAAACTAAGTTTGACCAGGATGTCTCAAACTTGCTTTTGGTAGAGGTGTTAGCAACATATCAAGCAAGATAGTGGTATCAAGGGAGTTGGAAATGAAGAAGAATCCCTACTCCCAATTGATTTCCAAGGAGGCTTCATTGGTAGCAATGTGTGTGGGTTCTGGGTAAAAACATATTTAAATTCAACATAATTGAATATCCTTTGAAATGTATTGTTTTGGCAATGAAATAACATGGACAGCATCTGTAGTGTCAGAATACTTTGGGTTTAAGGTTTAAAAATGATCATCAAATTTACAAACCATTATTTTCTTGAAATTTACACTTTGAAATTACATTTTCTAATTTATCTTCCTTTTTATTACTAGGTTGGGTGGAGCAAGAAACGTATTACTAGAAGAACAAGTGCTAATACATTTCAACAATGTTTGTCTGCCTTAACTGTTAAACATTTACTAAAGTGCTAATTGTGAGTGGAGATGAACTGTTTTGTAAGAAACAGAACAAAAGTCAGTAGTTTTATATAAACTTTTTACAAGTATAACTTAAATAAATTGAATTGTCAATTTGTCTGCTGTTTTTTGTATTTCATGTCATTACATTTAATATTTGCTAGCAGCACTTGTTACACTCATATTTTGCCTGTTTCAACACTGATAATCAGTGCTAAATGAGGAGAGTGTGGTAGCATAATGTTTAGTCCAACTCTTTACAGTACCAGTGACCCCGGGTTCAGTTCCTGCCACTGCTTGAAAGGAATTTGTATTCTCTGTGACCAGGTGCGTTTCCTACAAGTGCTGCAGTTTCCTCCCACAGTCCAAAGACCTACAAGTTGGTAGGTTTATTGGTCATTGTAAATTGTCCCATGATTATGCTGGTATTGAAGTGGGGTGGGGGGGGGGGGGGAAGAGAATTGCTGGGCAGTGTGGCTCAAAGGGCCTCTTCTGCACTGTATCTCAATGAATAAAGTAATAATTGTGCACATTTTGTGCATTCTTTTAATGGTGCTTTACAAACAAACTTTGTATCACCTTTGACTTCAGCCAGGAAGTGATTTCAGCACCTGATATAAATGTAAGCTTTAACTACATACATTTGAGTATTTGCTTAACGTGTTGCTGAGTGTTACACTTACCATGTGGTTTAAAACAATGAGGAAGTAACCCTAGTAACTAACATTCATTGTTTAGAAATGTAGACTAACTTGTGGGTAGGATATTGGTTGAACTCTAGTTCAGGTTTCTTGGAAGCTAGAAAAGGCACTAAGGTTCACGACCATGGCAATTCATTAATGTATACTAGTGGTCATCAACCTTTTTAAGCCCAAGATCCCCTACCTTGGCCTTAGTAAAAGGCAAGATCGACCCCAGGTCGATTAGTTACACGCATGCGCACTGCAGGAGAAAAGACCGGAAGTAAAACCCCACAACTTGGAAGTAGAAATAATGTATAAACACCAGGGGTACCCACCCCTTTTTTTTTTGCACCGCAGACCAGATTAATATTGACAATATTCTTGCGGACCGGCAGATTGGGGGTGGTGGTGGTGTTAAACACAACGGGAATACAGCGATACCCGAAGCAGGTTCCTTATGTCCAGTCTATTCCGCAATTTAGTTTTTCGCGGCTCTCGGCACTTAGCGTCTGTCCCGCGCTGCTCACATTTTTTCTGCTGAAGATACTCAACGAGTTTGTCTTTAACTGCTGGGTGCTTGGACTCAGGGTACCGAAGCCGTTTTGAGGGCTTCATTGCCTCATTAGACAGCCTCCGGGTCCAAGCTCCAGCCTCCCAGACGCCTTCGCCAGGTGCGGTTGGTCGTGGGTCGGGTGAGAGGACAAGGTCAGGGTTAGAGGTCCCCGTGCCGGAGCCACGGCGGTCGCAGTCCAGAGAGACCAAGTGACCGAGCGAGGAGTGGAACAGGGTGTGCGCCTGCCTACCCCCCTTATAGGATCTATCGGCCAACAAAAGTTTGTTTCAGTATATCGCAGCAAGGTAGCACTGCTCTGATACTTACGAAACACTGAGCCCGAATTAGGTTATCTGCGAATATTTTAGCACCGGATTCCCCACGAACATTCGGTGTGTTAAACAGGTTCAGAGGCAGTGCTCCAGGCCAGTAGCAACGGCACTTCCCACCGGCCGTGCGAGGCCAACCAGTGATCCCTAGCCCAAGCACTGCGTTTAGGCGGCTGCTGACCTTGCGTGGGTTCAAGTTCAACAGTGGGCATGACAGGAAATGAGGAAAGGTGCAGCTGACTCCTATAGTTTCCTCATGGCCCAGTGGTTGGGGACCACTGAAGTACACTGCAGTGCAGGGGAGCTACATGCATGCGCACCAGGCAGAAAGAACAGAACTAAAACCCCGCAACTGGGAAACAATCTCTCAACAGTATTTTGTGTATTTATTTTTTTTTCGGGATCTACTGGGGAAGTCTCAAAGATTGACTAGTCAATCCCAACAGATGGGATGGCGACCACTGATGTATACATATGGCTGGCATGATCCAATGTAAAATGAAGATCATCAGGCCCAGTGTGATTCAGAGTACAGTTATGAGAATAATACCTCATCTTATTAAAAAATGCTGGATGCTGGCTGTCTTTTAGGCAAGTAGAGACTTTAGGTGATGTGATTAAAATATTTTAAAATGCGTAATAAGGTTTATAAAAGCAAATTAATTTGACTTGGGGTTGGGAAAGAATGCTGAGCCTGTATACAGGTTGCCAAAGCATTAAATGATTATACAAGCCCCATTTCCAGAAAAGTTGGGATATTTTCCAAAATGCAATAAAAACAAAAATCTGAGATATGTTAATTCACATGAACCTTTATTTAACTGACAAAAGTACAGAGAAAAGATTTTCGATAGTTTTACTGACCAACTTAATTGTATTTTGTAAATATACACAAATTTAGAATTTGATGGCTGCAACACACTCAACAAAAGTTGGGACAGAGTTAAAATGAGATTGAAAAGTGCACAGAATATTCAACTAACACTGGTTTGGAAGACTCCACATTAAGCAGGCTAATTGATAGCAGGTGAGGTATCATGACTGGGTATAAAAGTAGCGTCCATCAAAGGCTCAGTCTTTGCAAGCAAGGATGGGTCGTGGCTCACCCCTTTATGCCAAAATTTGTGAGAGAATTGTTAGTGAGTTCAAAAGGAACATTTCCCAATGCAAGATTGCAGAGAATTTAGGTCTTTCAACATCTATAGTACATAATATTGTGAAAAGATTCAGAGAATTCAGAGACATCTCAGTGCATAAAGGGCAAGGTCAGAAGCCACTGTTGAATGCGCGTGATCTTCGAGCCCTCAGACGACGCTGCCTAAGAAACCGATGAAAATGGGGAACTAAGATATTGTTGGGATAACGGAGACATGGCTGCAAGGGGATCAGGCCTGGGAATTGAGTGTACCAGGGTATACGTGCTATCGTAGAGACAGAAATATGGGAAGAGGGGGTGGGGTGGCCCTGTTGGTGAGGAATGAGATTCAGTCCTTAGCAAGAGGTGACTTGGGAACGGGGGAAGTAGAGTCTGTGTGGATTGAGCTGAGGAACAGTAAGGGTAAAAAGACCCTAATGGCCCCCAAACAGTAGCATGGATATTGGGTACGTTGATTAGGGAGTTAACATTGGCATGTGCTAAAGGTAATGCAGTCACTATGGGAGATTTCAATATGCAGGAGTTTGTGGAGTGTCTAAGGGATGTATTTTTGGAACAGCTTGTGCTTGAGCCAACCAGGAACGAGGCTATTTTGGACTTGGTGATGTGTAATGAACAGGAATTGATAAGTGATCTTGAAGTAAAGGAGCCATTAGGAAGTAGTGATCATAACATGATAAGTTTTTCTCTACAATTTGAGAGGGATAAGGGCAGATCAGAGGTGTCAGTGTTGCAATTAAATAAAGGAGACTACAGAGTCATGAGGGAAGAGCTGGCCAAAGTTAAATGGGCGGATGCCCTGGCAGGAAAGACAGTGGATCAGCAGTGGCAGATATTCTTGGGGATAATACAAAAGATGCAAAAGCAGTTCATTCCAATGAGAAGGAAGAATTCAAAGAGGGGGAAGGGGCCACAGTGGTTGACAAAGGAAGTCAGAGATCGTATAGCATTAAAGAAAAAGAAGTATGACAGGGCTAAGATGAGTGGGAATACAGATGATTGGGAAAGTTGTAAGGAACAGCAGATCTTAACTAAAAAAGCAATACGGAGAGAAAAAATCAGGTATGAGCTCAGTCTAGCCAGGAATATAAAAGGGGATAGCAAAAGATTTTTTAGCTATGTGAAGAGAAAGAAGATAGTTAAGAACAATGTTGGCCCCTTGAAGAATGAATTGGGAGAAATTGTTATGGGAAACAGGGAAATGGCAACAGAATTTAATGCGTACTTTAGATCTGTCTTCACCAGGGAGGACACAAGCAATCTCCCATATGTATGGATGGGCCCGGGTCATAAGATATCAGAGGAATTGAGACAGATTGACATTAGGAAAGAAACTGTGATGAGTAGACTGGTAGGACTGAAGGCTAATAAATCCCCGGGTCCAGATGGTCTGCATCCGAGGGTTCTAAAAGAGGTGGCTCAGGAAATTGTGGATGCATTGGTAATCATTTTCCAATGTTCCTTAGATTCAGGATCAGTTCCTGAAGATTGGAGAGTGGCTAATGTTATCCCACTTTTCAAGAAGGGAGGGAAGGAGAAAACGGAGAACTATCGCCCTGTTAGCCTAACGTCAGTCATGGGGAAGATGCTTCAGTCTATTATTAAGGACGAAATAGTGGCACATCTTGATGGCAGAAATAGGATTAGGCCGAGCCAGCATGGATTTACCAAGGGCAAATCATGCTTCACTAATCTGTTGGAGTTTTTTGAGGGTGTAACAAGGATGTTAGACGAGGGTAAGCCAGTGGATGTAGTGTACCTAGATTTTCAGAAGGCATTCGATAAGGTGCCACATAGGAGATTGGTGAGTAAAATCAGAGCTTATGGCATTGGGGGCAGGGTTTCAACATGGATAGAAAACTGGTTGGCAGATAGAAAGCAAAGGGTAGCAGTGAATGGGTGTTTCTCGGACTGGCTGGAGGTGACTAGTGGGGTACCACAGGGCTCTGTATTGGGACCACAGCTCTTTACGATTTATGTCAATGATTTAGATGAGGGCATTGAAAACTATATCAGCAAGTTTGCTGACGATACTAAACTGGGTGGCAGTGTGACATGCGAAGAGGACGTTAGGAGAATACAGGGAGACTTGGATAGGCTAGGTGAGTGGGCAGATACTTGGCAGATGTCATTCAATGTGAATAAATGTGAAGTTATCCACTTTGGAAGCAGGAACAAGAGGGCAGAGTATTGTCTGAATGGTGTAGAGTTAGGTAAGGGAGAAATGCAAAGAGACCTAGGAGTCCTAGTTCATCAGTCAATGAAGGTGAATGAGCATGTGCAACAGGCAGTGAAGAGGGCAAATGGAATGTTGGCCTTTATTACAAGGGGAATTGAGTACAAGAGCAAGGATGTCCTTTTGCATTTGTACAGGGCCCTGGTGAGACCACACCTGGAATATTGTGTACAGTTTTGGTCTCCAGGTTTAAGGAAGGACATTCTGGCAATTGAGGAAGTGCAGCGTAGATTCACTAGGTTGATTCCTGGGATGGCAGGCCTGTCTTACGCAGAGAGATTGGAGAGATTGGGCTTGTACACGCTGGAATTGAGGAGATTAAGAGGGGATCTGATTGAAACGTTTAAGATAATGAAAGGATTTGATAGGATTGAGGCAGGAAATATGTTCCAGATGTTGGGAGAGTCCAGTACCAGAGGGCATGGATTGAGAATAAGAGGTCAGTTATTTAAAACAGAGTTGAGGAAGAGCTTCTTCTCCCAGAGAGTTGTGGAGGTGTGGAATGCACTGCCTCGGAAGACGGTGGAGGCCAATTCTCTGGATGCTTTCAAGAAGGAGCTAGATAGATATCTGATGGATAGGGGAATCAAGGGATATGGGGACAAGGCAGGGACTGGGTATTGATAGTGAATGATCAGCCATGATCTCAGAATGGCGGTGCAGACTCGAGGGGCCGAATGGTCTACTTCTGCACCTATTGTCTATTGTCTATAAACCGTCATGCTACTGTGACAACTATAGCCACCTGGGCTCGGGAGTACTTCGGAAAACCATTGTCAGTTAACACAGTCTGTCGCTGCATCCAGAAATGCAACTTGAAACTGTATTATGCAAGGAGAACGGCATACATCAACTCTATGCAGAAACGTCGGCGAGTTCTCTAGCCCGAGCTTATCTCAGATGGACCGAAAGACTGGAACCGTGTGTTGTGGTCAGATGAGTTTTTCTGTTTTTCAGCTAGTTTACAGAAAAAACGGGCATCCAGGTCTCCGTGCCAAAGATGAAAAAGACCATCTTAATTGTTATCAGCGAAAGGTGCAAAAGCCAGCATCTGTGATGGTATGGGGGTGCATCAGTGCCCACGGCATGGGTGAGTTGCATGTATGTGAAGGTACCATTGACTCTGAGGCGTATATTAGGATTTTAGAGAGACATATGTTGCCATCAAGGCGATGTCTCTTCCTGGGATGTCCATGCTTATTTCAGCAGGACAATGCCAGACCACATTCTGCACGGGCTACAACAGAGTGCGTGTGCTTGACTGGCCGGCTGCCAGTCCAGATCTATCTCCTATTGAAAATGTGTGGCGTATCATGAAGAGGAGAATCAAACAACGGAGACCATGGACTGTTGAGCAGCTGAAGTCTTATATCAAGCAAGAATGGACAAAATTTCCAAATGCAAATCTACTACAATTAGTATCCTCAGTTCCAAAACGATTAAAAAGGGTTATTAAAAGGAAAGGTGATGTAACTTTTATTGAGTGTATTGCAGCCATCAAATTCTAAAAACAATTAAGTTGGTAAGTAAAACTATTGAAAATCTTTTCTTTGCACTTTTGTCAGTTAAATAAAGGTTCACGTGAATTAACATATCACAGATTTTTGTGTTTATTGCATTTTGGAAAATATCCCAACTTTTCTGGAAATGGGTTTTGTAGATATGAGGCAGGTTTTTCTTTGTCTCAAGTTTTGTTTACCTTTGAGTAATTATCTGTTGGTGCACTTGATGCAGCTTTTAGCAAGCATTCATTTCTAGGCTCTGCAAGTGTCAAATTATGCCTCTTAAAAGATCAGTGTGTTCTTGGAGGAATGCGTTAACATGTATAGAATGATCTGAGATGTCTTTTTCTCCCCCCACATTACGAGGTTTCTCGTCCACCATCATTGATGCTGCCCTTGCCCACATTTCCAATTCCTCTACATCTGCCCTTGTCCTATTCTTCTGCCCTCTGGGATATGGTTCCCCTTGTCCTTGCCTACCACTCCACAAGCCCCCATTTCTCACCAAATCATTCTCCATAATTTCTGCTTTCTCTAACGGAATTCTAAACATATCTGTCTTCCCACCCTGCATTCCATGGGAATCACTCTGTGATTCCCTTGTCCACTTCTCCCTCCTGGCACTTAACCTTGGAGCATGACGAGTGCTACACCTCCCTCATCGACCATTCAGGGCCCCAGTCTGCCCAGGTGAGGCAATACTTCACCTGTGAATCTGTCAGGTTCATTATTGTATCTGGTGCAGCCTGCCCCCCACATCACAGACTAGGGGCTCGCTTTGTCAAGCATCTTTGCTCTGTCTGCTACAAAAGCCAGGGTTTCCTGGTGGCTGCCCATTTCAACTCAATTTCCCGTTCCCATTGTGACATGTCTGTCCAAAGCTGCCTCTACTGCCATAATGAAGCCAAACTCAGGTTGGAAGACAACACCTCATTCTGTCTGGGTAGTCTCCAATCTGATGGTATGATCATTGATTTCTCTAAATTTTGGTAGTTTTTGCCCCACATCTCATTTTCCATTCCTGTCTCTGGTTACCCTTTGTCTTCTCACTTGACCATCTCCCTCTGATTTGTTCCTGAAAGAGTGTCTAACCCCTAAATGTTAACTCTTTATTGCCCTTTATGTGTCTACATGAATATCTATGTGTGTAAGTGTTTATATTCCTCCAGTATTTAGCATTGTCAAAGATTTACAGTGCCTGCAGAATCTGTTTATGCTTTCCTTATTTTCTTTGGTACTATTAGTTTCTGTTAGGAGAAAGGTAATGTTACACTTGGGTCAATTCCTGCTTGGGCCACTTTTACAAGGAACCCTTCAATAAGCCTAAACTTACTAAAGTCATTAATTTATAGGAAACAGAAGATTCAAATCATCCTTCACAATGTGGTTAACTTGCTGTCTTAATCACTTTGCCTTGGATAATATTTTAAATTTAAGTGGCTGAATAAACAGTACATCAAGATCTGTCTTAAACTTTATCAGTTTAATCTCTTAAACAGCAATTGGATAAGGATTGATAAGCAGTGGCTTTCCAGGGTTGAGTGTTTCTCAGAAAGGAGGAATAAACTTGCTTTTTGTGTGCAGCATCAGACTAAATGGACACTGGATTCCTCAACTATTGTTCTTTGATTATGGATCACTGAATATTAAAGGGACAGAAGATGAAAGATGCTTTCAAAATCAAATGTGTAAGATAAAGCAAGAACATTTTGTTTGACTGGAAGTTTTATCTTCTAGATTTTGTTATTGTATTGAACTGCTGTTGCTAAGTTAATGAATTTCAGGACATATGCCAGTGGTAATAAACCTGGTTATGACTATGAAATACAACAAGATTTATTTCAATCTTTCAGCTGCACACCTTAGTGAATCCCTGTCAAAAGAGAGAGAGGAATTGCAAATTTTGGGGAAATCTTGGAGAGTTAAATTATAATTTTGAATAATGCCCGACATAATGTGTATCATACTCAGAAAGTAACAGCTGAGCATTTTTAGTAGCAATTGCAACCCCCCCCCCCGACCATGTCTCCTCCCCTCTGCCCCCTCTTCCCTCCCCCCAGGGCACCACATTTAAGCAGGAGGATTCACGGTGGATTTTTTGAAAGCAAGGTGAAAACCCGGGCAGCTTTAAAGCACTGTAGAGTGCTTTAGGAATGATGAAATTGCCAAATGTTGTCAGGAGTGAAATGCATTAGGGGTAAAACAGAAGGCAAACATCTATGCCAGGGTGCAGAGTGTTAAGGTGTCCTAGATTCTGCATTTCCCATATGATCGCCACTTCATTGGGGAGGTCAAATGCAGGTGACCACGTGGCAGTCTGTCTGTAGGTCTGACTTGGCTTCCTGTTACTTGCCACTTTGATTCTTCATGCCACTCCTCACTCACTATGTGTGTGCTGTTTAAAAATAAGCCCAGAGTAGGCATAAAGAGCAATAAAAACACAAAATGCTGGCAGAACTATGGAAGGAGGTAGTGACGACATTTCGGGCCTAAACCCTTCATCAAGAGCAATCCCTCATTTTGTGTCGAAGCTATTGCCAGACTATTGAATCAGACCTCTTTAGGTGACTCACTTTCTCTGTCCAGATCTGAAGTGATCACTTTTGCAATCCATCTTTGAAATTGACATCTCACAGCCTTTTCAGTATATTATACAATTGTATTTCACATTCCTTTGTGTTCTCAGTCTACAAGATGAGGGTAGTTATCTTTTATTTGTGTTCCATCTCTTGCTCTCATAGCTGCCTCCATGAACTAACTATATCATCCTGCAGAACCTTTTCACATCCTATCAGAATCAGCCCTTTTGTCACAAACATCCCTCTCCAATCCTCTCTGCAGCTTCAAACTCTTTCCTATTTCTAACAAAGATTCAAGATGAAGTACTAACTGCTTTCAAAGCTGTTTTGTGACCTGCTGATCATTCTATAGCCAGGTTTAAGGCAACATCACTGAAGACCCAGAATTCTTCTAGAAGAAGACCACAATGAAATATATTTATGGGTTTGTGTAATGTTATTTTATCTGCCATGAGAAATCCCTTGAAGGAACATTGTCTTATACAAGCAGAAGATTTAAAACCTTGTAACATTAAAACAGCTTTATGCAGAGCAGCTCAAATTACACTTTGCTAATCTGAGGTCAGTACATTTTGCAAGGAAGGTAACCTGGGTGTGGGGAGAAGGGAATATAGTATTGGAAAGTTGTCGTCTATACATGTGCTACCAAGTATTTCTTGCTGTGGAAGTTTTCTTACTGAGATTTGCTTTGCCATGGTGCTGTTTTTACTCAGTGATCTATACCCATAATGTTAATCCAAGATCTGATATTATTTGCATAATAAATGTAATTTAATACATCTAATTTACTGAGTATTTGCAAATGTTGAAATCTGAGAAAATAATGCCATTTTAATGAAGTTTTCAGTTACTAAGAGCAAAGATGTAACACAGAAACCTTGAAAACATGTCTTGGCATTTCTTTACAACAGGCACCATTGTCCAAAAGGAATCTGCTTTACTCATATTATTGTCAATGTACTATGATTGTATGCATTTCCCAGACACGCTGTAAGCAATATTCCTGCCATTCTCTTCTTGTCACACATATGCACTGCCTCTTTGAATAAGTTCTTTGTAAGGATTGTCTGATTACTTCCTGTCTCCTGATGCATTTCTCACAAAGAAACATTTCATACAAGAATATAAAAACAGTTAAGTGGGGTTTATACTGGCATTGTGATTTGCTATCAATGTATCCACTGTTATATCTAATCTTATGATTCGATTATGCAAGTAATCCCTGCAGAAACCAAAATATAGAGTGTAGGAGTGTCGTAGTTGAATAGAAATGTAGCCACAGAGCTAAATGTTTATCTAATTGCTTCATTAGATGTAACTACTAAACCGTCTGCATTGTAATTGGCTTCAATCCCCTTAAACTAAGAGAGAGACTCCTAAATCATTGTTGTCTGATTTTTTTACTCACAGTAAGAAGTGCATTTTGAATGGAAAGCATAGAAACCCTACAGCACAATACAGGCCTTTTGGCCTACAAAGCTATGCCAAACATGTCCTTACCTTAGAAATTATTTAGGGTTACCCATAGCCCTCTATTTTTTTAAGCTCCATGTACCTATCCAAAAGTCTCTTAAAAGACCCTATCGTATCTGCCTCCACCACTGTTGCCAGCCGTCCATTCCATACACTCACCACTCTCTGCATAAAAAAAACGTACCCCTGACATCTCCTCTGTACCTACTTCCAAGCACCTTAAAACTATGCCCTCTCGTGTTAGCCAATTCAGCCCTGGGAAAAAGACTTTGACTATCCACATGATCAATGCCTCTCATCTTCTTATACACCTCTGTCAGGTCACCTCTCATCCTCCGTCACTCCAAGGAGAAAAGGCCAAGTTCACTCAACCTATTCTCAGAAGGCATGCTCCCCAATCCAGGCAACATCCTTGTAAATCTCCTCTGCACCCTTTCTATAGTTTCCACATCCTTCCTATAATGAGGTGACCAGAACTGAGCACAGTACTCTAAGTGGGGTCTGACCAGGGTCCCATATTGCTGCAATGTTATCTCTTGGCTCTTAAACTCAATCCCACAGTTGAAGGCCAATGCACCGTATGCTTTCTTAACCACAGAGTCAATCTGCGCAGCAGCTTTGAATACCCAATGGACTCAAACCCCGTCTCTCTGATCCTCCACACTGCCAAGAGTCTTACCATTAATACTATATTCTGCCATCATATTTAACCTTATGCAGACCTTAACTTCCCCTGTCAACCACAGCCGCCCAGCCCCACCATTGGAGAACATCCTCTGTGGGAAATGTCCACTCTATATCCCATGAACTATTCCCAGGATATAGTGAGAAGTGATTATATTTGCTGTGCAATATCCAAAAGAAGATGGTGCCAGCAACCAAGAGCAACTTCCTCCAGATAATTCACGAAACTACTCCTTTCACTTCTCTTGCATCTGTTTATTTCAAATGTGGCTCTGCTGCTGTTGGAGCCTATGATCTACATTTAGGTGGTATGTTTTCAAGCCTATTAAGCGATCTGGGCTTTGCTGTTTTCAAGGGGTTTGATGAGCTGAGCAGTATTGAGGCCAAGAAGCCTGGTGAGGCCATGATCGACTTTATTTCTCGCCGATTAAAGCGTCAAGGAAGATTGAAATCATCGAGGTGTGTGGAAGGCAAGAGTTTAGACAACACAGTCTACCAACCTCCTCGAACCTGCCCAAGGAAGGTGTCTGTGTGTAACTATCTCTCTTCAGCGCTACTCCCAAAGGAAAGTCCCTGTGTCTGAATGATCTCTGTACTTCCCTCTCCCTCAATGATTTTGGAAGATGGTGCTGAATTTCTGGGTCTTGGATCAGGTTTAATTGCGGTTTATGGACTGGACTTATGATGTGTTTCTGGTTCATGGTTGCTCCTTTTTGTCAATTTTGATTGAGGCAGCCTGCAAGTAATGAGCTAAGCTTAATATGCTAAGACTGTTTTTGCTCGTAAGTTTTTAGTTGCTATTCGCATTATTTTTATTTTGCACATGGGGTGGGATTTGATGTTTTTCTTTGAACAGGATCCATGGTTTTCTTTGTGACTGTCTGTGGGGAAGACAAATCTTAGCATATTATTTCTTTGCAATGGATAAGAGTTGGTTGAGTTTTTAAAAAGTACACCACGTATTTCTTTGCAAGAGGAGAAAGACAGTCATGCTTAAAACACATAAAATTCAGAGGTTCATAAGCAGTGAGTACTGGGTGATGATGATAAATAAATAAAAAGCAGAAATGGCTGAGTTTCAAAAAGGGCACTATTCTGCATGCTAGAATATCTGATCCGGTAAAAAATCTAATAATGATGAGAGTGACACAGGATTGGAGGCCTTGAGGTTTACAATGTAAGAACTAATAGGAGACAAGCAACATGGCTTACACCCAACTTGAATGGCAAATTAATTAAAATAGATTGGACACTAGCTCAGCTGCTTCACTCTTACCACAAAATGAGTTGAAATAGCATTTCAAAGATACTGAAATGAAGCCTGCAGATTACCAACTGAGAACTTACTGCATATTGGGGAAAAGATAATTTGAGTGGTAATGACATTTGTAACAGTGTCATACTTAACCAACAAAACATATTGGACTTGTACGTGGTAAAAATAGGAGGACCAGCAACGGAATGGCTGAGACAACTTGATTGGAGATCCATCCTCCATTTGCATGCCACATCCCCTGCAACAGAGTCAACTGAAAGTGAATCAAGGTACTGGATGATACCACAGCAATGTTCAAGGATGGCACTGGAAAACTCAAAATACATCAAGGGGAAAAATAGTGTTAAATGAAAATGCCACTGTCCAGTTCTTTGTGGCAAAGTAGCCAATGAGCTGAAAAGATGGAGGCTGAAGGAATTCTTTCCAAGATTGAATAGAGCCCATGTACAATACCAGTGGTCCCAGTAACCAAGGAGGATTGATCTGTCAGGACCTGTGGTGATTTTAATGTCACCATAAACCCAGTACTGAAAGTAAATCCTTCCCAGGATAGAAGATATCTTTGCAAGGGAGGACACTTCAACAAAGTGAACTTAGCTGAGGTCTACCTACAGGTAGAGATGAAAGAGTCAGAAACACTCACAAAGGGCTTTTATCACTATAATAGGCTTATCTTTGGAGCATCATCTGCACCTGCACTCTGGTAGAAGGCTACGGACCAGGTGCTGAAGGGCTGCCCAAGCATTCAGCGTTACCTGGATGGCATCATTATTACAGGTGAGAATGACAAAGGACATCTCCCAAGTTCTCAAGACACTGTTAAAAAGACTGGAAGGTTATGGGCTCAGTGCACAATGTATGTTATCTTCTTCTGTTCACTCAGCCCCTCCATTAAAATGTTTCTTTGCCACCTTCCTATTCAAGTACTTTATTGCCTTAAAGAGGGCATGAAATTTCACCTGTATTCAGAGACCTTGTGAAAGGAGTATATATATTATTACCCTCCAATCCATAAAATGTTGATTTGCTTGAAGACTTGCACACGGAAACTGGAGAATAATTAAAAAAAGATTTATTATATGTGATAAATTTGAGGAGCAAGCATTATAACACCAGTTCCCTGAAAACTAAAGATACATTTGATCCATGTTTGCATCTTGGCCCTGGATGTCAGCAGTGGATGTGTCAGCAAGTTTCAGGATTCCCATGTAAATGCAGAAACCCTGAAGTTACTTGACGAGTTCCACCAGTGACTTCCTAGCTAGACACCGCATGTACTGTAGACCAACATCACTGATTTTTTTATTTGATACTGTTCAGGGCTTCACTACTTTGAGGGTTATCTTGGAAATAAGAATACTTTTTGAGTTGTAATGGTGATCCTAAAAAACAATCATTCTGATCCCAAAATATAAGGGATACATTTCTGTTTCATTAACATGCAATTGTGCCAGCTGCCCAATCAGCTGTAAAGTTCAAGCAGGCTGTAAATATTGGAGTAATAAGAGTTAAGACCAATTTCAAAGTTATATTTCATATAATACCTATCTTTGCAAGTTTAGGAAAATAATCAGTAACATAATGTCTCCCCCAAATCCAACGTTTTGACCCATTGTGTTGATGCCTTGCCCTGAACACGGAAAAGCAGCTCACTGTACTTTAAGACTGAAATAGACAATCAAAGGGAAGAAATATCATTGGGCTGAAGAAATTAAGTTACAAAGGTGATTTTAAAGACAGCATAATCTATCAGTTTGAGGTCACCTGCAGACATCCCACCTCCTGGAAGTCCTGGGAGTCTCCCGCATATTGATAGCAGCTCACCTGATGCCTGCAAATTATATATAATATCCCTGGAAATCGATTTCTTTGAGAGTGAGAGGGAGCATCCTGATTGATCTCTCTTCATGCTAAGTAGACCTATCAGTTTTCTCTGTGGGTGGGCTTTACAGTCGACCTCTCTCTCTCTCTCTTTCATTGTCCATCAGTTCAGTTTAGTGTTCTGCAGCGCCGTGGCAGAGTGTTCCAAAAACAGAAAATAAAAAACGTACTTCACCTCAGACTACACTAAAGTGTATCCCTGCCTAATAGGGTTCAAAAATAATGACAGTGTTGCTCGCTGCACTGTTTGCAACAGTGACTTTTCTATTGCCCTTGGTGGGTTAAATGACTGTAAAAGACATATTGAGGTGAGTTTAACAGGTGTCATTTGTTCATTAGCATAGCTAACGTTATTTAAGCTAGCTGGCTAGCTGCTGAGGAGCTACTCTATTGTAGTCCTATGTGATGAGGCCAAACTCCCTGTAGACTTGCTTAAAGTTGTAATAGAATAAAAAAATGACTCTATTATAATATATTCTAATGTCACATTTTCTGCATATACCCAACTTGGTTTACAGATTAGACAAAATCACTAAACAAAGTATTACATACACCCTTAGAGGCCGACCGGTGGGGAGGGGGGGTGCTACCTCTCTAAAATGAGTTTCTGCAGGGTGGGATGTCTGCACCTGGTTCTTGTATGCAAATTACATTCATCCATTATTGATATACTATATTTGCAATAAAAAGTTTGTGAACCCTTTCCAATTATCTTGTTTTCTGCAATAATTACTCATAAAAAGTAGTTTGATCTTCATCTAAGTTTGATAGACAAACACAATCTGCCTAAACTAATAACACAGAGACAATTGGATTGTTCATGTCTTTATTGAGCACACTGTGTAATTATTTACAGTCCAGGCTGGAAAAAATATGTGAACCCTTGTTTTTAACAACTCCTTTAGCAGCAATAACCTCCACTAAACATTTCTCGACTCTGCTAATCAGACTTGTACAATGGCAAAGAGGAATCTTAAACCATTCCTTCATATAAAACAGTTTCCGTTCATCAATATTCCTGGGATACCTTGCATGAACAGCCCTCTCAGGTCATGCCACAGCATCTCAATTGGGTTAAGGTCTAGACTCCGACTTGGTCATTCCAAAACACAAATTTGCTTCTTTTTAAGCCATTCTGTTGTCGATTTACTCTTGTTGCATCATCCAATTTCTATTAAGCTTCTGGTGATGGACTGGAGCCCTGATATTTTTCTGTAAAATGTCTTGATATGATTTTGAATTCATTGTTCCCTCAATGATTGCAAGCTGACCTGAGACAGCAAAGCAGCCCCAAATCATGATAATCCCTCCACCATGCTTCACAGTTGTGATGAGCAGTACCCTTTTCCCTCCAGACATAGCGGTGTGCATTTCTGCCAATAATGTCAACTCTTGTCCTATCTGACAACCGAACGTGGTCCCAGAAGTGTTGGAACATCCAGGTGTTCTTTTGCAAACTTGAGACTTGCAGCTTTGTTTTTTTTTGCAGAGCAGTGGTTTTCTCCATGTTCTTCCATGAACATCATTCTTGTTCAGTGTTTTTCTTGTAGTGGACACGTGAACTGAGACTTCAGCAAGTTCTAGAAATTTCTGTAGGCCTTTTGCTGTTACCCTTGGGTTTTTTTTACACCTCCTTCAGCATTGTATGTTGTGCTCTTGCTATGATCTTTGCAGAATGCCCACTTCTAGGGAGAGTACTGAATTCCCTCCATTTGTAGACAATTTCTCTTACAGTGCACTAATGAACACTCGGGTCTTTAGAAATGCTTTTGTAGCCTTTTCCAGCTTCATGCATCTTATAACTCTTCTAAGGTCCTTTGAAAGTTGTTCTGATCGAAGCATAGTTCACATAAACAGATCTTCCCTGAGAGGAGCAGGCTTTGTCAGTAACCTGACTTTGTGTGTATTTTTTATAGAACAGTACACCTCTACAGCCCACACCTCCAAACTCATCTCATTGATTGGAACATCTGACTCCAAATAGCTTTTGCAGAAGCCATTACCCCAGGGGTTTGCATACTTTTTTTTAGAACCTAGACTGTGATTGTTTAAATGGTGCACAGTACTCAGTATTGATGAAAAGAAGTATAATTGTTTGTGTGTTATTAGCTTAGGCAAATTGCATTTGTCTATTATTGTGATTTAGATGAAGATCAAACCACATTTTATGAGTAATGAATATAAAAAACCAGGTAACTGCAAAGAGTTTGCAGACTTGTTCTTTCAAATGTGTGTGTGTATATACATATATACACACACACATACATATATATACATCAATATATATATATAGATATATAGATATGTGTGTGTGTGTATGTATATGTGTATGTATACACAGACATACAAGTTGAGATGCATTCTATATTGAGTTGGAGTTTATAGCTGAGCAAAGAGGAGGGTTGTGCATTTAATATTTCAGTAATATTTGAGTAATATTGTAAATATATTGCTTGATTAAGTAATCTTTGTTGTTTACATAATTCATTAAGGGTTATACACATGAAGTGTTTCGAGAGGCTTATCATGAGTCATATCAAGACCCTGCTGCCCCCCTCACTGGACCCCCTGCTGTTTGCGTACCGTCCCACACGCTCATCAGATGACGCCATTGCCACCACTCTCCACCTGGCCCTAACCCACCTGGACAAAAAAGACACATATGTTCAAATGCTGTTCATAGACTTTAGTTCAGCATTCAACACAATCATCCCTCAGAAACTGATTGGAAAGCTGAGCCTACTGGGCCTGAACACCTTCCTCTGCAACTGGATCCTAGACTTCATGATTGGGAGACCTCAGTCAGTCCAGATCGGTAGCAACATCTCCAACACCATCACACTGAGAACGGGGGCCCCCCCAGGGTTGTATGCTCAGTCCACTGCTGTTCACTCTGCTGATCCATGACTGTGCTGCAACACACAGCTCGAACCATATCATCAAGTTCGCTGATGACACAACCGTGGTGGGTCTCATCAGCAAGAACGACAAGTCAGCTTACAGAGAGGAGGTGCAGCGGCTAATGGACTGGTGCAGAGCCAACAACCTGTCTCTGAATGTGAACAAAACAAAACAGATGGTTGTTGACTTCAGGAGGGCACAGAGTGACCACTCCCCGCTGAACATCGACGGCTCCTCAGTAGAGATAGTAAAGAGCACCAAATTTCTTGGTGTTCACCTGACAGAGAATCTCACCTGGTCCCTCAACACCAGCTCCATAGCAAAGAAAGCCCAGCAGCATCTCTACTTTTTGCGAAGGCTGAGGAAAGTCCATCTCCCACCCCCATCCTCATCACATTCTACAGGGGTTGCATTGAGAGCATCCTGAGCAGCTGCATCACTGCCTGGTTCGGAAATTGCACCATCTCGGATCGCAAGATCCTGCAGCAGATAGTGAGGTCAGCTGAGAAGATCATCGGGGTCTCTCTTCCTGCCATCATGGACATTTACACTACACGCTGCATCTGCAAAGCAAACAGCATTGTGAAGGACCCCATACACCCCTCATACAATCTCTTCTCCCTCCTGCCACCAGGGAAAAAGGCTCGGAAGCATTCGGGCTTTCACGGCCAGACTATGTAACAATTTCTTCCCCCAAGCTATCAGACTCCTCAATACCTGAAGCCTGAACTGACACCTTGTCCTATTGTCCTGTTTATTATTTATTGTAATGCCTGCACTGGTTTTGTGCACTTTATGCCGTCTGTAGTCTAGTGTAGCTTTCTCTGTGTTTTTTTTTTACGTAGTTCAGTCTAGTTTTTGTACTGTGTCATGCAAACCGTGGTCCTGAAAAACGTTGTTTCATTTTTACTATGCACTGTACCAGCAGTTATGGTCGGAATGACAATAAAAGTGACTTGACTTGATATATAAAGGCATGTGAATGGCCTACATCATTACACCACCATGCCATATGTCCGTGGCTCATTAAAGTAAAACTAAATATACAGGAGTTATCCCTGCTCCCATGTTTTCCTTTCAGTTAGGTTTATGTTTTAGAGTTACAAAACATGAACAGTTTACTCTGAGGAGATGGAGCCTGATGGAAGATTTGATGGAGGTGTATAAGATTATGAGAGGCATAGATAGAGTAGGCAGCCGATATCTTTTCTGCAGGCTGGAGATATCCAATACTAGAGGCTATTAAAATGGGAGTGGGTAAATTCAAAGGAGATGTGTGAGGCAAGTTTTTACATAGTGATGGGTGCCTGCAATGTTCTTCCTGGCGTGATGGTGGAGGTGAATACAATGAAGATGTTCAAGAGACTCTTAGAAAAGACATGAATGTGCAGGAAATGGAAGGATGTTGACATGGTGTAGGCCCAGGTGTTTTGTTTATTTAGGCATTTAATTAGTGCAGCACAACATTGTAGGTTTAAGATTAGGTTTAGCATTCTGGTTTAAGATGACACTGGTGAAGGCCAGTGACTATATATTGGCAGCAAATAAAACAAAGAATACAACTAAATGCTTATTAATAACACTTTTTTTGTAACATTTATGTTGAACAATTGTTGCAAGCAATGGAGAGGTGAGTGAAGAGGAGGCTAAGTCGAGGGTCAAAGTGTACTGGTGCAAGGCAAAGTTGGGGCAATGTTGAGGCATATTCAAGGCAAAGACGGGGCAAGCGAAGCGGAGGAGAGGCAGGTTCAAAGCTCGTCCACCTAAACCGATACTACAGGGTATGCAATTAGTATTGATCGATCTAAGTGCCAGGCCAACTTGGAAAGGTAAGGTAAGGGCTGATATTTGGCAGCAAGGTCCAGGCCAGAGGCTACTGATGTGACGGGGCCGGGGTCCTAGTGCAAGGAAAGACCCATTGTTTGGACGAGTTAAATGCCGTGGAAGATAGATTGGAAAGGCAGAGTGTCGGAACAAGAGGTGAGGGTTGAGCAGGTACTGCTTGCTGCTCCGTGATATTTGCTCGGCTCTGTGCTGAACTGAGGCTGAGGCTGTGGCCTGCTGCGGGCTCAGTGTCTGAACTCTCCGTGACATTTACTTTGTGCTGACTTGAGGCTGAGGCTGTGGCCTGCTCCGGGCTTCGTGTCAGTGGACCCACTTTTGTTCTGAATGCTACTTGCTTACTTTTATTGTTTCCACAATTTTTTTTCCACTTTGCACATTGGGTGTTGGATAGTCTTCCTTTTTTATAGGTTCTTTTGGATTCCTTTAATCTCAAGGTTATATACATACTTTGTTAGTAAATGTTCTTTGAATTTTAAACAAATGGCCTGTTCCTGTGTGTACTATCCTATGTTCTGTGCCCATTAATATCTCCATAATAAACTAGAGTTTCAGGGTATGGGAACCAGAACAGGTAGTGTAGTGGATGTGGAGAAAGATGCTGTTAAGTCTACATACAAAGTCAGGAATAGAAAGATTGAGTATGGTGAGACCAATTTTCCGAGCTGCCTATGTTTCAATGCAAGGAGTGTTGAAGGAAAGATGGATGGGCTCAGGGCATGGATCGACACATGGAATTGTAGCCAGTAGTGAGACTTGGTTGCAGGAGGAGCAGGACCGGCAGCTGAAAGTTTTGGGGTTCAGTTGTTTTAGACATGATAGAACGGGAGGGATTAAAGGGAGAAGGGTGGCATTACTAGTCAGGGAAAAAGTCATGGTGGTGCTCAGACAGGGGAGCTTGTCTACTGAGATTTTATGGGTAGAAATGAAGATATAGAAAGATATGACCATGTTAATGGGATATTATTACAGACCACCCAACGGTCCCTGTGACTTAGAGGAACAAATTTGTAGAGTGATCACAGACAGTTGCAAGCAACCTAAGATTGTGATAGTTGGTTATTTTAACATTCCACATATTGACTGGGACTCTGATACTATAAGATGACTAGGTGGGAATGAGTTAGTTAGATGTGTTCAGGGGAGTATTCTTGATCAGTACATAGAAGTCCCAGTGATGAGAGAGTGTGAATTACTTGATCTCCTGTTAGGGAATGAGACAGGGCAGGTGACAGAAGTTTGTGTAGGGGACCACTTTGCACCTAATGATCCTATGCTATTGGTTTCAAGGTAATTATGGGAAAGGATAGGTCTGATCCTCAGGTTGAGGTTCTGAATTGGAGAGTGGCCTTTCTGATGGTATCAGAAAGGATCTGGGAAGTGTGGGTACTTCCTAAGTGGGAGGCTTTCAAAAGAGAAATTTGAGAGTATAACGTTTGTACATTCCTGTCAGAATAAAAGGCAAGGATAACAGGTTTAGGGAACTTTGGTTTTTGAGAGATATTGAAGCCCTGGTTAAGGAAAAGAAGGAAGTGCAGAGCAGGTATGGCTAGGCAGGAACAAGTGAGGTACTTGAGCATAAGAAATGCAGGAGAACACTTAAGAAGGAAATCAGGAGGGCTAAAAAAAAAGGCACGAGCTTGCTCTGGCGGACAAGGTGAAGGAGAATCCTAAGGGCTTCCACAGATATATTGAGCAAAAAGATGGCAAGGGACAAAAATGGTCCTCTGGAAGATCGGAGTGATTATCTATAGGTGGAGCCAAAAGAGATGGGAGAGATGTTAAATGGATTTTTTGCATCTATTTACTCAGGAGATGGGCAGAGTCTATTGAAGTGAGGTCATGATCCCTATACAGATTTCAGAGGAGGAGGTGTTGGCTGTCATGAGACAAATTAGGCTGGATAAATCTCCAGGGCCTAACAAGATGTTCCCTCTGACCCTGTCAGTGGCTAGTGCAGAAATTGCAAGGGCTGTAGCAAAGACATTTTAAACATCCTTTGCCATGGGTGAGATATCGGAGGACTGGAGGATAGATAGTTTTGTTGGGTTACTTAAGAAATGCTCTCAGAGTAAGCTGGGGAATTATCAGCCAGTGAGCCCGGCATCAGTAGTGGGAATGTTTTTGGAAGGTATTCTAAGGGAAAGGATATAGAAGCATTTGGATAGACAGGGACTGATTAGGTACAATCGACGTGGCTTTGTGATTGGAATGTCGTACAAAGATAGGGTAAATGTGAGCAGGCTTCTTCCACTGAAGTTGAATGAGACTAGAAATAGAGGTCATGAGTTAAGAGTGAAAGGTGAAATGTTTAAGGGAACATAGGGTGGAATGAGCTGCCAGTGGAAGTGGCTTCAATTTCAATATTGGAGAGAAATTTGGACAGGTGTATGGATGGGAAGGCTAAGAAGGTTTGGGTGCAGGTTGGCAGATTAATGGTTCGGTACGGACTGGACTGCCTGATTGCCCGGTTTCTGTGCTGCATTGTTATATGACTCTATGATAACTACTTGCAGCAGGAGCCATTTACCTCTGGGAGGTGAGTAGAAACAGGAACACCCCTGGGAAGCCAGGGACAGGGAGAAAGGGAAAGTTCCATCCAGAGCACCAAAGGTGGTGATGGGTGAAGCAATGAGACTAGTGTGCAGGTTGTACAGAGGACAGATGTCAGGGAAAAGTTTACAAAGGCTTTCAAATGAACCATCCCAAAGAGGGCATGGAGCAGAAAATGAGCTGCAGTGACTACGTTCAGTTGTCTCATGAAGTCACGTGATATTCCTCTGTATTTTGCTCAATAGATGTGTGCACCAGATGATGTGGACCTTGTTGTGAGAAACTAAACAAGTTTGGTCTTTCAGATCTGATCTCTGCTAAATTAGTTTAATTTGTAGTTGCTTTGGGAAAATGCCAGGGAAGGAAAATAATCAATGAGCTCAGTGTTTCTCCTCACGGTGTCCAGTTTCAGCTGTCAGGAATATGTACTGTATACTAAGACAGCATTGAATTTGACTAATCGTGATCCTCATGATCCCTCTACACTGTGTGCTGGATTTCTTACCTTCCGTACACATCATAGTAGCAAATGCTACTAAAGAAACAATGGGAATCATGCTGACAGGTTGAGATTAGCTGTCAAATCCCAGGATCCTGGTGCATTGGTGCCATCGTGCGACTGGCCATCGCGTGTGCTGAGGACCCTGCAGTCTCACAAGCAGTTGACGTCAATGAACACTTCATCACTGTTCCTCTCTTGCTCTGTGTATGCAACTTACAGTAAAGTTTTATGCCTGCACTGAACTGCAATCACAAACAATGCATTTCATGACTATGGTCAGTGAGAGTAAATGTGATTCTGATTCTGATACCGTTACTTGCCTGTGTCGTCCACTGGGGGAGGACGAGGCTGCAGACCCACTCCCCAAACCCGTCCACTGGGGGAGGACGAGGCTGCACACTCACTCCCCAAACCCGTCCACTGGGGGAGGACGAGGCTGAACACCCACTCCCCAAACCCTTCCACTGGGGGAGGACGAGGCTGCACACTCACTCCCCAAACCCGTCCACTGGGGCAGGAGGAGGCTGCACACCCACTCCCCAAACCCGTCCACTGGGGGAGGACGAGGCTGCACACCCACTCCCCAAACCCGTCCACTGGGGCTGGAGGAGGCTGCACACCCACTCCCCAAACCCGTCCACTGGGGGAGGACGAGGCTGCACACCCACTCCCCAAACCCGTCCACTGGGGCAGGACGAGGCTGCACACCCACTCCCCAAACCCTTCCACTGGGGGAGGACGAGGCTGCACACCCACTCCCCAAACCCGTCCACTGGGGCAGGACGAGGCTGCAAACCCACTCCCCAAACCCGTCCACTGGGGCAGGACGAGGCTGCACACCCACTCCCCAAACCCTTCCACTGGGGGAGGACGAGGCTGCACACCCACTCCCCAAACCCGTCCACTGGGGGAGGACGAGGCTGCACACCCACTCCCCAAACCCGTCCACTGGGGGAGGACGAGGCTGCACACCCACTCCCCAAACCCTTCCACTGGGGGAGGACGAGGCTGCACACCCACTCCCCAAACCCGTCCACTGGGGCAGGACGAGGCTGCACACCCACTCCCCAAACCCGTCCACTGGGGGAGGACGAGGCTGCACACCCACTCCCCAAACCCGTCCACTGGGGGAGGACGAGGCTGCACACCCACTCCCCAAACCCTTCCACTGGGGGAGGACGAGGCTGCACACCCACTCCCCAAACCCGTCCACTGGGGGAGGACGAGGCTGCACACCCACTCCCCAAACCCGTCCACTGGGGAAGGAGGAGGCTGCACACCCACTCCCCAAACCCGTCCACTGGGGGAGGAGGAGGCTGCACACCCACTCCCCAAACCCGTCCACTGGGGGAGGACGAGGCTGCACACCCACTCCCCAAACCCACTCCCCAAACCCGTCCACTGGGGGAGGACGAGGCTGCACACCCACTCCCCAAACCCGTCCACTGGGGGAGGACAAGACTGCACACCCACTCCCCAAACCCGTCCACTGGGGCAGGACGAGGCTGCACACCCACTCCCCAAACCCTTCCACTGGGGGAGGATGAGGCTGCACACCCACTCCCCAAACCCACTCCCCAAACCCGTCCACTGGGGCAGGACGAGGCTGCACACCCACTCCCCAAACCCTTCCACTGGGGGAGGACGAGGCTGCACACCCACTCCCCAAACCCGTCCTCTGGGGCAGGACGAGGCTGCACACCCACTCCCCAAACCCGTCCACTGGGGGAGGACGAGGCTGCACACCCACTCCCCAAACCCGTCCACTGGGGCAGGACGAGGCTGCACACCCACTCCCCAAACCCTTCCACTGGGGGAGGACGAGGCTGCACACCCACTCCCCAAACCCGTCCACTGGGGGAGGACGAGGCTGCACACCCACTCCCCAAACCCGTCCACTGGGGCAGGACGAGGCTGCACACCCACTCCCCAAACCCGTCCACTGGGGAAGGAGGAGGCTGCACACCCACTCCCCAAACCCGTCCACTGGGGGAGGAGGAGGCTGCACACCCACTCCCCAAACCCGTCCACTGGGGGAGGACGAGGCTGCACACCCACTCCCCAAACCCACTCCCCAAACCCGTCCACTGGGGGAGGACGAGGCTGCACACCCACTCCCCAAACCCGTCCACTGGGGGAGGACGAGGCTGCACACCCACTCCCCAAACCCGTCCACTGGGGGAGGACGAGGCTGCACACCCACTCCCCAAACCCGTCCACTGGGGGAGGACGAGGCTGCACACCCACTCCCCAAACCCGTCCACTGGGGCAGGACGAGGCTGCACACCCACTCCCCAAACCCGTCCACTGGGGGAGGACGAGGCTGCACACCCACTCCCCAAACCCGTCCACTGGGGGAGGACAAGGCTGCACACCCACTCCCCAAACCCGTCCACTGGGGCAGGACGAGGCTGCACACCCACTCCCCAAACCCTTCCACTGGGGGAGGACGAGGCTGCACACCCACTCCCCAAACCCGTCCACTGGGGCAGGACGAGGCTGCACACCCACTCCCCAAACCCTTCCACTGGGGGAGGACGAGGCTGCACACCCACTCCCCAAACCCTTCCACTGGGGGAGGACGAGGCTGCATACCCACTCCCCAAACCCGTCCACTGGGGGAGGACGAGGCTGCACACCCACTCCCCAAACCCGTCCACTGGGGCAGGACGAGGCTGCACACCCACTCCCCAAACCCTTCCACTGGGGGAGGACGAGGCTGCACACCCACTCCCCAAACCCGTCCACTGGGGGAGGACGAGGCTGCACACCCACTCCCCAAACCCGTCCACTGGGGGAGGACGAGGCTGCACACCCACTCCCCAAACCCACTCCCCAAACCCGTCCACTGGGGCAGGACGAGGCTGCACACCCACTCCCCAAACCCGTCCACTGGGGCAGGACGAGGCTGCACACCCACTCCCCAAACCCGTCCTCTGGGGGAGGACGAGGCTGCACACCCACTCCCCAAACCCTTCCACTGGGGGAAGACGAGGCTGCACACCCACTCCCCAAACCCGTCCACTGGGGGAGGAGGAGGCTGCACACCCACTCCCCAAACCCGTCCACTGGGGGAGGACGAGGCTGCACACCCACTCCCCAAACCCGTCCACTGGGGGAGGACGAGGCTGCACACCCACTCCCCAAACCCGTCCACTGGGGCAGGACGAGGCTGCACACCCACTCCCCAAACCCACTCCCCAAACCCGTCCACTGGGGCAGGACGAGGCTGCACACCCACTCCCCAAATGTGTCAACAGAAAGGAACCCAGCTGAGAAGAGTCACCAGAGTTTCGACATCAATCATCTGGCAGGAGCATCATAATTTTGAACCATCATAAAAATATGTTTTTGAGACATAGTAACAAAATTATCCATTCAGCCTATTGAGTCCGCTCATGGATGATTTATTATCTCTCTCAACCCCACTCTCTTGCGTTCTCTCCAGAATCTTTGACATGCTTACTAATCACGAACCTATCTTTCCTGAAATCGTTCTTCTGAACCTCTTCTGGAATCTCTCCAATGCCGACATCGCCCAAAACAGCTCACAATACTCAATGTGCGGTCTGACTAATGCCTTATAAAGCCTCAGTGTTAAATGCTATTCTAGACCTCTTGAAATGAATGCTAACATTGCATTCACTTTCCTTACTGGCAACTTAACCTGCAGCCTTCAGGGAATCCTGTATGAGGACTCCAAAAAAACATCTGAAGTTTTCTGGCCCATTTTTTTTTAACCCACTAATTTTAATGAAATATCTCTGCCTAGTTAACTGGTATTTGAGAAGAGAGTCATATGAGTAAAATAATACTTATAAAGTGCATTGCCAATTCCCCCAGCTGGGGTGACAGACCCAGTCCCAGAGCCTAGGAAATCCTTGGTCTCACTCCACTCAGTTGTTGTACCACTTGCAATGCAAAGGTTCCAGCTTCCACGACAACGTGTCAACAGTGCATGAGACCTGGAAGGGGTTTGGCATGGTGGCTGATAGTCTATTCCATCATTCCATCTTCTAAATGGAAACAAGTAACTCCAACAGATGTCTCAACCTTGCAACTGTAAAAACATAGGCACCATCACTGCCATGCCATGTGTTTCTGGCATCTCACGTTCACTCCTTTTAGCAAATTCTGACAACAAACCAGCATCTCGTTGAGCCCAACTAGCTAAAGATGGAGGGTTAACAAATACTGTAGTTCCTGCTATATAGAGTAAAAGAGAGGCAAGAGTGGATATTGGACTGCTGGAAAATACCACTGGAGAGGTAGTAATGGGGGACAAGGAATGTTTCATGAACTGAACAAATATTTTGCATCAGTCTTCATTGTGGAAGCCACCAGCAGCATGCCAGAAATTTGTGTTTCGTGGAGCAGGAGTGAATGTAGTTGGTGTTACTAAGGAGAAGGTGCTTGGGAAGCTGAAAGGTCTGAAGTGGATAACTTACCAGGACCAGATGGACTGCACCCCAGGGTTCTGAAAAGGTAGCTGAAGAGATCGTGGAGGTATAAATAGAGATCTTTCAAGAATCACTAAATTCTGGAATGGTTCTGAACAACTGGAAACTTGTAAATGTCTCTCCACTCTTTAGGAAGAAAGGGAGGGAAAAGATCAGCTGATAAGCCCGACATCAGTGGTTTGGAGGATGCTGGAGTCCATCATTAAGAATGAGGTTTTAGAGTACTTGGAGGCACACAACAAAATAGGTCAAAGTCAGCATGGTTTCATTAAGGAGAAATCTTGGCTGATAAGTCTGTTTGAATTCTTTGATGAAATAACAGGTAGTATAGATACAGTGGGTGTTGAATAAACTCTTCTTGGGCTTCCAGCCAGGTACAGGTATCGATGACGAACTCTGCCATCTTCTTCAGGGATGTATATCTGGTCCAGTGGTAATTATATGGCTGTAGTCCATCCCTCCTAATTGGTTAGTCCTGGGACTTGGGTTGGATGGTGTTTACAGGATTCTCTGTTAATGTGGAGCAGCATATATCGGTCAGACAGGACACATGGTGGAAACCTGCATCAAGGAGCACAGGAAGAGTATCTGTTTGGGTTACTCAGAGAAATCGGCGATAGCAGAACGCTGCATTTGCAATGGCCATAGGATTGACTTCGGCACAAAACTACTGTGCCACGCCAATGGCTTTTGGGACCACATGGTGAAGGAAGCCATCGAAATAAAACTAGAGGAAAAGAAGTTCGATAAAAGCAAAGGTCTCATTCTAAGTAAGAACTGGAATTCAATTGTAAATGAGGAGAGCAGAAACCTGATTGGATGACGACTAACCAATCAGAAGGGGTGGACTATGGGGGCATAAATACCTCTAGACTAGACATTCCTAGGCATTATTCCTGATGAAGATGGCAGAGTTTGTCATTGAAATGTCGGTTATAATCAATACTTGTACCCTGCTGGAAGCCCAAGAAGAGATTATTTGTCAGATACACCTGGAAAGCACTAGATCCTTTTCCAGAGGATGCTGTTTACTTGGATTTTCAGAAGGCCTTTGACAAGGTGCCACACATAAGGCAATCGAACAAAATAAGAGTCCATGGTTTTTGCTGGAAAGATGTAAGAACGTATCAGAAGTGTTTGATGACTCTGGTCCTCTACTTGCTGGAGTTTGGAAGAATGAGAAGGGATTTCTTTCAAACCTACAGAATATCTAAAATACTATTTACAGAGGACATTGAGAGGCTGTTTCTTATAGTGGGAGAGTCTAGGACTAGAGGGCACAAGGACTTCCCTTTAGAACAGAGATGAGGAGAAGATACTTTAGCCAAAGGGTGGTGAAACTGTGCAATTCATTACCACGGACAGGTGTAGAGGCCAAGAGATAGTTTACAGTAGACATTGATCAGTTCTTGATCAGTAAGGCTGTCAAAGGAGAGAAGGCAGGAGTACTGGGCTGAGAGGGAAAATAAATCAGCCATGATCGAATGTTTGGGGCTGACTCGATGGGCTGAATGGCCTAATTTACTCCTATGTCTTATGGTCTAGTCTGCAAAAATGTCTGATATGTTCACTGAGGTCCTCAAAAATGAAAAGCAGGGCCCATGTAAATAAACACAGAACTATTGATATATGAATAGAACTCAAAAAAAGATTGAAAACATTGGAACAAATATCGACGTGAAGTTCTGATAGAGTATCTTGACACAAAACATCATGGTCTTAACCTGACCAACCCTCTCATCCACTGATGCTGCCCATTCTGATGTGTTACTCCAGAAGTTTTGCTTGGGCTGCAGACTACTGCACCTGCAGTCTGGTTTGACTCCATTTAAGCTGGTTGCTTGCCTTCCAGTGCGCAGGAGTGATTGAAATCAGTGGCAGCACCTGGAAATGTCTGGCTGTTTCATGTACGATCTTATTGCATAGGAGACAACTCTTGTTTTTCTTCAGGTGAACAACTGCTGACTTTAGACTCATTAAATGTGAATTTCAGAACAGTAGCTCCAATAGTACAGCTACTTGGATACCTTGTAGGTAAGGGTTGGATTTTTAATGCAGGATGTCAAGTTTTATGTACATTCCAATCATTATGAATTATTAACCACAAAATATTGACATGCAAGAAACTTCCTGAGGTATTATACTTTTGTACATTACGTCAAGTGGCTTCGCCAATGTTTACAGAAAGGTTTCTTCTTATAATTGTTTAATATAAGTAGAAGCATATGTTTATTCATTCTTTGCAGTACACAATCAGGGTTTAATTTAGACATATAATACCAAGGAATTAAAATCTGTTTGCACAGACAAATATTAAAGCAATGGAAGTAGGTCAAAAATAAGTTCACATTGATTGGATTAGACTCTTCAGCCATGGCTGTAAATAGACCCGGCAGTCACGCATTTTGTGCTTCTAGCATTTCTCAACCATTTCAGAGGAACATAGATTATAATTTCCATATGTGGAGTTATACAATGTTTCCAGCAGTGAGAAAACATTTAACTGACTCATGGTCAATTCTAGCTAAAAGCAAGCCGCAATTCAAAAAAAAGTCAGTGAGGGTGTGAATATGCAGAGTCATCATTTATTTTTAGAGCATGAACATCCATTTCCACAAGATCAGCTCATATTGTCCTTGGAGGAAGAACATTCCAGGAAAGTACAGTCTGAACCGTACATTTAGTGTGTGTGTGTGTGCGCAAAACAGTTGCTCTTGAACTAGTTGATGAGGTTTTCTACCAGAGCTTTCAAGGTAATGTGAATGACTTCATTAGGCAATAGAGCCTGGGAATACGAGAAACCAAAGAGAAGAGCACACCTTGCTGTTAGATTTATTGGATATGAATATCTCACACCATCTTTAACGTGAACCCATTATCTGATGAATGGATTCAGGCTGATAATCTCTTGCGTATGTGTCTCAAATGAGGCTGTGCCGTGACAGAAGTATCAGCTGGTGTTTCCTAGGGAAAAGAGAAAGCCTTGTGGTTGCAGAAGGCCGCTGCAGAGTGACCGGGTGGTGTTATAGTTATATTTGTATGAAAATCACCTCAGACTTGGTGTACAGATCAGGCGAAAGGCACATGGGGGAAAAATGATGGAATCAGCTTTTCAGTTGATTGCATTTATGTTAATGTGGTGATAGCTGCCTAGATCTGGAGGAGTAGTTAACAAATGGGGCAGCATGACAGTGTACAGGTTAGGGTAACACTACTACATGGACCCTGGTTCAATTCCTGCTGCTGTCTGTAAGGAGTTTGCACGTTCTCCCCGAGAACACGTGGATTTCCTCCAGGTGCTCGCGTTTCCTCCCACATTCCAAAGATGTACAGGTTAGTAAGTTATTTTGTTACGAACCCTGTAACTGGGTTACTTACCAGCAAAGATAGAGGCATCCATTGGAGTCTGGTGATACTATTTTTAACAGTATTTATTAGTAAAAATACACAAAAATATTATCAATGCAAATATACAGATAATGTACATCGTCAATACTAAACCTAAAAGTGCAGGTATAATAATAATCAATAAGAAATAAGCTCTATCATTGTCTAGGGGATAATGAATTGTCCGATGGAAATATAACGTTCATTTCAGTTCACACAAGCTGCCGTCATTTGTTTGTCGCTGTGTTGCAATTGTTGGAGAGAGAGAGAGATAGAAAAATGGGAACAGTTACCGCTATTGTTTTTGCCAACCTTCCTTTATGATTTTGATCTGTCGGTGTCCTGTTGTTGTGGCCGTTCAAGTATGGCCTCTCCTTTAGCTAAACTGTTCTTCTGTGATGAGCCCGCCACCCAGGCAAGGGAGGGCGCACACGAGCTCCCCACCGGCTTTCGCTATAAAACGCTGTCACTGGATTTCTAGTGTTTCCCCTGGTGTGTCTGAGGGGTGTTCCCCAGACCCTCTTTTATCCTTACTCACGGGGTCTCAGATGTCAATCAGGTTGGGATGATGCAATCCCTCAACCAGCCCACTCTGGTTGTCCCCTGAGGGGTTTCAATGAATGGTACAGTACTCAATACACAATTCCGTCTCCAAGAGACAATAGCAGTAATCAGTGGTTCTGTTCCACTTTTGTTAAGAGACATTCCACCTGGTTGTGTATTCTGCATTGTCTATAACAACTGACTTTGCTGTGATCCTGCATCTCTCTCTCTCATTTCCTGACATGCTGTGCATCTCTCTCATTTCCTGGGTCTCAGACCCGAAATAATAGCGATCTTGCGATTCTCAAAAAGGAGGGGGTGAGCATTGGCGCTTCTGGACCCTTCTGTCCATCAGATTTGCTCCTCATTCGTAACAATTTGGTCACATGTGTGTAATTGGACAGCATTGGCCCATTGGGCAAGAAGTGCCAATGATTGAGTTGTATCACTAAATAAACACATCAGATAGATTAAGGACTCTGGGCCTTAACATAAGGACTCCAATCCACTCTGGGCCTAAGTCAGATGGATTGAATTTCTCCAGTGCAGAGCATATTGAATTCATTGGCCCTTGCTAGAAATTGGAGGCATATGGGTTCTAGGGAGACTGCGTCAGTTTCAGTATCATTGCTTTGAGGGGCAGCACAGTGATTCAGCTAGTGGAGCTGCTGCTCCATATTAAAAAAACTCAGGTTAAGTCCTGAGCTGTGGTGCTGTCCATGACTGTGTGGGTTTCCTCAGGGTGCTCCAGCTTTCTCCCATGTCCTACAGATACGAATGTTGTTAGGTTAAATAGCCACTGGAAGTTGCTCCAGTATGTAAATAGTCAGTAGAATCCAGGGGCAGGGTTGTGGCAGGGCTGATGGAGATAGGGGGAGAAAAGATCCACAGGAAATTATAGAGAAATGCAGCACAGAAACAGACCCTTCTGCCCAACTTGTCCATGCTGACCAAGATGCCCAGCTAAGCTTGTCCCATATCCCTCTAAACTGTTCCTATCTGTGTAATTGGTGTCCAAATGTCTTTTACTGTAAATCTTATTATTGCACCTGCCTCAGCCATTTCCTTTGTCAACTTTTACATGTACATACCACCCTCTATTCTAAGAAGTTGCCCCCTCAGTTCTCTTTTAAATCTTTTAAACTTAAACCCTTTAGTTTCTGATTTCCTTTCCCTGGGAAAGAGACAATGTCCATTCGCCCTCGTTATTTTATACACCTCTGTGTGGTCACTCCTCAATCTCCTATACTCCAAAGGGTAAAGTCTTTGCCTGTCCAACTCTCCTTATAATTCAGACCCTCACACACTGGCAGAATTCTCACAAATCTCTGCATGCTGACTTTGCTGCTGAGTTCCTCCAGCAATCCATGTGTGTTACTCGGGATTTTCAGCATCTGCAAACTCTCTTCTGACTGTTCTTTGTGCACTTTTCAGCTGAATGACATCTTTCCTATAATGGGGTGACCAAAACGGTACACAATTCTCCAGCTGTGGCCTAGCCAATGCCATGTACAATTGCAACAAAATGTCGCTTTTCCTATTCTCAAGCAAAGGACCGAAAAGGTAATGGAGGAATGGAAATGTGTTTGCGAGATGGCAATAGACTCAATTAGAGAAGATCTCCTTCAAGGTCATAAGGTCATAATGTGCATTAAGTAACGCTCAAATCTTCACCTCTCTGCCACTGTTATCACAGTGACACCACTCACAAACCCATATCACACTGTGTCATCATAGGCACTCACAAATTTCTACAGATGTACCGTGGAGAGCATTCTGACTGGCTGCATCACCGTCTGGTATGGGGGGGGGGGGGCGTGGTGGATCAAATAAGCTGCAGAAAATTGTAAACTTAGTCAGCTCCATCATTGGGCACTGTTCTCCAGAGTATCCAGGACATCTTCAAGGCTTTCAGCCTCAAAAAGACAGCATCCATCATTAAGGACCCCCATCACCCAGGACATGCCCTGTTCTCTTTGCTACCATCAGGATGGGGGTACAGGAGCCTGAAGACACACACCTAGTGATTTGGGAACAACATCTTTTCCTCTGCCATCCGATTTCTGAATGGACATTGAACCCACGAACACTACCTCACTATTTACCTATTTCTATTTTTGTTCTGCTTATTTAATATATATTTACTTACTGTAATTTGTTTTTTTAATCTCTATTATTACTACCGCATTGTACTACTGACAACGAATTGCACAACATACGCTGGTGATATTAAACCTGATTCTGATTCTAATTCTGAGTTAATACTCTTTAGAGGAAAGATGATAAATAAAACAAACAAGTGGAGAAATAAATTAACATTTGTACATTGACACCAGAGGTCAGCTAGTTTCAAAGATCCCAGGTTATTAGGCTGTACTGTATACAATGTGTGTGGAAGAATCAGAATTATGTTCTTCATTGATGACATTGAAATAACTTTGATGTCCTTCAGCCTGCTCCTACTGAAAGAACCTATACTCCTTACATCAGCCTCATTAGCAATCTCAGACCCCATGAAGCTGGACTGGAAGCAAATTATCCGTAATCCTGAGGGAGCTCTTGCAAAGTGTAGACACAGTCTCTGCTTGCACACGTACTAGCCTGAGAATTTCTTGTACTGTGTTATTGTCGGACATTGGCAAGCCCGGTAAACTGGTTCACGGGCAAGACTGAGAGTGCGGGAGCCACGGGGCCTCGACTGTTACGCGAGCCAGGCCCTCGTGCCAGAGGTCACCCATGGAAGGAGATGCCGGAGCCGGTGTGCGAGTGAGCTGGAGTCTGTGCTGGGTCAGGCACTGGCTTCCCCCGTCATTGCTGCCTTCCGGTATTCGTTCAGTGGAAGACGAGTTGGATCGTGTTCATTTGTGGCTGCACTTGCACGTGATGAAAACAGCTGAACCATAAAAAGAAATGGTCACAACACAGAGGACTGTGGAACACCACTTATCACTGGCTACCAAACAGAGAAGTCTCCTGACTTCCGGCTCTTCCTCACGTGTAACACCTTGTCGAAGGCCTTCTGAGAATTCAAGTACACAACGACCACAGATTCTTCCTGATCTACCCTGCTTGTTATTTCTTCAAACAAATTGCAGTAGAATTGTTAGGCAAGATTTTCCCTAAAGGAACCATACCAGAATCAATTGATTCTTGAAAGATCACTACTAATGCCTCCACAATCTCTTCAGCCACTTCTTTCAAGGTATAGGGTATAGACCAGGGTATAAGGTCCAAGTGACTATTCTACCTTCAGTCCTTTCAGTTTTCCAGGCACCTTCTCCCAGACAACTTCAGTCACTACTGCCCCCTGACACTCTCAAACTTCTGGCATACTGCTAGTGTCTTCCACAATGAAAACTGATGTTAAGGACTTATTCAGTTTGTCTGTCATTTTCCTCTTCAGCATTATTTTCCAGCAGTCCAATATCTGCTTTCACCTCTCTTTTATCCTTTATATAGCTGAAGCAACTTTTGGTATCCTCTTTAATATTATTGGCTATCTCACCTTCATATTCTATCTTTTCCCTTTTTATGACTTTTTTACTTGTCTTCCATGGGTTTTAAAGCTGTCCCATTCCTCTAACTTCCCATTAATTTTCACTTTATTATATGCTCTGCTTTTTGATTTTATGTTGGCTTTGACTTCCCTTGTCAGCTACAGCTGTGTCATCCTGCCTTTAGAATACCTCTTCTTTGGGATGTATCTATCCTATGCCTTCTGAATTGCTCCCAGAAACCCCGGCCATTGCTGTTCTGCCGTCATCCCTGCTAGTGACCCTTACAATCAACTTTGGCCAGCTCTTCCCTCATGGCTCTGTAATTCCCTTAATACTGATACACCTGACTTAGATTCACCCTCTCAAATTGCAGGGTCAATTCTATCAAAATATGATCACTGGTCCCTAAGGGTTCCTTTGCCTTAAACTCTGTAATCAGCTCTGGTTCATTGCGCAACCCCCAATCCAGAATAGCTGATTCCCTAGTGAGCTCAACCATGAGCTGCTCTAAAAAGCCATCTCATAGGCATTCTAGAAATTTCCTCCTTGGAATCCAGCACCAACCTGATTTTCCCCATCTTCCTATATGTTGAAATCCCTCATGACTATCGTAACACTGTCCTTTCCACATGCATTTTCTATCTTCCATTGTAATTGATCCCATCAGGTTCTCTTTACCCTTTCAGTTTCTTAGCTCTACCCATTATGATTCTACACTTTCTGATCCTGTGTCACATCTTTCTAGTGATTTGATTTTGCTTTTTACCAACAGGGCTACCCCACACCCTCTGCCTACCTGCCAGTCATTTTGATACAATGGTTATCCTTGGATGTTAAGTTCCCAGCTATAATCTTCTTTCATACACAATTCAGTAATACCACAGTGTCAAACCTGCCAATCTCTAACTGTTTAACAAGTTCATCTACGTTATTCTGTATGCTGTGTGATTTCAAATATAAAACCATCAGTCCTTTACTCATTACCCTTATTGATTTTTGTCCCTCCCTTACCTCCCTTACATCGCAACTAATCCTGTGGACCGAAATTTTGTCCTGTCATTGGCCTGTCCTAGCTAGTAGTCTCACTACATACTGCCTCTGTTTGTAAACCAACTGCTTCATCCTCAGCTCCAGTTCTCACCCCAAGCTAGTTTAATCCCTCACAAACAGCTCTAGCAAACCTGCCTACAAGGATATTTGTTCCCCCCCCCCCCCACCGGGTGCAAGTGTAACCCAGCCTCTTTTGTACAGGTCATACCTTCCCTAGAGTCGGTCCCAATGATCCAGAAATCAGAACTCCTTTTACCTGGCACCAGTTCATCAACCATGAATTTATCTGCCAAATCAATCTATTCTTACTGTCACCGGCACGTGGCACAGGCAGCAATCCAGAGATTACTATCCTTGCAGTCCTGCTTTTCAGCTTCCTGTCTATCTCTCTTCAGGACCACCTCAGCTTTCCCACCTGTGTCATCAGTGCTAATATTTATCAAGACTCCCCCTTTAAAATGCCATGGACCCGATCTACAACATCCCTGACCCTGACGCCTGGGAGACAACATTCCCTCTGGGTGTCTCTGTCAGAATCTTCTCTCTATTCCTCTAAATAAGGAATCTCCTGTCACCACTGCAGTCCTCTTCACTTCTCTTCTCTTCTGAGCTACAGTGCCAGAGGCCCAATTGCAGCCGTTCTGCCTTGGCGGGTAAACTGGCCCATCAGTATCCAAAACGGCATACTTATTATTGAGGAGAATGGCCACAGGGGTACTCGGCACTGCCTGTCCATTTCCCTTCCTTCTCCTATCAGTCACCCAGTTACCTGCCTCCTGGGGTGACTACCTCCCTGTAGCCCCCATCAATCAATCTCGGGAATGAGCCGAAGTTCATCAAACTGCAGCTCCAGTTCCTTAACATGAGGAGCTGCAGATGTGGGTATCAGGGAGGCTTAAGATCACAACACATCTCTTGAGCCATTCTCACTGTACTAACTGCGCTTGGCTGTGTTCAAGTGCAGTGCTGAATGACAATTCAGCTGAAACTTGAGCTTGTAACTAAACCAAATAAAAGCACCTACTTTTATTACCAGAGGGAACAGATATGTTGCAAATTGCAAATCAATAGTACTGTCAGTTGGAATAATTCAGGTGTAACTGGCGCTTTTCCATGCCTCCAGAAATTCTTTGGAGGAGGCTTTTAGTCAAACAATAGGTTAGGATGATTGTGCAGATGATTGTTCTTGCTGGGAAGGTGTTTTACCCTCCTTCAAGAAAATATTTCATTTTGACTCTGACCCAACTTGAATAAATGTCACCATTGACAGGTGGTCATGGCGGCACAGAGATTGAAGGTAGGAACAATTTAAAATAAAATTCCTTCTTAACACACCCATAGATGAAACAATTAACCTTACCCTTCGAGATCTGGCTAATAGAACATGTACTTTAAACTATATTTGGTTAATTTTTTACCTCAAATCAGAATTTGTTGGCACATTTTGTTCTGCTTCAGCAGTAAATAATCAATAAATATGATTAGTATGCTGATAAGACAGAAACTATTATCAGATAAGAGTATACAATTCTGGTTGGAGTAATCTTGCCAAGTTCATCCTCACCTCTGCTGAAGCAGTTAACAATTTACTCCATTATAATTACCTCTGTACTGTGTACTGCTGTACTTCACCCTATTGTTCATTTTTATGTCTGAACCTTGACTGTGATTATCAATAAGCTACAGAGTTCTGCTAATAGCATCACCCACCCTTGTCTTTGTCCTTGTCTAACGGTTACAGATAAACACAAATTGAAGGTAAAAGTTGTTACCTTACACTTCTTTCAGGGCTTTTAAAAAATAATTTTAATTGAATGGAGGGTTACAACCTTATTAAGGCACAAAAATCTATATAGAGCATATGTTCAGCCCAGAACTATTTTCTCAACTTCTGTATACGACGTCACTTTACTATTGTTATGGGAGTTCATATATTAGGTGTGCAGACTTGTTCTCCATCCATCTGCTGTAAACTCTCTGCAGCCATTGTGTTGCAGAGAATTTTGATTATTTCTGATTTCATGTTACAGCACAATAATTTAAAGACTCTTACTGATTTGCATTTTAGTTTAATCAAAGGGACATTCAAAGTTGACTGTGTTCATCCTTACAACATTATCAACTTAAACAAAAGTGGACATTTGTTGAATTGTGTAGTAGGTGTAGAGTAAGTATCCTGCATGAATGGACTTAGGAAGTCTCTTGCTGTGCCTAGCAAAGCTTTGGTTTTTTAGAGGATATGGAGGAGATGCTGTCTACTATCCCAAGATCCCCTGGTCTAACTTTGAGTTCAAAAGTAAATGAAATTCATCATAGAACAACATATATTCATTGTACAGCTTTTCCAGCTACCATTGTCCATTTAGACCATAAAACCATAAGACATAGGAGCAGAATTAGACCATTCAGCCTATTGAGTCTGCTCTGCCATTCCATCAAGGCTGATCCCAGATCCCACTGACTCCATACAACTGCCTTCGCCATACAACTGCTCCATACATACAACTCCATACAACTGCCTTCTCGCCATATCCTTTAATGCCTTGACAGATCAGGAAACTGTCAACTTCCACCTCAAATATACGTAGACACTTGGCCTCCACTGCAGTCTGTGGCAGAGCATTCCACAGATTCATTATTCTCTGGCTAAAAAAAAATCCTGTTTACCTCTGTTCTAAAGGGTCGCCTCTCAATTTTGAAGCTGTGCTGTCTAGTTATGGTTACCCTAACCATAGGAAACATGCTCTCCCCATCCACCCTATCTTGTCCTTTCAACATACAGTAGGTTTCAATGAGATCCCCCCACCACATTCTTCTAACATTACATTTGCCTTCTTTACCACAGACTCAACCTGTAAATTAACCTTCTGGGAGTCTTACAGAAGGACCTTAAGTCCCTCTGCACCTCTGATGTTTGAACCTACTCCCCATTTAGATAACAGCCTGCATTATTGTTCCTTTTACCAAAATGTATTATCATACATCTCCCAACACTGTATTCCATCTGCCACTTTTTTGCCCATTCTTTCAATTGTCTAAGTCCTGCTGCAATCACAATACTTCCTCAGCACTACCTACCCCCTACCTATCTTAGTATCATCTGCAAACTTTGCCACAAGGCCATCAATTCCATTATCTAAATCATTGACAAACATTGTGAAAAGCAGCGGTCCCAAAAACACCACTCGTCACTGACAGCCAACCAGAAGTTCCCACTCACTGCCTCCTGCCTGTCAGCCATTCCTCTGTCCATGCCAGTATCTTTCCTGTAACGTCATACGATTTTATTTTGTTAAGCAGCCTCATGTGTGGCCCCTTATCAAATGCCTTCTAAAAATCCACGTAAATTTCACTACGCAAATTATCTTATAGACTAGAAGAATATGGGAAAATATCGGGTTATAAAATAAACTGGGATAAAAGTGAAATTTTACCTCTTACTAAAGGAGATTATAATCAATGTCGATTAATAACTCAATTTAGATGGCCAGCAAATGGTATAAAATATTTAGGTATAAGAGTTGATAATGATATAAAAAACTTATACAAATTAAATTATTTACCACTTTTGAAAAAAAATCAGGAAGATCTTGAAAAATGGATGGCATTACCAATAACATTAGTAGGTAGAGTAAATACTATAAAAATGAATATATTCCCTAGATTACAATATTTATTTCAATCATTACCAATACAATTACCCCAGAAGTTTTTTCAAGAGTTAAACAAATATGTGAGGAAATTCCTCTGGAAAGGTAAGATGTCAAGAATATCATTGGAAAAATTGACATGGAAATTTGATTTAGGAGGATTACAACTTCCAAATTTTAAGAATTATTATAAAGCAAATCAACTTAGATTTATTGCATCTTTTTTCGAGAAAGATAAACCAGCATGGATTAGAATAGAATTAGATAAAATAGGAGAAAACATACCAGAAGATTTTATATACAAATGGGAATCTAAATGGATACAGGAAAAGAAAGAATCTCCTATATTAAAACATTTGATTGATTTATGGAATAAGATAAATGTTGATGATGAGATAAAAAAATCTTTATTAGCAAACAGATCTTTAATTCAAAATAGACTTATTCCTTTCACAATGGACAATCAACTTTTATATAATTGGATTCAAAATGGGATTAGATATATAGGGAATTGTTTTGAAGGAGGTATATTAATGTCATTTGATCAATTAAAGAATAAATATAAAATATCAAATAACATTTTATTTTGTTACTTTCAATTAAGGGCTTATTTAAGAGAAAAATTAGGTCAAACAATGTTATTGCCGAAATCTAATGAAATAGAAATTTTAATTCAAAAAGGAAATATTAAAAAATTTATATCTTGTATGTATAATTTGATTCAAAGACAGGCAATTAAACAAGGAGTCCATAAGTCAAGACAAAAATGGGAAAGTGATTTGAATATTAAAATTGAAGAAACAAATTGGTCAAGACTATGTCTTGATAGTATGACAAATACAATAAACGTTCGGTTAAGATTAGTGCAGTATAATTTTCTACATCAATTATATATTACACCACAAAAAATAAAAAAATTAAATCCAAATTTATCGGATCAGTGTTTCCGATGTAACCAGGAAACTGGTACTTTTTTACATTCGACATGGTCTTGCTCTAAAATTCAACCTTTTTGGACAAATTTAAGACTTTTACTGGAACAAATTACAGGAACACAATTTCCTCATAATCCAATATTACTTTTACTAGGTGATATTGAAGGGATAAAACTGAAACTCAAACTAAATAAGTATCAGAAAGAATTTATAAAAATTGCACTGGCAGTAGCCAAAAAAGCTATTGCAGTTACTTGGAAATCGGATACACACTTAAGTATAGACACTTGGAAGAAAGAAATCTATGGCTGTATTCCATTAGAAAAAATTACTTATAATTTAAGAGATAAATATGAAACATTTCTGAAAATTTGGAGCCCTTATTTACAAAAGACAGGATTAAATATATAGATGTTCTGAAGATGAAACAATTGGTTATTAGGGGAAAGAAATAAATATACATATTAAAGTTATTACGAATTCCATGGAGCATGTGGAGATCTTCCAACAACCAGGCATTCTTTCTTTCTTTCTTTCTTTTTTTTTCTATAGGGCAGTCAGGGGGGAGGGGTTAAGGGGAGGGGGTAAGGGTCATATACATTGTTTTTTCATACTTCACTTTGTAACTACTTAAAAATGCAATAAAAAAAAGTAATAAAAAAAAAATCCACGTAAATGACATCCACTGCCTCTCCTTTGTCCACCCTGCTTGTTACTTCCTTGTAGAGCTCTAACAGATTTGTCAGGCAAGATTTCCCTTTACAAAAAACACACTGTCTTTGACTTACATTATCATTAGTCTCCAAGTACTTCGAAACCTTATCCTTAATAACAGACTCCCAACACTTTCCCAGCCACCGTGATTAGGCTAATAGGCCTATAATTTCCTCTCTTTTGCCTTTCTCTTTTCTTAAAGAGTGGAATGACATTTTCAATCTTCCAGTCCTCTGGGACCATACCAGAATCAAGTGATTCTTGAAAGATCATGGCCAATACATCCATTATTTCTTCAGCCACCTCTTTCAGGGCTCTGGGATGTAGTCCATCCGGTCCAGGTGGCTTATCCACCTTAAGACCTTTGTTTGCCTAGCACTTTTTCCTTTGTAATAGCAATAGCACTCACTGCTGCTCCCTGACCTCTGGCACACTGCTAGTGTCTTCCACAGTGAAGACAGATGCAATTCATGCTATTCATCTGTCATTTCTTTGTGCCCCGTTATTACCCCACCAGCATCATTTTCAAGTGGTCCAATATCAAATCTCACATCCCTTTTACTCTTTATATAACTGAAAAAAAAAACTTTTGTTATACTGCTTTATGTTATTGGTTGGACTGCCCTCATATTTCATCATTTTTTCTAATTGTCTATTCTCTTAGCGAAAAATGTTAAAATGTTATGAACTACAAACTACTTTGGACCTGGGAAAGCACTTCCAAAACTTTGAAATGGTTATTGCATGTCAAATAAGTTTTCTCAGCTTTAATAGAAATAGGTCTACTTCTTTAAAATCCCTTTTGTATATAATTGTTCACATTCCCATGCCATGCACAGTTTCTTTCTTAATTGGGCATTTGAAATTGTTTGCATACTGTGAAGCTCCTACTAAATTGTTATCCGTTCAGCTTCATTGCCTAGCTTCATTGCCTGGCTTCTTTGAACTTTGAAAATGCCCTCAGGTATGATTTCTACTTTTTTAAGCACTATCAGTACAAAACGTTCTTCAAAAATCCTTCACTCCTCAGCCCCTGCAACTCTGTCTCTCTTCCTCTCCAAAATAAAATGTATTTAAACTTCCTTGCCGTCTCTTGTTTGAAACTCTCCAATCCTGTTTTGCCCTCCTTATTTCACAACACAGACATAGTCCTAATCATAAATTACATTCTCCATTGTGTGACAGTGATGCCTTACTTGAGCTCCTTGTAGCTAATCCAAAAATTAGCGACACCACTCTTCTTTACTGCCTCTCTTCTGTGCTCCTGTTTGGTAAGTCTGCATGATCTACGCTTCAATTACACTTTTATGATGAGTGCCAGGGTACCCCAAAGCATGCTCACTTCCTGCTTCTTCATTGAGGCTTGATGAAGTCATGCATTAGCTTTCACGGACAATGTTTAGTTTTGTCCTTTCACCAGTTTCCTTAAATTCTCCACTGTTTTTCTAACATTCAGTTTGGATCAGTTTCATTTAAAAATTGAGGAAGACCAAATCCATTGTCTTTGGCTTTTCTCAGAGGCTCCATAATCCACTGTCTCCAAATGTATCTTTTTCAGCAGCAGCTGTTTCAGCCTCATTCAGACTGATAACCAGGGGTTCCCAACTTTTTATACCCCATGGACCAATTTCACCAAGCAAGGGATCCATGGACCCCTGCAACAGTCTTGCCAATCTAACACAGTTGCATGTCATCAAGATAGATTGCCTTTATCTCCCTCTTGCATCCTCTGGATCTACCTATATTTTATCCCTGAATTATTTTATTATTGTGTTGTGGGCACTATTGGCAAATCCATCATCATTTATTGCCCAGTCCTCATTGCTTTTGAGAAGGTGATGGTGCACTGCAACATCAAATTTCTAAAATCAGTAGAGTAAAATCATTCTTGCAATAGCTACCTTTCAGCTTAAAGAACAGTAAGGTTTGCTCGGGTGATCTCCCAATAATTTCCTCTAAAACTCCTATCCAACTCTAAGTTTGCACACCAATTCTTGATGAGTTCTGATAGATAAACGTGTTCACACTTTTAGCATTTGATTGCAATTCCAACCAAGAACCCCCAGAAACACTAATCTTCCAGTTCTCTTCCTATTCTCCTTTCCACAGAATTTCTCCATTCCTTTGTTTTAGAAAAATATGAGCAAGCATTTGTCTTGCAACACAACCTCAGGGTGTGAATGAACAATGAGTTGACAATAGGAAAAGTTGCCACATGAGTGGGAAGGTCCCTGAGTAAATGTAACAATCCACTCAGAATATTGAGAAACACTTTGATGATGTGATGATGCTGACCTTCTTTAAATTTGCCATCTGCAGTTGCAGACCCAGAGAAGAGCAAGGACTGCGTGTCTACACTATCCACATGGACGTGTCTGTCCATGGCTACAATGAGGCCAGACTCAGGGAGTGACACCTCATACTCCTTCTGGGTAGTCTCCAACTAGATTAACAATGATTTCTCTAACTTTTGGTAACCATCCCCTCTGTTCCCACCAGTTCTTTTTTTGTTCCAATCCATACAAGTGCTCCCCATCCCTTCCCTTCTCCTCTCCTGCCCATCCCTTCCCTTCTCCTCTCCTGCCCATCCCTTCCCTTCTCCTCTCCTGCCCATCCCTTCCCTTCTCCTCTCCTGCCCATCCCTTCCCTTCTCCTCTCCTGTCCATCCCTTCCCTTCTCCTCTCCTGCCCATCCCTCCCTTCTCCTCTCCTGCCCATCCCTTCCCTTCTCCTCTCCTGCCCATCCCTTCCCTTCTCCTCTCCTGCCCATCCCTTCCCTTCTCCTCTCCTGCCCATCCCTTCCCTTCTCCTCTCCTGCCCATCCCTTCCCTTCTCCTCTCCTGCCCATCCCTTCCCTTCTCCTCTCCTGCCCATCCCTCCCTTCTCCTCTCCTGCCCATCCCTCCCTTCTCCTCTCCTGTCCATCCCTTCCCTTCTCCTCTCCTGTCCATCCCTTCCCTTCTCCTCTCCTGTCCATCCCTTCCCTTCTCCTCTCCTGCCCATCCCTCCCTTCTCCTCTCCTGCCCATCCCTTCCCTTCTCCTCTCCTGCCCATCCCTCCCTTCTCTCCTGCCCATCCCTTCCCTTCTCCTCCTGCCCATCCCTCCCTTCTCCTCTCCTGCCCATCCCTCCCTTCTCCTCCTGCCCATCCCTCCTTTCTCCTCTCCTGCCCATCCCTTTCCTTCTCCTCTCCTGCCCATCCCTCCCTTCTCCTCTCCTGCCCATCCCTCCCTTCTCCTCTCCTGCCCATCCCTTCCCTTCTCCTCTCCTGCCCATCCCTTCCCTCTCCTGCCCATCCCTCCCTTCTCCTCTCCTGCCCATCCCTTCCCTTCTCCTCTCCTGCCCATCCCTTCACTTCTCCTCTCCTGCCCATCCCTTCCCTTCTCCTCTCCTGCCCATCCCTTCCCTTCTCCTGCCCATCCCTTCCCTTCTCCTCTCCTGCCCATCCCTTCACTTCTCCTCTCCTGCCCATCCCTTCCCTTCTCCTCTCCTGCCCATCCCTTCCCTTCTCCTGCCCATCCCTTCCCTTCTCCTCTCCTGCCCATCCCTCCTTTCTCCTCTCCTGCCCATCCCTTTCCTTCTCCTCTCCTGCCCATCCCTCCCTTCTCCTCTCCTGCCCATCCCTCCCTTCTCCTCTCCTGCCCATCCCTTCCTTTCTCCTCTCCTGCCCATCCCTTCACTTCTCCTCTCCTGCCCATCCCTTCCCTTCTCTCTTGCCCATCCCTCCCTTCTCCTCTCCTGCCCATCCCTTCCCTTTTTTTTCCCCATCTTATTCTCTTTATTTCGTAGTCCACTGTCCTCTTCTATCAGATCCCTTCTTCTTCAGCTCCTTACCTCTTCCACATAATACAAATACGGGAGAAATACAAAGAGATCTAGGAGTCCTTGTTCATCAGTCACTGAAGGTGAATGAGCAAGTGCAGCAGGCAGTGAAGAAGGCTAATGGAATGTTGGCCTTTATTACAAAGGGAATTGAGTGCAAGAGCAAGGAAATCCTTTTGCATTTGTACAGGGCCCTGGTGAGACCACACCTGGAGTATTGTGTACAGTTTTGGTCTCCAGGTTTAAGGAAGGATATCCTGGCTATAGAGGAACTGCAGCGTAGATTCACAAGGTTAATTCCTGGGATGTCCGGACTATTTTACGCAGAGAGGTTAGAGAGACTGGGCTTGTACACGCTGGAATTAAGGAGATTGAGAAGGGATCTGATTGCAACATATAAGATTATTAAGGGATTGGACAAGATAGAGGCAGGAAATATGTTCCAGATGCTGGGAGAGTCCAGTACCAGAGGGCATGGTTTCAGAATAAGGGGTAGGTCATTTAGGACAGAGTTAAGGAAAAACTTCTTCTCCCAGAGAGTTGTGGGGGGTCTGGAATGCATTGCCTCAGAAGGCAGTGGAGGCCAATTCTCTGGATGCTTTCAAGAAGGAGCTAGATAGGTATCTTATGGATAGAGGATCAAGGGATATGGGGACAAGGCAGGAACCAGTTATTGATAGTAGATGATCAGCCATGATCTCAGAATGGCGGTGCAGACTCGAAGAGCAGAATGGTCTACTTCTGCACCTATTGTCTATTGTCCACCTGTCACCTCACGCTTCTCAGATCATCCCTACTTCCCCCTCACCTATTCTCACGTATCACCTGCCAGTTTGTACTCCTTCCCTCCTCCCCTCCTCCCAACTTCTTGCATTCAACCTTGCACTCAACATCAGTAAGACCAAGGAATTGATTGTGGATTTTAGAAAAGGAACATTGAGGGAGCATACACAGGGGAAATTGTGAGCAGTTTTAAGCTCCTGGGTGTCGACATCTCTGAAGATCTATCCTGGGCCCAGCATACTGATACAGTTACAAAGAAGGCATGACTGCAGCTATTTTTCAAAAGGAGTCTGCGGAGACTTGCTATGTCAACAAAGGAACATTTCTACAGATGTACTGCGGAACGCATTCTAACTGGTTGCATCACTGTCTGGTAAGGAGGGGCCACTGCACACGATGAGAAAAAGCCGCAGGAGGTTGCAAATTCAGCTAGCTCCATTGTGGGAACTAGCCTCCCCAGCAACATGTTACTAAAGGTGAAATCTTAAAAAGGGCATAATTAAGGATCTCCATTACCCAGAACATGCGCTCTTCTTATTGCTGCCATCAAGGAGGAGGTACAGGAGCCTGAAGGCACATATGGAATGCTTTAGGAACATGAGCCTATGTACACTACCTCACTATATTATTTTCTCCTTTGTGCATTACTTATTTAATTTAATTTGTATAAACAGTGGATTTCAGTTAATTGGGCCATTGGTTAATTGGGCAGCCGCTTATTTGGGACAACTCTTAAAGAATAAAAACTAATCAAGAAAATAGACAGGACCCCCTTCACTTATTTGGATATTATCCTGTTTAATTGGGACAGGAGTCTATTGCCAAACTCTTTCTAACTAGCATCCATGAGGAAATCTGCAGATGCTGGAAATTCAAACAACACACACAGCACACAGCTGGTGGAACACAGCAGGCCAGGCAGCATCTATAAGGAGAAGTATTGTCGACGTTTCGGGCCGAGACCCTTCGTCAGGACTAGAGCTGTGTACGTTTGCATAGCTGTTAGACACTACACTGTGCTTAGAGCAAACAGTTTTTAAACAGCATCAGTTTTGCGTGTTTGTTTTCAAACAGCAGTGATTTTGCTCACTGGTAATTGCTGAGAAATAAGCAGTAAGACAATTCACATTTGTTTTGCTCACTGCAATTTCAAGCATTCAGGCTTGGAGTTCCCAGAAACGACTGGGAATGAAAATGAAACGATTTCACTACTTCAGCAAGTTAAGAACTGAGAAGAATTTGAAGGTACAGGGTATTAACAATCAGCTAGAACGTTACAATGAAAATGAACATTTGGGGGATGCAATCGTCAACAGCATTGTATGAACTAGGTAACTGCTGATTTAGTTCATTTACAGTCAATTAAAAGAACATGGCATCATACACTGGATGAATTCCTAAATTGAAAGCTATTAGGAACAAATAGACAGTTTTATAGTACTTAAGTAGCATTGATAGTGTCCTAATTTGTTCTGTATTTCATTTAAATACATATTTGTTACTCAGTTAAACTGCAATAGTCTATTTTTGCATCCTTTTCACTATTTCTATTAATCTCCAGCTAAATGGAGCAGCTGCTTAATTGGGACAAAATGTACTGGTCTTGATGTGTTCCAATTAACCGGAATCCACCATACATATTTCTTACTGTAATGTATAGGTTTTTTGATTACATATTGCACTGTATTCCAGCCACAAAACAACAAATTTCACGACATTTGCCAGTGATGTTAAATCTGATTCTTATTTTTCTGGTCACTACCCTTTCCTTTCCAAATCTGACGAAAGGCCTTTGCCCAAAATGTTTGTGTGTGTGTATGTGTGTGGAGCAAGGTTTATAGTATCTGCAGAATCTCTTGTGTCAAGGACTGCATTGTCAGTTAATGTGAAGGTAGAAGAGCTAAGGTTTCTTCCAGCCTTGAGTTGAAAACATTTGAAACAGTTTGCAGTCTGTTTCCACTTCTCTATTGAATATCTTTCTTTCTTGGAATGACACCAGGGAGAGAATGCACGCACGTTTCTTTGAGTGGTAGGATTCCCCATAGTTTTGAAAGCCAATAATTGATGCGTGTTATTTTGCAGGCAGCATATTCCAAATCTGCCATACACTGTAAACAAAAGAGGTTCACTCCCTCAACGGCAAGCTGACGTGCATCATAAATTAGCATATCATACAGTTCAGAAGTCAGCTTATCAGAATAGTTATGCTGATAGTCAACTGTATCCACTGTATTTAAACCCTCAAACCAACCCAACAGCTGGTTGTTGACTAACACCGACTATTCGTTGATGATACAGCCGAGCCAAATGATATGTCTACATTTTGGTGTTTGAACACACTGTGCGACCATTCCAAACTCCATTCTGCTGTTTTTAATTAAGTTCTAAGGTTAAAACATTCAGCTGATCTGAATCTGATTTGCAAACCAGTTGAACCATGATCAGCTGGTGTATTGTGACTGACCATGGGATTAGTCTTGTCATCAAGTCCATCAAACATTAAATTGTTACTATTCACTTCACAGTTTAGCCCCACTTCACTTGTTCAGCCAGGATTCTGCTCTTTGATTTTGTCATTATGAATATTATAATTTTGCTTCATTTTTCTTAGACCATAAAATATAGGAACAGATTTATTTATAGATACACATTTAATTATTTATTTACTTATTAACTTACTTACTTACTTAATGATAGAGAGCCAAGTAGGTGCTTCTGGCCCTTTAAGCTGTGCCCCCGACAACCCCAATTTAACCCTATCCTAACCATGGGACAATTTACAATGACCAATTAATTTATGCAGTATGTATTTGAGCTCACTTTCATTCTAAATGTTATTTGCTAACTTTTATTGTTTGCAAGATTGTTTTTTTCCTCCTTCTCTATACATCGAGTGTTTGTCTTTTTTTTTAACAGGTTCTTCAGGGTTTCTTGTTTTGTGGCTGCTGCCTTGTAAGGAGGTGAATCTGATGATTGTAAAATGTACACATACTTTGATAATAAATGTACTTTGTAGTTTGAACTATGAATTTTGAACTTTGCTGATTTTTTTAGTATATTGCAAGTTGCGGTCAGTGTTTCTGTTTCATTTAGGAAGAAAGTGATAAATAAAGTGATACTGGCTACAGTTTCTATCTTTGCAGGATCATTGTGTGTAAATGCATATTTTCTTGAAACAAAATATTCAATTTTAAAGGAAAAGGATGAAATTTGGGTGAATTTTGTGAGGCTCTGTGTTATCAGACAAAATCAGTGGGATCAGACAAGAACCCAAGATATCCAGAATGAGTCAATATAATGCTTTCTGTCCATAGATCACGGGTTCTCAACCTGGGGTTTGTGAACCCCTCAGTTAATAGTAAGGGTCCAGGGCACAAGAAAGGTTGTGATCCCCTGGTATAGATTGAAATTGATGAAAAATAGCACAGAATGGTCCAGCTGTTTGTAATATACGAGAATGAACGGCATGGGGGTGGTGGGCTGAAGGGGGCAGTCACAGAAAAGGTCACATGCTTGCTGCTATTTCATTATCTGGCCCAACTTTCTTGTGTGGTTGCAGAATTGGATGAATTGGTTCCACTTACAGTATAACCAATGCCACAACAGTGACAGTAACAGACAGTGAATTGGTTCCACTTACAGTATAACCAATGCCACAACAGTGACAGTAACAGACAGTGAATTGGTTCCACTTACAGTATAACCAATGCCACAACAGTGACACCATCTTCTGTTTTATTTTTGTTGTTTTGATTCTTGAGCATACCCGAGGGAGTAAAACCTGACTCCCAGATGGTTTAGCAATAGGATCTGATTCTTAAAGTTTAGTTGTAATTTTTGCAATATTGCTGATTCTTTCGAGATTTAAACATCTAAGCCTTACTAATGTGGGGTATTTGTACACTTGTGTTAATGAATTACCTATTGATGTCTGATGTTTAATTCCTGATATGTGACTTTTCAATTTTAACAGCAGGAAAATTGCTGGCCTATATTCAGAAAAAATAATCCCATCAAGAACTATTTTAAAATGCTCTCAATTGCACAACCCACATTAATACACAAAAGATTACCCACATGACTTGTTGGAAAATCTTTGGTTCATTGGTTACTTGTCCCTAGGGTGTGCCCATGACATTGAAAAGATGAAATAGCCTGGTTATCTCTGCTCCCTCAGTCCAAAACCCATTACTTTTATTGCTAGTCACATGCCTTCCTTTATCTCAATTCAGCAATAGTATACCAACAGAGAGCCAGCATTTCCCATTAAATCATGGCAAGCTGATAATAATTAGAGTTATAAAGAGAGTAATCATTAAACTGGAGTTTTCGTTATGGGGTAAACATTGAACAAAGTCACAGATTTGCTGCATGTCAGGGAAATATTTCAGTAGGGTAGTTTTAAATAGTATTTTCAATTCGCCAATAGGGAATTGTGGAGCAAGGCATCGTGAACTGTTTCAATCATTAATAGCTTCAGCAGTACTGAAACAATATAATAATATTATTTCCAAGATATTGTTAAGTTTAATAAAGCAATATTATAAAGCAAATGTGAAGAATAATCCAATTAGAAAACAGTGCTGCACTACAAATTCTTAAGTTCCCACCGATGTTGAGAGAGTACTAAGATGGCCAGATCTCGCACCAGTATAACAGAACCAATTCAAGTCCCAAACACACCGGTATAAATATTTTGCTTCAAGCTCAGATCTACAACAAATACCAGTTGAAAATTTTACCTGAAATCTATCTACTCTGATCACTGGTCATTGATTGTAATTTACAGAAATATATCTTTAAAGTTACATTGTAATTTTTTTTTCCACAGATAGACATCTATAATGAATCAATTAGCAAGACAAAATGGCAGTTGAAAATCTTCCAATGGTATTTTGAGTGGACAAGTTAATGGTTGACAGGAGAAATGCTGTTAAAATGTCACGTGTTAAAATCTCAAGTACAGAGTACCCCAGCACTTGAACATTTTAATATGAGATTCCGCACTGGTATGTGTATTTTTCAGTGCCAAACTGTATCATTCAGAAGTTATATATTGTCAAAACAATATTTTTGTTATCAATTTTCTAAAACCTTCAGTCATCCAGTCAATCACCCCTTAAACCTACTTTATTAAGAAAAACAGTAAAATACATCAGTTATTTTTAATGTAAGGAGACTCAAAATACACAGAAATCATGAACAAAAAGCAAACAACTGGAAGAACTCAATCAATCGAGCAGCATTTGTGGAGCATTTGAGTCTCGATGAAGTGTTCAGGCCTAAATGATTCCTCTACAATACACGGGCAACAACTTGTTCTCCATATTGTACTGCCCGGGCTTGCGTACCTAGACAGCTAGGATGCAACATTATGGTTGTCCCTGACCGACAGAGGCCTCATCATTAGCTAAAGAGTTAATCCCTGAAGCAGAATGTCATGCTTTCCAACATCATAAAACTGTGGTGTATCACAATCACTCATATTTGCATGAATTTGCCAGTGTCTTTTTTTGTTTGCAAAACAGTGCGGGGTGTGGGTGTCTCTGCCTGCCCTTCTATCTGAATGGCATGTCAGGACCTCATGACCCGTCTCTCTTAGACCAACACCTGTACTCGTCATTTTTCCTATCAGCCTGTTCTAGGCTTGCAAATTTTGCCTCTCTGAACAGCTTATTACCAACGAAGTCCCCATCCTTATGTCTGACTTTGTCTGTAAGCATGTTCCAAAACATTCTCTACCCCTTCATCTGGTTTCATTTAATCTGAATCTCAGTGCATTCCTTCTACTTACCTGTCTGTACGTGGGTACAATAACACCTCTCTGATTTAAAAATTGATATTATTGTTATTCCTCCTTGCACTTTCTACCTACTTATCTGTTTATTTATTATTGTAACTTGTAGTTATTTTTTTTGTCCTGCATGGTACTGCTGCCACAAAATACCAAGTTTCACGCCAAGTGTCAGTGATAATCAATCTGATCCTGATTAATTATCCATTTAGGCTCCTGCCTAAAATTGGAGTTACAAATAGTGAAGGTGCCAGTGGGTGAGAGGATTTACTGAATGTAATCACAGCTGATCTCTGTGCCACTTTGTAACTTCCTCCATGACGAGACAGATGGAAAAGGCAGGTGGGAAGGGAATTAGGCATATAATTGGGATGGAAGTGCTTTGGCCCTACTTGCTACACACATAGAGAGCCCTTTACAGGAATTTGCCTGCCAACTGCCTACTTTTTGATATTTGTAGTTAAATTAGCAAATTAAAATACCCTGCAGCTTCCAACATGAGTAATTGTCTGTTAGGTGCATTGGAAATTTGAGACCATCATTTTAACTAGCAAACAATGCAAACAGGTTCTGAGGCTTTGGCAATTAATTTCATTGTCCCCAAGCAAGGCAAATGCAATTATCATAGACTTCTGCTATCAATATGAGTTAACAGTTACTGTTTCCCACCCAATCTGACACTTGGAAGAAATTCTGCATCCAGAGGAAACTGAAGTACTAATTTTAACTGATGTACACTTAAGTTATTTGCATTCTACATTAATAAACAACATCAATTAATTAGCAGCTCTGCTTTTGAAATGGTTGAGTTGTAATTAGTTCAATGACCTGCAGTTGAATTTTCTGAGCACCTGTAAACTTGTTTTTCTAGATTCCCAGTTTAACATATCAGCTATAACCTATCAGCCCAGACAAAGGGAGTGTTGTTGTAGTGTGGCGGACTGACCTCGCCCTTACTTAAGACCACCCCCCCCCCCCCCAGTAAGCTGCTTCTTTTGTTTATTGTCTCTTCTGTCGGAGCATATACCTACTTTAAAATGGTGAAAGCAAAATGCTTTTCTTTTCTTAAATGCATGAATAATGACACCATTATCTTAACTATTGCACAGTATTACAATATCCCTGATAAAGTGTACCTTTCAAAGCATCCAGTGGCACCAAAGAATTTTATAACTAACAAAAATGCTTTTGTTGTAGCATATAATTGTTGTGGGAAATGTGGTATTCACTTTGTATATGGCAATAACATCATCTGATTATGGTCTTGAAATCCGATAGTGCAAGAAACCAGGTTCCACAACGGTTCAGTAGTTAGTAGAGGAGCTTCCCCTGCTTTGTGCAACACCTTGGGCAATGATTAAGAGTATTTCAACAGAAGCAGTTGAGCTGTTTGTACATTAGCACAAGAATAACAGCTCCCTTGATGTTGCTACAACTAATAATTCCAATATCTTAAGAGTCTTTGTACATGAGACAGGAACTGAATAACTTGCCCTTCAGCATGCTTCAGGTATTGATTAAAGTCATAGAGTTAGACAGCTTGGAAACAGGAGCTTCAGCCTAACTGGCTCGTGCTGGTCATGATAATTCCATTTGACCCACAGCTTTCTGAACTTTGGAGATGTCGGGTAAGTTTTTTACTCAGAGAGTGGTGAGTGCACAGAATGGGCAGCCTGCAACAGTGGTGGAGGCGATACAAAAGGGTCTTTTAAGAGACTTTTAGATAGGTACATGGAGCTTAGAAGCATAGAGGGCTATGGGTAACCCTAGGTAATTTCTAAGGTAAGGACATGTTCGGCACAGCTTTGTGGGCCAAAGGGCCTGTATTGCGCTGTAGGGTTTCTATGTTTCTATGTAACATTTCCAATCCATGTACCTATCCAAATGCCTTTAAAAAATTGTTGTTGAAACTGCCTCAATGACTTCCTCTGGCAGCGGATTCCGCACATATACCTCCCTCTGTGTTTAAAAAAAACACGTTCCCTCAAATTCCTCTTTCTTTCTTTATCAATCTTTTTATTAATTAAATAAAAGCATATATAGATAAACAAGAGGAGAATAATCTCAATGATCTTTTTCAATGACAATTCATATAAAGGTAAATAAACACTATCAAGATCATACATAGTATTAATCTAATAGTATATGATAAAGGAAAAGATAATTGATTCTCCTCTTATCCATGAAAGAAGAAAAAAGATAAAGAAACTTTTATAACTTCAAGATACAAAAAAACCCACTAAACAAAAAAGAGAGAAAAAAAAGAAAAAAGAAAAACTTTCTGGTCAAATCCAGCATTTCGAGAAGGTAACTGGAAGAGCCAGAAATTCCTCTTAAATCTTTTCCCGGTCACCTTGTACTGTATCTATCTTTTCTAGCTCCTGGTACCCCAACCCTGGTGAAAAAACTGAGTGCATCCATCCTATCTGTGCTTTTTATATACCTCTCAGTCTCCTATGCACTGAAGAATGAAGTCCTCGCCTGTCCAGCCTCTCTCTCAAGTCCTGGCAGTATCTTGACTCTTTATCTTGTTATTTCATGCTCTCATTTTTATTGCAATTTATTTATATTTGCATTTGCACAGCTTGTTGTTCATTGATCCTGTTTACAGTTACTGCTCTATAGATTTGCTAAGTGTGTCTGAAGGAAAAAGAATCTGAGGGCTGTATCTGGTGACATGCATGTACTCTGATAATAAAACTTGCTTTGAACTTTGAGCAATTTGTAAATCTTTTCTGTTCTCTTTTCAGTTTAATAACATCGTTCCTATAGCAGGGCAACCAAAACTGAACTCGGCTCCAAGTTCAGCCTCTCCATCATCACGCAGAACAATACTGCGGCCTCCCAAATTTTATGCTCAATGACTTATGAAGGCCAGCATGCCTAAAGCTTTGTTCACTGCCCTGTCTACCTGTGACTCCTCTTTCAGTGAAACATCTGCTTGTACCCCAAGAACCAGAACCAGAATTATTATCACCGGCATGTGATGTGAAATTTGCTAAGACCCTCTTTTATCAGCGTTTCCCAGGCCTCTGTTGTCCGCTGTGAAAATCATACCTGGATCTGACTTTTCAAAATGGAACAACCCGTACTCACTCAAATGAAACGTCATTTGCTACTTCTCAGCCTGTTGATCAAGGAACCCTGTAGTTTTTGATGACTTTCTTCACCATCCACCATGCTACTTCTTTTAGTGTCATCTACAAACTCTATTCAACTACTTCTCAAAGTGGTACCTAACTATGAATGTCAACAAACCAGTAACTTCCATACTCTATCTGGAGAACTGACTAACTAAACTTAAACTTAATATCAAGCTAAATGAGAAACAGCTTGTGGTGAACTATGTGCCTGTCTGGACACGCCCCTGCTGACTGCTCCTGTGGCTCCTCCCACAGGCCCCTGTATAAAGGAGATCTGCGGCCTGATGCTCGGCCTCAGTCTCCAAGACATTGTATGATAGACACTCACTCCTGGTTCCTTCTTCCAGTCAATAAAAGCCGATATCTCGCCTTACGTCTCAGTGTGAGTTATTGATGGTGCATCACAGCTATCCAACGATCCACACCCAAAGTACTTAGGAGTCACACTAGATCAAACTCTCTCATATAAGATCCACCTTCAAAATCTTGCAAAGAAACTCAGACCCAGAATGGCCATGATCAGGAAGATAGCAGGAACCAAATAGAGTTTTTATTCACCTCTCCTTTCTGTTGAAATGATAGGTTGGATAACATTCAGGAACATAAGCCCGAGTTCAATAACTCTCTGGTAGTGCTCAACTGGGTGTAGAGTTGAGTCAGTGGTAACTACACATCACACCAAACCAGTTCTTCACAGCTGTAACCACAACCTTCCTTCCCTTGGCTTAGCCACTGTGGTTATGTGAGGTCTGGGGTTTTGCAGGCTGCTCCCAGCTCATCCTTGATGCAAGTGACGCACTTCACTGTGTGGGTTGCTATCTCAATGTCCACATGACAGTAGCAGCGGCACGGTGACGTAGCAGTTAGCACAACGCTTTACAGTACAGGTGACCCGGGTTCAATTCCTGTCTCTGCCTGTATGGAGATTGTGAGTTCTCCCTGTGACTGCGTGGGTTTCCTCTGGGTGCTCCAATTTCCTCCCACTGTCCAAACACCTACCTTTGGTAGGCTAATTGGTCATCAGAAATTGTCCCCTGATCAGGCTAGGATTAAATGGGGGGGGGTGGATTGCTGGGTGACATAGGTCAAAGGGCTGAAAGGGTCCGTTTCTCACTGTATCTCGAAGTGATTAAATAAATAAAGTGAATGCAGTGCAGGGGGGTCATACAAAAACCACCACAATGGCATTGCATTGGTAATAAATTCCTCTACATCTTCATTCCCTGACCGGCTTTCTCTGTGGCACTGATTGCAAGGATAAACTTGCTTTTGAATAGTACGGTGGCCTTGGGTTGTCTCAAAGCACTTTATGACTAATGATGTTCTTCAATGTGTCATCATCGTGGTAATATGGGAAATGGGGCAGCTAATTAATGGATAGCAACCACCTGCAAATAATAAATGATAATGAGTATTTGTGATGTTGATTGAGGAATAACTACGTATTTGCTAAGACACAAGGGATAACTCCTTTTATCTTCTGCAAAATAATGCCATGGGACCCCTTACATTCACCTGTGAGAGAGAGAGAGAGAGAGAGAGAGAGGCCAGCTGATACATCTCTCCAATAATGAAGCAAGCCCTCAGTACTGCACTGAATTGGTAGTCTAGATTTCTGTGCTCACATATAAAGCACAAGGTCTTAGAGCAGGACTTCACAAACTCTGCCTCAGAAACAAGACAGAACTGACACTGATAGATTCATTGAAATTTACAGCATGGGACATCGCTTCATCCACCGTGTCCATGTTTTCTATTTTCTCTCTGCTATGTCATCCCTATTCAATCTGCGTAACCATTTCATCACCTCTGCAAATTTTCCCTCCGTCTCCTGTTGTTTGAAGGAAAATAATCTCAGCCAAGCCAGTATCTCCTCAAAACTAATTTTCTAGGCCTGAAGTAGCCTCATGAATTTCCTCTGCGTCCCCTCTTAGGGAACTAGAACTGTCTGATCGGTTTCAATGGTCCGATGATGGCTCATGTCTTCCTCCCAAGCTTCATAGTAAATGGGCTAATCTTCGGATGTTCACCCATTTGCCCTTCAATGAGAGAGAGAGAATTGTTTTTCACGGAGGCATGTTTGATTGGCTTTAAGCAATAAAACAGGATACACTTTCTTGGGCCCTTCCCTTTGTCAGAGATTATGCTGGTCATTCTGTGGAATCAGTAAAAAGCTACTGGCCTGGTGGAGCTCCTGTCCCATGTTCTAGTCTAGAGGTATTCAGTGAACATGTTGAGAAACTCTAACACAAATAGATGGACAAAGCAAATTATGGACTACAGCTGAGTGCCAAACTTATAAAGATCAGAAGTTTCACCCATCTCGTGTGATCAAATTCTCTATTCAAACGAACACCCAAGATATTGGAGGAACTCAACAGATCAGGCATAATCTTTGGAAAGGAATGAAGAGCCAACTGTCTGTTTCTGTCCATATATGTCACTTGATCTGCTGATTTCCTCCAGCATTTTGTGTTTGTCACTCTGGATTTCCAACATCTGGAGAATCTCTTAATTTCTCAGTTGAATTACACTTCCTTTAGATTTAGGGTTAATCCTGAGCTGTGTGTTTGTTCCTTTACAATGACTCACCTGGAATGATACAGATATACTGCATGCTCTTAACGAACCAAAATTATCTATACTCTTGCAGAAATCAATACCAATTTCCTTTGTTCACCATGTTAAGTTAGAAAACAACAGCTTTTCTCATACATGTACCTTCTGCGAACCTTATCTATAAATTTATTATTAAGTATGCATTCTACCATGGTGTCGACTGCTGCAGGTTCCTCCGTACTGGAGTGAATACCCAATATTGAGCAATCTGAATGAGAACCCAATAGATACAGGGAATGAATATCAACTCAGAACTAGGGTGTGAAGAGCAATCCTCTCTGTCCTTAATAACTGGGCCTCTAGTTGATGTAGTCCCAAGCAGTGGATTTCAATTACTGGGAGTACTGGTGAGATGTTCTTTGTAGAGCTTTCTTTGGGAGAATTTCAGGGAATTATTTTTCTTTATTTGCAAATAAATTCTGTATATGAATCATTCACCATTTATCTTTATAGGAGTCTAAAATCAAAATACCGAGTGATCAGGGTTTTGCTGCTAGGTACTTTCTGTAATATATATCTAATGTAGGAAAGGGCATGACTCACCACTTGTAGAGATGATACCAGTCAACAAAGGGACGGAAATCAGATTGCAGCGAAAAATCAACCAAAGCCCCACTGGTTCTTTTGACCATTAGATACCATTGAATGACTAATGACATGAATAAGTTTGAAATTATATTGATAATGACTGTGAGTAGATTATAATACTCACGCATTCATTTAAAATTTTATATTGTTAGATTGAGTCATGGCCTCTGGAGTGCAGGAAACCTGCACATAATAATCTTTGAAAAAAACAGCAAATGATTGTTTTCCTACCAGTACACTAGCTGCAAATTCATCCAGTTGAACGCTGGAGTATGCGCTTGTCCCTCAAGAAAGCAGCCAGACCTAAACTGTACCAAGAGGAACAATAGTCTATAGATTAGTACGTTCTCCTAATCTATTATACATCTACAGTATATGGATTTCCAATCCATCTAAGTATTGATGTATACTATTTATAATATTTATACTTGTGCACTTGGAATGCTACAGTGACACTGTAATTTCCTTTGAGATCAATAAAGGATTGATCTATCTATAAGGTATCTTCAGCTGTCAGTATTTTTCCATTGCCTCTTAGTTTGGTGTTATTTGTGAATTTGAAGAGTTTTTCTTTGTTTTCTTTGTGTTTCTTTTAGACAATGACATCACCACACATTTCAAGAAAGTGGCACTCAGCATATTTCTACTCGTCTGCATCACTGTTTGCTTTCGAGTATTTAGTCTGGATGAATGTGTGAGATGTCCTTGTGGTCTAATCGCGTGAGCAAGAAAACAAGAAGTAGTGGAATCCACTACTTTCTTCATTTCGACCTCTTTAAACAGGCCATTATATTGCTCTGCCATTTTATCAAAATCACTGTTAACTTCCACGCTGCTCTCAAATTCACTTGGACCATTTCTGATACTACTCTCCCTCTTCTTGATCTTTTTCTCCATCTCAGAGACAAACTATCCACTAACATTTACTATAAACCCACTGACTGCCACCTCCACACCCTGTCTCTTAAAAGGATGCTATCCCTTTTCCTCTGCATCTGATCTCAAGGTGAGGCTTTCTATTCCAGTACTCCTGAAATGTCCTCCTCTTTCAGGAAAGTTTCCCTTTGATGTTGGTTGAGAGAGCCTTCTCTTTCCCTCTGTTTCTCTCATCCCATCTCCTTCCAGACAGAGCTTCCCCTGATCTCTACTCTTACCCTACTGGCTTCTGTACCCAGCACAGTATCTGCCAGCTGCAACTAGGTCCCACCAGCCCCCAGCATCCCCTCCCCATCCTTTCCTGTCTTCTGCAGGGACCACTTCCCCTGTGCATCCTTAGTCAACTCATTCCCCCCCCCCACCCCTTCCTGACCCCTGGAACTTTCACCTCGACCTGGAGACTGTGTAAAACTGCCTTTGCACTTCCGTCCTCGGCACTATCCAGGGACTTAGACACACCTCATCTCACTCATCTGCTGAGCTTGGAGCTTATAATATTGCCTTCTCTGTATTGGCAAAACCAAATACTGACCAAGTGACCAATTTGCAGAGTACAATGGGCATTCACAGTTACTAGTTGCCATTTCAACTTCCCTCTTCACCTCCTCACTGGCATTCCATTCCTGGCCTTCTCCACTGCCAAGGTGAGGGGCAATGCAGATTAGAGGAAAAAATCCTCATTTATTCTGCCTGTGTAGACAATGGTAGGATCATCATTTTTCCAATTTCGGGAACCCTTACCTCCTGCAAAACCTCCCCCAACCCTTCTCTCTCTATGCAATCTATTTCCAATCCTCCCTGTTTTGCCCCATAGGTCCTCATCACCTATTTTCATCCTGTTTACCCTCCTGGTTCCATCCACCTACCACTCAAATGACTTCCACCTCCCCCCATCTGCCCTTTATGTCTCCTAATGGTTCCCATCATTGCCTTCCTCACCTATCCCATTCAGAAATGGCATACTTTGTGTTTCTGCCTATCACACTCCAGCTGTTGTCTCCACCTTCAACTACCTGCTTTATTTTGTCTGCCTCCATCCAATATCCACTTGCCTCTATCTCCCAGCTCCACCCCCTCCCTTACCAGGCCCCACCTGGCCATCATCTCTCCTCAGTGCACCAATCATCCACTGGTCCCTATCTGACCACTCCCTCTCTCCACTTTACAGCGACTCTCTTCCTGTTCCGCTCAGTTCTGATACAGTGCTTGGCCTGAAATGTTGACAAATCGTTTCTCACCCCACACTCGCCACATGCTGCTCAGCCCACTGAGTTTCTCCAGCAGATGGTTGGTTGCTCCAGATTCTAACGGCTGCAGTCTCCTGTGTCCTCTCAATCATCTATTGCTTGACTGAGTTCTGAGAGAGGTGGCTGGACGTCTTATTCTAATAGGGCAGGATAGTTACAAGTTGCCCCCTCAGCCAGACCACTGGGCAGTCAAAAGACTTAAGCTCAGGTTCAAGCTGCAGCCAATCTGTTCCCCTGGACTCAGTATGTCAGGAATGGGACCCAAGGTTTCAAAAGTGACAGAGACAGGCCTCAGACATCAGTGGGTTCTTTGTCTCTGCAGACTGTCCTTGTGTTAACCTTCACTCTGCCCTGACTCGTAGATTTCCTTTTCCCTTTTGCTAAACAGTTGTCAGAGCAACATTGTCAGTTAATCTCCAATATTCCAACTGGGGATCTTTAAAGATTCTCGAAGGACTTGATGAAGTTTCAGCTGATTAATTAGTGCAGCTCAGAATGCTCTCCTGTGAGAGTCCCGGAGCAGCTGCCACATAGACCAATCTCTCTTTTCCCCCTGTTGTTATTTGCTTCCACTTCCTCGCACTCCTTTTTACTGGAGTGCTCTGCCCCTCTCACTACTCCCTCGACTTCCCTGCTTCTGATTTCCCTGAAGGGAAACGGAGCAGAAACCAGACCAGTCTGGAGTGCTGCTGGCACAATTCCTGCCTTTGTCTGGCGCCACCTTGCTTATCTTGGGAAAACAATACTGAATGAGAAAATAAGATATAGATGTCAGCACAATTACTGAGCCACCCCTGTGGCACAGGAGTAAACACTATCTACTGACAGGAGGTAGTTTTGAAATGAAAAATGGGAAATAATGAAAAAGAACAGAATGGATCTCCTGATTTTAATTCTTGTTATAAAGAAAATAGAAGTGAAAAGTGTGATATGTTCAAAGGAAAATTAAGTAGACAGTGGTCATTTTATGTTACCTGACTTTGGGTTTGGGAGGTGATGTGCCAACAGAACAATAAAGTTGAAACCACATAGATTCCAGATTTCACACTTCGGATTCATACAGCAACATTTGGTGTTTTTCAGTGCGTATCACATCTGGAGATCCATGTTCAATGCACACTGATTCACTCTATCTCAAATCAAGAATCAGCTTTAGTCACCATCTACATACATCTGCATGTATAAGAATTTGATGGTCAGGGCGTGACCTGTAACAAAAAAAAACTCCAACAATGATAAAGAATAGAGAATTACATAAAAATAAAGTCAGATGTTAAAGAATGGATATGGAATAAAATGTGCATTAATGCATAAACACTGCCATGTATTTACAATGTAAACAGTATCACTAAAGTTATTTAAATTGTCCAGTGCAATGCAGTCATGTGAATAATAGATAGAGGGGGTAGGGGGCTAATTAGAAAGTTTCGATGCTTCGAATGAGCATCCACAGTGATCAGGAACATGGAGTCCATGAATGGCTCATCAAAGCCAATGTGTACTCTTTACCATGATGACGATGGCCACTCCCACTGGTGTAACGGTGCCTGTGGGGTGCAATTTGAACTTTGTGATATCCCGAACATCTTCTGGCCGAGTCTTCAATCTGTTTATCTACACCTGGCCACCACGCGTAGCTCCGGGCGAAACTCTTCTCCAAACACTGACCCACTCACAATGGCCACTTCAAAAATGGCTGCTCCACTTGTGTTTGCATTATTTTTATTTGCCCTTTCTTTGATTCCGCTCAGTGATTGGTCACAGCACAACTCCCAGAAACTGGCTTTTTTAATCTTAAGTGTGGACCTAATTGAAAGGGTAGCTCTCTTCAAGTACTCTCGCTTGGTGACTGGTTGCTGTCCAACTCCAAAAAGCCCACGATAACTGTACTGACCACAATGCCAAATTAAACTATCCCATCTGCATGCACATGAACCATAGAAAGGGTACAGAGGAGACTTACAAGGATGTTGCCTGGATTGGGGAGCATCTCTTATGAGAATAGTTTGAGTGAACTCGGCCTTTTCTCCTTGAAACAATGGAGGGTGAGAGGTGACCTGATAGAGGTGTATAAGATGATGAGAGGCATTGATCATGTGGATAGTCAGAGGCTTTTTCCCAGGGTTGAAATGGTTAACATGAGCGGGCAGAATGTTAAGGTGCTTGGAAGTAGGTACAGAGGAGATGTCAGGTAAGTTTTTTACGCAGAGAGTGGTGAGTGCGTGGAATGGGCTGCTGGCAGCGGTGGTGGAGGCGGATACAATAGGGTCTATTAAGAGACTCGTGAATAGGTCCATGGAGCTTAGGAAAATAAAGGGTAACCCTAGGTAATTTCTAAGGTAGAGACATGTTTGGCACAGCATTGTGGGCCAAAGGGCCTGAATTGTGCTGTAGGGTTTCTATGTTTTCCATGTTTCTATGTTGACAGTACCCAGCTGTCCTTCATGCAGAATTTCTGACACTCTTGTGCGCAGTTTAAAGGGAACCACAACATGAGATCCACACATCAGTGCTCTTCGACATACCCCATCCCACTTTCACTCTGCCTCCTCTTCCAACTGCCTATCACCTCTCTCTTGATTCTGCCTTCTTCTACTACCCATAGTGCTTTCCCCTTACATTCCTTCTTCACCTCTCCTGCCTATCCCCTCCCTGCTTCCCCTCCCCCACCACTTGATCTTTCTTCTGATTGGTTTTTCACCTGGCGCCTTCCACCCTCCCCCCACCTTCTTTATAGGGCCCCGCCCTCTCTTTCTTCAGTCCTGACAAAGGGTTTCGGCCCAAAACTTTGACTGCTCATTTCCACGGATGCTGCCCGACCTGCTGAGTTCTTCCAGCTTGTTTGTACGTGTTAATGATTATACTGGGACTGTCTCTTGTGAACGTTGATTGTGAGATACTTCCTGCTTGACTCCTCAATCTCCATTTGCAGATAGGCTTGTAACAAGTCAATCTTTGAAAACTTCTCCCTGCCTGTCAAAGAAACAAAGCTGCCTTCTGTTTGTGGCAGGGATACTGCACAGTATGTAGCACCGGGTTGACGCTCTCCTGGAAATCTGCACATATGCAAATTGCTCCGGCCTTCCCTTTCTTGATCACCAGGGCAATGGGTGTGGCCCAATCACTCCACCCAATCTTAGGGAGAATTCCAGATGCCTCCAAGCCCTGCAGTTTAGCATCCACTTTAGGACATAGAGCGTAAGGCTCTAGATGTGCTTTATGGAATCTTGGTGTTGCTGCTTCAGTCAATTCAATTCTGTCCTTCGTGCCTTTGAGTTTACCAATCCCTTTCTCAAACAGATTCTCAAACACGTTCTCATTAGCATTAAGTAACTGTGCCAGTCTCTGTTCAGGCTGCCATTGCCTGTTGATGTCACACTGAAAGCTTTGATAGAGTGCCAGTCCAGTTGGATTTTTCTCAACCATTCACATCCAAAAAATGCTGACCCTCCATGTTTCAATACATAAAGCTCTAACCATTGTCTTTGGCCTCCATACATCACAATTACTTTCAGTTTGCCTTTGGAAGACAGTTTCTACCTTGTGTAAGTCTTTATCATCACTGAGGTCCTCTTTAATTGTGGCTTAGAATATAGTCTGTTGTAGTTAGTCTCTGAAATTATAGACAAAGCTGACCCTGTATCCACTTCCAATTTCAGTTTTGCACCAGACACATCTGTTGTGATCCAGATGATTTTGTGATCTGCTTCAGTAACACTATGCAATTCCAGACATGACAGCTCACCTTTGTCAGATTCTGTGTTGTCTGATTCTGTTTCACATTTCGCACCATATGCACTTGCTTAGTTTTGAGTTTGAAACTTTTCATTCGGTGTTGCTTTTCTCTTTGCTTGTGCTTTCTGTCTGACTTACACACTCTCTAGGTGACCTTGTCTGTGACACTTTCTGCAGACTTTCTTTGAACCACCAGTCATTTGCATCATGGGAGGATTTGCCACATCAGTAACATTTTTGACTTTTTGCATCTTTCAGGGACATTTTGTGCATTTCACATTTTAATCTCATTTTCTATAGTTCTGTTGCATCCTTTGCTGCAGTCTGTAACAATATTGCAATGATCAATGCCTGTCTCTTTCTGACAGTAGCCTCTTTTGAGTGCTTTGACTATGCATGCCACATATAAGCCTATCCCTTAATGCATCAGAAAATCCGTCTCTAAAGGCACAGTACTGGGAAAGTTTGTGAACTTCTGCAATGTACTCAGAAATGCTTTCATCCTTTGACAGGTTCGTTTTATAAAATCTAAAGCTCTCAGCTATTACCAGTGGTTTAGGACTTAAATGATTTTGTAAAATTATAATAATTTCATTGATCATCTTGCTTGCTGGATTTTCAGGAGTTACCAAGTTGCGTAAGGGACTGTATGTCCTTGAACACAGTAAGCTAAGGAGTGTAGGGGCTTTGTTTTACTCCTTCATGTTGTTCGTGTTACAATACACTTCCACCCTTTTGATGTACTACTCCTAGTCTTCATTAGCACTGTCAAATTTATCAACTTTCCTGACTGAAGCTGTTGCCACATTATTTTCACTTTAAGTTTTGCTGGTTGCATGTCTATCACTGTACTAATGCATCTCTTCATTAGTGTCCATGAGGGCTTCTGCACTGTTTAATTCTTTCCTTACACTGTTTCATCCCATAACTGTCGGTGCAGTTTGTGATATTCAGGTACTCATCACCAATTTGCTGTATCTTTGCAACTTTTCTATCCCATGGTCCAACTGAGATATGGCTGCTGCACTCTAAGCACCTGCAGGTAGAGACTCAGGTTTTGCCTGAGCTATTACGTCATCATAACTTTCTCCTTTATTGATTGCAGCACTTGAAGTTGGACTTAAACAATAGGGGATTGACCGTGGTCATAACAAAAATGGTGGAAGCAGACCAAACGAGAAAGAAATGTAGACAGTGTGGAGTATCTGAAATATGGATTTATACCAGCAGCCAACAACCAACTGCAGCCACTTCAAAACATGTAAGCGAGCTTTTCTCAACAAAACAGTGACTGTATACATGCTCTATATCACATTTTGTTGCTCATTGCTTGATATGGAAAACCACATATAATTATGGAAGAACTGATACTGCCAACAGTAAGGGAGGTTCTGAGTGCGGCTTTGCATAAGTCACCAGACCAAATAATGAAAGTGATTCCACTCAACAGCAACTCTGTTCAAAACTGAATAGATGAAATGTCTGAGAATATAGAAGACACACTATGCAACATACTTTGGACAACAGAATTTGATCTGCAGTTGGATGAGTCAAAATTTCCAGGCAACAAATCTTAGCTTCTTGGTTATGTTTACTTCATAAAAAATAAAAGCATATTTTAAGAGCTGTTATTCGCAAGGATACTAGAAACAGATAAGAAGAGGGAGTCGATATTTCAGCTTGTCAAGCAATTTTTCAAAAAGAAGGATATTCTGCTGACCAACATTTTTGCTTGTACAACAGATGGGACACCATCGAGGATAGGATACCATTATTACTTTCTTGAGAAAAGCATATTTACCATTCACTGTGTAGTTCACTGGGGATGAGGCTTGGGAGCCAAGAGTGCAGTGACTCAAAATAATTTGGGAACCACTGGTCTGAATGAACTAGTGATTTTCTAATCTCCTGAAGAATTTAATGAACTTGGCTCTCAGGAATGCAGGTCCGGCACCTTGAAGATGAAGGTCGGCCATCGCCGGGGCTGGCTTCAAACCAGATGAAAGCATTGAGGCCTGAGAGTGGAAAATTAACCAGTGCTTTAGCCCAGTACTCACCACCAATTAATGCGTTGGAGCAGATTAAATCACTGAGGCCCAAGAGTGGAATATGAATTTGACTGCACTTTTGGAAACTCTGCAGCTCAAGTTTACCTATTATTTGTTTATCTTTTTTTTAAATGATTTGCTCAATTTGACCTCTTTTGCACATTGGATATTTGTCAGTCACAAGCAAGAGAAAATAATCTGCAGATGCTGGAAATCCAAGCAACACACACACACAGAATGGTGGAGGAAGTCAGCAGGCCAGGTATAATCAGTGTTTTGGGCTGAGACCCTTCATCAAAACAGGAGAAAAAAAAACTGAGGAATCAGAATTAGAAGGTGAGGGGAGTGGAGGAAAAAGCACGAGGTGATAGGTAAAACTGGGGGGGGGGAGTGGTGATGTAAAGAACTACAAAGTTGGAGAAAGAGATACAGGTTTGGAGAAGGAGAAATCTGATAGGAGAAGACAGAAAGCCATGGAAAAAGAAAGTGGGGGAGCACCACTTTCTTGCACTATACTGCTACAACAAAACAGCAAGTTTCATGACATATGACAGTGATAGTATGTCTGTATCTTCATCGTGGAGGTGACCATATTGAAACACTAGAATGAGTGGAAAGCAAGTAAAAGCCTGCTTCACTTTAAAGAACTATCTGGATTCTTGGAAGATGGGAAGGGAAGAGGGGGAAAAATGGAATAGCATTTCCTGCGGCTCCTTGCAGAAGTGTCATAACAAAAGAAGTGACTGGCGGGCACGAAAGAGTTGAATACGGAATTACAAAAGGCTGAAGAGGGAAGGGAGAGGAAAGGAAAATGCACCAGGAAGTGAAATCTGATTGAAGCTGGTCAACAAGTAGAGGCTGAGTGATGCTGTATACTAAATGTGAAGCTTAGCAGGCTGGCAATAGGGGAGAAGGGGAATGGTATCTTTGCTCTATCCAGGAGGAAAAGAGGTGGGAGCAGAGGCGTTGGAAGTAGATAAGCTGTGTTGAGGGTTCCATCAACTATGCTATAAGGGAAGACATGGCTAAGGAAGAAGACATCTCAGAGGCTTCTAGGTGCAAAGTCTAATTACTGGAGTAATTATGAAGCAGGCAGAGCAACTGTCAGATTGTAATGGAGTGATCTTTGTCCCCATTGTTTTTGTTCCAATGACAATACTTTCCTCATAACAGCCTCTGGGGTCATTAACTCCCAAACAATGGCTTGCCCTAGACTGCACACTTCATCTATTTCCCCACACCTCCTCTAATTTAAAATTAACCTGTTTTCTTACTATTCACGTTCCAGCGAGTGGTCTTTGAGCTGAATCGCCACCTCTGCTTCTCTTCCCTTGACCTGCTGAGCGTTGCAAGAACTTTCTGTTCTTACTTCCGGTTTCCAGGGTCTGTGGCCGTCCTTCACGGAGGCGGTGCGAGGGTGGAGAAGGGCCAGTAGGAGTGCGAGTGGTGGGCAGAGCCGAGGAAGTGGTAAGAAGAAGCAGGGACAAGGCGGAGGGGGTGAAGAGATAGGGGGAGAGGGGTGAGAAGGCAATGGGGGAGAAAGGAACAGGAGTTCTGGCTGCATTCAGTGACTCACTCTGAGTGCATGCTTCGATTCCAGTGTGGGTGAGGCTGCCTCTTCGACGCAGTTCCTCCTGTACCTCCCCACTTCTGTCATTTGTATCTTCACCGCCCTTCCTCTCTCCTCTCTCCGAACTCTCACATGTTTCTCCCCAGTGGGTGTGGGCGGTGCAGAGGCTGAGGCCCATTCCTAGCATGGCTGAGGGTGTATCTTTCTCTGCACTCCTAGGCTTCAGATTAGGGAGGCATCGGGGTTGGGGAGGTGGGGGGTGATGTCGGTAGAAGTCTGTGTGTAGTCCACTCACTATGAACCCCCATTCCCAGTGGGTCCCTGCAGCACATGCAGCTCCAGCTGTTATGTATTTGATATTTCAGTAATATTGTAAATATTTGTTTGCTTACACCTGCTTTATTGTTTACATAATTCATTACGGATTATATGTAAAAGTATGTGAATGGCATACGTCATTATGCCACCAAGTCATTTGTGCACACTTTATTAAAATAAAAATGAAGCATACATGAGTTATCCCAGCTCCGTGTTTTTTTTTCAATTAGTTTTGTGCTTTGGTGTTACAAAACAGAAGTGGCAGCACCCGGTCTGCAGTAATGAGCCTGAGAAAGTGAGGAACTCTGAGACACAGCAGGTGTACTGCTGCAGTGTCACAGGCACACACTGTTCATGACTGGATACTGTACATAGCATTCACTGATTACAGTCCTTGCCCACTACTAATGACTTGTGTGCCCAGGCATTGCCATGAACCTGGAGAACCCAGAGAGACTGTGCAGAAGCAGGCTGTGTTCACAATGTGCCCAATCCTGTTATAGATAAAATCCTTTTGCATTAAACATTAAGATGTGGCATTAGGCAGTTTCTAATTCTTCCCAGTTGTAGTGAAAGGTCATTGCCCTAAACCTTTCACACTCTGTTCATAGATTTTTCAGGCCAGCTGAGTAGTTCCAGCCTCTTTTCTGTCCTTTGTATGCCCTTGCTGAATCAGAACAAAGTTACCACATCCCTACTTTCTCAATGACTTCCATCCCAATAATTTGGAGAACCAACTCCCTGTGCAATGGCACAAAAAACCTAACTAGAAAAGTGGCCCATCCTGTTACCGACGGGGGATATCAAAGAGCGTTTTAAATTAAAGGAAGACCCTTATAAAGTTGACAAAAATAGCTGTAGGCTAAACAGGAATAATTAAAAAGGTAGGCACAAATATGAAAGTAAACTAACAAGAAACACAAAAATGTACAGTACTGTGCAAAAGCATTGGCACACATATATAATTAGGGTGTTTAAGACTTTTGCACAGTACTATAGTAATTTTATGTACTTCACTCTACTGCTGCACCCCAAAAAACTAATTATGTGAGTGGTGATAAATCTGATTCTGATATGGGTCTCTATTGAGAGTGGTAAAGGGACTGGGAGAGGGGAGTCATGGTTGGGACAAAGAGAAGGGAGAAGATAGGGAACAGGAAGCACTAAACCAGACATTTTGTAATGATCAGTAAACCAATTGTGTGGAACCATTGAAGGAGTGCCGGGGCTAAGAGGGTCTGAAACCGTGCCACCCCCTGCTCCTGGCACTCCTTCTCTGCCACCTATCCCACAACCCTCCTGCGGCGCTCCACCCCTCACCATTCCCAACATCCTTTGCTCTGGCCACATTTACAAACTCACTTTCTGCTCCACATCAACAAATACAGTACAGCGCAAAAGTCTTAGGATTGCACAGTATGGCACTGTAAGAGCGTATATTGGTATTCATAAATTAAGGACTTCAGGAAGGTGATTATGGGCCCCTTGCAGCTGGAGATGGGTTAATTTATTATTGGGAAGATAAAGAAATGGCAGAGAAATTAAATAGTTTTATTTTTGTCTGTCTCTATAGAAAAAGACATAAAAACCACTGCCAGATATTCTGAGGAACCAATGTTTAGTGAGGAACATGGAACTGAAGGAAATAAATATTAGTAAAATAATAGTACTGAGATTAAAGTGTGATACATCTCAAGATTTATATCTCGGAATTTTAACGTGAGTGGCCGTAGAGATAGTGGATATTTTAGTTATGAGCTTACAAAATTCTGCAGATTCTGGAATTATTTTTGTTGATTGGAGGCTAAAAGTGCATTAATTGAGAGTTAGCCCTTTGTATTCTTTTTACAAGTTGGATAACTCAAAAGTAGGTAGCGTTGAGAGCAGCAAGGCAATGTGTAGGAGCTTTGAAGAGATGTAGACAAGGTGAATGACTGGCAGAGAAAATAACAGATGAAGGATAAAGTGGAAAATGTAAAGTTATGTTAATAAAAAGAGAAAAAAAACAGGGTGTTTCTTAAATAAGAGGAAGTAATGCTTATGTTCAAAGTGACACAGGTGTCTTTGTACAAAAATCGTGGAGTCCAACATACAGGTGCAGCAAGCCACTAGGAGTGTAAATGGTATGTCAGCCTTTATTATATGAAGATGTCCTAATGCATTGACAAGGCTGAATCTGAGTACTGTGGATAGTTTTGGTTATTTTTATGTTGAAAGGTTATTCTCGCCATTAAGGAAGAGCAGTAGAGCTTCAATAGATTAGCTGTAGGCTTAATATCTGAGAAGACCAGACATAGTTCTGGATTTGGACTGTTATCTAAGTTTAGAAGACTGAAGGATGATCTTACTGAATTATGCAGAATTCTTACAGGGCTCAAATAACTGGATGCAGGGAGGATGTTTCACCAGGCCAAAGAGTCCAGAATCAAAGAATCTGTTTCAGAATAAGGTGCAGGCCATTTAGCACTGAGAATGAAGCAGGCTGGGCTCCTCCTACATCGAATTCTCTCTCCCAGAATCCATAGAAGCTGGATCATTGAATTCATTTAAAATAAAGATCTAATGATTTTGGAATAATAATTGAACATGAGGATAGGGCAGGAAAATATATGATCAGCTGTGATCATGATAAGTTGCAGAGCAAGCTGTAAGGGCCAGATGGCCTACTTCTGTTCCTACTTCCTACGTAATGGTTTGGTTATCTGACTTTGACTGACCAAAGATTTGTGTGGGTTGTGGGCTGATTGTTGCACATAGCCTTTCAGAAAGAGGAGCTCTTTTGAGCCGTAGAGAATGAAATGAGGCACCCTGATTACCAGCATATATTGCTGGTAATAGGTCTAATTATATCCCTCTCTGCTCTTTGATTCAATGACAATTCAGTTGCACACTCACCCCTCTGTTCTGGAGCAGGAAATATCTCCTCCTAGATTCTATGGGGTTATTTACTCCACAGATTTTAGTGCAGATTGTATAAAACTAAGAATTAACATGTCTTATTTTCATCCTTGTTGTCTCCAAAGACTTAATTAAAATTAGGGCCTTTAAAAATATCTAAGACTGAAACTATAATTTTCAAAATGATTCAACAGCAAATTATAAGCTTTAAAGCCTACCAGATAAATGATTTATATTCCTCCTAATTATCAAATGCTAAGTAACACATAATATTTGGTAATGCTTTCATCAGTTATACCATCTTAATTATTGGAAATGAATCTAAATTATAATTGATTAATTTACTATTTGCATCTTCAGATTCAGTTTTGGCAAAAGCATATAAGAGGTCCTTCACTTCCAACATACACACATTTTGAACAGCTTTGGGTGGGGGCAGCAGTGATCAATAATCATCAAGCATGATGAAGTGCACATATTTACACTTAGAATTTGCATATATGCTTAGTATGCCCCACAGACGCATTATTTCCGAACATGACGTATGTGTATAAAATGATTAAACAAAGGAAAAGTAAATAGCATAACAACAAAAAATGACAAAAAGATGATCAGAAGTTAATAAAGATCGTTTATGGACTGAGACAGGAAGGTCTCAGGTGGGCAGCATGGACCCATTGGGCTGAAGGGCCTGTTTTTATGCTGTATAACTCTTTGAGTTAACTGGATAATGAGAAAATGGCATAGCAACAATTTTGTTCCTGTCTTCATGGAAATAGATGCTGAAACCCACAAAGAAACACAGTAACTCAAAGAATTTAGCAATTGTTTAAAATAATAATATTCGTGAACTAATGGGTTAATTAAGTCCCAGGACCTGATGACTAGCATCTTAAGTTTTAAAAGGAGTGCCTTTGTGTGTCATTTTCCAAATTCCTAAAGATTCTGGGACAGTTCTACAGATATATGAAACGTAGCAAATGTAGCCTTCTATTTTACAAAGAAGGGAAAGAGGAAACAAGGAAGAACGATAATATATAAGTTATTGAAAAAACATCAGATATCAATGATTCCTTTATTTCTGCAACTGGCTCACCAAAAGAAGGGAATAGCTTGTGTTTGCCTTAAGGTATCTGATAGCTACTTACAGGAAAATAAAAAAATGTTGAAGAAGTAAATCGTTAAAGTTATTGAGCTTGTTTTAATATAAATGTTGGAAGTAATTTATTTCTGCATTCCATACCTTTAGTTAGTGTTTTTTCAGTTTAGACTTTGGAACATCAATTATTTTCCATCCTTTAAATTCAACAGCATGTTTATTTATAAGAGGTCAGCGTTTCTTTAAAAACTCAGTGTACCATGTGGTGGAATTTGGATATGTTATTGTACCAGCCATAGCTGTTAGTTGGAAGCGGATTGCCTACATTAAAAGATGCTTTGCTGGTAGGCTTTCCTCTGTTACTTGTTTTAGGTAGTAGCCACAGCAAAGAGCTTGCTAGATACTCTGCTAATACTGAGCTTCCTACTCAGCACTTACTAGCTACCCTGGCAACGGCAGGACGTAAAGTCCTACAATCTATTAGTAAGAAAGTAATAACAAGCTGCTTAGAAAATGATGATTAATAATCAATACAGATTTATAAAGGGGAGATGTTTGACAAACTTGAAATTGTTTTGAGATTATGACTTGCAAAATAAGTAAAGTCACATCAGTTGACCTGTACTGAATTTTAAGTAGACATGCCTCAAAAAGTGTTAGTAAACCAAAGTGAAACAAGATTCAGATAATAACAATCTAATGGTAATATATAAATAGCTTGAAAATATTAAATAGCAATGTTTCCATTATATGTGTAATTGGCTCATCCAAAACATGAAATGCCATATATTGGAATAAGGTAGAAGGTAAGTATGTTGGGTGTAATGTAATCCATACACTCAGTTAATGTTTAGAATTCAATGATTTTTTTTCATCCTTACAGATTCTACAGAATGTTGTGCAAATATAAGAGGTTAATATTTCTTTAGGAACTCAATATGCCACGTAGTGGAACATGTCAGGAGTTTGGTGTAATGGAATATACCATAAGTGGTTGTACCAGTCATTGCTGCTGGAAGTTGATTACCTCCATTAAAAGATGTTTTGCTGGTAGATTTCCCTCTGTTACTGGTTCTAATCAGCAGCTACACCAACGAGTTTGCTGATACTGAGTTAGTGCTGAGCTTGCTACTTGAGGGAGGAGCCTGTCAATCAGTGTGAAGTGACAGCGAGCAGTTTCCTAGGTAATGCAGTGGAAATGACAAGTATGATTAGTCTCAGTCAAAAGGTTGAGAGGGAAAGAGAAAAGTTCCAGTGTGTAGAGGGGTTCAGACTGGAAGTCGAGTTGCAGCATTGTGAAAGCAGAGATACAACGATGTAGTCTTGAGGCACAGTCAAAGTAGAAGCTGCTTTAATTGTCCAGCACTTTTTCACTTGTCTTATAACAAGAAGTTCAACATTCAAAGTAAAATTTATTATCAGAGTACATACTGTACATGTCACCTCATATAATCCTGAGATTCTTTTCCCTGCAGGCATACTGTGGTAAACTACATGTGCCTGTCTGGACACGCCCCCTGCTGACTGCTCCTGTGGCTCCTCCCACAGACCCCTGTATAAAGGCGATCAAGGCCTGAGCCCAGCCTCTCAGTCTCCAGGATGTAGTATGGTGGTCACTCACTGCTTGTTCCTTCTTCCAGTCGATAAAAGCCGCTATCTCGCCTTCACGTCTCAGAGTGAGTTATTGATGGTGCATCACATACTCAGCCAACTTATAGAATAGTGACTGTAAGCAGGATCAATGAAAGAGCAAGAGCATAGAAGAAACAAAAGTGGGCAAATGCAAATATAAATAAATAGCAATAAATTACGAGAGCATGAAAGAACAAGATAAAGAGTCCTTAAAGAGAGATTATTAGCGGTGGGAACATTTCAATAGGTGAGTGTAGTTATCCACTTCTGTTCAAGAGCTTGATGGCTGAGGGGAGGTAATTGTTCTTGAACCTGGTGGTGTGAGTCCTGAGGCACTTGCACCTTCTACCTGAAGGAAGCAGTGAGAAAAGCGAATGGCCTAGGAGGTGAGGATCTTTGATAATGGATGCTGCTTTTTTACAACAGCGTTTCATGTAGATGTGCTCAATAATGCCTTTACCTGTGATGTACTGGGCTGAATCCATTACCTTTTGTAGGATTTTCCACTCAAAGGCATTAGTGTTCCTGTACTAGGCCAGTCAGTACATTTTCCTCTACACATCTTTAGAAGTTTGTCAATGTTTTTCATGTTATGCCAGATCTCCACAGACTCCTAAGGAAGTAGAGGTGCTGTCATGCTTTTTTTGGAATTACATTTATATACAGGTCCTTTAATACTGACATCCAGGAATTTAAAACTACTGATCCTCTCCACCTCTGATTCTCCGATGAGTACTGGCTCATGGACCTCTGGTTTCCCTCTCCTGAAGTCTACAATCAGTTTTTTGGTCTTACCGACATTGAATGAGAGGTTTTGTTATGGCATCACTCAGCCAAAACTTTAATCTCTCCTCTATGCTAATTCATCACCACAGTCCAGAAAAGTGGTGTCACCAGGAAACTTGCATATGGTGTTGGAACTCTACTTAGCCACACAGCCATAGGTGTAAATCAGAGCAGGGGGCTAAGCACATTGCCCTGTGGTGCACCTGCGCTAATGGAGATTGTAGAGGAGATGTTTTTGCCAATCTGAACAGACTGGGGTCTGGAAGTAAGAAAATCCAAGATCCAACGGCACAAGGGGGTACTAAGGCCCAGATCTAGGGAGTTTACTGATTCGTTTTGAGGGGGTTGATGGTAAGCAACGATTAATGAGAATGGATCGATCATAAGTGTGTTTATTTTACTTGCTGCAATGGAACCATCATCGCACAAAAGCTGATGATAGCTTTGAAAAAGAAATCAGACAGCATAGTCATTCCTTTATACCCAAGTGTTAGCGACTGAACATCAGTTGAATGCCAGGGTGCATTCTGTTCACCTACTTATTCAGTGTGCTTGGTATTCTTCCAGTAACGCATCTGTTTGTCTTTATGCAGTTTGTCATATGCTTAAGGTCCATCGGCATAATGTTGTATGAACACTATTAGCAAAGCACTCTGGTACAACACAGTTTCCATTTTATTGCAGACAAAAACGCCATTTTGTTACTACAAGTACGCATTCTCTCTTTTTTTTGTCATTTCATGACAACGCTACATTTCCCCAAATACAGTAAATGAAATGTGTACATATGTATATACGTCTACAGCAATGATGCAGTTTCAAAACTATACCGCAAATTCCCTTTTGATTCAACAATTATTTTCCTTTGTCCTGTTGCTTCACACAAAAACTGTAAAGGAAAAACAGCCATTCTAATAATATCAACAGTTATACCATCATACAGAATAGTTGTTCACAATGCCCCCTGCAACTCGAATGGCCACCATCCAGCTCCCGGAGTGAAATGGTTGTGATGCTGATCCCCTACTTTCTTAATCTCTTTTGTAGCTTCTCAAATGTGATTTGCTGAGTTAGTTATATTTTCTGATTTGTCAGCTATGTAAATTCAGCAGAATAAGTGTCCCCTTTTTCTGATAGAATCAAACCCAAAACTAATTTGTTCTGTAATGGTAACGTATGAACAGCCATCAGTTCCACAGACAACTTATTTAATGGTTGTTGGGCTTGATCAAAGACATATGTGCTATTTTCTCCTCATTAATCAGCTGTAGGGACAGTCCCACGGTACCATATCACAGAAAGGCAATCATCCCAAATCTCTCGGCCTCTGTTATCAACCAGAGGGTGGTGAGGTAGTGGCTCTAAGTGTCACACGTGTGGCACTATGTAAGCAACATAACAGCAGACACTCCAGGGTCACGGCTCTTTCCACCTCCCCGCCGACTCAGGGGACACGCCCGGCAGCCAGGGGTGGGCCTGGTAACCACATACACAATAAGTGCCATTCAGTGGAAGGGGAGGACCGAGATTTGTCAGTTCCATACAGTTAGTTCTTTACTGCTCCCCTGCCCTCCCAGTTGCAGAGACATGTTACCTGATGCCAGCGCTTTGGTTCCAGAAGCAACCATCTGAATCCCTCTCTCAATCACTGAGGAGCCATTATAGAATCAAATTAATAACCAATGGGATGCAGTTGGTCTCTGTGTTCTTGAATTAAGACTGCTATCCTGTGTTTCTTGTTGATTTATAGCTGTATTAGGGATTGTTAATTCAGGTGCAGTACACAAGGTCACCTCGAAAGTTTAAAACACTTTCAGTTAAGAATCACAGGGTCATCTGAGCACTTCTTGTACTTCAGCAGATTGTTGAGCGGTTGAGGAATAGTCGACTGATCTGCCACTGGCTTGTCAATACAGTAATTAGCAATAGTTTCAGCTGACAGAGATGTCAATCTTTTTGTTTTATCACTGTCAATCTCACATTGGTTGCGAGGGGCCATGTCATGTCCATCCTGTAATTCCTCAGAGTTCAGATGCCATTGCTGTTCCTGAAGTTCCAGCAGTAGCGTCACTAGCAGGACAGTCCACTTGAAGTCGTGGTGATGCTCTTTCGATTTGTTTTAGTTTGCTTTGAAACTTCATACAATGCATATCGATTGAACTACAGTATTCTCTCGCTCGTTAGATTTGATCTTTAGACTTCTCATTGTCTCTATCATATTGTTTTTGTAGCTTACTGCATATTTAGCATTTCTTTTGATTACTAAAGGACTTTACTCACCTTGTTAACTTTCAATCGCTCACACATTTTACTAAGCTTGTTTTTAATTGTTCCATTAATCTTTTCCACTAAACCTGCCCACTGAGGAAACGTTGGTCAGCCTGTAAGGACTTTTATTACCCTCTCAGTAAAATGGTTACCACTGTTGCTAGACAGTTTTCAATGGATCCCAAACCTCAGGATGATTTCCTTCAATAAACATGTAGCTACTATAACTGCATCATTCTTTCTACAAGGAAATGCACCAACCCACCATTAAAAAACATCAGTGATGACCAAAACATATTTATATCCTTTGCACAAAGGTAATTCTATAAAATCCATCTGTAAATACATGAAGGATCCATCAGAGGGTGGTGTAGGAGATCCTTCCACCATCACTAGTTTCCTAGGATTTTGTAAAATATGTATCATACATCATTCACGAACTTGATTTATAGCTTGTGGTAAACCAGGGGCATAGCATATTTGCTTTTTATGATCTTTCAATCCCCTATTCAGCCTCAAGAGAAAGAGGGTATTGTACCTCGCTGGGGAGTGGAGTACTTGGGTTGATGGTCACTTTACGTGGCTCAGCAGTGAACATCTTACCCGTTTCATTTGGCTGGAGGGCCCAAGGTTGTGATGGGAACTTGGAGAACGAAGGTTCTACATCAGCACTGAACAGCACCTGCTAACAATTTCACGTTCAAAAGGTTTGCCCCTGCTCCTAATGTACCAGGGAGTGATAACAGAAAGCCCTTACCTCCGTCCAATTGCCACAGACTCCATCTATTCACTGCCAGGACCTCCCAGATCTCATAAACCCTTAACCAAGGTCCTTTTGCACCTTATCTCTGGAAACAGCTAGTTAGGTGGGTTCCCTGTTCTCCTGCTCCCCTATTGTCCATTGAGCTTCATGAGGAAGTTGCACTCTGCCAAAGAGCAGAATCGCCTACATTTATTTTAGAAGGGTACAGAGCAGTTTCCTTATCAATATAGGGATCCAATTTCTCCTGCATAAAATGGTCATTCCCAGCCAAGTCATAATAAGCCACTGTGTGAAGTTAACAGTGCTACTTTCTGAGTTGTAGGTCTAAACATAATCTAGAGAAATCTCTGAAGGTTTTCAAGTCACTCTCATGAAAATATTCCAAGTACTTGATAAGCCATGAGCAACTGGCTCTTAGACAAAATAAAATCACTACTACTGAAATAGTATAGTTCACAATGACTCTCTTGTATACACACATTTAGTCCCTTGGGAGTGCATTTTACACACTAAATCTCTACCACATAAGCTTACAGGCACTGAATCCTGGTCTCCTCTGCTAACTTCTACTGGATCTGATTTTGGGACATTAATAGGCTGCCAACTGTTTGAAACGGACAGGATGCAATTCGGGCCAAAGACTATTTGTAATAATACTAATTGTAGATCCCACAGCCTGCTCTTCCTGCAGTCCTGAATATTGTTCTACTTTCTGTATATATTCTACAGACACAACTCCACCTTGCTGTGTCTCCATTATCTTAGACCAATTAGCCTTTTTAGGAAAGGCAGCATGTAATGTATCCTACATATTTTTATAATAATCTTCATTTGGCACAGTGGCAAGTCCTGGCCTGGCACTGTTACAGTATTCTTGAAAGGCCTGAAATTTAACCTCATAAAATTCATCAGGTTTTCCAAATACATAATAATAGGGTAGTGAAACAAAACAATAGTTTTCATTTTCTGAACAGCTTTTCCCTGTCCATTGTTAGGGGAATGGAGACAAGATTCTGTGGATGGTATGTTGCCTGCCAGGTCTCAGGGTCAGGGATGTCTGGGATGGGGTCCACAACGTTTTAAAGGGGGAGGGTGAGCAGTTGGAAGTCTTGGTACATATTGGCACCAATGACATAGGCAGGAAAAGCGAGGAGGTCCTGAAGAGTGATTTTAGGGAGTTTGATAGAAAGCTGGTAGTAATCTCTGCATTGCAGCATCTGCCACGCATCAGTCAGGGTGAGAATAGGAGCACTTGGCTAAGGAACCGGTGCAGGTGGCAGGGGTTCAGATTTCTGAATCATTAGGATCTCTTCTGGGGAAGGTATGACCTATACCAAAGGGACAGGTTACACCTGAACCTAAGGGGGACCAATATCCTTGCGGGCAGGTTTGCTAGAGCTGTTCGAGAGGTTTTAAATGTATTTGTCAGGGGGATGGGAACTGGAGTGATAGTGCTGAGAATGGGGCAATTGCTTTATAAACAGAAGCACTGCAGTGAGACTGCTAACAAGGACAGGCTGATCAGCGGGCAATATTGCAGTCAGCTGGATGAGTTGCAAGGGTAAAAGGACCCTGATGGGAGTTGTATGCAGACCCCAGACAGTAGGAAGGATGTGGTCTACAAATTACAATGGGAGATAGAAAATGCAAGCCAAAAGGGCAATGTTACAGTAGTCATGGGAGACTTCAATATGCCGGTAGATTGGGAAAATCAGGTAGGTGCTGGACTACAGGAGGGGGAGTTTCTAGAGTGCCTCCGTGATGGCTTTTTAGAGCAGATCATAGTTGAGCCCACTAGAGGATGTTGTGTAATGAACCAGAATTGATTAGAGAGCTTAAGGTAAAATAACCCTTAGGGGCAAGTGATCATTATACGATCAAATTCACCCTGAAACTTGAGAAGGAGAAGCTAAAGTCAGATGTATCAGTATTATAGTGGAGTATAGGAAATTACATAAGGTGTAAAAAAGAGGCAAGAGTGGATATTGGTCTGCTGAAAAAGAAGCTGGACAGGTGGTAATGGGGTAGAAGGAAATGGCGGATGAACTGAATAAGTACTTTACTCCACATTTCACTGAGAAGATACTAGCAGTATGTGGAAGTTTCAGGTGTCAGGGGGAATGAAGTGTGTGAAGTTACCAATGCTAGAGAGAAGACTCGTGTGAAACTGAAAGGTCTGAAGTCAGCTGGACCAGATGGCCTACACCCCAGAGTTCTGAAAGAGGTAGCTGAAGAGATCATGGAGGCATCGGTAATGATCTCTCAAGAGTCACTTGATCCTGGATGGTTCCAGTGGACTGGAAAATTGCAAATGTCACTCCACTCTTCAAGAAGGGAGAGAGACAGAAGAAAGGAAACAATAGGCCAGTTAGTTTGACCTCAGTGGCTGGGAAAATGTTGGAGTTGATTAAGGATCAGGGGGATCTCATTGAAACTTTTTGAATGTTGAAAGGCCTGGACAGAGTAGATGTGGAAAGGATGTTTCCCATGGTGAGTGAGTCTAGGACAGGAGGGCACAGCTTCAGGATAGGGCGCGCCCTTTCTAAACAGATAAGCGGAGACATTTCTTTAGCCAAAGAGTGGTGAACGTGTGGAATTTGTTGCCACATGCAGCTGTGGAGGCCAGGTCATGGGTGTACTTAAGGCAGAGGTTGATAGGTCCTTGATTGGATATGGCATCAAAGGTTACGGGGAGAAGGCCAGGAACTGGGGTTGAGGAGGAGATAAAAAAAATGGATCAGCCCAGACTGAATGGCGGAGCAGACTAGATGGACCAAATAGCCTAATTCTACTCCTATGTCTTATAGTCTTATTAAGGATGAAGTTTCAAGGTATTTGGAGGTACATGATAAAATAGGCCATAGCCAGCAAGTTTCTTCAAGGGAAAATCGTGTCTGACAAATCTGTTGGAATTCTTTGAAGAATTAAGCTGGATAGACAAAGGAGAATCAGTTGATGCTGTGTACTTGGATTTTCAGAAGGCTTTTGGTAAGGTGCCAAACATGAGGCTGCTTTACAAGCTACAACCTCATGGTATTACAGGAAGATTCTAGCATGGATAAAACAGTGGCTAATTGGCAGGAGGCAAAGAGTTGGAATAAAGGGAGCCTTTTCTAGTTGGCTGCCAATGACTAGTGGTGTTCCACAGGGACCTGTGTTGGTATCGAATCTTTTAATGTTATACGTCAATGATTTGGATGATGGAATTCTTGGCTTTGTTGGAAAATTAGCAGACGATATGAAGATAGGTGGAGGGGCAGGTAGTTTTGTGGAAATAGAGAGGCTACAGAAGGACTTAGACAGATTAGAAGAATGGGCAAAGAAATGGCAGATGGAATATAGTGTCGGAAAATATATGATCATGAACTTTGATAGAAGAAAGTGTTGACTATTTTCTAAATGGAGAGAAAATACAAAGACCTGAGTTGCAAAGGGACTTCGAAGTCCTTGTGCTGGTTTCCCTAAAAGTTAATTTGTAGGTTGAGTCTGTGGTGAGGAAAGCAAATGCAATATTCACCTTCATTTCAAGAGGACTAGAATATAAAAGCAAGGATATAATGGTGAGATTTATAAAGAACTAGTGAGGCCTCACGGAGTATTGTGAGCAGTTTTTAGCCCCTTATCTTAGAAAGGATGCACTGAAATTGGAGAGGGTTCAAAGGAGGTTCTCGAAAATTATTCCAGAATCGAATGGTTTGTCATCTGAAGATGGTTTGATGGCTTGGGGCCTGTATTCATTAGAATTCAAAAGAATGAGGGGTGACCTCATTGAAACCTATTGAATGGTGAAAGGGCTTGATAGAGTGGATGTGAAGAGAATGTTTCCTATGCTGGGAGAGTCTCAGAACAGAGGACACAGCCTCAGAGGGGCATACTTTTGGAATGGAGATGAGGAGGAATTTCTTCAGCCAGAGAGTGGTGAATCTGAGGAATCTTTGCCACAGGCAGCTTTGGAGGCCAAGTCTTTATGCTGGATCCTAAGAGGGGGATTTTGTAGATTGCTTACAAGGTGGATTTTTAGTGCCACCTGTGGAGGAACAGACCAGGGGATCATCTGAATTGAGTAATGGAGTGACAGAGCCATAGAAAAGTACATCACAGGAGTACCTAGTTCATGCCGACCATTTGAGCTGCCTAGTCTTATTGACCTGCATCTGGGCCATGGCCCTCTATACCCATGACCTGTGGTTGAGGTCCTGCCCAAACTCAGTGGAAAAAGCCTTCTTGCATTTACCCTATCTATGCACTTCATTTCTCTGAAGACCTCTTAGAAATCTCACCTCAATCTTCCAAGAAATAATGTCCAAGAAATTTCCAAGGAAGAATATTCAATCTTTCCTTATAACTCAGGTCCTCCAGTCCTGGCAGTATCCTTGTAAATTTTCTCTTCACTCTTTCAACCTTCTTTATATCTTTCTTGTAGGTAGATGACCAAAATTGCACACAATACTGCAAATTAGGCTTCAACAATGTCTTATAGAACTTCAACGAAACATACTATCTCCTGTACTCAGACCTATGATTTTTGAAAGCCAATGTGCCAGAAGATTTCTTTATGATCCTATCTACCTGTGACACCACTTTCAAAGAATTATTTTCCTATATTCCCAGAACCCTCTGTTTTATCACACTGTGTAAACCTACCCATTGCACTTGTCTGCATTAAATTCAGTCTGCCATTTTTGAGCTCTTTTTCTCAGCTGGTCTAGATCCTGCTGCAACTTCTGGTAGTCTTCCTCCCTGTCCACTACATCCCCAATCTTGATGTCATCCATAAACTTGCTGATCTAGTTAACAACGTTATCATCCAGAACATTGAAATAGATGGCAAACATCAATGAACCCAGAACCAGTCCCTGCAGTACTCCACTAGTCACAGGCCTCCAGTCAGAGACACAATCATCCACTAAAACTGTTTGGCTTCTCCCACAAAGCCAATGTCTAAACCAATTTACTACTTCATCTAGAATGTCAAGCAACAGAACATTCTTGACCATCCTTCCAAGTGGGAGCTGGTCAAGTGCCTTCCTAAAGTCCATGTAGACAATATCTGCTTTCATCAACTTTCCTGGTAACTTCCTTCAAAAATTCTATAAGGTTGGAAAGACACAACCTCCCACAAACAAAGCCATGCTGACTATCCATAATCAGTCCATGTCCATCCAAATACTCATATATCTGGTCCCTTTGAATATCTTCCAATAATATTCCCACTACTGATGCAATTTACTAGTTTATTTTTAGAGCCTTTCTTAAACACTGGAACAGCACTAGCTGTCCTCCCATCCTCTGGTACCTCAGCTGTTACTAAGGATGATTTAAGTATCTCTGATAGAGCCCCTACAATTTCGAGCGAACACTTTGTCAGTGTGGTGCAATCAACCAGAATTGATTAGAGAGCTTAAGGTAAAGGAACCCTTAGGAGTGACAGTGATTGTAATATGATAGGATTAACCCTGTAATTCGAGAGGGAGAAGCTAATATCAGATGTATCAGTTTTACAGTGGAGTAAAGGGAATCACAGAGGTATGAGAGAGGAACTGTCCAAATTTGATTGGATGGGGACACTAGCATGGATGTGAAGAGCCATTGAGATTGCTTCTGTCATAGGCCAATTGTGATGACAGGCAAATTGCAGTGGGTCCAGATCCTTGCTGAGGCAGGAGTTGATTGTAGCTATGACAAACCTCTCAAAGCACTTCATCACTGGAGATGTGAGTGCAACTGGATGTTAGACGTTAAGGCAGCTCACCTTGCTCTTCTTAGGCAATGGTATGATTGTTGACTTTTGAGGCAAGTGGGGACTTCTGACTGTGGCAGTAAGAGGTTGAAAATTCCCTTGAATACTCCTGCCAGTTGGTTGGTTCAGGTATTCAGAGCCTTACCAGATACTACATCGGGGTTTGCTGCTTTACGAGCGTTCACCTTCTGTAAAGACAGCTTAACACTGACCTTCGAGACAGAGATCGCAGTGTCACAAGATGCAGCAGGGATCTTCACAGCTGTAGTTGTGTTCTCCCTTTCAAAGTGTGCATAGAAGACGTTGAGTTCACCTGGTAGTGAAGCATCGCTGCCATTCATGCTATTGGGTTTCACTTTGTAGGAAGTAATGTAGACCAGTTTGTCTGACCTCAGTGGTTGGGAAAATGTTGGAGTCAATTGTTAAGGATGTGTTTTCAGGGTACTTGGAGCACATGACTAAATAATCCAAAGTCAGCATAGTTTCCTCAAGGGAAAATTTGGCCTGACAATTGTATTGAAATTCTTTGAAGGAATAACAAGAAAGAAAGACAAAGGAAAACGGGTAGATGTTGTGTACTTGGATTTTCAGAAGGCTTTTGACAAGCTGCCACACATGAGCTCATGGTTTTACAGGAAGGATACTAGCATGGATAGAACATTGCCTGATTGGCAGGAGGCAAACTGTGGGATTAAAAAGAGTCTTTTCTAGTTGGTTGCTGGTGACTGTTCTACAGGGGTCTGTGTTGGGATCACTTCTTTTTATGTTATATGTCAATGATTTGGATGATGGAATTGATGGCTTTCTGGCCAAGTTTGTGAACAACACAAAGGTGGGTGGAGGGGCAGATAGTGTTGAGGAAGCAGGACAGACAAAAATGACTCAGACAGTTTATATGTATGGGCAAAGAAGTAGCAGATGGAACACAGTGTTAAGAAGTGCATGGTCATGCACTTCGTAGAAGAAATAAAAGTGTAGACCATTTTCTAAAAGGAGAGAATCTGATGTTCAAAGAGACTTGCGAGTCCTCATGCTGGAATCCCTAAAGGTTAATTGGCAGGTTGAGTTGATAGTGAGGAAGGCAAATGCAATGTTGGCATTCATTTTGAGAAGACTAGAATATAAAAGTTAGGATGTAATGTTAAGGCACCGGTGAGGTCTCACCGAGTGTCGTGAGCAGCTTTGGGTTCCTTATCAAAGAAACAATACGCTGACATTGGAGAGGATACAGAAGAAGTTCATGAAAATTATTCCAGGAATGAAAGGGTTACCATATGAGGAGTGTTTGATGGCTCTGGGCCTGTGCTCATTGGAATTCAGAACAATTGAGGGGACCTTATTGAAACCTATTGAATGTTGAAAGAGCAAACATGAGGAAATCTGCAGATGCTGGAAATCCAAACAACACACACAAAATGCTGGTGGAACACAGCAGGCCAGGTCCTGATGAAGTGTCTCTGCCCGAAACGTCGACAGTGCTTCTCCTTATAGATGCTGCCTGGCCTGCTGTGTTCCACTAGCATTTTGTGAATGTTGAAAGGCCGCAATAGAGTGGATGCGGAGAGGATCTTTCCTATGACATTCAGTTAGAATGGAGATGAGGAGGAATTTCATTAGCAGGAGAGTGGTGCATCTATGGAGATAAAGGTATATTTAAGGCAAAGGTTGATACATTCTTTCAGGGCATGAAGGGTTACAGGGAGAAAGCAGAAGACTGGGCTGAGAGGAAAATTGATCAGCCACGATGAAATGCTGGAGGAGATTTGATGGGCCAAATGGCCTAATTCTGGCCTTATGGTCAGTCTTCAGGTTGGGCAGTTCTTCCACTGTGGCCCATAGTTCTCCTGCTGTCCAAGCTTGAAATACTCCTCTTGGTTCCCCATTCGTAATTCTTCCACCGAACCCTTCCCCTAATTATTAAACGTATGCCATGTTAGTGTCCTCTTATCTGGGACAGGGAAGGAATCCCCTTGTCCCATTATTACCAGTTTCTAGTCTCCCTTCCTCACCCGATTTTCTCTTTCTTTTGTTCACTGTAGAGATTATACTTGTGAGCTCAGTTTCCACAAATCCCACTTTTACTCATTTATTATCCCTGTACTGATGCATCCCTAATGCCAGATCTGATGCACCCCTGACACCTGATATTAGGTGTTCCTCTTACACATGGATTTGGTGCATCCCTGATGTCATAGCTGTTCCTGATGCTCTTACCGGTCAAACCTAATTATTGTTACCCCTATGTTGCTAGCTACCGTGCCGAAAATGTTGGAATCATGGCGACAGAACCTGATCCACTCGATAGACAGTAGCACGGATCGCAATGCATAGAATGGGAGTGGGACAGAACCCAGTATTTGCTACTCAACAGGAAAGGCCACACAAAACAAAATGCAAACTATCTGTTTGGTGATCACTTCTCTGCCAGAATTTCCCCGGGAGCAGGCGGTCACCAGAATCTCTCTTGGTCCAGTCCTGCACTTAAATATGCAATCTCAGTGGAAGCCCCAAGTTCTACCAAGATTATTTTTGCTACATCTTATAACAAACAATAATTAGCTCATAGTGGATCAATTATAGTGCATTTATTTTACCTGCTGCAATGGAAGACCATCACTGCACACAAGCCAATGATAGCTTCAAATAACTAGACAACATAGTTATGCCTTTATACCCAAGTGTTACCTACTGTACATCAGGTCAAGGTCAGAATATATTCCATTCAGTGTATTTATTTGAATTTATTTGAATTTATTTAAATCTTACATTCATCCCACAACATGACGGAATAAAAATCCCTTTATTATGTTATGACTTCATCGCAATGTACAGATATGTAAATTTAAAAGTCTAATGGCTTGTACGAAGATGTTGTCCCATAGCCTGATGGTTCTAGCTTTAATGCTGCCGTGCCAATTTCCAGACGGAAGCAGCTGAAACAGTTTATGGTTGGGGTGACTGGTGTCCCCGATGAACTTCCAGGCCTTCTTTCCGCACCTGCTGCTGTAAGTATCCTCAATGGGGGGAAGTTCTCATCCACAGATGCGCTGGGCTGTCCGTACCACCCTCTGCAGTGCCCAGCGATCAAGGTTGATGCAGTTCCCATACCAGGCGGTGATAGAGCCAGACAGAATGCTCTCAGTAGTGTCCCCGTAGAAGGTTCTGAGGAATTTGGGGTTCATGCCAAATTTTTTCAGTTGGCTGAGGTGTAAGAGACACTGTTGTGCATTTTTTGCCGCAAAGCCGCTGTGTACAGTCCAGGTGAGATCGTCAGTGATGTGTATACAGAGGAACTAGAAACTACTCACCTTCTCAAAAGCAATCTCATTGATGTTGATTGGGGAGAGCCTGACTCCGTTCCTCCTGTAATCCACAATCAGCTCTTTTATTTTTTGGACATCGAGGGAGGGGTTGTTATCCTGGCACCACTGTGTCACAGTGTCAACCTCTCCTCAGCAGGCTGTCTCATCACCACTAGAAATAAGGCTGATCAAAGTAATGTCTTCTGCAAATTTGATCAGCAGATTGGAGCTGTGTGTGGCAGCACAGTTGTGGGTGTCAAGGGAGTAGAGGAGGGGACTCAGAACACAACCCTGGGGGGCACCTCTGTTTAGGGTCAGAGGGGCAGAGAAGAGGGAGCCCAACCTTTCCACCTGTCAGTGACCTGATAGGAAGTCTAGGATCCAGCTGCACAGGATGGGGGTATTGGTCAAGGTCTCTGAGCTTCCTGTCATGTCTGGAGGGAATTATGGTGTTGAGTGCTGAACTGTGGTCCAGGAACAACATTCTTCCATATGCATCCCTCTTCTCCAGGTGTGAGGATGGTGTGTAGTGATATGGCCCTGGCATCATCAATTGACTGGTTCCATCGCTAGGCAAATTGTAGAGGGTCCAGAGTGGGTGGCAGCATGCTGCAGATGTAGTCTTTATCCAGCCTCTCAAAGCATTTGCTATTATTGGGGTTGTGTGCCCCCAATTGTTCAGGCATGCTACTTTGGTTTTCCAGTTATGCATCTGCTTGTCTTTCTGCAATACGTCATATATTCAAGATCCATCAGCATAATGTTGCATGAACACTATTAGTCTGGTACAATGCAGGTACCATTTTGTTACAGACAAAAATGTCATGTTGTTACTTACAGTAAAATATATTTCCACATACTTGATTTCTTAATATCCAATAACAAATCAAATACCACATAGAATTGCAGTGTCTGTAATTGTTAAGTGATGTGTACCTATGTTAAAATTTTATTTTAATAGATGTTGATTAGAAGGAATATCGTGCCATATCTAGCGAAGCAATCATGGAAGCAGTTCTGTAAAAGTATCAGTTGTAGTCCAGGATGTGATATAAAATCTAAAGTCAAGTTTATTACAAATGTGCACAAGTACATGTATGCACAGCTGCATTGAAAATCTTATTTGCAGTTTTTACAAGAAAAACATAAACATTTATTATGCACAATTTTTTCAGCAAAAAAAAAGCGAAGTCCATTTTAGTGCAAAGTGATCAAGGTGATCGTGGAGTTGCTAAACCATAGCGATCAGGGTTGTACCAGTTGCTTAGAACAATTTATTGGTTGAAGAAAAGTAGCTGCTTTCAAACCTGGTGTTGTGGGTCTTCAAGCTTCTGTACCTCTTGGCTGATGGTGGCTGTGAGATGATGGCATGGCCAGGATGAGAGGAATCGTTGATGATATATGTTGTCTTTTTGAGGGTGTTCCCTCTGTAGATTCTGTCGATGACGGAGAGGGATATTTTGGGCCCAATCCACTACTCTCTGCGTTATTGCACATTTGAATTGCCGTTTCAGACCTTGGTGCAACCAGTCAGGATACTTTTGGCCGAAGAAATAATCCAATGGAATTGCTAGTGTCTTGAGTGGATGCTTCAAGATGTTAAGTTTTCATCATGAGTGACAAGTCGGGTAATTGATTGGACCAAGAAGCTGGTCATTAGGTTTTCAGGGTCGGGGGAATATGAGTTCAACAAAACTGCCACATCAGAGCATCACCAAGAGTTTATCATGAAACACACACCTCCACCTTTTGCCTTGTCCGAATCGATACAGAAAATTGAGAAGCTTACTGATTTGACAGCTGGGAGACAGCCAAGTTTCACTCAGACGTAGAATACTCAAACACAGTCCCTCATATCCCTCTGATACAGGTCCTCAATTTCGTTCTCCAAGAAGGTAGCTTTGTAATAGTTTTTTCTCAGAAATCACATGGGAATCATGTTAAATGGTGAGTTCCTTGTTAGTGCAATTATTTTACAGCTCATAAATCTAATGTCACTGAGTAACCATGCATTTACTAGTTGCCTTAATGGATTTATGCATGTGAAATTTCATAGACTGGAAACCTCCAGTATTAGACTAAAAACTATAGCCTTTAAGTGGCTATCCAAATATGTTATTACTGTGATGAGTTTCTGCTTTCAAAACTCTAAGGCAGTGAATTCCAACCCCATCACTTTATTGTCAAATCAAATCCTCCACTCTCTTCTCGTTACTGTTTTACTAAGCTGTTCTAATAATCTCCCTTGTCTATCAAGGGGTAAAAAGCTCCTTCTTTCTTCTTTACCATCCTGCACTACTTTTTAAATTTATCGCATGACTTATTTGATTTATTTTTAAATATTTACTCCTTATTGTAACCTATAGTTTTTATTACTATGTACTGCTGCCACAAACAACAAATTTCACAACATAAACCAGTGAGATTAAACCCGATTCTGATTCTGATAATAATCTACTGCCCCCTGTCTCTTTCATTGAGGTCACAGCAAATCTGTGCTGTCAGTCCATTTACTTAATCTTGTTCCTGATAATTCATTGCCTCTTATTACTAAACAGTTCATTCTTAGACTTAAAGTAATCAATCTACCACCATTTGTCATTTCTAGAAAAAGGAGCCAGCTTCTGCATGGAGAAATCTTTCTAATTTCAGCCCTAACAGGCATGGCATAAGAAGACTTCCCAGCCAATGGAAATAAATAATGTAATCACTTGTATAAGTTTCCTAACAGGGCCAAAGGAAAAAGGAACTGCACAAATTAATAAGAATTCAGTAAATTGAGAAAGTTTCTTAAGAGTCTCTACATTACAGACCTGAAGTAAGAGATTGGTGTATTGTCATATATTTGTTCATAAATTCTTCCTTTCTGCAAAGTTAGTTTACAATTCGAGGCCATTGAGCTTAGTACAATGTTGTTGATTCATGTTGGCACACGTTAGCCATCGCCTTTCTCTCTGGTACTGTTTGCCGGACGGAAGCAGCTGAAACAGTTTATGGTTGGGGTGACTGGTGTCCCTGATGATCTTCCAGGCCTTCTTTCTGCACCTGCTGCTGTAAATGTCCTCAGTGGAGGGAAGTTCTCATCCACAGATGTGCTGGGCTGTCCGTACCACCCTCTGCAGTGCCTGGCGATCAAGGTTGGTGCAGTTCCCGTACCAGGTCCTCAGGATTGCGGGGCTCATGCTGAACTTGTTCAGTTGTTTGAGGCGGAAGAGACGCTTTTATGTTTTATTTTGCCACACAGCCGGTGTGTACAGTCCAGGTGAGATCCGCAGTGATGTGTATACCGAGGAACTGGAAACTACTCACCCTCTTAACTGCGGATCCATTGACGTTGATTGGGGAGAGCCTGCCTTCGTTGCTCCACAATCAGTTCTCTTGTCAGGGTGTCAACCTCTCCTCTGCAGGCTGTCTCATCACCACCAGAAATAAGGCTGATCAATGTCTTGTCATCTGTGAATTTGATCAGCAGATTGGAGCTGTGTATGTCTGCACAGTTGTGGGTGTAAAGGGAATAGAGGAGGGGACTCGGGACACAGCCATGGGGGGCATCTGTGTTCTGGGTCAGATGGACAGAGGTGATGGAACCCAGCCCTACCATCTGTCAGCAATCTGATAGGAAGTTTAGGATCCAGCTACACAAGGTGGGGAGCTGGCCAAGGTCTCCGAGCTTCCTGTCAAGTCTGGAGGGAATTCCGGTGTTGAATGCTGAACTGTGGTCCAGGAACAGCATTCTTACATGTGCATCTCTCTTCTCCAGGGGAGAGAGAACAGTGAGTAGCCCTGTGGCTTTTTCTGGTACTTGCAGTGTGTAACAATATTTTGAATGCCCTAACTGAGATCTGTTCTGGTTTTTACAATTTTGCTATAATAACTAAGACTGTCAGCATGTGCTTGTAGTATTAACAAGGTATTTAGAAACCAATCGAATGTCTTCTGAGATCTCGACAGCAGCATTTCATGTTGCATTTGATTTGAATGTTTGATGCAAGACACCACAGGGTGAATTGTATTTAAAATGTTGCTTTTCATTTAGATTTCACAGAGCATGAACCCATTGTACCTTTACATAAAAGATTAACAGAAGTTCTTTAATATTGAAATGTTTCTCCTGATGCATGGAATTTACTAATGCGTCATAAAACCTTCACACCTACAAGCCAAATTCGTAGAATATCTTGAGTTTTCATGATGGTCTTTATAACTGGTCAGGAAACCGATGTTCCATAAAAGAACCAATAGTGAACGGGTTGGGCAGTATTTGACTCATGAACTGGTTAATATTTTACTGCCTGCTTGACGCTGGTGCAGAATGTAAATGAACAGCTGTATAAGTTTAATTAAAACATTCTCATAACTTTGGGTAATGTTTAACTGCCCTTTATTGCAATTTAGGATTCCATACCGGGTGATAAAAACTTTAAGATTGTGAAGTCTTTTCAGTGAGTCTCCTTGTCCACCCTTCTGGTATATCTTGACTTAAAGGAGAATTCCAAATGCTTCAGTAACACCCCAGTATCTTGTATTTTACCTATTTTTCAAGCCAAGACTTGGACAGATTGGCAGGCAAGTTAATCATTAAAAGCACTGTCAGACATACACTTATAAGTTTTAGTATGGAAATCTGTAGAGCAGATGGTCCCAACCATTTTTATGCCACGCACCCTTACCATTAACCAAAGGATTCCATGGATCCCATGTTGGGAACCCCTGTCGTGGAAGGATGAGGATTGAGAAGGCCAGGTGATTATATTCTTGTTATCCTGAGAAACCTGATGTAGGTTAATATACCATTTTTCAACAGAGATGAAACCTTCCATATATACAGTATACATACAGCAGGAATGTATTTAACTGGTGAATATATAGTACTACTTAAAGAACTAAATGTTATTAAAAGTGCCAGTTACAAAAATGGATACTTTCTGAGGCATTGTCTCGTGCTAACCGTGCTCTCACAGGACTTTAGTGGTTCTTTACGTTTCGCCCAGCTGTCTGTGCTTTACCTAATCTAGACAGGATGAATTACAGCAGGTAGCGGAGACACGAAACCCCCAGTGGTTCCTCCTTACCCTAAGATCAATGCATTACTTTATTTGCCCTTCCCCACTGCCCCAGCAGGATGTCACCTGGGATCTGCACAGACTGGGGCGATGATGGTGAAGGAGCTGGGAATCTGACTCTCAGGATGGGTATGCAACTGGCAGGGGCAAATAAGCAAGGGGAAACAGAAGGTGAGAATGTGGAGGCAGACCAGCCCCATCTCCCTGTGATTGCAGGAAGGAGTCAGTTGCTCTCTGTGGCACACTTGTGGTCCGGACCATGCTTTTGCCCCAACCACCTTCTGTTTCACACAAAGAACCAGAATGAATGATATTAGCAGGGACACAATATCCAGGATAAGTGGGGATAAGAGAACCCTGAGAGCCACCTTTGTGTGTGCTGCATTAAGCTGAGCACGTACCCTGGATATGCGAACACAAAGCATCATTATGTGCCAAGAATCTACCCATAACCAATGGCGTGAAGGATAGGCCTGGATTCAGTATTGTGGACCACGCCACATCTCCTGTCCTTATAGAAAAGTTCACACAGAAAATTGCTTATGCTCACACACCTATCAGACTGTGGTTTGCACTGGCAGAACCAGAAGGCCCTGAAGAAGAGAACTTTTGGATATTTCCCTAGCAAAGTTTAATGTTCGATTGTCAAACAGGCTCCAAGAATTTACTTGGCTGCTCAGGCGAAGACCCCTACTATCAGAATCTTCAGGCACACGGAGAGTCAATTCCACTGCATGGCCACACTGTGAAAGGGACAGGATACCTGCTGAGGTTTAGTGAAGGATCCAGTGGCCTTTGTGGTCCACTTCAGCAGGTGTGTAATACAGGACCCTGAGCCCTTTAGCTGTTGCCAGGGACACAAACTGAGACAAACATCAACCGTTGTTAAAGTTCATCACCTTAGTGTCCTCAAAACCTGATGCTGCATATTCCATGATTCTGTGGTACAGACCACACGGAAGCAGGACTTGGCCATTGTAAAAGCTCTGGGGGAAGAACATGGCCTGTAGTCCTACTGTCACTGGACCCTGAGGGGGCTCGTTACCACTGACTGTATGTTTGGGATTGAAACATTGAAGGCCTTTTTAACATAATATAAACATGTCTAAATGATATGCTTCACACAGTGAACATATTAACAAACTATTACCTTATTTCATATTCTTGGAAAATATACAATCTTTTATTGTGTCCCTTCTATTCACTGATTGCTCAAGGACTAAAATTAATTGATAATCCCTAATCAAGTACAAATTAAGTGGGCAGTGTTTCTCCCATCTGCTCATGCCATTCCAATTATACTTCACTGGGTACACCTGTAATGCAAATATCTAATGAGGCAATTATGCGGCAACTCACTTATTAAAACATGTAGAGATGGTCAACAGGTTTATTTGTTATTCAAGCCAAGCATCAGCGTTGGGGAAGAAATGTGATCTAAGTGACTTTGACCAGATGGGGTGGTTTGAGAATCTCAGAAACTGCTGATATCCTAGGAATTTCATGTACAACAGTGCCTAGTTTTATAGACAATGGTGAGAAAAACCAAAAAAAATCTATAGAGGACAGTTCTTGGGCGCAAATGCCTTTCTAAAGAGGGAGGTCAGAGGAGTTTGGTCATTCTGGTTCAAGCTGACAGGAGGGTGACAATAACCCAAATAACCACATGTTGTAACTGGTGTGTCATAGAGTATCTCTGAACACACAACATGGCGAACCTTGAAGTGGATGGGCTAACAGCAGCAGAATACACTCAAAGGCCACTTTGTTAGGTCTGTATAAAGTGGCCACCGAGTGTATGTACTTTATTGTGTTTGATGATTATTGATTACTGCTGGCCCCAACCAAAACTATTCAAACATTATGTATGTAGGTACCTAATACAGTGACTATGCAGTGAAACGAGCAGGAAGTTGGAACAGTATTGGGAGGTGCAAAGTTCACTATTTGCGCAAGGCAGTCAAAAAAGGCCTGCTCGGTCTCAGGGTGAGTAAGTTAAATTTTAAAGCTCCATTTTGATGATGGCAGTCAAAAGCAGAGAACTTAGCTACATTAACTAAAGAAGCAGTTTTGGCTCATTTTGCTGATGTACTTGTGAGCTCGAGTGTCAAGTTACGGTGTTGCTGCAATTTGAGTGCATAATCTAGAAAGAAGCCCAAGTCATATTATGATATTATATGACATTATACAAAGGGGAACAGGGAACTATACTGATCAATGTTTATTCCTTAGGGAATGTAATGAAAATTATTTACTTAGTCACTTAATACTGTTTGTGAAGTCTTTTGTTCCATTTAAGTTTCCCTGAATTTCATTGACAATCAAAGGCTTGTGTACATGGTAGAGAAAGGTTTATTCTTTTATTTCAATCAAGTTGAAAATTTAAATTACAAGGAAGAAAAGAATTTACAATTTCAGGCCCAATTTGGAGCACCTCTGTAATTACTCTTCCCATCTAATATGACCAGAAATTGCCTTAATAGTTGAATTGCTGTAGTTATTTATGTCCCCTGACCCTGGATAATAAGATAGATTCTGGGACATGGGTAAGGGCCAAACATAAGTACAGTCCATTTCTTTCTTTCTTTCTTTTTCAATCTTTTTATTAAATTTCATATATAAAAAAAAACAACACAAAATAATGAATAGATTACAGATTCAATAAACTTGAGATTACATTAGTAATAGGATAATAATATCCTATTAAAACATCCATCAACAAAAGGTACATAAATCAATCAAGTCTATATAAATATATATGAAAAACAAAAATAATCGTCGAAAAAAGAAAAAAAAATTGAAATTATATATGAGAAAAAATATATAATGAAAAAAAATACTAAACTAAAACTAACATGGGCAATAATAGCACTTTATAAATATATAAAGGTGTCAAGAAAAGAACTCCAGAACTCCATACCTGAACAAGTATAAGTAGAGAAAAGGATCTGAAATAAGCCAAATTAATTCATATGAAAGTGTCGAATAAATGGTCCCCAGGTTTCTTCAAATTTAATTGAAGAATCAAAGATAGTGCTTCTGATTTTTTCCAAACTCAGATAAGAAATAGTTTGGGAGAACCACTGAAATGTAGTAGGAGGATTTACTTCTTTCCAGTTTTGTAATATAGACCTTCTGGCAATTAATGTTACAAAGGCAATCATTCGTCTGATTGAAGGGGAAAGCTGATTGCCATCTTCATTTGGTATACCGAAAATTGCAGTAATAAAATGGGGTTGTAAATCGATATTCCATACTGAGGAAATGACATCAAAAATGTCCTTCCAATAGTTATGTAAAGTGGGACATGTCCAAAACATGTGAGTCAATGAAGCCACTTCTAAGTGACATCTGTCACATTGAGGATTAATATGCGAATAAAATCGGGCAAGTTTATCTTTAGACATATAAGCTCTATGTACAATTTTAAATTGTATTAAAGCATGTTTAGCACAAATAGAGGAGGAATTAACCATTTGTAAAATTTTTTCCCATTTATCTGTTGATATATTACATCGAAGTTCTTTTTCCCATTCTTGTCTAATTCTATCCGATATTTCTGGCTGTATCTTCATAATCATGTTATAAATAAAAGCTACTAATCCCTTCTGACAAGGATTAAAAGTAAAAATCAAATCTGAAAAATCCGATGGAGTTGAATTAGGAAAAGATGGAAGAATTTTATGTAAGAAATTTCTAATTTGTAAGTATCTAAAAAAATTAGATTTAGGTAATTCAAATTTGTTGGATAGTTGATCAAAAGACATCAAAGTACCTTCAAAAAAAAGATCACGAAAACATTTTATACCTTTCCTTTTCCATATACTAAAAGCTTGATCTGTCAATGAAGGTTTGAAAAAAAAATTACATAAAATAGGGCTGTCCAGAGCAAAGTTTTTCAGATTAAAGAATTTGCGAGTACAGTCCATTTGAAGATCATTCCTTTTCTAGCAACGAAGACCTATCCCACTGTGCTAAAGGTTTGCCCTTTCAAAGCTGAATTGAAATCCAGCGGTGCAGTATATGAATTTGAAGTGTTAAGGCATTAGTGGTGCAGACAAATGTCTGAAATTAGAATTAAGATGGTCCGGTTAATAAATGCCGTTACGTGGCTTAAAAGTTTGCTTTATATCATCACTGTAAATTATTAAAACGATTTGGTTCTGAAGTAGTCAAATTTTACCTTGAATAAAATATTTTCAGCAGATCAATTATAAAAGAAAGCACAGTGTGCATTAAGGAACTTTTGTCCTCTATTGTAGAGCATGACTACCCAGCTCAATTCTGATTCTACCCAGATACATGGGTTGAGTCTGGTATCGACATAAAAGGTCTTTGAGTTCAGACAGAATTATTATAAGTTAGTGCTCGATACTGTAGGGCAGGACAAAGCTGTCTTCTTGCAACTCCTAAGAGACTGTGCAGATGACATAGCAAGCAGTTCCCATTTTTAATGTATGATTTCACAGCAAAGCCTGGTGGGTAGATTGGATTCAGATTGGTCTTATCTGTGTCACGCTTGGTTGGATTTTATACCTGAGAAGACTTCACGTTCTTGCTCGTCATTTTTTCCCCATTAAGCAATGCAAATAATTGATTAAAATAAGGCCAGTTCTCAAAATGGCTAATCTCAAATCTAAATTGGACATTGTAACTATCATAAAAATCACTTAAAATAGAATTGGAGCATAGAAGCATAATTTATCATGTAGCACAACTGCCTCAAAAGCATAAAGCCATAAAGTGTATAGGATGGTGCAGTGTACTTTGATTTGAGGCTCAGGTTATTGTTTAAATACTTCTGGCCACATCTCAAACAGCTGGTTAAATTAGGGTTGGCCTTGGGTTCAGTTTAATCTCTCAGTGTAGGAGTTTATGACTCTGTGATGAAAGCTCCACCATTCGCAATACTGGAATAATAATCAGGAATCTTAAAGTATAAAGTCTGTATATGGCCCAGAGTTGCTCAATGTCAACTGACGTTGGATTTTGGAGAACAAGACCACAGGGTTCAAGGAAGTTATCGAAGCTTGATCAGTATATTAAATTATTAAAGTACGATGTGATGAGTAATCCCACAATCAGAATCAGGTTTAACATCATTGGCATACGTTGTGAAATCTGTTGTTTTGTGGCTGGAGCACATTTCAATACATTATAATTGAAAAATTATTTAAATTACAATAAGAAAAATATTTAAAATAATAAATTAATTATGTAGTGCAAAAAGAGAGCAAGAAGAAAAAAAGTACTGAGGCAGTGTACATGGGTTCATTGCCTTTTCAAAGATTTGAACTTTTCCTAGAGCATTGAGTGTGTGTCATCAGGCTCCTGTACCACATCCTTGATGATAGCATTGAGAAGGCATATTGTGTGTGATGGATGCTGCCCTTCTCAGCCATTGCATTCTGAAGGTGTTCGCAAGACTGGCACCCATGCTGGAGCCGGCTGAATTCACAACTTCCTGCAGCTTTTTCCAATCCTGTGCAGTGGCCTCTCTATATCAGACGGTGATGCAACCAGTCAGAATGCTTTCCAGGGTACATCTGTAGAAGTCTGCCAGACTGTTTGGTGATATGCCAAGTCTCATCATCCTCCTAAAGAAATACAGCCTCTGCTGTGCTGCCTCTGTGATTGCATCAATGTGTTGGGCCCAGGATCGACCTTCAAAGATTTTGATACACAGGAGCTTGAAAATGCTCATTCTTTCCACTACTGATTCCTTGATGAGGATTTACGTGTGTTCCTCGACTTCCCCTTCTTGACGTCCATAATCAATTTCTTGGTCTTGAGTGCCAGTTGTTGTTGAAACACCACTCAATCAGCCATTCTATCTCACTCCTGTAGGCCACCGCATCACCACCTGAAATTCTGCTAACAATAGTTGTGTCATCGGCAAATTTATAGTTGCCATTTGAGTTGTGCCTAGCCACACAATGGTGGGTGTTGGGAGAGTAGAGCAGTGGGTTTTGCCAGTGTTGACTTTTAGTGAGGAGGAGATGTTATTTCCAATCTGCACTGAATTTGCACTCCCAATGAGGAAGTCAAGGATCCAGTTGCAGAAAGAAGAACAGAGCCCCAGGTTTTACAGCTCGATGGTTTTAAAGCCTGAGGTATGATGGTGTTGAGCACTGAGCTGTAATCAATAAACAGCAGCTTGACATACGTATTACTATTGTCCAGATGATCCAAACCAAATGGAGAGTCAGTTAGATTGTAGTTGCTGTTGACCTATTGAGGCAAAAGGCAAACTGTAGCAAGTCCAGATCCTTGCCTTAGGTAGGAGTTGATTCTAACCAAGACCAAGGCACTTCTTCACAGTCAATGTGAGTGCAACTGGGTGATAGTTATTGAGGCAGCCTACCCTGCTCTTCTTGTGCACTGATATAATAGTTGCCCTTTTGAAGCAGTGAGAGATTAAAGGTATCGTTGAGCACTCCTGCCAGTTTGCTGGCACAGATTTTCAGTGTCTGACGCCTTGAGAGGGTTCACCCTCTTGAAAAGAGTTCTGCCATCAGCCTCTGGGTCACCGGATGCCGCAGGGTTTCGCACAGCTGTGGTTTTATTCTCCCTTTCAAAGCATGCATAAAGGGTGTTGAGCTCATCTGGGAGTGAAGCATCGCTGCCGTTCCCAATGTTTGGTTTCACTTCGTAGGGAGTAATAGCCTGCAAACCTGCCAGAGCTGATGGGCATCAGATTCCATCTCTATCTTCAATCAGAATTCTTTTCTCGCTCTAGAAGTATGATTCTGTAGGTTGTAGCTGGCCTTCTTGTGTAGTTCTGGATCACTGGTCTTGAATGCCACAGATCTAGCCCTCACTAGGCTATGACTCTCCTTGTTCATCCATGGCTTTTGGTCTTTACACATTGTGTCTGTTTATTTTCTTGCTGGACTTCTGTTTCTGTTTCTCATTGCAGCAACTGGCCAGGTAGGCTCCCAACAGACTGTAATTAAGCTTTTGCGATTTGCCCAACATTGTAATAAGATGATAAGAAATAGGAGCAGAATTAGGCCATTCCATCATGGCTGATTTATTATCCCTCTCAACCCCATTCTTCTAACTTCTCTCCGTAACCTTTGACACATGAACTAATCAACAGCCTATCAACCTCAGCTTTAAATATACTCACCGACTTGGCTACAAAAGCCATCTGCAAAACTGAGATCCATAAATTCCCCATCGTCTGGCTAAAGAAATTTCTCCTCATCTCTGTTCAAAATGGATGTCCTATTCTGACGGTATGCCCTCTGGTCCTAGACTTAACCACTATAGGTAACATCCTCTCCACATCTATTCTCCTCTCCCTGAGGAGAGCTGCAGACAAAACCTGCTCCTTGGTCATTTCCGAGGCTGAGGTACGTAGAACATTCCAACATGTCAACAGCCGCAAGGCAGGGGCCCCAAACAGCATCCCAGAGCAGGACATCAAAGTGTGTGCAGAATGGCTGGCTGGTGTTTTTACTGACATTTTTAACCTCTCCCTCTCCCAGTGTAGAGTGCCCTCCTGTTTCAAATCATCCATCATTGTCCCTGTACCTAAGAAAACATAGGTAGCTTGTCTGACTGATTGATGCCCTGTTGCACTCACCTCAATTATAAGCAAGTGTTTTGAGAGGCTGGTCAAGGACTACATCTGCAGCTTGGTACCACCCACACTGCACCCCCTACAATTCACCTACCGACGAGATCAGTCTACCAATGATGTCATAGCAACACCGTCCTCACTCACCTGGAGAAGAGGGATGCTTACGTTAGAATGCTGTTCCCGGACCACAGTTCAACATTCAACACTATAATTCCCTCCAGACTTGACAAGCAGTTCAGAGACCTCGGCCTGCACACCACCTTGTGCAGCTGAATCCTGGACTTCCTATCAGATAGCTGACAGGTGGTAAGGGGCTCCCTCACCTTAGGCCCTCACCACAGATGCCCCCAGGGCTGTGTCCTGAGTCCCCTCCTCTCCTCCCTTTACATCCATGACTCTGCTGCCACACACAGCTATTTCTAGCAGTGACTAGACAATCTCTCCTCTGTAGACTAACACTCTGACACAGTGGTGCCAAGATAACAACCTCTCTCCCAATGTCCAAAAAACAAAAGAGCTGATTGTGGATTACAGGAGGAATGGAGACAGGCTCACTCCGGTCAACATCAATGAGATTACAGTTGAGAGGGTGAGTAATTTCAAGTTCCTCGGAATACACATCGTCAATGATATCACCTGGAATGTACACACCAGCTTTGCACAATAGTGTCTCTTCCACCTCAGGTGACTGAAGAAGTTCAGCATGAGCCCCTAGTTCCTCAAGACCTTCTACAGGGGCATCATTGAGCATCCTGACTGGCTCTATCACCACCTGGTATGGGAACTGCACCAACCTTGATTGCTGGGCACTGTAGAGAGTGATACGGACAGCCCAGCACATTTGTGGATGTGAACTTCCCTCCATTGAGGTCATTTATAGCAGCAGGTGCAAAAAGAAGGCCTGGAAGATCATTGGGGACATCAGTCGCCCCAACCATAAACTGTTTCAGGTGCTTCCGTCTAGCAAACGCAGCATTAAAGCCAGGGCCAACAGACTATGGGACAGCTTTTTACTACAAGCCATTAGACTGATAAATTCACATGTCTGTACATTGCAATGGAGTCACAATGCAAAAATTTGTACTCCCTCACATTGTTGGATAGATGTCAGAACTAAGTAAATTCAATAAATTCAATTCAGCTCTATCTAGGCCTTTCAATATTCGATAAGTTTCAATGAAATCTGCTGAACTCCAGCGAGTATAGGCCCAGAGCCATCAAACACTGCTCATATGTTAACCCTTAAATTCCCTGAATAATTCTTGTGAACCTTCTCTGAACACTTGACAATGCCAGCACATCATATGTTATGGCATTATGAAATCGAGAAACCTAACATCATGAATGGCTGTGACGTTTCACTCTCAGATGAACTCCATATTTCTCATCCTCTTGAAATATATGCTAACATTGCATTTGCCTTCCTTACAACTGTTACGAACCCCGTAACTGGGTTACTTACCAGCAAAGATAGAGACGTCCGTTGAGGTTGGGTGGGACTACAACCAGAGGTCATGGGTTAAGTGTGAAAGGTGAAAAGCTTAAGGAGGACATGAGGGAAAACTTCTTTATTCAGAGGGTTGAGAGAGTGTGGAACAAGCTGTCAACGAAAGTGGTACAAGCAGGCTCGATTTCAACATTTATGTGAGGTTTGGATAGGTACATGGCTGGTGGGGGTATGAAGGGCTATGGTACTGCTGCAGGTTAAGTGTTTCGGCAGATTAAATGGTTTCAGCATGGACTAGATGGGCTGAAGGGCCTGTTTCTGTGCTGTACTTTTCTATGACACTAAATATACTGTATATTGTGTAGTCTATAGGTAGTTTAACTTAATTTCCCCAATTGTTTATCTGAGTGGAAATTTTTCACGTCCTTTAAACCTCTGACATTGGCATACTTGTGAGAGGTTTGAAGGACATGGAAAGTTCATTCAAAGCATGTTTATGCAGTCTGATGTCAATAAATCTGATCTATGCTGAAGCAGGACAAGGCACAAGACTGTTTTCTCAGTCCAGTTAATCCCATAAAATCCGACTAACTATTCAGGACTGATGTGAAATCAGAGGAAACGGTGCTCTGAATCTAGTTGACCTTGGCAATTTATGTTCTTTTCCAACATACTACAGCACTTTTTCAAGGACATGCTGGCACACTGCTCCCGCTTTGTATCTCAAGCTTATAGTCTGAAACCACAAATGATTATTATTATTATTTTTTTTAAACTTTTTTAATTGCATTTTTAAATGGTTACAAAGTATGAAAAAACAATGTATATAACCCATACCCCCTCCCCTTAACCCCTTCCCCCTAACTGCCCTATAGAAAAAAAAAGAAAGAAAGAAAGAAAGAAAGAATGCCTGGTTGTTGGAAGATCTCCACATGCTCCATGGAATTCGTAATAACTTTAATATGTATATTTATTTCTTTCCCCTAATAACCAATTGTTTCATCATCAATTGTTTCATAATTGCAGTTACTTGGAAATCGGATACACATTTAAGTATAGATTCTTGGAAGAAAGAAATCTATGGTTGTATTCCATTAGAAAAAATTACTTATAATTTAAGAGATAAATATGAAACATTTTTGAAAATTTGGAGCCCTTATTTACAAAAGACAGGATTAAATATATAGATGCTCTGAAGATGACACAAATGATTATTGACTCACTACTCCTCTGCACTATTTATTTATTTACTAGCTTGCAGTAATTTTTTGTCTTGCGCTGTACTGCTGCCAAAACCCAGACATGTGCCAGTGATAACAAACCTGATTCTGTCATCCCCAACTCCAACAATAGATATGCTTTTTTTAACTTTTATGCTGGAGCTCCCCGATTTTTCTCTTCATCCAGTCTGCCCCTTTCTCCTTGCTTCATTCAGTTCACCCTTGTGTCCTTCTCCTTTCCCCTGATCGACTTCCTTATGCCCTCACCCATATCATCCTGTGTCATCCTGGTCAGATTGAAGGAAGCATGTTAGACTTATGATTGGAGTAAGTGGTATCCAGGAGTGCAACTAATAGCCTCCCTTCTGATGGGCTGAATGTCCTTCCATGCATGATTTGATGCATTTTTCAACGTGACATCAAGGTGCTGGCCACAGCCAAAGTCAGGAGGGTCTTAGTCAGAGTAAACACAAGCAAAGCTGCGGGGCTAGACAACCTACCTGCTGGGCATTGAGGGACTGTGTGAAATAGCTAACAGACTTATAACAGACATCTTTAACATCTCTTTCAAACTACACCATCTCCCTGCAGGCTTCAAGGTAGCCACTGTCATTCTGGTGCCCAAGGCCTAAACAATTACTCCTCAGTGGCACTGACTTCAGTAATCAGGAAGTGCTTTGAGCAGCTGGTAATGGGTCATATGAAATGCCACTTTCCAGTTCACCTGTCACACACCACTGATGGTGCCATAGCCTCAGTCCTTCACTCCATCCTGGAAAACAATGCCTCACACACCAAGATGTTGCTCATCAACTTTAGCTCAACGTTTAACACAATCATTCCTCAGAAGCTGGTGGGTAAACTGTTCCTTGTTGGAGCACAATACCCCTCTCAGTAACTGGATCTTAGATTTAATGAATGACCCCAGTCAATCCAAGTTGGCAGCAACATCTCAAACTTCATTACGCTGAGCACTGATGCACCCGAGGTCTGTGTGCACGGACCACTGCTCTTCACTCTGCTGACTCACAAATGGGCTGCTAGATTCAGCTGGAATTGCATCATCAAGTTTACTCTGGTCAACAGTGGTTGGCCTCATCAGCACCAATGGTGAATCAGCATACAGAGAGGAAGTGGGCAGGCGTGTCAAGTGGTGCAAGCAACCCGAGTCTCGACATGGACAAGACAAAAGAGATGACTGTGGACTTCGGAAAGCTGCAGGTTGACCTCTCGCCATCACATACCAATGACTTTGCTGTGCAGAGAGTGAAGAGCACAAGGTTCCTTGGTGTGTACCTGACGGGCAGTGTAACCTGGGCCCAATAGGCAAGAAGGCACAGCAGCATGAAAAGATCCGCACCCCTATTCTAACAACTTTCTTCAAAAGCACCATTGAGAGAGTTCCGTCTGACTGCATCATTATATGAGAAAAGCATCAAAGTACAAAGGAAAAATTCTTTTTCCAGTGGGTGTACTCATCAAATCTATAGAATAGTAACTGTAAACAGCATCAATGAAAGAGCAAGAGCATAGAAGACACCAAACTACGCAAATGCAAATATAAATCAATAGCAATAATTAATGAGAGCAAGAAATAATAAGATAAGGAGTCCTTAAAGTGAGATCATTGGTTGTGGAAATATCTCAATAGATGAATGTAGTTATCCTCTTTTGTTTAAGAGCCTGATGGTTGAGGGGAAGTAACTGTTCTTTAACATGATGGTACAAGTCCTGAGGCACTTGTACCTTCTACCTGATGGCAGTAGTGAGAAAAGAGCATGGCCGGGGTGGTGAGGATCTTTAGTGATGGATGCTGCTTTCCTGTGACAGTGTTTCATATAGATGTGCTTAATGATTGGAAGGGTTTTACCGGTGATGAGCTGAATCTGCTACTTTTTCCCACTCAAAGTTCCCATACCAGGCTCTAACTCAGCCAGTCAGTATACTTTCCACTATCTATCTATAGAAATTTATCTGTCTCCACAGACTTCTGTTGCTCTTTTGTTGCAATTACATTTATAATGATTGGTCCAGGACAGGTTCTCTGAGATAGTGACACACAGAAATTTAAAGTTACTGATGCTCTCCACTTCTGACCCTCCAGTGATTACTGGCTCATGGACCTCTGGTTTTCCTCTTCTGAAGTCTACAATCAGTTCTTTGGAATTGCTGACATTAAGTGAGAGGTTTTTATTATGAAACCACTCAGCCAAATTTTCAATCTTCCTCCTGTATGATGATTCATCACCACCTTTGATACAGCCCACAACAGTGGTGCCAATGGCAAACATGAATATGGTGTTGGAGCTGTAGTTAGTCATAGGTGTAAAGTGAGTAGAGCAGGGGCTAAGCATACAGCCCTGGAGTGCACCTGTGTTGATGGAGGTCATGGAGGAGATCTTTTTGCCAATCTGAACTGACTGGGTTTGCAAGTGAAGGAAATCCAGGATCCAATTGCACAAGGGGTTATTGATGCCCAGGTCTTATTGTTTACTGATTAGTTTTGAGGGAATGATGGTATTAAATGTTGAGCTGCAGTGATCAAGAACATTTTTGAATATTTTTACTGTCTAGATGTTCCAGGGTGTGTGAAGAGCCATTGAGGTGACATCTGCGATAGACTTATTGATCTCTGAGGACCTAACCTGGTCCCAACATATTGATGCAGTTATAAAGAAGGCAAGACAGTGACTATACTTCATTAGGAGTTTGAAGAGATTTGGTATGTCAACAAGTACACTCAAAAATTTCTATAGATGTACCATGGAGAGCATTCTGACAGGCTGCAACACTGTCTGGTGTGGAGGGGGGTTATTGTGCAGGGCCAAAAGAAGCTGCAGAAGTTTAGTTGGATCCAGCTTGGGTACTAATCTACGAAGAAGTACCCAGGACGTCTTCAGGGAGCGGTGTCTCAGAAAGGCAGCGTCCATTATCAAGGACCCCCAGCACCCAGGCCATGCCCTTTTCTCACTGTTACCATCAGGTAGGAGATACAGGAGCCTGAAGGCACACACTCAGTGATTCAGGAACAGCTTCTTCCCCTCTGCCATCTGATTCCTAAATGGGCATTGAACCCATGAACACTACCTTACTTTTTAAATATATATTATTTCTGGTTTTTGCATGATTTTAATCTATTCAATATACATGTACTGTAATTGATTTATTTATTTGTTATTACTTTATTATATTTTTCTTCTAGGTATGTATTGCATTGAACCGCTGCTGCTAAGTTAACACATTTCATGACACATGTTATATATTATATTATATATATAATAATATTATCACACTATTATGATAATAAACCTGATTCTGATTCTGCTTCAGTAGGCAAGTCAGAGCAGATCTAAATAATTTCTCAGGCAGGAGTTGATACGTTTCATCGCCAAAGCACTTCATCACAGTGGAGGTAAGTGCCACTGGGCAATAGTCATTGAGGGCGGTTACCCTGCTCTTCCTGGGCACCGGTATGATTGAAGCCCACTTGAAGCAAGTATGTACCACACACTGTCGAAGCGAGAGGTCGAAGATATCCGTGAACACACCAGCTAGTTCATCAGTACGGGTCTTCAGTACTCAGCCATCTGGACACGTTGCTTTCCTTGGATTCACCCTCCTGAAGGCAGCCCACACGTTATCTTCATTTACTGACACCATAGGAGCATCATGCGATGTGGGGGGTGGGTGATGGCTCCTCCCTGTTCTGGTGGTCAAAGCGAACATAGAAGGCATTGAGCTCATCTGGAAACAGATCTTACAGAGATTAGTTAAAACCACCAAGAAGGTCACTGAGGTCTCCCTGTGCTCCCTTTTTGATATTTACTGGCAGCGTTGCAGACAAAAGGCCCCAAGCATTGTTGAATCCCACATTCTCTTTGACCACCTACCATCAGGAAGGAGGTACAGGAGCGTCAGGACTAGGACTGCCAGGCTGTGTAACAGCTTCTTCCCTCAGGCTGTGAGACTAAAGAATACCCTGCCTCCACCGAGGTCTTGTCACTGGGAAAGCGAGCTGCTTACTGTTACCTGTGCTGCATGCATTTTGAGTTATATTTTATTAACCTTTTTGTGGTAATATTTTAGTTAATGTCCTGTGTGTGCTATATGTTTTGTGGGTACTACATTGTCCAGAGGAACATTGTTTTGTATGTGTGTAGTCAAACTTTAATGAACTTGAATGTGAATTTGAAATTAATAGGATTGTGCAATGATATTTTTTTTCTCCTGTCTGTCTGTAAAAAGGTTGCAAGGCACAGGATGAGGGGAAGGTTTTGGAAGCCTTTTCACTGGATCTCCCCAGCCTGGTATTTCTGGGAATATACAGCTTGTGCATAAGCAGAGAGGGAATGTTTCCAATTCTCCTACCTCACTGTTTTCCCCCCGACACAGATGTATTTCACTTCCTTCATCTCCACAATTTCCAGTGGGCCAGGTTTCTATCTTTTAGACAATAGACAATAGACAATAGGTGCAGAAGTAGACCATTCAGCCCCTCGAGTCTGCACCGCCATTCTGAGATCATGGCTGATCATTCACTATCAATACCCAGTCCCTGCCTTGTCCCCATATCCCTTGATTCCCCTATCCATCAGATATCTATCTAGCTCCTTCTTGAAAGCATCCAGAGAATTGGCCTCCACCGTCTTCCGAGGCAGTGCATTCCACACCTCCAATAATAAACGAGTCAAGGAGTTTGGGTGAACAACTATGTCATGCTGAAGCTTGTAAGTATTGGGACAACTTCGCGTGATTTGACATCAGTCCTTAATCATTAGTAGGACATAGTGGGATTAACTGGCCTGAGAAAACAGCTTTTTGCTTTGTCCTGCTTTGACATAGATCAAATTTGTTGAGATAAGACTGCATAAACAGGCTTTGAATAAATACAGTAGTGATATCTGCTGACATTAAATACTTATGGCAGCTATTAAACAAGGGACTTAACATGTTGAACAATGTTATTAAACAAGGAACTAATTCTTTTATGTAATGAGGTCTCATTTCCTCTCTACTTGAACAAAGGCTGCATGAAATGTGCAACGAAATGGAAAAATAACCAGGATTCTGTTTTAACATATTTTCGTCTGTTTGTGTAGTGGGATGACATTTTTTAGTTGGATTTTAAGTAGATGCCAAAGGGCATATGCATTTCCAGATTAGTATTTGGAATCAAAATATCAGTAGGGTGCTCTTGCAGTATCCTAGACTTTCCTTTCTCTTTGCTTTAAAGCCATGCAACTCACCATGTCAGCAGATCAAAAACTGTTAACTTATTTGAAGAACACCATACTAATTGTAGAAAATACATTAAGGCAACTCATTAACCTATTTTTGTTTAAATGGTCAGAAGTATTAATAGGAACATCTTTGGCACTATCAGTTTTCTGTTTCCTGTTTCAAGTCAAGTCACTTTTATTGTCATTTCGACCATAACTGCTGGTACAGTACATAGTAAAAATGAGACAACATTTTTCAGGACCATGGTGTTACAAGACACAATACAAAAACTAGACTGAAGTACACAAAAAAAAAACACAGAGAAAGCTACACTATAGACTTACACAGTACTGCATAAAGTGCACAAAAACAGTGCAGACATTACAATAAATAATAAACAGGACAATAGGGCAAGGTGTCAGTCCAGGCTTTGAGTATTGAGAAGTCTGATAGCTTGGGAGAAGAAACTGTTACATGGTCTGGCCGTGAGAGCCCGAATGCTTCGGAGCCTTTTCTCAGACGGCAGGAGGGAGAAGAGATTGTATGAGGGGTGCGTGGGGTCCTTTACCATTCATACTTGGATATTGTGGAGGTGGAAAGTGCAAAATTCCTTGAGGATCTTGCCAGCTGAAGAGGAGAAACTCGTGCTTGTTTTAAAAATCACCTCACTTTTTTTTAATGTGGTGCAGGTCCCAGTAATTATATTTAGTATTCAGATATCGAGAGGTGATGACAATTGCTCATGTACTTTATTCTTCAGATTGAGTTTGCGATAAATTTCCATCCAGTGGCTCCACTTGCTTCTTAAGTGTTAGTGACTGATCCGGTTCTAACATCACATTCTGTACTTCTGGAAAGAGCTGGAGAGTGAGATATTGGAAGAGAGAGAGAGTGAAGTATACAGAGATAGAAAGCATCATAGAGAACTGAAACAGTCCCACACTTCTGCACATGATGTGAATGTTGAAATAGTTTAACTCACTCCATTTGGAGTCATAGAACTAATAGAGTTAACAACAATAGAGTTAACAACATTTGTACTCAATGCCTTGGTTGATAAAGACTATATGCCTACTTTATCACCTTGTCTACCTGTGTTGCCACTTCCAGTGAAGAATGTCCTTCTACCACTATGTCTCTCTGCTCAGCCACACCCTCCAAGGCCAGCTCTGGTTCATCTTCCCAAAATGTTCTTCCCATTTGCCAGTTGGAAAATGGAATCAAGTTGTGGACCTAGAATGATGGATCTCTATCTTGTTCCTTCTTAAGTTTAAACAATGAACTGAAGTATTTTTTCATCTCTGAAGAATTAATGTTACATTTTAAAGAGGTGAACTGCCCCACCCTGTCCATGACAGTTGTACGAGAAATTTGAGGGGCCTTTCATGGAATATCAAGTGATGGATCTCCTCTCAGCTGGTTGGATTTTTCTTCGGCCTTATGAAAAACTAAAGGACGCAATTCATTGATTAGGCTAGAACCCCTCTGTTATTGGCCTTTTGACGTAGGAAAAAAAGATACAAATCGCTTTCTCTCCCCATCAGCTTTTACTGGCAGTTTACCATAAGGCTTATTGCCATCATTCTTGATGAGGCCCAAATAAAATTTTGAAGTCGATATTTCTTTCATTCAGGTAGCTAACCAACGTGAGTCTGACTCACTGGTTGGGCACATCGTGCATAGTTATACACTGCAGAGAAGCTTTCTGAAGATATGTGATCAGTGTATCTATTGAGTCAATCTGCATTTAATGCATGTTTAGTAAAGGAAGTTCTGCTCTTGTACATTTCTATTTTAGACTTGACCCACACAGGACAGAGCACTTGCCTTATCTTCTTTAAACATTTAACACTTTAAATTGTACCATCTGTAGCCTGCGTATTGGCGCACGGTGCTTGGAACCCTCCCAGAAGGACTGGATGAGGTGCTGTTACAGCATCAAAAGAATTAGATATTATTGCACAAGTTGTCTGTGCACTTGGAGTTCGATCATTTTCCTTTCCCAGCACGATATGCCTGTGGATTATTGGAAATAGTTATAGGGCAGCTGTCAAGGTAATTATTTCTGTGTTCTTGCTTTTGCGCTTGTCTGCCTTTCCTGTGGTAAACACACAGTAGGTGGCATTGTAATCTGCTATGTAAAGAGATGATCCAAACCTATTGAAAACATCACTGTAGGCTTTTGTTACAGGGAACTACAGCTAATTATAGGGAAGATAAAGTTCATGAGTAATCCAAAATCTAGTCAGGATGATTCATCCAAAAAATGTACTTAGTTATAGCGGGGTGTTTGCCTGAGAAGATGTACATTGGGAGGGAACAGGAAGCTAATTATTGACAGCACATCACCAACAAACCCAGTGCTAGGCAGCCGTCGATCCCAGGGGATCATGCGTTGGTGCTTCTGGTGGACTGTATCCTCTCCAGGGTGAAAGCCTGGGTGGGAAGATTTGGAGAACTGGCTGTTGCTGTGCAGTGGGTTCCCCCTCTCCATCACTGATGGAGTCCAAGGGAAGGGCAAGTGCCGATACAGCTCGGCATCAGTGTCGTCACAGGGGTTGTCAGAGTGAAGTTGTAAACAACATCAAGCTGCCTTCGGGACCCTGGCTCCAGATTTCTTCCTTGGGTTTTACTCCCAAAGCCTTTCCCACGGGTGGTTACGGCCGTAAGGCAGCGGAGGTTTTCCTTCTCCTGGGTGGGCTGCCCTCCAAGACTGACGAGTCCCACCTGCCTGAAACAACTGGCTTTGAGGCACCAGTGGTCTGCCTTTGCCCCTTCTCTTGTCAGTAGAAACAGTTCCACCGGGCCTAGTAGCTGAGCCACACATGAAGGCCAAGAGTTGGATTTGGTTGCCAGAGGCTGATAGAGTCGCATTCCATTTGGAGGACTTTATAGGTAGTGGGAGCTAATCCCCACTACCACCCCAGCTATGACAGCCTTAGGAATCAACAAACCCAATGCCTGTATAACATAAACTTACACGTAGATGTTTGCAGATGGTAACTAAACAGTGGGGACTCATTTCTTTCCTCAGATTGAGCGCACTTACCTTTGAGGTAGAATATTGTGGATTCAAGTTTCCTTCCAGAAGCCTGAGTTGAGACCAGTGTAGAACTTCCCACCAGAGTATCTATGTTCTCCCCATGACCACGTGGGTTTCCTCCAGGTGCTCTGGTTTCCTCCCACAGTCCAAAGACATACTGGTTGGAGGTGAATTGGTCACTGTGAATTGTCCTGTGATTAGGCTGGGACAATTGTTGGGTTGTTGTGTGGCACATCTCAAAGGACCTACTCCATGCAATATCTGAAGAAAGAGAAATAAACTGCACTTGAGGTAACGCTGTCCTGCAGATAAGATGTTAAGCTGAGCCCCTTTCTATTTTCTTAGGAGGAACTGGAAGATTCCAGGGCACAATTCTGAAGAAGAGATGGAAACCCAACTCTAATGTTCTGATTGACATTTATCAGAAATCAGATTTAATATCACCGGCATATGTCAAGAAATTTGTTAACATGGCAGCATGACAAAATAAATATAGAGAAAAAAACTGAGTTACATTAAGAATATATATGTCTATTAAATAGCTAAGTTAAAATAAGCTATGCAAAATAACAGAAATAAAAAAAAGTAGTGAGGTAATGGTAACACACACAAAATGCTGGTGGAACACAGCAGGCCAGGCAGCATCTATAAAGTGAAGCACTGTCGACGTTTCGGGCTGAGACCCTTCGTCAGGACAGTGAGGTAGTGTTGATGGGTTCAATGTCCATTTAGGAATCATTTGGCAGAGGGGAAGAAGCTGTTTTTGAGTTGCTGAGTGTGCTTCAGGTTTCTGTATCTCCTTTTCGACAGTAACAGAATGACGACATTTACCCCCTCAATTTCCCAATTACTGTCATGTTTGAATTTGCTAAGTTTATATTAACAGGCTTCTGGAAGGAAACTTGAATCCACAATATTCTACCTCAAAGGTAAGTGCGCTCAATCTGAGGAAGGAAATGAGTCCCCACTGTTTAGTTACCATCTGCAACAGCTACATTGCAACAGTGCACATACATTTCAAAAATGTATTCATAGCCCAAGGCTGTGGAAGGTGCTGTATACAGTAAATGATATTCTATTTTACCTTAGAACAAAAGTTAGTCAACCATTCCTTCAAAATAAAGATATTCCTTTAAATAAAAATAACAACAAAATTTTGCAGTGGATATGGCACACATCTCGCCAACGTTAGGCAGCGCCCCTTATCATATACTTCACTGCACTGTTACAAAGACTTCTGATCCAGGATGCGGACACAAAGCACTGTTGCTCAAGCATAACTACAAAAGAGTTTGTCCAGTTATAATTTTCTGCTGTCATATCTGAGCGACATCACATGAATGGCAGAAAAGAGAAAATTTTCCACTCTAAATCTGAAGGCATGCATTATAGCGAAGGTTAAATAAAGGGCAAAATTACACTGCTTCTACAAAGTATCCTTCATCCCAGCTCAGAAACTAACTCACATTATTGATTTGTTTCCATACAAGTTTAGGGTGAATGTATATGTTGACAGGTTTTTGTTTGCTCATTCAGGGAGAGTGAAGGTCATTGGGAAGGGGAACAATTTGTTTGTCCTTGACTGCATGCAAAGGCACTGGAAAGCTGTCTCTATGAACCATTGAATTGTTTAGTTTACAAGCATTTTATTTACAAATGTTTACCATCTTGCCATTGATTGTACATCTTAGATCTCTGAACCAATATCATACCTACCCTGCCCATGGGATACACTACCAACATTCCTATCAAACAGACTTTTCATAGTTATAAAATTTTGCTAAAGAAGCATTTTCCAGTATTGTTCCTCTTCCCTAAATCAGGAAAAGGCTGCACTGTATTCCAACATGATCACAAATTCCTTTGTAGCAGTGTTTTCTGATGACTATTTATCATAGTGAACTTAACTGGCTAATTTTGATGGACTGCTCAACTGAAGAAAGCAGCTTAGTAAAAGGATGATTTGTGTTTATATAAAGTAGATGAACAAGGTTCCAAATTGAGACTCTTGGAGGACAGTCCAGAGATGGATCATATGGTAGAACTTAGATGAAAGAAGGGAAGGGTCACTCTAGTGGGTCTGTATTATAGGTTCTTCCCCCCACCTCCCCATGGTTAGTGGGAACTCGAGGGCAGATGTGTAGAGAAATTGCTCATAGTAGCAGGAATAATAGGGCTGTATTAGTGGGAGATGTTAATTTCCCTGGTATTGATTGGCTCATGTGTTTGGGTAATGATGAAAAAGGAGAGGACAAGTCTACAGGCTAAGTTTGAAGAAATTAGACAGGATCTAGCTGAGCAAAATTGGGTGAGCCTGTTTGAATGAATGGTGTGGAGGCTTTTAAGAGTGTGATATCAAATGTCCAGGGGCAGCATTACCTTTTAGGGTGAAGAGTAAACCTGGCAAGTTAATGGAACCTTGGCTGACAAGGGATATTGAGTCTCTGGTCAAGAAAAAGAAGGAAGCATACATTGGGATAGCTTGGGTTCAAACAAATACCTTTGATTATAACAAGATTAGGAATGTTCTTAAGAGGAAAATCAGGAGGGTAAAGAGAAGGTATGAAATGGATCTGGCAGGTAAATAAAGGAAATATCTTGAGATATTATCTAGATTAGAAGTAGAAGGGTGCTAGGGAGAGAGTAGGTATATTTAGAGATGAGCAAGGCTGCCTATGTCTTAAGCTGCAGGAGATAGGTGGGATTTTTGATGGATATTTCAGTGTTTACTGAAGGTAAAATCATGGTTGCTCGAGAGATAAAGGAAATATTTGGAGATGTTTTGGAGGGTATTCATATTACCAGGCAGGAGATATTTGCAGTCTTACAGCACCTTGAGGTGAACAAATCCCCAGTGCATCCTTGGATGTTGTGAGAGGCTAGAGAGGAAATTGTGGATGTTCTTGCAGAGGCACTTTCTTCATCGTTCGCCACTGGTGTTGTTCCCTTGTTTAAGAGGGTAGCAAGAACAAGCCAGGAATCTACAGGCTAGTCACCCTGACAACAGCGTTGTGGACGTTAATGGAGGGAATTCCGGGTGACAGGATTTACCCTCACTTGGATGATTAGGGGCATTCAGCATGACTTTGTGCATGGGAATGATGAGGGTAGGGCTGTGGATTTTACTGTCTGACTTTAGCAAGGTCCTTGACGAGGTTCTGCGAGGTAGACTGGTCTGGAAGATTAGGTCCCATGGACTACAGGAAAAGAAGATAAGAAATTGGAGCAGGAGCAGGCCATCTGGCCCGCCAAGCCTGCTCCGCAATTCAGTAAGATCATGGCTGATCTGAAAGATCCAAGAAGAATTAGTTGGTAGATTCAAAATTGGCTGAGCGATAGGAGGTTGTTCGTCAGAATGGAGGCTGGTAACTGGTGTGGCATATAGACGAGAGTTGCTACCTCAGCTCCAGTAATCGGCATTTAACTCTTCCTCACAGTGCTGTCTGCATGTTCTCAGGTATGGGTTCTTCAGTTAACTGGCCATAGTAAATTGCTCCGAGTGTGTAGGTGAGCAGTAGAGTGTGGGTATATTTGATGGGAAAGAATAGACATTGAGAAAAAAGAATTAATTTAGAATTGGTGTTATAATGGATGCTGATTGTCACTGTGGACGGGGTGAGCCAACGGATGTACTTCTGTGTTATATGACTAGGACTCCAACACACTGTCGTTACAAACCGGTTAAATGGTGGGGCAGGTTGAAGGAGCTGAATTGCCTATACATTTATTTCTTATGCCTTTACTGGCAACATTTTTCTGTAACTGGATAAATACAACAACAGCTTTCAAAAAACAAGATAAAATAATAAGCTCCAAATTGGGGATCCTAGTCCAATTCTGCAGCAGACCAGCTATAAAGATCGATGTGGGTGCTTAGTAGTGCAGCTGATTAGCCCAGCTTTATGAGTCTACGGCACCAAGTTTTGCCAATTTTTATAAACATACTTTGCCTTAAAACTTATAAAAATATAAAATTACAGTGGTTCTTAAAAGCTGCTTAAAAAAAACATAAGAGTATTTCATTCAAAGACCAATTAAGGTTACCAGTAATTATACATACCTCACATTACGATTCAAGTATTAAGAGCAGTATTTTCCTGTTCAGTGGTTTAAGAATAGTTGTTCAGATTTGGTTTTGACAAGATCAGTTGTGCATGGTTTGGTCATGGGAGATTGTGTTACAATCATATAAACTTTCCCTATAATTTCAGCAATGTAGTGGTTATTGTATATTCAATAGCGTGGAGATTTTTAATTCAAATCCCACTACGTAAAAAATGAATTAACACATTCAATAAATTTGGAAATTTAGGAGTTACTATCTGAATAAATGTTCTTGAAAACTAACCTGTAATAGTTCACTAAGGATTTCCAAGGAAAATAATCTGCCACTAGACTTAATGTTTGCTGAACAACAGTTGTGCAAACAAGAGCTTTGTAGTCACCTAGGGACCAGCAATAAAAATCAATTTTCTAATACCCTAAGAAAAAGACAATCAGAACATTGATCTGTGTAAGAAAACCAAAACTGTAATAAAGCAGAAATAATTACTTCCACACAGCACAGTTGTTACTAGAGAGTTAACAGCTCTTACAATTACTCATCGGTAGAAATTTAAGATGTAGAAATTTGGTTCCGCACATATTTATCAGCTGTTAAAGAAGTGGGTCTGACATCCAACATGATGGGCAAGGCTAGTGTTCTCAAACCCTGGTGGATTTGGACCCTCACTCGGAGAAAGGCAGAAAAGGTTTTGATAATACAAAGATAATCCAGACTCTTAAAATATTTGCATGTTCAATCAAGGGTTCCAGAGTCATCATATAGCAACCGGCTGCTCGAAATGTAGGTTAACTGATAAACCAAAACTCACATTTCCTGGCCGTCTGTGACTTTAATTTTGTCTGTTGTTGTTGCATGACTCAGCGTAGCTCCACTAATAATCGGACTGTTTGACAGTGTCCATGACAATGCTGGCCATTTGACTGGGAACCCATCACCATGAAGATTCCCTCCCTGTTTCACTGGCAAAGTGACTGTATCATGAAGGTGAAATACAACACATCACCAAGAGTCCCTCTCCATCTCTGGAAACAGCCTTAGAAATCCCCGTCTACCAGCAAAATCCAGCTTAGTTAGGGATGAGCACTGAACGTTACACTAGCTAGCAATTTTGCGTTCATCTATGAATTTGCTTTGACAGTTCTTTCTAGGCAGTTCTCTGGGTTTTGAAGTAGCTGTGGAGTGTTAGGAGGGATCTGAAGACTCTGCCATAGGTGGAGCTGGAGGGGACAGGTAGGTAGTTTGAGAAGAATGCTACTTCTGCTGTTTGCATTTGGCCTCTGAGCACTTCATTGTAAATCTTGAGGCGCTCATTTCCTTCCTTGGTCTTCATCCTTCATTTTATGCAATTATGTGCAGGAGATTCCACACTGGTGAGAAAATTACATGTTTAGCAAGGAATCCTGATGATGACTTTGAAGTGTTTTCTCTGTCTTTCTCTTGCCCTTGCAGAGCTCAGCAAGTCTTGTATTGGATGATGGGATTTATCCAACCAACACACACAAAATGCTGGAGGAACTTATCACCTACCTGCCCGTCACCTCCCTTTTGTGCTTCTCCCCTTTCTTCCATCTTCTTCTACCCTCTCCTATCAGATTTCCCCTTCTCTAGTCCTTTACTTCGTTCACCAATCAACTTCCCAGCTCTTTACTTCATCCCACCCCCTCTCCTGGTTTCACCTATCACCTACCACCTTGTACTTCTTCCTCCCCTTCCCTCCACTTTCTTGCTCTAAATTCTCATCCTCTTTACTAGTCCTGATGAAGGGTCTTGACCCAAAACATCAACCGTTTACTCTTTTCCATAGATGTTGCCTGAGTTCCTCCAGCAAAGAAAATGCTATGACTCTGCAAATTGTCCCCAATCTATTAGGATATAAGAGGAGTTAGCAACCTCTCCAAGGCCAATATTGCCAAAGTCAAGAAGTCTAATGACTCTCAACCAACTCTGGTGGATTTCCAGATTTTCTCGTCTTTGTAGAGGCTGCCTTGAGCTCTTGGACAAGTCACCAAAATGCGCGGAGAGGTAGGTGTCATTAATAGACCATGAGCTTAGTGTCAGACTTGAGACGTTGGTCTTTGACACTCGTTTTTATAAATTATGAGGCTTTGCCAGTACACTGGAGACTGTGGTGAATTTCAACATTCATACAGTACTGTGCAAAAGTCTTAAGCACATATATATAGTCCTTTGCACAGTACTGTATTTGTCAACATGGAGTTTATAAATCTGGCAGGAACAAACGATGTTGGGAATGGTAAGGGTGAAGTGCCATGGGAGGGATGTGGGACAGGTGGCAGAGAAGGGGTGGCAGGGGCAGGGGTAGCGTGGTGCAGACTCACCCAGCCCTGAGATACTAGGCAAGGCTACTTGATTCTAAACGATTGGTTTATTGATCATTACAGAATGTCCCTTTGGTGCTTCTCGCTCCCTCCCCTCTCCTTCCCCTTTCACCTCTCCCTGCCTATTTCCCACTTCAAGCAACAATAGAGACTCAGATCAGAATCAAGTTCATCATCATTTACACAGCCATGAAATTTGTTTATATACACACACATCACCTGCAGATTGTGCATCTTGATTCAGGTGTTGAGGTACTAACAGGAAAACAATGAACTTGTGCCAACATGTGCACTAACAATGTCGATTTAAGCACAGTTTTGGGTCCAATATTGATATCAATTACAAAACACTAGACCACCCTATGCCTTGAGCACTGTGTTGCTATTGAGTAATCAGTAGGAAATGTGACACATTTGGCATTTCCCCATTTACAAGATGGATTAGTATGTCCCCATTTGTGGTTGGAATAATTATGTGATTGTCCTCACTCCAGATTTGGAGTCCCAGCATGGGGTGGTCCAGAAAATTGATGTACTTTTTCAACTTTCTCTGAACAACACAGACTACCTCACTCCACTCACTAGTTGTCCTGTAGCAATCTTCAAAGTCTAAGCATTGACTCTATCTGTTGACTGATTTGAATTTCTTTGACTAAGATTTGATTGAGATGATCACATTGTGACAGAGGCTTGAACTCTATAAATATAGTAAGTAATGAGTTTGTAGTTAACACTCAAAATGGAGGACTAAACTTAACATGCATAGCTAGCTACAAAAGGTGATTGATAAGTTTGTGGCCTAAGGTAGAAGGAGTCAATTTTAGAAAACCTAGGCACATTTATTTTTCCTACATTTACACACTTAGTCCAGCGGTCATGGAGCATACGGATCCCTTCTTTGTAGAAGTCAGTGTCCTGGACCTCCAGAAGTGGTCCACAGAAGGGGTGATTGATAAGCTTGTGGCCTAAGGTAGAAGGAGATGAGTTATTAACTTCAAACTTTCTGCATTTTCACTCAAAGAGTTGAACTGCACGTGCACATAACAAGAGCTGTATAACTCAAGACGCTCTCGTTACATGCACGTGCAGTTCAACTCTTTGAGTGATAATGCAGAAAGTTTGAAGTTAATAACTCATCTCCTTCTACCTTAGGCCACAAGCTTATCAATCACCCCTGCTGTGGACCACTTCTACATAGAAGGGACCCATATGCTCCACGACCACTGGACTAAGTGTGTACATGTAGGAGGGGACTATGTTGAAAAATAAATGTGGACCACTTCTACAAAGAAGGGATCCGTATGCTCCACGACCGCTGGACTAAGTGTGTACATGTAGGAGGGGACTATGTTGAAAAATAAATGTGGACCACTTCTACAAAGAAGGGATCTGTATGCTCCACAACCGCTGGACTAAGTGTGTAAATGTAGGAGGGGACTATGTTGAAAAATAAATGTGCTAGGTTTTCTAAAATTGACTCCTTCTACCTTAGGCCACAGACTTATCAATCACTCCTTGTATTAAGCAACAAGATTAACAGAAAATTTGGCAGTTAACCTTGAAATTCAGCAACATTAAGCTGTCAAATATATTCAAAGTACTCTGGAGGTCAGACTATCTGTAAAGGGAGAAAGAGAGTTTAATATTTTATATCAAAAAGCCTTCTGATGAAAAGTTACAGACTTGAAATGATAACTATTCTTTTCTCTCTCACCCCAACCTCCCCAGTGCTAAATGATGCTGTGAGTACTTAGAAAAAGTGATCTAAGCAAAGAATCCCACACCTTATAACTTTTTGATTTAGAATCATATTTAAATTCTGTTTATTTCTAGTTTTTATTGTTGGCCTACCCCGAGAAATCTTCCTTCCTGGAGAGAACAGGGTCTGTTGTATTTGGGAGCTAACTTGGGAGTTACAGTAATATAGCACAGAAAACTGGTCCCTTGACTTAATTGTCCTGAGGTAGGAAATACGTTCCAGATGCTGGGAGAGTCCAGTACCAGAGGGCATGGTTTGAGAATAAGGGGTAGGTCATTTAGGACAGAGTTAAGGAAAAACTTCTTCTCCCAGAGAGTTGTGGGGGTCTGGAATGCACTGCCTCGGAAGGCAGTGGAGGCCAATTCTCTGGATGCTTTCAAGAAGGAGCTAGGTAGGTATCTTATGGATAGGGGAATCAAGGGATATGGGGACAAGTCAGGAACCGGGTATTGATAGTAGATGATCAGCCATGATCTCAGAATGGCGGTGCAGGCTCGAAGGGCCGAATGGTCTACTTCTGCACCTATTGTCTATTGTCCTTGCTGACCAAGGTGCCCATTGATGTTAGATCCCACTTGGCTGCATATGGCCCATATCCTTCTGAACCTTTCCTGTCCATGTACCTGTCCATCTGTCTTTTAACAGTTGTTCTTGTACCTGCCTCAACCATTTTTTCCCATGCAAGTACCACCCATTGTGTATATACAGAATATAAGTTCCTCTGAAAATTTCCCCTTCTTTCCTTAATCCTATGCCCTCTGGTTCTTGGTTCCCCTACCCTGGGAAAAATACTTAATACTTAATGTGGGCCAAAGGGCCTGTATTGTGCTGTAGGTATGCTAACGTCCATGTCTAACTTTCAGATCTGTGCCCTCAAGATTTTATGCATCTCATCCATTGTTAACTCATTTGTTTGAGACTTCGCAATCTTATCTAACATATTTCTGAATGGGGAAACCTTTCAAGATGCATCTCGTCACATTAAAAACAATATGTAAATGTTACTCTTTGAAATGAAGGCATAGCATTGGGCTCCAAATGTCCAACAAGTGTGGGAGGTGAATGGGATATGATTAAATGAACCTATTTTCACCTTTCAAGTGGAGAGTATCAATTTTTTTCAAGATAAGTATCAATTTTATAATAGCAACTTAATTACATTTAACCAATATATTCATTTCTGTAAACAAAATACAATTTATATCCTAAGAAAAACAATTTTGGACTTCAACCAGTCTGTCAATATAAACTACATAATTCAGGGGATGTAAATGAATGGTAAATTCCTGTCTACTGCAAAGAATCAGTTATATTTTCTTGACTTCCTTTTCAATGGTCTGAAATAGTTGGAAATCTCCTCCCTCTACAGGCAATGAGATCTAATGGAAATGGCAGTCAGCAAATCAACTGAAAACATGTCAGATTAGCAAATTTTGTAGCCTTAGCTCTACCTATAATGGGAATATTGAGCAATGCTAGTCTCTTGGTTCTTGGTCAGTTACTTACTAAAATAGGATCTTATGCCACCCACTTGTGGCTTCTTGCCTCAGCAATTTTCTCCTATCCTCATGTAGCTTTAAAAAGCTGCAGATGCACTTTTCCCGTGTCATTAAAACCGCAAACTGCCATGTGACGTCAGCTAAGAATGAGAACATTGCAAATTTAGTTCCATTCTGCGAAGGACAATGCAAACATATTTTTGAGTCAATTATTCTCTTATGTCTCCTCATAGGCCCATTGAAAGTAATTTAACGGTTGCATGATCCCACCCAGGTGATCTCTCCACTTCTTGCCCTCTTCACAGCAGGGCCACTTCCATCCATCTGCATAGAAGATCTGTATTCCATAACCCCGATGGATAAGCGTAGTGTGCTTTCAATTAGCGCATACTTGTGCTGTTTTCAGCATCAGCTCAGCCCTTGAACTAAAAACATACAATATAGGAAACGCTCTGCAAGTCAGGCAGCATCTGTGGAGAGAGAAATACTGTGCTTTAGGCTGATGAACTTTTAGTTTTCATGCAAGGAGATCAATCTAGATTATCAAATGTTTCTCTAGACATGATACTTGACTTCCTGAGTAGTTTCAGCATTTTCAATTTCTGCTTTCTAAGGTAATGAAAGTTTGTGGCTTCACCTGCAAGTTCTATTGATTGCTGTCAGATACTGGTTGCCAAAGTTAGTGTTAAAACTAGTAAATAGTTGTAACATCACCGGTCATTGTCTATTGACAAGTCTTCCTTACTCTTCGCAGGTCCTTTACTCTCCTCCACTTTGTCTGCCTATTTACACATTTTGTCCAACTCATGTTGTAAATTTAGAGTTGTCTCTGCCCACATCCCCCCACAACCATCGCCAGTTCCTTCGCTTGCCCTTCACCCACAGTCTCTGACATACGCAACCCAACAAGGATTGTGGTTCTGAAGCTAGAACTTCGGTAGAAACTAATGCAGTTGTGGCTCAAAGACTGAGCTCTGAAGATTAAAATTAGTACCTCCCCACATTGATGTAATATGCTGAAAAGAACTTCTTTTATAACTCCGAAGAAATTTATTGCCAACTGGTCAAGTTTTTATCCGTGGCTTTGAGCCTTCTGTGCAGACATTTGTCAAAAGCATATTTATAAGTCAAAGTACAGAATGTGATAGAGTTCCACAGTTCAGTCGAGTTACTACTTTATCACCAAGGTGTGTACATGGAGTCGAAAAGCCTTTCCTACCATCCACATCATCCTGCTTCCAAATGATCAACTAGATAGGATGCATAAAAAAGATTTGTGGAGTGGCATTTGTTTTGCACAATTTTCTTGCCTCTTGCTTGCCTCTTTCAAAACCTGAGCAGATGGCCCTGCTTCTCCAAAGAGCAGTGTCATACGCCTTCCTGAACCCGTTTTTGCTGTGTGTACATTGTTGAAACTGCATAATTCCCCATTTACTGTGGATAATCTGTTCATTGGCAACAATACTGTGGCCAATAGGTTTGATGTTGCTTGCTATCTATTTTTAAGCCTTTTCCACAAACTACATTTATTTGATATCAACATCATATTTCCTGATTCACTCTTCCCACCATTGAATAATTGCCAGTAACCCTATGGGCTTACGAGATGTTGTATCCTTTTAAAATCTCCAGTGTATTCCACTGCATTTTCAAAACTTATAAACGTGGCAAAAATATTGCGCTGATGTATTTCAGAGCCTTCTTCTAATTGGTTGTCTTATAGGCACTTCGTATTGATTGCTTGTAAAGTGGTCTGATTTAAGAGAGCTGGAGGTTATGCTATCAAAAGTAACAACTGAGGTTCATGGATGTGGCCCTCTGTGGACAAAATAACGGCCGCCTCTGGAATGCTTGTCCTCAGCAGAACCATGAAGGAAAAAACAACTAGAGAATAATAGGATTGGCAGATATTTAGTCCTGTCTCCTATGCTATATATATATCTGTCTGAAGCATCCTGTAATCTGACAATTTTTACATTCCCGTAAATTAGGAAGGATTTGCTAGAAACACAACCTACGCCTGTCTATATCCTGGCTTAAAGCGCCACCTACTGGAAAATGGAGCAAAACAGTTTGTTGTGAAGGAAAGTAGTTTCTACAAGATAATTAACTTCTACTAAAGTTAGTTTCTATTACCAATACTTTCAATACTTCACCTTTTAAGGAAGGCTTTAAATTTTTTTTTGTCTTTGACAGGAGTGTTTTAACTGTCTAGAAAGTTCTGTGTGAGTGAGTAGTATACACAGGAGCAGTGGGAGATCTGGCTGAATTTTAAATAAGGACCACTGAAATCTCATTTCTCTTGGACATGTTTGGGCCCCAAATTCTCATCCCACTATCTTTTCTAGCCAGGAAACTGTTATCAGACATCTGTCTATCTGTGTTGTAAAGTGAGGACAGGCAGTTTGCTCGTCTACAGATTAAAACATAGCAGAATGAAAAAGGAATTAATACATTGCGGTTTCATCTCTGCTTGGACTTGGGTTTTGTTACACAACATTCATTTCTTTAATACTGCACATGCACCTTTAAGAGTCCATTATATTTTTCCATTCCCCTGCTCCTCTCTTTCACATTCATACCTTGCACACTGTTCACTTGGCATGAACTGCAGTAAATTAAGAGTTAACTGCAGTATCAAGATTTTTGTACATACTTCAGTCAGGTTCTGTGCTTTGTTTAGTGAGCTAAAAAGCTGTGCTACTGGAAGCTATGACGTGCTTACATCTATAAGCATATGATATGCATTAATCTTAATAGCTCATCTTCATCACTGGCAAAGAAAATAAGCCAGTGAAATGTGTCCTGTTGTGGGATATCGAACCAACGATATCACAAGTCCAGTCATGTTTCATTGCTGATGCAAATTCTGAAAGCAAATATTCCCATGTTATTAAGTTTGATGAACTTAATTAACCATAGTTCAGATAGGAGATTAAAATGGACCATGGATACAAAATGTAGTATAAATTTATAAAAGCCATTTAGATTAATTTTGGTTTATTTTAAGAGGGCTACTTTTGTTACGTCTTTGGAGCTCAAAATAGGTGAGGTTTGAAAGGCTTCTGCATGCTTGTCTGTTACAGCTGAGAACATCTTTAGAATGTGCAGCCAGCGATAATACATGTGGCACAAAGGCAGTTGACAAGTTGCTTCATGTTTCAATGTTCTTTTCCAACTTTTACAATATGTACTAAATTTTCCCACGGTAGTACGTCAGCTGCAACAGAAAAGAGTGTGGCGAAATAGCTTAATGCAAAGGGAATGTCTCATTGTTGGAGGAGAATAATTTAATTTTAATAATCTTATCAAAAAATGCTTGTTATGTAATGTGTGAAGGACATAAACAGTAAACAAGGAAGCATTTTTTTCCTGGCTTACCTGCAACAGCACTCAGGGGTTCAGATTGAACACTTGGGCAGATAAATCAAACCTACTTCCAGCCAATGTTAAGATTATTTGCCACTTCCATTGGGCACCTAGTGTTAAAAATAACCCCTTACATTCTGAGGTTAATTTGGCAGGTCTGGTTAGAAAAAAAATGAGGAACATGGGAGCAAATTGAGCCGATGTGATTTGCCATTTGGACATCGAACAGCAATCCAGACAGATTAGCAGTCCTCATATGTAGACACCTGGTACAGGTGTCATTGTGATAGTGTTGAACGAAATTCAGCAGAGGAGGCCATTCAGCCCATTGTGTCTTTGCCAGATCTCTATCAAGTCAACTCATTAAATCCACCCATTTGCCTCTTCTCTATTGCTTTACAAAATTTTCCTAACCATAGTTGTGAAGTGAGGGAGAAGATTGCTGAGCCTCTGACAATGATCTTTGCATTATCAGTGGGGATGGGAGAGGTTCCAGAGGATTGGAGGGTTGCAGATTCTGTTCCCTTATTCAAGAAAGGGAGTGGAGATAGCCCAGGAAATTATAGACCAGTGAGTCTTACTTCTGTGGTTAGTAAGTTGATGGAGAAGATCCTGAGAGGCAGGATTTATGAACATTTGGAGAGGTATAATATGATTAGGAATAGTCAACATAGCTTTGTCAAAGGTAGGTCATGCGCTAAGAGCCTGGTTGAATTTTTTGAGGATGCGGCTATACACATTGATGAAGGTAGAACAGTAGATGTAGTGTATATGGATTTCAACAAGGCATTTGATAAGGTACCCTATGCAAGGCTTATTAAGAAAGTAAGGAGGCATGGGATCCAAGGGGACCTTGCTTTGTGGATCCAGAATTAGCTTGCTCACAAAAGGCAAAGAGAGGTTGTAGACGGGTCATATTCTGCATGGAGGTTGGTGACCAGTACACTATGAATGGTCACTGGCTCTGCCATTCATGGCTGATCTGGCTATGGGCTCAGCTCCACCTGCCTGCCTGACTTTTCTTCATAACCTTTAATTCCTCTGCAATGCAAAAATCTAACTACCCCTGCCTTAAATATATTTAATGAGGTAGCTTCCACTGTTCACTGGTAGTTTAATGAAAATGCTACAAAATGGAACACATACAAAGAGCATGCTGGGCAGATGAAAATAAAGTCAAGTCGCAGTTTCAAAAAGAGCACTAATTTGCATGCTGTTAATGAAAAATCTGATGATGAGAGTGACACAGAACTGAGTAGCTTGAGATTTACAATGTGAAAACTAACAATAGACAAGTCATCTGGCTTACACCAGAAGTGAACGACACATTAATTAGAATAGAAATGGTCACTGGCCCAGTTGTTTCAGTCACTCCACAAAATGAGCTTGAACAGCATTTCGAAGATACTAAGTTGAAGCCTGCAGATATCCAGCTAAGATCATATACGGGAGAAAAGATAACTCTTTTGGGTATGACATTCGTAGCTGTGAAATACAATAACCAACAAGCCAAAATGAGGTTGTATGTGGTAAAAACAAGAGGGCCAGCATTCTGGGGGCTAGGGTTTGATTGGCTGAGACAAATTCAATCTGATTGGAGATCCATCCACAACTTACATACCATCAACCCAGTACTGAAAGCCAATCAATACCCTCTGCAAACCTTTCTGGAGGGAAACACTTTAGTAAAGTGGACTTAGCTGAGGCCTGCCTACAGATAGAGAAGGAAGAAGAGTCCAAAATGCCTTTCACCATAAATACTCACAAAGGGCTTTATCACTACAATAGGCTTATTTTCCAAGTAGCATCTGCACATGCAGATAACATGATTGTTCCTGGTAAGGATGACAAGGAACATCTCCAACGTTTCAATTCCCCGTTAAAAAGATAAAAAGATTATGCCTTAGAGCACAGCCCAACAAGTGTGAATTCTTTAAACCAAGGATCACTTACTGTGGTCACACCATTGATGTACACGAATCATACAAGTGTACTGAGAAAATGGTGGAAGTCCAGAGTCAAAGCACGTGTGACAGCTGTGATACTTTTTAGGATTTGGTAACTACTATAACAGGTTCTTGCCAAACCTGGCCACACCTTGAAAGCATTACTACAGATTGGGAAGAAATAGCAATGGACAAAGCAGTGTGAGGTGGCTTTCAGAAGAGTGACATCAGACACTCTACTCACACATAATGATCCACATTGTCCAGGGAATCTTGCCTGTGTTGCCTCGCATCATAGGTGCAGTGATGTCACACGTTATGAGTGATGGAAGTGAAAACCCCATAGCCTTTGCATCATGTTCCCTTACTGCTACAGAGAAACATTGTACATAGATTGAATATAGATTGCACATAGAGAGGTCTTGAGTCTAGTCTGGGGTGTAAAACATTTCAACCGGTACCTGTATGGGAGAGAGTTTCCCTCATTATTTATCATTAGCAACTAGTGTCCATTGTCAATCCACAAAAGGCTGTTACACTAACAGCAGCAGCACAAATGCATAGATGGGCTCTGTTTCTAGGACATAAATACAAGATCAAATTTAAGAGGACAGCTGATCTCTTAGAGATGATGATGAATTGTCCCATTTACAGATGGGACAGAATGCAGAGATGGGCTCTGTTTCTAGGAGGACACAATTACAAGATCAAATTTAAGAGGACAACTGATCTCTTAGAGATGATGATGAATTGCCCCATTTACTCATGGACAAAGAAACAGCTGAAAAATTTACAGAAGAGGACACTCCTCCTGATACATTCTCCCTAATGCAAATTGATAGTGTCCCTATTACAGCAGAAGTGGTCCAAATGGAAACAAGAATAGACCCCACCATGTCCTAGGTCTACGTGTGATGCAAAATGGTGGGAATGTACAACAGAAATCCCAGTTCCACAATTTTTACTAGTGCCAGGATGAATTTGCCCTCGACGAAGGTTGCTTTATGTGGACACTGAGCGTTGTTGTACCATCCAAGCTGCAAGATAAAGTGTTGGAGGGCCTACGTGCCAGTAATCTAGGTGTGGCCAAAATTAAAGCAGCTCGAAGCTTTGTCTGGTGGCCAGGAACAGATCAGCAGATTGAGCAGGTGACCATGCACTGTCTGGGATGCCAGCACATTCAGAAAATGCCAGGAGCAGTGCCACTCCATCCTTGGGAACAGCCTGCATTGCCCTGGCGGTGGTCTTTGCTGGACCATTCGTGGACACTGCTTGGTAGTTGTGCATGCAACCACAGAGTGGCCAGAAGTGTTCCCGATACACTCACATACTGGTGATATGTTCAGAAGTCTCTTCTGGGATTCCAGAACATTTAGTCAGTGTGGTGAACTACATATACCTGTCTGGACACGCCCCCTGTTGACTGCTCCTGTGGCTCCTCCCACAGACCCCTGTATAAAGGCAATTGGGGCCTGAGCCCGGCCTCTCAGTCTCCAGGATGTAGTATGGTGGTCAACCACTGCTTGTTTCTTCTTCCAGTCAATAAAATTGGTGCACCATCAATAACTCACTCTGAGACGTAAAGGCGAGATATCGGCTTTTATTGACTGGAAGAAGGAACAAGCAGTGAGTGACCACCATACTACATCCTGGAGACTGAGAACCCTCTCGACCAGCGGGGCGTATTTAGTACTCCTCACATGTCTCCGGAGCAGCACTGGCCCTGGGGACGTCAGCCAAACTGGTAGGGTGGTCCCAGTGACAGACTTCCTGGGAAAAGAGAATAGGCGCTCGTGAGGGGTGGCATTGGTGGATGTACATAACAGGGAGCGGATAAAGTGGAGTGCCTCAGTGAGGACCTCCTGCCATCGAGAGACCGGCAACCCTTTTGACTTAAGGGCTAAAAGTGTGGCCTTCCACACTGTGGCATTCTCCCTCTCCACCTGTCCATTTCCCCGGGGATTATAACTCGTGGTCCGACTAGTAGCAATGCCCCTAGCTAGCAGGTACCGGCGCAGCCCGTCACTCATAGAGGACCCTCTATCACTGTGGATATAGCGGGGATATCCAAACAGAGTGAAGAGCTGGCGCAGGGCTTCTATGACGGTCGTGTTAGTGGTGTCGGGGCAGAGGATGGCAAAGGGGAACCACGAGTACTCGTCAATAACATTGAGAAAATAGACATTGCGGTCGGTGGAGGGAAGGGGGCCCTTAAAGTCAACACGCAGTCACTCAAAAGGGCGGGTGGCCTTGACAAGTTGCGCCGTTTCAGGACAGTAGAAGTGCGGTTTGCACTCAGTGCAAATTTGGCAGTCCCTGGTCATCGTCCTGATGTCCTCCAGGGAGTATGGCAGGTTCCGGGCTTTCATGAAATGGTAAAATCGGGTGACCCCCGGATGGCAAAGATGTGCATGAAGGGCGTATAGCTGGTCAAGCTGTGCGCTAGCACACGTTCCCCGAGATAGGGCATCAGGGGGCTCATTGAGTCTGCCAGGCCAGTACAGGATATTATAGTTGTAGGTGGAGAGTTCTATTCTCCACCGCAAAATCTTATCATCTTTGATTTTGCCCCGCTGTTGGTTGTTGAACATGAACACAACCGAGCGCTGGTCGGTCAGCAAGGTGAACCTTTTGTCGGCAAGATAGTGCCTCCAGTGCCTAATAGCTTCCACTATGGCCTGGGCTTCTTTCTCCAGCGCGGAGTGTCGAATTTCAGAGCCTCGAAGGGTACGAGAGAAGAATACTACTGGTCTGCCTTCCTGATTGAGGGTAGCAGCCAGTGCGAAATCGGAAGGGAATGGAAGGGAAGGGAATTGGAAGGGAATGGAAGGGAAGGGAATTGGAAGGGAATGGTCTCGTCCACCGCATGCATCGTTGCTTTGGCAATGTCCCCTTTAATGCAGCTGAAGGCCGCGCAGGCCTCAGCAGAGAGGGGAAAAGTGGTAGACTTGACCAGGGGGCGGGCCTTGTCTGCGTAATGGGGGACCCATTGGGTGTAATAGGAAAAGAAGCCCAGGCACCGTCTGACGGCTTTGAGAGTGGTGGGAAGAAGGAGTTCTAACAGGGGGCGCATACGGTCGGGATCAGGGCCAATGACCCCGTTTTCCATGACATACCCAAGGATAGCAAGTCGGGTGGTTCCAAACACACACTTGTCCCTGTTATAAGTAAGGTTCAGAGCTGCGGCCACTTGGAGAAATCGTTGGAGGTTGGCGTCGTGATCTGGCCTGTCGTGACCACAGATGGTGATGTTATCCAGATAGGGAAATGTGGCTTCCAGTCGGTACTGGTCCACCATCCGGTCCATTTCCCTCTGGAAGACAGAGACACCATTTGTGACACCGAAAGGGACGCGCAGGAAGTGATAGAGCCTGCCGCCCACCTCGAAGGCAGTGTAGGGGCGGTCCTCTGGGCGAATGGGGAGCTGGTGATCAGCAGATTTCAGATCTATTGTTGAGTACACCTTGTACTGAGCAATCTGGTTGACCATATCCGCGATGCGGGGTAGGGGGTACGCGTCAAGCTGCGTGAACCTATTGATGGTTTGACTATAGTCCACCACCATCCTATTGTTCTGCCCAGTCCGAACAACAACCACCTGGGCCCTCCAAGGGCTTGTGCTTGGCTCAATGATCCCCTCCCTGAGCAGCCGCTGCACCTCTGACTGAATGAAGCCCCTGTCCCCCGCGCTGTACCTCCTGCTTTTAGTTGCCACAGGTTTACAGTCGGGGATCAGGTTGGCGAACAGCGATGGGGGAGGGATCTTGAGGGTGGAGACACTGCAAGTGGTGTCAGGAGCGCAGCCGTCGGCATGTTGCTGGGCGGGACATGTGGTTCGGTGTATGTGTGTGGTCAGTAGCGGGGTATATGGCGAAGTCCCACCAAACTGAGGATTCCTGACAGTGAGCGGTGGGAGGGGCCCGTCATATGCCATTGTCACACTTTCGAGGTGGCTCTGGAAGTCCAGCCCCAATAGCACAGGTGCGCACAGTTGAGGCATGACCAGTAGCGCAAAGTCCCGATATTCTGTGCCCTGCACCACCAATGTCACTACACAACCCACCCGGATGTCTGTGGAATGCGACCCAGAAGCCATGGTGACCCTCTGGCTTACCGGCCGTGTCACGATTCTGCAGCGTTGCACTGTGTCCGGGTGAATAAAACTCTCAGTGCTGCCCGTGTCAAACAGGCAGCTAGTCCTGTGCCCCTCCACCAGGATGTCCATCATTGACCTTGCAAGCTTGTGTGGGGCGCTTTGGTCGAGGGTTCACCTTCTACATGTGAACTCCCAGTATGCCTACGTGGTCTTACTTGATGGGCAGTAGGACACGGTCTCCATCTGCGACCTGGCGCCCACAGGAGCAGCAGACCACTACCCCGAATACTCTCCGGTAACTATGAACCCGGTACCCGAGGTGACACCGCGCACACCAAGCCCTACACAGTCTCCTCATGACACTCTCGCACGCGCATGAGGGATCACTGACGCCTAGTGGGCTGACACCTCCAGTTAGGCCGGAACCATCACAACCACCATCTCCGGTGCAATCACCACCGGCACCTGTGCAATCACCACCACCGGCACCTGTGCAATCACCACCGGCACCTGTGCAATCACCACCACCGGCACCTGTGCAATCACCACCGGCACCTGTGCAATCACCACCACCGGCACCTGTGCAATCACCACCACCGGCACCTGTGCAATCACCACCGGCACCTGTGCAATCACCACCGGCTCCTGTGCAATCACCACCGGCACCTGTGCAATCACCACCGGCACCTGTGCAATCACCACCACCGGCACCTGTGCAATCACCACCACCGGCTCCTGTGCAATCATCACCACCGGCACCTGTGCAATCACCACCACTGGCACCTGTGCAATCACCACCACCGGCACCTGTGCAATCACCACCACCGGCACCTGTGCAATCACCACCACCGGCTCCTGTGCAATCATCACCACCGGCACCTGTGCAATCACCACCACCGGCACCTGTGCAATCACCACCACCGGCTCCTGTGCAATCACCACCACCGGCACCTGTGCAATCACCACCACCGGCTCCTGTGCAATCACCACCACCGGCACCTGTGCAATCATCACCGGCTCCTGTGCAATCACCACCACCGGCACCTGTGCAATCACCACCACCGGCACCTGTGCAATCATCACCACCGGCACCTGTGCAATCATCACCGGCACCTGTGCAATTACCACCACTGGCTCCTGTGCAATCATCACCGGCACCTGTGCAATTACCACCACTGGCTCCTGTGCAATCATCACCACCGGCACCTGTGCAATCTGCAATCACCACCACCGGCACCTGTGCAATCTGCAATCACCACCACCGGCTCCTGTGCAATCACCACCACCGGCTCCTGTGCAATCACCACCACCGGCTCCTGTGCAATCACCACCACTGGCTCCTGTGCAATCACCACCACCGGCTCCTGTGTAATCACCACCACTGGCACCTGTGCAATCACCACCACCAGCTCCTGTGCAATCACCACCACCGGCTCCTGTACAATCTTAGCCGGTGCTACGTAGATCGCAGCGACAGATTCGACCACCTGATAGACTTAACCTGTAAGAAACTTTGCCACATGGGGACTCTTTTTTAAAACAAAGGGGGGTGAATGTGGTGAACTACATATACCTGTCTGGACATGCCCCCTGCAGACTGCTCCTGTGGCTCCTCCCACAGACCCCTGTATAAAGGCGATCGAGGCCTGAGCCCGGCCTCTCAGTCTCCAGGATGTAGTATGGTGGTCACTCACTGCTTGTTCCTTCTTCCAGTCAATAAAAGCCGATATCTCGCCTTTACGTCTCAGAGTGAGTTATTGATGGTGCATCAGTCAGTGACAATGGACCATGGTTTGTGGGGGATCGGTTTCAGTCATTCCTAACAATGAATGGAGTAAGACATATTACATCTGCACTGTACCATCCGGCTGCAAATGGCTTGGTGGAAGCATTTATCCAGAGTCAAATGAATACACTGTGAGCTGTGTCACCAGAACTCACTACACCTACACTGAATCAGAAGCTGTCCAATTTCTTCCTTGCATTTGACACTCCACAACCAATCACTCACCAGCCACGCTGTTCCTGGGTCCACGCTTGGCTCTCCTCAATCCCAATCTCAGAAGGAGTATGTAGGATAAATAGCTGAGTCAAACTGAGGGATCCTGAAATGAGGAGATTCGATGTTTCACTCCTGGAGAAGCAGCCCTGGTGAGGAACTACAGAGGTGACCAAAAGTGGGTACTTAGAATGATCAACGACAGAAGTGGACCACTCCTACACAGCGGAGATTGCGTCTGATATCATCTGGAGATGACACATCAATCAGTTGAGGAGAGCAGAATCCATTGTTAGAGAAGAGGGGTGTCCAAATCTGTCAGAACCACTTGCTGCAGCCTCAGAGTCAACTCCTACCACCACCAAGGAGAAGGCTCCAGATCCTGAGATGATTTCACAGCCACAATTCCCAGAGTGATCCTGCTTGTCAGGAAAGACATTATCCCAGAAAAATAAGAAACTCACCACAGTGATTAAATCTTTAGGCCTGAACAGGACAATGTAAATTTTACTGTGCTGTGGATGTCTATGTAGTTGTATTATGTAGTACATTGTACAGTTGTCTGTGTGTATCTTTAATTTGAGATGCATTCTATGTTGAGTTGGAGTTTATAGCTAAGCAGGGGGCATCTTGTGTATTTAATATGTCAATAATATTGTAAATATATTGTTTGATAAACATTCTTTGTTTAAATAATTCATTATGGGTTATATGTAGAAATACGTGAACGTCATACGTTGTTATGTGTGATTGGCTAAAAGTAAAAATGAAGTGTACACATTATTCCCAGTTCCTTGTTTTCTTTCAGCTAGTTTTATGTTTTGGGGTTACAAAACATAACACAGATATTACAACCATTATCATCATAGGGTTTCGCCGCATAGGGCAAAACTTCAATTAGCAGTTTAGGCTTCAGACCAAACAAGTTGTTAGTTTTTGTGCATTTAAAAAAAAAACTGGGTAACATATTGATTCAGTGTAATGAGTTCATTAATTACAGAATTTTAAATTTTTGAGTATTTTAATCTATAAATAAGGAAGTCCACAGAAGGGGAAAGGACTCGAGGTAGTACAAACAGAAATAAAGCAGTGCCTGATGAAGCTGTGGAGAGCAGAATGCTATAAGAAACAACATAGGAGGAAAGAACAGGCGAGGGCAAGCTTTTACTGAGACCCTTACAAGTTTGTCAAAAGCCTCTTTGGCAAGGAGAGGAGCAGGATCCTTAGAGTACCTGTGAGGGAACTGGAGGAGCACCTGAGGAGGACCCACTCTAACAACCAGAGGCGTGAGCCAGTCACCATTCTGAATGACATGCCACCAATCCACCCACAGCACAGATGGACGTAAGGCCCCTACATGGAGGGAGGTGGAAAGTGAAGTTAAATGAGCAAGATCAGCATCAGCTCCAGGGCCCAATGGCATCCCTTAGAGGCTCTATAAGAACACCCCGGCGTCCTGAAATACCTCTGGACTCTAATGAAGGTGGCACGGGGGAAAGGAATTATACCTAAGGCATGGCGAAGGGTGGGAGGACATCCCAGGATGTCCGGAGCATGCAAATGTCATCCGGCACCAGATACAAACTGCCGAGAAAGAAAAGAAAGATCGGCATGTGGTCTTCCTGGATCTTGCCAATGCCTTTGGGTCGGTGCCTCACCAGACTCTGTGAGCAGCTTTCAACTTTTTCCAGGTTCCAGAGGGCATCACAAAGCTGGTCAAACGTACTTCCAGGATCTGCAGTTCTGTGTCACATCTCTCCTCTGGCATCTATCATGGCAAAGGAGCTCATTATTCGAGCATCACAAAGGGTGGTCGGAGGGAAATGCTTGAAGAACGGGCTGCGTCTTCCTCCAGTCAGGGCGTACATGGATGACATAACCACAATAACAACAACAAAAGCTTGCACCAAATGCCTGCTGGATAAACTCCAGGGAAACATCAAATGGGCATGAATGGAGATCAAACCTGGTAAGTCTCACAGAATCTCAATTGTCAAAGGTCAGCTCACCAACATAAGGTTTCTTATCAACGCTGAGCCAATACCAATCACCTCAGACGCTGGTACAACGCAGATCTCAGAGAGGTGGAACAGCTAAGGCAGGATACAATCAGTGGCCTCAAGCTAGTCAACAACACGGCTCTCCTGGGGTTGAAGCTTTGGTGCTTTCAGTTTGGACTGCTGCCCCGACTTATGTGGCCAGTCACCATCTATGAGGTCACGATGTCTCATGTAAATCGGCTGGAGAGGCTGGTGAACTCATGAGAGGAAGTGGCTTGGGTTACCGAGATGCCTGAGCAGCATGGGACTTCACGGGGACGGAGCCCTTTCTCTGCCAATGTCCAGCCTGGTGGAGGAATACAAGTGTGCCAAAGCAAGGCTTGAAATGACACTCAAAAAAATCTCGGTACCCAATTGTAAGAGGCGTTGCTCCTGCTCTAGCAACAGGGACGAAATGGACCCCAGCTGCCGCAGTACTGGACACAGAAGCCACCCTCTGACACCAGGACATAGTGGGCTATGTCCAACAGGGCAGAGGAGGCTTTGGTCTTGGAGTAATGAAACCTACCTGGCCAAAAGCTACTACAACTGAATGCCGGCATCTGGTGGTGGAGGAGGTGTGCCACCAAGAAGCAGCAGCCCGATGTGCCGAAGTAACATCCCAAGCCAGGCAAGGCTGCTGGATGAGGTGGGCGGGTGTTGACAGGAGGAAAATCACATGGAGTGAGCTGTGGAGCATAGAGTCAAATAGATTGAGCTTCATCACTATTGCAACATATGATGTCCTGCCCTCCTCTACAAACCCAAATCCTTGTCTGGGAGAGGATCCAGCCTGTCCTCTGTGCGACCCTCAAGCACATCTTGGTTAGTTGCAAGACCAGCCTAACACAAGGCAGATACACCTGGCGCCATAACCAAGAGCTGAGGTGTCTGGCAGCTGAACTTGAGTGTAAAGACAGTAACTACCAACGCCAGGCCTCTCAATGCCCAGACAACGGTCCCACAGCTACCATTCTTCATCCGGGAGGGAGAGAAACCGGGGGCTAACCCCTTGCCTCATGACTCATGCCCACTGAGTGCAGCCAGGGACTGGGAAACGCGTATCGATTTAGGCCAGAAACTTACCTTCCCGTCTGAAATTGCAACCACCAACCTGCGGCCTGAGCTGGTCCTTTGCTCCAACTCCTGCCTTTATCATTGAGCTGACGGTCCCCGGGAGGATGCTGTGGGTGGGGCTTACGAACGGAAAAGTCTGCGATATACCAACCTTGCAGTTGAAGCAGAGGAGCGAGACTGGAATGTAAGAATGTGCCCAGTTGAGGTGGGGTGCAGGGGCTTTGTAGCCAGTTCCACCGTAAGGCTGCTGAGGGAAGTAGGAGTCGGAGGGCAGGCCCATAGGAAGGCAATCAAAGCATTTGCTAATGCCGCCGAAATGAGCAGTCACTGGCTGTGGCTGAAAAGAAAGGATGCTGTCTGGGCTGCCAAGTGACCATCTAGAGACTAACCATGTGACAAACACCCGGGCCTGCCTTGGCTGGGGGTGTCTTGTGATAAAAGGCCAAAACACCCAGTGATGTCGAGGTGCACAACTGAGTATGTGTTGAATGGTAGTAACGTCATCTAGTGGTCATCTTTAAGAACTACTTCCACTCAAGTCAATTGCAGTGTAGAAACTTTAGGGATTGTAACATCCAGTCCTATTAATCAAACAGCATGGCTGATAGTAAATTTTTCTTAATCACAAAGAGTCACACAGATTTCATTTCGGTGTCTTTTGTGAATACTAACATAATCAGATCTGGTTAGAGTAAAACTGTTAATGAGTTCAGCAGGTTCTATTTTCATGCTCCCTTTAAATCCACCAGGACATTTACTGTAGTTGGGAGATGTTCTCTGAAGGACAGGGGAGGAAACTTCTCAATTTTAATGCATATAAGTATATTCCAGTAAGCACAAATTAAACCATATTCCTTGATTTCTGAGAGAGTTGATTCCCTAAAATATGTTTTATTAAGCAAAAGTTTATAAATCAAAAAATAATTTCTTATTAGTTCAAATATTATAACTCCAGTTCCATTCCAAAATTGGAGAAATATAATCAGAAAAAGTGTAAACACTTGCAAATATACATATGTAACCATCATAAAAATATTTTCTTAGCCACTAAATAAAAATCTGGGACTAGGGGTTCACTGTTTCAGAGTAAGGGCTTATTTATCCTTCTGCGTAGTAGCCTACGCCGTAGCCTTTGTAAGTGGCCTGCGCTGTTGTGAGCATTTATACCTGTGCGTTGGTGTGTCTGCGTCACTCTGCAATTCACCGCCAAAACGTTAGTTGGTGGTAGGGTTTCTAATGGCGACTCTGCTCATTATGCTGGAGTTGGAGCTAATAAATGTTGAACAAAGGTTACTTTTATTGAAATTACTGCAACACAGAAAAGAGAGAAGATGTCGGAGATGGTATGTATGACTATTGAATGGATTGAGGCAGAAGGTGGGTGAATTCTCTGTGCTTGTCCGGCCACTGAGAGACATGGACGAGGAAATGCATTTCAAATATTTTCAGATGTCAGCGGGTAGATTTGATGATTTGATTCATCGTCTTCAACCATTTATTTCGCATCAGTGTACGCACAGTATGCCTATAGACAGGAGGAAATGCAATGTTACCAAGCGAACCAATCACAATTGATGTGATCTGCGTCGCCGCGACATGCAGTTACATTTTTGGAGAGCTGCGCATCAGGCTATGGCGTAGGGTAGGGCGTAGGTACAGAGTAGCTTACACGGCTACGTCGTACCTACGGCGTTCATTTGATGCAGAAGTATAAATCAGCCTTAAGGGTTCACTATTGAAAACAGATGAAATTAAGTGGAAGCACTTGAAAGGTTACGAGGTTTGGAACTCCTGGAAACAGTCTTCAAGGCAGATTCTTTTTGGTAAATGATAAAGTTCTTTAAAGCAGGGTGGAGGATGAAGTGACAGATTGCCTCAGATAAGCCAAAGTGAAGGCTTGGGTATGGAATCAGATCAAACAGGTATCTGATTGTAAGTCTGATTGTATTATATGGTGGAGTAGGCTTGAATTACCAAGGGATCTACTCCAGTTTATAATTTGTGCCTTTAAATGTCATTCATAGAAATGAATAGTGGGAGGCAAATTATTGCTGGTGACAGAATGGTGGGTGTGGTGATGAATCTAAGTTTGATAACAATAGCAATGTTGATAGCAACAGTTCTCCTTGAGTGGATGATTTAAGAGGCATAAAGAATGCACTCCTTTAGTAAAGCTCCTTATAGCAAAGGATGGCATTTCCCATCATGTAGCCACTCCCATGTTGACTGTACATTAGCATCTTCAAACTGTGAAGAGTGCTATCACTGGATGTAACACCATACATTTTTTATTACTGTATGCCAACCTTTTTTGCCCATCTACTCTCATCCCATTTGCCTACGTTAAGCTCATATCCTTCAGTGTTTTGCTAATTCAAGTGCCTGTCTAAATGCCTCAAAGGATTATATGTCTCTTGTGGTGATTGAATCTGACTCATCTGGCAATGAGTTCCGGTTATTAATTACTCCGAGTACAAGAAATCTTACCTCTCAGATCTCCTTTCAAACTCCATCCTTTTACCTGAAACCTATTCCCTCTTGCCTTTGATATTCCTACTATGCAAAAGAAAGAAACTCACTATCTACTATCTCTGTGCCTCTTATAATTTTGTTATAGTATAACTTAAGATGATAATGTCATCTTCAGCCTCCTTTCCTCCAGGGGAAAAAAGTCCAGCCTATTCAATCTCCATAACTGAAGCCCTCCAATCCAGGTTATGCCTTGATGAATCACTTCTGCACTTTCTCCAGCATACTCACAGTGTGGTGATTGGAACTGCACCCAATGCTCCAGCAGCGATCTAACCAGTGTTTTGTGAAGCTGCATCATAAACTCTCAATGTTTATGTAGATGCCCCCAGTCAATGAAGGCAAGCATGCCATTTGCCTTCTTCTCCATCCGATTATGGAAGAGCAAACTTGAACCCTAACTTCATTCTGTTCATCAACGTTTCATATATGTCCTGTCCCCATTTAACTCACCAAAATGCATTATCTTGTACTTGTCTGAATTAAATTCAATTTACTAATGTCTCATCCAGCATCCCCATCTGATCTATATCCTGTTGTGGCTTAGACAACTTCTGCACCATCAATACCACCACCAATTTTCATGTCACCACAAGCTAACTAACTGTACTTCTCACAGTCCTCCCAAATTGTTAATATATCACAAACAGCAAAAGTTTCAGCACCACTTTCTCTGATGCACTACTAGTCACAAACTTACAATCAGAAACACAACCTTCTATCACCACCCTCTCTCCTAATTTTGGATCCCCTGTTCTTAACCTTCCAGATCAGCCTACCATGAGGAACCTTACCATTTGCCTTGCTAAAGTCCATATTGACAAAGTCCATCTGCACAAACCATGTTCTTCAGTGTTAGTTAACTCCTCATAAAAACTCAATAAAATTACACCTCATCCACCCCTGGGGGTTTATGCACTCATGTTCCAAGAATCCTTGGATTCCTAATACTGACATGCTCCAGACTATTAATGTGCCTCCTATATGTCTTTCATATATTCTACATTGTTATTCCTTGTCCCTTGTACTACCTCAATGTATTTACATTTTCAAACAATTTGTATGGATGACTTACAAAACTAAGGTTTTCCACTGTTTCCTTTTACAAATGACATCAATTAAAAAAAAACCCAGGTCACTGAACTCACTGTCTTTTATCACCTTCTCATTGGTGAGTACGGTTGAGAAGTATTCATTGTGTGGGAATAAAGGGGGCCTTTTCTGGTTGGCTGCCGTTGATTAGTAATGCTCTGTAAGGGGTTGGTGTTGGGACCTCTTCTTTTCAGGCTATTTGTCAATGATCTGGATTACAGAGTTGATGGCTTTGTGGCCAAGTTTGCAGAGATACAAAGATAGATGGTCGGGCAGAGAATGTAAAGGGAGCAGGTAGCCTGCAGAAGGACTTGGACAGATCAGAAGAACGGACAAAGAAGTGGCAGATGGAACACAGTGTAGTGAAATATGTGGTCATGCACTTTGGTAGAAGGAATAAAGAAGCACACTATTTTCTAAATGGGGAGCAAATCCAGAAAAAAGAGATGCAAAGGGATTTGGGAAACTTATTGCAGGATTCCTGAAATGTTAACTTGCAGGCTGAGTTGATAGTAAGGAAAGCAAATGCAATGTTAAACATTCTTTCTGAGAGAACTAGAATAGAAAAGCTAGACGCAATGCTTGATAAGGTAATGGTCAGATTGCACTTCGAATTTGGTGAGCAGTTTTGGCCCTTTATTTAAGAAAGGCATTGGCGAAGGTTCATGAGAAAGATCCCAGGAATGAAAGGGGAATGGTTAAGGAGCGTTTAATGGCTCTAGGCCTGTACTTGATGGGAGTTTAGAATGGTGGGGGGGGGGGGGGGAGGGGGTTTGTACACTGAAACCTATCAAATATTTAAGGACATAGATAGAGTGTATGTGGATAGGATGTTTCCTGTGATGGGGGAATCTAGGACCAGACGGCACAGCCTCAGAGTAAAGGACACTCTTTAGAACAGAGATGAGGAGGAACTTCTTTAGTCAGAGGATTTCATTGCCACAGATGGTTGTGAATGCCAAGTCATTTGGTATATTTAAAGCAAAAGTTGATTGGTTCTTGACTGGTAAGGGTGTCAAAGATTATGGGGAGAAAGCAGTAGAATGGGTTTGAAGGGGATAATGAGTCAGCCATGAGAGAATCGTGGTGCAGATTGATGGGCCAAATGGTCTGATTCTATTCCTATGTCTTATGGTCTTATATACTGGGGAGGATTCCTACATATAGGATATATGAGCTTGGAAAACCATGAGCAAATTAGGGACAGTCAACATAGCTTTGTACGAGGCAAGTCATGTTTTACTAACTTGACTGTTTTTCAAGGAGGTGTGGAAGGTGAATGATGAAGATAGAGCTATGGAGGTTGCCTACATGGATTTTAACAAGGTCCCTCATAAGATGCTCATTCAAAGCATTACGATGCATGGTATTTAATAACTGGATTCCAAATTAGGCTTACACATAAAACTTAAGACTATGATGGTCAATCAGACTTTTTCTGGCTGGAAGTCTTTGACTAGTGTTGTTACCTACGGCCCCATATTGGGATTTCTGCAGTTTGTGATATATAGATATGACCTGGATGAAAATGTAGATGGATGGGTAAGTAGGTTTGCAGGAAATCTGAAGATGAGTGCTGTTTTGGATAGTGCAAAAGACTGGCGAAGAATGCAACAGGGTTTAGATTAGTTGCAGATGTAGGTAGCAAAATTTCAGTTAGATTTTAACCCAGCTAAATGTTAAGTGCGCACTTTGGGATTTCAAAGCTAAACGGACATGTAAAGTGTAAAGGGAGATCAAGGGTAAATGACAAGACCTTTCAAGGTATTGATGCCCAAGTCCACAGGTTCCTGTAAATGGCTACACAAGTTGAAAAGGTGGTAAAGAAAACATAACGCATGATTAACTTTATTTGTGGAGGAACCGAGTTCAAGCGTCTGGAAGTTATGTTACAGCTTTATAAAATTCTGATTGGGTCACATCTAGACATCCCATTAGAGGAATGATGTGGATGTAGATGTTTACCAGGTTGCTGCCTGAATTAGAGGGCATGTGCTGTAAGGAGAGGCTGGATGAACTAGGATTTTTTTCTGCAGTGGATGCTGAGGGGAGATCCAGTGGAGGTTTATAAGATTACAAGAGGCAGAGGTAGACAGCCAGTATCTTTCGCCAGGGTTGAAGTGTCTAATACTAGAGGCCGTACATTTAAGGTGAGCGGGGGCAGGTTCAAAGATGTGCAGGGTCAGTTTCCTGCACAGACATTGGTGGGTGCCTGGAATGCACTGACAGCCTTGATGGAGGACGCACGTATGATAGGAGTGTTCATGAGGCTGTTAGATAAGCACATGAGTATGAGGGATATGGACATTGTGTAGGCAGAATGTCTAGTTGGACATCTGACTAGTAATTTAGTTTGGCACAATGTTGTGCACTGAAGAGCCTGTTGCTGTGCTGTATTGGTCTATGTTCTTTACCAGATCTTGCTCATAATCCCTCGTCTGACTTACCTGAGAGGCTCCTTCCACTAAATGATATGCATTCAAAGTACATGGACTTGCACTAGCAGAACGTCTTTTTGTAGAAAGTCGCTTTTGCAACGGTACTGGTGGCTATGTTGGCAGCTTCTTATTCATCTTTAAACTCTGTAGCTAAATCTCTGAACAGATCCATGTGAGAGCTCTTTAGCACGAGAGCCCAAAAACTGTTCCAGGTCATTCTGGTTACTACAACAAACTCAGCCTCGTTTATTAATTTGACAATGTCTTTTGAGCTTCTTGAATTTTTGAAAATGCAGGGGAGTTGTGCACACTTTGTTACTGCTAAGTCCTTCCCACACCATCCGTTGTTGAATTGGTTACTTTATCACGTGACACAGATCTAAGCCTTAGCTATGCTTACGTTGAAACTTTTCCAAGTTTCCAGAATGCTTGTTTGTCATTGTTTTTCTACCCTGAATGCCAACCCTCCTCAAAAACTGCTTTTGAAAAGTCTCAAAAGGAACAATAATATCCGGGTCTATTGGTAACAATTAATATCTTGGTAAAAATAAAGTGAGGTCAGGAGGCAAACTGTCAGCCATTTCCACAAAAATAATAAAATGTCTAGGAGCATTGTCCAGGTTATATCTTCCACAACAGTTCAATGAAGAGTGAGAAATAACAAGATATAATCTCAAAAAAAAGCAGCACCATCTTCCAGGTTTTGTTAAATCCATAACACCCTTGGGAGATTAGCCTTCAACTATCCCTTTAGAACATTTGGATTCTCTGAGTGGTAGATTAACATGTTGCAATCATGTTGGAAATCGCCTTCAGGAAGAAGGATAAGGCGATCTTTGCTGCCCTGAAGCCTGGAGTAATCTTCTCACGGCCTCCCAGAAGTGCCTTCTCTCATTCTCGTTGAACGTATGTTCAGGAGAGGATCTTCCTTGATGATTTGGTTTCAATCCATGGCACTTGCTATCTCCCCCACAAATTGAAGATGCAGAAGCATTGCACATTTTCTGAAGCATTCAAATCATTCAATTAAGCCATTGCTGGTCTTGAACTTTCCATAACACACAGAGACTCAACATTACCTTTCTTTTCTTTCATGTCTTTCCATTACATGTTCTCTTCATCTCCGATCATCAATCTTCAAACTGTGAGGCACATGCCACAAATTCAGATCTAACCATGTCTTGAAAAAATGATTAAATGAAAATTTTTCTCTATTTATAATATTCTGTCCTTTGAAACACAATGCACTTCCAAGTGTAACATTTTGGATACAAACTGTTATTCTATCCATGTTGTTTGCATCATCCATGCCTCAAGATTTAATGACCAGTAGAGTTTATTTATTTAGGAATATAGCTCAGGAGAGAGAGCGATAGGGAGGAGGAGGTGGGGGTGAGAGGGGTAGAGAGTGGGGAGAGGGGTAGAGGAGGTGGAAGAGGGAGAGAGGAGGAGAAGGGGAGGGGGAGAGGGGTAGGGGAGGGGGAGGGGGAGAGGAGGGGGAACGGGAGAGGGGTAGAGGAGGGAGAGGGGAGAGGGTAGAGGGGAAGGGGAGGAGAGGAGAGGGGAAGGGGAGGGGAGGAGAGGGGAGGCGAGGGGGAGAGGAGTGGGAAGGCGAGGGGGAGAGGGGAGGGGAAGGGGAAGAGGGAGGCAGAGGGGAGGGGTAGAGGAGAGGGGAGGGGGAAGAGGTACAGGAAGAGGGTGGGGGAGAGAAGGGAGGGGGAGGAGGGAGGGAGGAGAGGGGAGGGGGACAGAGAGGAGGGGGGAGGGGGACAGAGAGGAGGGGGGAGGGAGGGGAAAAGGGAGAGAAGGGGGAGGGGGAAGGAGGGGGAGAGGTAAGAGAGAGGAGGGGATGGGAAGGGATGGGAGAGAAGGGGGAGGTGGGTGGGAGGGGTGGAGCAGAGAAGGGGGAGAGGTGAGGAGAGGAGAGGGGAGGGGAGAGTGGGAGAGAGTAGGGGAGGAGGAAGGGAGAAGGGGAGGTGGAGGGGGAGAGGGGAGGGGGTAGAGAGGGGTGAGAGGATGGGGAAGGGGGAGAGGAGGGGGAGAAAGAGAAGGAATGGGGAGAGAGTAGGGGAGGAGGGGAGTTGGGGAGGGGAGGAGGGAAGGAGGGGAGGTGTGGGGAGGGGAGAGGGGGAGAGAGGAGAGCTAGAGAGGGAAAGGAGGGGGAGGGAGAGGGGAGAGAGGGGTGGAGGAGGGTGGGAGGAGGAGGGGGTAGGAGGGGAGGGGGGAAGAGAGGTGGTGAGAGAGTGGGGGAAGTGAGGGAAGGGGAGAGAGAAAAAGGGAGGGGGAGGAAGGATGTTTTAATGTTGTTGTGTTCTGTGTTATTCCACCAGGCATGTTGGCACCAAAATGTGTGGCAACATTCTTTATAGTAAAAATGGTCGACTGTACTTTTCTCCACAGATGCTGCCTGGTCTGCTGAGTTCCTCCAGCATTTTGTGTGTGTGGCTCGTGCAGCTGTCCTTTTAATTTCAAAATTGATAACCAGCAAGCAGTAACATTTGAACAGTAAATCTGTGATAAGGAATGTCCGGCACTGATGCAAATTTAGTTTCCAGTGTACTGCATCAGTGTAATCCGATTGGCAGCGACCGACGAGCCTCTGGTGTGCTTACTTGCATTCCTTTGGCTTAATCTACTACAAAACTTGTCCATAACATTGAAAAGAAATTAAAATACTTCAAAGGATGAAAGCATCTCAAACCTCAAATATTAAGCAAAAATTTAAATATCTAAAATTCTTCTCGAAACAAATGTATGAATACTTCTCCACCAATTGAATACTGAGCTGTCCAGAACTGCAAATGAGTAGCAGCAATATCTATTTCAAAAAATTACATCCCAATAAGTTTATCAACTCTTCAGCTATTCAGAATATACCTTAATTTTAAAAGCAGCAGTGAAATTTATTGGAATTTCCTTTCCATTTGTAAATTCTTTATTTAATACATATCTTGGGCTGAACAGTAGGATTCTCAAAGAAGAAATACGTAAATATTGGTAAAGTGCAGTAGTGGGAATAAATGAGTTAAATTAGAGGTTTTGAAAGTGTCTTTAATTTGGTTTACTAAATATTTTAGATACTCAATGGCAATTGTTGGGTCCCTGGAAATTAATAATTCATTGAATACTGAACAGTGGCTGCAGGTAACACATTTTTTTAAAAAAAGCATTGCACAGCAAAAGCAGATAAAAAATGCTCAATTTGAAAAGACTAATTATTCTTTGTAGAATAAGTGTCCAGAGCAACAAGTCATTTCAAACAAAGATGTTTAAATCTTTTATCACATTACAGAAAAAGAATGTTAGCAATGTAAACAAATAAATGCATAAGAATCTTAGTTTTCTGTCTCTTTAATTTTGGTGGCGGTTGGAGTCTTATTAAAACTATGGAAAGAAATCTGGCAGAAATAGTTGTGTAGTAACTAATTCATTGGTAATATCTGGGACCAGTATTAAAAATAACAACACAATTTTAAGATCGGTAAAAGATGGGGCTTCAAAATGTTTAGAGCAGTGGAACCCATCATTTGCTAACATAAAAGCCTATGAGATTCAGTGGAAGAACACACCAGGGTTCATCAAGAAGTCATTGATTTTCTGGGATGTTATGTCCAGTTCATTTGTGTTAGCATATTTAAACAGGTTGTAACTCTTTACAAAGTAATGTCGGAGGTATCTCTGCAGCACGCATTTCTGAAGTTTCTTTACCAACCGCAGAAAGCACTTCTGGAAATTTTTCCAATCTTTAGAGCGTGGATATTTCTCACAGGTCCAAAACAATAATGTCTGGAAAGATAGAAGTAAGTGGTTACTTCCTTATTAATTTTCGGTGAGGAAGGTCATCATAGATTACAGGGTTACCCCGAGCAGTTATGGAGTAGCAAATGGATTTCAATGCAGGTAAGTGTGAGGTGGTGCAGTCTGGAACGTCAAACCAGTATAGGACTCAAACTATTGATGATAGGGCACCAGGGAGTGTAACGCCACAGAGGGACGTAGGAATAGATGTGCATAGTTCTTTAAAAGCAGCGTCACAGGTAGGGTGGCGAAAAACAGCATTTAGCACGTTGGCCTTTAAGATTCAAGTTCATTAGTCACGGTGAAATGTAGTGTTTGTCTTAACAACCAACACACCAAACAGTGTGCTGGGGGAAGCTTGCAAAGTCTCACCACACATTCTGGCACTAACACAGCATGCCCACAATGCTTGGCAGAACAACACAGAACCCAACAAGCAACAACAGCAAAAGCAAACCCCATTCCTCCCTCCCACCCATGCACATACACAGGCCTTTAACCCCAGAGCAGGCCTCTGTTTCCAGCAGATATAGACTTGGGCCTCGTCAAGTATATTTAATCCTATTGACTGGGTAATTACTTCAGCCACATTAAAATAATCACACCGGAGGAGAAGAATGGAAGGCAGGTTCATCAGACAAAGAAACAGTGGTGAAGTTTCAGATCACGACCACCAGTGATAAATGAGCATCTGAGTATTGGCTGCTGGTAGGACTGACCTCCACACAGTCAACTTACTGGATTGAATCATCCTGGCACTTAGCAGGTGTCATGCCAGCAAGCCTGAACTTAAGCAAACCCATTGAGAGTTGCGCGGTAACACAGTAGTTAGCACAATGCTTTACAGTACCAGTGACCTGGGTTCAATTCCCACCACTGCCGGTAGGGAGTTTGTACGTTCTCCCTGAGACCTCGTGGGTTTCCTCTGGGTGCCCAGATTGGTTGGTAGGTTAATTAGTATTGTAAATTGTCCCAGGATTAAACCATTACTAATGTCTGAAGAGGAAATGTAATCTTCCAAATGCAATCCCAAAAGCTGTGTGAGGATATTTAAATAGAAAATGTTGAGATCAGTTCATGGCAGAGATGATAAAATAATTTACTTTTGTCAACAATTCTGATAAATGTGACAATTCAATAGAGGAGCTAGCAGCTATCAGTATTATGCTTAAACTAAAACCACTGCTCCCAATTTTTCTCTAAATCCATGCACGAGAATAAAGACTGTTTTAGACATGCACATTAGGTCAACTGCTTTGCAAACTGAAGAACATCTCTACCTGTAGATGATAGGATGTAATGACTGGTTTATTTCCAGGACACCAGTGATCTTCCTTCAGTTTTCTTATGACTTGTAAACACTTTAGACGACAGCCACCATCATCATCCGCATCCTCTAATAGCTCCTGCTCTGCACGTGTGAATGAGAGCTGCCAGTGGTAATTTGATCTTGCCAATAAATTAAATCCAAAAGACTGCCAGAACAAAGTAATGCATATTGAATTTATTCAGATAATACAACATGTAAATACTTCTGGCAAGCAGATTTTAGCATTTACTTCTCTTACAAACAAAAATATCTTCCAATCCAATATTTAACAAAAAGAATGCAATTGAAGGACAAACAAATGGGGACTTGTTTTCTTACTGTGAAAGTGAGCCTGTTTTTCAAGGAATATGGAGAAACTACATATATGGTCATAGACCAGGAAATCAATTGCAGTATCTTTCCCCTCCGTTCTATAACTTTAAGCCTTGGTTGCATCTCTAGGTATAAGCAACACACACATGTTCCCACTTCAGTCTACAGTGTCACATCATTGGATAGTTTTCTCTGGAGCTTCACAGAAGACCTAATAGAATTTTTTTTTTAAATTGAGAGGCATAGATTAAGTAGACAGTGAGAATTTTCCTCCTAGGCTAGAAACGTCAAATACTGAGGGACACAGCTTTAAGGTGGGGGGGGGGGTGGTATTTAATGGTGATAGATGGAACAATTTCTTGTTTTAACACATAGAGAGTGGTAGGAACATACTGCCAGGTGTTGTGGTGGAAGCACATACACAAGTAGCAACTAGGAGGCTCTTAAATAGGACTTGGATTAAGCAGGTAATGGAGGGATATAGATCACGCACAGGCAAAAGGAATTAATTTGATATCAAGCTCGGCGCAAACATCAAAGGCTAAAGGGTCTGTTCCTGTATTTTACTGTTCTATGTTCTATTATAGTTTATTTACCCGGAAGCATTTGAAGATCTTTTGAAGGCTCTATGAAAGGTACAGATTTTTTTTTAAATGGAGGATTGAAGGTATGGTCAATATTTTTTCCCTTTGAATATTGCTGATGAAGTAGGCATCAATTAGTCATCTGAAAAGTATTTCTCTTCCAAATTTCCAGTTGGATTTAATATTACACAAAACCTGCGATGAACTGGTCCAATTTGGCAAGTGTCCATGATGCCAACTACTAGAGATTGTTAGACACAGCACATCTTTCAGGAATTATGTGGCCAGCAGGCATTAATACAGACGAGGACCAGTCTTCAAATAAAAACTGTTCAAATGTTACTGCTTGCTGGTTATCAATTTTGAAATTAAAAGGACAGCTACATGAGCAACACACACAAAATACTGGAGGAACTCAGCAGGTCAGGCAGCATCTATGGAGGGAAATAAACAGTCAATATTTCAGGCTGAGACCCTTCATCAGGACTGCTGCTCAATTGTTGTATGTGTTGCTCAAGATTTCCAGCAGTTGCAAAATCTATTGTGTCTCTTATTGGCTATGCGAGCAAACAGTCCTGTCTACAGAGCCCAGGTCACCGGCCTAAACTGGCTCATCAGAGAAATGGTTTGTAAACTGGCATGATCATATGATATTCTGGTGTGCATCAGCCAAACAGACAACAGGCATGCGTTAACTGACCAAAATTAAACCAGGTACCAGACACCTTCATTCAAATTATTTTGTGTGAGATTAAGGATGCTTCCAAATCAGATTTAATTTGTTACTTTGCATTCCGATTTCTGAATGGACATTGACCCATGAACACTACCTCATTATCTTTTTATTTCTATTTTTGCACTACTTATTTAATATATATTTATTGTAATTCATGTTTTTTCTCTTATTATATATTACTGTACTGCTGCCATGAAGACAAGTTTCACGACATATGCTGGTGATATTAAACCTGATTCCGATATTAAACATAATCAAAGGCATATTAGTTCTGTCTGTCAATAATTGGGATTTTTTATACCCAGAGAGTCAGCTTTCACAAGACTAATTCTGGGTTCTCTGTCCTCAGAGGTCTGTGTGAATTTCTTTATCCCAGCAAAGGTGTTCGAACATTCTTAAGTGTCTTATAGGTTGGAGTATGCTCCCATTGTAAATATGTAATTCAATTAAACCTTATGTTAGACTCAAAATATTGAAATAAATGCTGTCACTGAAGCTGTTAAAATTGTATCACCTGTTATTTGTTCTTAATAGGGTAAAAACCTGATGAACTTTGAGTTTGGAGGATGCAGAAAGGGTCTCAAAGAGAACGCGTGCTTGTCATAATGAATAAAGACCTTTTGCATCTATCAGCTTCCACTCTCCAGTGACAAAGTCACAGGCACAACAAGAGGCTAGTAGAAGATTGAAACTCTCTAAAGACAGCAGATGTTAGGTTAATTAAACATTTTTAATGTGAATTGACAGATTTTAGGAATGTATGAATACTAAGGCATATGGAGACAAGGTAGTTGGAACTGGAATATTAGTTGTTCATGATCTAATTGAATGAGGTATCAGTTTCATTAGGCTAAATAACCTTCCCCTATTCTAATGGTGGGCCTTCAAAATCTGTTTAAGTTTATGTACTGACAATAATTTCAATGGCAATTATATCTAGCCATAGATTAAAGGAAGGATTCAAATTTGCTGTCAAAGCAAAACTGGGTGAAAACAATTTTTGCATATATTACTCTGCAGCTGTGAGAAGTATATATCCACATACAGTAAACACATCTAAATTTGCCATCAGAATTTCATTGGTCTCACTTTAATTGTGTAAAGACAGTATTTCACTATCTACATTGAATGTTGTAAAACTGGGGCTTATACCCTCAAATATCAAATTAAACTTCATTAAATCTTTTCATTCTAATCTTTTATTCATTTTTGCTTCTCTTTCTGTATTTGATTTAACAGTGAACGACTGGCCCCTCTGATTTCCGTTCTTTTCAGTCCCTTCATTTATTTCCTTGTCCTTAAATCCAAGAGTTGGAGGAAAACACCTGTTGGCTGACATGTTGGCTGGTGTTCAGGTCCCTACTGCCCTGTTTATCTCATGCACCCACACTTACAGCAGCTGTGAGGGGAATTTTTCTTTAAATTGCAGAGTCAAATCCAATAAATGGAAATTCAAGTGCTGCAGCAATTCAGGTCAATCAAGTAATGCCTGAAAGAAGCTCTTGGTTTTATTGCTGGTTTACTATTTTCATCCTTGTGTATTTGTATCAATTTCTCTTCAGAAAATAATGCTGCTGATTTGATACAACTTTTCCCTCAACTTCAGTGGCATCAAACATTCCTAGAAATGATCTTCCCTTTGCTGTAAAGCAAATTGCTGGAAGAACTCAGCAAGTCAGGCAGCACCTGTGGAGTCTCGATGAGCGACTCTCGGAAAGAGGGTGTGCAGAGTTTGAGAGAATCTTGGTGGATTGAAAGCTGAGTAAAGCAGACATTGGTAGGTATGGATTATCTGAGATCTATTCACCCCATTGGCTTGCAGTCTACTAGTGGGGAATATGAGGTACCATTCTTCCAGTTTGTGTTTGGTGTTGCTCTGGTAGAGGAGAAGGCTGAGGATAGAATGTCTATGTGGCAATGGGAAGACGAGTTGACATGGTATGCAAATTGGAACTCACGATGGGTTATTGTGGAACCATTTGCTTTTCACTCACACACACTTAATCCAGAGGGCCTCCACTTGTTCCTTTCACCCATCATCCCTCCCTTATGCAGTTTCATTCCTCTCTGTCCTTATTTATCAGATTCCAGAATGTACAGCCCTTTGTTGTCTCCACTTAACACTTCCTTCTGCCTCTGCCTCCTCCTCTTATCACCACTATCTGGCTCCATCTGTCCAACATACCGTTTTTCACTCGGTTCCACCCATTACCACCCAGCTGCTCCTTCACCCTTAACTTTATACAGGCTATCTCCCCTCTACAGTTTCAGGGTCTCAATTTGGAAAAAAAATCTATCTGTACTCACAGATGCTGCCTGACCCATCGAGTCCCTCCTGCAGTTTGTGTGTGGCATCTTGATGACATTTTTGTAGTGTCTGTAGTCCTTTGTCTCCCTATCTTTGTCAACAATGGTTTCATATGGACCATAATGTACCACAAACTGGGACTGTTATAATGGAACTACAATCAGATATGAACTTGTGTATATGTGCCTATTTCTCCAAACATAGAACAAGCAAACTTGGCAATGGTACACCTTTGTATTTCATAGTCCTGATTGTTGAATGTGTTCTTAGAACAAGAATAACATTGGATTCACATACTTATGGCAACACACCTTCAATTGATGCAAAATATCACAAAAACAAACTACATTGTTACTCTTCAGTGCCAATTTTTGTCCTTTGAATTGTGCAGGAAATACTAAAGGTGCGAACTACAAATCACTGTCATTGTTGTAGTTAATTTCTTGATTCCCCTCATGTTCAAAACTCCTCACAGCCTTTTCCTGACTTCACACAGCTTTCTGATGTAGCAACAATTGTTGCTGAGTTGAATAATAGGGAAGGCAACAGCAGGGAGAATCAGTGACATGTAAACATCATCTGGCATTGTTCATTGCAACTCCTTTTAAAAAATAACACTTCATAGGGCATATGTACAAAATTAAGGGAGGGAAGTTTAGGGGAGATATCAGGGGTAAGTTTTTTTTTACACAGATGGTTGTGAGTGCCTGGAATGACTTGCTAGGAATGGTGGTGGAGGCTAAAACATTAGGGGTATTTAAGAGCCTCTTGGACAGGCACATGGATGAAAGAAAAAATGGAGGGTTACGGGGTAGTGTGGGTTTAGTACTTTTTTAAAGGATTATATGGGTGGGCACAACATAGAGGGCTGTAGGGCCTGTACTGTGCTGTTATGTTCTATGGTTCTATATTTTAATAAAATACCTGTTTTCCCTCCTCCCTCTCCCAACAATAGCAGCCCGATATGGATTTGGGGAAGTGGGCATTGCTTGTAGTCCTACATCCAGCTAGTATGCAGAGTTTCTTCACATCTCCACTCCACCCCCTCCATGAACTTGATAATTAGATTATCACAATATTATTAAGGAACAACCCCCCCCCCCACCTCCAGTTGTAATAGTGTAAAAACTTACTGTATGGCATTTACATATGCTCAAAAACCTGATTTAAAGGTTACCAATATTTGCCAACTGATCCTTCTTGTGAATGGAATCTTTTAGCTCAGAACATCCTTTGTATATAATAACCAATCTCCTAGGGCACAGCTAGTTAAGAATAAATACATTACTGATCAAGGTACGGGTGGTGCTTAATGGATCGGAGCGGGCACAGTTGGTGAAAGAGAAGACAATGAGAGAGTGAGAAGAATGGAAATGGAAGAAATGAGGCAGAGGGAGAGGAGGGGAAACAGTAGGGAGGGGTGGAGAGGAAGAAAAAGTGCTTTAAAGGAGGAAAGGAGAACTGATGAATGGGAAATTCACATTAGAAGGCAATTCACCACTACTTACTGAAGTATATTTAGAAGACAGCCATGTAATCAGATTTTGCCAGTGATGCTTAAATCCATATGAACGTTTTCAAAGAAGGACCCCAAATGTTGTTTGGGGTGAATATAATACCATGCGATTACAATTATGTCTGTATAAGGAGCAGAGAAACTTCTTACTGTGACAAGAACTAGGAACGTAGAATGAAGGTGGTCTGCCAGGGATAGCAGTGAAGGCAAATTCAGTTATGACCATCAGTAACTGAAAAGTAGGGAAGCTCTGCTCTTCGGCCAAGTAAATACTTGATCACAGGGCCAAGTTTAGTGTTATAAAAATCCCAAACTAAACAAATCAAATATTTTGTTTCTACTCATGATGTCTTCTTGTTCAAAACTGCAACTTATGTATACCCAATGCAAACCCAATGTATACTAGACAGGTGAAGTTCCTCACTCCCCATGAGCTCTCCATCTAAAACACAATGTTTTTAACTGACTGAGAAATTGCTCCAAGACCGGTTTTCTACCCAGTACTACAAGGTAGCATTCATGATTAATATTTCATATGTTAGCACCTACACATTGATAAATAGCCACATACAGCCCATCTAGTTGTTTGCAGAAGCCAAGAACTAGAAAAAAATGTCAGCATGAATGTCTTAACTAATTACACTAATTAGGGACTACCGCTGGAGGATATTTTACATTTATTTTTACTTCTCCACATAAATAATCTCTGTCAGGTCCAAGATTGCCCTTATTACCACAGGGATAGTCTTGTACATGGAGTACGAGACCAATTCATGATCACCAGGGGAAGTAATGCATCTCAATCAGCAGGTTGCCTGTTGTTTCATAATTGTCACAGTTTATTTTGAGAATATAATCCAAAAAATGTTATCTGATTGTGAAGAACTTAGGGATTCTGATATCATAAAAGGTTTAATCTGTTCTGTTCTCCTAGCCATGTTGTCCTTTTACCCCTGCCCTCACAGTTTTCCCTTTGCAATTGCACCCAAATCATCTCTAGCAAATTCTCTTTATTCATGTTACCTCACCACACTCCAAGATCTATACTTAACCCTTTCTTTTCTTTGTCTGTACTATAGAAACAATAGTAGACCATTCAGTCCTTTGAGCATGTCATATCCCTGTTTTTTTTAATATCCCTAAGTGTTACAGTCATAAAGGGAATATTCCCATGAATGATAGAAGTTTTCTTTCAAACTGCTTCAGCTACTTGTACTGGGAATGAAAAGAGTCATTCACTTTCTTCTAAATTTGTGGAGTCAAAAAGGAAAGAATAAAACTGGTCACACCCACCAGGACTGATAAGGCACTAAAATCAGACATGTAGTCATTCCCTGTCCTGTCAACCTTGCAAAGTTCTCATTACATTTGGAGACCGATATGCAAAATGTTGAAGATGTCCTATATGTGAGTCAAGCAATGTCCTGGTAAAGGCAGATTTACAGAATTATATGCTACAGTGTGCCAGACTCCTCTAACCCGTCCTGGTATATTCTGTCTCACCAACAAGACAGACTCAGAGGTGGAGACAGAATGGTTTAAATGTAGGAGGTAAAAGGACAGGCAATCCCCACCAATGATTCCAGATTTCCGAAAGTCTCCTGGCATCAGGTCAAAGCCCTTATTAGCTAGCATTCACCCTCAGATGGATTATTTCTTCCATGTTGAAATCCTCTTAGAAAACACACTGAAAGCAGCAGAGTACAGAACATACTCAGGGTGGGGATCTTCAAAGCTTTCTTGACTATCTGAAGTAATGCCCAGATATGTCCAGCTAACAACAAACAGGATACCTCATCCCTACACAAAAAAGCAAAAGAAATTATTTTTAATTACCTCCCTCCTACTATTACCCTCTCTTTGGTTCTATTTTTCCAGCCCCAGGGCATCCATTTTCTGAATGATATATCAAGGTAGCCTTATCATGGACAGATCAGACAGCTTGTTCTTCTTTCCAACACAAGTCTCGCATCTCCCCAGAAGCACCATATGACCTCTTCACCAATGACTACATTCCTGCCCATGCTACAAGCTCAGTCACCAAAGTTACAGGCAACACAACTGTGATTGGCCTAATCACAAACAATAATGAATTTGCATATAGAGAGGAGGTGCTGAAGCTGTCCGATTGGTGCAGGAACCACAACCTATCACTCAACATCAAGACAACAAAAGAAATGATGATTGACTTCACAAAGGCAAGAGGTCCCAAACAAGCCCCACTATTTATTTATTATGTGGTCTCCAGTTTCAAGATTTTGAGGTGAACATCACCAAGCTCTCTTGGTCTGTCAACACAACCTTAACAGAAGGGAAGATACAACAGTGACTAGACGACCTGAGGTGCTTAAAGAGAGCTAATCTGCCCCAAATATCGCTGGCCAACTTTTATTGATGTGTGATAGAGAGCCTACTGACATACAGAATGACAGTGTGGAACTCTAGCTGCAGTAAGACAAATCACAAAGCACTCCAACGGGTGATTAGTATGGCTCAGCACATCATTGAGACTCAACTACCATAAGTGGAGACAAACTATAATTCTTGATGCCTCATAAAATCATTGAACACCCATCCCATCCTGGACACTGTTCAATCTCCTGCTGTCTAGTAGGAGATACAAAAGCATTTTAGCCAAGACAGTAAGATTGAAAAGCAGCTTCTTCCCAAGAGCTGTTGTGCAGTTGATCAATGCTACATCCTGGCTTACCAATGACCTTTGAGTGTTGTGGACAAAAAAAAATCACTTAATACTTGCAAATGTGGGGTTTCTTTTTAGTTCAGCTGTACCACATGCACTGTAAATACCTGTTTTGCACGGACTGGAGTAGCACTGCAATCTCATTGTCTTGAGCAATGACAATAAATTTCTATTCTGTTCTAAACCCAACTTAATAGGTATGCACTTTTATAAATATCTTCATATTCTTGATATGTAATTCACACTCAACTTTCCATTAAACTGATCAAATTTCTCATCATATTATTATATTATTATATATTGTTTCTTTGTTTAGTACCTTAACAGTTCGAGCCTTTTCTTTTGATGGCCAACGCTTCAGGAACCGTGGCCAGCGTGCCTTTTTTGGCCAGTGGTTGGCAATTTCGATGGCTGGTACCAGCTCCACTTCCACATGTTGTTCTGACGTTTCCACAGCAAGTCGGATGGTAGGGCCAACACTTTCCAAGATATTGACTTTTCCTGTGGGCCAGAGCAGCATTTTTCTTTAGAAATTGGATTAGTGCTTGGAGGTAGTGTACTGGGGTTAAGAAGAAAGATAAAAGAAAGTGCAGGAAAAAGAAAAAGGGAAAGAGAATACAACAATCTGCAGGTTAAGTCCACACCAAAGACTTTGTATTAGAATAAAACACAAAGATAAAGATAAATTTTTCAATCTACCTAGGCAGTTTAAACTAACCTGTACAGTAGTCTATAGGATATAATTACTAAAATATCATGCAAATAAATACAAAAACAAATTTCAGAAGGAACAAGTTACGGGCTAGAAATCCTATATAACATTTCTAGCTGACTGACAGATTTTGTATGAAAAATCCTAAAATCACTAAATGCAAACAGCAATGGCCATGCAATAATGAATTATAGCGAGGTCTGCTCTGTAATGACAGGGATGCACTGTCCCAGTGGCCCACTTCTGGAGGAATGACGTCCCATGACTGTCAGAATCATTTTGCATTTGCTCACACATTCACAACATTGACATTAGAATGCCACTCTCACTCTTGAGTGAATCAGATAGTGGCACTTCAGTAATTCTTGTTACCTGCAGACAAGTTAAGGGCCTACTTTTCCTTTGCATCAAGGACAGCTATATTATATTCTGCAAACAAGCTGATCCAAATCCAAAATAGCTCACATTTAGCATAAATTAAATTTTTACAATGTGATTTCAACAGCTTAATTTATATCAGCTATGATTTGCCTTGCAACTCTACTCGTCCAGTGTTGAAATAAAACATAAAAGCATGATGTTGATGGGAAACTAGTCAAATGCAACATTTATGTCTTATGAACATTCTCACCACAGGTGACTAATAGAGATCTACAAGATACCAAACAATCTGGCCCCACATGCTCAGATACACACCCTGAATGAATTTCCATCTGTCATTGTGTAATTGGCAGGTTTTCCACTGGAAGTTCCTTTTGGAGATGATCTCTGGTGTGCACTTGGCAAAGTTACCTGCCTATTACTCAAACAAAAAGGCTTGGAATTCAAAACAGTTGAAAAGGAACTTTTATTTCCCTTACTGTTTCAGGTCTGCCCTTCCCAAAATTCACCCTTATCTTCACCTAATGCAGTTGTCATGGCAACCAGTTTTGAATGGGCCACTTTTTTCAACAGTTTTTAAAATGAGAACCATTTTATCTTGTGGGTTTTTGAATCAGAAAATACATATAAACTAATCTGCACAGGGACCAACAAGGGAAAATATGCATTTATCAGCTACAGGTTAAATTCTAACTTATCTAAAATTATATGTAGGGGGAACGTGTGGGCTGGTGAAAGCTGCTGGGAGGCTTCAGCACTTCCACACCAGAGATAACTCACACACCACTCTTTCCTGGTGATTTACTAACTACATCTCAATGCTGGACACCTTGTGGAGTCTAGTAGCAGAACATGAACTTGTGGCACTTTTCTGCCACAGTGAGTTGCAAATCTGTCAGCTGAACATAGGCCAGGACGAATATCAACTCCATTCATTTCATAGATTTGTAGTAATGAAGCAGTCCATCAGCCCAACTTGTTAATGACGTCAATGTGCCTGTTGAGAGGCCATGCCTCCAGCTGCTCGTTACACATAGGAAAACTTGCTGTGTAGGAAAACTTGCTCCTCAGGTCCCTTTTACAACTTTCTCCATTTCCCCTTCAATAGGACCACAAAGGCCGTTTCCCCATTTCCCCTTCAATGGGACCACAAAGGCCGTTTCCCCATCTCCCCTTCAATGGGACCATAAAGGCCGTTTCCCCATCTCCCCTTCAATGGGACCACAAAGGTAGTTTCCCCTTACTCCTTCAATAGGACCACAAAGGCCATTTCCCCATCTCCCCTTCAATGGGACCACAAAGGCCGTTTCCCCATCTCCCCTTCAATGGGACCACAAAGGTCGTTTCACCTTACTCCTTCAATGGGACCACAAAGGCCGTTTCCCCATCTCCCCTTCAATGGGACCACAAAGGCCGTTTCCCCATCTCCCCTTCAATGGGACCATAAAGGCCGTTTCCCCTTACTCCTTCAATGGGACCACAAAGGCCGTTTCCCCATCTCCCCTTCAATGGGACCATAAAGGCCGTTTCCCCATCTCCCCTTCAATGGGACCACAAAGGCCGTTTCCCCATCTCCCCTTCAATGGGACCACAAAGGTCGTTTCCCCTTACTCCTTCAATGGGACCACAAAGGCCGTTTCCCCATCTCCCCTTCAATGGGACCACAAAGGTCGTTTCCCCTTACTCCTTCAATAGGACCACAAAGGTCGTTTCCCCATCTCCCCTTCAATGGGACCACAAAGGTCGTTTCCCCATCTCCCCTTCAATGGGACCACAAAGGCCGTTTCCCCTTACTCCTTCAATGGGACCACAAAGGCCGTTTCCCCATCTCCCCTTCAATGGGACCATAAAGGTCGTTTCCCCTTACTCCTTCAATGGGACTACAAAGGTCGTTTCCCCTTACTCCTTCAATGGGACCACAAAGGTCGTTTCCCCTTACTCCTTCAATGGGACCACAAAGGCCGTTTCCCCTTACTCCTTCAATGGGACCACAAAGGCCGTTTCCCCATCTCCCCTTCAATGGGACCACAAAGGTCGTTTCCCCTTACTCCTTCAATGGGACCACAAAGGCCATTTCCCCTTACTCCTTCAATGGGACCACAAAGGTCGTTTCCCCATCTCCCCTTCAATGGGACCACAAAGGTCATTTCCCCATCTCCCCTTCAATGGGACCACAAAGGCCGTTTCCCCTTACTCCTTCAATGGGACCACAAAGGTCGTTTCCCCTTACTCCTTCAATGGGACCACAAAGGCCGTTTCCCCTTACTCCTTCAATGGGACCACAAAGGTCGTTTCCCCTTACTCCTTCAATGGGACCACAAAGGCCGTTTCCCCTTACTCCTTCAATGGGACCACAAAGGTCGTTTCCCCTTACTCCTTCAATGGGACCACAAAGGCCGTTTCCCCTTACTCCTTCAATGGGACCACAAAGGGCGTTTCCCCATCTCCCCTTCAATGGGACCACAAAGGCCGTTTCCCCTTACTCCTTCAATGGGACCACAAAGGCCGTTTCCCCATCTCCCCTTCAATGGGACCACAAAGGCCGTTTCCCCTTACTCCTTCAATGGGACCACAAAGGTCGTTTCCCCTTACTCCTTCAATGGGACCACAAAGGTCGTTTCCCCTTACTCCTTCAATGGGACCACAAAGGTCGTTTCCCCTTACTCCTTCAATGGGACCACAAAGGCCGTTTCCCCTTACTCCTTCAATGGGACCACAAAGGCCGTTTCCCCATCTCCCCTTCAATGGGACCACAAAGGTCGTTTCCCCTTACTCCTTCAATGGGACCACAAAGGTCGTTTCCCCTTATTCCTTCAATGGGACCACAAAGGCCGTTTCCCCTTACTCCTTCAATGGGACCACAAAGGCCGTTTCCCCATCTCCCCTTCAATGGGACTACAAAGGTCGTTTCCCCTTACTCCTTCAATGGGACCACAAAGGTCGTTTCCCCTTACTCCTTCAATGGGACCACAAAGGTCGTTTCCCCTTACTCCTTCAATGGGACCACAAAGGCCGTTTCCCCATCTCCCCTTCAATGGGACCACAAAGGTCGTTTCCCCTTACTCCTTCAATGGGACCACAAAGGTCGTTTCCTCTTACTCCTTCAATGGGACCACAAAGGTCGTTTCCCCTTACTCCTTCAATGGGACCACAAAGGCCGTTTCCCCATCTCCCCTTCAATGGGACCACAAAGGCCGTTTCCCCTTACTCCTTCAATGGGACCACAAAGGTCGTTTCCCCTTACTCCTTCAATGGGACCACAAAGGTCGTTTCCCCTTACTCCTTCAATGGGACCACAAAGGCCGTTTCCCCTTACTCCTTCAATGGGACCATAAAGGCCGTTTCCCCATCTCCCCTTCAATGGGACCACAAAGGCCGTTTCCCCTTACTCCTTCAATGGGACCACAAAGGTCGTTTCCCCTTACTCCTTCAATGGGACCACAAAGGTCGTTTCCCCTTACTCCTTCAATGGGACCACAAAGGCCGTTTCCCCTTACTCCTTCAATGGGACCATAAAGGCCGTTTCCCCATCTCCCCTCAATGGGACCACAAAGGCCGTTTCCCCTTACTCCTTCAATGGGACCACAAAGGCCGTTTCCCCATCTCCCCTTCAATGGGACCACAAAGGCCGTTTCCCCTTACTCCTTCAATAGGACCACAAAGGCCGTTTCCCCATCTCCCCTTCAATGGGACCACAAAGGCCGTTTCCCCTTACTCCTTCAATGGGACTGTAAAAGGCTGTCATGACTAAGTAGATTTAGTTAATTTATATTTTTTGAATGAGCTTAATTAAATGGTTTAGGGTTGAAAGGGCTTCAATTTTTTCAAATTGTCCTATTGAATTTTGTGAAGTTGTTCTTGAATAAACTTTAAGCGAGAGTACAGTTTAGTTATTTGTCAAAGACTCAACACTTGTTTCACCCATATCTCCCCTAATTTTACCCCCTCCCCCGCACATGACATTATTACATAGCTCAACATTTGAGATTTGGACTCTTTCACAGATCATGTTTCAAACAGCATATACACTATGTAGAAGTAGATCCTTTGTCCATTATTCAATGATGAATGGACTGCGCTCACTAATGATCACTCGTTGCACAACTATATAACATGAGAGTCATTGTGCTGTGACGAAGAAGTATCCTCAGTATGCTGCAATCAATGTAATTTTTTGTTAACGTTATGTTGTAGTCTATGTATCAGGCTCCAAAAACATCGATACTGCCGGCTCTTCCTTCTCCATGGTAATGCTGGCTCCACTTATTCCAAGTCTTCCCATCAACTTGCACAGACTGAAAAGGGCTATTTGTATGTTGATAGCTTATTAAGTTAACAGTCTTTTAACTTTTTAAAGGTGCCTCAACTCAACTGTGATAACATACTTTAATATATCGCCCAAATATCACAACACCTTTGGCACTGCGCATTTATTCCTGTAATTACAGCCTTTCAGTAAAATCACCTCATTAAAAGCCCAATGTGGTATATAATTGACAGGTCCATACACTGGTCTTCACCCATTACTTAAAGCCTAGCATTTATACATGAACTCAAGTAACCCCAAAGTATGTTACAGCCAATGTTCTGCTTCTAAAGGTGTTACGGGATGCAGAGTATCTACTCAAGAGTGCTACCAGAGCCATAGATACAGCCTACTGGCAACTATCAACCACCCATGAATGTGGAGGCCCTCTGGGGGCCTTAGCTTACTTGCTTATCCAGAAACAATCACCTCCAGCTAGTGCGGCCAACTTTATATTCCAATATTCGTAGAGACAGAAATAAGGGAAGAGGGGGTGGGGTGGCCCTGTTGGTGAGGAATGAGATTCAGTCCTTAGCAAGAGGTGACTTGGGAACAGGGGAAGTAGAGTCTGTGTGGATTGAGCTGAGGAACAGTAAGGGTAAAAAGACCCTTATCGGTGTTGCGTACAGGCCCCCAAACAGTAGCGTGGATATTGGGTACAAGTTGATTAGGGAGTTAACATTGGCATGTGCTAAAGGTAATGCAGTCGTTATTGGGAGATTTCAACATGCAGGTGAACTGGGAGAATCAGGTAGGTGCTGGACCCCAGGATAGGGAGTTTGTGGAGTGTCTAAGGGATGTATTTTTGGAACAGCTTGTGCTTGAGCCAACCAGGAACGAGGCTATTTTGGACTTGGTGATGTGTAATGAACAGGAATTGATAAGTGATCTTGAAGTGAAGGAGCCATTAGGAAGTAGTGATCATAACATGATAAGTTTTTCTCTACAATTTGAGAGGGATAAGGGCAGATCAGAGGTGTCAGTGTTGCAATTAAATAAAGGAGACTATGGAGCCATGAGGGAAGAGCTGGCCAAAGTTAAATGGGCGAATGCCCTGGCAGGAAAGACAGTGGATCAGCAGTGGCAGATATTCTTGGGAATAATACAAAAGATGCAAAAGCAGTTCATTCCAATGAGAAGGAAGGATTCAAAGAGGGGGAAGGAGCCACAGTGGTTGACAAAGGAAGTCAGAGATTGTATAGCATTAAAGAAAAAGAAGTATGACAGGGCTAAGATGAGTGGGAATACAGATGATTGAGAAAGTCTTAAGGAACAGCAGATCTTAACTAAAAAAGCAATACGGAGAGAAAAAATCAGGTATGAGCTCAGTCTAGCCAGGAATATAAAAGGGGATAGCAAAAGCTTTTTTAGCTATGTGAAGAGAAAGAAGATAGTTAAGAACAATGTTGGCCCCTTGAAGAATGAATTGGGAGAAATTGTTATGGGAAACAGGGAAATGGCAACAGAATTTAATGCGTACTTTAGATCTGTCTTCACCAGGGAGGACACAAGCAATCTCCCAGATGTATGGATGGGCCAGGGACATAAGATATCAGAGGAATTGAGACAGATTGACATTAGGAAAGAAACTGTGATGAGTAGACTGGTAGGACTGAAGGCTAATAAATCCCCGGGTCCAGATGGTCTGCATCCGAGGGTTCTAAAAGAGGTGGCTCAGGAAATTGCGGATGCATTGGTAATCATTTTCCAATGTTCCTTAGATTCAGGATCAGTTCCTGAAGATTGGAGAGTGGCTATTGTTATCCCACTTTTCAAGAAGGGAGGGAAGGAGAAAACGGAGAACTATCACCCTGTTAGCCTAACGTCAGTCGTGGGGAAGATGCTTGAGTCCATTATTAAGGACGAAATAGTGGCACATCTTGGCAGAAATAGGATTAGGCCGAGCCAGCATGGATTTACCAAGGGCAAATCATGTTTGACTAATCTGTTGGAGTTTTTTGAGGGTGTAACAAGGATGTTAGACGAGGGTAAGCCAGTGGATGTAGTGTACCTAGATTTTCAGAAGGCATTCGATAAGGTGCCACATAGGAGACTGGTGAGTAAAATCAGAGTTCATGGCTTTGGGGGCAGGGTTTCAACATGGATAGAAAACTGGTCGGCAGATAGAAAGCAAAGAGTAGCAGTGAATGGGTGTTTCTCGGACTGGCTGGAGGTGACTAGTGGGGTACCACAGGGCACCGTATTAGGACCACAGCTCTTTACAATTTATGTCAATGATTTAGATGAGGGCATTGAAAACTATATCAGCAAGTTTGCTGACGATACTAAACTGGGTGGCAGTGTGACATGCGAAGAGGACGTTAGGAGAATACAGGGAGACTTGGAAAGGCTGGGTGAGTGGGCAGATACTTGGCAGACGTCATTCAATGTGAATAAATGTGAAGTTATCCACTTTGGAAGCAGGAACAAGAGGGCAGAGTATTGTCTGAATGGTGTAGAGTTAGGTAAGGGAGAAATGCAAAGAGACCTAGGAGTCCTAGTTCACCAGTCAATGAAGGTGAATGAGCAAGTGCAACAGACAGTGAAGAGGGCAAATGGAATGTTGGCCTTTGTTACAAGGGGTATTGAGTACAAGAGCAAGAATGTCCTTTTGCATTTGTACAGGGCCCTGGTGAGACCACACCTGGAATATTGTGTACAGTTTTGGTCTCCAGGTTTAAGGAAGGACATTCTGGCAATTGAGGAAGTGCAGCGTAGATTCACTAGGTTGATTCTTGGGATGGCAGGGCTGTCTTACGCAGAGAGATTGGAGAGATTGGGCTTGTACACGCTGGAATTGAGGAGATTGAGAGGGGATCTGATTGAAACGTTTAAGATAATTAAAGGATTTGATAGGATTGAGGCAGGAAATATGTTCCAGATGTTGGGAGAGTCCAGTACCAGAGGGCATGGATTGAGAATAAGAGGTCAGTTATTTAAAACAGAGTTGAGGAAGAGCTTCTTCTCCCAGAGAGTTGTGGAGGTGTGGAATGCACTGCCTCGGAAGATGGTGGAGGCCAATTCTCTGGATGCTTTCAAGAGGGAGCTAGATAGATATCTGATGGATAGGGGAATCAAGGGATATGGGGACAAGTCAGGAACCGGGTATTGATAGTGAATGATCAGCCATGATCTCAGAATGGCGGTGCAGACTCGAGGGGCCGAATGGTCTACTTCTGCACCTATTGTCTATTGTCTAACAGTAAGGGATATTTCAGTAACACCTGAAGGCAGAACAACGCCAAACCAATGTGTAATTGAAGATACGAGTAGTACAAGTTCAAAGGAGTAAATGGTTTCCTCGAACTGTGGGCGCTGCATGAAATTATGTTAATAAGTGAAAGAGGAAAGAGAAACTGTAATAGAAGTTATGCCTATTAACCACTCCTGAAATCAATGTTCTCAAAAGCACCTTCGACCTCAGAGTGTGCAATTATATTCATATGTTACTTCTGAATGCAATACTCTAGGCTTGCCAGAGAAAAAAAATCTACACCAAATCCAAACAATTTTATTTCAAAAAAACTAGTGGTTCACTTCTCCCTCCTTTCTCTTAGAGGACAAACTTCTTCCTCCACCTTAAACTAGGATGCTTGATATATTTCCTCCCATCCAGCAGAGCAAAACTTCCTTGGGGAGTCTCTCAGATTTCATACCTGTGTGACCACGTTAAGGAACGGGAGCTGCAGCCCGTGTGAGAATGAGGAGGTGATAGGTAACAGCTACAGGGAGGTAGTCACCACTGAGTTACAGCAGGCAGGTACCTGGGTGACGGTCAAGAGAGGGAAAGGGAATAGGCAGCCAGTGCTGAGTACCCCCGTGGCCATTTCCCTCAATCATCAGTCTACCCCTTTGGATACTGTTGGGGGGGAACGACCCACCAGGGAGAAGATGCAGAGGCTGAAAAGCGAAGGGGGAGAAAGGAGTGTAGTAGTGACAGGGGATTCCATAGTTAGAGGAGCAGAAAGCAGATTCTGTGGACACGAAAGGGACACCTGGACACCTGGTTGCCTCCCAGGTGCCAGAGTCAGGGATGTCTCGGATTACATCCGTGGCATTCTAAAGTGGGTGGCTGAATAACCAGAAGTCATGGTACATATCAGTACCAACAACATAGGTAGAAAAAGGGAAAAGGTCCTGAAGAGAGAATATAGGGACAGGCAGAACACTGAAAAGTGGGGCCTTCAAGTTAGTAATCTCTGGTTTGCTCCCTGTGCCATGTGATGGTGAGGATAAGAATAGAATAATCTGACAGATAAGTGTGTGGATGTAGAATTGGTGCAGGAGGCAGGCTTTCAGATTACTGGATCATTGGGACCTCTCTCGGAGATGGTATATTCGGTACAAAAAGGATGGGTTACATCTGAAACTGAGGGTGACCAGTATCCTTGTGGGAAGGTTTGCTAGAGCTGTGGGGGGAATGTTTAAACTAATTTGTTAGGGGGATGGGGACTGGAGTGATAGGGCTGATGATGGGGCAATTGATATACAACTAGAAGCAGTGTGTTGTAAGCTGTGAGGAAGAACAGGCAGATGCTAGGGCAAAAATGTGGTTAATGAAATGAGTTAAAGTGTAACAGGAGACCAAGGTCAAAAAGGATGATGAGTACAAGACTGAAGGTGGTATTTTTTGGATGCAAACAGTATACAGAATAAGACAGATGATCTTGTATCACAATTAGAGGTTGGCAGATTGATGTTGGCATCTCTGAGATGTGGCCGAGAGAAGATTATAGTTGGGAGCGTAACATAGAAGGAGTCACATTGTATTGATAGGAGAGGCAGGCAGGCAGAGGGATGGGTGGCTCTGTTGGTGAAAAATGAAATCAAATCCTTAGATAAAGGTGAGATAGGATCAGAAGATGTAGAATTATTAGAGTATTACAGGTCTATGAACAGTAGCCAGGAGTGGGCTAGAAATTACAAAGGGACATAGAAAAGGCATGTAATGGGGCAATGTTACAATAGTCATGGGGGATTTCAATATGCAGGGAGATTGGGAAAATCAGATTGGTGCTGGATCCCAAGACAGAGTATTTGTAGAATGCTTAAGAGGTGACTTTCTGTAGCAGTTTGTGGTTGGGCCCATTAGAGGAACAGGAATTCTGGATTGGGTGTTAAGTAATAAAAAAGGTTTAATTTGGAAGCTGAAGGTAAAGGGAACCTTACGAGACAGTGATCATAACATGACAGAATTCACCTTGGAGTTTGGGAGGAGAAGGTAAAATTGGATGAGTCAGTATTACAGAAGAGTAAAGGGAATTACAGAGGCACAGAGGAGTTGACCAAAGTTGATTGGAAGAAGACATTAGCAGGGATGATGTCAGAACAGCAACAGTTGGTGTTTCCGATGGAAATTCAAAAAGGTATAGGAAAGATACATCCTAAAGATGAAGAAGTATTCTAATGTGAGGATGAGACAAACATGGCTGACAAAGGAAGTCAAAGACAGCATAAAAGCAAAAGTGAGGGCATATTATATTGCCAAAATTAGTGGGAAAGTAGAGGATAGGGAAGCTTTAAAAACAAACAGAAGAAAACTTAAAAAAAGCATTAAAAAGAGAAAAGATGAAATATGAAGGCAAGCTTGCCAATAATATCAAAGTGGATATAAAAAGTTTTTTTCAGATATACAAAGAGTGAAAAAGAGATGAGAGTGGATATTGGACTGCTGGAAATTGATTCTGGAGAGGTAGTAATAGGGGACAAGCAAATGGCAGTATTAGTCTTCAGTGAGGAAATCATGAATAGAATGCCAGAAATGTGAGAGTGTCAGGGGGCAGAAGTGAGTGTTGTTTCTGTTACTAAGGAGAAGGTGCTTGGGAAGCTGAAAAGTCTGAAGTGGATAACTTACCAGGACCAGATGTTCCAAAAGAAATAGTTGAAGAGGTTGTGGCATTATTAGTAATGATATTTTAAGAATCACTAGATTTTGAAATGGAAGACTGGGAAATATCACCCCACTCTTTAAGAAAAGGAGGCCGAAGAAAAGAAATTATAGGTCAGTTAGCCTGATTTTAGTGGCTGGAAAATTGTTGGAGTCCATTATTCAGGGTGAGGGGTTTTAGGGTACTTGCAGACACAAGATGAAATAGGCCAAAGTGAGCATATTTTTCTAAAGGAGAAATCTTGCCTGACAAATCTGTTGGAATTTTCTGAGGAAATAACAGGCAGGATGGACAAAGGAGAGTCAGTGGATATTGTTTATGTGGATTTCCAGAAGGCCTTTGACAAGGTGTCACCATGAGGCTGCTTAAAAAGATAAGAGCCCCTGATATTACAGGAAAGATACCAGCATGGATAGAAGATCCATGGCGGAGCAGACTCAATGGGCCGAACGGCCTACTTCTGCTCCTTTGTCTTGTGATCTTGTGAAGATTGGCTGAGTGGCAGGAGAGAAAGAGTGGGAATTCTGGTTAGCTGCCAGTTACTGGTGTTGTGCCACTGGACAGCTCCTTTTCACGTAATATGTCAGTAACTTGGATGACGAAATTCATGGCTTTGTGGCCAGGTTTGCAGACAAAATGACAACAAGAGGAATGGCACAATGTCCGCAGAAGGATTTAGACGTTAGGGGAATGAGTAAAGAAGTGGCAGATGCAATCTAGTGTAGGGAAGGCATGGTCATGCACTTTGGTATAAAGAATAAAGGTTTAGACTACTTTCAAAATGGGGAGAAAATTCAAAAATCATGGGTGCAGAGGGACTTGGAGTCTTTGTGCAGGACACCCTAAAGGTTAACTTGCAGGTTGAGTCACTGGCGAGGAAGACAAATGCATTGTTAGAATTCATTTCAAGAGGACTAACGTACAAAAGCAAACACTGTACGTAATGCTAAGGCTTTATAAGTCATTGGCCAGAGCAGTTTTGGGCCCATTATCTACGAAAAGATGTGGTGGTATTGGAGAGGGTCCAGAGGACGTTCAAAAGAATGATTCCAGTAATGGAAGTGTGAACAGTGGATGGCTCTGGGCTTGTACTGTTGGACTTTAGAAGAAAGAGGAGGATCTCATTGAAACCTATTGAATATTGAAAGGTCTGGATAGAGTGGACGTGGAGAGGACGTTTCCTATAGTGGGGGAGTCTAGGACCAGAGGGCACAGCATCAGAATTGATGGAAGTCATTTAGAACAGAGATGAGAAAAAATCTCTTTAGCCAGAGGGCGCTGAATCTGTGGAATTCATTGCCACAGACAGCTGCACGACCCAGTTAATTGGGTATATTGAAGGCAGAGGTGAATAGGTGCTGGATTAGTTAGTGCATCAAAGGTTATGGGGAGAAGGCAGGAGAACGGGGCTAGAGAGATAACAAATCAGCCATGATGGAATGGTAGAATAGACTCGATGGGCCAAATGGCCTAATTCTGCTGCTATGTCTTATGGTGTTATTTATCATATATGCTTACACCAGTGACTCAAATAAAGTGAGTTTCCTTAATTCTTCAGCAGAAACAATGAAGATAATTTTAACTAAAGGAAATAAAGAATTCCTGGAACTACTCAACAGGTCAGGCAGCATGAAAAAGAAATAGAGATAATGTCTTCAGGTGATTGACTCTTCTGATAAACAGTCATCAACCAGAACTTAATTCTGTTCCTAGTGGCAGCTGAGTGGACGTAATCAGACAACAAATGGATCATAATCACAAGGCTGCTGCTTAATCTACTGACTGTATGCTGCATTTTCACTCATTAAATTGCAGTGGGTTGACAAAAACTTACATATTAAGCAAATAATTCATTATTAAAAAGTGATAAGAGTACTCAGAACATCATAATGTGATTAGGCTGATTCAACGTGGATTTTCCAAAGTGAAATGGTGTATAATAAAATTATTAGTATTTAGTTATAATGGGACTAACATAATAAAGGAAGCCATTAAACTGGAAAGGGAGTGTATTTGGATTACAAAAAGGATATCACATTCAAGGAGAAGGTTCACGGGACTGAAGTTAACATTTTATATAGAGACGGTTAAAAGATGAAAAGAGTGGGAAAATTCGCAGTAGCAAGGCACCATACAGATCAGTGCTGGGCCTTCGCTATTTCTAAGCTATATTAATAACGTACCTGAAAGGGCTTAGCATAATGAATCTGCTTGGTAATTATACAACGATAGATGGCAAATTAAGTTGTGAGGAGGACATAAGCTATCTGCCAAGGAACGATGGGGAAATCGCAGATGGAGTTTAATCCAGCTAGTTTGAGACATTGTACTTTGGTAGGCCAAATGCAAGACAAAATGGAAGAACATTAGGAGCATTGATCTTGGAGTGTAAGCTCATAACTTCCTGTATGTGTCAACTCAAGTAGATAGGATGGTAAAGGTAGTGTATGGCAAGCTTGGTTTCATCATCTGGGGCATTGAGCATGGAAGTCTTAGGCCACATTTGGGGTATTGCATACAGTTTTGATCACTACACTATAGGAACTATGTGGAGTCTTTGGAGAGAGTGCAGAAGTGGCTTAGCAGGATATTGCCTGGATTTGAGTGCATAAGCTATAACAAGAGGTTGAACAAACTGTTATTGTGTCAGATGCTGAGGGGATTATCTGATATAAATACACAATATTAGGAGCAGCATCGATAGGATAGACGGAGTCTCTTTCCCCAGGGTGGAAATGCCATTGTTTTAAGGTGAGAGAGGGAAATTTTGACGGAGATGTGAGAGGCAGATTGTTTTTTTAATATATACACAGGCACACAGAGAGAGTGGTACCTGTCTGGAATGTGTTGTCAGGGAGTTGGTAGAAGCAGGTAAGGTAGCCAAGTTAATGAAGCATTTAGACAGACGCATAAACAGACTGGAAAACAAGGTATAGACCACCTGCAGGTATGGCATCGCAGTAAGCTAAGTGGGTCATTTTCTGTTCTGTGCTGTTGTACAGTACATTCTATGAACAAAGACCAGGCAACCATCTATGCAAAAAGATGGCAGACGGAATACACAGAGGGAAAATGAATTTACCCAATTTGGTAGGATGGATAGTTAATAAATATTGGTGTTGAGAAAAATTAAGGAATCCTTGTACAGAATTACTGAAGTTAATATGTAGATAAACTAACTAACTAAAGACGACAGAATCTTGCACTTTTTGAAAGGGGGATGGAATATTAAATAGGAAGCATTGCCTCAAATGTTCAAGATGTTGGTGGGACCATACGCAATAATACCTTGGTTAAGGAAGAAAATACTTCCCTGAGAAACAGCACTGTGAAGCTTTCTCTCATCTGATTCTTGGGAACTATGGACTTTTTCTATGAGGAAATACTGAAAAATGTGGCCCTCTACTCTCTGAAGTTTAGATGATTTAACATTCTATGGGGAATTCTTAGGCATGAAGGTTATGTGGTTTTTCACCTTGGTGGGAAAGTCTATAACTAGGGACCTGGCCTTGGAGGTAAAAGTTTCCCTTTTAAGATTAAGAAGGAAAGGAACTAGACCACAGAAAGGAAGCTTTGGAATTCACTGCCCTGAGAGGAGATATAAAATTATTTAGTACATTCAAAGTAAGAGGGAAATTTTTGGACTATAGGGCAATCAGGGGATCGTGATCCAGGAAGAATTGGTGCTGTGCTATAGACAAGCAACTGTTATTCTACTGAATGACAGAGCAGGCTTGACAGGCTCTATGGCCTACTCCCACTCCTACTTACCTTTCTGCAAATAACCTTACTGTTGTCATCTACCCATCCGATAAGCAATTTGTTAACAGTGCCTGGGCAAATCCAAACCTCAGTTGAGTAATCTTAATCTTAAAAATTACCCAAACTAAGGGGTTGATGTTTAGAGTGAATGAAAATATACATACCTTGCTTACCTTGAAAATTAGAAGATTGGATTGTGTTCTCAAGCAGTGCTTTGCAGATAGCAATGACTTTGGAAGGAACAATGTCACCTTCAATAGTGACGTCTGATTGGTGCCATTCTTGAGAACTCTTAAGGAATTGATCCACCTCCAACCACTGATGAAGCTTCTCAGGCTCCTGAACAGGCGAGATGAGCTTGGAGCCACTCAATGTATAATAGCGCCACTGGCGCAGCCTCCGTTCTGTATAGGCCGCCAGACCTCGCACCGGAATCATAATGAAAAGCTGTGACGGTGACTGAACCTAAGAGAAAGCAGGACACCGCTTGGAAACTACGATTCCCCTCCAGAGTTTCACTCAGCATGGACAACTGAATACAATGAAGGAACCTGGTTGTGACTATCAAAAGCACAAATTTGTGAATACTACAAAATATATCTGAAATAATAGATTAAATTATGTACATGCTGGATTGCCTTTATAAGATTATGTCTGATTTGATCATTGATTTCAGAAAGTTATCTGACCAAAATAGCTCAAGGCTATCACTTTGGGTTTGTTCTTTAGATCACCGTTATTGACACAGCAATGTCATTAATGATTGATAGCTAGTTTGAGGGGGAAGCCAGTGTAGAGTGTTAAATAAGAGAATGGCACACAAAAATAGTTTAAAAATCAGAAGATTGGAAAATATTAACTACCTGTAAATCAAAACTGATTCTCTGTCAAAAGACGTACATAGGGTTGTAGACTCAGGCATCTCCATCACAGGCACAAGCTACCTTACTATTGAAGACATCTTCAAAAGACTGCCTCAAGAAAGTGGCATCCGCCAATAAGGATCGTCACCACCTGGGACATGGCCTCTTCTCATTACTACCATTGGGGAGGATGTACAGGAGCCTGGAGACCCACACTTGATGCTTTAGGAACAGCTTCCTCCTCTCTGCCATCAGATTTCTGAACAGACAATAAACCCAAGGACACTACCTTTCTGTTTCTCCAGTTTTTACTGTAATGATTGTTTATGTCTCGCATTGTACAGCTGCCCCAAAACAATAAATTTTCAGCATAATAATAAACCCAATTCTGATACTGAAAACATTTTCCATTTTGCATTTTCTCTTTTGTCAATGTTCCTCAGCTAATGATTCATTGATTCTTTACTGAGATTCAATACTGTCAGAAATTGTGCCCAAGAGGCTATTAATTGTGTTTGACTCAGGACTGAATAACAAACCAAATACTACATGCAGTTATGTTCTGACTCATGTGATTTACTGAGAATAAGTCGAACTGTGCAGTATCTTTCAAATTTTGTTACTTATATCAAATGAGCAATAATGAACTAACCAAGAACATAACCCTCAGCAGTAGATGCTTAACAGAACCCAATTGATGGAATTATTTTTGGTGAACAGAAAAGAATGATATTGGGAATAACATCTTTATCTTGCATAAAACAATTTGTTTCCCCCTCATTTTTTAAACACAGTTCCCTCTGTATAATGAGCCCCGCCCAGGATTGTTTTAACAGGAATACAAGGAGTTATGTGTCAAGTAGTTTCCACAACAAAGCTTCTACTTCACTGTACCTATAATGTAAAGCTTTTGTTGAATATCTATTCACAGGCTGTTCTTATCTCATTCTGTTCTTGTTGATAAGCTTTTTCTAAATAAAATATGTCAGATAAGTTTCATTTTGTTGACAAGTTACCCTCTCTGTCATACTAATCCCTGTATCACTGGCAATACTTATAATCAGACATACTGAAAGTCAGTATTAAAATGTGTTCATGACTGTTAGGCTTGATGCTATGAGCAATGAGAAATGCTCACTTCAAACTCTGAGAAGCTAACATCAAAGCACCCTAACAGTATGGGTGAATATATTTGATTCTCTTTTCCAAACATAATGCAGGAAAACACCAAAACAATTAAATCAGCAGAACATTGTGAATAGATATTTGCTCTCTCTGCTCACCATGATCATTGAAATAGTTTTTGTTGTTAGAAAATTACCTGTAATATACAAGGGCTTGAGCAAACAATAACATATCAGACAGAATAATGCAAGGGCTTTCAAGCAAAAAGGAATCTTCTTGCAGGAAATGGTGGGGTACAGATCATTATTAAATTCGGATGATGAAGGGACATGGGAAAAATGGATAAACAAGGGAAAGATGTTATCTAAGTAAGTAAAAAAATTATGGGACATCAGAATATGGATTGAAGTTGACAGAATGGAAAAGTACTGGTATGAGTGGGTTGGGCTGTGGGAGCTAATTACCAAATGTATACCTGGATGGCAGCATTCTGGGCTCGTTTTCCTGTCAGAATAGCTGACCATTTAGTGACAACAGCCAGCTGATCCTATCAAAATAAATGAAACATCAGAAAAAATGACATCAGCCATTTTAAATTAAAAAGTAAACCAAAGACACAAGGAAATATGTTATCTACTTGGAGAAAAGCAGATAGATTGAAAGAATGGAGTTTTTTCTTGTACAGGAAATAAAGCCAATAACAATGCACCTTAATTCAACATATTTTTGAGCTTTTGGTAAGTTACTAAACATACAGGATAATGTGACTCACTCTTCAAACATTTGTACAATTTACTTTTTATTCAAAAATTCTTAATTCACTTTATCTAATTGTTATTCATGCTTAGCTCAGATGTAAAATTATTGGACTAAAACAATCAAGTCATCTGTACGAAACACAGAAATGACCACTAATGAAAAGTAACTACACAAAAGAGAAAAAAAAACAAAATTATCACTTCTACATCATTTTAGAAAGAGATTATCTCAAACGATTTGGATACTAGCTGACATTGATGACAGATGTTAATATGCTCCAATTAGCACTATGGGCTGGTCAAAATGTCACAGTGGATGAACTTACTTGGCTCCTGCAGGAACAGAAAATAATAATGTTGCAAGTTATTTTCCTTTAGCCATTATAATTCAAACATAGTGGCAGCAATTTTCACCACAGGTGCTTTCAGCATCATCCTAATTGCTCAGAGATTCAAATATATTTGGAAAAGGAGCAGCAAGAAAATTCTTCAAAACCGTAGCAAAGGATGATTTCCCCATACTTGGGACCATGCACAGTAATTGAAATGCATCCAGCTACCATTTGGGATTCAGAAGCCTCCTTGGATAACAAGCTCAACTCAATCAGCTGGTTTAACTGTCCCCTTCAAAAACTGAGATCTGGTTGGCTCCATTGTACAGTAATATCTCCATTTCATGCTCCAAAAACTCACCAGAAACAAAAAGGTATTTCACCTATAACCAAACATACAACAGCAGTTTCATAGCTCCTACTTGTAACTTCCTGTAATTTTCATGCCTCTGCAGGTCATTCCTCAGGGAGTTCAGAAGAATTAGGCAGTGATTTACACTTTGATTGAACCTCAGCCTTGTAGACCTAACCCCAAACCTTTACTGCAAAATGCATGGACATATATCCTCTTCGGGGATTGCAGTAGAATTGTTCATCCTTGATTATCTATTATGGTACTATAGGGAATGCAGTCAGAAGGAATTCCTTAAAGGAGTGAGAATAGGTCCAGGAAAAAGAAACAAGTCTCTCTATGCTTTCACTGAGTACAAGAACAATAGAGCGAATAAAAAGGTGTTAAGGTATTGCACTACAATATCTACTATAAAGCAAAGCTGCTTATTGTTGTACATAGTATTACGTACTCGTGACACATGACAGTGGTGCCCTTGTCATGTGACTGGGGTTGAAGCTATACTGGACTTGAGGTGATGGTCTTGTGATGGTGGAATGACGTCATTTTCCCGCCAGTAGAGATCACGTGATGGGTTTTTTTTACAGGTTATAAAAGGTAGACCCCACCCTGTGAGGAGGGGCAGTTCGTGGCTGGATTTGCCAGGTTGACTTCATGCCACTGCGTATGTTAAGTGATGACGCAGGTTAGTTGAAGGATGAAGTTTTTATTTAATGCCTAGAGTTTAAAAGGTCATTGCCAGCAGGTTCTTTATGATTCTGCTAGTTCGAGACAGTGGAGAGTGAAGATTGGAAGTTCGGAAGTTAAAGATCAAGGAGAATCGCTTTCTACGGTGAAACGGGGGCGACCTTTGTTTGATCCTTATTTGAAAGGATTTCGTTGACTATCTTCATGTTAATCCCTGGGTTTACCAGAAAGGATTGAGGATAGTGAGGAAGGAAAGGTCAGTGCCTTTAAGCCGTTCTGTTTCGTGAATTCTTCGTGGGAAGTTCGACGTCGGGGATCGAAGCAAGCGACGCGAAAGAGAACCTAAATCGTCTTATAAAGTCTCTCCTTTTAAATGGACTGTGAGCATATCGAACTTTTGGCAATGCCACTTTTAAGAACTGTTTTTGGAATATCACTTTAAGAACTGTTTGGGCTGCCGCTCAGCAGCTGTTTCCGGTTACGGTAGTGTTTGTTTACTTTTGGGGGGTTTGTTTTCGGTGTTTAATAAACATGTTGTTTGTTATAAGAAACCCTTGCCGAACTCATATATTTATTGTTGCCTGAATACGTAACAATAGCAACACAATATAATTAGTATTCTATTTTGTCCAGGCATGCTTGGGCATGACAAAGGGTCTCGGCCCAAAACATCGACTGTGCTTCTCCCTATAGATGCTGCCTGGCCTGCTGCGTTCCACCAGCACTTTGTGTGTGTTGCTTGAATTTCCAGCATCTACAGATTTCCTCGTGTTTGCATAATGAGTATCCTTTCAACTGGAGAGAGAGCATTGCTCTTCTTTTAGGACTGTGTAGATATGTAGAGATTTCTGATGTTTATTCACCTCCTTCTATGGAGGCCAGATCATGCACTTTCTGTGTTAGCGTGTTTAAAATTCGCACAAGCCAGGAAAGTGTCTGCTGTGGTCCTTGCCTGTGTGCCAGACAGAACATCACTGTGATGGCAGCAGAAGCTTGTTTTCCTCTCTCTCACTGGCAGACTTCCTACTGAAGATATAAATACTGTCATGCGCCCACAATGCATAAGGAATGTGTCACTGGACAAATAATTTTTTCAAAAGTGTTGCTTTCTCAGAATTTTTTTTGTTCATGATAGACTGCTTGAAGATGAACACAAGTATAATTTCAGACTACTTGTATCACGTGTGAATTTGGAGAAACAACAAATTAACTTTTATTGAATATGAAGTGTTTAATTGCATAATGGTGCTGATGCTTTGCAATAGTTCAACTAAGTTAAAAATATTTTGTTAATGATCTTCATTCGTACTCAGTGTCTGAGACTTCTCGCTTAAGTGTCCAACAATAATTCGCCAGCATTGATGGACTCCAGTTGCCCTGGTATCTTTTCTCCATGACCACAATGTCCTGGTGAAACCTTTCACCATGCTCGTCACTAACAGCACCAAGATTTGCAGGGAAGAAGTCTAAATGGGAATGCAGGAAATGAATCTTTAGTGACAGGTTGCATTTCATGGTTTTATATGCTTTCAACCAGCTGCATGTAGTTTGGTGCTCTGTAGATGCCGAGAAAAATTTCAACAGCTTCCTTGAATGCCTTCCACGTGATTTTCTCCGGTCCCAGTAGAAATTCTTCAAATTGCCTGTCATTGATGACCTGTTTGATTCGTGGACCAACAAAAATGCTTTCCTTAATCTTGGCATCAGTTATTCTGGGAAGCATCTGTCTCAAATATCAAAATCCTTCATAGAAATTTTTGTGCCTGGTGGTAGCAAATTCTGTCCTTACAGTCCTGAACCCAATAATTATTACTAAAACCCATCCTGCCATGCAGCAGCCACGCTGCCTAAGCATGACCACGCATGCCTGGACAAGATAGGAAACTTTCCAGCTTACATTGTAGGCAACATTTTAATTGACTTGAATTATGAATGGAAATAATAAACATAAGTTTATTTTAAAAAATTGTGTGATAGGGAAATGTCATGGTGATTTTCATGATCAGTAGCCCAAAATTAATAAGATACACCTAAAGGTATTCAGGAAGCACAATCTTTGTTGTCCAATATATTGAAGGACAAAAAGATGGTTCTGCTGCTATTTCATTCCCAGAGGTAAACAAGCCAAGATAGATATAGATGCAGGCCACGGTGTCCTAGTTTAAACCCTTTCAGAGAACATTCGTACTGTCAGTGTTCAAATCAAAAAGAGCAGCTGCAGATAACACGAGAAGCAGTGGTGGGAGCACACACCCCTTTCCTGGAATCGCTGGGTGTGCTGCCGGAGGAGACTGGGTGAACTCTGACATGTCTAATGTAGGAGCTCCTTCTTTAGCACTCCTGACTACTGAAGTCACCACAACCATGTAGCATTTTTAAATACCTGACTCCTTCCAGTGCCATCAGAGCCACACATTGTGTAGTCTGCATTGCAAAACTGCATTGTGTATGTCTGTCATAGACTTTTAACTGGTCAGTTCTCTACTTTTCCAATGGACAATAGTAGTCGCAGCAAGGACACTATGGGATTTGCGGCGGTGGCCACTGCCCCTTGTGTTCAGCAGACAATATACACAGAAGTGTTTCCAAAAACACCAGAGACTTGCAAACAGGAAGGGCTTCACTCCGTCAACAGACAACCAAGCACCAGCAACCTGCACTCAGCATCGGAGGTCATGAAAGTTTGGATAATTTTTACTGACGTTTGCCACACTTGTTTTTTTCAACATGAAACACTCAACCATCCCTTTGCCATTTCACCTACTCAAGAACGTCAGTTGAAGACTTCTGCATTTGCTTAATGGCCACTCTGCAGTCGTCCCAATTTGTACATTAAAGTAGCAATCAAGCTTTTATGAATAAACAGGCAGGTTGGTGGTGTACCCTAGCAAAAACCTAAACAGTTATAGTATTGACCGTACAAGAAGCAACTGTGTAAGATTACCCACTATTGTCAGATATCATGCAGAGCCCATGAATATCAACCTTTTATACCTAGATCAGTTCCATCCTAGATCCCAAAGTTCACCTTATTTCAGGCCTGAAAAGGGAGTAGAAGTAAATGACAATATTGACGCCAACTGCTCTCATGTGAGGGAGTTACGAGTAGGTCAAAGTATGCTGGTGATAATTATTTAAAGATCTTTTGCTCTTAACACAACATGCTTTAAAATAAATACGTGGCTGGAATGTGTACAGGTGTCAAAAGAACATTTTCCCTCAGGAAGAAAAGAGAAAAGCAAACAAAAACATTGCAACACCGCATCATTAACTAGAAGTTTAATCTTGGCAGTGCCAAATTGAATTCCTTTCAATTTCATTAAGTTAAACAACAGTTTCCCAAATGCAAACAGCAGAGGAAAATAATTTAGTTCCATCTCCAATGTTTGTAGCTTTGATTTTGAGAGGCACATACCTAGAAAGGACACCAAAAACCTGCAGGGTATAAAATGTCAACATAATGCTGGAAAATAGACAAATAATATCCTATACATGATTACTCAGAACGAAATATTTGAAAGAATATAGAAATCCTAACCCTTTGGAAAACTCAATAAATGTAATCTATAGTAGTAGCGTGATTTCTCAAGTCGAGTTTGGTGTTCTCCTAAGGGGATGTCTATTGGTGGGTCCTCAGGTGGCTGTTGAAACTTATCCAGGATGCACCTGTTCTGAGGGGCTTCCAGACCTCACAAACCTTCCCCCTTCACCATTTGCTGATTGAAACAGAACTTATTCCAGGGTGCCAGGGTAGATTCCCTTACTGGAGAAGGCCTGTGCGTGACTTTGTCTAACCTGCCAAGGCTGACACATGGGCAGCCACCACATGGTCCTTGACAGATTGGGGTCAGGGTCCAGTGGCATGAGATGCAAGATGACTGGAGACCTTTCACTGCTATAATCTTCCTCTGTCATTGTGATGTGTCGTCCTCTTCCACCTGCTCCACCGTTGAACTCTTGGTTGGATTGCTCTTTGTCTAGAACCTCCCTCTTGACCCTTCTGCCATGGGTGACTTTACCAGGAGCTGAATTCCAGACTGCATCACTCTCTCACAAGCCTCTCCACCTCAATGAGGCGGCGATGCCCAGAGAAGATAAATCCTTGACAAACACAAGAGATTCAAGCAACACGCACAAAATGCTGAAGGAGCTCAGCAGGTCAGTCAGCATCACTGGAAGGGAATAAACAGTTGATGGTTTGGGCCAGGACCCTTCATCAGGACTGAAAAGGAAGGGGGAAGAAGCCAGAATAAGCTGTTGTGGGGGCAGGGGAGAGGAGGAAGGATTACAAGCTGGAAGGTGATAGGTGAGACCAGGTGAGGGGGAAAGTGGTTTGTGGAGATGATGTGAGAAGCTGGATAGTGATCAGTGGAAGAGGTAAAGGACTGAAAGAGAAGGAATCTGATATAAGACAATGGAGCATAGAAGAGTATTCGAGTGAGATGATGGGCAGGTGAGGAGAAGAGACGGACTGCGAGGGAAACTGTAATGGGGAATGGAAAAAGAGAGAAGGGTAGCACTTGTCCCACTTGCAGGAAGAAGTGCCGGGAGAGAGAAGTGAAGAGGGGAGTCACCTGCGGAAAGCCAAGGGTGGGGGGGGGAGGGGTAATGGAAAGTTGCTCTTAGTGATAGGATCCCATTGTACACGGTGGAAATTACAGAGAGTCATGAGCTGGATACAGAGCCTCACGGGGTGGTAGGAAAGGATAAGGTGAGCCCTATTCCTGCTATGGCAGCAGGAGGAAAGTGTGAGAGCAGATGTGTGGGAAACGGAGGAGATATGGGCAATGGTGGTGGGTATGAAACCCTGTTCTTTGAAAAAGGAGAAAAATCACAAATGATCTAGAATGGAAAACCTCATCCTGAGAACAGACAACAGATCCATACGAGATGTATTAGGTGTATTAACAAATCCACTAGAGATGTATTTGGTAAATGTACAGTATTTTGCTGCAATTTTTACATTATTGATTAATGCTTCAAAATAAATACAGCTAAGTGAAACCAATTCTCATTGCCTTTTTATCACATTATTCTACAGAAATCAGTTGCCAGTTGGAACATCACAATGTCTGTGGAATGATCCTAGAGTCTTTGTATCCTTAACTTCTGGCATTAAATGATTACCTAAAGGAGTTTCCCAAAACTCTTAACTTGCTTTACATACAGTATGCAAAACTGAAAAAAAATGTGAAATGATATTTCACTAAAGAAAGAGCCAGTGGGCCTGATAGATCAGCTAGCAACACCAATGATAATGCAGAATTGGCTTCTGTCATTGCGTCAAGTAAAGAAATTCAATTGTCATGCCACCTGTCTTCAAGCACAAGCAAATGTTACATATTCCAACACCTGCAAATCATCTGAGCTTTACAACTGGTACGTAAAGCTGATATGAGTGGGCCACCATTAAAGAATTTGTTAAACCACAAATATGTAAAATCAGACCAATAGTTAGGAAGTATAAAAAGAGAAAAACTACAAGGGAGATAAACAAACTGATCATAGCCGAGGAGAAGGAACTGCTGCTTCATTTCATGATTGTATTTTAAAGTGCTCGTGAAGTGACATAACAAGCCTCAAAATAAGACACAAAAGAGACTGCAGAAACTCAGCATGTCAGGCAGCATCTATGGAGGAAAATGAACAGTCAACCTTTCTGACCAAAGCTCTTCTTCAACACTGGAAGAAAAAGAGTAGAAACCAGAATACGAGGTTAGAGGCAGGTGATGGGTGAATCCAACTGAGTAGGATTTAGGCAGGAGGGTGGAAAAGGGGAATTATATGTGAAGCTGAGAAGTGCTATGTGAATAAAAAGGAATCTTATCAGAGACGACAGTGGACCATGGAATAAAAGGGAGGAGGAAGGAGGAAGGTGTGGGTGATGGGCAGGTCATGAGGGAGGGGCAGTGGAAGGAGAAGGGGGTAACAGAGCCACGGAGATAAGGGAAACAAAAGGGGGGAAGAAACTGGCATCAGGTTGGAGATTATCAAAATGGATATTGCTACTCCAATCCGCAGCTCACTCAACGAGCAGTAGTGGCTGTGAACAGGCATGTCAGTTTCAGTGCCTGATACGAGACACATCTACCATTCATCTCCCCTCTCCACTCTCTACTTATTGCAATCAGTGTTCCCAGTGCAGCCTTCTCTACATTGGTGAGAACCAAAACAGATTGGGCCAATGCTTCGTCAAGCACCTTCATTTCATCTGCCATAACTGCTAGGATCTCCTGGTGGCCAGCCACCTTAATTCCACTTCCCATTCCCAGACTGACATGTTTGTCCACAGCTGCTTCTACTACCAATTTGAGGCCAGACATAGATTGGAAGAGCAACATTTCATAATTCTTCTTGGTAGTCTCCATACTGATAGTGGTCTCTCCCTTTTGCTTACTCTTATCCCTGTCACTGATATACTCCTTCTCTTTCTCCTCTCCTGCCTTCACAACATGCCATCCCCTCTAGTTCCCCACCTCCTTTCTTCCATGGTCCACTGTCCTCTCCCATCAGATATTTTCTTCTTTTTCCATCTGTCATCTTTCAGCTGTTACGTACCCCGTAACGGGGTCACTTACCAGCAAAGATAGAGAGGTCCGTTGAAATCTGATGGTACTATTTTTAACAGTATTTATTGGTAAAAATACACAAAAATAATATCAATGCAAAAATACAGATAATATACGTCGTCAATACTAACTCTAAAAGTGCGGGTATGATAATAATCAATAAGAAATAGCTCTATCATTGTCTAGGGGTTAATGTATTGTCCGATGGAAATATAAAAGTCACTCAAGTTCATGCAGGCTGCAGCCTTTTGTTGGAGAGAGAGAGAGAGAGAGAGAGAGAGAGAGACGGATTTTTCTTAGAACTTGCCCGTTTTCCTTTTTATGATGTCGATCCTTCGAGAGTTCCGTTGGTGTAGCTGGTCACGGGTGACCAGCTCCTTTTGCTATTTAGCTAAGCTGTCTTCCATGGCCTAGGCCCACCAATTCCAAGGCAAATGGAAAAGGACACACGTGGGCTTTCCACCGGCTGTCGCAATTATGCTTTCACGGGATTTCTAGCATTTCTCCTGGTGCGTCTAAAGGGGTTGTTCCCCAGACCCTCTTTTATCCTTACTCACGGGGTCTCAGATGTCAATCAGGTTGGGATGATGCAATCCTTCAACCAGCCCACTCTGGTCATCTCCTGAGGGCTTCAATGAATAGTACAGTACTCAATACACAATTCCATCTCCAAGAGACAATGGCTGTTTCCCATGGCTTTGTATCGCTGAGGGGCCAGGACATTCCAAACCCCTTTGTGGATTCTGCGCGTCTTTCTCTCATTTCCTGGGTCTCCTGACCTGAATTAATAGCGATCTTGCAATTCTCAAAAAGGAGGGGGCTACGTTGTACCCTTCGGCCCCTCAGAGTTGGGGCACAGGCGTAACACAGCTTCTCACATCATTCCCCTTTTCTTTGCAGCTCCCCCATCCTCCTGCCTTTTCCCCTTCACCAGGACTCACTTAATACCTGCCAAATCTTGCTCCTCACCCTCTGCCTTCCCTTTTATTCTGGCTACTGCCCTTCCATTCCAGCCCAAAACGTCAACTCTGCATTTCCCACCAGAGATGATGCCAGATTTCAAAATGCAACTTTCGAAGTCTTTCCTGGTTAAAAACTATACATGCCTGATGCTTTCAATGATATATGGTACATACATCATGAACATTCACATTCTCCAAGCACTTAAAGTTAATATATAATTCAATTCATTCTCATTTTCTTTCCAAGAATGGAAATCTACTAATCAACATCTTTCACTTAACCATAGCCTTCTCAATCACAGTCATAACTTTCCATTGGTAAAGGACACATTCTTGCAGAAAACTAATACAATTAATCACTTACAGAAAGGAATAGTTGTGTGTCTTGAACCAATTAACTTGGCTCTCATATACTGAAGCAACCATCTCTATTGTTTACAGTACAGAAGTGATACCTTAAGTATCACTTGTTACCATGCCTCATACTGACATCTAACAATATTACTTTATAATTATCATTTAAAGTAACAAATGCATTTCAAATTGGGCTTTGGCAGTTATATCTGCTCACTCAGTAATTCCATTCAAATACTCTTCACTGATTACCTTGGGGTTCAACTTCCTTGCTCCTGATATGATCTGCTAAGAAACTGTTATAATTTTGAAATTAGCATAGTTAATAATCTGTAATTTACCTTAATATTTTCATTATTAATTCCAGAATGAGAAATGGGCTGAAAACGACTATCTTCTGTGCTGATCACTGAAGTCAGCTTCTCCACAATGGTATAAACTTCTTCCTCAGTCTTGGAAACTTTTCGACGTCGCAAATCCACCTGTTAAAGGAATCAATTAGACAATTCATATTCCCTCCAGAGCAAGAGGCCACTTATTGTTCTGAAATATACCATCAGACATGTTGGGGATACCAGTCAAGTACGATTCTGTGAGTTATCAGAATTGTCTTGTATCTTCTACTTCTGTGTTTAAACACATCAACCAATCATACCTGCATAGCTGTTTGAACAGGTACTTGTTAGTACAAATGAAATTTTAAAATATTCAGAGAATTTTACTCATAACTAAGGGATAGCAAAGAAATTGACACAGTAAAACTCAGATCATCTAGCACTCTACGGACTTTGTGGAAGAAGAATGGAAGATTTTCTAGACTACAGGATATTGCTCTTGTTAATGTACTGACATAGTTTAATTCATATAAAAACATGCTACAAGTTAAGCTTTCCGGTGAACAAGGTGGGTTTTCAGGGTGAAAACAAAACACTGGAGAACCAAGCAGGCCTGGTATTATCTGTGGAGGGAAATGGACAATAGCTTTTATTCCAGATGTGGGTGCATCTGAGAGAACACCATCACACTTTTAAAAGTGAAATGATGAAAAATATAAAGCCACCTGCCCACTACAAATGGTGGTTTTTAAGAAGTATGCAAACTATTTAAAAGTCAAACATACTCACCATTTTGTATGTCTCTGCCTGCATGACTGCTGTGGATCGGGCAATGCAATGATCAGTCGTCTCGGAGGGGTTAAATGAGTAATGTTTATACTATTAATAAGTTACTACTTACTGTTTCATTCAACACACTCACTCCACGCTAAAAGGCCTGTGTTAAAACTCACAGGTTGTTTATGCATTAACACTGAATTAGGTACTGCAAGTCCAATCAGCGACACTTTGATTGACAATAAATTTCACAAAAGAAACCTTTCATTGTTTATTTTAAATAAAGCCAACATCATAAACATGGAAAATGTGTTTGCAAAGTATTTTTCTCACACAGCAAGGGGCCTCAAGCGGGGACTTCTAAATTCTAAAAATGTCAGGCAAGTGAAAAAGAAATCTAAGAAGAATCGGGTTTGAGTCAATTTTTGCTTCAATGAATTGTAAAAGAGATTTTCTTTAACAAGATATACTTCTTTGTTTGGACATATGTAAAACGAGAGATACAAAATGCACTCTATTCTACACCATGTGGCTGTCTCCACAGTTTAAATAAGGGCTGTTCAGCACTATATATTCAGCCAATGAAAAGTAAAATAGCTTTAGAGGGAGTTCCTTTAGCAAGACAACCAATTAATCAACAGTCTACTGCAACACACACAAAATGCTGGAGGAACTCAGCAGGCCAGGCAGTATCTATGGAAAAAAGTACAGCTGTTGTTTCAGGCCAAGGCCCTTCAGCAGGACTGGTCAACTTTCCTGGAGGCAAGTAGTTAATGTTAACCATCACCATATCCCTTCGATATGCTATACTTGCAGGAAGATCCATCTTTTCATGAGGGTATTTTTATGTATATAACTTCATAAAACAAAGCGATTCTCAAAGGTGGCTACTGAACTCTAGAAGTTTAAGGAGACAATTGTGAAGGATGGATCTAATGGTCAAAGCTTTCTTGTCAGAACATTATTCAGGATTATTGTACCCCCTCAATATTCCCATAACCCTGAAAAACAGCTGAAAGATCATTCATTTTGTTAGCCGCATTTTGAAAAATCAGGAGGGATTACATGTTATTTATGGAATGGGTTCCCTTCCCATCAGCTCCATTCCCAAAAGTGAATTTGAAGAATATCAACATATTGCCTTAAAGCACATTCAGTAACCCAACTTCATACCCTCACCTTTACTCTATATTCATTCAATCAAGCCTTGACCACATCTCATCCATTTCCTACCTTCTTTCATCTGGGGCAGAACAAGGGTAGAGTTCCCCAGACTTCACCAGCCACTGCATTCAATGATCATTCTCCACAATTTCCACTACTTATCAGAGATTCCACCACCAGGAAGCTAGACCCTTCTCCCCGCTACCCTTTCAGCAATTTCACAGTGACAGGGTTCTTTATACGATCTCTTTGGTCCACCCCCCTGTTCCTACCAGCCCCTATCTACCCCAATCTACCATCCATCCCCTGTCCTTTCTTACACCCCTTTTCCGTACAAGCACAGGAAATGTCCTTTCCACCATCCAGAGACTCAAACTGTATTTCCAGGTTGACAATGATTCACGTGCACTTCTTTCTGCCATGCGTACTTATTCAGTGTTCACAATATGTTCTCATCTACACTGAGGAAACCAGTGAATGGGTGTATGTTTTGCGGAGTGCCTGTGCTTAGTTCTCAATGGTGACCCTGCGCCTGCCACTTTAATTCCTCACCCACTCCCAGTCTAACCTATCCTGCACTGTCATAGTGAAACCCAACTCAAGCTTAAGAAACAGCAGCTAAGTTTCCATCTGGGCCTTCTGGACTCAATGTTGAACTCTATAACTTCAAGTCAGGTCAAGTCGCTTTTTATTGTCATTCGACCATAAACTGCTGGTACAGTACACAGTAAAAATGAGACAATGTTCCTCCAGGACCCTGGTGCTACACGAAACAACACAAAACTAAACTAGACTATGTGAGACAGCACAAGGCTACACTAGACTATGTAAAACAACACAAAAACTACACTAGACTACAGATATACACAGAGCTACATAAAGTGCACAAAACAGTGCAGGGCAGTACAATAGTTAATGAATAAATAGGCACAGTAGAGGACAATTTCAATATAATAATAAATGATGTAGATGTCAGTCTAGACTCTGGGTATTGAGGAGTCTGATGGTTCGAGGGAAGAAACTGTTGCACAGTCTGGTCGTGAGAGATATTTGGTCTGTATCAGTCACATATCTGTAATATTTGCCCCTTCCTTTGCCCCCTCTGGGAGTGAACGACGTGCCTAGCTTGGCCACCTGCTTCCTCGTCCTCCCGGTTTGTATTTTGTAACTCTCACATTCTTCCGTCTATTTTCTCATCCTTTAAGCTCTCCCATTCATTCATTAATCAGATAACCATGTTTCCAACTTATCCCCATGGTTATCCCAGTTTTACCCAATCAAAATCTCTACAACAGGTAGGGTAAACTGCCCAACACATCATCGGTGCCCGCCTACCTATCATCAAGGACATATATACAGAAAGGTGCCAGAAAAAGTACAGGAACATAAGAAGGATCACACTCACCCTGCTCATGGACTGTTTTCCCCACTCCCATCAAGAAGGAGGCTACATAGCATCCATACCAGGACCACCAGACTCAAAATCAGTTAATTTCCCCAGGCAGTAATGCTGATCAACACGTCCACCCACCAACACACCCTTCCACAAACCTCACCACCCCTACTTTATCATTTCAGGTCAGTCACCTTATGTACAGGCATCCCAGCGCCTAGCATCACTTTACAGACATGCATTCAATCTATGTACACAAGCTATCTTAAATATTAATTTTTTTTGCGTTATTTACCTTACTGCATTTTTATTTTGCGCAGCATTAGATCCAGAGAAACAATTACTTCATTCTCTTTGGCCTTCCAACTGGCTGCATCACCGTAGGTTATGGTGAGGTGGGGGGGGGGGGGCTACTGCACAGGATCGAAGTGAGCTGCAGAGACTTGTAACCTTAGGCAGCTCCAACATGAGCACTAGCCTCCATGCCTCCATAGTATCTAGGACAGCATCAAGTGGCTCAAAAAGGCGGCAATCATCATTAAGGATCTTCATCACCCAGATCATGCCCTGTTCTCACTGCAACCATCAGATAGGAGGTGCAGAAGGCTGAAGGCACTCACTCAGTGAAGAGCTTCTTCCCCTCTGCCATCTGATTCCTAAATGGACATTAACCCCTTAACACTACCTCACTACTTTTTTATTTCTATTTTTGCACTACTTATTGACTTAACTATTTAAAACATATACTTACTGTAATTTACAATTTTTCCCGTTATCATGTATTGCATTGTACTGCTGCCACTAAGTTAACAAATTTCACAACATATGCTCATGATATTAAACATGATTCTGGTCCTTTACACTTGTGAATGGGATATGATATTAAATACTGGAAATTAAATGAAACAATCTTGAACATCCTCCTCCCCTACACTTTCTGCAAAATTACCAACTAATTTGACCTCTTTTGTTTTAGCTGTGATGAAGCTTCAACCTGAAACGGTCACTCAGTTTCTCTTACCACAGACATGGCCTGACATGATGAGAATTTACAGCATTCTCTGGGTTTGTTTCAGATATTAATTAATACTTTTGGTTGGTTACATCTAGCATGGGTATAAACTTAAGAATTAACATATCATAAATTGTGATTGCCAGAAAGATATCCTGAATCTTCACTACTCAATTGTGTGCTCTACCTGTGGAAATAGTTTCTTCTGGAAATAGCTTTCATTGCCTCAGCTTCTCTTAATTCTCTTCAATCTGTCTAACTTTTCAAGTTCCAAGGAATACCTTCATGGAAGGTGTAACCGCTCGTAACAGTTTTACTCAATGAGTTTGGGTATTTTCCTGGTAATTTTACGGACTTCTCTCCAAATCCAAAACATCTTTCATGAGGCTTGGTGCCTACAACTGTTTCCAATGATATTGTACGGTAATGTAATTGGTGAAAACGTACATAATTCACAACCACCGACATTGTGTTGGGGCTCACTTTAAAAGGCTGGTTTGACATGATGACAAAATTACACAAAGTTCGGTTACCATGCTTTGTGTTCAGGTTTTGGAGTACTAGAAATAAAAAGTCGTTTTATTCGCGAAAACCTACAGATGTACCCTGTATGTTCTATAGATGCAGCTCTGCTGCAATATTTTGTGAGAGGGGTGCAGTAAAGCAAACAGTTAAATTGCAGAAGCCTCTATAAAGAATTTGGAGACACCCGTCTAAATCCTACTGCAGCAGATGTGAAATTTAAATTGGATTAAGCAAACACATTCTGGAGTAAAAGTCTAACATGGAGACCACTAAACAATTGAGGTAAAAGAGATCCCACATTCAGTAATATTCCGCAGGGGAGGAAACTTGACATCCTTGTCCAGTCTAATTTTTACATGACTATGGGACATGTCAGACTGCTCCATCCAGGATCATTTTGGGGTGGATGTAAAATACTGGCTTAATGAGTGACACCATCATTCTGTAAGAAGAAAAATTTCAGATATTAAATACCAGATGTCACTTTGTTTTAATTATTCTCTTAACCTATCTTTGACAAGGACATCAATCACTCCAACCATTGGTTCTCTCTGGACTTTAATTTCTAGTTTATCACCATTTAGAAAGTACTCTGTTTTGCATTTGTTTGAGTTAAAATAGATTACTTCAGATTTGTCTGCATTAAATTCCATTTGCTATAACTTTGCTCAATTGTTTATTAATTGCAATCTAAAACTTAAAGTTGTATTAAAACAATACAGCCTATCTGAGTCATTACCATATCTGGCTGAGAAAGACTCTATCCAATTTATTCAGAAGTAGGTGAGGCTTCCATTGAGGATTTTTGCAATCTGCCATTACATCCTGGTGTCTCTCAGTCAACCGATGACTTGCCTAGCATAAGTATTAACCTGAAACAAAACTGTTTTTCTCTCCACAGGTGCTACCTGACCTATATTATCATTTCAGATTTCCAGAATCTGCTGATTTTGGCTTAATAAACAACTTTTAGCAACAGTATCTTTTAAAGAGCCACATCAAATACTCTCTGGAAATTCATACATGTACATTGCATGGATATCAGACTATCATTTTAGTCGCCTCAATAGGGTTAGTCCGACACGAGTTGCTCATCTCCAAAGTGCACCACAGCACTTATCAAAGCATCACCCAAAGCCATGACTGGGTGTCATGCTCACCAGAAGCACATGAATGTCACTACCTGCTAGCGTCCTTTCAGGTCATATACCACCCTACCTTGTAAAATTAGTTCTGTCTTTTCATTGCACATGCTCAAGTCCTGAAACTCCTTACTCAATGGCACCAGGGGAGTGCCACGATCACAAGCTCTGTGGGAGTTGAAGAGCAGCCAGGGCTGGGCAACGTCAGCGGGCTAGCAAAGCCACACCTTGTAAAGACGCAAATACAAACATTCTTGCTGGCTTTCTCTGTTCAAGCTGAATCAGAATCAGACTTCCTGTCACTGATGTAAGTTGTGAAATTTGTTGCTTGGTGGCAGTGTATGGTACAGATTACTACAAGTTCCAACAACAAAACACCCAAGCAGTGCAAAAGGGGAAAAGCAAGGCAGTGTCTGTGAGATCATGAGCCATTCAGCGATCTGATGGCAAAGGGGAGGAAAGTTAATAAAACAGCTCCTGGTTCTCCTCTCTGACGGTAGTTACGAGAGCATGTCCCAGATGCTGAGGGTCCTCCATGAGGATACCACCTTATTTGAAGCCCCACCTTTCTTCATTAGTAGGAAGGCTTGTGCCCGTGATGGGGCAAGCTGAACCTACAACCCTGTGCACTGGTGCCTCCATGCTCAACTCTGATGCTCTCCACAGCACATCTGTAGAAATTTGCCAGAGTAATTGCTGACATGATGGATCCCCTCAAGCTCCTAATAAAGTATAGCCTCGGGCGTGCATCAATCAATATGTTGGGCCCAGGATAGATTCTCTGATGAGAAGCTGAACTGGGCAGTTTGAAACTTGGTGTGTTGGATGATGAACTAAATTTCTAAAAATTTATTCTCCGCACTAACAAGACCACCTACCATAACCTCCAGTAAATTCATCAATCTACCACAAAGCTTTCCAGGCCTCGTCTCTTCCATAAACTGATCCATAATGTCTGCTTCCCACATCCGAACTTACACAGGAGTTTGTTCAGGAATTGCAAGGTCTAGCTGACTTCTATTAGGTTCAATCCACCAGCATCTCATTTCTGTAATGAGCGGGCTCTTGTTTGATCCGTCCATGGCCTCATCCTCCTCTCTCTTCCTCCTCTTGCCCCACTGACCTCTGCAAATACCAGGCTTCTCTAACTCTGAACTTCTCTGCCTGGCATCTCATCTCACCCATTACTGGGAAGCTGAGCCATCACCTTTTCAGTGTCACAATTCCCTTTTTCAAAATCTCTCTTCTTCAAGGTATGTATTTAAACCTCTTTCTCCGACTGGGGATCTATTCGATTACCCCAGTATCATTCCCTTGGCTTGGTGCCAATTTTGTTTCATTCCCAGATGTCACACTCTTCTGGGGATTTTTTTTAAAAATCATGTTAACAGTGTGTTGCAAATGCCAGTTGTGATAAATAAAATTCTTTTTGGTTATGGGATCTTGACATTTACAGCAATATACAGTAAAATAAGGAGTTGCAGTAACCATGAAAAATTAATTGCCAGAATCATCCTAATGGATGGAAGTTCAACATGTGTAGGGATACAGATGCATATTATTAACAAAATGCACAAAATATAATTCTGGCTATACAAATAACTCCCCTTTAACATGAATATTTTGTTCTGTTGCTGGTGTTCAGCATATTCCATCTCACACAAATCCCTACCAACCTGATTCTGGAGGTAAAAGTCCAGATCCTCCTCTGTAAGTTCACCCATTTCTGTCATCTCTCGTCACTCCGCTCCTTCTCCTGTTATTCAATGTACAGTATTGGACTTTTATTCTCCTGGTTAATTCCCCATTCTCCAATGTAACTGTGCACTCGTAGACTGGTCCTTTAAAAAAATTCCTTGGCTTATTTTGTACACTCCAGAATTTCAATATCTTTCTCTATTATTTCAATTTTCTGCAAGAAAAAAAACGTTGTTTTATTCAACGCGTTCATTCAATTCTTTTCCAATTCATATCCTTGTTTTTCTAGAGATCCTCCTCTCGGTAAAGATCGTTCCTGATCTCACTCCTTGATCTCAGTTTGTAAATAGGGTTCCTCACTCTTCCCTTGGCCTCCCCCCCCCCCCCCCGTTACTCTGGTTCCTGCTGTTTCACCATTGCCAGCTCTTTCCTAGTTTATTCATTCTTTTTACTTTCTACTTTTTTAAAGCTCAAATATTCTCTTCTGTAGCTAGCTTTGATATTCCCCATTTCCCCATTATTGTAGATTCTCGCTGTTTCTACCTAGTGAGACCCCTTCTCTCTAGTTTATGACAAAAAAAAATCAGTTTTCTGTTTAATTTCCCGCTCGCAAAATTCCAGGTTTACCGTAAACAGTTGCAGATGTTGGGAACTACTCTGCCGCTGCGCGGATATCCAGGACCACCAAAACTCCAATCCATCGAGCAAGGATCGCTTTGACTTTCAGCACTTCGGCCATTGAGTTCCGCGCGGTCCTAGTGCCCGAGCAAACAGGCAGCAGGAAGCACTTGTGCGGAAAACATAGAACACACATTGATCACAGAGGACGGGGACGGAGAACAGGCATGGGCACTTAACCAGATGGCCCATCAGTCCTCCAAATTCCCATGTCCTGAGAATGTCCTTTAAATTCAAACAGTGAAGGAAGTGCGCACCCTAAATTCCTGCAGTTCAATTTAAATAAACACATCGTTTTAGAAAACCTACTTAAAATGGGAATATGTAGTTTTATCAATGTACTGAATGGTCCTCTTATTTATCAGTAATGCTTCAAAAATAATAATGTTGTAAAATGTTACAATTTCTTCTCTAACTGTTACTTATATTTCAGACTTTGATTACGATTTTACTGTTGGGAAGGACAGTATGTTTTTACTGTTACGATTCTTCACCATTTGATACGGCCACAGAAAGAAATTTCTGCCTTGCCTGTTCTATTGGGCAGAAACTGCCCTGTTGGTATTTTGACAAAATGCAACTTTATCTTCAAGGCCAGATGACCAGTATCGGGAACTATCCTTCCTCCTAATCGGGGCAGTCCACACATCTAGTTCACTCAAATGTAATTCCAAAGAAACTTGAGGTATTTATTTGTAAAAGCTGTTTTTCCATTTCATTTTCTAAGCTTTGACCCGAGTTTCAGAAATGAAACAAATTATTTCATTGATGATATTTAATAATATTTCAGAATATCACTCAGATCTTGTTGGCCTGAAAATGACCTCTGTCTTATACAATGACCATTTCTACTATGTGTTTATTGAACACAATTTTTCCTCAACAATCTTTAAAAATGCTCCTCACCAAATGATCATTTTAAAAGAATGACTGTTAAAAACAATCCTAGCTAAATGACTGGCTTTGTTGTTAATGTAACATCCATTAACTACATTTACCAGAACAAATCAAACAATTAAAAGGTAAATCTCTCATCGATCAATATGCAGAACAGAAGATATCCAAACTGAATTCACCAGCGCTATTAAAATGATTTTATGGAAATGTATAATGTTCTCGATCACAAAATAGGAAGCTATGCAACTGAACTACTCCAATTATTTAACCGGCTATACAAGACCAATAGGCCATTTTCACCACCAAAGCACTAGCTGACATACCTCTATCCTGTGGTTTGCAGACATTTTATAAAATGTTTCATTTAAGACTGAATTATTTCAGTGAGTGTGAATTAGTTCCTTAAGACACTTTAATGATGCAAAAATGAATTACATTGCATCCACGATATTCTTTATTTAGAATTACATCTCCTAGTTCCACTTCAGAGTTTATCCTCGTTCAGAAAGGACAAGGGTACGCTTCATGATCATGGAGTTCCCTTTGTGCTCCTCTCCCACAGTTAATTTAAAATGCTTTTCTTTTTTAAGTTCAACAAGCTAAAACCTTATGCCATTTAGGCTACTGTTTTAGTGATCTTTTTCAAATGCTTTTAAAGATACTGCCAAGTCGCAGCATTGGACTTTGTTCAAAGCACCATCTATTAAATGATATAAAGCACATTAATATTTTGAGTCCTTACTTACCCTGCACGTTGTTTTCTACATAAGCTTGTTAAAACAGTCCCCAGTCTGTTGGGCATTTCAAGCATTCTGTGTACATGGTGTTGCGTTCCTCACTCTCTGCTCCTCACAATTCAGTGCATTCAAGGTACTAGAGAAAGTTTCCTTACAGCAAGTGCAATTTAATATTCAGTGATTTGAGGACTTGTAATTTTTCCAGATTTAAGGACTGTTTCAAAGTGGGCTGGCTCCCTATTCACTTAAATCACACCCGTGAGTTTTCTCACCCGCTACCAGCTTACTCCAGGAAACTGATTATGAGCTGATTGGCTAGGTCCACACAGTACAGGGCCTTCTGGTCATTAATATATTCACACATTTAGTTTGACAACCATATCTGATACTCACAAGCACTCAAAAGTGACTAATAAATTTTATTATAAAATATTGTTAATTTTTAAAAATATCTTGAACAGCTTGAACAAATTTTAAAATTGAAAGGACACTAAAAATGATTAACTCCATATTAAATTTATTCAATTAAGTCAAAACATTATCAAAATCAAACTCTTACTTACCCTTATCCGCTGCAATGGTGGAGTCAGAGGCAATCACTATGCTTAAGAGGCATTTAGGTGACCATTTAATTAGGGGAGGCATAGAAAGACACACCTCATGGAAGTAAATTGGAATAGTGTAGATGGGCAAAGTAAAGGCCATCATGGATATGGTGGACTGAAGGGCCTGTTTCTGTACTGTACAATTCTGTGACTTTATGTCCAGCTCAGGAACATAAAAAGGAGATAAATTTTAAACATGTCGCAGGACACCTACAGGAAGGTTGACTGGACAGGTCATAACCATAATGAAGGTGTTCTTCCAGTGTCCAGATACGTCTAGAGTTGGTCTTCTGCTCTACCACCATTGATTTTTTAAATCGCAGCAAATGCTGTAACACACACAACAATACACAGTGCTGAGGGCTAGAGGGTGCAGCACAACCAAGGTATCGATCTGATAAAGAGGAAACTAAAGAGGGACAAGGTAAGTGGAACTTCAGGCAGTTACTGTAGGATTTCCTCAAGTTCAATGGTGCATTTTAGTTATTTTGATTAGGAAACAAAAATTAATGAAAGGCCCACCATCGACGTCTCCCACACCACCACTGCCCATGTGCCCGTTTACCAATCCCCCAACACTACTCCACACAAAACCACTACTTAATTATACATGCAATATGTAGGTTAACCCAACAGTCCAACCATTTGTGGACATCCTGATTACAAAACATATGAAAAGTCTCTTTGCACACTGTATACTGTTCTGAGCAACGCATGAAAGCAAAGATAATCACTGAAATTTCTGGCATATTTCTGAAATATTACATATGGCAGCCACCACATGAACTCTCTTGGTTAAATCCAGCTGTTTTCACTTACATTTCCTAAGGCTTCAATATTGTCATTCCACTGTGGCTTTGGCTGAGGTTCCTGCCCTGATGGTGTGAAGCTTTTGGTCTTTGCCTTCTCTTTTGAAACCTCTTAAGCATTCATCAACATACTCTTGTTGATCGACAAAGAGAAATTGGGAGAGGAGATGACATGATGGGATGGGGAGCAGCTGAGAAGTAGGAATACAACGAATATACTTACCACTTCCAGCCACCTTTAGACATCACCAAAAAGCTTGGAGTGTATGGAAAACATTCCCACCTCCACTAGCAACCCCTCACAATAAGTTAATAAATTTTCCGTACATGTCCTTGCCGCTTGTGTTTGTTCGGTTGGCAACTGGAAATATCAAATGAGAACCTAACAGTCTCCTAAACTGGATCCACCTAACTGCACACATCCGCCGCCCCCACCTCGACTGACTGAGGTCCTCTGAACAAACATTCACGCCATATTCACGAATAGACTAGAAGACAAAACAAAGAGGAACAAATATCATTGCAGAGTAAGAATCTTGTCAGCTATGCTAGCTGGCCTTCTCGTGGTTTCATTATTCTTAATGCCAACAAAAGTGAGATATCTTTATTCTCCAATCATACTGCCTTGTACCTGCCTACTTTTGCATAAGGGTGCAGATATGTATGAGTTACTGTTAGGGTAGTGATTATAATGCTGCATCTTTTCCCTTGATTACTTACTATTAGCTTTCTGTAGATTATCCTATGAACACATAGAGAACTAATCAGGGAGAAAGCACTGTCACAAGACAAGCAAACGTCAAAGTCAGGCATTGGATGTCAAAAATGGGAAAGCAGCCAAGATTATTTAGAGTTCCAAACAATTTAGTTTTTCACAAAACATCACAGTCAGTTGCAATGTAAGTGTAGTATTTTTAAGTACACTGAATATGAAACTGAATAAAGTCTAAAACACAGGAGGAATGGTGTGTGTGTGTGTGTGTGTGTGTGTGTGTGTGTGTAAAATTGAGGGAGTCTCATTACCAAGTGTTCATTTGAAAGCTCAGAAACTTAGGGAGCCATTTGTCCAGCGATTTTGTGGGGATGTGAAGAGCATGTCAAAAGTAGTTTGTTAGGAGGCTGATTGTTCAATGTTTGCGGGCTTGATGATTAGAGCAGTTAATGCAGCCTGACACTGAAAAATCCATCACCTTCATCCCTCTGGATATGACAGTCATGGGGATCAATACTGTGTTCCTAACGCTCTGCAGCCAAGGGAAACTCCACAAAGGTGACCGGGGGTAAAACTCTCTATGGCTATTTGGGCAGGACAGAGACAGGACAACATTAACAAAGCAGAAGCCTATTTAAAAAATAACAAAAAAATCTCTGCAAGCATGTTAAACGATGTCCATTTAGTTGTTTGAATGAGAATTTGTGCAATAAATATCAAAAGAATAAAATTTAAGTAAGACAAAGAGAGCATACAGCACCAGAATATAAAAAGTCAAATTTAAAACATTAAAAAGGAAATAAATTTTCTTCAAGGTCCTCCAATTTTCAAGGTGGCTGTTTCTCCACCATACAGATTGTATACTATACTCTGTCATGTGGATTAACAGAGATTGTATTCACTTTAAATTCATGGTTAGATATTGCCATCAAAGGCACACTCTGCAGTTATTCAATGTGAAATTTAAACTCTTGTTAAATGAAACTTCAATGCAATTCTCTGATTGTTGGTTGCACCCAATCTTGTTTATAAGAATGAATGCGAGAGAAATATGTCTGGTACAAATGATCAGAAACTGTTTGTATATACAGTGGCTATAGAAAGTATTTGCTTCCCCCCCCCCCCAACCCCTAGAAGTTTTCACATTTTATTGTTTTACAACATTGAATCACAGTAGATTTAGTTTTTTTTAAACTGAGCAACAGAAAAAGCTCTTTCATGTCAAAGTGAAATCAGTTCTCTAGAAAGTGATCTAACTTAACTACAAATATAAAACACAAAATAATTGATTGCCCAACTCTTCACCCCCCTTAATATGATGCACCAAATCATCGCTGGTGCAGTCAATTGGTTTTAGAAGTCACATAATCTGACCAACATGTTATTGCATTTGTTACATTGATAGCTAGGAGGGCCATTTTGTTGAAAAGGAAGGATATATCTGCTCCTACTTTGTCACAATGGTTCTCTCAAGTGATGCTGTGTCTCATTTTGGAGAAAATTAGAAGTTGAACCTTTGAACCTTTATTTGATCTTGAGAAGAGATGGGGCTCACTTGCTCGTTACTATCATTTCAGTTAACTGATAGATTTCCTCCACGATCTAAGTGTAAATTTTGATTTGATATATTTTTACTTCTTGTTGGCAGTTTGATGTTTATTTTTAGAAGCTTTCTGTATGACACATGGCTCCGGGGTTGTACCCTCAATGGGGTTTTTTTCTCACTTTTCTTGCTTAGTAGGGTTTTTTTTATTCACAAAAATTTTCAATCTTTAAGATAATTTTTTTTGAGGCATTGTAAGTGTTGTTACTTTAAGGTACCTGTGTATTTTTGAATAATAATAATAATAATATTTGAAAAGAAAGTGTCAAAAAGGCCAAATTTAATCCACTTCCAGGGGGAGGGGGTGGTGAATACTTTTCTCATCTTGCATGGTGACATGTACAGTATGTGTTTCATCTCTGCATGTCCTCTTCAGTGAATGGAAATGAGTGCAATTCTGAATATTCCATTGGTCAATACTCATGTACGAGTTTAATAACAATAAATAAAGACAAGTATTTCCCCTGATATTTTACTTCCGGTATTGGGGCACAGATCTGGCTGAAACAAAAGAATTATTAGTTTTCTATTTCTTGTGATGTTGAGAAACCTAAATAAACATTATTTTTCATTAATTCAGGGCAATGAGGGTGTGCTCTCTGTTCCTAGACTCACCCGCATTAGGAAACATCCTCTTCACATTTACTTTGTCTGGGCCTTTCAATATTTGATAGGCTTCAATGAGATCGACCCTTATTTTTCTAAACTGGAGTGTGTACAAGTCCAGACCTATCAAATACGCCTCATACATTAACACTTTCATTCTCAGAATCATTCTCCTGAACATCCTCTGGACTTTCTCCAATGCGAGCACAGCCTTTCATAGATAAGGAGTCCAAAACTCCTCACAATACTCCATTTGTGGTCTGACCATTGCCTGATAAAGGCAGAAAATTATATCCTAGTTCTTGTATTCTAGTCCTCTCAGAATGAATTTTAACTTTCCGTTTGCTTTCCTTACCAGCATCTCAACCTGCAAGTTAACCTTCAGGGAATCCTGCATGAGGGCTTCCAATTCCATGCGCACCACTGAATTTTGAATTTTCTTCCCATTTAGAAAATAGTCTTTGCTTTTATTCCTTCCACCAAAGTACATGACCAATACACTTCCCTAGACTCCCTTCTTCTTCAACACTACCTGCCATTCCACCTATCTTTCTAACGTTCACCATGTTGGCCCAAAAGGCATCCATCCCAACATCCAAATCGATGACCTATAGCATGAAAGAAGCATCCCAATAGCAACCCCTGCAGAACACCACTAGTCACCGGCAGCCAAACAGCAAATAAGGCCCCCTTTATTCCCACTCTTTGCCTCTTGCCAGTCAGCCAAGCTTCTATCCGTGCTAGTATGTTTCCTGTAATAAAAGGGCACTTAATTTGTTAAGCAGCCTCATGCGCAGCACCTTGTCAAAGGCCTTCTGAAAATCCATATAAACAGCATCCACAGACTCTCCTTCATCTACCCAGCCTGTTATTTCCTCAAATGTCAGGCAAGATTTCCTCTTTAGAAAACCATGCTCATGTTGGCCTATTTTATCATGAGGAATGTTTTTTTTTAGCCAGAATGGTAAATCTATGCAATGCTCTGTCACAGACTGCAATGGAGGCCAAGTTTGTGTGTATACTTAAGGCAGAAGCTGATCTGTCAGGGCATCAAATGATATGGTGAGAAGGCAAGTGTATGAGGTTGAGTCGGACCTGGGATCAGTCACGATGAAATGGCAGAGCAGACTCAATGGGCTGAATGGCCTAATTCTGCTCCCATGTCTTCTGGTCCTATGTGGCTTCAAATACCCCAGAACAACCTCATCCTTAATAATAGACTACAACATCTTTCCAACCACCAAAGTCAGGCTAAATGGCCTATAATTTCCATTATTCTGCCTCCCTCCCTTGTTAAAGAGTGTAGTAACATCTGCAATTTTCCAGTCTTCCAAAACCATTCCAGAATCTAGTGGTTCTCAAAAGATCATTACTAGTTCTTCTCCAGGGTTTTATCCAGTGGCCCGATATCCCCTCACCTCTCTTTTACTCTTTATATATCTGAAAAACATTTGGTATCCTCTTTTATATTATTTTGTAGCTTACATCTTTATGGCTTTTTTAGTTGCCTTCTGTTCATTTTTAAAAGCTTCTCAATCCTCTAACATCCCACTAATTTTTGCTATATTTTTCCCTTTATGCTGTACTTGACTTCCCCTGTCAGCTGCGACTGCCTCATCCACCCTTTAGAGTACTTCTTCATCTTTGGTACGTACCTCTCCCGCACTTTCTGGGTTGTCCACAACAGCTCATCATTGTGGTTCTGGTATCATCTCTGCTAGTGTATTTAGCATCCCCCTTTCCAATCAACTGCGGCCAACTCCTCACTTATGCCTCTATAATCCCCTTTACTCCACTGTAATACTGATGTACCTGGCTTTATTTTCTCCACCTCAAAAAACATTCCAATATTTCGTTCCCACTTTGAAGAACATAAGTTTAGTGTTGGTTAGCCTCATCTTTACAGGCAAAATATGTAAACTAAGTTAAGACAGGAGAAAAAATTAGTCACTAGTGCTGAGAGATAAACCTAGAATTTGGCCACGTGTTACATACATTCAAATGTCTCGAGATCAAAGTCAGAGACCCAAAAATCAATATTTACAAATAAGCTGATTATTGATTTTAGCTTCATTTCCACCAGACCCTATTAACTTAATTGTATAAAGCTCCCACCAACCATCCTGTTCTATGGCTTTGATTAGGGACGCATTGGCTCAGAGTAACTTCTCAATCTTCTCGAAATATTGCAGTTAGATTTTTCTTATCCATCTGAGCAAGCAGGGCAACAGTTTAACAGATCTCTGTCAAAGTGTTGCAACACAATGTGAGCCTGGATCTTCTGTGCAAAGTACTTGAGATTTCAATTTAAAGCCAGCACCTTCTGGTCCAGAGGTTAAACTGGGCCACAGCTGACATGGTCATTCCACAGTTTTATTGGTGTTGAGTGGGGTGGCAGTGTAAAGTTGGGAACTGTTCTTCTCTCTAGTGTCTCTCTTTAAAATAAATAAACTTTTATTTCACTGGTATCTAATGCCAGTTCCATTTATCATTATTTATTTTTTAAATAAGGGATCCTTCAATGGAAAATGGGTTTCTAGTTAACCCCTATTTTCACTGTTCATTCTGTATAACAAAAATTTCGATCTCAAGGTCAGCTCCAAGACTTTCCATCATACTATTCTATGATCTCTCCAAAGATATTTTGCCACAGTTGTGTAAGGATGTGCATATTCTCAAGCTTTCAGTGACTCTTGAAAGTGATAATTGCTTAAAGGAACAATTGACCAAAGGTTTGTTTTAATTCTAGTGGCAAATATAGCAACTTAATTCCCAATTTTGACCATACACAATAGTTCAGAAGACAGTGTGATAGATATGTAAAAGATAGGTGAAAACAGCTGTTTCCAAAATGAGGAAAAAATTTAGCTTTTCAAAGAACACTCGAGTATAAATGGCTTAAATGGGAATCTATGTGAATATGTACCTGAGTTACAATGAATAGTAAGAGTTTGAAATTCCTGTTTTGCATGTTTTTACGAAAGTATTGTTTGTACAGTAACAGTTCTTTCAAACAGCTGAGACTTTATAGACAGAAATAGGGATTGGACATATATTACCAATGGGAGGTTAGTGTTGATGAATAGGAACCTTGGGGTTGAAGAACATAGTTCCCATGAAGTGAAACATAGCAGATAGGGCTGAAGAAGGCAGATGGCATGCTTGCCTTCATACATTTGAGTGCATAGAATATAATATTTATTACTATTTTGGTGTGAAGTCACTGGAGTTGAAGTGGAGTCACTGATACATTCGCCTCCAGATATGACTTTCCAAAATTATCTTGCACTGTTTTAAAAAATCATATTTAACCAAGCAATCCATTTGGAATAAATCTGCAATCCATGTCTTCAATTTAAAACATTTCTCTAAGATTACTGCTCCCATTCCTGACAAGGTAACATACATTAAACTGAACTTTCAATAATTATTGACATATTAATGTGACTTAAAATTATCTGGCTAAGAAAATACACCATTTTTCCTCAGTCATTTCAAAATGCACACAGATAAATTATTCACATAATGTGCAGTAGCAATTGACAAGAAACCAGTTTAAAACTTTAAAAAAAATGAAAATAGCTCAATTCCTACTGAACAGGTTGTCATCTGATAAACTGCTCATTTTCAAGGTCATTAAGAAGACAAAATCCAGTAAACCTTTAAATAAACACTGAACAACCCTTTATCTGATCCTTTCACACATTTAAGTTCCGGTATCAATTTTAAAGTCTACTTAAACATTTGCTTTGTTCCTGGATCCAAGACACAGATTTACATGGAACATTTTAGTTTACACGGGAGGGCATTCAGCCCATTAAGACCATGCTGGCTTCGAGAGGCAATTAGTCTATTGTTAAGGTCTGATATTTACTCTTATAATATTTACTTTGGCTGCTCTTCCACAACCATTTCTTTAAAATCATCAAGATTTACCCATTGACTTCATTCAACAAGCCTCATTCAAGCTGATTCTAGTTAACCCATTCTGCAATAAGAATTTCCTACTGTTAATTATTAGCCTGCATTTAATGTAATCAACGTGTTTTTGCTCTTTTCTGAGACTACTCACTCAACACATCTTGCTGGCCAAACTTTTGAAGCGCATTTAGAAAGGTTTAAAATGACAGTTTTATCATCTCTATCCAAAACTCAGAAATGAAAGGTAAAACCCTAATTTTACATTTGATATATAAGAACAGGGTATTGTAAAACCATTCGCTGTGCCTTAAATGAGATTGATAAATATTTGAAGCATAAACTATTAGTCAGTCATTAATGGGCTAAAGTCACATGAATAGTTGGATCAAAATCAATTATCAGCTCAGTTAACATGTCTTATTAAATAAAGAAAGCTAATTTGAGGAGAATCAAAGAAAACAGGGGAAAATTATTCTGTCATATTAATGTAATCATTGCACAGTGATTTAACTGCAAAGTGGTCCTATTATAGCATTCATAATTCCCAGAATTGGGTCTTTGTTATACAATTGCTTACCATGCTGTACTAGATTAACATAATTAGTATATTCCACTTGCAATCTTCCAAAATGTTAATAGCATCAATCATTTTACTGGTTAAAGCAACTTAAATATCTATTCAGAATTTGCTGAAATGATCAAGTAAAAATATTAGGATAGTTTATTGATATACAGATATTAAATATCAATATGAAAATAAATTGGCTACAAGTTAGTATTAGGAAATGTGTTGAATGCTTTTGAATTGGGAAATTCTTGTCAATCATGAACTCCTTGCTCATAATCTCTTGTTCAGCCAACATGTTACAGCAGGCCTCCCATCAGTATATTGTGTACAGGGTAATTCTTTCAATGCAACAATCAGATTTCTGTGGAAGCTATATTTTAAACAAACAAGTATGCATTTCTTATACAGCCTAGTGAGGAAAACACCTTATAGGTGGCACCATTTTAGATGTCGCATAAATACTTTGGATTGCCTTCGTTCTAAGCTAACCTCGCACCCTTTGATTCTCTTGAGAAGAGAGCTCAGATGACTTTCACCAAGCCGATGAATTCAAAAGCGAAATATCAGCCAATTATAATAGTGTTCTGAACAGAAGCAGTGTCATTTGTAAATAAATAACTGATCCTAAATCCTGGACCTGGCGACCCAATTTCATTAGAATGATCACAGCTGTTCAAGGAGGTGGTCATGAATGGGAAATTAAGAATTAAATGAAGAATAGATACAGACAAGATGGTACAAATGCTGATATCTGAAATGACAACAAAGTACATCTGTTTGAATTTTGGGGAATTTCCTCAATACAATGACAATCCCCATCTTAAAACCTTATTCATATAACTTATGAGCAATCTTCCCCCATTCAGCAAAATTCCTGACTAGCAAGGCCACATTGTGCTCTGAGCAGATTTGATTTTCAGGCCAGTAGTAGCATCAGTTGACAACCGTTCCTAATTCTATTAGTAAAATGTTTCTACTGAGGCAGAACAAAACAGCATCTGTTGTACTCTTGGATACTGACCGGAAACTGTTAGTCAATATGTAGCTTGGTGTGGTAAAGTACTTCTGTGCACTCTGCCACTGTTCACATATTCACGAGCAAAAAAAGGTACTCACCCTTACTTTATCACTATGGTTGCCTGTGGTTTTATCCTAAAACCTTTACCGAAACTAAAAACATTTACAAACAATCTTAATTTCATCTTATTAATTTAAAAGATGGGTTAATTTTCATTTTATTAAAAAAGGTACTAATTTAATAGTCCTCAAAAGACACAAAGTAGTACTTTCATTTGTTTGGTATGAACACTTCATGATTATGTTGTATATCAAAACAAAACACGCATCATTCTTACTTCCCACTATTGTAGAATACTGTAATATAATTGACAGTAGCTTCAGTCAGTGGAGATAAACCAAAAATGTAATCTTTCAGCCACTAAGTGCCACAAATTGATTAGGAGCATTATTGGCAGATTGCTAATTTACTGCCTTTCTTGCTTCTAATACTAGATTGTGATTTCATTTGGGAGTCAGGAGGGACAGCTGTGGTCTGCAGCACCCTGTCTGTAAGTTTTGGACCCCTGCCCATGACCCATTTAGTGTCACACAAATTAGATATGTTACCCAATGCCATTTTCTCCATGCAGTACAAGGTTGGAGTGACATTTCAACCAATGATCAGTTCTGTATTGTATACAAGCTTACATTTTTTATTGTTTAAATTTTGAGCTGGTAAATAGTGAATGACCCAATAAGGTTATCTTAATGTTGAGCTTGCAATGGTAGCTATCATGCAGGGTCAGATGGTAATACTATAGCAGAATACACCTCTGTTAAATAAAGAAAGATACCACACTGAGCATATTTAAAGTATAGGAAAGTTGATGCTTAATGATGCTTTTTACTTGGCACTTCAGCCCACTGATACCTCCACGAGGACCACAACCCATCATGGTTGGGAGGCTTGGGTGCCTCAATGATCTGGAGAACTATGTTGGCTGAAGTGAGGGCTTTATGTTTTGGCTCTTGGCAGCATCACCCATGCCAAACAGGTTAAAGGGTAAAGGGTAGTGGTCCACCAGTCCTCCAGATTCGGGGGTTCAGCTCAGGGCTAACAACCTGGTCTGGTAAAATAAAATTTTTATCTCTCAGTGCAGCGGTATTCCTGATCCTCCATCCGGGACTAGCATGACTGACAGTAGTGAAAACTGAGAGGAAGCTACTGACACGATAAAGGAAACCCTGAACACTGCCAGAGATGGAGGACCTTCACTGCTGCCCTAAATTCTAGCAGTGTAAAAGACAGTAAGTAAAGCAGCCCACTAATAGAATCCGTATTGACATTGAGGAAAAGTGGTCGACTACTTTTCTTCAGCAAGGAAAGGAATCATCGGCATTGTGTATATTTGTCATAATGGCATCAAAGAGAAATGGTTCATCATGTTCTTCACTGTCAGTTGTTAATTGAATGTGTAATCAAGTGAAAGACTTACTAAAGCAGATTTAATCAAAACTAAGATTTTCAAGAACATTCCCATTCTAAGCTTCAATTCCTATCTCATCCTACCTTCAAGACAGAATTCACGAAGTGACAAAGTATCAGAGCTAATGTTTTTGTGTACCTCTCCAGCAGCAAGTTATCACTCTGACAAGAAGCACTACAGTGGAATCCAAAATGAAATTCATGTTAACAGAGGTCACATTTGATGCATCCTCTTTGGAAAACGTTTCTAGTTCCCACTTTGGACTCATCAGTCAACCCAGAACACACAAAACTGGAGTGGACGTAAGATCCTAGATCCTGAAGCCGCGATCAACATTGTGAATTCAAAACAATTTCTCATCTTTCTCCCTAATAAATAACTGGGATTTGTGAGGTGGACAGCAATACAAATTGCTAAATATAATAAAAGGAATTCCAGTTATTGTTATTTATTGCAAGTGGAATTGCTCAGATGCTTAGCAGGAGAATCACACAACGCTCTATCATTTTGTACATTTGTTGTTGCATGTAGTATAATTCAACTGTGCAATTTAATTCTGATATACCCCATGTAAAGTTTGTGACTAGTGTTAAGTTTCAACATTGGTCCTGCTTAATTGAAGATGAATCACTAGACAATGAGCCTTATGAGCAGAATTAAGCCATTTGGCCCATCGATGTGCTCTGCCATTCCATTGTGGCTGATTTATTATCCCTCTCAACCATATTCTCCCACCTTCTCCCCGTAACCTTTTACACTGTGACTAATCAAGAACTTTTCAATCTCCACTTTCAATATACTCAATGACTCCAAGATCATCTTCCTCGTTCCATATACTGTGAACATTCAGTCCTGTATTCATCACGCTTTTCGATTTTTTCCCCCACTGACTGCAATTTTACCCTATCATCTCCCAGTCATCTTACAGTTTCACTACACACTACATCTGCTTGTATACCAATCTGTCTTCATTTGTCTTCAGAAGACAGTTTTGAGGAATTAAGTCTTATTTTTAGCAATTTCACCTCTAAGTTTTTAATTACATCAGAGCTTCGATCAATGTTCAACTACAGTATATTGCTGTTCCTCACTGAGTCGACATTTACATTCTTGTAGAAATTCTTTAACTTTTGCCCCATCGTCTGCCTGTGGTTCCCATCCCCCTGCCAAATTAGTTTAAACCCTCCCCCACAGCTGTAGCAAACCTGCCTGCAAGAGTATTTGTCCCCCTCGAGATCAGGTTAAAGCCATCCTTTTTGTACATGTAATTCCTTTCCCAGAAGAGACCCAATGATCCAAAAACCTAATACCCTGCCCCATGCATCAATTCTTCAGCCATGCACTTATCTCCCAAATTATCTTTCTCTTACCGTCACTAGCGCATGGCACAGGCAGCAATCCAGATTATTGCCCTTGAGGTCTTGCTCCTCAGCTTTCTGCCTAACTCCCTCCATTCTCTCTTCAGGACCTTCTCCCTTTTCCTACCTATGTTGTTGATACCAATATGTATCATAACCTCCGACTGTTCACCTCCCCTTTTATTAAGTGGTGGAACCAATCCAAGATCATGGGATCATGTACATGGGAGGCAACACATCATCCGGGTGTCCCTTCCACATACACAACATCTCCTGTCCGCTTCTCCAACTATGGAATCCCCTAGCACTCCTCTTCTTCCCACCTTCCCTTCTGAGGCATAAAGCCAGATTCTATGCCAGAGACTCTGTTGCTATGGTTTCTCCCGGTAGGTGGTTCCCCAAAAGTATACTTACTGTAGCTCCTATCCATCTTGTCCTCATTCTCCTGTATGATTATTGAGCTGAAGGTCTCATTTCTGAAGGAGCTGCAGTTTGATGCACTTCATGCAGGTATAGTTATCAGGGTTGTTGATGCTGTAACTTGGATTACTATAAAACACAATGTCAAGCTTGCTAGACTGTTCAATCATCACAGGTCGTAGTTAACCTTTGATACCATGTTTTGTTTACTGTCTAAATATTTGACAAAAAAAGTTAAAAGTAATGCTGTTTTTAGGTTAGGAGTAAAATCTGGTCTGGTAGAAAACTGTTACTCACAACCATCAGAACAAACTAAAAATTTCTCTGCCTTTGCTAGGCTTCCCCCCACCACCTACCCAGAATACTCTACCCAAGAATTTAGTGAATGTAGAAACTCTTAAGCAACCAGATGAGATCTTGAATCACAAACAAATAGCCTATGGGCCAGGTGCTGGAAAATAAGGATTAGTGTGGATAGTACTTAGTCAGCAAGGACGTGACGTGATGTATTTTTCCGCTACATCACTATATGGTTCTAAGACTACATACTTGAAACTCCTGTTGTTACATTTGTCTTCAGAAGACAGTTTTGAGGAATTAAGTTTAATTTTTAGCAATTTCACCTCTAAGTTTTTAATTACATCAGAGCTTCGATCAATGTTCAACTACAGTATATTGCTGTTCCTCACTGAGTCGACATTTACATTCTTGTAGAAATTCTTTAACTTTTTTTGCAAGTACAATAAAGTTAGCAACAGCAGTTCTTCATGTTACTAAACTGATAATCATCTCTTTGATGCACAAGGTACAAAATAGGAAAGGTGAAAGGAGAAGAAAGTCATTTGGTCACCTTTCTTCTTATATTCAGCAAACCAGAGCTTGGGGAAACCATGTAAGTGAAAGTCCATGAATTCTCAATGTGTTGAGAGTACTGTACATAAAAACTGTTGATTTTGCAGTTAATTATTTCCTTCACTACATGTCAGTATCCAAAAGCTGTGTTTGTGTTGCAAAACTTTTTCTGAAACACCATAAAAACTGGTCTTCATGGATTTCAAACAATGGAAATAAATAGCAACACAAACAAAATGCTGGAAGAGCTCGGAATGCAGCATCTAAGGAGAGGAATAAACAGTAAATGTTAATGGAAAACGGGAATTTTTCACTCTGAAATTCTCATCTGGATAATTAGCGTAGCTTGCAGGAACATCAGTAAGACCTTTGACAATGTCCCACATGAGATACTGGTCCAAAAAGTTAGAGCACAATGAAATCCAAGGCAAATTGGATCCAAGATGAGCTGGGTGATAGTAGAGTCATTTTTCAGATTGGTATCCTATGACCAGTATGTGTCACATTGACTGGTTCTGTATCTGTTTTATTTGCTATAAACATTAACAATTTGGATATGAATGATGATAACTGGTAAGTTAACACAAGACAAAAATTGGTGGGTTTTTATCATACAGAGGATAGTCAAATTATATTGATATTTCAATATATTTATAGTCAGAATTATATTGATTAGTGAGCAAGATGGGAAGAGCAATGGCTGATGGAATTCATTGTTGATGGACTTTGGATGGACTATGGACTTTGGAATGACTGACAGAGATAGGATTTACACAATGAATGGTAGGGTTCTAGAGGGATAGAGACATTGGTATTAGAGCCCGGAAGGTGGCTGAATGGATATAAAAGGAAGTTAAGGCAGCATACTGGATACTTGCCTTCATATGCTGGGGCAAATAATTAAAGGTTATTTTACAACTTTATAAAACATTGGTTTGGCTACTGCTGAAGTACCGTGCACAGCTATGAGGGAATGAATGTACAGAGGGAATTCACCAGGATGCTGCCAGGAAGATGCATTTTAATGTATGAGGAGCTGGGTTGGGTTTATTTTCCTTGGAGCAGCACACAGCAGGGAAAACCAGACAGGGGGATTCAAAATTGCAAAGGGTATAGATAGAGGATGAAAATAAAAACTTTTCTCTACACAGCAGAAATGTCTAAAACTAGAGAACACGGTTTTAGGTAAGGGAGAAGAGGTTTTGGAGGAGATCAGATGGCAATTATAATTTGTAACACACCGTTGAAGAGGCTGTTTAAGGCAGACACACACATGTGCGCACACAATATTAGAAATATCTAGACTTGCACTTGAATTAACAAGGCTTAGAAGTGCTAGAGAATTGGATCAGTATAAATGAGTAACTGATGGTTAACATGAGCAGAGCGAGCTGAAGGCCCAATTCTGAGCTCTTTGACTGTGATTTGTTTCCATTTAACTATTAAATGTATTGTCCCACAGACTTTGAACAAGCTCCATTCTTCAGCCTAAATACACCGCTATGCAGCTGGGTGCTGGACTTCCTAACCAACAGACCTCAGAGAGTTAGGATGCACAACTGCTCCTCCCTCTCCCATCGTCCTCAACATGGGTGCCCCCCAAGGGTGTGAGCTGACCCTATCACCGAATACTCCGCTGACATATGACTGCACGGCCAAACAGCTGAGTGATCACATATTGTCAAGTTCACCAGTGTCATGACAATGGTGGGGCTCATCAAACACTTTAGATGGCTTGCAGAGAGGAGGTGGAAGAGCTACAGGCTTAGTGCCAGGCAAATAACCTCTTCCTCAATGTCAGCTCAAAGGAGATAGTTATCCATTTCAGAGAATTCGCGTCACTCACACATCCCTTGGAAGTGCACATCTCACACAACCTCTCATGGTCTCCAAACACATTCTACACATTCAGGAAAGCTCACCAACATTCTACTTCGAGGAGGCTGAAGAGACTATGCATATCTATACTCACATTATCCTAGAGATGTGCAGTAGAGAGCATCCTAACATGCTGCATCACTGGAAGGCTCGACACAAGGTGGTCAAAACTACTCAAAGCATCACTGGCACCAGCTTACCGACCATCAAAGACATATACCGTATACAGAAAAGTGCCAGAAAAAGCCATAACATCATGAAGGATCACACAGACCCTGCCCATGTTTGTCCTACTCCCAAATGGGAGGTGGCTACATTGCATTCACACCAGGACTCAAAAACAGTTACTTTCCCCATGCAGTAAGGCAGATCAACAACTCCACCCACTAATTAAACTCTCCGAATTCTCCACCACCACCACTTTATCATTTTCTGTCTGTCACCTTATGTATAGATGCTCCTGTGCCAAATATCACTGTATGCACATACAACCAATGTATATAATTAATCTTATATACTTGCATTTATTGAGGTTTTATACTATCTGGAGTAACAGTTATTTTGCTCTCCTTTACACTTTTGAGAAATGTCATTTTCAGCTTTATAAATATATTGCAGCTCACGTAAGCAGACAGGCTTTGTGTTGTATTCCATCTTTCCAGAGTACTTGATGCCATTGATATTCCCATATTTTAGGGTTAGGTGGATTTTCCAGCAGTTTGGAATTATTCAGCCTGTTTTGTAACAACTCAAAAGTTAGCTGAACTGCCATATGATCTAATAGATTTCTTTTCAGATTTGTAACTTGACAGCCAGCAGACTGAACAGGGCCTTTTATAGTAAAATGTACCCCAGACCACAGCTAACAGTGAAACTGGTAGATTATCAATTCAATAATTCACTCAAGCATCTTCTGTGCTTTAGTCTGTGCCATCCACTTTGCTGATGGTAGATCCTTTTACTATAAAAGCAAGTAAATTAATCATGTTTAATAGAAAACAATGATCCTAATTTTACTTTTAATATTTAATATATTGATAAAACTGATCTTTCATTTTTGTGCAAAAAAAACTTCTTGTCTTTTAGCTCCTCTTGCAATAACATACCTCGGCCTACAGCCTTTAATTGTTGAGTATCTTACGGTATTGGATGCAGCCATTAATATATTGTGACACTTACAAATCCATTGGCTTCTATCCTGCAGACATGATCACACAGTAATCAATATGTCAATGTAAGCATGGAATGCATTCCAGCTAGCAATGCCTAATCTGAAAGCAAGTCAATGGTTAAATACAAATGAGCAGGCTGCTGGATATGCTAATGGAATTGGCATACTGGTAAGAGAAAACAGTGAACGAAAATTATAAAGTGTAAATGAGCAGAAAACATCCTTACTAACGTAGAGGACATGCTTCATTAGAACAGGTACAAAACTATTTAATAATTTATGGCACAGTGGTAACAAAAAATCCACACAAGAACATGGATTTGGAAAATCATTAGTTTTTTTTTTAGCAATACGCAGATGAGGTACTTTATATGTAAATACTGGAAGTTTGCACAATTGATGCAGTTTGAAAATTCAATTCTGAACTTCTATGCTGGTTTAATGTTGGGTGCATAGGACACAGACAAAATAAAATCTAATATACAATTAATTAGTTGAAATTGGGAACTTATTTGCTTTAGAAACATCAAGGAATGCTGTCAGAGAACCAGCCTTTCATAGCAGTGGCACCATTTAAAATGACGGTTCCCAACCTGGGGTCCACAGACCCTTTCCTTAATGGTATTGGTCCATGGCATAAAAAAAGTTGTGATCCGCTGATTTTAAAGGACTTCTCAGACATACTTCTCAGTTCATTGCCCAAAAAAGAATGTTGAATCCTGCCACAACTATAGAATAAGTAAGGGGTTTGAGGTTCCAAAGTATAGGGAAATGGGAGGAATGGGGCTGCAGACAACATCCCCGAGTATGCAGAGAGCTATACTCCTGAGTTTCCTAGGAAGCAACATATCAGGAGGTTAATGTTCTTTGTGAAATATTCTCAGCAGCAGCATCTATTTTGTGCCAATGTCACAGTTTGCTGAACATTGCTGTTGCTGTTCATCTTTCAAAAAGTGACTTCCCCTTTCCACAAGCAGAGATCCAGATCTTCCAGACTTTTAAGGAGTGACAGATCACTCACACGTGGTGTTTCAGACTCTGAAAATCTGGAGGTCCACATAAATTGTCACTCCTTGAAGACCCAACACAACAAGGAAAATTCTCAAAGTCAATGCAATGTATCCAAGGAGCTCACACAAATACATCTTTGGTTGGACCCAGATTGGCTGCTGCATTCTAGTAAGGTTACAACACTCAGATGCAACAGCTAATCTGAGTCCAACCAAAAGTGTATTTCTTCACCCTGAATGTCTCCTTCAACGATTGCAAGTCACAGCTGGATACTAAGAACATTGAGTACCGCAGGACTATTCCATCAGCAAATTGCTCGATAATGATAGGGGTGGACATACTGCATCCTATTGTGCAGAGACAGTGCACAGTCCAGAGGTAAAATGAGTGATTGTCATGAACGTTTTTACTGAGGTCACAAGACCCTGTTGGACATTGGTAACAAAATACTGTAAGTCTGGTTCATTGGCGAGACTGAGTTGCATTGCATCAGTTGTTGCATGGACAAGATCCTGAAGGCTAATAGTCATCCGTGGTGGTCACAGGCAAAAGAGACACTGGAGCTGGCTGCCCTCCAGTGGACAAACAAGCTGGACCAGGACAACTCAGGGACTTCAGCTATACCTGTATATATTTTTTTATCTTTGCTATTTATAGTATGTGCTATGTGCAGTGTTGTGTGCTATTGGTAAAGTGTTTTGCACCTTGGTCCTGGAGGAATGTTGTTTCATTTGACTATATTCATGTATGGTTGAATGACAATTAAACTTAAAACTTGGAACATTTTTTAATCTCGGGCAGTATTACTGAGAACTGTATTTCATACTGCAGCACTGATATGAATTAATCAGCCAGTATCAGTATTGCAGCAGCCACGATCATTACGCATGTAGTGGAAAACCAAATACATGCATTTTCAATAGTACTGTAAGTATCCCAGTTGCTTACAAAAAAAGTAGGAAGCAGCGTGCATTAACAGCCCCTACTTAGGGGAGTGTAACTTCTTAGCCAGCCACAATTTTAAAAAAGTAATCTGTTCTTTTAAAGATTTAATGGACAAAATACAAAAAACATAAAGGGCTCTAAAGTTGAACAAAAGCAGCAAAAAAAAAATTCAAAATTTGCAGCCAGTTGTCACTAACAAGTAGGGAGAGTAGGACTACTGGAAGCTTTTTTAAATATTTATCTATTCAGGATAGATTTTTAAACCTGTCTCTCAACCCTAGGATTTCAGTAGTGCAACACAGTTTACCCAATAACTTGAAAAGCCCATCCGACGAAAGACAGAACATACCTTCTCCTTGGGGCTTGATTACTTCAGCATTTCAGATATAAAAATACTTTGGCCTTTGCAGCTGTTCCGTTGTAATCCCAAAGATGCAGTGGGAGTAAGTTGCAGACTTTGCCAGAACTAAGTCGTAAATTGATAGGGACTCAAGTTGGTTGGTTGAAGGCAAGGTTGAGCTTCAGCTGCCTGAAATGAAGGCATTGACGACTCTATTTCAGGATTTACCTCGAAGTTCTCATGTGTCCTACTTGGGAAATGGACAGAAGACTGACAACTGATACATTCTTTAAAAACAATAAACCTGTGGCCTCTGTAAAAATATCTTTATTCACCTCGTCGTTAGGCACCAAAAGAAATTCACTTTTTATTCTAAATAAACAACTACCCTGGCAAGTACAGGAAGACTTCTGGCTGGAGATTCCCAGAATCTTCCATAATGTAAATACAATGTTTTATACTTAGTCCGTGTACTGTAGGTACACCCTTGCTGGGTGACTGCCAGTAATATTGAATCAGAGTGACACATTTATTGATCTTCATACTCCAGTACGTTCAGCTCAACAGAGTCAAGTATGAAGCAAGAATTCAAATATCTGCAAACATGGATCGCAACTTAATCTAACAATCATTTGCATTTGTCTGGAGACATAGAGAAAAGACTTGTTGTACATCAAGGCAACCTTGTCTGTTGATTTTTGTTTTGTTTGTAGTCCAGGTGGCAAGGAGCAATTGGCCCTCTGCAGATTTTGACAGATGGGATCCTTTAATTGTGAATAACTGGCATCCAAAAAGAATTGTACGAGCAGCTGCTAGTCCGGCTGACTACACTCAAAATAAGGAATGATGGACTAAATAGAATTCTGCCATAATCTTTGTTAAGTGTATAATTTATGGAAAAATTTCCCCCAAATGTAGGCATCTTTTGCTCTTGGCTTTGTTGTACAACATATATCAAGTGCAACCATGTGCAGAAAGGATTTAATGTTTATTAGCTACAACATATGCAAGGTCAGTGGACCCAACTGCCTACAGATTCTACCAGATGCCCAAGTCCTTTACAAAATACAAAATCAATTTAAGTGTTTGGCCTCTTAGCTGATTCATTCCACAAATTTTATTACAAATATTCAAAGTAATGACTTTAAGATTCATACTACACAATGTTTATTTCAAAGATCTGGATTACCAATAAAACAGAGACAGTACACAAAAGTTACAAAACTTTATAACCACATAGTTCAAATTTCAGAATACAATAACAATTTATTAAATGTTACAGGATGCCTACACTAAATGTAAACAGTACACATAATACAAACACTACAAGGGAAAAAAGTACCAGGCAGTTTGATACTTGTATTAGGAATTCAGCTTCTTGTTGTTAGGGGATTTCATCCATCATCGCCAAAAAAATATTGAATTTACTGATTCAAACTAAACCTTTGTAAATGAAAAGAGAATAAAACCATTTTTGACCAGATCAGCAGAATCAGAAAGGGTTAAGTCTACCATGTAGGTAGGTCCATCCGAGCAGTGCGCAGGATTACAAGAGTGTCATTGGCAGAGGGAGGGAATGCTCATTACAATAGAAATGAACATTTTTGCTTGCTAGTCCAAGTGCACCACGTTCGTTTCAATGATTTTTCTTTTTTCAAGGGACGAATGATAAAACTAATGTTTGGCGAGAATTTTTGTCATTGTTATAATTGCAATGCTTTATTATTTGTTGAACGTTGGCACTAGCAACTGAAGATGCGATTTTGGAGCATTTTTCCCAGAAAATACAAAAACAATTAAAATGCAAATAATCTGTATTTTTTTTTATTTAAGTTGTTTTGGTTTTGGGGCACCTTGCAAGACCATGATTGCTGTGAATCTAGAAGTTTTAAACTATGTCATTAATCATTTCTCAGTCAGTAAGGAAATTGACTACATTTCATCCTATTTCAATCAATATTGTACTTACAAGATAAAAATCTTCTTAGCCTATATAAAAACAGCTTCTTGAAATTGGACAACATTTTAAAAAATATTCTCCTTTGGAAATGAAGTCAGGGAATTATTGCCTTTAGTGTACCTGAAGTCTAAAAACATTAAGGTCAATAATTCAGAATTCAATTTTAAATACTTTTTCAGCTTTTAAAAATCAATGTGCTGTTTCAAGTTCAGAAAATTTCTCCTTTCAATAGTGGGACCCTGGTAAACAGATGTTTCCTATTACCAGCGTCACTCATTTCATGAAACTAGTCTGGGTGATCTTAACCAATTCTTTAGTAGACTTGAACCTGTGGCACTAACAATCCAGTATGATTTGGCATGAGATTAAATTATAAATAGCATTTAGAATACTGTGGGGGTGGGGAATTATTGCTTGGGGCATTGGAGAACCATACCATGACTACCAACATTTCTGTATTCTTGAGTAGATGACAGAAGTAGAATATGTTCCATTTTCAGTACCAGATCTGTTCCCCCCCCATGCTGAAAAGCCATCATTATCTTCATAAAATAAGTAAAATGGCTAAGTATACATTTCCAGCAAAAAAATATACAAAATACTCCAGTTTTTACTTTCCAGCAATCAGCTTGGATAACTTCTCAAAATAGAAATAAAAAGTTTAATTAAAATCTTGTATAGCATTTCAGTCATTAAGTATTTCCACTTAGAAATGTACTACTTTAAAGTACAGCAACCTATGAGACAGAACAGCACGATAGCTCTAATGTAGAGGACTTTTATTGGAAGGTCACCTTACTTGTTTCCCACTGCTGCTTTTTAAAATCTGACACCAGAAAGCTAGAAAAGGCTTTTTCCTGCACACAACTGCTCCTTCACAGGCTAATTCTGCTTATGAACTCAAGACTTGAATTTGTAGTAGAACCAACTACCTTCTGGGTCAGATATACAGTAAGCCCTAGTAAGTTGGAATGCAGAAGAAGCTGGATATCAATAAATGTAAAAATGCCTGTTTATAGAATGACAACACTAATACAAGCCAGGTCCTGCTGCCAAATTCACCTATAGATACAATATTGCTTGGCCATATCCTGTAAACATTGTGAACACAATAATATCCCAACTACCACGAAACATTTCAATAAATAGATGGGTGTATATGAACACCAGTAAACTGTAAAAGTAAAGTGCTGCTTACAGCTTTTGCATTCTCATTACATTGTAGAATATCCTTCACGTTATTGAATCAATGCTGTTTCTTCATCGGAATCAAAATCTTTCTCACTCTCACTACTGATGTTTCCTGCATGATTCACAACACTTGCCTGAAAGTAAAAATATAAATTGCAGTTACATGGAGAAGAGATAAAAAAAAAAGAGCAGGGGACTGGGAATGGGGCCAGGAAGAGGTCGAAGGATATTGAGAAGTGGGGGAAGCAGTCAACAAAGAGTTCCTCTGCCTGATCCCAGCTGTGTGAGAGGGAGCAAGGGTGCCTTTGCTTGGACTCTGTCACTTGTACTGTATGTATCCGTCTGTTTGTAAGCATCAACATCTATTCAGCTGAGCTTGGTGTCCACTCACCTTGGACTCTTGTCACTTGATCTATACCTATTCTGGTAACTGCAGTCGAAGGAAAAAACTATTCGAAATCCCCAGCCTCACTTTTAAGTCTCCCTCAACCTGCCCCCCGTGGCGCAGAGGCTCCAAAGCTCTGTGCTCGCAAATCCCCACAGGCTATCTCCCTTAGCCGGAACGCTGGCTAATTGTGAGCCGGTTCGGATGTGCCAGGAAATGGGTCGCCACAAGGTCACAGAGTAAAGCGCAAATGTGGAGTAATACGCTGCACCTCAACAAAGGTCAATGTATATAGAGTGCGTCATCTATTGTGAAAACGCCAGAATTGCGGGGGAAAAAAACATTAACAAGGTTTATTAATATAATTTCATCAAGTTCTGCGGGCCGTAGTTTGCCCATGCCTGGTCTAGTCCCATCAGATGCACCCTGACCATAGCACACCATACTTTGCTCCTTGGATGATTGGAATTAGTAGATGCAGCAGTGGACTGTTCTCTTTTCCATGGACTGCTGCCGGGGTATCAGAGCAACAAACTGCTCCAATCAAGAAAATCAACATACACAAAATATCCCTCTCAAACATCAACAACAGGCCAACCAACACAGCCTTGTGGTTTCAGCACCAGCAGCACCTGTTGCATTTTTTCTGTAGTCACTTGACCAAAGACGTATAGTTTAAGCCAGAGCATTTGGTCTTAAGATGGGTAGAAAATATGGAAATTCAGACTGACATTTCCATATTTTCTACTGAGCTTGGGAACAAATGCCCTGTTATGTTGGACTAATGGCACTGGAATTGTATGTTGACAAGGGACTGAAATCTGCAGCACCAACGCTCGCGTTGAGATAAATGATGGATGCAGTGATAGCCATCGTCTAAGATGGCAGTAAGCAGAAACTCTTGTATATCCAGAGGACATTTGACAACACAGAACACAGACCACTAAAGCACAGCAGAAGGCACTTCAGTCCATCACGTCTGTTCAGAATACAATGTGAAACTAATCATGTCTGCCTGCACATGGTGCATGTCACTGCATTCCCTTCATATCCATGAAACTATCTAAAACCCTCTTGTATTGTACTACTGTATCCGCTTCCACTGCCAACACTGTAAAGGGAACGTTCCACACTTCTCCTTTACACCTTCCCGCTTCTATCCTCACCGTCCATTCTTCAACAATTCTACCCCGAACAAAAAGGTCCTGACGATCAATGCCTCTCAATTTTATAAACATCTATCAGGTTCTCAAACTCCAGGGAAAACAATTCAAGTTTATCTAACCTCTTGTTATAGCTAACCCCAGTAGCAACCTGGTAAACCTTTTCTAAACTATTCCCAAATCATTTCCATTGATGGGAACTTTGAAATGTAACCACATGCTACTTTTGCAGATCAAAACCCCCTTTCCCTAACAAAGGTAGCTCCTCTATTCAAAAGCATTTTTGCTGTGATGTTGGTCTCCACAGGAATTTGAGTCCAAGCCATTGTGTCCTGGAAACGGAGCAGACAGCATCTGCAGAAAGAGAGATAGAGTTGAAATCTGAGGCTCGAGGTGCTTTGTCAGCAATCTGACGGAGAGGAAAATGAGTTGGTTTGAAGTTGCAGAGAAGGAGATGGAGGTACTTATGGGTCAGAGAGAGGAATATGGTGGAGTAAGGGTTAGAGGGCCAGTTTGTGGGTAATGATACTGACAATGTGCTGCAAGTAACAAGCCTGTGCGAATGTAGAAAAGAAGCACTGAGCAGTCACACGAAGAGATGAGCAGAAATAACCAATACTGATCGGGCAGGGAAAGCAACAGTCTGTATCGAGTCCAAAATGCTGAAACATGGCCAGGTAGGTCAAGCCTCAGCTGTTCCCCACAAGCCATAGAACATTGCAGTGCATACCGGCCCTTCAGAACATGATGTCATGCAGACCTTTTAATCTACTCTAGGTCAATGCAGCCTTTAATTCTTACACAGTCTTCCATTTTTCTATCATCCATGTGCCCATTTAAGTCTCTTAGAAAGTGTATGCCATCGAACCACTTCAGTAAAAAATCTTACCTCCGACTTACTGCCAAAACTTTCCTCCAATCATCTTAAAATTATGTCCCCTCATACTATCCATTTCCACTTCAGGGGAAAAAAATCTCCAGCTGTCCACTTGATCTCTGCCTTTTATCATCTTGTATACCTCTGTCAAGTCACCTCTCATCCTCTTTCACTCCAGAGGAGAGACCAAGCACACTCAACCTATTCTTATAGAGCATACTCTCTAATCCAGGTGGCTTCCTGGTAAATCTCCTCTGTGCCCTTGCTAAAGTTTCTGCATCTTTCCTATAATGAGGTGACCAGGGCTGAAAACAATTTCAAGTGTTTAAAAATTAATTTTATTCATAGGATAAATGTTGACAAAACCTCAGTATTGTTACACCCGTGGCCCCCTCCTTTTTGAGACTCGCAGGATCGCTATTGATTCGAGTCAGGAGACCCAGGAAATGAGAGAGAGACATGCAGAATCCACAAAGAGTTTGGAATGTGTCCTGCCCTCCAAAAGGCGGAACCATTGATAAAGGCTATTGTCTCTTGGAGACGGACTTGTGTATTGAATCCTGTACGATGCATCAAAGCCCCCAGGCAATGAACCGAGGGGGGGGGGGGGTTGGTGGAGGGATTGTATCATCCCAACCTGATTGACATCTGAGACCCTGTGAGTCAGGATAAAAGGGGATCTGTGGGAACAGCCCCTCAGACTCACCAGAAGAAACGCTAGCGATCCCGTATTAGCAAAAGCCGGTGGGAAGGCCACGTGCGTCCATTTCCATTTGCCCCGGAATCGGTGTGCCTTTACCATGGAAGAACGGTTTTTAGCTAACAACGGGGAAATCCACTCCCAACGACTCTCGAAGGATTGACATCATAAAAGGAATGGGCAAGTTTTACCCGTCTTTCTCTCCAACCAGAAAGCTGCAGCTTGAATGAACTAAAGTGACTTTTACATTTCCATCGGACAATACATTATCCCCTAGACAACGATAGAGCTATTCCTTATTATTATCATACCTGCGCTTTTAGATTTAGTATTGACGACGTATATTATCTGTATGTTTGCATTGACATTATTTTTGTGTATTTTTATCAATAAATACTGTTAAAAATAGTACCATCAGACTCCAACGGACCTCTCTATCTTTGCTGGTAAGTGACCCAGTTACGGGGTACGTAACAGTATGTTCACATCAAATGTATCACCCAAGACAATTGCTTTAAGTTACCAGCCAGGGGCTGGAGTTTATAAAAGGTGTAACTCATGTAGTCTTTCATTTCTCTCACAAGGACAAGTATGATCAATCCACGGAGGAGAGAGTAATCCAAGTCAGCAGGTTTTCACATCTCTAAATACAAAATGTGTGGTGCGTGGCCAAGTGGTTAAGGTGTTGGACTAGCGATCTGAAGGTCAAGCCCCGGCCGAGGCAGCATGTTGTGACCTTGAGCAAGGCACTTAACTGCTTCAGTCTACCCAGCTGAAAATGGGTACTGGGGGTTAACATCGTGATAGACTGGCTTCCTATCCGGGGGGTGGGGGGGGGGATGGTCTTGTACTCTCAGTCGCTTCACGCCATGGAAGCTGGCATAAGCACCGGCCTGATGAGCCTGTGGGGCGGGACAGACTTTAACTTTAAATACAAAATATTAGAGCAATGTAGTAATGCAACTCTGTGGAGACAAGCTGGGTATCATTGTCTGTAATACAATGTAGCAAAATTATATTTCCTTGCATGAACAATAATCCATAATTTGTCATCTGGCCATAATTTTCCCTACTGAACAGGTGAGAAGGGCTCTGGGGAAACTGAGACATGGCAAAGCATTGGGACCGGATGGTGTGAACCACAATGTCCTGAAGGACTGTGAAGGAAAACATTATGTATGGTCCCGGTACCCAAGAAGGGCCAACCAAAAGTTTTGCACAACTATCGTCCAGTGGCCGTGAGCTCACATGTCATGAAGACTCGTGAAAGGCTGATCCTGGTTCACCTCTGACCCCTGGTCAGATCAGCCCTCGATCCCCAGGAGCACATCAGAGTTGACGATACTGTTATCTGCCTGCTAAACAGAGCCTCCTCCCATTTGGATAAGCAGGGCTGCGCTGTGAGGATCATGTTTTTTGATTTCTCAAGCACCTTCAATACCATACAGCCCTCATTGCTGGGGAAAAGCTTAAATCAACGCAGGCTGGCACTTCCATTGTATCCTGGATATTGGACTACCTAACTGGCAGACCCCAGTTTGTGCACCTTCAGGGCTGTGTGTCAGACATGGCTATAAGCAGCACTGGGGCCCCACAGGGGACTGTATTGGCTCCCTTCCCGTTTACCCTGTATACCTTGGACTTTAGATACAACACTGAGTCATGTCATCCGCAGAAATTCTCTGACTCAGCGACAGTTGGGGGTATAAAGGGAGGACGGGTGGATGAACACAGGGCCCTGTCGGAGGACTTCGTCAAATGGCACAAGCTGAATCATCTGCTGCTCAGCATCAGTAAGACAAAGGAGACTTTAGGACTTTAGGAAGACTAAGCCTGCACTGCTCCATTACTACTGATGGTGATGTGGTGAGGACCTACAAGAAACTGGGGGTGCACCTGGACAACAGACCTGAGTGGAGCACCAACACAGAGGCCATGTACAAGAAGGGCCTGAAACCTCTTCCTGAGGAGACCGAGGTCCTTTGGAGTATGCAGGCCTCTCCGTCACATGTTCTACCGGTCTGTTGTCGCCAGAACAATCTTATACGTAGTGGTGTGCTGGGGCAATGGCATCACACGAGTGATGCCAACAGGTTCAATAAATGGATTAGGAAGGCTGGCTCTGTTATAGCAGTCAAACCGGACACACCGAAGCCTGTGGTAGAACATAGGACCTTATGGAAAATCCTGACAATTTGGGACAATGTTTTTCACCTTCTGCTTGCCACTTTAGCTGAAAAGAGGAGCATGTTTAGTAATAGACTGCTCCAAAGAGCACTATATGAGCTCATTCTTACCCTGTTGGCCATTAGGCTCTATAATGAGTCAACTTATAGCCGGGGAAGGGATGACCCCCCCCTCCCCTCCTGTTAGAGGCAACTTACTTTTTTAATTCTTTCTTACTTTTCTTGTAATATTTGTATATCTGTACATTTGTAATGCTACTGTGACTCTGTAATTTCCTTTGGGATCAATAAAGTATCTATCTATCATTTCCTGTTAGTCATTACACAACATAATTACCAGACTACCTTGTCGCAGAATAGCTCAGTTTAAGAGAAATACACATCCAGGTTGAATCTGAAGTTTAGTTCTGAAATCTGAAACTATAGTTAACTAGCAGGGTCTGGGACAAGTGACTCCACAATCTTTCAGGCTGCTCAGAAGTATTGATCCCTGTTGAAATCCCTCCCCTACAATGAATACTATCAAAAATAAGACTAATGGCGAATAACAAAAAGCTTACACCAAATACTTCTAGTTGAAAACAATGACATTTGTTGCTGGTGCAGCAATGAGTTTCTTCACATTTGGGGTTTTGTACGGTGAGATTTCAGACACCAAGCAGAACTGCGCTCAGATTTGCCTGAGATAAACTGAACAGATTAGAGCTATCCAGGAAAACATCAAATAGGTAGCACACTATTCTATTTACCTGCAGCTGATGGGAAACAGCTGTTTCTCCATCTTTGTGGTGTACCATGCCATAAAGGTCAGAGATCTTCTCTGGAACCGGTTTATTCAGCGTTTCTGGTAGAAGCAAAGCAAGAATTCCTGCTAACACTCCAGAGATTCCAAACACCACAAACTGCAGCGACGACTGAATGACTTTCTGTGAATGAGTATAGCAAAAAAATTAATGAAGGGCCAAGAAACACCAGGTCAAAGATATAAATAACACTGGGTATTACATAAAACAGCCCTGCTGAAAGCACAATAGCACTCTCTCCTCTTTACCCATTCACCAATGCCTCTAGTGAACCGTGAGAAAAAAATCATGGCCTCAGTCTCTGATGTGGGCAGCCATCCCATGAGAGTTTATTCTATCAACACCCGGGAGACTTGTACTATTGTCTGCAGTTGCATAGTAATTCACATTTAAAAGTTGTGGGATGCCCTTGAACTATAGGCCATTCTGACATTGAGCTTTATGGTTTAGCAGCATACTCAGCTAGTAGTTACTTTCAAATTATTACAGGAAATTCTGTGGCAGGCTGCATTTCATCAAACCACTTGGATTAACCTTACACCACAATCCCTAAACCTTTTCCAGGATATCCATTAAAAAAAAATCAGTAGGAAGGAGAAAAACAGGAAGGTGGCAGTAATTTACCTTGCTCTCCTATCCTAACAAGTACATCTTCCCGTGATTAGAGGTGCAAGCACCTCACAATAGCTGATCTTTCCCAAAGGAGCATTTTGATCAGATAAAATATCCAACTGAGCAAACCAAACTGTCAATAAAAACAGGACTTTAATGGCCAACAATTCATCACACAAGATAATTATTATTCAGCTTTCAGAACTTAAAAAAGGCAATTGATAAAAGGCAGAGAAATCAAGGTAAGAAATATTGAAAAAAATTCCCAAGAACCTAGTTTTCAGTGCAAGTCAAATTAAGATTCAAGAAAATATGTCAATGTTAAATCCAGGTTAAGATACAGCATTGTATTCAGTGATAAATTTTCTCGCATGTCAAGAAACTAGAATGTAACATACTTAACTGTATGGTTCTCCTGTATCTATTCAAGGAAAGTTTTAAATTCATGAAACCAAGTCTTTAAGTCATGTTTATTATTTATCTTAAGTGTTGTACATAATTAACTAACCTTTTGCAAATTGTTTCTCAATAAGTTATTGTTTATAAAAAAAAGCTCAACTTCCACAAAATAATTCATACATTTTGTAACTCAGTGTTTTATATATCTCCCCAATTTACAAAACTCATGACTGGACACTAGGTTTTTTCTTGGTATGCTCCTATATACCCAACCCTTCTGAAATCCTTCCAAAAATTGTCATGTTTAAAGTTAAACAAAAGTTAGTGTCCAGTATTAGTAGTAAACTTAGTGATATCTTAATGAACCACAGATGACAAACATATGGAAAGCATAACTTCAGGAATCATTGATTGCATACCAATGAGACATTTAGCATGATGCTTAGATACAGAAAGAATAGAAAAACTTAACTATAGTTGATAACTACGGGGAATATTCCTGTCATGTATAAACCCTAGATCAGTTGCATCAAAAAACTTCTGCACTATAATTTCTAATAAAACTTAAATCTTACTGCTTTTAGAATCCAATATAATGAATATTTTCAAGATTATAAAATACAGTGCATTCTGGTTAATTGGGCCATCAGTTATTCGGGGCAATCATTTATTTGGGACAACTCAAAGAACAAAAATTGCCAAAACAGCTAGGATTCCCTTAGCTTATTTAGGACACTGCTTCTTCATTGACACAGGTTAGCACAAGGCTTTACAGTACAGTTTCCTTTCCAGCCACTGTAAGACACTACACAATGCTTAAGGTGATGGTTTTAAATAGCACCAGTTGTGTGTTTGCTTGTTTTTAAAAAGCAGTGATTGTTGTCACAGATAGTTGGCAAGAAATAAGCAGCGAGACAATTTAAGATTGTTTTGCTCACTGCAGTTTCAAGCATTCAGGATTGGAAATGCCAGAAATGGCTGCAGGTGAAATTGAAACAATTTTGCTACTTCAACTAAACAGCAAACAACGAACAATTTGAAGGTATCGACAATTATTTTGAATGTTAAAATGAAAATAAAAATTTGGAGGATATAATGGTTTCTAACTAGTGTCAATTGCATGTATTTGTGTTGCCATTAAATACCACACTGTAGTCTGAGGACAGTGTAGTGTCCTTCGAGCAAATTGTTTTTAAAACAGCGGCAGTTTTGTATGCTTGTGTTATGTATTCATTTGGGCTGACCAACGTTGCATTAAAAAGTGATTTTTTTTTTAAACACTACGTTACACAGGAAAGCAATGAAGGCAGTCCACTATCTGCATTAAGTGTCTGCACTGACTTGGTTCATTTACAGGCAATCAAAAGAATACAGCAATGGACACTGTATGAATTCCTCTATCAATAACTGTTAGGACCCAATATATAGTTTTAAGTGAAATACAGAATGAATTAAAAAACCACCAATATTGTAGTAATATTGGGAGTGTTCTAATTTGTTCTGTATTTCATTTAAATACATGGATTATTACTCAGTTAAATGATAAATTGCCTTTAAAAAAATTATTTCCATGAAACTTTAGCTAATTGGGGCAGTTGCTTAATTGGGCTAAAATGTACTAGTCCCAATGGGTTCCAATTAACTGGAATCTGCTGTACTTTTTCTTAAAAATTATTAATAATTAATACACTAAGAGCAAGCAGCATACCAGGCTAAAACACAAACCAGCAGCAGTCACAACTTCTCCCCCACAGCTAGAGCTTCCTGTGATTACCAATCTTAAGATGACCGACATAACAAATAATCTATCTGGTTAGTGTCACTAAAGATGGAAAATACTCAAGAAATCCTATTGAATCAACTGAAATCTGGTCTTTCATACAAAGCTTCAATGTATCTTATTGAAAACTCAATCAACCTTGCCCATTTTAGAAATGATTAAGCGCATAGCAGGTACATGCAAAACTTAATTTCCAGCTCTTAAGTCATTTCCATAGTCCCTTATAGAAAATAAAGCACATGAAATTATGTCAAAAACATAACTGGTAAAATTTGATACAAAATCATTACTTTATCTATTGCCATAAGAATAAAACATTCGCCCTGCTAAAATAGCTATAAATCTTCATAGCAACTGCTTGACTTTTATGGGTTAACCATTAAGTAATTAAATATCACCCTTGTCCGTTAACCTGCAAAGACGATTCAAATCAATTATTTCTTTAAATTCATATAAGCACTGTTAAAATGTGATCAAGAACAGATTTAAGCAGTAGGTTAGAAAATTGTTCTTGTACTGAGAACTGTCAGATTTTAATCTGCTCAGCCACTAATTCAGAACATAATTACTTTAAGGATCAGAATAATAGAAGTGAACTGTGGATTGGAATTCTCCAAGAGAACCACAGCCTTGTTGTAGGGTTTGGAGGCTTGCGTGCCTCAATGACCCAGAGAGCTATGTTGACTGGGAGTCCGGGCCTTGAGCTTTAACTCTTTGCCAAGTAGGTCTAAGGGTAGAGGCCAGAGTAACAGTTCTCCAGGTCTGGGGGTTCAGCTCAGGGCTATCAACCTTGACCAGTCAAAAAAAATGTTAAGGAAACAGCAATGAAGAACCTTTCTATATCTGTGTGAAACCAAGGGCAGACAGAAATGGAGGACCTTTATTGCTGCCCTAAACACCTGCAGCATAACAGGCAGTAAGTGGGTTGGATTATGATTGGGTAACTTGTAGGTAATATATATTTATTATTATAAATAATAGTTATATACTTAATGGACTTATAAGTCTATTATATGATTATATACTAATAGACTTTACAGTCTCCTCCTCTTTCTCTCACTCAAGTACTAGAAATAGGATTCTAATCCACACCTCCCAAAGCACTTTAGACCATATTTCCATAAGGCTAACAAACACAATAACTAGATAGATGTCTCCAAGGTCCTCTTACACTTGCTTTTGTTTTGAGATGGAAAACAAATATAGTGTTGTGATTGATCTAAGTCACCGAGAGACACTGGAGTTGTGGATATGAAAGTCTTTATAGCAAAGAGACATTCTTCCAGAGACACTCTTGGTAGAGGTTCACAAACCTAAAAGTACATCACATTTTTATACCCTTAAGATCAAAGGTTTAGATGAGGTGGAGTTTGTTGGTGTGTTCAGGTAGGTGTCTTGACACAGTATGTGGATAAGCCTACAAGAGGAGAGGCTGTACTTGATCTGGTATTGGGAAATGAACTTGGTCAGGTGTCAGGCCTCTCGGTGGGAGAGCACTTTGGAGATAGTGATCATAATTCTATCTCCTTTACAATCCTTTACAATCTCCTTTTCTATCTCCTTGGAGAAAGCTAGGAACAGACAGGTTAGAAAAGCGTTTAATTGGAGTAAGGGGAATTATGAGGCTATCAGGCAGGAAATTGAAAGCTTAAATTGGGAACAGATATTCTCAGGGAAAAGTATGGAAGAAATGTGGCAAATGTTCAGGGGATATTTGTGTGGAGTTCTGCATAGGTACGTTCCAATGAGACAAGGAAGTTATGGTAGGGTACAGGAACCGTGGTGTAAAAAGGCTGTAATAAATCCAGTAAAGAAGAAAAGCTTACAAAAGGTTCAGAGAGTAGGTAATGTTAGAGATCTAGAAGATTATAAGAATAACAGTAAGAAGCTTAAGAAGAAAATTAGGAGAGTCAGAAGGGGCCATGAGAAGGCCATGGCAGGCAGGATTACGGAAAACCCCAAGGCATTCTACAAGTATATGAAGAGCAAGAGGATAAGACATGAAAGAATAGGACCTATCAAGTGTGACAGTGCGAATGTGTGTACAGACCAGAGGAAATAGTAGAGGTACTTAAATGAATACTTTACTTCAGTATTCATTATGGAAAAGGATCTTGGTGATTGTAGTGATGACTTGCAGCAGACTGAAAGCTTGAGCGTGTAGATATTAAGATAGAGGATGTACTGGAGCTTTTGGAAAGAATCAAGTTGGATAAGTCGCCGGGACCGCATGAGATGTACCCCAGGCTACAGAAGGAGGCGAGGGAACAGATTGCTGAGCCTCTGGCAATGATCATCAATGGGGACGGGAGAGGTTCCGGAGGCTTGGAGCATTGCAGATATTGTTCCTTTATTCAAGAAAGGGAACAGAAATGGCCCAGGAAATTATAGACCACTGAGTCTTACCTCAGTGGTTGTTAAGTTGATGGAGAAGATCCTGAGAGGCAGGATTTATGAACATTTGGAGAGGTATAATATGATTAGGAGTAGTCAGCATGGCTTTGTCAAGGGCAGGTCGTGCCTTATGAGCCTGATTGAATTTTTTGAGGATGTGACTAAACGCATTGATGAAGGAAGAGCAGTAGAGGTGGCGTATATGGATTTCAGCAAGGCATTTGATAAGGTACCCCATGCAAGGCTTATTGAGAAAGTAAGGAGGCATGGGATCCAAGGGAACATTGCTTTGTGGATCCAGAACTGGCTTGCCCACAGAAGGCAAAGAGTGGTGGTAGATGGGTCATTTTCTGAATGGAGGTTGGTGACCAGTGGAGTGCCTCAGGGATCTGTTCTGGGACCCATACTCTTCGCGATTTTTATAAATGACCTGGATGAGGAAGTGAAGGGATGGGTTAGTAAGTTTGTTGATGACACAAAGGTTGGAAGTGTTGTGGATAGTGTGGAGGGCTGTCAAAAGTTACAGTGGGACATTGGTAGGATGCAAAACTGGGCTGAGAAGTGGCAGATGGAGTTCAACCCAGATAAGTGTGAAGTGGTTCATTTTGGTAGGTCAAATACAATGGCAGAATATAGTATTAATGGTAAGACTCTTGGCAGTGTGGAGGATCAGAGGGATCTTGTGGTCTGAGTCCATAGGACGCTCAAAGCAGCTGCACAGGTTGACTCTGTGGTTAAAAAAGTGTACGGTGTATTGGCCTTCATCAATCATGGAATTGAATTTAGGAGCCAAGAGGTAATGTTGTAGCTATATAGAACCCTGGTCAGACCCCACTTGGAGTACTGTGTTCAGTTCTGGTCGCCTCACTACAGGAAGGACGTGGAAGCCAAAGGAAGGGTGCAGAGGAGATTTACAAAGGATGTTGCCTGGATTGGGGAGCATGTCTTATGAAAATAGGTTGAGTGAACTTGGCCTTTTCTCCTTGGAGCGACAGAGGATGAGAGGTGACCTGATAGAGGTATATAAGATTGAACTGAATTGAACTGAATGATCTTTATTGTCATTATACATAGGTACAATGAAACTCTGTTTGGCTTCCTCTCAGGTAATTAAATGAGGCGGTAGATTAAAACAAGGCAGTAATAGAAAAACAGTATTAAATAGTTAAGTAGCAGAAAATAAGTTGCAGCAGCACCAGAATATCACAGTAATGTACAAAGTGTCATTTGTGCAAGCATTTGAGTCCTTGCCTGTGCATGTGCTTGCAGTTTCAGTTGTTGTTCTGTGGGAGTGGTGTGATGGAGGCCACAGCTCTGGGCCATGATATGAGGCATTGATCGTGTGGATAATCAAAGGCTTTTTCCCAGGGCTGAGATGGTTGCCACAAGAGAACACAGGTTTAAGGTGCTAGGGAATAGCTACAAGGGAGATGTCAGGGGCAAGTTTTTTTACTCAGAGCAGTCAGCGCGTTGAATGGGCTGCTGGCAATGGTGGTGGAGGCGGATACGATAGGGTCTTTTAAGAGACTTTTGGATAGGTACATGGAGCTTAGAAAAATAGAGGGCTATGGGTAAGCCTAGTAAATTCTAAACTAGGGACGTGTTCAGCACAACTTTCTGGGCCGAAGGGCCTGTACTGTAGGTTTTCTATGTTTCTATGTAACAGCAGGTGATTCAATACAATTTCAATAGCTACAATGACATTGTTTACTTTAATACTTTGGGTAGACAAATAGTTCCTTTGAGGTACATATTTACAGTGGAAGCACATTGTAAATGATAAGAGACCTCTGAGAAGGTTCAAAGGCTTTTCACAAATATTCTCAGAAAATAACATGACAGGAAACCCAGGCACGCAACTGTTGATAGAGCCAGGTGATACTATCAGTGCGGTCTGCAAGCTTTCTTGAACTTGCTTAAACCCCTTACTCACACCTTGGATTGATGCAAGCCAATTAACATAACCCCATTAATTTAACTTTTGGCTGATGCATATGCTAATGTCTCAGTCACTACTCTTCCTCAGCCAAACACTCCTGCAGTACATGAATACAGGAGAGTTTAATTAGACTGCTATAAGTGCTTGATTTTCAACAAGCAAGTTAACTTAGCTTGCAACATAACATGAATTCAATTATTTTTAAAATCTTTTTACTTTAATTTGTGCTTCTGATCAATATTCCAAGAATGTGCCAATATTTGGCATTACTTGGATGATAGACTATTTTGATGACCAGTTGGCCAGATGCCAATGATCCTTACAGCATTTGTATTTACAGCAATACAAGCATATTAAAACTATTATTCCTTGGAATAAGGGAAATTTAAATCTTGCTGCCAGGCAGTTTTAATTTTGTCAAGGGGAGCTTGCCTCAAAGTCACTAACTTATCTCGAAATGTAGATAGTAAACTGTGTATGGGATTCAATTCTCAAGTCAGATAATTCAACTTCTTTATGTGCTCACCATTGCCTGTTACAGTTTAAGGTTGTACATAGAGCTCATATGCCTAAAACTAAATTATCGTGTATCGTGTATCCAGACATTAGTCCCTGTTGCGACAAGTGTAAAGGGGGCGACACTTCCCTTATTCATATGTATTGGACTTGCCCTGACTTGGAGAAATACTGAAGAGATGTCTTTCTAACTTTATCCCATATACTTAATTATTATATGGAACGTAACCCTCTGATTGCTCTTTCTGGCACCTCAGGAGAGGTTGACACGCACCCGAGTCTGACTAAACGTTGTACATTGTCTTTTACCTCTCTTTTGGTCAGATGCGCAGTCCTACTCAGGTGGAGAAATGCTGCCCCGCCCACTCGTGCTCAGTGGTTGAGACACATTGTGTCCTGTTTAGACCTTGAAAAGATTCATTATTCACTTCTTAGTTCAGACAAAGTTCCAAAGGGTGTGGGGACTTTTCTTGAATATTTTCATAATTCCCACTTAGTTTAAAGGTCCATCACTTTTTAAAAAAATAATAGACAATAGGTGCAGGAGTAGGCCATTCAGCCCTTCGAGCCAGCACCGCCATTCACTGTGATCATGGCTGATCATCCACAATCAGTATCCCTGTTCCTGCCTTCTCCCCTTATCCCTTGACTCCGCTATCCGTTATTTTTCTTTTGCATATAAATCCCTTACCTCCAGCTTCTTTTGGTTAAGATTTATGGTATATGATGTGTAAACATATAATAGCCCAGGTAGTAGGCAATATACCTTCTTTTTATAAAGACAGCTCTGTGGAGATAAAAGTTCTGATTAACTTTTCTATCTATTGGAGTTGGAGTTGGGGAATGGGAGGGTGGGGTGGTAACTTTATATGAATCTACCATGGGTGCTTTTCTTTAACTGTTGTGAACTGTACATTCGATATGTTTGTTTTGCACTGTACAAAGTTCTTTTTTTTTTACTGTTTTTTTCATTCTAGAAACTAATAAAAAATTTTAAAAAGTTATTCCAGAAACAGCCTTTACTTCTAAAATGAAAGACTACTGGCTTTAGGTATTAAATTTTACTTTCCAGCTACATTTTTTTCCAGCTCTAATTACATGCCTTACCAATGTTATCATGTCTAGTATAATTATTCAGTGACATAAAGTGAAGAGAGAAATTACGTGGCTGAAGTAAATAAGCTATTTTGGATCCATTTTCAATTAATTGATGCAATCAATTCATTAACCTATAATTTATCAGTGGCAAAGTAAGGGCAAGAATTATGAAATGACATTGAATTTGTGGTTGAAGAATTGATGTAGGGTTTCAGATCTGTGGATCTCTGGGGTTTCTTCTGTGGAAGGTATGACTTGAACAAAAGGGATAGGTTGCGCCTGAACATGATGGGGACCAATATCCTTTTGGGCAGATTTCCTAGTTGGGGAGGGTTTAAATTAGTTTAGCAGGGGGATGGAAACTAGAGTGATAAGTCAGAGAGGGAGCAATTGATGTTGGAAGCTTTAGACAGCGCAGACCAGATTTGCCAGGATGCTGCCTGGATTACGTGCATGTCTTATGAGAAATATTGAGCAAGCTTGGGCTTTTTTTTAAACCTCTGTTTGGTGCAAAGGAGGATTTAAAGTGATTCGAGTAAAAGGGATGATGTTAGGAGAAAGGTATTGTTGAGTGGAGGGTGCATGGAACACCCTGCCAGGTGTGGTGGTAGAAACAGACGCATTAGGGACATTTAAGAGACTCTGAGGCAGGTAGATGGATTAAAGTGAAATGGCGGGCCATGTGGAACAGAAGTGTTAGATTGATCTTGGAGTAGGTTGAAAGGTCGGCAAATCATGGGCCAAAGAGACTGTTCAAAGCAGCAAGCAATAGCAATGTTCAAAGCTGGCCACAGTGACTGATGTGTTACCCTCAATAGGCTTTGATTTCAGATTCATCTAACATTTTCTAGAGGTTATTTATGTAGCTCTGCAACAGTACAGCAGACAGCTGAGCAACTGGACCGAAGGCATTTTATCAGCAGCAAAACAACAGGTTAAAGAGCATGGAAAGTATTGAAAAGTATATTTAATCTATTCCATTTCTGTACAATAATGTTTGGAATGTACACATGGAGCAAATGTTGAATTAATTGTCTTTGTGTCTTCTTGCAGAAGTAGTAACTGGGAGAATGAGCTGGCAATTTGGTCCCATAGGCCCATGCCCCATTCAGAATTATGGCTATCTTCAGTATTTCCCTGCCCTATCTTCACAAACCTTGATATTCTTAACACTGACACATATCAGTCTTTGTTTCGAATGAACTCATTGCTCAAGCCTCCTCTGATTCACAACTGTGAATTTCTCATTTTATTCCCAAATTGCCTGTAGTTTATTCTGACACTGACTTATTGTTCCACACTTCTCACCCAGGGAAATGATTCATTCTTCCTGCATTTGGCTTACTGAATCCTATAAGAATTCAAGTTTCAATGAGACATTCTCCTATTCATAAAAACTCAAAAAAAAGTACAGGTTTAGTTTACTTTTCATACAAGCTCACCTCTAAATATCAACTTGTCTTTACACTGTACATCATCAATTAGTTAGATCATCCATAGAGGTACCTAGAGTTAAAATGTCAGATGGAAATATGAATGAAAAGAATTCCTCCAAATCAGAATGAAACTTATAAATATTTTCTCAGGGCCAGGAAGGCATCATAACTTGGTACACCATTAAAGGTTAGCTAATCTGGATTTAATGCAGAACCCTCAGTACCTCTGACCATGGAAGTATATAAATAAATAAATTCATGAAAACTAATCAACATGCACAAAATACTGGAGGAACTCAGCAGGCCAGGCAGTGTCTACAGAAAACAGCAAACAGTTGACATTTCAGGCTGAGACCCTTTATCAGGATAGGGTTTTGGCCTGAAACGTCGACTGTTTACTCTTTTCCACAGATGCTGCCTGGCCTGCTGAGTTCCTCCAGCATTTTCCAGCATCTGCAGATTTTCTTTTGTTTATGAATACTAATGACCTCTAAAATATCTGCAAAAACACTGACAGACTCTGGTTTTCAGTTTCACTGCACATTACCATACAATTAAGAAAACACAGAAAATTGCAAGGTTAAACAGAAGTTAAGCTAAATTTAAGAAAGCTAAGTGTACTTGTTGTTTGCGAAACATGAAGGGCAAATCATATCACACTCAATTACGCTTAAAAACTCCAGGAAACTGGGTAATCAAACTAAAGATCCACAACAACTATTTTTCAAAAAACTTAATAGGCCAAATAGAAATAAGATAAAATCTGCAGATGCTGGAAATCCAAGGAACACACACAAAATGCTGGAGGGACTCAGCAAGCCAGGCAGCATCTATGGTAAAGAGTAAACAGTCGATGTTTCAGGCTGAGACCCTTCATCAGGACAGGGGGAAAGAAAGATGAGAAGTCAGAGTAAGAAGGCGGGGGGGGGGGGGAGCCAAATAGATCTCACTTGCACAGCGCTCACACTGTGCCCAGCGTGCCATTAATTATCAAAACAAAACTATTCGTTATTACAGCATTACTCCCAGAAATGGCACCAGGCTGCCTAAAATACTGTATCATAGGATAGTCCTGTAACTTGGAGCACAGACTTGGGATGATTTCATGTATCACTTGGGCAAATAAACCATTTTTTGTGCTAATTTGACAAGCTGGTACCTTGTAGGTTTATAAGTATTCTTGCTCAAAATACTTGAAGAGTTTGTGGTAGATTATTTCCCTCAAACATCTACACTAAACTATGCGAATTGTGGGGAGGATGCAAACAGACTTTACTGCGACTCATATTGAGCAAGTGAGCAAAAACACAGCAGATCCACTACGATGGATGAATATGAAATGGTGCACTTCCTCATGAAGATGAGTTATTGAATGGTGCTAAATTGGAAAGCATTGATGTACAAGAAAAACTTGGGTATCTTGGGACATCAGTCAGTGACAACAGACATGCAGATTCTATTAACGGTTAAGCTGGCCATTTTTACAAGTAATTATCGGGACCTGTGCATTTTAGCAAGGACAATATCTACTGTCCATCTCCGGTTGTCCTTGAGAAGGTAGTGTTCCTGTGCCCAAGATGCCCTTGTCCTTCTTGCAGATTTGGGTATGGCTATTAGAGTAGCCCAGGTACTGTAAATAACTGCAATGTAATCTGTAGAAGACTGGATATGCTCTAGTCACTGTGCAGCAGGAGTGGAAGGAATGGCTGTCAGAGATTATAACCTGGCACTTTAAGTAGCAATAATGTTTCTTGCCACTTGTAGGTCTATGACTGAATCTCATCTTAGCTGTACTGTTTGAAGGCACACAGGCTGAATCATTTACTGAGGAGTTGTGAATGAAATGGAACTTAGCACAATTATGAGCAAATATCTCAATTTGCAACCTTAAGATGAAAGGAATGTTGTTTATAAAATAGCTGAAGATTATTTGAAACAAGCCACATTGGCAAAAATCAATAAGCAGACTTAAAATTACCAGACCAGATCAAAATAATCACTGTAAACCAAGTTACTCTTACGTTTTGCTAAAGCTTTATTCAACCTAAGGAAGAAAACCCTTTAATCATTTTGCATTTATAATCTCTATTACAGTTCCATTCCAAACTAATCAGTACACATGGGTCAAAAGTAACCAAAGATTCTTTGAAGTAAAGTGACAGTTCTTTATCACCTCTGCTTCAGAGTCATTTACATAATGCCTTTAATTACCATATTATAACTTCTGGTATTTATTTACATAACCTAGATGTTGCAGGCAAGATTATCTTATAAAGACCCTCTCTAATGGCAGAACCACAGATTTCAGATGTTAAATGCTGCAGCTGTTGTTACAGGGATTTCAACAAAGGGCAACATTACCAGCTTGTAAGATAAAAATGGGATGTGAATGATAATAAATATGCATAACCAACTTAAAAAAAATGGATTTTTGAAGTCAATTCTAACAATACCTCACTCACGAGGTTGAGAAACTGTAGCCCGGTGAATTTGCTGCAGAAATGAGGTCAGATAAGGAAGATTAGTTTTGTCCTTCCAAAAGAACTAAACCCGAGAGGATTGCACGTGTCGTGTGTAACATGAGGTATCCTTCATAACTACGAACAAAATAAGTAGTCTGTACTAGAAAAATATTATAATACTCATTGCTGAGCTGCCTAAAAACATAAACTGTACAAAAAACTCAGCAAAATTAATGCTTGTATTTATAACTTTATAGATGAATGCAAACCGAAGCACACTTCTCAAATTCCATTAATAATGGTCACTGTTGAGATAGATTTACTGAAACAAGTATACATTAATAAAGTAAGAAATAAGGATGGAAAGGAAGGGAATTGATAAGGAATTTCAAATGAAAACAGAAGTAATACAAACTGACCAGTGACGGAACAAAGGGCACAATGATCCCACCAATTCTAGAAGACATGGAACAGATCCCCATTCCAACATTCCTACAGGAAAAGGACAAAATTAGTTGAACTTCTGAAATATAAATTAATGAACTAATGCAAGTATGACTCAATATACAAACTCATTCTACTGAGAACTTTAAACTATTGATGCACCATCAGTAAACAAGTACCTTTGACTGTCAAAATATAATAATATTCAAACACCAGTTCCCGAAGATTTAAATTCAAACTAAAGGTTTGAGTTCAAAAGCATTCTTAGTGGAAGCACATAACACAAAATGAATTATAAATCAGTTATAACCAAATGAATAAGGGCCATTGAAGATGAAGGTACACAAGACAAGTACAAAACCTGTTTTAGGCTGCATGGCAATATTATAAATGCAGTTACATAACATTCCATAAAGCCAGAAAACACACCACAGAAACCAAAAAATAATATACCAAATCAGGTACTTGGAGAGTTTATGCCAGAAAATTAAATGAAAATTTCATGAAGAAAGCTACTTTAATTCATGAATGTTCTTGCGAACATAATTTTGAGTAGTCCACACCGTCACACAAACATGCTCCACCTTTTCTTGAGATCATGGCTCATCTGATCTATCGATACAGCTCTACATTCATGTCCACTGGCAATACTCCAACATTGCCTTGCAAATCAAGTAACTATCCACTTCAATGTTAAAAGCATTCAGAAACTTATTTTTAAAACAAGTGGAACCAGAATTCCGTAACTCACTTCCAATGGAGTAAAAACTGTTTTGCCTCACTTATTGTTGTGTGACTCCTTAATACTAGATTCTTCCACAAGGAAACAATCACTCCACATCTACAGCCAAGCTATTACGCTCTGATTAACTATTTCAATTGTACAATTTCACTTCTCCCATCTCCTTGAAGGGAATCATCGATAGCTACCTAGACTAGTCTCCATGGCTCCAGTTCCACTCAATGAAGCTGGAAACCTAGAAGCTCAAGGGAAATTAATTAAGTCAGCATCATTCCCATAAAAAAAGACAGAAACAAATGCACTGAAAATTATTACACAACCAGATCAAATGGTGGATCGGAAACGAACAACTGTAGTCACATTCAAGGTTTCACCTACCTGACTGAGGTGGGAAAGAGCTCAGAAGAAAAGATGTAGGCCACATTAAATGCAGCACTTACAGATAGTTTACCCAGAATGAAGGAAATTTGTCTGCTAATGGAAGATAAGATGCCTGAAAAAGAGAGAAGTATATCCCTGAATTACACGGTCTTTACACAAAATTCTTACAAATAGAAAAGTAATGCAATGACAATCAAATATTTAGATGCCTGAAATAAAATATATATGTGTAATATGGAAAGAAATCTCAAAACTAGTCACTCCAAATATGCTCCAAGGGAAGTCAGTAGTTTCAAAATGTTGAATGTATGTCAAAATATTAAAAAACAACAGATTAACACACACTAAACCAAAAAGTCACCATCTTTTAGTGAGGTATGAAGGATTTAAAAACAGAATAAAGATTACATATCAGATAATTTTATCAACAATATCATTTATTCCTATAGACGATCTCAGTTTCAAGGAGGAAAAATGTGGTAGTGCTGAATCTCATGAACCATTAGTCCAAACTGTGTTCAATTTGCATGCTCTCTAGGTACTAACTTCATGCTTTACCCCACACCCACACTAACCCAGTAAAGATTCTGAGTAGTATTTTCTACAGCATCTTGATCTTAGAGTCGGGTGGAGACTCTTGCTCAGTGAGATACTAGAGCATCACCATTGCAAAACCCCAAGTTCTAGAAATCTTTTGAGGTAGAGGACATTTTCAGAAGACACTTGATAAAGTGGCACACATGAGGCAGCTTAACAAGATAAAATCCTATGGTGTTACAGTAAAGATACTGGCATGGATAGCAGAATGGCTGACAGCCAGGAGCCAGTGAGTAAGAATAAAGTGGGCCTTTTCTGATTAGCTACCTGTGACTAGTGGGGTTCCACAGGGGTCAGTATTGAGGCCGTTACTTTTCACATTGTTTGTCAATGATTTGGATAATGGCATTGATGGCCTTGTGCCAAAGTTTGTGGATGATACAAAGATAGGTAGAGGGGTAGATAGTGCTGAGGAAGAAATGTGAATGCAGCAGGACTTAAGAGAAATTGGAAGAATGGACAAACATGTGGCAAAAGAATAGACTGATGGGAAATGTATGATAATGCATTTTGGTAAAAGGAACAATAGTGCAGACTATGATCTGGATAGGGAGAAGGTTCAAACATCAGAGGTGCAGAGGGACTTAAGGAGTTATCGTGCAGACTCTCTGAAGGTTAATTTACAGGCTGAGTCTGTGGTAAAGAAGGCAAATGCAATGCTGGTATTTATTTCAAGGGGAATAAAATATAAAAGCAAGGAGATAATGCTGAGCCTTTATAAGACTCTAGTCAGGCTGCACTTGGACTATTGTCAACAGTTTTGGGGCCCTTATCTCAGAAAGGATGTGTTGTCATTGGAGACAGTCCAGAGGAGGTTCACAAGGACTATTCCAGGAATGAAGGGGTTAACATATGAAGAACATTTGGCAGCTTTGGGCCTGTACTCACTGGAAGTTAGAAGAATGTGGGGGGTCTCATTGAAAACTACCAAGTGTTGAAAGGACTAGATAGGGTGGATGTGGAGAAGATGGGGGTATCCGGACTACAAGGCACTGACTCAAAATCGAGGGGCGACCTTTTAGAATGGAGGTAAAGAGGATTATTTTAGCCGGAGAGTGGAGAATCTGTGAAATGTTCTGTCACAGACTGCAGTGGAGGCCAAGTCCATTGATATATTTAAGGCAGAAATTGATAGTTTCCTGATCGCTCAGGGGATCAAAAGGCTATTGTGAGAAAGCAGGTGTTTGGGGTTGAGTGGGATCCGGGATCAGCCATGATGGAATGGCAGAGCAGACCCAATGGACTGAAAGGCCTAATTCTGCTCCGACGTCTTATGGACATTTAAAGTTTTAAAATTAAAAACACATTGGAAAGCATCATGGGACATTAACTCAGGAGCTTACGTTAATGACTGTTTACTTTAATAATTATATTCAGATCAATTTGGTTGCAATTTACTTTACACATGATCCCATCCTGGTATAAAGCTTAGGAACTAGATAAACCACTCTTACTAAAACATTACCACTCTGTTCCAACTTCAAAGTCAAGTTCAGAGATGGAGTGGAGTATTAAGTGTACCAGCATCTAACTTCCAGCTCATCTTGGATTTCTACACTTCAATGCTTAAATCCAGGGATTTATGATAACACGTGATGCTGGCAGTTTGTTACTGATCCAGCAACTGGATTTATCACAATTTGATTCAATAATACATTGCTTGTTAACCCATCATGAAAGTACCATTTCATCTTTGTGAAAAATAACACCCAACACAAGAATGAAGCACAAATCTTGGCTTTCATTGTGAGAGGAATCGAGTAAAAAAAAAATAGGCAAGTCTCGATACGACTTACTGAAAGGTCATTCAGATATCTGGACTACAGGTGACAGTTTTCGTGTTGGTAGTCAAGGAAGGATATATTTGCCTTGGTGTAGGTTACCTTCCTAGAATGAAGATTACTTTTAGGTAGGAATTGCAAGTAACAAATTTTGGATTCAATAACCACTTGACCAGCCTGCCACATTGTACTTTGTCAAAAACCAGGCTAAAATCCATGTAGAAAATTGCACCGACCTCAAACGCCACTCCTCAAAATTTCTAGTTGTTAGCCAATATGTCATTAATAAATGTGTAGACTTGTCCAAGTTAATCTGTCCCCAATGGTTTATCATGATCCCTAAAGGATTTCAATAGCTTGCCTGCCATCTTAACAGTTCTGCATTTACTTTATTTATCCCTTCCTCATTCTATAAACAACATCAGTAGGGGTTCTCCAACATCTGGCACCAGCCCTGTAGTCAAAGAGGTTTTAAAATATTGTATTCTGAACACTGGCAATTTCCTCCCTCATTTCTTTTAACAGGCTGGCATAGATTCTGTGTAGCTCTAGTGATTTTCCACTTCCTTTTCCCTGTCAGAACATGTCTACCCTGAATTCACTTAGATATTTCCCATTGATAAGATTAGTATATGCTCATGGAGTTAAATCATTTCTCAGTCTGGTGTAAATTCCGATTTCACAACTATTATATGCATCTGTCCTTTTCTGAACTTAATCAAATTCTGACCATCACCAAAAATAAGCATCCCGCTTATCCTCCGTTAACTTGGTCTTACTATATACCAGATAAAAGTTCTCCAGAATACAAGTTAGGAATTCAGTGCCATTTATACATTGAAGAAAACACTGAGTGAATCCTAGTTTATGTTTGAGTAATTGAAAATTCCCATGGCTACAGCCTAGTGTGTTTGCAATTGTCATAAATTTGTGTTTTTCCTATTTGCCAAAGTGTTTGGATGTTTCTTTAGTACAACCCAAATAATGTGGGTTGCCAACTCTTCAGTGGTTTTTTGTGTAACTAATATTTGTCCACCAATTTCTTTTTTTTAAAAAAAAAAATCCCTTCTCTCTTAATTGCAAGATCTAGAAACATTCCATATAACATATAACCATATAACAATTACAGCACGGAAACAGGCCATCTCGGCCCTTCTAGTCCGTGCCGAACGCTTACTCTCACCTAGTCCCACCAACCTGCACTCAGCCCATAACCCTCCATTCCTTTCCTATCCATATACCTATCCAATTTTCTTTTAAATGACAAAATTATACCTGTCTCTACCACTTCTACTGGTAGCTCATTCCACACAGCTACCACTGTCTGAGTAAAGAAATTTTTAAACCTTAAACCTTTGCCCCCTAACTCCCAAATCATGTCCTCTTGCTTGAATCTCCCCTACTCTCAATGGAAAAAGCCTATCCATGTCAACTCTATCTATCCCCCTCATAATTTTAAATACCTCTATCAAGTCCCCCCTCAACTTTCTACGCTCCAAAGAATAAAGACCTAACTTGTTCAACCTTTCTCTGTAACTTAGGTGCTGAAACCCAGGTAATATTCTAGTAAATCTCCTCTGTACTCTCTCTATTTTGTTGACATCTTTCCTAGGTGACCAGAACTGTACATAATACTCCAAATTTGGCCTCACTAATGCCTTGTACAATTTTAACATTACATCCCAACTCCTATACTCAATGCTCTGATTTATAAAGGCCAACATACCAAAAGCTTTCTTCACCACCCTATCCACATAAGATTCCACCTTCAGGGAACTATGCACCACTATTCCTAGATCACTGTTCTACTGCATTCTTCAATGCCCTACCATTTACCATGTATGTCCTATTTTGATTAGTCCTACCAAAATGTAGCATTTCACACTTATCAACATTAAACTCCATCTGCCATCTTTCAGCCCACTCTTCAACTGGCCTAAATCTCTCTGCAAGCCTTGAAAACCTACTTCATTATCCACAACGCCACCTACCTTAGTATCATCTGCATACTTACTAATCCAATTTACCACCCCATCACCCACATCATTAATGTACATGACAAACAACATTGGACCCAGTACAGATCCCTGAGGCACACCGCTAGTCACCGGCCTCCAACCTGACAAACAGTTATTCACCACTACTCTCTGGCATCTCTCATCCAGCCACTGTTGAATCCATTTTACTACTTCAATATTAATACCTAACGATTGAACCTTCCTAACTAACCTTCCATGCTGAACCTTGTCAAAGGCCTTACTGAAGTCCATATAGACAACATCCACTGCTTTAACCTCATCAACTTTCCTAGTAACCTCTTCAAAAAATTCAATAGGATTTGTCAAGCATGACCTTCCACCCATAAATCCATCTTGACTGTTCCTAATCAGACCCTGTCTATCCAGATAATTATATATACCATCTCTAAGAATACTTTCCATTAATTTACCCACCACTGACATCAAACTTGAAGGCTGATAATTGCCAGGTTTACACTTAGAACCTTTTTTAAACAATGGAACCACGTGAGCAATACGACAATCCTCCTGCACCATCCCCATTTCTAATGACATTTGAAATATTTCTGTCAGAGCCCCTGCTATTTCTACACTAACTTCCCTCAAGGTCCTAGGGAATATCCTGTCAGGACCCGGAGATTTATCCACTTTTATATTCTTTAAAAGCATCAGTACTTCCTCTTCTTTAATCATCATAGTTACAATAACTACCCTACTTGTTTCCCTTACCTTACACAATTCAATATCCTTCTCCTTAGTGAATACCAAAGAAAAGAAATTGTTCAAAATCTCCCCCATCTCTTTTGGTTCCACACATAGCTGTCCACTCTGATTCTCTAAGGAACCAATTTTATCCCTCACTATCCTTTTGCTATTAAAATAACTGTAGAAACCATTTGGATTTATTTTCACCTTACTTGCCAAAGCAACCTCATATCTTCTTTTAGCTTTTCTAATTTCTTTCTTAAGATTCTTTTTACATTCTTTATATTCCTGAAGAACCTTATTTACTCCATGCTGCCTATATTTATTGTAGATCTCACTCTTTTTTCGAACCATGTTTCCAATATCCCTTGAAAACCATGGCTCTCTCAAACTTTTAACCTTTCCTTTCAACCTAACAGGAACAAAGATTCTGTACCCTCAAAATTTCACCTTTTGATGACGTCCATTTCTCTATTACATCCTTCCCACAAAACAAATTGTCCCAATCCACTCCTAAATCCTTTTGCATCTCCTCAAAGTTTGCCTTTCTCCAATCAAAAATCTCAACCCTAGGTCCAGTCCGATCCTTCTCCATAATTATATTGAAACTAATGGCATTGTGATCACTGGACCTGAAGCGCTCCCCAACACATAACTCTGTCACTTGACCTATTTCATTCCCTAACAAGAGATCCAACACTGCCCCTTCTCTAGTTTGTACCTCTATGTATTGCTGCAAAAAACTATCCTGCACACATTTTACAAACTCCAAACCATCCAGCCCTTTTACAGAATGGGCTTCCCAGTCTACGTGTGGAAAATTAAAATCTCCCACAATCACAACCCTGTGCTTACTACAAATATCTGCTATCCCCTTGCAAATTTGCTCCTCCAATTCTCGCTCCCCATTAGGTGGTCTATAATACACTCCTATAAGTGTTACTACACCTTTCCCATTTCTCAATTCCACCCAAATGGCCTCCCTAGACGAGCCCTCTAATCTATCCTGGCAAAGCACCACTGTAATATTTTCTCTGACAAGCAATGCAAAACCTCCCCCTCTTGCCCCTCCAATTCTATCACATCTGAAGCAATGAAATGCAGGAATATTTAGTTGCTAATCACACTCCTCCTGCAACCATGTTTCACTAATAGCTACAACATCATATTTCCATGTATCAATCCATGCTCTAAGCACATCCACCTTTTTTACAATGCTCGTAGCATTAAAATAAATGCATTTAAGAAACTTTCCACCTCTTACTCTCTGTTTATCCCTAACGGTGCAAACAAGTTTATTATCTTTTTCTTCCTTCTCCCCTACATCTTCGGTCTGAGCGCTCCCCTTCTCTGTCACCTGCCTATCCTCCCTCACACACTGTCTACTAGCTTTCTCTATTTGTGAAGTAACCTTCACCCTTCTAGACTCTTCAAATTGATTCCCCCCCAACCATTCTAGTTTAAAGCCTCCCCAGTAGCCTTCGCAAATCTCCCCGCTAGGATATTGGTCCCCCTAGGATTCAAGTGCAACCCGTCCTTTTTGTACAGGTCTCACCTGCCCCAAAAGAGGTCCCAATGATCCAGATTCTTTCCAGTCCTAATGCACAAGTTAATTTTTCTATTTGTTCACCAGTAGCATTGCCTATTTCATTGTACTCTTTGTATTTAGTTGAATACCATTTGGTAAAGACTCCATTTTTGTTCCTTTTATTGTTTCAATTGCTTTCACCCTTTCCAATTCAGCTTTCTTTTACATTCCAGTCCCATCCAAATTTGGATTTTCGTGTAATTTCCTGTCACACAGAGCCTCTTTGCTTGGGGCAGTGAAGTAGATTTTAGCACTGACGTAGATTTTAGCACTGGCAGTAATTGATTTAGACTCCTATTGCTTTGGAGAGAACCACTGTATGGCTTTCACAGCAGTGACAGCAAAATAAGAAGTGTTATAGAACCTCCCAAGACATTGTAAGTGTTATTTTCTGTGCAACGTAAACTCTTCTTTCTTGAAGACTGCAGATGAAAACTGCAGTACCAGAGGGATATTAGGGATTCATATATAGTTCAGATACAATGCTCCAGCCTGAGGGTTTCACCATCCATCCCATGACTGGATGGCAGCAGCAGCTAAAGGCATAGGCAGCAGTGTTTATCATCCTGTCTACCAGCAAAGCCATTTTCAGTGAACTGTGCACTGCACTCCTAGTCCCACATCACCTGCCATTCACTATACAAGTCCTATCCAATTTTGACTGTGGAAAATGCATCGCCTCACACTTATCCAAGTTGAAATCCATTTGCTATTCCTCAGCTTATTTCGCGAAATGATCAAGATCTCTCTGCATTTCCATAGAACACTACTACACAGTACAGGCCCTTCAGCCCTCCATTTTGTGCCAACCCATATAATCCTTAAAAAAAGTACTAAACCCTCACGACCCCATAACCCTCCATTTTTCTTTAATCTATGTGACTGTCCAAGAGGCTCTTAAATACCCCTAATGCCTTAGCCTCCACCACCATCCCTGGCAAGTCATTCCAGGCACTGACAACCCCTGTGTAAAAAACTTACCCCTGATGTCTCCCCTAAACTTCCCTCCCTTAATTTTGTACATATGCCCTCTGGTGTTTGCTATTCATGCCCTGGGAAACAGGTACTGACTATCCACCCTATCTAAGCCTCTCATAATCTTGTAGATACATGCCAACCCGCTTCAATATTGACAAAAAACTGCTAATTTACTATCAGTAAACCTGCTGATCGTGCTATCTACATTCTTCCAAATCATTTACATAAATGCTACAAAGCCACAGACTGACGAATATGCCTCATCTGTCACTAAATACATCAGTAAGAATGCAGATGATGTTGGTACCTCAAAAATGGTTACCTCATACCTCAACCAGAAACTGGTAATGAACACTGAGATGTACATCCTACTAAAAGCCCAGCACACTGTCTTCAAGTCTGGTGACAGAACAGCTCTCAGAGCAGCCATGAGAAGCTGCATTTTAAGCAACACAAGTTCAAAGACCACCCACAAAAAAAAATTCAGGAACACTTGTCAATAACAATCTCCAGTGAATGTGACCGGGCATCAAGGGCATTACTGGCTAAACAAGGAAAATCAGTATCAACTGTACCAGTGACGACTCCCTCCCTGACGCTCTAAACGACTTTTATGCCTATTTCCAGACATGCAACATAATGCCAGACACAAAAGCCATTCCCTTTTCCAGTTGAGCAGCAAATGTCTGTCCGTCACAGCAGCAACGTGAGAAGTACTCTGCAGAGACTTAACCCCTGTAGGATGGCTAGACCAGATAACGGCCTAGGCCAAGCACTCAGAGCATGCACTGACATCTTCAACAATCCATTCATCCCAGCTGCTGTGCCAACATGCCTCAGATCAGCCACCATCATATCCATACCAAAGACTCTACACCATTAGAACGTACTGCCTCGTGGCACTGATGCCAATCATCATGAAGTGCTTTGAGCGGCTGGTAATGGCACACATTAAAAACTCCATTCCTGCCACATTGGACATTCACCAATAAGCATAATGACAGAACCACTCTTTGACAGATGCCGTAACATCTGTCATGTACCTGGCCCGGACACACTTGGAAATCATGGCCACTTTTGTCAGAATGTTATTTCTGGATTTCAGTTCTGCATTCAACACTATTCCTACTCCTCGGTCTAAACACACCACTGTGCCATTGAGTGATGGGCTTCCTGATGACCAGACCTCAGATAGAAACTGCACAACTGCTCCTCCCTTGCCATTATCCTCAATGCGGGTACCCCCCAGGGCTGTGTGCTGAGCCGATTGCTGTACATTCTGCTCACACGTGACTGCACAGCCGAGTGATCACTTTGTCAAGCTCGCCGATGAGCAACACCATTGATGAGACTGCCTACAGAGAAGAGGTGGAAGAGCTCCAGGCCTGGTGCCAGACAAATAACCTCTTCCTCAATGTCAACAAGACAAAGGAGATGATTATTGAGTTCACACCCCTTTACATCTGTGGCACAGCAGTGGAAATTGCAAGCAGTTTCAAACTCCTGAGAGTGCGCACTTGCACAACCTCTCATGGTCCCAGAACACATTCTACGCAATCAGGAAAGCTCACCCATACCTCTATTTGGAGGTTGAAGAGAGCTGGACAATGCACATTAATACTCACATCCTTATACAGATGCACATTAGAGAGCATCCTAACTTGCTGCGTCACTGCATGGTACAAAAAAAGTGCAGCAGACAGGAAGGCTCTACGATGGACAGTCAAAACTACCCGGACAATCACCGGCACCAACCTATCCGTCATCAGGGACATATATTCAAAAGATGTCAAATAAAGGCCAGCACCATCATGAAGGATCCCGCCCACCCTGCTCATGAATTTCTTGTCCTACTCCCATCAGGGTGCAGGCTCTGTCTCAAACTCAAAACATTTACTTTCCCCAAACCTCAAGGCTGATCAACACCCCCACAACCAACACTACTTTAGCATTTCCTGCCAGAGTCACCTCATGTACCGACACTTCTATACCCAGTGTCACTTTATGTATATACTGTACAATCAATGTAAAAGCTATCTTAATATATATATTGTGTTTTTATTATTATGTTATTTATCTTATTGTGTTTTTGTGCTGCATTGGATCTGGAGTAACAATTATCTTGTTCTTTATACTTGTGTACTGGAAATGACATTAACCGATCTTGAATCTTGAGATATGTCATGCAATTTGTTTTTTTTTTGTGGCAGCAGCACAGTGCGAGAAAAAACTTACACAAATTATAATAAAAATAAATAAAGTGCAAGAGAAGAGTAGTGAGGTGTTTATGGACTGCTGAGAACTTTGATGGCAGAGCAGAACTTGCTGCTCCTAAATGTTGAGTGTGGGTCTTCAGGCTCTTGTACCTCCTCCCCGATTGTATTAATGATAAGTAGAGGTAACCCGTACAAGAAAGGGCGGTTGCATTTGTATCAAAGGGTTCCAGTATCCTAGCAGCGAGGTTTGCTTTTGCCACCAGGGACGGTTTAAACAGGATAGGCAGTGGGGTGGGACTGAAGTGAGCGAAGTCAGTGGAAAGACAGGGGTGTGTTCAGCAACCCAGTTAACCATGTTTACAGTAAAAGGGCAAATAGGACCACTGCTTTAAATTGCATGTTTCAATGCACATAGCTGAACATGAGGTAGACGAACCTAAGGCATGGATTGCCTCTTGGGGCTGGGATATTGTGGCGTAACAGAAACGTGGTTGAGAAAAGGGTAGGACTGACAACCCAATGTTCTGGGATACTGATGCTTCAGGTGTGACAGGGGAACAGGCAAGAGTGGAGTGGCGTTGCTTCTTTTTTCAGGGAAGATGTAACAGTGCTTAGAGGGGATATTCTTTGGGGTTCATCTAATGAGGCTATTTGGGTAGAGCTTAGAAAGAAGGGGATGGTCTCTGTAGTTGGGTTTTATTTTGTAACTCCAATAGTCAGGGGGAACTCGAGGAGTAGATGTGTTGAGAAATTGCACCTCATCATGAGAATAGTAGGGCAGTTGTGGAGCACCGACTCCAGTGACAACAATTCTACTCCTTTTAAAATAGTTATGAAAAAGGTAGAGCAGACCACAGGTTAAGGTCTTGAATTGGAGCAGTGCCAACTTTGAGGGCATTAGGCAGGATTGAGCTGGCGTTAACTGGGAAATTCTATTTAAACACAAAGGAACAGTTAGGAGACTTTTTAAAAAGCCTTATCAAGAGTCTACAGGCGGCATATTCCTGTTAGGGTGATGGGTAAACAGATCAAATTCAGGGAAGCCTGGCTGACGAGATGTATTGAGGCAGCTGAAATTTTTAAGATGTCTATTTTTCCTCATTGCTTACTAAGGAGAATATCATGGCTGGCAATGAACTAAGGCTAATAAGTAGTGCACTCATGATTTAATGAAGTAAGTATTTGCAGCCTTGAAGCACATTGAGGAGGGTATATCCCCAGGGTGTAACCAAGTTCACCTCTGGCTCTTATGGTAGGCCAGGGAAGAAGCCACAGAGACCCTTAAAGATACTTCTTTGTCATTAGCCACTGGTAAAGGGCAAGAAGATTGGAGAGTGGCTGATATTATTCCATTGTTTAAGGATAGTAAGGATAGGCCAGTGAGCTTGATTTACATTGCAGGGATTCTACCGGCGGGAAATCTGAAGGATAAGATCTACTAGCAGTTGGATAGTCAAGGCCAAATCAGGAATAGTCAGCATGGTTTGTTCATGAGATCATGGGTCAGTGAAGGTGACAATAGGATGATATGGCAGATTAATGCGTGGCTGAGGAATTGGTGAAGGGGGCAAGGTTTCAGAATTCTGGATCATTGGGATCTCTTCTGGAGAAGAACTTGAGGGAAACCAATATACTTCCGGGCAGGTTTGCCATGGTCGTGTCATCCTGCATTTAGAATACTTCTTCATCGTTGGGATGCATCTATCCTGCGCTTTCTGAATTGCTCCCAGAAACTCTAGCCATTGCTGCTCTAACATCATCACTGCTAGAGTCCCCTTCCAATCAACTCTGGCCAGCTCCTTTTTCCTGTCTCTGTAATTCCTTTTACTCCAGTGTAATACTGATACATCCTTCTTTAGCTTCTCCCTCTCAAATTGCAGGGTGAAGTCTATCATATTATGATTGCTGTTTCTAAGGGTGCCATTACCTTAAGCTCCCTAACAATATCCGGTTTATTGTACAACACCCAATGTAGAATTGCTGATCCCCTAGTGGGCTCAACCACTAGCTGCTCCAAACAGCCATCTCGGAGGCATCCCACAAATTGTCTCTCTTGGGATCTGCATCAACTTGATTTTCCCAATCTATCTGCATATTGAAATCACCCATGACTAACGTAACATTGCCTTTTTGACATGCTTTTTCTATCTCCCACTGTAATGTGTAGACCACATCCTTGCTACTTTTTGGAGGTCTATAAATAACTCCCAGCAGTTTCTCTATCAATAGATCTATAATCAATAGCTCTAATAGATCAATAATCCAATCAACAACTCTACCCACAAAGTTTCTACATCTTCATCTTCTGATTCTATGTCAACTCTTGTTAAAAATTTGATTTCTTTTTTAGGAGATCAGTCAGTTCTCCTCCTCTGCCTAACTGCCTGTCCTTTTGATAGTTAGTTATCCTTGGATATTAAGCTCCCAACTACAATTGTCTTTCAGCCATCACTCTGTTGTGATAACCACAATGTTATACCTGCCAATATCTAACTGTGCTACAATACCATTTAACTTATTTTGTGTACTGCATGCATCCAGCCCTGTATTTGTCACTCTTTTCAATTGTGTGTTACACTGCAACGCATTCCTGACGGCAATTTTGCCCCATCATATCCCTGTCCTTCCTGACAGTCTCCGTATCATGCTTCTGCTTGTTATCCAATATCCCTATTATCAGCTCGATCATTCTGGCTCCCATTCCCCTGCCAAATTAGTTTAAACCCTCCCCAACAGCTCTCTCAAATCTGCCCACAAGGATATTGGTTCCCCTCAGGTTCAAGCACAGTCCGTCCATTTTGTACAGGTCCTACTGTACCTTTCCCAGAAGGGATCCCAATGATCCAGAAATCTGAAACGCTAGCTCCTGCACCAGTTCCTCAGCCACGCACCCATCAGCCAAATCCTATTCTTGCCCTCACTGGCAAGTGGCACAGGCAGCAATCCGGGGATTGCTGCTCTGGAGGTCCTGCTTTTCAGATTTCTTTCTAAATCTTTTTATTAATATTAGTAATATGGACAGAATACAGATGATATATTGATAAAGAAATTACCAACATAGACATTCCATTACATATGAAAAAAAGAACATACATAATAGTTACAATATAAATGAGTTTACCAAGACATAAGCCATAAGATATATGTATGGACATAGTAAATCTAAATATTTCATAATGTATAATATAAAAAAAAACAGAAAAAAGAAAGAAAAAAAAACAAAAAAAAATTTATATAATGTAGAACTAGCTAATCAAATCTAATAACTATAACTAATAAGTAATATAAAAGAAAAAAAAACAAAAAAGAAGGGAAAAAAAAACAGGCTGTTTATAATATCTCACAAAAATAAGTATTCATCAATGCCGTCACTTCCGGTCCTCTCAAAATACATAAGCTGAAAACTGGGAAATCAAATGAACTTGGCACAGGGTCATATTACATCATATGAAAATGTTGAATAAATGGTCTCCATAACTTTTCAAATTTAATAGAAGTCTCAAAAGTACCACTTCTAATTTTTTCTAAATTTAAATATAACATAGTTTGAGAGAACCAATTAAATACAGTGGGAGGATCAATTTCTTTCCAATTCAACAATATAGATCTTCTAGCCATCAGAGTTAGAAATGCAATCATTCGACGGGCTGAAGAAGATAAATGCAGTGAATCTAACATTGGTAAACCAAAAATTGCGGTAATAGGATGAGGTTGTAAATCAATATTCAAAACCGCAGAAATAATATCAAAAATATCTTTCCAATATTTCTCCAAAAATGAACACGACCAAAACATGTGAGTTAAAGACGCAATTTCAGAATGACATCTATCACAAATAGGACTTATATGAGAGTAAAAATGAGCTAATTTATCCTTGGACATATGGGCCCTATGTACGACCTTAAATTGTATTAGTGAATGTTTGGCACATAACGATGATGTATTAACTAATTGAAGAATTCTATCCCAATTCTAACTAGAAATACTAAAACTAAGCTCTCTTTCCCAATCCTGTTTAGTCTTATAAAGAGGCTCTGAACGTATCTTCATAATAATATTATAAAGTTTTGAAATAAGCCCTTTTTGAAAAGGGTCTAATTCAAATAAACTCTCCAAAGTATCTGAAGGCACAAAATTTGGAAACGTAGAGAGTACAGAACTTAAAAAATGTCTAATCTGTAAATATCTAAAAAAATGAAATCTCGGCAAGTTATATCTGTTGGATAATTGTTCAAAAGACATGAAACAATTATCTAAAAATAAATCAGAAAATCTTAGTAATCCCTTAGTTTTCCAGCTTTCTAAATTCTTTCTTTAGGACCTCCTCTCTTTTCCTTTCTACATCATCGGTGCCAATATGTACCAAGACATCTGGCTGCTCACCCTCCCCCTTTAAAATGTCATGGACGTTATCTGAACTGCCCTTGACCTTGGCACCTGGGAGGCAACATACCATCTGGGTCTCTCTGTCATGTCCACAGACTCTCCCACCTACTCAACTAACTATGGAATCTCTCATCACCACTGTATTCTTCCTCTGTCTCTTTCCCTTCTCAGCCAGACACCAGAGACCCAATCACTGCAGCTCCTCCGGTAGTTCTCCCTCCCGCAACAATATTCAACACAGTATACTTGTTACAGGGTACAGGGTATGCTGTACCACCTGCCCATTTCCCTCCAGTTTCTTTTATCAGTGCAAGGTCATCAAGTTGCGGCCACAGTTCTTTAAGGCATTTTCTGAGGAGCTGCAGCTCAGTGCATCTGGTATAGATGTGGTTACTGGGAGGCTGGAGGTCTCTCTGAAATCACACAAAAAATAAAACACAGCCCTTGAGCCCATTCTTCTTGCCCTAACTACACGCTTACAGATAAAGAATGAGTAAGAAAAAGCTTACCAGGTATGTATCTCACCCACTGCTTTTATTGCCCAGGCCTGTTGAGCCAAAGGCAAAAGTCTCCCCACTCTAACACTGGCCCACTCTGCTTCTCCTTATTTTTAATTTGACCTTGCTAATTAGTCCCAAACTCCGATTGGCTGCTATTCCAGCTCTGAATAAACAGCTAAGAAGCGCTAATTTTTAAAACTTACTCCTGGATCTGTGTGAAGCCACCTCTACTTTTTGCCTTCAAACTGCAAATAGCCGTTGTTCAAGCTCACAAATTCCAGCTCTTTTGTTTTAAAGTAACACATTTCCTCAATTTTATCTTATGGCGTTAATATTTTGGAGCAAGGAATCTTCTGATACAGTTTAAAATGAGAATGCTTTGTATGTTTCAAATGTGTGAAGTGTGGCCACATATGAGTTCACTAGTGTATGTGCATTCACAAAGGCTGTTATGTGCTTGGCCAAACAATATTGGGAGGAATTCTGAATTAATCCTATGCTTCAGAGGAAAAGGTGATCAATTGAAATATTTTACTACTCTGAAATGTTGCCTGGATTGGGGAGCATGTCTAATGAGAATAGGTTGCGTGAATTCTACCTTTTCTCCTGGGAGCGAAGTTGGATTGGAGGTGACCTGATGGAGGTGTATAAGATGATGAAAGGCATTGACTGTGTGGATAGTCAGAGGCTTTTTCCCAGGGCTGAAATGACTAGCACGAGAGGGCACAGTTTTAAGGTGCTTGGAAGTAGATACAGAGGAGATGTCAGAAGCAAGTGTTTATTTTTTAAAACACAGAGTGGTAGGTGCATGGGATGGGCTGCCAGCGACAGTGGTGGAGGCGGATACGATAGGGTCTTTTAAAAGACTCCTGGACAGGTACATGGAGCTCAGAAAAATAGAGGGCTATTGGTAACCCCAGGTAATTTCTAAGGTAAGGACATGCTCAGTACAGCTTTGTGGGCTGAAGGGCAACTTCATCACTGAGTTGTGCCAATTTTGCACTTAGGGAGTGCACATAAGTCAATGAAGAACAATTCAGCAACAAGACAGCAGATAAGGTTTTGCATTGCCTCTATGCTGATGACTGCCTGGTGTTAGTGACCTCTGATGAAAAACTGGTGTCTCTTTATTATGCCTTGCATCCATTTGCGCTAAAGGTAATTTTTGACGCACAAAGTGGATAAGCAACAGACTTAGTGTGCTATCTGTATTACCAGAAGAACAAAAAGCAGAAGATATAAATGATTTGGGTGAAGGTATTCCCTCTGTGGAGAGAGTATAGGGAATGCAATGATGCATTCAGTCTGAACTTCTGCCAGATGATCCAGAATTCAAGGAGATTGCCTTCGTGAGTGCTATGCAGATTGAAGAGGAGTTGGATACAGTAACACACATTATCCATCACTTCTCATCTTGGACAGGTTTGAGGAAGATAGTAGCCTGGATTCTTAGATTTGGGGTGGGGGGGGGGGAGGAAAAAGAGGGTGAGGAGGAAAGGGGGGAGGAAAAGGGATGGGGGAGAAGGTTGAGGGGTGGGGGAGGATAAAGTGGGGTGGAAGGAAGAGGCAGAAGGAGATGGAGACCAAAGATCAGATCAGCTGAGATTGTCTCTCAGTGTGTAGGCTCAGAAAGGCTGAATTGGAGATTTTTGGATTTTGAAAGATACTTCCAGATAAATTCTCTAGTTTGCAAAAGGAGAAAGTGAGGAAAGGAATAGTAATATTTTCAAGCTTAATCCAGTTCTTGAAGATGGTGCCTTGAGAATTGGTGGATGGCTTCCTAGGGCAACTATGCCAGAAGTGTCCAAGTGTACTGTTATACTGACAAAGGATCTTTATATCTTTGACCTCATTATCCAGGTTGCACCAAAAATTTTGGATTCCCAGTACCAGTACAGCTATAAGAATCTTATCCAGATGTGTTGTTTGTCAATGGTTACACACAGTTCCAGGATGCAGCAAAAAGGCAGATCTATCTCTGGATGGGGTGTCTGCAGACAAATTTCCGTTTACATGTGTAGGATTGGATTACTTTGGATCTTTTGAGGTGAAAAGCAGAAGGAATACAGTGAAGAGGTATGGATTTATTATTTACCTGTCCAGGCATACGAGACATTCATATTGAAGTGTCATCTTCTTTAGATACAGATTCCTTTGTTAAAGCATTTCAATGCTTTATTGCAAGATGAAGACATTTGTGAATTGCGCTCTGATAACTTTGTTGGAATTGGGTGAAGCCACTGAGAAGTGGAATCATTCACAGATCAATGACATACTTCTTCAGAAAGAAATGAAGTGGATTTTTAACCCTACCCCAGCTGTTTCACATCATGGAAGAGCATGGGAGAGATTAATAATGTCAACAAAGGTCAAGTTCTACCATGAAGGTGGAAGTACAAGCTATTATGAATGGTTGTCTGATTACTAAAGAATCAGACAACCCCAATGATTTAGGAGTGTTAACACCCAACCATTGGTTGCTTATGAACACCTCACCACCTCTACAACTAAGAGAGTTCCAAAAGGAAGATGTTTATGCTTGTCATAGATGGAAGCAAGACTAATATGTGTCAAACTTGTTTTGGAAATGGTAGGTCCAGGAACCTTAGCTACAGCAACATCAGAAATGGTCAAGTATAAGATGCAAGGAGATATTGTACTTATAGTTGATGATACAGTGCCTTGAAACTCATGAATTAAGGGAAGAATTATTCATGTTTTTTCTAGAAACAGAAGTATATATGGGACAGTATGCATCAAGCCTAAGACCAAGAGTTTGGATTAGCCTATAAACAAGTCGCTTTTATTGTCATTTTGACTAAAACTGCTGGTACAGTAAATAGTAAAAATGAGACGATATTTTGTAGGACTATGGTGTTACATGGCACTGTACAAAAACTAGACTGAACTACATAAAAAAAGAGGAAAAAAACTACACTAGACTACAGACCTACCCAGGACTGCATAAAGTGCACAAAACAGCGCAAGCATTACAATAAATAATAAACAGGATAATAGGGCAGTGTCAGTCGAGGCTCTGGGTATTGAGGAGTCTGATAGCTTGGGGGAAGAAACTGTTACATAGTCTGTCTTCAAGATCTGTCTTCTACAGGATTCAAAAACTATTTAGTATCAAAGTATGTATAAATTATACTATCTTGAGATTTGTCAGCTTACAGGCAGCTGTAAAGCAAGAAACTGGAGAGAACCCCATATATAAAAATAAAAGACCCACACTCACTGTGCAGAGAAATAGAGGGGAAAAAAAAACACATCTCATGCAAACAATAAAAGCAAGCGTCAGCATTCTGAACCAAATTGAGTCTATGGACCCCTGGGCCTAGATCTCACCTAGACCAGACAGGAGACAGTGGTTTGAGGAGCTGCAACTCTAAGCTCCATGATTCTACCTCACCAGAGAGTGGCGATAAAGTTCACTCTGTACTGGGCTAAGTGCTGGTAACCTCTGGCCTAGATGAGTGTTGCATGACTTATCTGAAAGAAGGACATTTATGTGAATGTTAAGATTTCACAGCTCCTGTGTTTTGGTAGTATGTATTTGTGATTTATATATTATAATAATAATTTGGGGCTTAATTATAATAATTAAAAAGTAGGAGCCATGTATTTTTCCATTTGCATTGTATTCTGCGTCGCACATTTATTATGTTAATCACATGGGTGGGGGCATGGTAGAAGTGAAGAGTTTTAATTACGCGTTCCTGTATTTTAGAGACATCCTGATTAGAACAATGGAGTAGGTCGGGTGATATTTTGTTGGCTATTTAATTTAGCTTGATTTCATAAGTTTTAGTTTCATTAGTTTCAACATTTCAAGATTGTTTTGCTAGTTTCTTAATAAAGGATTGATACATTTCTTTAATTTTGAACATCGTTGTTATTGGATTCTATGGAGGACGTGTCAACCTGGATTAACTGGTCTCTAAGCAGTGTTGGATTGTCCGAGTAGCTGCTACACTTGAATATTCTGAAGGAAGACAAGTATGAATTTTTAAAAATTTGGTTTATCTGTGTTCTTAGATCGTTTCCTCATCTGTTTGCCATGGAATTGGTTTGAGAAAGTGGCCATGTGGAATTCAAGGTGATGGAAATCTGTGCATCTCTATTCCCAACCTAAAATGCCCACATTTCAGATGCAAATAAGTATTTGGGTAAATTGCTCATTGGCAGGCCGTTAAACTAGAAATTTAGAATGATATTTTAGATGATTAGAATAGTTGGGAAGCAATCCCAGACAGGTCATATTCTGCATGGAGGTCGGTGACCAGTGGTGTGCCTCAGGGATCTGTTCTGGGACCCCTACTCTTCTTGATTTTTATAAATGAACTGGATGAGGAAATGGAGGGATGGGTTAGTAAATTTGCTGATGACACAAAGGTTGGAGGTGTTGTGGATAGTGTGGAGGGCTGTCAGAGGTTACAGCAGGACATTGATAGGATGCAAAACTGGGCTGAGAAGTGGCAGATGGAGTTCAACCCAGATAAGTGTGAGGTGGTTCATTTTGGTAGCTCAAATATGATGGCAGAATATAATATTAATGGTAAGACTCTTGGCAGTGTGGAGGATCAGAGGGATCTTGGGGTCTGAGACCATAGGACACTCAAAGCTGCTGCGCAGGGTGATTCTGTGGTTAAGGAATACACTACATTTGCCTTCATCAATCGTGGTATTGAGTTTAGGAGCTGAGAGGTAATGTTGTAGCTATATAGGACCCTGGTCAGACCCCACTTGGAGTACTGTGCTCAGTTCTGGTCGCCTCATTGTAGGAAGGATGTGGAAACCATAGAAAGGGTGCTGAGAAGATTTACAAGGATGTTGCCTGAATTGAGGAGCATGCCTTATGAGAATAGGTTGAGTGAACTCGGTCTTTTCTCCTTGGAGTGACAGAGGATGAGAGGTGACCTGATAGAGGTGTATAAGATGATGATAGGCATTGATCATTTTGATAGTCAGAGGCTTTTTCACAAGGCTGAAGTGGCTAGCAGGAGACAGCGCAGTTTTAAGGTGCTTGGAAGTAGGTACAAAAGAGATGTCGGGGCAAGTTTTTTTTTTATTACGCAGAGAGTGGTGAGTGTTTGGAATGGGCTGCTGGCGACGGTGGTGGAGGCGGATACAATAGGTCTTTTAAGACACTTTTGGATAGGTACATGGAGCTTAGATATTACTAGGCTTACCTATAGCCTTCTATTTTTCTAAGGTAGAGACATGTTCAGCACAGCTTTGTGGGCTGAAGGGCCTGTATGTGCTGTAGGTTTTCTGTGTTTCTAATCCTAAAGGTCATCTTTACGAGTGAAACTGCTTTCATTTTATAGAACACAAAAGATGTTACTCAAAACTTCTGACGTATTAATTTTGAGTTTGAATTTCTTTGAAGAGGTAGGCCAGAAAGAACTACAGTGAAAAATAATGGAGGGAGCCATTTTGTGAACTCTTTGAAGAACTGATCCTTGCTCTGGGGTCACTTAATCAGAGCAATTGAACATGGACACAGAGTTTCTGCTAATGTTCTGCTATACCAGAGACCATTCTCAAATTTAAAAAACTGTTTGTGCGAGATGACAAATTTGCAGAAGCAATCTTGTCAAGTGAACCCAGTATCTGGGTAACCCAGTTAAACTAATTTGAGCCAGTTGAATAGAACAAAAGTCACCTAAGGCACAAAGTTGAAAGCAAAGGCCATGAAGCAATATAGCTTGTAGCCCTGAGCTACATCCGATGAGAGCTGACACAGGTCAGTCAGATGACCTTGAGCCAACAAAACTAAAATATATTGATCTGATGAGAAGGAATAAAAATGTAGGAATTTGGGAGCACAAGCAGTAGCAATTCTCCAGAGGCCAACGGTCACAGATGTGGAGGAGCCCACAGCAGATACGTGGAGATCACGTTGGGGCTATGAGAATCACCTGGGCAGTGTAGGTGCTTTTCCCAGATATTAACCTTTCACTTCCTCGACAGTTCATGGAGAGGTAGGGAAAACTCACAGGTCTGCACACTGGTAGCTAGTTGTGCAAATTCATGTGCTTGTGAACTGAGCCAATAAAAGGCACTTGTCAGCAAATCCAGATCCTCTGTGCCCAACTGATCATTATTACTAAGTGGTAATCCTTGTAAGCCCTATGCCAGAAATTTGAGTGTCGGGGACAGAAATGTGTAGATGCTATTATTAAAGAGAAGGTGCTTGAAAAGCTAAAAAATCTGAAGGTAGATAATTCACCTGAACCAGTCTGATTACACTCCAGGGTTCTGAAAGAGATAGCTGGAGATGGTGGAGGCATTAGTAATGATCTTCCACAAATCACTAGATTCCTGAATGGTTTCAGAGGACTAGAAAATTGCAAATGTCACTCCACACTAAGGAGGGAGGCAGAAGAAAGGAAATTTAGGCCAGTTCCTGACGTTGGAGTCCATTATTAAGGATGAAGTTTTGGGGTATTTGAAGGTGCATGATAAAATAGGACAGAGACAGCATGGCTTCCTTAAGGGAAAATCTTGCCTGACAAATCTGTCCGAATTCTTCGAAGTAGTAACAAGCAGGATAGACACAGGAGAATCAGATAATGTTGTGCACTTTCATTTTCAGAAGGCGTCTGACAAGGTGCTACACGAGGCTACTTAAGCTACGAGCCAATGGTATTACAGGAAAGATACTAGCTTGAATTGGTTGGCTGGCAGGAGGCAAACAGTGGGAATAAATGGGGGGGGGGGGTTCACAGGTTGGCTGCCAGTGACTGCAGGGATTGGTATTGGGATTGCTTCTTTTCATGTTATATGTCAATGATTAGGATGACAGAATGATGGCTTCATGGACAAGTTTGTGGACTGTACAAATTATGTGGAGGGATAGGTAGTATTGAAACAGGGAGACTGCATAAGGATCTGAGCAAATTGGGAGTACGAGCAATGAAGTGGCAGATGAAATACAGTGTAGGGAAGTGTGCGGTCATGCACTTTGGTAGAAAGAGTAAAGGAATATACTATTTAACATTGTGGACAGTCAGTATTTTCCCCAGGTTTGGCAAATCCATAACTAGAGGTCACTGATACAAGTTAAGAGGGGATTGATTTAAAAGAGACTCAAGAGGTAGCTTCTTTACACAGAGGGTAGTGAACACCTGGGATGCAATGCCAAAGGATGTGAACGAGGCAGATACAACTACAGCATTTAAGAGACATTTAGGAAGGTACATGGAGAGGAAGAGCTTAGAGGTTTATGGGCCAAATACAGGCATTGGGGGTGGCAGGGAGGGTACCATGGTGAAATGAACCATTTGGGTTCATGCCAACTACAGCAACCTCCTTGCTAGGTCGCAAAGTTGCCCATTTCCACTCCATAACTATGAACTTGAAACATTAACCATTAGTGTACTAGGTTTGTGGATATACAAGAAACATCAGAGGCATAATAACAAAAAATGAGTAATTCTCATAGAAGGATAAATCACTCAGAGGTATAAAAGTAAATTGTAAAGATTTGATTTCAGTGACCTTCAATCAAATGATAATTATTAGTTATCTTGCCTTTATTTTCTGGAAGCAATATGATGATAAGGCAAGCTGTACCTCCCACAAACAGGAATCCTGCTAGTGTTCGTCTGCGACCTGACCTAATGGAATAATAAATACAAAACAGAACAGTTCAAATACCTTTGTGCAGTTCTACACTATGTTTTGAATATCAATAGTACATTTTCTAAATCTTCTAATTGGTGGGCCTTTGCAGATGAATACATAAAAATCTCTTCAGATCCCCTAGTACTAGATGAGAGAGGATTTTAAAGTCAATATTACTGTTACACTAACTGGACTATTAGAGACTCAAAATACAAGAATTACTGTTTAATAGGACTGTGCCACATGAAAGCAGATCATATCACTAACTACACACGCCACCAGATAACTTGGCAGTTTATAAAATGACATCAGGCCCACCTAATTTTAATGATGCACAATATTATAATGCTGTGTTATCAACAGTAATTAATAAAATAAATGATATAATTTACAGAGATGCAAAAACATAAGCATTCCATCATAAATACAAACTGGTAAAATACCTCTGCAAATTCTAATTTAAACAGAAAAACATCTGAAAGAAAGGCAAACTATAAATAGCAAAGTGAAAATTTGTTTGAAACATTTAAAATCAGCTTACCAAGTATGACTCAAGAGAAAGAGACATATAGGATATGATGGCAACTCTGCCAATCCAGATAGCGCTACGTTTAGATATAGTTTGCCACCAAGATCACCTGCACTTAGAGTCAGACCATAGTACACTAGACTGCATACTAACCTAAATGGGGAAAGAGCAGATGAAGAGTTATTTTACTTACTTTAATCAAGCCAACTTTAATAAACCCAACAACTTATGTATTTGAACCCTTTTTTGGAGCATAGCAAATATTCTAACATTAACAATCTAATACTGGTAAAGGACAGATAAGATTAACAAACAGTGGCCTAAAGAGCTACCACATTGCTTAAAAAAAAAAATCAGTAAAGATTTCAAACCTCCATTACACCGAACAGATTGTGAACAGACAATATAGAAGAGTACTCCAAAGAACCTAGCAGCAGCTGCAGATAAGCCGAAATAGGCAAACTGTACAGTCCATAATATCCACGACAGATACACTCTTACCAAATTCAATTTGCCTACTATACACCTTGGTTAGATGGTTATCCACTTGACCACCTCATATCAACAGATTCAGCAAACTAATTACCGGTAGTCAAAGCAGCTGAATTTCTGAATGTGGCTCACAATGAAGGCAGAGGTCAGAGCTACTTGCTGAACAAAGACCAAACAATATGATGGCAAGGCAAGTGGAAGGAACCATAAGTGCAATATTGATTATAATATTACTTCATTGAAGATCATAAGTAATACAAAATGAATCACTAAGAGTCATGTATTTGTTAAGGCAAATACACTATTGTTTAAACAAATGACAAACCATCAAGCATTTGAAAAGGACATGGATATTATATAAAAGCATGAAAGAATGCATGAATATTGCATCCAGGTTTTTAAATAATATTTTCCTTCACAGCAAATAAAGTGCTGGAATATTTAATAAATATTGCTGTGGGGAAGATGTTAACCCTACATACAAGGTCAGGAATCAAAAGATTGAGCATTGTGGGATTAATTTTCTGACCTGTGTATATTCAGTTGCAAGGAATATTGTCAAAAAGGCAGATGAGCTTAGGATAAGCATGTAGAATTATGACATTGTAGCTATTTGTGAGACTTGTTACAAGAGAGGCAGGATTATTAGCTCAGTATCCCAAGGTTCTATTGTTTTAGACATAAGACCACAAGTCATATCAGCAGAACTAGGCCATTCAGCCTCTCGAGTCTGCTCTGCCATTCCAACATGCCCGATTCCAGATTCCACTCAACCCCATACACTTTCCGTCTCACCTTATCCTTTGATGCCCTGACCAATCAGGAAACTATCAACTTCCACCTTAAAGATACCTGTGGACTTGCATATATACCCACTGCAGACTGTGGCAGAGCATTCCACAGATTCACTACACTCTGCCTAAAAAAATTCCTCCTTACCTCTGTACTAAAAGGTCGCTCCTCAATTTTGAGGCTGTACCCTCTAGTGCTGGATACACCCACCAAAGGGGACATCCTCTCCATATCCACTCTATCTAGTCCTTTAAATACTCAGTAGGTTTAAATGAGATCCCCATGCATTCTTCGAAATTCTATTGAGTACAGGCCCAAAGCTGCCAAACGCTCTTCATATGTTAACCCTTTTATTCCCAGAATCATCCCTGTGAGCTCCTCTGGACCGTTTCCAATGACAACACATCCTTTCCGAGATATGAGACTCAAAACTGTTGACAATACTCCATATGTGACCTGACTAGAATCTTAGAGGCTTAGCATTATCTCCTTGCTTTTATGTTCTATTCCCCTTGAAATAAATGCCAACATTGCATTTGCCTTCTTTACCACAGACTCAACCTGTAAATTAACCTTCTGGGAGTCTTGCATGAGGACTCCTAAGTCCCTCTGCACCTCTGATGTTTGAACCTTCTCCCCACTGAGATGATAGTCTACACTCTTGTTCCTTTTACTGAAGTGCATTATCATACATTTTCCAACACTGTATTCCATTGGCTACATTTTTGTCCATTCTTCTAACTTGTCCAAGTCTTGCTGCAATCACATTGCTTCCTCAGCTCTACCTACCCCTCCACCTATCTTCATATCATCCACACACTTTGCCACAAAGCCATCAACTCTATTATCCAAATCATCGACAAACAATGTGAAAAGTAGCGGTCCCAATACCGACCCCTGAAGAATACCACTAGTCATTGGCAACCGACCAGAAAAGGTCCCCTTTATTCCCACTCACTACCTCCTGGCCGTTAACCATTCCTCTATCCATACCAGTACCACCATAGGATTTTATCTTGTTAAGTAGTCTCATGTGTGGCACCTTATCAAACGCCTTCTGAAAATCCAAGAAAATGACATCCACTGCCACTCCTTTGTCCATCCTGCTTGTGACTTCCTCGAAGAACTCTAACAGATTTTTCAGGCAATGTTTCCTTTTACAGGAACCATGCTGACTTTAACTTATTTAATCATTAGTCTCCAAGTACCTTGAAACCTCATCCTTAATAACAGACTCCAACACTTGTCCAACCACTGAGGTTAGGCTGACTGGCTTATAAGTTCCTCTCTTTTTCCTTCCTCCCTTCCAAGAGAGTGGAGTGACATTTGTAATCTTCCAGTCCTTGGGACCATACCAATGTCAAGTGATTCTTGAAAGATCATGACCGTTATCTCTTCAGCAACCTCTCTCAGGACTCTGGGATGTAGTCCATCTGCTCCAGGTGATGTATTCACCTTAAGACCTTTGTTTGCCTAGCACACTTTCCTTTGTAGTAGCACTGGCACTCACTCCTGCTCATGGACCTCTAGGCACACTGCTAGTGTCTTCCATGATGCAAAGTACTTAAGTTCATCTGTTATTTCTTTGTCCCCCATTCCTACCTCACCATGATTATTTTCCAGTGATCCAATATCAACTCACATCTCCCTTTTACTCTTTATATAACTGAAAAAAACTTATAGTATCCTGCTTTATATTATTGGCTAGTTTGCCCTAATATTTCATCTTTTCCCTTCTTATAGCGTTTTAGTTGCTGTTTGTTAGATTTTAAAAACTTCCCAGTCACTTTTGCTACCTTATATGCCCTTTCCTTGGCTCTTATGCAGTCCTTAGCTTCCCTCGTTAGCCACAGTTATCTAACCCTGCCAATTGAGAACAGCTACTTGTGTGAATGGAGCTAGTGGGTATAAATGGGGTGGGGAGGGATGACATTACTACTCTGAGAAAATGTCACAGCAGTACTCAGTCAGGACAGACTGCAGAGTTCGTCTAGTGAAGCTTTTATGCATAGAACTGAGAATAAGAAAGGTATGACTACACTAATAGGATTTTAGGATACACCATCCAACAGTCTACAAGATTTAGAGGAGCAAGTTTACAGAGAGATCGCAGACTGTTGCGAGCAACAGAAAGGTTGTGATAGTTAATGATTTTAAGTTTCTGTGTGTTGACTGGGTTTCCCATACTGTAGAAAAGCTGGGTGGGAAAGTACTTGTCAAATGTATTCAAGAAAGCTTCCTTAATCAGCACACAGAAGTTCCAACTAGAGAGAGTATGATATTAGATCTGCTATCAGGGAATGAGACAGGGACAGATTGCAGAAGATTGTGTTGGAGAACACTTTGCATCTGGTGATCTTAATGCCATTAGTTTCAAGGTAATTATGGAAAGGAATAGCTCTGGTCCTTGAGCTTCTAAATTGGAGAAAGGCCAATTTTGATGGTATCTGAATGGATCTGGCAAGAATAGAATGGGACAGGTTGTTTTCTGGCAAAGGTGTACATGGTAAATGGGAGGCCTTCAAAAAGCAATATTTTGAGAATACAGAGTTTGTATGTTCCTGTCAGAATAAAAGGATAACACGTTTATAGAACCTTGATTTTTAAGAGGCTCTGGTTAAGAAAAAGGTGTGTAGCCGGTATAGGCAAGCAGAAACCAATTATGTACTTGAAGAGTATAAGAAATGCAAAAGAACATTCAAGGAAACCAGCATGGCTAAAGAAAGCATGAGGTTCCTATAGTAGACAAGGCAAAGGAGAATCCCAAGGGCCTCTACAGATAAGTTAAGAGCAAAATGATTGCAAGGGATAAAATTGGTCCACTGTAAGATTAGAATGCAAATTTATGCATGGAGCCAAATGAGATGGGGAGTACAATGCTTTACAGCACCAGTGACCCAGGTTCAATTCCCACTGCTGTCTGAAAGGGGTTTGTTCGTTCTCCCTGTGGCCGTGTGTGTTTCCTCTGGGTACTTCAGTTTCATCCCACAGTCCAAAGGCATTCCAGTTGGTAGGTTAATTTGTCATTGTAAATTGTCCTGTGATTAGGCTGGGATTAAATTGGGGGATTGCTGGATGCTGCAGATCCAGGGGCCAGAAGAACCTATTCTGTGCTGTATCTCAATAAATAACTCAATGGTTGGATAGACAGGGACTGATTACTGATGGTTAACATGGCTTTGTGCATAGTAAGTCATGTTTAACCAATCTTGGAATCTTTTGTGGAGGTTACCAGGAAAGCCAATGAAGAGCTGGAACAAGGTCTTTGACAAGGTCCTGCAAGGGAGATTGGTGAAGGTGGTTAAGTTGCTTGGTAGTCAAGGTGAGGTAGAAAATTAGATTAGACATTGACTTCAGGGAAGAAGCCTGAGAGTGATTGTAGATGGTTGCCTCTCTTCCTGGAGGCCTGTGAACAGTGGTGTGTCACACAATTGGTGCTGGGTCCATTATTGTTTGGCATCTATATCAACAATCTGGATCAACAAATTTGCAAATGTTACCAAGATTGGGGGTGTAATGGTTAGCAAGGAAGACAAGTGAGAGATGTTGCATTTTGGGAGGACAAACCAGGGTAGGTCTTACTCAATGAATGGTAAGGCACTGAGGAGTGCAGTAGAACAGAGGGATCTGAGAGTGCAGATCCACAATTCCTTGAAAGTCTGTCACAGTAAATAGGGAGGTAAAGAAAATTTGTTAGCACAATGGCTTTCATATATCAATGTACGAGGACAGGAGTTGGGATGGTATGTTGAAATTGTCCAGGACATTGCAGAGATCTTACTTGGAGTATTGTGTGCAGTTTTGGTCACCTACTTACAGGAAAGATGTAAATAAGATTGAAAGAAAATAATGAGAATAACATTGCTGGGACTTGAACTGAGTTCTAAGGAAAGATTGAATAGATTAGTACTGTACTTTATTTCCTAGAACCTAGAAGGCTGAGGAGAGATTTGATAGAGGTATACAAAAATATGAGGGGTATAGATTGGATAAATGCAAGCATGCTTTTTCCACTGAGGTTGGGTGAGGCAACTACTAGAGGTCATAAGTTAAGGGGTACTTGAGGGGAACTTCACTCAAAAGTGATAAGAGTGTGGAACAAGCTGCTGGTACTAGTGGTGGATGCAGGGTCGATTTCAACATTTAAAAGAAATTTGGATAGGTACATGGATGAAGGACTATGGTCTGGGTGCATTTCAATGGGATTAAGCAGATTAATAGTTCATCACATACTAGATGGGCCTAAGCACCTGTTTCAGTACTGTAGTGTCTGAGAAATCAGAATCTGAAGGAAAAACCATTCAGCTAGCAAAACTGCCAGCTAAAGAAAATGACTATATAAAAAATGGTAGGGAAATTTGTTTGGATTTAAAATGTATTGCATTGCCCAAAATAGCAGAGAAAGTCCTAGTTTTGCTTTCAAAAGTGAATTGAATACAAAACTGGTCCTACAATCACCTCTGGAGCATTTGAAGAGTAAATACACCTAAATTAGATTACTGTTTATTGACTACAATCCCCTTTCAATACTGCAAATCCAAGTAAACTCATCGCCAGTCTCCTAAACCCGGATCTCAACAAGCTTCCTTTGCAATGGGATGCTCAACTTCCTGATCAACAGTCTGTAAGCAGTAAGGAGAGGTTGTAATACCTCCACCACGATTATCCTCAACACTGGTACACCGTCAGCCCCCTACTCTACGTCCTATATACTCACAACTATGGAGAGACTCTTCATCTGCAGATGATTGTAGATAATATCTACAATTCTTTAGAAAGATGTGGCTCTTATAATCACAACTCAGCTCATCACGGAAACCCACCACAGACTGTCTACAGTTCATTGTTGCAATTAAGCAAGCAGTATAAACTAAGAATCCAACCTACTCCAGACATATTCTCTCCCCCATTCCATCAGGTAGGAGATATAAAAGCCTCCATGTGCCAGTTGGCTTAAGAACAGCTTTTATCCCATTCTTATAACACTATTAAACAGTTACTTAGTACAATATAATCTTGACCTCACAATCTGCTTTGTTGTGATCTTGTACTTTATTGTTCACCTATAATGACTTATCTTATACTACCTCAGTGCACTGTTGCAATGACTTGATCTGCATGAAAGGAACACAAGACAAGCTTTTCACTGTATCTACAGTGGTAATAATCAACTAATTCACATTTTGGTTCATTTGCTTTAAGATGTGGCATAGGAAAGATCTGGCTGGTCTAATTGATCATTCATGTGGTGGTGCCTGTATGAATAGTAAATAAAAAGATCAAATAAACACTACACATTTTTACTTACTTCATTTTATATTAATTCAGAAGGTATAGTGTTTCCTAACAAGTGGAACAATATTATATTAGAGTATGGGGATAATGAATTTTTTTTAAATAAATGTGTTAAATGGCATCTTTCATTATCTATTAAAAATTTCCAATTCTGAGGTCTTGCACAAGTTATACAAATTCAAACTACTTCTTTCTGTGTACTAATGTACAACACAATCACCGCTATAATGAAAATAATGGGAATCCGAAACAAAATCCCAATGTTAACTTTCTGACAAATTTCAGGGAAACTAACAATAAGTAATTCATAGTCCCAACATGTCCACCAGTCAAATTTAGAGAACAGTTTAATCTTCCAGTTTTCTTTTCAATTTCATATCAATGCAGCTGAAAATTTCATGAGAATTGGTTTGGATCTCAATGCAAAGAACAAATATTTTACAAGATGATTCTTCTTAAGGCAGTCAAACTCCAGTCATCCTTATATTTTACTGAAAACTACTGTAAAGTAGGGGGTATACAGCGATTTAGATCCAAATACAAGTCTAATAATGGCTTTACTTTGAAACTATACATGTACTATTTTAAAAGAGTTAAAACAATATACTGAAATAGAATCTAAAGCATACCATACAAACATTAATATTAGTGTTCGCCTCAAGAGAACTTGATGTCGGAGAAGGTCAAAAATACTAGCTGTTTCAGCACCACTTTGAGTGGTTGGTGACTTTAGACTAACACGCCTCAGATGCCCATCCTTTTTAGCGAAGGTTTCAAGGATATGCTGTGCTTCACTCGATCTTCCTTGAGCGTTCAGCCAACGTGGAGATTCTGGAAAACATCTGCAGTCACAAGCACAAAATCTTTGTAATAAACCATTTCACTGCAGGAAAACTCAAATCCCTGTTGGGAATACCTTTAAATGAGTTAAGATACAAAACATGAGTCAAGTGCAAATAAAATGACAGAAATAAAGTGGTCATGCAAATTGTTTGATACTTCCATATGAGCATTGCAGCCATGGCCAGATGTGCTACCCAACCTTGCTAACCCTGTGAGAGGGAAGATAGTGTTGAGTTGCCGGGGTGCCTGTGCTCTCAGGGAGGAATATTATTCAACAGCCTGCCTGAAAACATTGAAGAATATAGCAGGTTGTTGTGGTACAGAGCTGTTATTACAACACTTTCTTTCTAAAAATAGTTTTTTTTTGAAACAAATGGATTGGTATTGTATTTTATTCTGTCTTTGGCAGCTTCTTAAACACCACTCCACCGCTCCTCCAGTGGCCTGTTCAAGGCAGCTACCACTCAATAGAAAAACTTGCCCCGCACATCTTGCTTTAAACTTCCATCCACCTATCCCCCTTCCCCACCCTCACTTTAAACATACGTCCTCTAATACTTGACATTTTTATCCTGGGAATATTCATACCATCTACCCCATCTGCCTGTAATAGTCTTAAACTTTTATCAGCTCTCCCCTCAGTCTCTGACACTCCAGAGAATACAACCTCTACATTCTTCTCTAGCTCAGGTGACCAGAGTTGCATACAATACTCCAAGTATTAACTCCATCTGCCATTCCTCCATCTGATCTGTAACAATTCTATATTCTGCCAAATCTCTTGACAGCCATTTATACTGTCCACAATTCCACTTAAAGGTTATTTGTAAACTTACAAATTCAACCACCTACACTTTAATGTCATATACACAGTGTGTGAGATTAGTTATCTATATCTCCAACAAATATCTAAGAAAGGAACAGACAGGTATATCAAAAGTGGAATACCAAAAAAATGGCAAGAAATTATAAGGAAAACTGACCGGTAAAGTCACTCCATGGCTGTCACAGCTAAACAGAAGGTAAAACTGGCATAACTACAAGAGACATGCAATTTATTTTTTGACATTTGTGGTAGTAATTAAGTATTATTTTTCAGATGTCTGTAGAAATAACCAGTGGAGGAAAGAGAACTACAACATCACAGTTCAAAGTTGAATGCAAGCTGAAAGGTCCCAGTACAGCTTACCTAAAACCTCTGAAGGAAATGATTGCAAAGTCATTCTCTTTGCACACAAGTCACATCCCCAAAAGGATGGAATCAATCCTAAAAGTGTGACTTTACAATTAAGAATTAAATCTTTAAAAGGGCTTTATAGGCCTAGTTTCACTGGTAGGAACAATTTGAAGTATGGGCAATACAGAGAGGAGCACCTTAACTAGCAAGAGTTACTCCAAGATAACCCACAGTTTTATTGGTGCAGCATCAGCTTCACAAAGATGAAGGATTTCTATTAGTTAATCAAGGACAAATGAGTATTATCCACATGAATGTGATGCTACCCCAACTTTTGGCCGTGAATCAAAACAACTAACAAATTGTTGGTTGAGAGAGCAATAATAATGCAGACTGAGGCATTTGGCTCAAAGTATCAGATATAAAGAGGAGTGAAAAACAAGTGTAGGGAAGTGATGCTGAGAAAAAGATCAGTAATTACTTTACCGACTGGCTGACTAGATCTACTGTTATTGCTTAGGTTCTAATGGTTAGCAACCATACCAGTGAAGTGGATGCAGTTCAGAGGCCTTGATGTGATACTTTGCAAAATGAATTGAGGTGGAATTATGTCAAAAATGTCTTCATTTGCATACCACAGCAAAATGAACAATGTCTGATATTTCACACATCTGTTCAAAGTACAGATTTGGAATTGTGCAGTTTATAATGAACCATGGGTATTTTTAACTGGACAGTGCACTGTCCCCAGTCCTTGTTTAAATAAAAACAGAAAATTAATGTACACATAGATAAGTCCTTTTAACTTTGCTTGACCCTTGTAAGATCGTATTGGAAAAACTGCTGTTGCTTTTCTTCATTTAGATCTGCCCATTTCACAGCACAAAGTTATTGGAGACTTGCCATCAGTGAAATGATTTATAGCAGAACTTCAGAATTAGAAACAGGTTTAAAATCATTGGCACATATCCTGAAATTTGTTAACTTTGCTGTAGCAGTACAATGCAATACATGATAATATAGAAAAAAAACTAAAGTATATATATTAAATAGTTAAATTAAATATGTAATAAGAAATAAAGTAGTGAGGTGGTGTTCATGGGTTCAGTGTCCATTTAGAACTTGGATGGCAGAGGGGAAGAAGCTGATCCTCAATCATTGAGTGTGCACTTTCAGGCTTCTGTAGCTCCTTCTTAATAGTAACAATGAGAAGAGGGCATGTGCTGGGTGGTGGGGGTCCTTAATGATGGACACTGACTTTCTGAAGCACTGCTCCTTGAAGATAGAAACGTAGAAAACCTACAGCACAATACAGGCCCTTCAGCCCAGAATGCTGTGCTGAACATGTACTTACTTTAGAAATTACCTAATTACCCATAGACTTCCATTTTTCTAAGCTCCATGTACATATCCAAGAGACCCTGTAAAGACCCCATCGTGTCTGCTTCCACCACCGTTGTTGGCAGCCCATTCCACACACTCACTACTCTCTGCATTAAAAAAAACTTACCTCTGACATCTCCTCTGTACCTTCTTCCAAGCACCTTAAAACTATGGCCACTCGTGTTAGCAATTTCAGCCCTGGGAAAAAGCCTCTGACCATCCACACAATCAATGCCTCTCATCATCTTATACACCTCTATCAGGTTACCTCTCATCCTCTGTCACTCCAAGGAGAAAAGGCAGAGTTCACTCAGCCTATTCTCTTAAGACATGCTTCCTTTACATACTTGTAAATTTCCTCTGCAACCTTTCTATGGTTTCTACATCCTTCCTGTAGTGAGGTGACCAGAACTGAGCACAGTACTCCAAGTGAGGTCTGACCAAGGTCCTAAATTGCTGAACCACCTCATACTTATCTGGGGTGAACTCCATCTGCCACTTCTCAGCCCAGTTTTGCATCCTATCAATGTTCCACTGTAACCTCTGACCTCCCTCCACACTATCCACAACACCCCCAACCTTTGTGTCATCAGCAAATTTATTAACCCATCTCTTCACTTCCTCATCCAGGTCATTTATAAAAATCACAAAGAGAAGGGGTCCCAGAACAGACCCCTGAGGCACACCAACAGTCACCAACCTCCATACAGAATATGGCCCATCTGCAACCACTCTTCACCTTCTGTGAGCAAGCCGATTCTGGATCTACAAAGCAAGGTCCCCTTGGATCCCATGCCTCCTTACTTTCTCAATAAGCCTTGCCTTATTCAAATGCCTTGCTGAAATCCATATATACATCTACTGCCCTACCTTCATCAATGTGTTTAGTCACATCCTCAAAAAAATTCAATCAGGCTCATAAGACACGACCTGCCTTTGACAAAGCCATGTTGACTATTCCTCACCATATATTCCTAATCCAAATGTTAATAAATCCTGCCTCTCAGGATCTTCTCCATCAACTTTCCAACCACCAAAGTAAGACTTGCTGGTCTGCAACTTCCTGAGCTATCTCTACTCTCTTTCTTGAATAAGGGAACAACACCTGCAACCCTCTAATCCTCAGGAACTTCTCCTGTCCTCATTGATGATGTAAAGATCATCGCCAGAGGCTCAGCAATCCCCTCCCTCACCTCCCACAGTAGCCTGAGGTATATCTCATCCAGTCCCGGAGACTATTACAACTCAATGCTTTCCAAAAGCTCCAGCACATCTTCTTTCTTAATGTCTATATGTTGAAGCTTTTCAGTCCACTACAAGTAATCTCTACAATTGCCAAGGTCCTTTACCGTGGTGAATACTGAAGCAAAGTATTCATTATATATCTCTGCTATCTCCTCCGGTTCCATACATACTTTTGCACTGTCACACTTGATTGGTCCCATTGCCTTGGATACTACAGAGGCTGGTACCCATGATGGAACTGACTAATTTAACAACTATCTGCAGCTTACTTCAATCCGAATCAGTAGCCCCACCACCCCCAATACCAGACGGAGATGTAGCCAGTCAGAATGCTCTCTATGGTACATTTGTAGAAATTTGAGCATTTTAGGTTCTGGTCCCTCTATGAGGGCTAGTGTGTGTTCCCTAGCTCTTTGGTCTTACTGACATTTGTTGCTGTGATACCACTCAATAAGCTGGTATATCTTGCTCCTATGTGCACTATATTCACCACCTGGTTGATACAATGGTTGTATCATTCACAAATTTATAAATAGCATTGAGCTGTGCCTAGCCACACAGTCATGGGTAGAGAGAGAGTGAAGCTGTGAGCTAAGCACACACCCCTGAGGTGCACCAGTGTTGATTGTCAGTGACGTGGAGATGTTATTACTAATCCACACAGATCAAGGCCCTATGGGTAGGAATTAGAGGGTCCAGTTGCAGAAGGAGGTACAGAGGCCCAGGTTCTGTAGCTTTTCAATCAGGACTGTTGAAATGGTGGTGTTGAACACAGAGCTATAGTCATTAAACAGCATACTGACATGGGTATTTGTATTGTCCAAATGATCCAAGGCTGTGTGGAGAGTCATTGAGATCACACCTGCTGTAAACCTATTGTGATGGGCAAATTGCAGTAGATCCAGGTCCTTGCTAAGGCGGGAGTTAATTCTAGCCATGACCGACCTCTCAAAACACTTCATCACCATAGACGAGTGCTGCTGGATGACAAGTCATTAAGGCAGATCACAGTGCGCTTCTTGGCACTGGTATAATAGTCGTCCTTTTGAAGCAGGCGGGAACTTCTAACTGTAGTAGGAAAGATTAAAATGTCTTTGAACACCCTAAATCAGCTGGTTAGCACAAGTTTTCAGGCCCTTACCAGCTGCTCCATTGGGAACTGTTGCTTTGCAAGAGTTCACCCTCCTGAAAGATAGCCTGACTTAACACTCCAAGACACAGATCACAGGGTCACTGGGTGCTGCAGGGATTTGCATAGCTGTAAGTTGAAGAGTGTGAGGGAAGAGAAGTGGGTGCAGTTACTATTACAAGGTAGAAGGTGTTCAAAAAGCTGAAAGACCTAAGGGTACATAAGTCACCCGGACCAGATGAACTGCACCCTAGGGTTCTGAAAGAGGTAAAGATTATGGAGGCATTAGTAATGATCTTTCAAAAATCACTGGACTCAGGCATGGAGCCAGAGGACTGGGAAACTGCAAATGTCACTCTGCTCTTTAAGAAAGAAGGAAAGCAGCAGAGAGGAAATTATAGACCAGTTAGCCTGACCTCAGTGGTTGGGAAAATGATGGAGTCAATTGTTAAGGATGAGGTTATGGAGTACGTGGCGACACAAGACAAGATAGGATAAAGTCAGCATGGTTTCCTTAAGGGAAAATCTTGCCTGACGAACCTGTTGGAACTCTTTGAGGAGATTACAAGTAAAGGGGATGCAGTGGATGTTGTATATTTGGACCTTTAGGAGGCCTTTGACAAGGTGCCACACATGAGGCTGCTTACCAAGTATTACAGGGAAGTTAATGACATGGTTAGAGCATTGGCCAATAGGTAGGAGGCAGAGAGTCAGAATAAAAGGATCCTTTTCTGGTTGGCTGCCAGTGACTAGTGGTGTTCTGCAGGGGTTGATGCTGGGACCGATTCTTTTTATGCTGTATATCAATGATTTAAATGATGGAATAGATGCCAAGTTTACAGATGATACAAGTTTACAGATGATACAAAGATTGGTGGAGGGGCAGGTAGTGTTGAGGAAACAGGTAGGCTACAGAAGGACTTGGACAGATTATGAAAGTGGCCAAGAGAGTAGCAAATGAAATACAATGTTGGAAGATGCACGGTCATGCACTTCGATGGTAGAAATAAAATGTGCAGACTATTTTCTAAACGGGAAGAAAACCCAGTAATCTGAGATGCAAGGAGACTTGGGAGTCCTTGTGCAGAACACCCTAAAGGTTAACTTGCAGGATGTGTCGGTGGTGAGGAAGGCAAATGCCACGTCAGCATTCATTTCAGGAGGTCTAGAATGCAAGAGCAGGAATGAGATTCTGAGGCTTTATAAGGCCCTGGTGAGGCCTCTCCTTGAGTATTGTGAACAATTTTGGGCCTCTCATCCAAACGATGTGTTGGCATTGGAGGGGTTTCAGAGGAGATTCACAAGGATGATTCTGGGAATGAAATGGTTATCACAAGAGGAACATTTGATAGTGCTGTGTTTGAACTCGCTGAAATTCAGAAGGATGAGGGGAAAGAACTCACTGAAACCGTTTGAATCTTGAAAGGCCTGGACAGGGTAGATGTGGAAAGGATGTTTCCACACTGGTGGGGAAGTCTAGGACAAGAGGGCACAGCCTCAAAATAGAGGAGCATCCATTTAAAACAGAGATGCAGAGAACTATCTTTAGCCAAAGGGTGGAAAATTTGTGGAATTTATTACCACAGGCAGCTGTGGAGGCCAAGTTGTTGGGTGTATTTAAGGCAGGTTGTGATAGATTTTTGATTGGACATGGCATCAAAGGGTGAAGGCTGGGACTGGGTTGAAGAGGGGAGAAGAGGATCAGCCATGATTGAATGGCAGAGCAGACTGGATGGGCCAAATGGCCCAACTCTGCTCCTATGCCTTATGGTCTAAAGTGGCAGCTGCTTCATCGCGTAGTGTTCCAAACCTAGTTTACAGAATTGCGACAGCGTCACCACATTTATACTCCACGAGGAATTGGTCATGAAGCATGTCCTTGATTTAAAAGGATATGTTGGTGGTGTATTGTGAACCCGTCAACCTGAACCATTCCATTTGGAATGGAAGGGGTTAACCAAGATTCCGTAAAAAAGGGCACAAGCGGTCCTAATGTCCCTCTGATACAGCACTCTAGCTCTGAGATGGTCACTTTCATAGACAAATGCACAGTCTCTGGTAAGTAAGATAGTCAGTATTGGAAGTTGAAAACCTTGTTTTTTAAAAAAAAAATTAAATGCACCATTAGCCCAGCATGACAACTTCGTTTCTGCCACAGTCTTAAAGGGCCAGTGCACTGACCAAAGTCTGATCTATTTCCAGTTTTGCGCAATGATAGGTTGCTTAATCACATTAAAACACCTTTACTAACTGAAAAACACTGTCACTCACCCAAGGAAATGATAGAAAATAATTCAACACACAATTCCAAATATAGGAGTAGATCTTTATCAGCTTCATGGACATGTTTACCATTAGCAGATTCAGACATGTTGAAACCATTCAAGCTTGTCTGAACTGTCAAGAAACTGAACTCAAAATAAAATTGTAATTTATTTTATTAACCATTATGAATTTAGTAGCGTTAGAAATGCACCAACAAAACTGGGCTCAGATGAATCCAAGGTTCTCGCTAAAATTATTCTGGAGCAACCTACGTTATGCTTCAGGATAGTCCTTTTTGATTTATAATGAGAAATAAGTAACAAAGTTTCCTTGCAACTACAAACACTTTGTATGACTTGCACAATAGAAGCAGATTGTTTGCATCGTCATTCCATTAAATTTAATGTAGTACAGACAAAGTAATTTTCAAGTAGGAAAAGGATTTAAACACATCAAACCAGTTCCTTCATTAATCTAGAAAAAACATTTCTAATGTTCTTTTTCCTGTAAAAAGATGCCTACAAAGATCCAGAAAATCTTCCTCTCAAAATCAACTACATGTAAGAAATTTAACACACATGTAAGAAAGCATACTTACAAAGATGGCAGCAGAATAAGTACTCCTTCAATATTGATCACAATAGCCAGTATCCTCCATGATCGAATAAAGTACCCAATCAACGCATACAGAGAAATTCCAATAGCAAATGAGAAGTTCTGTAGTGAACCTGACGGAGGGGCAGTAGGAAAAAGGTGTTATATTAAATTCTACATTGATTGCAAAAGACCTTAAATTACTGATTCATGTCAAAATAGTAGTAAACATTTCTTACTTGGTAGAAGAATCAAAAATAAGAGCAACTTTTCTAAACTTAAAATTCAGTTTTCTTACCCAAATTCTACATAACTGATCTCAAGAAAAAGCACAAAAGATTCCAGTATTCTCCCACCATGAAGTTTTAACATTCTTATTTAAATGCAGGCAAAATGGCAAAGCTGCTCCTTAGATTCCAGGTACTTAACGCTCATTAAATAAAAGATTACTTGACTTGGGGTCAGGACGGTGAGTAAGTAAATGGAAAGAAGGAATAATATAGAAACCAGCCATCATTTCAGCTTGCTTTACTCCAGACAAAAAGCTAGATTGGGTAAGCATCATAAAAATTTAACTGGATTTCACAGCATCACCTCCCCATACAAAATCAGAAATGCTGCTTTCTCTCTCTCTCTCTCTCTCTCTCTCTCTGAGAAGCAGTGAAAATATTTCTAGTTCAGATCAACACCAAACCAAGTGACCAAGAATTCAACAGAAAACTTCTTCACCAAATGATGAGAACCATGGGAAACCATAAACACAATCCTACTTTTCTAGAAACAAAACATTCCACTAGAAGTGAAGTATGTGCCTCTCTCATTTAAGAATTTAAAAAATACTAGCATTAGTATCTTACCAGCCATTGCCCAATAAGAAACAGCCAAATATTCTTGAAGTAGAACAAAGGACACCAATCCCATTCCTCCATTAGTCACACCAACAAGGAAACGTGATACCAAAAACAGTTGGTATGTTGGAGCAATTCCACTTGCAATACCAAAAATGATATCAAGTGTAAGACCTACAGCAAAAGATAAAACATTCGGGACTCTATTAGAGATACAATTATTAGCTATTGAACACCAAAACAATCAGCACAGAAAGGGGTCATCACAGCATTACAACTTGAAATAGAACTGCCTTCCTTCAGCGGGGGACACTGCTTTGAATGGAAGCCAGTGAAAGACTTAGCCCTCTGCTGACACTCTTGCCACAAGCAGAAGGTTGAAAATGATCTCATCACCGTGGACTGAGTGTCTCAGTGCCTCAGTGTCTAACGTGTCACAGCTGGATCGAGCCCCTCACTGAGATCTCGGGCTCAAATATACAGCTTGACCAATATATTAAGCCAGTTCCTAGAGACTGCCTTCAACTGGTTCTTGCAGCCCTTTTCATTCCTCCTGTTGGATATGGAAGCTACCTGTTCTTACTCTTTGTTTAGCTGGAAGGCTCTTGCAAACTTGAGAGCACTTCATAGCATTAACACGCAGTTGATGCATCGGGGAGCATGCGGTCAAACGAGAGGGAGATGGAAGCTTCCATTACATCCATCAGGAAGAGATGAGAGGGGCTAGGATTCCAGGTGGCCTGTAAATTGCAGGCAGCAGCCACAACCTATCCCCAGCCACGGCCCACACTTACTGTTGACAGCCGATTACACACAAGCTCTCGACTCAACACCGAATGGCTAGCCCTTTCACCCCAGCTACCAGTGCACATCACTCTATGATGAAATGTGTGAGATCAGATGATCTGATCAATGAAATGAGATGAGATTCATTGCTGTCAGAATGAATCACACCAGCTTCCTAGTGCAGTAGCTTGAGCAGATGTCCCTTTTTAAAAAGGGCATAGTAGCATATACCCATGATGTTTGAATTCTAGGATTAAGAATACCATAAAGCAATGCTCTGCACAGTGGCACTGAGCAGAGTGCCAATACAAATAGAAATGGATAAACAGGAGTAGCCAGCTTCACTGACTAATGCTATATGAATTTCCTTCAGTTGGGAAGTCTTTGAGATGTCATGATAGTGGGGAATAATGATTGCAGACATTTCTCTTTCTTTGCCTTAAAAGAGGACCGAAAGGGAATGAATGCATCTGATCAATTATACATAAAACTTACTGGAAATTGTGATTAGTTTATATCATCTATAATTTACATTAAAGAACTTCTTACTGATCCCAAAACTGTACAAGGCAATACATTTTATTAAAATATTGAAAAATCCTCATGCAGTATTTACAACCTTTATTTCACAATCTCCCCAAGACATTCCACCAAATTTGGTCAAATGCAAACTTTCATATTTTGCATTGTACAAAATTAGTTCCAAAGGTTACAACACAGTGCAGTGATGGTGAAAATTCAGATGCCGCATCCCATACTCTTGTTCATATTGCATCAACCGCTGCCACTGGGCTATAAACGTGCAGAAGCAGCGTGTGGTTAAGTGCCTTGCTCAAGGACACACACGCTGCCTCGGCTGAGGCTCGAACTAACAACCTTCAGATCGCCAGCCCAAAGCCTTAACCACTTGGCCACACACCAACACTCAATTTATTTGCAGCTTTTGATAATTCTAATTAACCAAGCCCAATCCAATGCCATTATTATTTTGCTAGCTGGAGTCACACTCAATAACTCAATGCCATTTTGCCAAGTATAGTCAACATTCCATTTTGAAACATATAGAAAAAGCTCTGGTGTTTTAAAAGCATCTAGTGGCTGAGAGGCAATTCTCTACATTTGATGTTGAGTAATGAAGTTGATTTGGTTAGGGAGCTTACAGTAAAGGAACCCCAAAAAGATCAAAATATAATAGAAGTTACCCTGCAGCTTGAGAGGGAGAAGCTAAAATCAGATGTACCGGTATCACAATTCAGTAAAGATAAGTAGAGGCATGGAAGAGGAGCTGGCCAAAGTTGATTGGAAGGGGAGCCTAACAGGGATGATAGCAGAACAGCAATGGCTGAAGTTTCTGGAGGCAATTCAGAAGATGCAGGATAGAGGCATCCTATAGATGAAGATAACACTGGAGAGGTAGAATTGGGTAAAAATAAATGGCAGATGAAATGAATATTTTACACCATTCCTCATTGTGGAAGAAACCAGCAGTGTGACAGAAAGTCAAGGGAGTCAGGGGGCAGAAGAGGGTACAGTAACCATTACTAATGTGGTGCTGAAAGGTCAAAGGGAGATAAGTCACCTGAACCAGATGGACTACAACCCAGGGTTCTGAAACACATAGCTGAACAGATTGTGGATTCTTTCAAGAATCACTAGAGTCTGGAATGTTCCAGAGGACTGAAATCGCAAATGTCACTACATTCCAAGAAGGGAGGGAGGTAGAAGGAAGGAAATTATGGGCCAATTAATCTGACCTCAGTGGTTGGGAAGATGCTGGACTCCATTATTAAGGGTAAGGAATTTGAGGTACTTGGAGGCAAATAGACAAAAGTCACCACCGTTTGTGTAAGGAGAAATCTTGTAACAGATGGGACAGACAAAGGAGAATCAGTGGATGTTTTTCATTTGCATTTTCAGAATACCTTTGACATGGTACTGCACAAGGCTGCAACATAAGATGGGTGCCTATTGCATTACTGGAAAGATACAGTGCCTCTAAAAATATTCAGCCTCCACAACTATTTTCATGATTTACTGTCTTATTTTCTAACTTGAAAATATATTGAAGTACGATTTTTTGAACTAATCTACAAAACATCCTGCATTATGTCAAAACAAAAGAAAAATTCCAAAGCCAGTGAACAGTTTACTAAAAGTTAAAAACCAAACTTAAGGCTGAAAGACTGTTCACTTCATGTGTGATTAATATGCTAACTTTACTCAGGTGCGAGAGATCACCCGTTTAAGAATAAATACCTCCTCTCTCTGCAAGGTCCACCAGTTTGATAGATTTTCAACAGACCAAACCAAAAGTCACTGAAATAATAGAGAATCACAAATCTGGGGACCATTTCAAAGGTATTGATCACACCTCAGAGCAGTCTATCTTGAAAAAGTGGAAAAAAATATGAACCCATAGCCATACTGTCTAGATCAAGCCACCCATCTAAACTTTGCCACCAGAGACTAATGGCGCCTGTAAGAGAGGCCAACGTGACACCGACAGCCACTGAGTGAGCTGCAGGTCAGTGGCTGCAACTGGAGATGAAGTTCATGGTTCCACAATCTCTAAGGCCTTGCACAAAAATGGTATTTATGGAAGAGTGTCAAGGAAGAAATCCTGGCTTTAAAAAAACATATCCTTGCCCATAAGGTCTTTGTAAAGCATATCTTAGAAGATACGGCAAAAATGTGGAAGAAGGCCTTGTGATCAGATGAGACTGAATTGGAACATTCTGGCCTCAATTCCAAGTGGTACATGTGGTGCAGCTCTAATACTGTGCAAGAGCCAGGTGACACCATCCTCACTGTAAAATATAGTGGAGGTAGCATCATGCTTTGGGGATGCTTTTAGCAGCAGGGACTGGAAATTTGATCAGGATTGATGGGAAGATGAATACAGCTAAATACAGAGAGATTTTGAATAAAAACCTGCTAGCCTCTGCCAGAAAGCTTAAACTGGGGAGGAAGTTAGTCTTTCAGCAAGACAACAACACAATGCACACTGGCAGAGCAACCATGAAGTGCAGGATTCCTTAAAGGTTACCTTGCAGGTTGAGTTGGTGGTAAAGGTGGCAAATTCAATGTAAACATTCATTTAAAGAGGACTAGAATACAAGAGCAACAATGTGACTGATGCTTTATAAGACATTGATCAGACTATATTTGGGGTATTGTAAGCAGTTTTGGGCAACTTATTTAAGAAATGGGGCAAGGATAACATTGGCATTGAAGAGCATCCAGAGATTGATGAGAATGATTCTAGGAATGAAAGGTTAACCTATGAGAAGGATCTGATGAAGCTGGGCCTGTAGTCATTGGGAGTTTGGAAGAACGAGGAGGGATCTGATTGAAACCTATTAAACATTGAAAAATCTTGATAGAGTGGATGTATAGGAGTCTAGGAGCAGAGGGCAGCCAGTAATGTCCATTAGATGGAGGAATTTGCTTAACCAGAAGGTGCTGAATCTGTAGAATTTATCGCCATGGACAGCTATGGAGGCCAAGTCATTGCGCTTCTGATTTTCAAATTTTCTCCCCATTTAGAAAATAGTCTACTCCTTCATTCCTTCTACCAAAGTGCATGACCATACACTTCCCCACACTATATGCTATCTACCACTTTGTTCATTCCCCCAATCTGCAGACACCCTGCTTGCTCAACACTACTTGCCCACCCACCTACCTTCATATCACTGCAGACTTGACCACAGAGCCATCAATTCTGCCATTCAAATGATTGAGATACAACATGAAAAGAAGCGATCCCAATACTGAGCCCTGCAGAGCATCTTCAGTCACCAACAGCCAACCAGAATAGGCCTCTTATTCTGACACTTTGCCTCCTGTCAGTCAGCCAATCTTCTATCCATGATAGTATCTTTCCTGTACTACCATCGGCCTCATGTAAGTAGCCTAATGTACGGCACCTTGCTAAAGGCCTTCTGAAAATCCAAGAGCACAACATCTACCGATTTTCCTTAGTCTACCCTGCTTGTTATTTCATGTAATTCCAACAGATTTGTCAGCTTCAGATCGCTAACTAAATCTAGTTCATTACACAAGACCCAGACCACAATTGCCTTTCCCCAGAGGGTTCAACCTCGAACTGCTCTAAAAGTATTCTACAAATTCCCTCTGGGGATCCAGCACCAACTTGATTTTCCCCAGTCTGCCTACATATTGAAAATCTTATTGTAACATTGCTCTTATTACGTCTTTTCTATTTCCCATTAAAATTTTAATCTTACATCCTGGCTATTGTTCTAAGTCCTGTGGATAATTCCCATTTCACCTGACAATCTGTTGGGGTTATCTATTGTGTCCGGTCCTCCCAATGCCTCCTCTACATTGGTGAGACCCATTATAAATTGGGGGACTGCTTCATTAAGCACCTCTGCTCCATCCGCCAAAAGCTGAACTTCTCGGCAGCCAAACAATTTCATTCCAATTCCCATTCCGACACGTTAGTCCTCCTCTTGTATCATGATGGAGGCCCCCAGAGTGGAGGAATAACACCTCATTCAGTCTGAGTAGCCTCCAACCTAATGGAATTTTATTTTTTACCAAAAGGAGAAATCAATGTTCAGGCCCTTCCCCCTTCCCTCATTTCCACTCTGGCCTCTTACCTCTTATTCTCACCTCCCCCTCCATACCCCTCCTCCTATGGGCCACTCTCCCCAGCTCTTTACCTCTCCTACCTTCTAGCTAGTCTTTTTCCCTTCTCCCTACCCCCTCCTTTCCAGTCTTGAAGGGTCTCGGCCCAAAACGTCAAACATTTATCATTTCCATAGAGGCTGCCTGACCTACTGAGTTCTCCCAGCATCGTGCATGTTACTAGAATATAAAATCAAGGATGTAATTGGTCAGACCATGATTAGAGTACTGAGAGCAGTTTTGGTACGATTATTAAGGAAGTGTGTGCTGGCACTGGAGAGGCTCTAGGAACAACCCAGGGATAAAAGTATTAATGTTTTAGGAGCATTTGACTGTGTGCTCCTTGGGATTTACAACACCAAGGGCAGGGAATCCTCATTAAAAGCAAGCAAATATTGAAGGTAAGAGTGGACATCCAGAGGATGTTTTCAATAGCAGGAGAGTGTTGTGCCAGAGAGCACAGCCTCTGAATAGAAGGATGTCCTTTTAGAAAAAAATGAGGAAGAATTTTTTTGGTCAGATGGCTACGTGGGCTGTTATATTTTGCAACTGATGTTAAAGGGTCAAAAAAGGCAGAAAACAGACAAATTACAGGTTCATTAACAGCAAGTACCAGGTGATAATAATCAAAAATTTTAAAAGCAGAAATGGCTGTCTGCATTGGAAAGAAAGACAAGTTGTTCCATGCTCAGTGTTTGTTTTCGATTAGTTTTGTTTTGGAGTTGCAAGACATAAACAGAGGCCAAATCATTGAGTACATTTAAAGTGTAGGTTGATGAATTCTTGATGGGTAAGGGTATCAAAAATTAAGGGGCGTCAGGAAAATGGGGCTGAGAAGCAAGATGGCAGAACAGACTCAATGAGCCAAATGGTGTCTACAATACTCTACAACTTTTTTAAATCTCGATGCTGTCCCTTGGTGGCACTAACTCACAATACAGCACATTTCCGGAAGTAAAATCAGACTCTGCCCCATCACCTCCACTGTCCAAATAAATCTAACTACTTGTCTGACATAGAGCACCAGATGAGCAGAAGTTCCCTGGAAAAAAAAGCCATGATTTCAAATTGCCAACCTACAGCTTTGTCCTTCTTGGAAACTGCATTATGATTAAACATTATTGATGACAAATGAACAGGAGATGAATTACAGATCAGATGTGTCTCACTTTTCCTGCATAATTCAATCCATACAACCTTCAACAACATCTAGTTTTGGCTTTTAAGAATCTGAATTTGTACCACTGCCTTTGTTGATATACTTTTGGATGCAAGGCCCTAGGTCCTAGGGGCGGAACGGTAGTCTAGTGGTTAGCACAATGCTTTAAAACACAGGTGACACAGGTTCAATTCCCTGCACTGCCTGTAAGGAGTTTGTACGTTCTCCCTGTGATTGCATGAGTTTTCTCTGGGTGTTCTGGTTTCCTCCCACAGTCCAAAGATCCACTGGTTGGTAGGTTAATTGGCCATTGAAAATTGTTCCATGATTAGGCTAGGATTAAATTGGGGGGGGGGGTTGCTGGGCAGTATGGCTCAAAGGGCCAGAAGAGTCTATTCCACGCTGGATGTCAATGAATAAATAAATAAAATTCTTTCCTTCAAACATGACCCTCAATTCTTTGCACTTTCAAAACACTCCTTAAACATATTGGCTAAACTTTTATCTGTTATCACAATCTGGAGATATTACAGCAATATCCAACTGGTTTTTCAAATTTCATTTGATAAGAAATCAATGAAGTAGTTTGAACTGTTTAAGATGCTTGTGTAAAATGCAACATTGTGGTGGAGACTTCTATAATACTAGAGAATCATTCCACAATTACATCATCTGCTGCATCTTGCGAAGTTCATAGTACAAAGTACATTTAATATTAAAAGTATGAGTACTATACACAACCTTGAAATTACTCTCCGTATAGGTAGCCACATAACAAAGAAATCTAATAGAACCAATTGAAATAAAGAAAACTGTCAAACACCCAACTTGCAGGGGAAAGAAATAATTGTGCAAATAATAAAAGTAAGCAAATAGCATTCAGAACTGAAGCTAACAAAAGTGAGTCTGCAGCCATGAAGCCGGGCATCACAGCAGCCAATTCAGCAGTCCATTAGTTGCAGGCCACAGCCTCAGTTCAGCACAGTTTGCATTTAACACAAGTTGCAACACCATGCAATGCAGTTAGATTACACTTTTACGTAGCACAGAATTTGCAAGCTATTTGCTTTTGCAACAAAAAGCATTTTTCTTCTTCACTGGTTATTTTAATCCACAAGCCATTCTTTCTGCTGTCACTTACTTCCTGGGAACCAGCACACTATTCAGAAGGAGAAAATTAAAAAAAAATTGGGGCCATATACTCAACTGATCCACAAAAGTCCGTTGTCATCAAACAAGATCTTTGTACTTTATGTTTTTAATTATTCACAATACTCAAATTATTACAAGTATTAGAAAATTGAGAGGAGCCTTAAGTCTAGTATATCATATTGAAAGTTATTTAAAAAAACTTTTATAAATTTTAATCACCGTACCTGTCAAATAAGTTTTCTTCCTTCCAAATCGATCAGAAATTTGTCCAAAGATAACAACACCAATCAAAACACCAAAGAAATATACTGAATTGGCCAGACTGATTTTGTACGAGTCATCTCCAATGAGGAGCCACTGTCAAATTACAATAAACATAATATTGAGTATCAGTTCAAATCATAGTTTGATTAATTCCAAATGGGTAAACACTTCAGTTAAAGTTGAAGAGAGTAGCCATTTCTGGCTAGAAGGCAAAATACCAATTTTGATTTCAGACTGAGTATGACCTCATTTTCTAGGGTAATGTAATTGGTGGAAATGTACACAATTCACAACCACCAATATTGAGATGGGTTCATTTTAAGAAGCTGCTCTTATACCGTGCTTTGTGTTCAAGTTTGAGTACAATATGTAAGTGGTTATGGATTTCCTTAAACACAAAACACCTCATCACATCATTTTATTTGCGAAAACCTACATTGGTGAGCCCAATGCTGTAGGACAATTCCAGACTTATTGGACATGTTAGCCAATGCAGTCGCTTTGAAACCACTGGAGTTTTGGAAGCAAAATACCCTTGCATGGTTTGTACAGGCAGAAGCCCAATTCACTCTATGAGAAATCTCCACTGACAACACCAAATATTTCTGTGTGATAGTGTCGCTCAGCAACTCCATGGTTGCAAGAGTAGAGAGTCAACTTGAACACACACCTTAACACGATAAACACTGATCGCTGACAACTTGCCTTTTACAGACTTTTGGACTATCAGTTTCTGGGCACACCAAATAGCTGTTCTCCTTGCCTGGCCTTGGCGATGCTAAGCCATCAGAGCTAATGGACCAAATGCTGTCCCTCCTGGGAAATTACCATTCTTGTTTCATTTTTAAAGAACTCCTCATGCAACAAGCTCCTGGTCAAGTTCACATAGCCCTCATTAACGCATCTGTGAAGGACTATAGTCAGCTTGCTAAAATGGCTGATGGTCTACACTCACCTAGGCAGTAGTGCATCATTCCTCCCCCTTCCTCTAGCTCATAAGCCTGATCAGCAAGGCCCCCACGCCTGTGAAACAGACTGCGTTGGGCCTATGCTTTTACCATGCCCACATCGGTAGGAACACTAGGAAGTGTTGACCACCCTGCAGCTTCAACAGTGCCAGCGCACCGGGACAAGGTCTGTGAACACAGTGGGTTCCAGCTGCCAAGGATGTCTACTGTTCATTATGGACACCCTTTCAGGGTAACACTTCCTGTGTGACAAGGGTGCTCAAGTGAGGGTACAGCCAGCATCGGTCACTGATGAGAAGGCAAAGAGCAATGAAACCTCACTGGAGGCCACCAATGGGAGCAGGATCCAGACTTATGGGACAGGACGGGTGACACTCTGCTTCAGGGAGAGACATTACACAAGGGAATTCATCCTGGCGAAAGTAGCCAGACCTCTACTCGGAGCAGATTTCCTGTGTGCCAAAGGACTATTAATCAATCTGAAGAACTGCTGGCTTGCGGATGTCAAGGAGGCTGTCATCCTGCTCTCCCTGGCAAGTTCCCTACAACAAATGTCAAGTGCATGCACCACCATATGCAAATTTACTCAACTGCTGAGCAAATTTCCAAACCTCACCAAGCCCACATTCTCCACTATAGTCACAAAACACAGGGTCAAGCACCAGTCCATGCCCATTCTGGACACAGAAAAGCTGGCAACCGCAAAGGCCAAACGTGCCAATATGGAAAGACTTGGCGTTCTACACCGGTCAAATAGTCCTTGGGCTTCTCCACTTCATACGGTCCCAAGTCAGATGGTGGTTGCTGGCCACGTGCCAATTATCGAGCCCTCCACACCGTTCACTATCTGATCCCACACATTCAAGTCTCATTGACATGTTTAGCCAGAAAATTAATTTTTTCCAACGGCAACTTAGTTAGGGGCTACCATCAGGTGTCTGTAGCTCAGAGGACTCTACCAAAACAGCAGTGATAACCCCATTTGACCTCTGACCTTCAGTGCATGCCATTTGGGCTGAAAAGTGCAATGCAGACTTTCCAACAGCTACTGGACTATTACAAGACTTCGACTTTCCGTTTACCTGGATGAAATTCTTGTTGCCAGTGCATCTAAATCTGAACATGCATCTCACCTCTGCACATTTTGAGTGCTTAAGCCAGCACAGGTTGATTATTAACCCTGCTAAATGCCATTCTGGGTTGTCAACCACTGTACCTCCACAGAAGGTGCAATACCCCTCGCATCAAAAGTAACCACTATTATCGATTTCCCACCACCCCACACTACTGAAAAACTACTGGTTTTCAGATGTGGTGAATTTCTATCAGCGGACACGACCAGGGCATTTGATGACTCTAAAACCCCACTTTCTAACATGACCCTACTGGCGCACCCACTCCCGTACAGCCATTACTACTGATGCTTCTGTGTGACAGTGAGCTGTTCGGTCTCTATCTGGCTGTCTGCCATTTTCACTTTCTTTTAGAGGATCATCATTTCACAGCATTCATTGACCACAAACCTCAAGTGCACATGAAGAGCAAAACATCAGACCTTTGGTCTGCACAGCAGCAATGCCACCTGGCCTACATATCCGAGTTCACACCTGAAATACAACATGGCAAGTGGAAAAGTAATGCCGAGGCTAATTGCCTCTCACAGCCAGCCACTCAGGCCACACACATGGGGGTTGACTATGCCAGCATGGCAGCCGACTGAGCTACTGACCCAGAGATCCAGGCTTAGAGAACATCAGTCACGGGCCTGTGGTTGGCTGACACTAAGTTCCAGGAAGCTGGGGTTTCACTCCTGTGTGATGTCTCAACTGGCTGCCCTCATCCCATGGTGTCCACAAACTGCAAGTGGACTGTTTTTAACTCCATACATGGCCTCTCGCCTCTGTTTCGGAAGTCCTCACAGTAAACTGTTGCGCTGAAGTTTTGTGGCATGGCCTTAGAAAGGATGCACATGATTGTCTGGAGTGTCAGTGGGCAAAAATTAACAACCAGGTTCAGACACCATTGGCACCTTTTGAGGTCTCCAAGCAACAGTTTGACCATGCCAATGTGGACTTTGTTGGTGCTCTTCCCCACCCCCCCCCCCCCCACTAGTTTCATGTACCTCCTTACCATGGTGGACCATATCACCAGGTGGCCAGAGATCAACCCTCTAGTGTCAACAACAGCTGCAGACACAACTCGGACATTCATTAGCAACTAGGTTGCTCAGTTTGGCAACCTATCTGAAGTAACCTCAGCCTCAGTCCCTAGTTCATCTCAAATCCCTGGGCTGTGATGGCCCAGAGCTTCCGCATTAGGCTACGTCACACCACAGCGTGTCACCCACAGTCGAAAAGCCTATGCAAACGGTTTCTCCGTGAGGGCTTCCCTGACAAATGAGTGCTGGCATGATCATCTCCTGTGGGTCTTGCCGTGGCTCAGCACTACTCCAAAAGAGGGCCTGCAGTCATCCACGGCTGCACGGACAGTCTTTATGAGTGCCAGATGATTTTATTCCTGACACCACAACTGCCTGTTTGGCCTCTCAATAGCATCCCACCCTCCTCAATAAATTGCACCTATTCCTACCTCCCATCATGGCGTACAGCACTCTTGGGGGTGCAGAACCTACATTCTGCCTCTTTTGTTTTCGTCCACCACGATGCACACCAGCATCCCCTTAAGCCCCCTTACAATGGCCTGTTCCGCATTTTGGAATGGAGAGAAAAGATGTTTATCATAGATAAGAGGAGTAAACCTGAATGCACTTCAGTAGATCACCTTAAACCAGCCCAACAAGATTTAGAGGATTCCGCTACCATGCCCCTGCGGACACAACATGACCATAAGCATGTCAACACACCCCTGGACGAGCCAGAGGCACCTGCTGTTCCTCCACCCATGGAACACAGGACCTGAGGCGGGTGGCTCGTCTGAGCTCTGGACAGGCGCACAATGAACTCTCAGGATGTGTAGGATAATGTAACATACATAACTCACAACAGACATTGAGTCGGGATTCACCTTAAGGGGATGGCCTGTCATGCTCAGTTTTTGGAGTACAAGAAATGAGTTGTTAGTTTTTCTTAAACATAAAATGCCTCAGGTCTTCTTATTTGTGAAAACCTACAATTTCAATACAACTGAAAACAGAATACCAAGGCAAATTTCCACTCTTTCTGACTCTGCAGTCAGTACGCTGCTCACTAGAGTTATCACCTACCTCAGTAATAACAGATGAGAAACCAGGATCAAAATGAACATGTTTTCGAATCTCACTTTCATTCGTCACTTTAAGCCAATCCTTAAACTGCTGAATCTCATTGGTTGTGGTGTTACCTTGGCTCTGATTAGATGAAAGCGGCCCGAAATCCCAATGAAAAGTTGGTGATGCTCCAATTATGGTCATTAAGACGAAATGATTGGCAGTAAAAATCTGGACAAATATACAACAGAAAGTGAGCATAGCCAACGTCAGGACCTAGCAAGAAACACAGACTTCCAGCAGATAGACACAAGAAAACCTGCAGATGCTAGAAATCTAACGCAACACACAAATTGCCAGAGGAACTCAGCAGGTCAGGCAGCATCTATGAAAAATAGTAAACAGTTGACATTTATGGCTGAGACCCTTCATCGGGACATATGAAGGGTCTCAGCCCAAACTTAAAACTATTCAAAGGTTCTCCAGTCTGCATACATCATAGTTACAGTTATACAACTGAAGACAGAATTAAAATAAAACATATTTGCAGCAATATCACAATCAGGCCTTGCAGTTTATTCCCTTGTTGTTTCCAACAAGCACCTATGGTTCCCCTTAATTTAAATTTTAACTAACATTTGGTGTGCTTATATATAATATCTGAATAAAATCACATCGGTGAGAAGTGTAAATGATGTCACAACAAGAGAGACTAAACAAATTGCATTTTAATGAAGGACACAGGTTATGGGTGGATAGCTAGTTGATAACAGTAGAAAGAACGAGTTCCAAGTCTCATATCGATGTTACAAAGATAAACAACTTTCCCTGTAAGTACAAGTCCTGCTCAAAACAGAACTAACGGTTTTACAATTTTAGATTTTTTGAAGGACTTAGTGAACTTGACTCTCAGGAATGCCATGTGGTATGCGCAAGAGTCTCGTTTCCCCATGTCACCAGGTTCAGGAGCTGTTGTTGCCCTGTTACCAGGGGGCTCTGGGACCAGCTTCAGTCAACTGTGCATTCAGTTTTGGAGACTCTGCGGCTCATGTTCTACATATTATTGTTTATTTTTTACTACCTGCTCAATGTGTCTCCTTTTGAACACTGATCCTTGTCAAACTTTGTTGTGTATAGCATTCTATGGACTCTCTTGTATTTCTTTGTTTTCCTGTGGGTGGCTGCAAGAAAATGAATCTCAAGGTTGTACATGGTATACGTACTTTGATAATAAATTTACTTTGAAATTTAAACTTTAATGGTAAAGGTTGGCAGTGAAAATGATTCCATTCTGATAAAGGATATTGACAGCAAACATATCCATCACCTGCCTTCATTGAGGGGCAAAGTCAATGTAAATGCTTACTCAGAAGCGGTGCATACTTCGTATAAAGTTGCTTTTTACATGCCATGGTACAATTACTTGCGTCCTGCATTACCAACTGTTATAAGGGAGTAGACTATGCATCTATTTGCTGGGCAAACTCATTTGAAAAGAAGATTTTTAATCCTTGCACAAGTAGTCTAAAGTCAAGTTTGGCTAAATAATGACATTCTCAAAGATGCCCTCACAGAAGGATACACAAGGGATAGAGGTGTCAAACCAACCTATTTCAATTCATAGCCAGTTAATTATTTCTTTAAATAGCTGAATGGAAGAAGGAATTAGAAAATTGAAATATTGGTTAAAATAGTCTAATGATAGCACTCCTAAGGCAAGTGAAATAGCAAAACCAATCTGTAACTGCAAAGTAACTTTTAAAAACTAAATCAACAATGAACAATACAACTTCCTAATTTTCAAGGATGTAGTGGATACAGCCCAGTCCATCACAGGTCCTCCCATCCATTGGGCACATCTACATCGAACACCATTGCAGGAGAGCAGCATCCATCATCAAGGACTCCCACCACCCAGAACATACTCTTTTCATGCTGCTGCCATTGGGAAAGTGGTACACTAGCCTCAGGACTCACACCACCAGATTCAGAAACAGTTATTACCCCTCAACCATCAGGATCTTGAACCAAAGGGGGTAACTTCACTCGGCTTCACTTGCCACATCATTGAAATGTTCCCACAAACAATGGACTCACTTTCAAGTACTCTTCATTTCATGTTCTCAATATTTATTTATTATTATTTCTTCATTTTGTATTTGTACAGTTTTTTGTCTTCTGCCCTCTGCTTGAATGCCCTAGTTGGGCAGTCTTTAATTGACTGTAATGTTTATTATTCTATAGATTTATTGAGTATGCCCACAAGAAAATGAATCTCAGCATTGTTCATGGAGACATATGTACTTTCACAACAAACTTACATTGAACTTTAATTTTGGCTGTATCCATATTTGCTACTGGGTGAGCTTAAAGGCAGTTACCAAAACACAAAAATACTTCTATGCTAAATTGCTACATGAAGTCAACCTCTCACCATTTCATTACGGGTAAAAGTTTGAAGGGCATGCATAATTAGGTGTGCAAGAAAAAAATCTTTTGATCACCGCAGCTTGTTCAGGGAATAATATTTTAAAGTTTTACTCCAACATCACAGCATGAAAATGAAAAGCTGCTTTAGCACACCTTTGTGCAGCTGGAAGTGATGCATCTCAGTCTGAAGGTAGGTAAAAATCCAATCAACAGTGTGCTTGAGACCATTGTGAGTATTAAGCATGTGGAGAATAACGTAGAGACTTCTTCATTTCTGGGAATAATTCTATATTATTCCAGGCTCCTGCTGGACCCAAATATTGAAACACCAATTTAAGAATGGCAAATGCCATTCTTAATGGCCAACAAGCATCCAGTCAATGCAAGTAGACTTTGTGCAGTGACCTTTAAGGCAAGCATACAAGTCAAATTAACATAAACACTATTGTCAGCCATATTACAGATGACAGGTAGCACAGGTATTAACTATTTGTTTTGTGAGTAACAAAAGCAAACAGAACAGCACAACAAAATGGGAAAACTAGCAATTATTCAGTTCCACTTATCAATTAAAAAGGTCCAGACCATCGCTGTTAGAGCACAATAGAACAGTACAGTATTGGAGAGGCTATTCAGTTTACAAAATTGTGCTGATCTTGATGCTAATTTATACTCCATGTCCTGCTCCTGTACATCATCCGTCTCTCTCCAAACCATGCACATTCGTCCATCTAAAAGCTTCTGAAACTCTACCAAACTGACTGCTTCCACTACCACCCCAGTAACCCATTCTAGGCATTTTCTTCTCTGCGTTAAAACCTGCCCTATCTATTCTTCTCAATTTTAAAGACATCTGTCAGGTATCCCCTAAGCCACTGACTCCATAGGGAAGAATACTCCAAGTTTGTCCATCCTTTCTTTCCAGCTCCTACACTCTAATCCAGATAGCAAACTGATAAACATCTTCTGTATCCATGATCTCCACATCCCTCCTATAATGGGGTGACCTGAACTGCAATAAAAAATTTATATCGTTTCAGCATGACTTTCTTTCTCTTATAAGCAACACCCGTAGCAATAAAGGCAAGCATGCCATACGCTTTCTTTTATGAATGGGGGTGGGGTGGGGAAGAAAGAAATGGCAGATAAACTGAATGAGTGTTTTGTGTCAGTCTTTACTGTGGAAGATGCCGGCAAAATGATAGAAACTCGAATGAGTTGGGGGCAGAAGTGAGTGCAGTCGCTGTTATTAGCAGGGTCCTTCAGAAGCTGAAAGGTCTGAAGGTAGATAGGTTACCTGGACCAGATGGACTACACCCAGGGGTCTGAACGAGGTAACTGAAGAGATTGTGGAGGCATTAGTAGTGATCATTCAAGAATCACTAGAGTCAGGAATGGTTCCAAAGGACTAGAAACATCACAATGTCACTCCACTTCAGGAAGGGAGAAAGGCAGAAATTATAACTGTTTTGACATTATCATCTTCCAGGTGAAAATATTATTCCTTTCTCATTTCCCTTATTAGTCATGCCTCTAGATTTCTACCTTGCTAAGGGAAACAAGTCCTTCCTACTCATTCATCCAGACTCCTAATATTTTTACACATCTCAATTAAGGCTCCACTCAGCCTCCTCTGTTCCAAAGAAGAAAACTGTGCACCTACTCCATCCTTTCTCACAGCTGCAACTTCACACCTTAACAATGGCCTTTGCAATCATATCTTTTCTAGAATGTGGGACCGGAACTCTATAAAACTCCAAGAGCTGCCCAGTCGGTTACACCCTCTTCTCATATAACCTCCTTCCTGTTTCATTCTGTGCCTCAAGCTAAATGAAGTCGTTCCACATACTGGTTTAACCGCCTGCTATCATTGCACACCGTCTTCAGCAGTAAAATGTACAGTACTCATACTTAAATGCAAATACAGGGATAGAGTGAAGTATATACACATGAGATACTAACTTTATATTAACAATTAACATTAGATTACTTAAGACCGCTGGGTCTTGTAGATATGCTATTAAATATTGACAGCACTTCCAAAGTCCACTGAAACATCCTATAAAGATGATACACATGGAAGGCGACAAGTCCAGATGCCAGGAATTCCAAATTCCATTCACTTCTTCTGTTAAGTTTTCTATAATTACATCTCATCCGTAATAACTCTCGCCGTGCTCTCAGCGCATTTGGACGACACGAAAATAAAAGTTAAATTACATAAATTATTTCCTATGCTGTGTTATTATACTTCTTTGCCACGCCCAGTGAGAGCAATAATCTCCAAATCCCTGCGCAGAAGTTACTTTACGCTGGAGTGTGAACTTTTGCTCCCTATTCTCCACAGCGCGCCACGGCCAGCGGTCGACTTGCGGCCGCCGCGGCTCAAGCCCCTACCTGTAGCAAGGTCAGCAAGGAAACCAGGTACACCTGGCGTGGCCCAATTCCACCCATCGACTGAACAGCCTCATCCAGCAACATGGCAGCAGCGACCGCTGAGGGAGGCAGGCCCACCCAGGGGCGGGGTGTCGGTCTGCCCCGTCACCAGGGAAGCTGAGTCGTCACCCAGTGTGCTTGCTGAGCGGGCCGATTTCGGGTGGACCGGTGGGTGCTGCCGCTGAGCCTAACGTGGCCGGGTTTGGTTCGTCACAAATAATAACCACGCAGATCAAAAGGTCTGCAGGGTCCCAGAGAATTGTTTCCATTAGTTCTATTCACCCTTCCGTATTTGACAGCATTAGAGCTACTTAGTCTACTGAGCCATGGCCATCAACTCGCCTTTCATTCAAGGTGCAATTGACTGTAACTCACCAGTTACTTATCAGGACTTTTGTTTCCACCAAAGAAACATCTTTCAGAGAGCCCCCTTTGTCACGTTATGGCAAAAAAAATGTACAAACGTACAGAAAAGCCTATCTTCTATATTTAATATTTCTGAAATATTTGAGTGATGTTGTAAATATTTTGTTTGATTAAGCATTCTTTCTTTGTTTACATAATTCATAATGGGTTTTATGTATAAAGTACGTGAATGGCATTACACAACCACATGGTAAGTTCGGGCCTCGCTAAAGTAAAAACGAACCTAACACATTCTCCCCTTTTACTTGTTTTTCTTTTGATTAGCTTTATGTTTTGGAGTTACAAAACATAACAGTGGTGATAAGGAAGTTTTAGACGAACCCGAGACGACCACCTACCTGTCAAAGTACAGCAAGACGTTCAAGTTTTTAAAAAGTGCCGCCAACTTGCTAAATAGGAGCAGAGTAGGCATTTGGCTCATTGGGCCTGCTCAATAAGATCATGACTGATATGGCCATGGACTCATCTCCACCTACCTCCCTTACTATGCAAAAATCTATCCAACCTTGTCTTAAATATACAGTACTTACTGAGGTAGCCTCCACTACTTCATTGGGCAGAGAATTGCACAAATTCACCACTCTTTGGGAAAAGCAGTTCCTCCCCATCTTCATCTTAAATTTACTCCCCCGAATCTTGATGATGTGTTCCCTAGTTCTAGTCTCATCTGCGAGAAAAGCAACTTTCCTGCCTCTATCTTACCTATACCTTTCATAATTTTATTTGTTTCTATAAGATTTCCTCTCATCCTTCTGAATTCTAGTGAGTACAATCGCAGGTGGCTCAATCTCTCCTCATAGTCTCACCCCTCATCTCTGGAATCAACCTGGTGAACCTCCTCTAAACCGCCTCCAAAGCCAGTACATTCTTCCTTAAGTAAGGGGACCAGAACTGCATGCAGTGCTCCAGATGCAACCTCACCAGTACCCTATACAGTTGCTGCATAACCTCCCTGCTTTTAAATTCAGTCCCTCTAGCAATGAAGGCCAACATTCCATTTGCCTTCTTGATAGCCCACATTGATGTAAAAAAAAGCCCAGCATGTTTTTTCCTTGGAAGCACAGCAAGATGTTTGAGTTAAAAAAGACAGAAATCAGACATAATTCACAGGTTCATAAACAGTGAATACCAGATGAAAAATAATTAAAAATAAAAAATAAGAAGAAATGACTGGATAAATCAGAAAGATAGACGTGTTCAATGGCATAACAAAAACTTGCATGATGTATGAACAAATTTAGCAGCATTTTAAAGCAAATGGACTAGCCGATGAGAAATGAGTGCCAGTGTAATGAGTGTAACTAGTGGAAGAGCATATAGTTTCCTTAGAAGATTGACTGCTTCATCCAAACCAGCTAAAATAAGCTTTGCTGTATTGTGAAAGTAATGCAGGAACATTTAGAACTAAAACCATAGTCAAGTGGAGAACTCTTTAGGTTTCATAAGTGAAATCAAAAGGAAGGGGAGTCCATTTCAGCGTCTGTGTCTGATTTGAAAGGATGGTCTGAGCATTGTCAGTTCAATGATGGGTTTGTTAGTTTAATAATTCATTGAGACATTGTTTAATTTGTGGAATCTTACAAGAAAACATTCAAAAACTGAAGCACAACTCATATTTAAAAGAGCTATTGAACTGGCTGTATCAATGGGAACAACAGACAGAGGTGCAACCTGATTGTTCTCAGGAATGAAAGTGAGTGTGAACAAAATAGCAGCATCGAAACAGAAAATAGTCTGGCTGAACAAATTGTGTTACCATTGTAGCAGGGGCTCACGTACGCCAGACCAATGAGGTTTAAAGGAGAAACTTGGAGAAAATGAACAAAGTAGGACACATACAAAGAGCAAATTGGGCAGAGAGAAATAAATGGTCTGCATAGGAAAGAGGAAAAGATAAAAAGTCATGCTGCAGTTTCAAAAAGAAAACTAATCTGCATGCTGTTGATAAAAAAATCTTATAATGAAGAGAGTGACACAGGACTTGGTAGCCTTGACATCTACAATGTGAAAACTAACAGGGGACAAGCAATATGGTTTACACCACAAGTGAACGGCAAATTAATTAAAATGGAATTAGACTCCTGCTCGACTGCTTCAGTCATTTCATAAAATGTTTGAACAGCATTTCGAAGATACAGAACTGAATTCTGCTATTATCCAAATAAGAACTTATGCTGGAGAAAAAATACTCCTGTAGGAATGACATTCATAACAGTAAAATACAATAGACCACATTGGGCCTTTATATGGTAAAAACAGGAGGGCCAGAGTTGTGGGGCCATGATTGGACGAGACAACTACATCTTGATTGTAGATCTATTGGCCATTTTCATGCCACATCCCCTGCAATAGAGTCACCTGAAAGCAAATTAAGAAAAGTACTAGATGATGCCTCAGCCATGTTCAAGGATGGCATTGGAAAACAAACATATCAAGGGTAAATAGAGCTTAATGAAAATGCCACTCCCAAGTTTTACAAAGACTGTCTGTTTCCTTATTCCATCTGCAATAACATAGCCAGTGAGCGAGATCGCATTGAGGCTGAAGGAATTCTTTCCGAGGTTTGACGAGTGAGCAACCCAGACATCGGACATCAGATATCAGAAGTTTTGAAAGAAGGGGACTTCAGTCAGGTCCATTGCCCAAGTACAAAAGGCAGCAGCAGGTTGCACAGCGAGAAAGAGCTTTGACTTCGCAGCGGCTGTCATCTGAGAGGAGATCTTGAGACGTTAGGCCTTCGAGACTTCAAGAAAAGAGGCCTCAGTCAGAGAAAGCAAGGAGAAAAAAAGCTCAAGGATAAGATTTTTTCCACCTTCCTTTCTTTCTATCTCTTCAGCTAGGTCAGTAGAGATGCCAGGCAGGATAGTGGAATGCTTCTCTTGCAGGGAAGGCAGGGAGACCTCCAGCGACCCTGGCAACTACAACTGCAAGAAACGCACCCTGCTCCAGCTTCTAACAAACCTTGTTAAGGAGTTGGAGCTGGAACTGGATGAACACCGGAGGCAGTAGGTGTGATAGATAGGACATATAGAGAAGGAGTTACTCCCAAGGTGCAGGACACAGGAAACTGGCTCACAGGAAAGGGAAAGGGATTAAAGAGCCTGTGCAGAGTACTCCTGTGGCCATCACCCTCAGCAACACTTTGGATGCTGTCGGGGGTCAGGGGGAAGGGGGAATGACCTAACAGAGGAAAGTCACAATATTTGGGTCTCTGGCACTGAGTCCACCTCTGTGGCTCAGAAGGGGGAATAAGAGGCACATTGTGGTGATAGGGGCTTCATTAGTTAGGGAAACGGACAGGAGGTTCTGTGGGCGAGAATGAGATTCCCTGATGGTATGTTGCCTTCCTGGTGCCAGGGTCTGGGATATCTCGGATCGAGTCCTCAGCATTCTTATGTGGGAGGGTGAACAGTCAGAAGCTGTTGTCCTTGTAGGTAACAATGACATGGGTAGAGTGAGTGACAAGGTTCTACATAGGGAATTCAGGGAGTTAGGTGAAGGGCGGGACTTCCAGGGTTGTGATCTCCAGAGCATCGGTGGTGCCACGTGCTAGTGAGGCCAGAACTAGGAAGGTTATGTATTCAACACGTGGCTAAGGAGATGGTGTAGGAGGGAGAGCATAACATATTTAGATTATTGGGCTCTCTTCCAGAGAAGGTGGGATCCGTACAGAAGCGATGGTTTGCATCTGAACTGGAGGGAGACTAATATCCTAGCAGGAAGGTTTGTTAATGCTGCACAGTGGTGTTTAAACTAGAGTTGCAGGGGAATGGGAACCAGAGTGCCAGAGTAACTAGTGGAGAGGCTATGGAGGCAGATGTTGGTAAAACCTCTGACAAAGTTAGGAATAAAAAGGCTGAGCAGTGACTAGTGTCCTGAGCTGTGTATATTTCAATACAGGAAGTATCGCAGGAAAAGTGGATAATAGTGCTGAAGATGAGGTAGGTGGTTTAGAAACAGAGGCAATGTATGGTGAGGAGAGGTTGTTGAGAGGGCAAAATTGCAGTCAACTGGATGAGTTGTGATGTAAAAGGTGGGCAAAATTGGAAAGGGCAAACAATGCACTGAAGGTGTTATATTAGAATGTGTGCAGTATACGGAACAAGGTAAATGAACTTGCAGAACAGTTGCAGATTGGCCGGTATGATGTTGTAGGCATCACTGAATCATTGCCTGAAAGAAGATTATAACTGGGAGCTTAATGTCCAAGGATACACATTGTATTGAAAGGACAGGCAGGAAGGACAGAGTTGCTCTGTTGGTAAAAAATTAAATCAAATCATTAGAAAGAGGTTGCATAGGGTCAGAAGGCGTTGAATCCTTGTGGATAGAGCTAAGGAAATGCAAGGGTAAAAAGACTCTGATGGGAGTTGTATACAGACTCCAAAACAATAGTAAGGATGTGGTCTACAAATTACAATGGAAAATAGAAAATGCATGCCAAAAGGACAATGTTACAATATTTATGAAGATTTCAATGTGCAGGAAGATTGGGAAAATCAGGTTTGTGCTGGATTCCAGGAAGGGAATTTCTAGAGTGCCTACAAGATGGCTTTTTAGAGCAGTTTGTGGTTGAACTCACTAGGGAATGAGCTATTTGGATTGGGTGTTGTGCAATGAACCAGAATTGCTTAGAGAGCTTACGGTAAAAAAAAACCCTTAGGGGAAGTGATCATAATATGATCGAATTCACCCAGAAATTTGAGAAAGAGAAGCTAAAGTTAGATGTATCAGTATTACAGTGGAGTAAAGGGAATTACGGAGACATGAAAGAAAAGATGGCAAGAATTGATTGGGAAAAAACACCTGCAGGAATGACAGCAGAGCAACAATGGGTGGAATTTCTGGAAACAATTCAGAATGCACAGGATATATACATCCTAATGAGGGAGAAGAATTCTAAAGGGAAAATGACATAATGGTGGCTAACAAGGGAAGTCAAAGCTGACATAAAAGCCAAAGAGGGGACATAGAATAGAACAAAAATTAGTGGAAAGTTAGAGGATTGGGAAGCTTTTAAAGACCAACAGAAGGTAACTGAAAAAGTAAGAAGAAACTGTGGAAAACACTAGCAGTTTGGTGAAAGTTTCAGGTGTCAGGGGTCATAAAGTGTGTGAAGTTACTATAACTAGAGAGAAGGTTCTTGGGAAGCTGAAAGGGTGAAGGTAGATAATTTACCTGGACTGGGATTTACCTGTACACACCAGGATTCTGAAAGAGGTGACTGAAGAGATCGTGGAGGCATTAGTAATGGTCTTTCACAAATCTCTAGATTCTGGAATGGAAAATTGCAAATGACGCTCCACACTTCAAGAAAGGAGAGAGGTAGAAGAAAGGGAATTATAGGCCAGTTAGTCTGACCTCAGTGGTTGCGAAGATTTTGGAGTCAATTATTAAGGATGAGGTTTCTGGGTACTTGGAGGCACATGATAAAATAGGCCATAATCAGCATCGTTTCCTTAATGGAAAATCATGCCTGACAGATTTGTTGGAATTCTTTAATGAAATAATCAGCTGATGTTGTGTACTTGGATTTTCAGAAGGCTTCTGACAAGGTGCCGCACATGACGCTGCTTAACAATCTACAAGCTCATGGTATTACAGGAAAGATCATAGCATGGATAAAGCAGTGGCTGATTGGCAGGAGACAAAGATTTGGAATAAAGGGAGCCTTTTCTGACTGGCTGCCAATGACTACTGGTGTTCCACAGGGGTCTGTGTTGGGACCAGTTCTTTTTATGTTATATGTCAATGATTTGTATGATGGAATTGATGGCTTTGTTGCAAAGTTGGCAAATGATCTGAAGATAGATGGAGGGGAGGAAAGTTTTGAAGAAGTAGAGAAGGACGTAGACAAATAAGGAGAATGGGCAAAGAAATGGCAGATGGAATACAGTGTTGGGAAGTGAATGGTCATTCACTTTCGAAGAAGAAATGAAAGGATTGACTATTTTCTAAATGGAGAGAAAATTCAAAGAAATCTGAGTTGCTAGCTCCCCTTCATTCTCTGCCGCATTCATCCCACCTTCCATGTGTCTCACATAAAGCCTTTCATGAGCCACCCCTGGGTCCTGTCCCCAAACACCCCTTTCCCCATGGCTCATTGATGGGTCAGAGGCCTTCAAGGCATGTCAACTGTTGGACATTCACTGCTGGGGCCATAGCCACCAGTACCTTGTGGACTGGGAGGGCTATGGTCCTGAGGAGAAGTGCTAGGTCCCCACCCATAACATCCTGGACCCTCTTTCATCACCAGCACCGAGCTCTACCTGCTGTGATGCCAGGAGGTGTCTGCGGGGGGTGGGGGGGGGGAGGAGGGTACTATCAGTACCTTCAGTTGAACTTTGTCTTTTTGTGTGTTTTCCCCCTAGTCGTCATTCTGCGGTTTTGTATTGCCATGTGCTCTTGTTTGTTTTCATGCCCCATGTGTTCCTGTCCCCACTCCTGCTCTACTCCGGCCCCTGTATCACTGAGTACTCTGTCTCTCACCTGTTTCTCATTATTAGCTGTTTTGCTGCCACTTCTGTCTCATTATGCTCCACCTATCACCTGCCTCTCTGTTTACTGCTCTGTGTTTGTTGCTAGATTGTGCCAGAGAACTTTCCTCAGCCTTTCCAGCATTCGTAACTGTACCCTGTCTGAATATCGACTCTGCCTGTTCCCTGATTCTGGTTTTTGGATTTCTCTGGATGTTTTGATCTCTGCCTGAACTTTGATGCTGACTTTGTTTGTACTTTGGGATTTGTTACTCAACTAATATCCCTGTGTGCACAGTACTGAGTCTGCGATTGGATCCCTGCTCCAGCACCCTGACAAAGTCCTTGTCCAGGATTCCCTAAAAGTTAAATTACAGGTTGACTCTGTGGTCAGGAGGGCAAATGCAATATTAGCATTTATTTCAGGAGGACTGGAATATAAAAGCAGAGATATAATGTTGAAACTTTATAAAGCATTGGTGAGCCCTCACTTGGAATATTGTAAGCAAGTTTGGGCCCCTCAACTTAGACAGGATTTGCTGAAACTGGAAAGGGTTCAACAGACAATAGACAATAGACAGTGGGTGCAGGAGTAGGCCATTCGGCCCTTCTAGCCAGCACCACCTTTCACTGTGATCATGGCTGATCAGACACAATCAGTACCCCGTTCCTGTCCTCTCCCCATATCCCTTGACCCCGCTATCTATAAGAGCTCTATCTAACTCTCTCTTGAATGCATCCAGAGACTTGGCCTCCACTACCTTCTGGGGCAGAGCATTCCACATATCCACCACTCTCTGGGTGAAAAGGTTTTTCCGCATCTCTGTTCTAAATGGCCTGCCCCTTATTCTTAAACTGTGGCCTCTAGTTCTGGACTTACCCATCAGCGGGAACGTGCTTCCTGCCTCCAGTGTGTCCAATCCCTTAATAATCTTAATATGTTTCAATCAGATCCCTTCTCATCCTTCTAAATTCCAGTGTATACAAGCCCAGTCGCTCCAATCTTTCAACATATGACAGTCCTGCCATTCCGGGAATTAACCTTGTGAACCTATGCTGCACTCCCTCAATAGCAAGAATGTCCTTCCTCAAATTTAGAGACCAAAACTGCACACAATACTCCAGGTGGGGTCTCACCAGGGCCCTGTACAGCTGCAGAAGGACCTCTTTACTCCTATACTCAATTCCTCTCATTATAAAAGCCAGCATGCCATTAGCTTTCTTCACTGCCTGCTGTACCTGCATGCTTGCTTTCATTGACTGATGTACAAGAACACCTAGATTTCATTGTACTTCCCCTTTTCCTAATTTGACTCCATTTAGATAGTAATCTGCCTTCCTGTTCTTGCCACCAAAGTGGATAACCTCACATTTATCCACATTAAACTGCATCTGCCATACATTTGCCCACTCACCCAACCTGTCCAAGTCACCCTGCATTCTCATAACATCCTCCTGACATCTCACACTGCCACCCAGCTTTGTGTCATCAGCAAATTTGCTAATGTTACTTGTAATCCCTTCATCTAAATCATTAATGTATATTGTAAACAGCTGCGGTCCCAGCACCGAACCTTGCGGTACGCCACTGGTCACAGCCTGCCATTCCGAAAGGGACCGTTAATCACTACTCTTTGTTTCTTGTCAGCCAGCCAATTTTCAATCCATGTCAGTACTCTGCCCCCAATACCATGTGCCCTAATTTTGCCCACTAATCTCCTATGTGGGACTTTATCAAAAGTTTTCTGGAAGTCCAGGTACACTACATCCACTCGCTCTCCCTTGTCCATTTTCATAGTTACATCCTCAAAAAACTCCAGAAGATTAGTCAAGCATGATTTTCCCTTCATAAATCCATGCTGACTCAGACTGATCCTTCTACTGCTATCCAAATATGTCATAATTTCCTCTTTTATAATTGACTCCAGCATCTTTCCCACCACTGACGTCAGGCTAACCGGTCTATAATTCCCTGTTTTCTCTCTCCCTCCTTTCTTGAAAAGTGGGACAACATTAGCCACCCTCCAATCAGCAGGAACTGTTCCTGAATCTATAGAACATTAGAAAATGATTACCAATGCATCCACGATTTCTAGAGCCACCTCTTTAAGTACCCTGGGATGCAGACCATCAGGTCCCAGGAACTTTTCAGCCTTCGGACTCAACAGTCTATCCAACACCATTTCTTGCCTAATATAAATTTCCTTCAGTTCATCCTTTACCCTAGTTCCTTTGGCCACTATTACATCTGGGAGATTGTTTGTGTCTTCCCTAGTGAAGACAGATCCAAAGTACCTGTTCAAATCATCTGCCATTTCCTTGTTCCCCATAATAAATTCACCCATTTCTTTCTTCAATGGCCCAATTTTGGACTTAACTATTTTTTTTGCTATTCACATACCTAAAGAAGCTTTTACTATCCTCCTTTATTTTCTTGGCTAGTTTATCTTCATACCTCATTTTTTCTTGGTGTATTGGCTTTTTTGTTATTGTCTGTTGCTCTTTAAAAGCTTCCCAGTCTTCCGGTTTCCTACTCATCTTTGTTATGTTATACTTCTTCTCTTTTATTTTTATACTGCCCTTTACTTCCCTCATCAGCCACAGCCGCCCCTTACTCCCCTTAGGATCTTTCTTCCTCTTTGGAATGAACCGATCCTGCACCTTCTGCATTATTCCCAGAAATACCTGCCATTTTTGTTCCACTGTCTTCCCTGCTAGGGTATTGTTCCATTGAACTTTGGCCAGCTCCTCCCTCATAGCTCCATAGTTCCCTTTGTTCAACTGTAATACTGACACATCCAATTTTCCCTTCTCCTTCTCAAATTGTAGATTAAAACATATCATATTATGGTCACTATCTCCTAATGGTTCCTTTACCTTGAGGTCCCTGATCAAATCCGGTTCATTGCACAACACTAAATCTAGAATTGCCTTCTCCCTGGTAGGCTCCAGTACCAGCTGTTCTAAGAATCCATCTCAGAGGCACTCCACAAACTCCCTTTCTTGGGGTCCAGTACCATTCTGATTCTCCCAGTCTACCTGCATGTTGAAATCCCCCATGATAACTGTATTATTACCTTTGCGACATGTCAATTTTAATTCTTCATTCAACTTACACCCTAAATCCAGACTGCTGTTTGGGGGCCTGTAGATAACTCCCATTAGGGTCTTTCTACCCTTAGAATTTCTCAGTTCTATCCATACTGACTCTACATCCCCAGATTCTATGTCCCCCCTCGCAAGGGACTGAATATCATTCCTCACCAACAGAGCCACCCCACCCCCTCTGCCAGTCAGTCTGTTCTTTCGATAAGATGTATATCCTTGAATATTCATTTCCCAGGCCCTGTCCACTTGAAACCAAGTCTCAGTTATTCCCACAACATTGTACTTGCCAATTTCCAACTGAGCCTCAAGCTCATCTACTTTATTTCTTGTACTTCGTGCATTCATATATAATACTCTTAATTCAGTACTCCCCTCTCCTTTCATATCAATTCCTATTTCACTTGGCCATACTGTATGATCTCTCCTTGAGCTTTCTACTCCATTGATTCTGTTGTCCTTTTTAACTTTTCTTATTTTCACTTTCCCTTTAACTCCATCCTTATATTTCCAGTTCATCCCCTCCCCCCACTACTTAGTTTAAACACATCCGTGTTGCAGTGGCAAACCTGTCTGCCAGAATGCTGGTCCCCCGCCTATTAAGGTGCAACCCGTCCCTTTTGTACAATTCATCCCTACCCCAAAACAGATCCCAGCGGTCCAAGAATGTAAATCCTTGCTTCCTGCACCAGTTCCTCAGCCACACATTCAGATCCATTATCACTCTGTTCCTGCCCTCTCCAGCACGAGGAACTGGAAGCAAACCAGAGATAACCACCCTGGAAGTCCTGCTTTTCAGCCTTTTTCCGAGTTCTCTGAAGTCCCGCAGCAGAGTGTCCTTCCTCTTCTTCCCGATGTCATTTGTGCCGACATGCACTACCACTTCCGGCTGTTCACCTTCACCCTTGAGGATTCCCTGCAATCGGTCCATAATGTCCTGGATCCTAGCACCAGGGAGGCAACACACCATCCTTAAATCTCGCCTGTTGCCGCAGAAACCCCTTTCTGTACCTCTTACTATGGAGTCCCCTACTGCCACGGCTCTTTCTGATGTCTGACTCCTAGGCTCTGCTTCTGCACCAATTTTCGGCTCGCAGACCTGTCCGCCTCTCAGACTGGCAGTATCTTCTGTCCTGACAGCTTCCAAGAAGGTGAACCTGTTTACAAGAGGTACATCCCCTGGGGTCTCCTGTACTTCAAGCATCCTTTCCTTCCTCATCGTCGCCCCCTTTCTCTCTTCTGGTAACCTCAGTGTAACGACCTCACTTGTAGGTCCTGTCCAGAAAACCCTCGTTTTCGCAGATAAACCTGAGGTCATCCAGTTCTTTCTTCAGTGCTGCAACATGCTCCTTCAGAAGCTGAATCTGGACACACTTTCCACAGCTGTAGCAGCCGGGGGCACCATCAGTGTCCCTGACCTCCCACATCATGCACGTAGCACACTGAATCAGCTTAGCAGTCATGTCTTCACCCTCTCCAATTGTGCCTGGCGTAGTCTCCTCCCTCAGCCTCCTCACCAAAGACTCTCAAGCCAAAGACTAGCACTTTTCACACCAGGCAACTTCCCGAAAGTTCAAAGGATGGTTACGAAAATGATTCAGAATTGAATGACTTGTCATATGAAGAGCATTTGATGGGCCTGTATTTACTAGAATTCAGAAGAATGAGGGGTAACCTCATTGAAACCTATGGAATGGTGAAAAGCCTTGATAGAGTGGATGTGGAGAGGATGTTTCTTATGTTGAGGGAGTCTAAGACCAGAGGGCACAGCCTCAGAATAGAGAGGTGTCCTTTAAGACCGAAGATAAGGAGGGATTTTTTTAGCCAAGGTGTGGTGAATCTGTGGAATTCGTTGCCACAGGCAGCTGTGGAGGCCAAGTCTTTAATGTGTATTTAAGGCAGAGATTGATAGATTTTTGATCGATCAGGGCATGAAGGGATATGGGAAGAAGGCAGGAGATTGGGCTGAGAGGAAATTTGGATCAGCCATGATGAAATGACGGATCAGACTTGATGGGCTAAATGGCCTAATTCTACTCCTACATCTTATGGTCTTATAGGCTGAGTGGAGCCATGAGCCAGTGTACCCAGTAGCCAAGAAGAATGGCTCTGTCCTGGTCTGTGGTGATTTTAAGGTCACCATAATCACAATACTGAAAGCAGATCGATACCTCCTGGCAAGGATAGAAGATACCCTTGCAACCCTTTCTGGAGGGAAACACTTCAGTAAAGTGGACAGCTGAGATGGAAGGAGAATCCCAAGTGTTTCTCACCAGAAACACTCACAAAGGGCTGGTTTGCTATAATAGGATTATTTTTGGAGTAGCATCTGCACCTGCACTCAGGCTGAAAGCTATGGACCAGGCAATCAGTGTTACCTGGATATAACATCATTTTTACTGATAAAATCTCAAAAGTGTTAAAAAGATAGGAAGATTATGGGCTCAGAACATGTCACAAGAGTTTATAGCTAAGCAGGAGGGAGTGTAGTGCATTCAGTATTTTAGTAATATTTGACAAATATTGTAAATATATTGTATGATTAAGCATGCTTTGTTCACATAATTTATTACAAGTTACATATACGGAGTATGTGAATGGCATATGTCGTTACTCCATCACATCGTAAGTACATGTCTCGCTAAAGTAAAAACAAAACTAGACATGTTACCCTAGGTCCATGTTTTTCTTTTGATTAGTTTTATGTTTTGGAATTACAGAACATAACGGCCTACAAAACATGGTGGATATAGCCCAATCCATCACAGGAAAAGCAATGAGCACATCCACAAGGAGTGCAGCATCCATCATCAAGGATCCCCACTATTCCGGCCATGCTCTCTTCATGCTTCTACCATTGGGCAGGAGGTACAGGAGCCATGGGTCCCATATCACCAGATTAAGCCATCAGGCTCTTGAACCATCATGGTTAACTCCACTCACCTCAACTCTGAACTGATCCCACAACCTATAGACTCACTTTCAAGGATCCCATGTCTCATGTTCCAAGAATAATTTATTTATCTGTCTGTCTGCTTGTTTATTTCTTATTATCAGTTCATTTATTTATTATTAGTTCTTTTTGTATTTGCACAATTTGCCTTCTTTTGCACATTGGTTGTTTATCAGTCTTTGTGTGTAATTTTTCATTAATTCTATTGTATTTCTTTGTTCTACTGTGAAATAATACAAGAAAATGATTCTTAGGGTAGCATATGGTGACAGTTGAACATTTCAAGGAATTAAAAACAAGCTCATTTCTAAGATTAATATCATCATTTCTTTTATTTATTTCCCAGCAAGTCCCAGAGCTTCACATTTCAATGAATAGACTTCTATAGTGTAATCTCTTGTTGTAAGCAATTGAATAAAAACAATAAAAACAGGGGATACTAGAAATACACAGATTAGGCAGCATCTGAAGAGAAAGTAATAGAGTTAGCATTTCAGATTAATGACCCTAAATCAGTTGTCAACATTTATAGCTGTATAACTTATGTTTAGGTTTTTTGTAAATGTTGTGTCTCTAATGCCATGTGCCAGTGATGCTGCTGCAGATTTGTTTTTCATTGCATCCGCACAAACATGTAAGTGTACGTATGACAAACTCAGCTTTGTGACGATAATATTGATCAAAGGAAATATATCATCAGCACTTTCTTCTCTCTTTGAACAAGCATCATAACCATGTCAGAAATTAGCAGTCATGGTGTTCAGGATGAATCAAGATAGTTCAAATAGTTCCATTTTAATATCAAAAAATGTATACAATATACAACCTGAAATTCTTATTCTTCACAGACATCAACAAAAACAGAAGAGAACTCCAAAGAATAAGTGACAGAAAAACATTAGAATGCCAAGTCCCCTCTTTCTACACACACAAGCAACAACAAAGCATCAATTTCTCCACCCCCCACCCATTTAGCAGAAAGCATCAGCACCCACCATCCACCAACCAAGCAGAAACAAAGCCCCCAAAGAGAGGCCATGTTCTGCAATCAATAAAAACTATTGATTACCCAACAGTTTGACATACCACACGTTCTCTCTCTCTCTCTCTCTCTCTCTCTCACTAACAAAAGACAGAGAGATGTCACCCATTTCACAATGACAGGGAAGACTGACAGTTGCTTTTACAATGTCACAGTGTGACGCGTCACTTTTTATTCCGAGATTCTCCGGCTCAAAAAGTTAGCAGGAAACTTTCCCCACCATCGAGGGAAAGAGAGAGAGGGAGCGATTACTCGAGTACGGAGATCTCCATCAGCTGCCTCTGCCCCCATTCCTACTCCCTCAAGCTCATCTGCAGAAGCAGTCATTTGGTCCCATCTCAGCTCTGCCCATCACTGGGCATTGTCAACATATTGTAAATATAAATACACGCATTATTTTAGTCAGTTGAATGGGACATCTGGAGAAGTCAAGAAAAAGTGTTTCTGAAATATTAACCAACCAGTTATTTTAAAATACAATGAATGGATATTCTATAAAAGTTTCAGCCACAAAAGTTTACAGTAAATTTCTTTTCCAAACAAAATATTAAAGCAAAGTACACATTAACAGCAAGCAGTTAACAGCAGGCTCCTCACCTCAACTCTGAATTAATTCCACAATCTACGGATTAATTTTCAAGGACTCTACAGCTGATGTTCTCAGTGTTATTTATTTGCTTCTTTTGTTCTTTTTGCACAATGTGTCTTCTTTTACACATTGGCTCTCAGTCTTTGCGTATAGTTTTTCATCAATTCAATTGGATTTAGTTCTGCAAAAAAATGAATCTCAAGGCACTATATTCTGACATATAAGCGCTTTAATAATAAATTTAAACTTTTTTCCTTTAAGTGTTTCTAGCATGTTATTTGGATGTTTACTCTGTAGGTGGTGCTGGTGTCACTTATTTTTGGCTTGAGAAAAGGCTTGGCTAGATCTGTGAAATCTGCGCTGGTTTTCATTCAATAAACCAGCATTACCTACTAGAAAGTTGTACTGAAAGTCTGAAATTGTTTGAATTATGTAATTGGCTACACCTTTAGAAACAAAAAAAGGTCACTAACATTTTACAAATAACAATACCTTTCACGGTGATCCTCAAAATCTGAGGAATTTATTTTTGATATAACTGAACTGGTGCACGATTAGCCACTAAATCTCACTGGTGGAGTTTTTAAACCAACCCTTGGCAAAGAATTCTGATGAATGTGCCAGTGTACTGTTGTTTAGTGCTGGCATTAAAAGGGCAGCAGAGCAACTACTTCTCCCCTCCCACCAATTTATTACTGCACCCCCCACCCCAAGGCTTGCGCATCAAGAATACATGGCTTAGTCATACATCTAACAAATTGTATATGTATAACATTTTCAAATCAGAGATAGATGTGCTCGGTTAGTGTTAAAATTACTGTGAAACATCAGATATTTGGAATTAAGATACGGATCAGCCGTCATCTAACTGAACAACAGAGCAGGGATGCTCGTTTGAATTAACTGCTCCAATCTTCCCATTGTCTTGATGATAGTTGTTGAAGCAATGTCACCCAGAAATTTCCATCCCACTCAATATTAAAGTGTAGGTCAGACAAATATATCATTCAATGAGCACCATTATAAAAATAGGTTATTGAGCCTGCCAGCTCAAGCTCCCTCCTCACAGAAAATACATTCCATTATGCCAGTGGAATGCGAGTAATATAAACTCTGACAACTTTCATAAGTAGCAATGTATTCTATCAAAATATAGTTGGTCAGTGACTAAATACACAAACTGTGCATAAAACTTCCCCTTTTTATTGCACAAGGATTTGTGCATGATATATCTGTTTGAATATCCCCTCTATCAGCCATCAGTCCCATGGAACCTCAAGTCAAATTCAAGGGTTATGAGTCTGGATCGAGGCAGATTTCATTGGAATCCGACTCCAGTCGAACAGGATTCCACAATAACAGGTGTATAACTACAACACCTGTAAATTCTAATCAAGGGGAACCTGGAAAATCATTTCCAAAGCTGGAGGAATGCATGTAAGCTGAGAAAACAGATGTTCATTGCTATATCATTAGTTATGTCCAGAACCCAAAATAGTTTTTTTTCCATGTTCAATTGGCTGGGTGTATTGGATCGCCTAGAACCAGCAAGGCAGGTGGTTTCCCTTATAGTAACTTACTGCCCTCACTTTGATACCCCCAAGCACAGAAAATGAACACTTGCCACACCATGCCATTTGCTGTGTATACTATTTTACCAGAAATTCCAAAAATTTCTACCATCCACACATAAGGAACTTCAGAGCACATTGATATTGAAGAAAATATAAATCATAATGGCCGACTAAACAAACAATATACGTGTAGTCTGATGACTGATGAGTCAATCAGTACAAACGAGTTTGATACTGTTTCTGAAATTCAGGGCAGAAATTCAGTGCTCCAATTTCTCATGACACTGTTAATGTTCTCTGGAATCTGGGGATGACAGCAAAACTGCCTCTGAATTGTTGAAATACAGATTATTTACCAGGTCTCTGTGAATCCCTGAAGAGAATTTTTGACTAGAGGAGCTGGTAATGGAATATCACACATTATCAATATTTTCTGATCGATATTTCTAAATTGTAAGGGTTAACATTCTCGTCATGTCTGAGTTTTGATACGAATAGCTCTTCATATAGTACTGTAAATTGAAATGTGGTGTGTTTTCCATTCAGCCTATCAGTTCTTTCAATTTACTAGCAAATGAAATATAATCTGAGTATGAGCGTGTTTCACTACAGATGAGATTTGCATGACTTCTCTCCCTTCTACTTCAAACATACAGAACCAATATCAGTCTGGAAATTCAAGGAATGAAAAAATAAAGTAAGTGGGGAGAGTATGTTGGGGATCTCACCAAAATACATTGTCAGTATCATATTATGTCTATAATTTCTTACTATTCTTTTAAAACATCATAATATTTTTATTCTTTTGTCATGATCTGTCCTTGGTGGCAACAGCGACATCTACCTTCTTTCATTGTCCTTGAGGTCAGCCAACTGGCTGAAAGAAATGGATCACAAAGCAGCCCAACACCTTGTGCAATGCAGCTGATGGTCTTGCTATATAAATGAAAGTCAAACCAAAACTGCAAATGCCCTAAAATTAAAAAAAAGAAACACTCTGGACATCAAGCGGCATCTAAGGAAATAGAAACATAACTGAGATTTCAGGTCAAAGATCTTACATTGTGATGAAACCTACTTGGCTTAACTGTCTTTCTTGCAATAAATGCATCCTCACCTGCTGAATATTTCCAGCAATTTCTATTTAATTTTGTCTACCCTTATCGGCTCTCTATTGAGATCTATCTTCTTAACAATGCTCTGAAACATTCTCGCCACGTACCTTCGTGGACCAACAACCAGGAGGAGACAACATGGCAACTCAGTCATTAAATCAAGAGCCTTTCCATTCTTCGAGTGTGATAACATGACTGAGGACAGGTCAAGTTATTTTGGGAGAAAGTCCAATGTGAATGCATGGAAGAGTGATTAACCAGGAAAGTTCTGGTATGGATAATAGTTTTTTTAGTCTATAACCACACCTTTAACATCTAGTTACTGCAGTTAAACTCAGATGCTCCTCACATTTTAGAGAGAGCTTTTTCCTCTCTGTCATCAGACCTCTGAACAGTGCATGAACTCATGAACACCCCATTCTTTCTCTTCCTTTGCACTATTTATCTATTTCTGTAGCTTATAGTAATTTTTTTCAGTCCTGCTCTGAACTGCTGCTGCAAAACAACAAATTTCACAATATAAACCTGATCCTGAGTTAATCCACAGGCTTATACAGTTTAGTATGTACTATCCATACCCGTGGAAACAACCAATAATCGATCCTGTAACTCTACGAAAGTAGCCACTGAAACTCTTCTCACTGGGGAAGCTATTAGGAATAAAACATAGTTGGAAAGTAGCTGAGGGGAAGCACTTGAACCTAACACAGTGAATGACGTGCATCATGCATTGGGTAAGTAATATTTATTTCCAGTGATACTCTAGTGTGCATTGACACTTATTTAAAATAGACTGATTAAAGACAGTTTTAAAGAATGCTGGCTTGCTCTTGGGAGTTGAGGTAAGATAGTGAGAGATGGTTGACATGATTTAGCTTTTTTCGGACCTCAGATATTAGCATGAATGATTTTGTATTCGTGGTCACAACCAGCTGCATGCTCACAAAGTACACCGTCTCTCTGTTCCTAAAGGAGGAGAGGCGCATATGGCCACATGCACGCTATCAATAATGTCTGCACTTTAGGGAATCCAGTCAAACAGTAAAAGTGCAGGATTCTTTTGTGCTGCTGTCAATTTTCTGTGGGGAAATTGATGAATTCGCTGATCTGGGTATACAAATCATCTTCATACAATTGCTGTTGCTTGGAAAGTTTCAAGAACATAATAAGGTAATGGTTACCACGACAACCACTTGAGGACAGCTTTGACCTGGGATTGGTTCTTGGGATTGGTAAGAGGTTCTACCTCATAGTTTTGTGAAATTCTCAATCTTATCATGAAAGATTCTTGAAGCCTCTCCAGCAGTCATTGGTTTGCAATTGATGTACTGTGGTGATGTACGGGTGCAGTGGGTGCCAATGTTGCACAAATGCTTGCCTTACATCTCCTCCGCAGATCCCTCTTCTTTTAATCATCAGTAAAAGCTATAACATTGACAATACATTCATTAGAGTTAATCTCTCCCATATTCAAGTTATTCCAGCGTGACTGTGCTAATTCCATCTAGTCAACAGTATCAAAAAATGATTCAAATAATATCTCAATGCAGGACTAAATTAATATGGCCAATCAATCATCAGAAAAGATTTGAAGGAGGTCAGCTGTATTTCAATTAAGGAACGTATTTATTTTTCTAAGCTCTATGTATCCATCCAGGAGTCTCTTAATAGACCCTATTGTTTCTGCCTCCACCACCGCTGCTGGCAGCCCATTCCACACACTCACCACTCTCTGCGTAAAAAACTTACCCCAACATCTCCTTTGTACCTACTTCCAAGCACCTTAAAACTGTGCCCTCTCACGCTAGCCATTTCAGCCCTGGGAAGAAGCCTCTGACTATCCACACGATCAATGCCTATCATTATCTTGTACACCTCTATCAGGTCACCTCTCATCCTCTGTCACTCTAAGGAGAAAAGGCCAAGTTCACTCAACCTATTCTCATAAGGCATGCTCCTTAATCCAGGCAACATCCTTAGTGAAGGATTACCAAAAGTCTTCGGTAAAGCCCCTGCCAGAATCTTATTACCAATAACATTAGACAAATAATTTTTTGAAAAGTGTTGCTTCCTCAGAAATTTTTATGATAGACCACTTCAAGTGGAACACAAATGTAATTTCAGACTATTTGTATCAGGTAGGAATTTGGATAAAAAAGCCATGATTTTTTATTGAATGTAATGTGCTTAATTGCATAATCGTGCTGACCTTGGCAATAGTTCAACTAAGCTAAAAATGTTTTGTTAGAATTCCAGTTGCCCTGATACCATTTCTCCGTGATGCAATGCCCTGGTGAAACCTTTCACCATGCTCGTCACTGACAGCACCAGGATTTGCAGGGAAGAAGTCTAAATGAAAATGTAGACAATGAATGTTTACTGACCTGTTGCACTTCATGGTTTTGTATGGTTGACGTATGTTGCCAAACAGATTTATGTAGTTTGGTGCTCTGTAGTTGCCAAGAAAATATTCAATACCCTGGAATGGCTTCCATGGATTTTCTCCAGTTCCATTAGAAGTTCTTCAAATTGCCTATCATTGATGGCCTGTTTGATTTGTGGACTAACAAAAATGCTTTCCTCAATCTTAGCTTCAGTTATTCTGACTTGAATTATGAATTGAAAAAAAATAGGTGATTTTTAAAAAACGGTGCACGATAGGGAAATTTCATTGTGATTTTCATGATCAGCAGCCCACAATGCATAAGATACACCCAAAAGTATTCAGAAAGCAAAATTTCTGTTGATCATGTGTAATCTTCCCATTGTTTCTGATATATTATGTTCAGCTCCATTCAAAATTCCTTGATAATTGTGCAACCAGTGGCCAACAGCAATTCCCACACAACTTTTTGCATTGGGCAGATTCCAGGTTGCTTTCACACCAAAAAAATATGACACAATGTGTTTTCCAACAACAATAAAAATAACAAGGCCCCTGACTTTTATAGAACTAGGGAACAGTAAACACTTGCCTGATGAACAGAGACTCTGTTCTGTAGTGATGGAACACTCTCTGATGCACACCTACAGGTCTTCCCCTGCCCTCTGCACTGTTATTGCATCCTCAGTCATCTTAAATTTCTTCTGAATTAATCAAGCTCCCTTTCAACTGTGTTCACCTCCCTCTTAGTAGACCTGATTTTCTCCAATATGATGAACTCTCTCGTCCACATTCACAGCCATCTTCATGCGGTCTTAACATTTCAATCAGAGGTATATCTGGCCACTACCTAACATTTTGCTTGCCTGTCCCAAACTTTCGTCAATCCATGTCCGCACTAAATCCCAATCCCATTACAACTAATTTCCCTTCCTACCCCACATTAAATATTGTTAGTATTTTTCTTATTATTCTTGCTGTTATAATAATTTTAATTATATATTCAAATGTGTTTATTTGCATTTATTCCAATCATTTGGTTAAAACTTGAATGAGTAATTTCAGTTGTACACAGAAATGTAGAGAAGTAAGATATCTCTATATGAGTATACAATAAAATTAATTGTATTTACATCATGGATTTAATGATATTTAGTGCAAGTATTATTAATATGAATTGAAATTTTGTTTGGTCATCCAAATATATTGATTTGCTCATTTGAATTTTTTTCACTGATAAAATATTCTGTCCGTATGTCAAAAAACATTGGAGTTAAAGTGAAAATTTAAAGAGAAAACAGCAAAACGAGAATACTGTGTCACTTAAGATAAGCTAGAATCATTTTCAGCATGTGCGTGCTAACATTTTAGAGAAAATGCTCAAATCTATTTTAATTATGACTTTTTTTTTACTTCAGCTACACATACTATCTTCTTTGTTTTTGCAGCAGTCACAGTTGATTACTTTCAAGTATAATTGGTTATAGATGTAAATCACAATTGATTTCAACATATAAGGCATTTGTCAGAAACAATAAATAATCAATTGACAATTTTTTTGCACAATAGTTATTATTTAGTTAGTATTCTGTCCTTGTCATACTTCCAAATGTGACCCAAGAAATTTGACAGCATACAGAGGAGCAAATGAAATACCGCCTTATCCCCAGACTTTGTGAATTAAAAAGCTGCTTGTTGTTTCACAGCCACACATACAGAACAGACAACATCGTCCTGCCAGTTAAAAAAGAAACAAAATACTCACTCAGAAGGATTATGAATTTAAACAAAAACTATTTACTATTAATGCATCATTCATTGCAGATTATTGAAGGAGTAATCTATAGCATTATCATAATAACACCAGTACAGAAACAAAGGAGTGCAGTTGGTAGTAGTACTCTCACTGTTCCAAGTATGGGTTCCATTCCACATACAAATATTCCAGTTTGGTTCTGGGCATAGTATTTGTCAAGTGTTAAGCTATGTGAGGTGTCATAATTCAGCTGATTCATCACATCTTTATCACTTTCTCATTAAAAATACTTTGAAGTTCGAAGTATATTTATTATCCAACTATACATATGTCACCACATACTACCTTGAGATTCATTTTCTTGCAGACATGCGCAGTAGAATAGAGAAATACAACAGAATCAATGAACAACAATACACAAGCAAAGACTGAAAAACAACCAATGTGCAAAAGAAGACAGAATGTGCAGATAAATATATCAATAACTAAGCACATAAATAATACTGAGAACTTGAGTGGTTAAGTCCTTGAAAGTGAGTCCATAGGTTGCGGAATCAATTCATTTAGAAAAGCAAATATCAGGGCCAACATTTAATAATCAAGAAACATTCCTAAACAGTTATCTGTTTATAATATGATTGTTGTCAATATTACTGGGAGCATGTTGCATGCAAACTGCTTGCCGCATTTCTACATCACCAAAGTGATAGCACTTCAAAAGTCGTTACCTTTTTAGAGCTTCAGGATGATATAAAATGGAAATGAAGGACGTTTGATTGTTTTAAGCAATTTGACTTACCACAGGGTGGTATTAATTTAAGTCTTAAAACAAGTTTTTCCACAACAAAACCTATGCAGTTTGTCATTTGATTCTCCTGTGGAAATACAGAAGAAGTAAATATTAACGGGGGGGGGGGGGGGGGGGTAGCTAGTAACTAATTTTCCACTCCCTATTTTAACTAAAACAATATTAAACACCAAGCTCCTCTCACAGGCCTCAGACCATCCCCCAACCATTCCAAGAAGGATTAACATTTTGAGCTGCTAGGTGGTTGCCTCCTAGTTTTCTGGAAGGCGATGTCCAAGGCAGGGAAAGTTATGACCATCCATCTATTCTACAATGGAATTCTTATTTTGACTTTGTCCTTACCTTTTGCTGATCTACAACAACCATTCATATCCTAGTTAAAATTACATTTGAGTCAATTAGTATAAAAGAGTTGCAATTTACATGAATTCCCGATGTCCTATTGTTTGAAAGAGAACATTGTCTATTTGTGGAATCTTGCTATTTAAAATTGATGACAACGAAAAGTTAAATTTCAAGCAGATTCATATCTAGTGCAGTGTTACCTTTCCTATCCATTGCAGAAGATTGTAATGCATCCTGCAATACACCAGAGTTAAATTTCAAGTAGATTCAAAACTTGTGTAGTTTTCCTTTCCTACTCACTGGAGAAGATTACAATGGATCCTGCCATACATCAGGGAAATGGAGTTTGAGAGTATTATAAAGTTATGAGATAAACTTTGACTTTGCACAATCACGTCAAAAGGGTGATTACAAATTGATGGTCTATCCATTCTTTTCATTTGGTTGCTCTTTCCATTGACCTCACCACTGTCACAACAAGGAAAGGAAGGATTCCAGGAAAATGGCACCATTGCCATCTCATGGCAATAAGACACGAGTAATAATTGGAGTCACAGATTCACAGAACACGTTTTTAAAAATTTGACTTTTTAAGCAGCTTGTTCAAATAACAAGCATCCTCTTTGTGCAACAGGACGGACATTTCATTATTCTTCACTCAATTAACAATTGTGATCATTGCATTACAAAATGTGGAAAGAACAGTTCATGGAGACATAAGGGACTGCAAATGCTAGAATCTTAAGCAAAACACAGTCTGCTGGAGCAACTCAGCGGGGTTGAGCAGCATTCATGGGAGGCAAGGAATGTCCAACAGTTTGGGTTGAATGCCTGGATAGTGATTCAGGATATTTCATCCTTTACCAATGACATCTACATTTACCTGTTGTACCTCATTCAATGGCTTGCCAGAATCTCAACGAGTGCTTTGAAATCTTCCCAACTGCCACTGTCTGAGCACTATGCAGCACCCATATCGGGTACATGTCTGTGGGGATGTGATCCTGTGATTCAGCAGCATTTTTGCAGATGATGTTTGATCAATGTATGTTATGTTTATTTACAGTTCTTGAACTGAGTGGCATACCATATTGGAAAGGACTGAACTTGGGCTCTCCCTTTCGAGCTTCAGGTTGGTGCAAAGCACTTCTAGAGTCACTATTGTAATGTAGAAAATTCAGCAGTCAAATCGCCTACAACAATCAAATGCAAAGATATCGATAATGAATAACACTAAGGCATTGGAGAAACTGAGCTATCTTCAAAACAATGTGGTTGATCTATTACTTTCTCCTGAAACTACAGGTGAAGTCTCATTTTGAAGTTTAACAGACATATGCCGCCACCAATTGCTTCCTCAGTGCTGCATAGCAATGTCACCATGGATCTTGTCTCTGGAGTGAAACTTGAGCTTTCATACTTCACCTCAGCCATAAAACGCTGTTAGCTGAGCCACAGCGATAACTAAAATAAGTGTGGTTTTTAAATTTAAAAACTGGAGAAAAATTAAGCTTAGGTTTGTGCGCTGAAGAAATACCTCTCCCATTTTTGCTTACCAACAACTAGAATAGTACAAATGGGACTTCCATACTTTGTGTTTTGTTCCACTTGAATTATTTATATATTATAGAGACTTATGTGGCCATTTCAGGTATTTTATTTTTTCTCATACTGTATTGTACTTGTTTGATGCAATTATTCCAGGTGTTGCTTTTTGATCACATCGGTTCAGTTGGCTATTTCCTTGTTTCAGAACATGTGGCGAGATGGAGGCATGTATAATCATGAATAGAAAAGAGCCACTAAACACTGGACAGCAAGTGTTTTCGAAAGTTTTGTTTATGATAGACATCTTGAAGCTGAACTCAAATATAACTACTTGTATCACGTAGGAATTTGGAGAAAAAAGAAATGAATTTTTATTGAGTATGATGTGCTGAATTGCAGAACAGTGCTGACACGTTGCGATAATTCAACTAAGCCAAAATGTTTTGTTGGTGATTTTCATTTGTACTCAGTGTCTGAGGCTTCTTCCTTAAGTGTCCAACAATAATCAGCCGGCATTGATGGATTTCCAGTTGCCCTTATACCGTTACACCATGACCGTAATGTCCTGGTGAAAACTTGCACCATGCTCATCACTGATGGCTCTTCATTAGTGACGTAGCTCTTCATTGTTTTGTATGTTTGAAGCATTTCATCAACCAGCTGCATGTAGTTTGGTGCTCTGTAGTTGCCAAGAAAATTTTCAACAACATCCTTGAATGCCTTTCATGTGTTTTTCTCCGGTCCCACTAGGAGTTCTACGAATTGTACATCATTGAAGATTTCCTGACTAAGGAAGGGTCTCGGCCCGAAACGTCGACAGCGCTTCTCCCTATAGATGCTGTCTGACCTGCTGTGTTCCACCAGCATTTTGTGTGTGTTGTTTGAATTTCCAGCATCTGCAGATTTCCTCGTGTTTGTTTATTGAAGATTTGCTTGATTTGTGGACCAACAAAAATGCCTTCTTTAATCTTGGCATCAGTTATTCTGGGAAATATCTGTCTCAAATATTGAAATCCTTCACAGAAATTTTTGTGCCTGGTGACAGTAGATTCCATCCTTGCAGTCTTGAACCCAGTAATTCCGCTTTTGTCTTTGACAAGCCCAGGTCTCTGACCAGGTCAGTTAACTCAGATTAAATTAGCAGCTGAGGCTCACTCGACATAAAGGGTTCAAAATCTGTATCAGTATCAGTGTCATTTTCCATTCCTGGTTCAGGCATCACGGCATCTTTGTCTACCTCCTCTAGACTCCATGTCACTGGTGGCTTCAGGACTGAAGACAATGTACTATCATGTATGACAGGTCTCATTGCCTGAAGGGCGATCGGGGTGTTCAATGGATCTTTTGTTTTTATCAGAGAAACCAGACACACTGGTCAGACAGAAGTAGCAGTCTGTCACATGATCCTTCTGCTCTCACCATATCATCGGGACAGCGAATGGCATTGACTTCCAAGTATCTCTGAGTCAAGCTGTCATATCGACAGAGCATGTTGCACAACAAATGCGAGGAGCCCAGGCTTTGCCTTGGTCACCAATTTTACACCCAAAGTGGAGCTCGTAGGCTTTCTTATGCGAGGAGTCATACTCTGTCTTTGAGATTTAAGTATATACTCATCACAAATATAACAGAAAGTATCATAGCTTTTGCAACATTGGTGGGACATTTTGGTATGACAAAATGCTTAGCAAAATGAAGTACAATTACTTTATTACAATGAGTAAATACATTATGTTATGTGGGTAAAGCATGCGCATGAACAAGTTCGCAAACCAATATACCTGTAAGCGCAACGCGCAGAATGACGTGTGCATGATGCTCTTGTAGCCTTTCTATAACCTGTCCTGCCCAAGCATTCCCAGGCATATCTGGACAAGACAGAAAACTTTTCAGCTTACATTGTGGGCAATATTTTAATTGACTTGAAATAACAAAAATAGGCAATTTTTAAAAATAATGGTGGATGATAGGGAAATTTCATGGTAATATTCACGATCAGCAGCCCAAAATCCATAAAATACACTCAAAAGTATTTAGGAAGCAGAATCTTTGTTGTCCAAAGAAATTATTAATGCATTGGGCAGAATGAAAAGTCCTGTATTATTTCTCTTTGTGATTTTCCATCAGTGTTTGTTCATTCTGAGTTTCGGTGAATTTATTTTTTTTTTGCCCCTTTATTTCCTACAAAAATGTTGCATTAATCTAATAAAATATCTGTAGTTTAAAGACCAAATGCAGCAATACAATTTGTCGGACTCAAGAAGTGCTTTGGATGGATTCAGAAAGATCAGTCCTTCCCTTGGATTTTTGCTGGATGTAGTCAGTAACAAGACTCACATACATTTCTCCAGCAGTGGGTGGAAGAAACCTGTTGGCTTCACTCAGGAAGTGCGGTTAGCACGGAGATGAGCAGCAGGTGTTTTGTGACCTTATCTAAGAAACAGTGCAGAAAGCAGTTTCATAACATAACCAGGTTTGCAGAATCACCCACATCAAGTCCTGTCAACCACTCATATTTCCTTTTTCCCTCTGACTTACTGATGCATCTCTCCTCACACATACTAGGTATAATTCCCCTGTCCCTCCCCACTAATCATCCTCCTGGCACATTTCCCTGCAAGTGACAAATATGCTACACTTACCCATTTACCTCCTCACTTACTCCATTCAGGGCCCCAAGCAGTCCTTCCAGGTGAGGCAACAATTTACCTGCAAATCTATCGGGGTTGTCTATTGTGGCCAGTGCTCCCAATGTGGCCTCTTCTACATTGGTGAGACCCGACATAAATTGGGGCACCTCCAATGTCAAGCACCTCCACTCCACCCACCAGAATGGAAATTCCCAGTGACCATCCATTTTAATTCCTATTCCCAGTCATTTCTGACATGTTGGTTCATGGCCACATCGTTTGTTACAATGAGGCCTCTTTCCGGTTAGAGGAAAGTATTCCATCTTGGTAGGCTCCAAACCGGTAGCATGAACATCGATATTTCCTCCCCTTCTCTCTTTTCCTATTCCCACTCTGGTCTATCACCTTCCTTTAGCGTCCCCCCCTTCTTTCCTTTTTTTCCATGTCCTCTCTCCTCTCCGATCAGATTCCTTCTTCTCCCACCACCTTCTAGTTTCTGCTTCTGCTTCTGCTTGGTACTGCATAAGCACTGCCGGACGGCTGTTATAACGCGCAGTTGGTGTGAACAGCGTGAGAGTTAAATTGTAAAGTGAGCTTTTTGACTAGATCCCCTAGGTTGATTTAATTGAGTCTATCTTTAAAAATATTAATGTCAGAAATACTGCGCAGGTCTGGCGGCAGAAGATTCCACTTGCTTTTTGATCTTGGGTAGCGGGAGTATTGGTAGCAAATCTTGTTGAATGAAGGGGTTTCCAGTATGTAAGGTCCGGTCTGCTGTCGAGTTGAACTGACCCTGTGACGAATTTAGACGTCTGATGGAGTGATTGTGGTGAACTATGTGCCTGTCGGGACACGCCCCCTGCTGACTGCTCCTGTGGCTCCTCCCACAGGCCCCTGTATAAAGGCGATCTGAGGCCTGACGCTCGGCCTCAGTCTCCAGGACATAGTATGATGGACACTCACTCCTGGTTCCTTCTTCCAGTCAATAAAAGCTGATATCTCGCCTTACGTCTCAGTGTGAGTTATTGATGGTGCATCAGTGATGTTGTGAACTTCTTTGAAAATGGAGATTAACCATAGTTTAGTACGTCGGTTTTCAGGTGGTTCCCACTGAAGGTTAGAGAGCACGTTGGTGACACTGGATTTCCCACTGTAATCATTTAGCACAAAGCGAGCAGCACAGCATTGGACTTCTTATTAATGGTAACCTTCAATACTTTAGCTGTGGATGTAAAGATGAGAGCATAAAAATCTATTCACTTCACTTAAAACAATATTTTTGCATGACCGTGGAAGGAAACTTAATCACATTTAGTGATTTCACAAATAATCGGAATTTTCAATTCCAAATTCTGTTCTGCTCCAAAAAATGTAAAACATAGACAGAAATGACATTATAAAAAGGTGTGATATACTGCAACTGGTGCTCCCTGTGTGGCCTTCTATATATTGGTGAGACCTGACGCAGACTGGGGCCCGTTTTGCTGAACATCTACGCTCTGTCTGCCAGAAAAAGCAGGATCTCCCAGTGGCCACACATTTTAATTCCACGTCCCATTCCCATTCTGATATGTCTATCCATGGCCTCCTCTACTGTCAAGATGAATCCACACTCAGGTTGGAGGAACAACACCTTATATTCCATCTGGCTAGCCTCCAACCTAATGGCATGAACATTGATTTTTCTAACTTCCATTAATGCCCCTCCTCCCCTTCTTACCCCCATCCCTTATTTATTTATTTATTCCCCCCCCCCCTTTTTTCACTCTCCTTTTTTCTCTCTCTCTACCCCTCTCACAATCACTCTTTGCTTGTTCTCCATCTCTCTCTGATGCTCCCCTCCCCCTTTCTTTCTTCCCAGGCCTCCTGTCCTATGATCCTTTCCATTTTCCAGCTCTGTATCCCTTTTGCCAATCAACTTTCCAGCTCTTAGCTTCATCCATCCCCTCCCCCTCCCACTTTCAAATCTCTTACTATCTTTTCTTTCAATTAGTCCTCACGAAGGGTCTCGGCCCGAAAAGTCGACAGCGCTTCTTCCTATAGATGCTGCCTGGCCTGCTGTGTTCCACCAGCATTTTGTGTGTGTTGTTGTAAAAAGTCCTAAAAACACTCTGCAAAACTAAAGCTAAATGATACCGAGTTATTATTTGAGAACTAGGAGCAAAGAAAATACATAGAAGTACCAATAATGTAAATCAAATAACCAAGTCATTATTTGATTTTGTGGGAATCAAATAACGGGGGAGACTGAGAAAGAAAATAGTGATGGAGCATTTCTGTCTGAGAGGCAAACTTGCTCTGTCATTCATTTGCCCTCTTGTTTTTAGCACCCTCTCCCTGGGAAACAGTCCTTATACTTCACCCTGTCTGTGTCCCTCATGACCTCATACATCTCTGTCAGGTTACAATCTCCTGTGTTCCGGGGAATAATGTTCTACTTGCAACTCAGCCCCCAAGTCCAGGCACATCTTGCTAAATCTTTTCTGCACACTATCTAGTTTAATAATATCTTTCCTTTCACGGGTTATCCAAAATTGTACACGATAGGCCTCACCAATATTTCACATACTGCAACATAACTTCCCAACTCCTCCTACTCTATGGCCCAACCGATGAAGGCTAAATTCCAAGCATCTTCTTCACCATCCTATCTACCTGAGTCACTGCTTTCAGTGAAATATTTACTTGCACACCTTGGTCCTTCTGTTTCGTAACATTCCCCAGGTCCCTGCCATTTACTGTTATAATATCCCAAAATGCAATACCTCACAGTTATCTGGATTGAAAGCTGCTTGCCAGTCCTCAGCCCAAATACCTATCTGACCAAGGTTCCACTGTAAGCTTTCATAACATTCTGCACTCTCTACTATCCAAATATTTTGGTGTCATCCACAAACTTACTAATCACCCCTTGTGCATTTACATTCAGAATGTTTATATAAATTACAAATTACTTATTATCTCCCAAATGAGCACTTCACAGCTCATGGGGCCTAACTCTCTCTGATGATTAGTCATGTAAGTACAGTAAAATTGATTTAAGTAAGTTTAAAAATTAAAATAATTTAATAAATTAATATCTTCAGAAACTAAATTAAAAAGTAATAAACACACACAAAATGCTGGAGGGAGTCAGGAGGCCAGGAAACACCTATGGAAAAGAGTAAAAAGCCGATGTTTCAGGCTGTGGTTCTTCGTCCCACTCCACTTTCTTACTCTGGCTCAATCATTTTTTTCCAGTCCTGATGAACGGTCTTGGCCTGACTGTTTAGTTTTTCCACAGATGCTGTCTGGCCTGCTGATTTCCTCCAGTATTTTGTGTATATTGCTTGGATTTTCGGCACCTGCAGATTTTCTCTTGTTTTTAAAAATACAAACGTACTTCCAACATATGAATTAATTAAGCATTCATACTAATTAAAATAAAGGAGAAAAATATACCATTTACCTTTTTCATTGAGGTTGGCAAACGAATTCTAATGATGTGGCAGCTAAGACGAGTGAAATTGTGGTGTGACTGATCTCTGTTGCTGGACTTCGTGTCAGAGCGAAAGGAGAGACATGCAGGTGTCTGATCTCTGCTCTGCAACACAAATTACATTCATTACATAGGCACAAATGTTAGGAGTGGACAGGTTCACAAAATACTGTTAGCGTTTGGTTCGCTGCGAACCACAGGCTGAGGAAGAACATCATCCAGAACCTAGCTCTTTCTGCACTATATTAAATTACATGCTTGAAATGTGTATTTAATCTGTCCATCTGGAGTTATCTGAGATCTTAATGTGTCTGTTCAGACAAAAAGTAAACTTCGGCATTGTTCTTAAATTTTGCAGGAATTGAAAATGGAGAACATTTAAGAAAATACACAGAAATACATTACAGTTTCATAAAAATTGTAGGTCAGGACAGGAGCATCACCAACCATCCCAGTCCACATGTCGTCCATGTCTGAATTCATGCGCAGAAAAACCCAGAGAGGTAGGAGAGCAATTAAACTGATACGATTGTGCAGACGGTCCTCTTTCACTATCATCTGAGCTCGGCACAAAATGCTGTCGGGGTAAATGCAGACATTCTGTGTACTGTTAAAGGTTCACAGTAGCCAGGAGAAGAAGGACTGCACTCATGTACAGAAATCAATGATCCTGCTTGGCCATATCCTTAGCCGTCGATATTCCCTCCCCAATTCAATCATGGTATTTTAAAAACACCAGCACTAGCTGTCAAGGTTGTCCATTTAAGAATATGTAGAGTGCCTATAAAAAGTGTTCACCCCCTCCACCCCCCCAAGGAGTTTTCATGTTTTATTGTTTTAAAACATTGAATCACAGAGGATTTAATCTTGCATTTTGACACTGAAAAAAATTGTGTCAAAGTGAAAACAGATCTCTGCAAAGTGATCGAAATTAATTACAAATATAAAGCACAAAATAATTGATTGCATAAGTGATGCAGCTAATTTGTTTTAGAAGTCACATAATTAGTTAAATGGAGATCTGTTTTTGGAGATCTGTGTGCAGTCAAGGTGTTTCAATTGATTGTAGTAAAAATACACCTGCATTTGGAAGGTCCAACTGCTGGTGAGTCAGTATCCTGGCAAAAACTACACCATGAAGATAAAAGAAAACACTCTAAGCAACTCCCTGAAAAGTTTATCGAAAAGCACAAGTCAGGAGGTGGATACAAGAAAATTTCCAAGTTATGAATATCACTTGGAGTACAGTTAAGAAACTTGTCAAGAAAAGGAACTAATATGACACTGCTGTAAATCTGCCTTGAGCAGGCTGTCTGCAAAAACTGAGTCACCGTGCAAGAAGTGGGCTAGTGAGGGAGGCTACCAAGAGACCCATGACAGCTCTGGAGGAGTTACAAGCTTTGGTAGCTGAGATGGGAGAGACTGCACATACAACAACTGTTGTCCGGGTGCTTCACCAGTTGCAGCTTTATGGGAGAATGGGAAAGAGAAAGCCAGTGTTGAAAACAACACACACAAAATCTTGGCTAGAGTTTGCCAGAAGGCATGTGGGAGACTCTGAAGTCAGCTGGAAGAAGGTTCTATGGTCTGATGAAACCAAATTTGAGCTTTTTGGCCATCAGACTAAATGCTATGTTTGGCATAAGCCAAACACCACATATCACCAAAAACACTCCATCCATACCGAGAAGCATGGTGGTTGCTGCTCATGCTGTGGGGTTGCTTCACTACAGCAGGCCCTGGAAGGATTGTAAAGGAAAAGGGAAAAATTAATGCAGCAAAATACAGGGAAAATATGGAGAAACCTGATGCAGTCTGCAAGTGAACTGTGAGTTGGGAAATGAATTGTTTTCCATAAAGACAATGACCCCAAGCATAAAGCCAAAGCTATACAGGAATGGCTTAAAAACAACAAAGTTAATGTCCTGCAGTGGTCTAGTCAGAGTCCAGACCTCAATCCAATTGAAAAATTTGTGGCTGGACTTGATAAAGACTGTTCACTCATGATCCCCTTGCAATCTGACAGAGCAGTTTTGTAAAGAAGAATAGGGAAAAATTGCAGTGTCCAGATGTGCAAAGCTGATAGAGCTATCCACATAAACTCAAGGCTGCAATTGCTGCCAAAGGTGCATCTACTAAATACTGACTTGAAGGGGGTGAATACCTATGCAATCAATTATTTTATGTTTTAAATTGGTAATTAATTTAGATCTCTTTGTAGAGATCTGTTTTCACTTTGACACAAAAGAGTCTATTTCTGTTGATCAGTGTCAAAAAAGCCAAATTAAATCCACTGTGATTCAGTATTGTAAAACAATAAAACATGAAAACTTCCGGGGGGGGGGGGGTGAATAATTCTTTAAAGTGAGTCCATAGGTTGTGGAAACAGTTCAGTGAAGTTACACCCTCTGGTTCAAGAGCTTGATGGTTGAGTGATAATAACTGTTTCTGAATCTGGTGGTGAGAGTCCTGAGGCTCTCGTACCTTCTTCTTGATGACAGCAGCAAGAAGAGAGAATGGCATGGGGTTGGTGGTCCTTAACAATGGGTGCGGTGTTTATGTGACAGCGCCCTGTGTAGATGTGCTCAGTTGTGGGGAGGGATTTTCCCATGATGGACTGGGTTGTATCCACTAACTTCTGTGGAAGTTTTTGTCCAAGAGTATTGGTGTTTCCATATTGGGCCCTGCAACTAGTCAATATAATCTTCACCGCTACAACTGAGGAAAAGTGCCTCCCTCAACCTCCACCCCCAGCTGTCATTCTCGCCAATGAACCAGTGACCCTGGGCTTGCAATATTCTACATTACCAATGTCCACAGCGTCTTGCAATCACAACAAAAACATCCAAGACAATCACTCGCACCTTTCTTTGAACCACACCGTCTCAGCACAAAGACAGACAAGTCCAGGTGACAACACAACACACATAAGTCCAGCTCCATTGCTATGAGCAACTTACTGATGGGATAGTCCTGCAGTACTTGATGTCTCTAGTATCCAGCAGTGACTTGCAATAGTAAAAGAGACGTGCAGGATGAGCAAACACACCTTTGGTTGATCCTGGAGTGGCCATCCAAACGTGTTACAATCTTACCAGAAGACCCTTAATAGTCTGCCAATTTCAGTCTGCCAAATTTAAAATGATTCATTTCTCTCCACTCCATAATTTGTCTCTTCATTCCTGCTAACACAACTCAGCACATCATAGGAACCAGCCTCCTCTCTGTGGACTCTGTCTGTACTTCTCTCTGCCTCAGTAGAATTAAAGACCCCACCCACCTTGGGCATTCTTTCTTCTTCTCCCTCTCCCGTCCAACAGAGGATACAAAAGTCCGAAAGCACACACTGCTAGGCTCAAGGACAGCTTCTATCCCACTGTTATCAGCCTCTTTATGATAAGATGCGGTCTTGGCCTCACAATCTACTTCATATGATATTGCACTTTATCTACCTGCACTGCATTTTTTGGTAGCTTTTACATTTCATTCTGCATTGTGATTGTTTTACCTTATTATACTCCATTTGTGTAATAATTTGATCTGAGTAAACAGTTTGGAAGTCAAGTTTTTCTCTCTATCTTGGTATATGTGACAGTAATAAACCAATATGAATACCAATCATGCAGTCAACAAAAGGAGTTCTGCAGAAGCTGGAAATCCAGAGGAACACATAAAATACTGGATGCTCTCAGCAAGTCAGGCAGCATCTATGGAGGGGAACAAAGAATCAACATGTCAGCTAAGATCCTTCATCAGAGAAAGGAAGCGGGCAGAAGCCAGATTAAGAAGTTGGGGGGGACCAATAATACAACATTCACTGTCCTATCGTACTTGTGGTACCTTAACAAATGCCTTTTAGAAATCCAATGTCAAAACATATATTGGTACTTCTTATAAAGCTATCAAAACAGTGTAGGAAATCCTCAGAGATCAGGCTGCATGAAAAGAAGTAAGGCTAATACCTGTATTTATAGTTGGAGATCCTTTATCTGAACTGTGAGGGAAAGAATAGATGCTTGTCAAGCTTTAGGGAAGATAGACAGGAGGGGTCTTTGATACGTTAAAACTGGAGTGACCATGAGGATAGACTGTAAAATAAGGCTAATTCATCATGGGTAAATAGGAAGAGTTAAAGATTGAGAAAAGAAACTAGGAAAAAAGTGTAAAAATTACAAAATCAGAGCAAGAAGACGCACATTGCATTGCATGTCTTCCATTCCCAAAGGAAGGAAAAAAGGGAAAGAAAACAAACAATCTGAGCTAATATTAGAGGGGATGACTTATGTAGAGAAATCAACGTTCCTGAAGGATTTGGATTTAAAACTGAGTCCAAAGGCTACAACATGCCTAGACAAAAGATCAGATAGCTTTTTCCTTATCCAGCAAGTTAATTACATCCTCAAAAAAATTGAATAAATTTATATAAAGTTATTTTCTCTTCATAAAACCATGTTGATTCTGTTTAATTTTATGTTGATTTACTTAGTAATGGATTCCAGTATTTTTCCAGTGACAAATCATAAGCGGACTATAGTTTCCTGCTTTCAGGATCAGAATAGGGTTTATTACCGCCAGAATGTTCATGAAATTTGATCAGTCATGAATAACACTAATATATTAGCAGTTTTCCAATTCACTGGTAGGTTTCCAGAATCTATTAACTTTTGGTAGATCACATCCATTCTGTCCATTGTAGCTGCTCCTTTTATGGTGCCGGGTTACAGATCACCAGCTCCTAAGGTTTTGTTCACCTTCAGTCTTATTCGTTTACTTGGTATTTTTTTCTCTGGTGATAGAGATTGCCTTATAAATTCGTCTCATATTTGAGCCACAGTAAATACTATTATTCAGATCCTTTTAGCACCTTCTGCTGTCAAGACAATAATAAGATGAGTTGTATTATATCTTAGATGTTTTTAAAAGCTTTTTAAGAAGGATAATGCAGGATTCCTTGAGTTTTATGAGTTATATAAAACCTGACAGCTCCTTGACATTGTGGGACATAATCATGGTTGAGTGCGAATAGGACAATGAGAGGATACTTTATTTAGTGAGACATATTGTAAAGATATAGAATTGAATTAATTTACTCCAAGTTACATCCTCTCGACCTTCTTTCCCAAATAGCATTCACATGATTTAGGGTCCTTCCTCCAATGCATAACATAAAATTCTACACATCTTCCTGCAGTACACCCTCATGATAGGTAATCATGATGGTACATGAGCAAAAGAATGGAGATTTACTCTCAGAGACCTGAAGGGATGTGGACAGTAAGAAGCAAACATTGTAAACACTGAATTAATAGAAAGATTCATCCTGTCTTTGGAATTGAAATATGGAGCAACTTTTAATATATGATGAATAAATGACCGGAAGTTTTTGGAGAACCTTTGGTAAGTGCTTAGGACCATATAAAGTAAGTTGCAAAATGAGTTCTAACATATTATGTTAACATGGTGAGATCAAGATAAGGTTAAGAAAACAGTGAAGTGAGCATATTGCTAACAAATGACAATGTAATATTGTGAAAACAAGAAAAATAATGATGTCAGTGAAGTTAGACAGTACTAATAGCAAACTTTGATGAATTATCAACATTTGTATGATAATATGTTTTTGTGCTAAAATTAATGATTTATCGGTAGATATTAAGGAGTCACTCTTTCAGAATATTTTCTCCATAATATAGCTTTATTAGTTTCTAATATCATGGATTTTGTGCTTGTTATTAATTTTCATTAATTGACATGAAGTGTTTTCCTTTCTAATTATAAGATGATGGACATCAGGCTGAAAGTGCATTAATGATTTGCCATTTGTTAGTCTCGGATTTATGAGATCATCTAAAACCCATTCATCACCTGGTATGTCATTACCTCATTTCTGTCTCAACCAGCACTGGGGTATAATTTAATAATTACACAATATCATGTGATAAACAGGGATCAGACCAGATGATTACTGATTTCCCACAATCATAAAGTGAGTACAAAGTGATGGGTTGTTGCTTTGGTATCCTGAAACTGAACGCTTATTTTGGAAGTTTTATTCAGCATAAAGTCTAGAGAAAATAACTTCCTCTAATATGGAAGGTCCCATAGTTGGGCAGTATCAGAATCAGGTTTATTATCACTGGCATGTGACGTGAAATTTGTTAACTTAGCAGCAGCAGTTCAATGCAAAACATAATCTAGCAGAGAGAGAAAGAGAAAAAATTAAAAATAAAATAAAACATAATAATAATAAATAGATAAATCAGTTATATATATTTAATAGATTTTTTATAAAAAGTGCAAAAACAGAAATACTGTATATTAAAAAAAAGTGAGGTAGTGTCCAAAGATTCAATGTTCATTCAGGAATTGGATGGCAGAGGGAAAAAAGCTGTTCTTGAATTGCTGAGTGTGTGCCTTCAGGCTTCTGTATCTCCTACCTGATGGTTACAGTGAGAAAAGGGCATGCCCTGGGTGCTGGAGGTCCTTACTAATGGACTCTGCATTTCTGAGACACTGCTCCCTAAAGATGTCCTGGGTACTTTGAAGGCTAGTCCCCAAGATGGAGCTGTCTAGATTTACAACCTTCTGCAGCTTCTTTTGGTCCTGTGCAGTAGCCCGTCCATACCAGACAGTGATGCAACCTGTCAGAATGCTCTCCACGGTACAACTATAAAAGTTTTTGAGTGTATTCATTGACATGCCAGATCTCTTCAAACTCCTAATAAAGTAAAGCCGTTGACTTGCCTTCTTTATAACTACATCGATATGTTGGGACCAGGTTAGATCCTCAGAGATCTTGAAACCCAGGAACTTGAAGCTGCTCACTCTCGCCGCTTCTGATCCCTCACTGAGGATTGGTATGTGTTCCTTTGTCTTATACTTCCTGAAGTCCACAATCAGCTATTTCATCTTACTGACGATGAGCGTCATGTTGTTGCTGCATCACTACTCCACTAGTTGGCATATCTCATTCTTGAATGCCCTTTCGTCACCACCAGAGATTCTACCAGCAATGTTTGTTTCATCAGCAAATTTATAGATGGTATTTGAGCTTTGCCTAGCCACACAGTCATGTGTATATAGAGAGTAGAGCAGTGGGCTAAGCACACACCCCTGAGGTTGCCAGTGTTGATCGTCAGCGAGGAGGATATGCTATGCCCAATCTGCACAGACTGTGGTCTTCCGGTTAGGAAGTCGCGGATCCAGTTACAGAGGCCCAGATTCTGCAACTTCTCAAGCAGGATTGTGGGAATGATGGTATTAAATGCTGAGCTATAGTCGATGAACAGCATCCTGATGTAGGTGTTTGTGTTGTCCAGGTGGTCTAAAGCCATGTGACAAGCCATGGAGATTGCATCTGCCATCGACCTATTGTGGCAATAGGCAAAGTGCAATGGGTGCAGGTCCTTGCTGAGGCAGGAGTTCAGTCTAGTTGTGACCAGCCTCTCAAAACATTTCATCACTGTAGATGTGAGTGCTACTGGGCGATAGTCATAAAGGCAGCTCACATTATTCTTCTTAGGCACTGGTATAATTGTTGCCTTTTAAAAACTCTGAATATTTTTTTCAGAAATTTCTGCTGGAAGCGCATGTGTGTGGGTTTCCAGTCAGGACAGAATCAGCCTTGGAAGAAAGTATAAGTTTGCATTTATATTACTACACCAGGATGCCACTGAGCACTACACACCAATGCAATATTTCAAAGTGCAGTTAATGCTGTTATGCAGGGAATTCAATAGAAGGTTGGGACACAGAAAAGTCCTAAAAACTGTTGAAAGTATGTTAACCAGGAAACTAGAAATGACTGTACTTGTCTCCAATTGATGCCATGTATCCTTTATCTCCACCAGTTGATATTCACTGCGAAGTCTGCTTGCATCGTCGGTAATAGTAGAAACCATTAAATACAATGAATTATAAACTAAAGAGGGGATGGAAGATAAAGAAAGTTGGTGTGGGAGGAGGGAAAAGCATTTTTGATATTTTGTGATTATATGTTGAAAAAACATTTGACGACTAATTGGTCAGTATCTCTAAAAGCACATATGGCAATAATCTGCTCTGCTCTCATAAATGCATGCCTCTGCAATACTACAATGCAATACTACTCTGCAATGCTGTCTCGCTGTAATCACTATATGCTCTGACTCTTCCTGTTTAATATTACACATATTACCTTGTCCTTTCAGGAAGTGTTTCTGTATTTCTCAATTCTGATGAGCCACATCTCTCCTGTTCCCAAAACTAGCATAGCACAATATACTTAATGAACCAAAGTTCAGTGATTTTAGTGTTATAGGAAGAAGATAATGAATGTGATGAAATGTTGAAATAATTTATGCTAAATACCTGCAACAAATAATCAGATGGGAATTGATCTCCTATCCTCACACAGTGAAAGTGAGTTTTGCAAGCTTTAGTACAGTCTAAGGATTACCAGGCAACTACTGAAGAAATATAATGGTAGAGTTTTATTAAAGTTATAAGTAAAGTTTACTTAAAATTGTCTAACTGCTACTTTAAAAATAGCTTTCCGACAATATTATTTTATTCTCGGCGTGGCCGTTTTTGAAGTGTCTACATTCAGTATATCCTGATCCTGCTCTAAATTGTTCTGTGCTTATACCAAGATTTATCCCTTTTATAGCCTACGGATGTTGATTCAGAATCAGATTTATTGATGTGAAATATAATGTGACATTTATTTTTTTGTGGCAGCAGTATTGTACAAAGTCATAAAATCACTATAAATTACAGAAATACATAAATAGTGCAAAAAAATAAAAGAATAACTAAATAGTATTCATGGATTCAGGGACCATTCAGAAATCTGATGATAGAGGGGAAGAAACTGTTCCTGAATCATTGAGTGTGGGTGATCAGGCTCCTGGACTTACTCCTCGATGGTAGTAACAAGGAGAGGACATGTCCCAGTTGGTGAGAGTCCTTAGTGACCCTTGAAGATGTCCATAATGGTCAAGAGGGTTGTGTTCATGATGGACCCAGCTCAGGCTGTAACCCTCTGCGGCCTATCACAGTTCCGTGCACTGGAGCCTCCGACCAGTCAGAATACAGTCCGCCTGTAGAAATTTGCAGGTCCTTGGTGGCATACTAAATCTCCTCAAACACCTAACAAAGTAGAGGTGCTGCCATGACTTTCCACCCCAGCAAACAAGCCCAATCTGGATGTATGGAGATGGCTTTCTGAAGGATTCTAAGTCCTCAGGCTGGACCGGCTCAATAAAGGTAACTTAATAAATCACATGGCCAGAGGTGCAGGTTCCAAGTATTGGTGAGATCAGTGGGAACACAGAACGGAGGTTGAAAAGTGACCGTGCGCTGGGTGGAGAGGAACAGCCAGGATACAGAAACCCCACACAGCCCTTAACTGCAGAGCTAGGGATGATAAAGCTACATCTTTTAGGTCAGGTCATGTATATAAAAAGGGAACTCTGCTCACTTTTCATATTCAAACTCGAGATCTCTCAGTGTGCTTTCTGACTTAATTGTGTGCACAGTACTAATTGTGATGGAGTTAGTGAAGGTCAGCAAATAACAGAAGTGGGGAAACAGGAAATCTGCAAAATTGGAATTTACCAGAACAAAATTCATGAATGCTGTGGATATGAGCACAGACTGAGAGTGACTGATTAAGAGGATACAATGGGGTCTTTCAAGAGACTCTTGGATAGGTACATGAAGCTTAGAAAAATAAGCTAGGGGTAACCCTAGATAATTTCTAAAATAAATGCATGTTCGGCCCAGCATTGTGGGCCCAAGGGCCTGAATTGTGCTGTAGGTTTTCTATGTTTCTAATTACCTTTTGAAGCTATAGTCATTGTTATTGGGCGAACAATTAATACAAGTTAACTACAACAAGCAACATAGCATTGCATGTCCAGTCTATCGTCCAGCAATGTGGATAGAATTAGCCGTACTGGCCAGGACCACATCTTCCATGCAGATAGGTTCCTGGGAATATTCAGCAAAGAGCAGGCACCTCTGTTTAGCATTCTCCTGTAAAATAATATTTCAAACAATGGCTTCAACCAAGTTTATATTGCTCCAATCCCTGCACCACTTAATTATTGGATGGCCAATAGCAACATGCCTGTGGTAACAGTGCTTAAATTTATAATTAGCCATTTAGCAAATGTGATCCAGAAATAACAATATTGCAGATGGTGGAAATCTGAAATAAAACAGAAAATATTAGAAAAACATATCTGGTCAAAGACTGTTTGATCCATTAATTGTGGAAAAAGTGGACTAGCCTAAAATGAAGATAACTAGTTATGTTTAATTGAGGCATTGTTTACCTATCATTTCTCCTTAAATTAAGTCTCTCTTTATTCTCCGGTAAAAATATCCCTAGATGTATTTCTATATTCCAGGTGTTATTTGAATACAAATTGTTACTGGAAACAGAAGGAGGATGCAACAGGTAAAAAACATCTTTCCCAGAAGATGTGTCTCCAGTGCCAGTTGAAGACTTGGCATTTATGGCAATCAACAGAAGTTTCATATGATGAAGCATACTTAATAAAATGACTTGGTACACTTAACTTAAAAATTGATCAGTAAGCAATTCTGTTCTGTAATTGGGCACTTCCAGCAACTAATGAGGATTATTGCTAATTATTAGAACAGGCCAATAGAAACATTAAAAGATGCACTTGAGAGGGATTGATGATTGACTAGCATTATTCATACTTACACACTTGTCAGTTCCAATACTGTAAGGCATTTCCTTGAATTTCTGAAGTTAATTCTTTAGAAATTTAGGTAAATTATGCAGGGTATCATGAAGCACTGATTAACCTAAATGGGGCAGTACAAGATATCTATTAATCTAGTGCCTATTGTCCTTCTCGTGGATGAAAAAGATAGTCGTCAACGTAAGGTGCAGATTTCAATTTATACTGGAAAACACGATAAGACATTCCTTCCTGAGTGTAAAGTGGTTAACAAACAGGTGGGGGATTGTAGCTAACTGTAGCTGCAAGTCAGAGAAGATCAAATCGTTGGTCTTGTTGTTATAATTGTATAATTTAAATAAGCATGCTACAAAGTATACTATGTATTAGCAGTGCAAGAATGGCTCATCTAGTTATGACATGCGTTCACTGGAGATTGCTTTCTTATTTTGACAGATATGTGTATGTTCCAGGAACAGAAGAATATTTCTTCAAACGTTAAACTTAATTGCAGTACTCAATATAAACACCACAGCCTGATGCAGACACCATGCTCAATGAGTTGAGTTGAGTTGAGTTGAGACCTCTGTTGGTCTGTTGACCATGGATATTGCATCCTAGCTGTCTAGATACACAAGCCTGGGCAATACAATATGGAGAGTAAGCTGTTGCTCATGTAGCAAGCACCCCATCTCTACTCACCTGATGAACCCAAAGGAACGGCAGAGACCGATACAGTTTGGTACCAAAAGCATCACAGAAGTTGCCAGTCAGCACTGAACTCAATGTAGGATTTCCTGAGGGACTCCAGTTTCAGACTTTTCCCTCTGGGTTTACTCCCAAAGCCTTTCCAATGAGTGGGTATAACCGCAAAGCAGCAGAGGTTTGAGATCAGAGTTTTCCTTCTGCCAGTTGAGCTGCCAACCATGACTAATAAACCCCACCTGCCTGAAGCAACTGTTCTGCTGGGTTTAGAAGCTAAGCTGCACGTGAAGGCCAGGAGCTGGGCTTGGTTGTCAGGGGCTATTTGAGGCCCATGCCACTGGGAGCATTTAATGGGTAGTGGGAGTTTGTCCCCATTATCACTATAACAACCTTAAGGAACCATGATCAATGTACAGCAATAAATAATTTGCAATAGGAAATACAAAGTATACCACATCTCATTGGAAGTAGCTGCTATATTCAAGAACAAGAGCAGGGATCATGCCTTTGGAGAAGAAGGTCAGTTGCCTACTGATTTTCATCTTGCCTGCACATTTCCATGACTGCAGCAGCTAGCCAATGTCGGCAGAGCTGCTTGTTAGCTGAAGGTATTGTCTGGGGTCAATACCATGAATGCTTATCAACTGTTAAAACCAATGGGGAGAAACAATCTGATTGGAGTTGGTGCTGGCAACTCCAAAAACTGAAATTAACCTATGAGATTTTATAAATGTACTATATGCCACAGGCCGGCTGGTAGTGTAGTGGCATCAGCACTGGACTTCAAGGCAGATGATCCAGAGTTCAAATCCAGCCGGGTCCCAACCTGGGCAGCGGCAGTATCTGTGTGGAAGGAAGGCCTGGCAATCTACTTCTGTATCTTGTTATGAAAACCCTATGGTCCATGAGGTCATGAAGAGTCTGACTTGACTAAACAACTGAACAACAACAACAAGCAATATGCCACAGATCAAGTTCCATTTTATCAATTGACAGGTTGGAGCACTTGGTGGAAAAGAAGTAAGAGGGGGTCCTTTATCCACTCCTCAGATATGATCAGATGGTAGTTATGATGAACAAATTGGGACTTAGAAGATCTATATACAGTGTCATTAAAAAAAATGAGTTGACCTGCCATATGTGGTCAAGTTCACAGAAAGTATTTTCAAAATACAATGTCCTGCCAAAAGCATCACTGGCTTCAGACTTTGCACAGTGACTCCAACACTCACCTATAAATAATACCAATCAACGAGAACTGTTACCTAAAATCAAAATACTCTTCTACACTTTGCACAGTTAGCAATGTAGCAAGTCTCAAGGCCACATGCTAGGACCTTAATACACAGCCATGGCAACCATATTGCTCAGACAGCTCAACATTCACCAACATACTTCTCTATCTCTTGCACTAAAGGTAGAACAGAACTGGAGGCAATGAGAACCAATTGATGGGAGTTAGACAAGCCTGCATTTATAAAATCTGTGAAGGAGATGATGATCATCATTACTGTGATTCTCAATGCTGTGGCTCTGGTCCGTGCTGAACAGGAACTAAATGAAGATAAAAGCATTCTCACATCTTCCCGCCCCTCAAGCAAAACCCTCTTTGGATTAGCAAGCTGTAGCTAAATCCAATTTCCAGAGGCTATTCATAGCAAAGAGCATGTCCATTCAAGTCAACTTTAGCACTTTTTTAAGCCCAATCTGCTGCAGCTTCTTCCAAGAAAGCAAAGGTGACGGATCCGTGGACTCCCCTGCAGTGTACATCAGCAAGAAGTTGCATTAACTTGCATGCTTAGGTTAAAGTATAGAGAATGTTCCCACTATTCATACCAAGGCTGCTGAATTTGGCCAAAACCAATTATGGTGAACTCTGATGGAAGTATACAGAGCTTTCATTGTGTTGGCAGAGTTTTAACTTATGGGATCAGTGGCTGCCATTTAGACTTGTTCTCCAACAACAGCATGAGTGAAGAGGTGTAGGAGCAGGAGGATCTCACACTGACATCAGTTCCTTGCTGGTATATGATACTGGATAAATGACAGCAAAAGTGTGCTCCCCTTCTCTACTTCCACAGGCACAAAGCAAATCAGGCTCCTGCTGTTGGTATGGGGCATACAGGCAACACCTTCTGGGCTGGCAAAACATTGACAGAAGGAGCAGCTGAATCACAAGCAGATCCCCTGGAGACTCCTCAGGAAGCCTCAGCATTTATTCCATGCAGCAGTATATCAATTAACTGTAGTGCGCAAGGAGGTCCAAGGCAATTAGTGAACATAGCACAAGAGGCAAGCCAAGTGGCATATCATATTAAACACTCATCACACACTTAGCTTTTATCAAAATGAATAGACAACGCTCATCTCAAACCTTATAATAATTATTTTCTTTGAAAATCAATGCTTTTGAGGTAAACAGTTGTAACAAGGAATGGATTTTGCAAATAAATTAAAAGAAAGAAACAGTAGGTGCCCATTCAAACCATTGCCTCTATGATCTGACCAGGATGCACAGAACTTCTCTATTGTGCTCATTTAACAGCCAATGAATGTTTTGTAATCAGATATCCATTGACCTTTAAAATGGTCGCAATAAAGAAGCTTTATACATCCCAGACAGATTAGGTATACAACGGTTTGAAATGGTTCCCACTGTTTCGTTGTTATATTATAGAAAACCTCCCGAAGCCAATTGTCCTGAATAATCATCGCATACTGGTTCCAGAAAGAAATGTCAGCCAGAAAGTTGACTTCTTTTACCAAGGACTCGTTCTTCACTTGATTCACCCACTAACTACAGCATCTGAACTCCTCAAGTATCTGGCACTAATGCAAGTGTACATCTTAGATGAAAGGGAACTCTGAGTGAAAAGCAGTGGCTAAGTGACTGAACTCAGTTGTTAGAAACTGCTGAGGATTTATTCAACACTCCATGAAGGAAAAGAACTGCCAGTTCTTGTCACAAGCCCAAGAAGCTAGGTTTCAAGGGTCTAAGTTGGGAGCAAACATTCTACATTAGGACAGTGGGAAATCTGGGAGAAACTTCCCATTGTTCCTTACATAAAAGTTGAAAGCAGCCATATAAGGTTCTATGAAAGCATTTTCAAACACTTGCCTATCTGTAAAAGGATGTGGGGAAGGCTGCTTATATATGCATTGAGTCATACCCCAGACCTATACTGGATCAGATTTCTGGTACTTCTTAATATATTTTTGTTCTTGAGATTAGTACATTGAAGACTTTTATTAGCCTTTCTTAGTTGCCCCTGGCTAATGGCAATATTGGAGACTTTGGATTTGTACATAGTCTAGATTAAAGAATGATGTTTTATTATTTTCCTAAAAGGACATTAGTAAACCAGATGGTTTTTACAATTCTGTGATTTCATGATTGCTATTTTGATAGTAATCATTTAAAAACATCTTCAGATGCATTTAATGACTTGAGTTTAAATTATGCCCTGCCATGGGATTCAAACTCTGGGTCTAGAGAACAGTCATCCAGATTGCTAGTGATATCATACCCAGAAGGTGAAACTTTCACACTTCATCCTTTTGTATCAGATGACAATCAGCATCAATAGCAATCATCACGTCAGGAAACTTTTAATGTTATATTTGATTGCTGGAGTAGAAATGCTCTTCTTGTGCTCACAGTAGCTCTTCTCATTCCTATCAATTTCCTCACCTCCCCTAACCTGAACACACACTTACCTGGCTTTTCTGGTGATCCGGCAGCTGATTACACATGTATTGTCCCTTGTATTGTAGGATATTATGGTGGGTGTGCCTTTCACATCATCCATCATATGGTCTAAATGTAATTGCCAAACTCTGCTAAATTGAAATTAGTTTTGTATCCATGGGAACTGGACTGCCCAAACTAATTTCATAGAAGGCACTCATAGCGAGCTAAGTGACAAGATTTTTAGTACATCATTCATGTCCCAAGATAAAATTACTGTGCATAACTCAATGAAATGAAGTTAAATATCCAACCCTTGTATTCATCAGTCCTGTATTGTAACAAAATATTTTTATATGGAAGAATATTTTGGAAGTGTATGTGATCCATTCCTTTAAAATAAAATAATGGAATGTTTTCTTCCAATGCATACGTATATATTAACTATGTTGTATTTGCACAATTAATTCATAATATTAAAATAAATGAACAGTAAGAAATTACAATTTTTTTATTTTTAGTCTTCTTCAGATGTTAACAAGTGAATGTTTTCATGTAAGATTCCTTCTTGTGTTGTTTTAAAAAGTAGAGTAAGTACTTCTTAAAATAGCAATGCAGGATGTCATTTTAGGTTAGCTTGTCCAGTGGACCTTGTACTTGAGCCCATTAGTTTGAATAATATAATGGGTCAACATCATAAATATCAAATTCACATTATTAATAATTGTTTACCAAAAATTGATGCATGAATTTTAGATTAGCACTGGCACCCCTCTGCACCTGCAGTAAAGTTATGCATGCAGTCAGTGCAGGGACATTCTGGGAACACTCGTGCTAATGGCCAGCTGAGGACAATGTCATGAATAATTCAGCGATGACTAATATTACAGCTGTGGACAGACTAAAGAGAATCAGTGGGTTCAGAGCATCCAAGCAAGAAAATTAATCTTTGAAAATCACTGCATATGTAATATTTTGACCAAAAGTATGGATTAATTGCTACAGGTGTTGTATGAGTGGTTACTAATAATTTTGGTACAATAGGGAAATTTTGGGACTAACATTAAATTTCAAATGCCCCTATTGTCTGCAAAGCAAAAAGGAAAGCTGATTAGTAACAGGTCATTCTACAAAAGAGAAATAAGTAAACAAGGATAAAAGTTAGGAAATATCATACAATTACCTCAAAGTTTACTGAGAATACAACTTCCTCAGGTTAACGTCTTTATTGTCTTTGCGCAATTAGTCGCAAAAACAACAGATCTGAAGATTCTGGCAAACCCATAAGCCACTCATTGTGCAATGTCACAAATTGGGAGGAACAAATTTCGATCCCCATTCTCCACAGTTCCTGATCCTGGCGATGCTGTATGGAGAGCATAGTAAGGCAGAAGACAGGTGTCTCCCCACAGGGGGAAGGGAATGGCATGGGGAGGTTGTCTCACTGGGCCACTGTTGTGCAGCTGGCCAAATAGTAAAATTGGCAGTGGTCTGGGATCAGGCCACCTGCTATCATTTCACTGGCAAAGGGGCTTGGGATGGTGGAACCTAGAATGGAGGGAAAATAGGAGGAAAATCTGAAGATGCAAAGTCTTCAAAACACAAGATAGAAAAATATCATTCCTAATTAGTCATAAACCTATGCAGTTCATTTCAAAGCAATAAAAAAGGACAAATGATACTTAACTGTAATGTTCAATGTGAGAAATAAATGCAATAAATTTAAATCTTACAGGATAGAAATATTGTATGTTTCTGCTGAAAACTACCCTGAGATACTGGCACTGAAAGCGTTAAAAGGAATTTTGTTTTTGTTCCATGTTGATGGCAATGGATGGCCCACCTGAGAATCGGACAGAGCCCAGTGGATTCCCTTAGACAGATTTTTATTCCCTCAAGTACTAAGGGGCACAGCCATGAATGCTGCTTCATATAAGGAAAATCCTTTCTTCTGCAGGACTGAAGAGAAACACAGTAGACACACATCAGACCGGGTTATTGGTAGGTTGAGAGACCAAGTAAAGGCGCACCAATGAAAAAAGATTAAAATCCTGTTCTGTAAGCGATCAAGTAAGGGGATGAAAATTTGAAATAAAGGAGGCGTTCTTGACTGATTGAAGGAGTGACTGTACAAAATAAAGAGAGTCCCTCTGGACTGGTAACAGCCTGAGGCTGGAGACCGAGTTTCTCATCTTTCCTGTGGACTCCTGTTACCAGGGAAACGGCGACGATTGATTAGATGCCATCTGATCCCAACCTCGTAAAACAGGCAGCAGATGGCAGTCAGAACTACACTACCTGTCTCCAGAGAGAGAAAGGGAGAGTGAGCAACTCAACAAGGCAAAGGAAAAGGAGAAACAGACATGTAGAAAGTGAAAGAAAAGGAGAAAGATTGGAAAGGAGTGATGATTAGGCAGAGGGAAAGAAGGGAAACAGCGGCAAGAAAGGGGAAGACCTTAATTGTAGTGTCAAGTTCATTACAACATAAATGAAGCATGGACTACAGAATCCTTTGCTGAATTGGTATTATTCACATCATAGGGTTCCTTTGTTTAATATAGAATGTTGTCAATCTTCTTTTGCCAATAGGTAAAGAGTGGCTGAGGAGAGTAAAATTACCTGATAGACTTTGATCTCACTATTTAAACAGTCAAAGCCTCTTTATGTGTAAAGCTTTCACTCCTTTAATCCACTGTTCCTCACTCATTCTGCAATCCAACAAATGTTTTCACTCAATTATTTTAATGTGGTATCCACTTGTCAAAAACAACAGGAACTAATGCATGATTCTTTCCAATTATTTCTTGAAATCTGATAAAGAATTCCTATTGAGAATATCTTTACAAATTTATGAAGACAATGGTTAAAAAGAATTGTTTTCCACGAGTAACCATCTAAACCATGAATTGGCATATCAGATAGGCAACCAAAATATGTTAGCAGTATTTTAAGCCTAGAAACTATATTACTATAGAAACAACAAAAGAATCACAAACAAGAGAAAATCTGCAGATGCTGAAAGTCCAAGCAACACACACACAAAATGCTGAAGGAACTCAGCAGGCCAGGCAGCATCTATGTAAAAGAGTACAGTCGACATTTCGGGCCGAAACCCTTCGGCAGGATTCACTTGGCTGTACCTTTTCATTTGAAGCATTTTCATTTGAAGCATCATTAATAGGCGTATTACAAATATACTTTCTTTATAGATGCACATTTTAAATTGACATCACATGTTATAATTTCTTGGATATAACAATATTTATTTCAGAGTCATTTAATCTTGGTATTTATTTGTATCTACAGAGGTAGAGTATTGTATGATGATCACATGGAATACCTAAACCCATACCTGGGTAATTCAGTTGGATGATAGTCTAACATGGATGTCAGAATTGAAAGTTGGGATTTCAGAAGTCTAGAAGAAGGATTTCAGAAGTTTCCTTCTGGTTAAGGCACTTTGCCAATTTCAACATACCCTTATTTTCAGAATCAGAATCAGCATCAGGTTTAATATTACCAGCATATGTTGTGAAATTTGTTAACTTAGCAGTAGCAGTACAATGCAATACATGATAATATAGAAAAAGTAAATTGCAGTATATATGTATATTAAATAGTTAAATTAAAAATAGTGCAAAAACAGAAATAGTAAGTGTGGAAGTCTTCATGAGTTCAATGTTCATTTGGGAATCAGATGGCAGAGTGGAAAGAAGCTGTTCCTGAATCGCTGTGTGTGTGCCTTCAGGTTTCTGACAGTTTACCTCCTTCCTGACAGTAACAATGAGAAGAGGGCATGTCCTGGGTGATGAGGGTCCAAAATGATGGACACTGCCTTCCTAAGGTATCACTCCTTAAGGAAGTCTTGGGTACTAGGAAGGCTATTTCCCAAGATGGAGCTTACTGATTTTACAACATTATGGCTGTGTGCAGCTGGAACTGAAAGAGTTACTGCATTCATCTCCACTGGCTTCAAAATTGTGAGTGGCAGTTGTTACTACCCTGAAATGCCAAATAATAGACTGAAACATTAAAAGGAGGAATTCATTGTGAAAACAGGAGATAAATGTCATTCTGATCCAGAAATAGTATAATTTAGGAGAGAAAAGGATCTGAGATTTTTCAAAGCCACACTGTCTGAATGCAAAAGCATGTTCCCAACTTGGAGGCCTCAATACAAGCTCCTCAAAGGCAGGAAGATCTGTTAACTGCATTGGCCAGCACCAAGAGTCAGGACTTGAAAGCGTGGACAGAGTTTACAAGCAGTTAAATCACTTCACACAAATGGTTGAAATGAATAGAGACGTGTTCAATTGTCAAATGCAATAACGAATCACTGATTAGTGCACCACACTTTCATCACTTAGGGACCAACAATATTTAAAAGTCAGTGTTCATAGTTTTGTATGCTCCCTCCACTCTTAATATCACACTCACATTCACCAGCTTGCACACACCACTGTTTTTATTTAATTATCAGAGGCACACGTTTAAGTAGGCTGTGAAACACTTTCTAACACACTTCTTTCTTATTGCAGGAAAAATTGCCATAACACAAGGGTCACCAGTAAAATGTACTGTGTATGTTAATCAAAATGGCTTCTTTGTTAAGAGTAGGAGTGCTTCTTTGTATGATAAGTGCTTTCTCTCGCAGTTGTTTAGCTTTGGACTTGCTGATATTGGGATTGTATTCATTTGTTGACCAATGGGGAATGTTATTTTGTCTGGTGAGGTTGGGAGCTTGGGGGTTTCACGGTCTTTTCAGGGGAGTCGGGAAGAAGACGCCGAGGAAGGTGGTGTGCCGCACTGTTCGGTCGACCACCCGGGTGGTCCCAGGTGCGAGGACGTGGAGGTCGGAGGAGAGTGACAAGGGGTCGCATGGTTCGATGGTTGAGCTCCAACGATGTGCACTAAACTGACTGAACGTTGATAAGTTGGCACCCTTTACTTTATTTTCTTTTCCTTCATATATATTGTATTGCATAGTACACCTTTAGTTTTAGTAAAATCGTTAAAGTGTATTCCATAACGGTATCTGGTGTGAGTTTGATATGGTGTGTGTGCGCGCGGCATAAACCTGGTTTTCACAGCACCTGCGTGTACGGGAGGTGGGGTTGGTGTGTGGCTGGATCTTCTTTTCCCCTAGACATATACCCGCCTGTTGGGTAAGTGTTACATTTGTGGGGGCTCATCCGGGATTGGATTGTCAGGGGCTGTGGAATCGCGCAGGTAGCAGAGCAGAGATGGACAGAGATAAGATTGTTAGCTGGTGTGAGCTGGAAGATGTACCGGTACAGTATGCCTGTGTAGTGAGCGGAGTGGATGTTTGAGTTTTGGGAGACGCGTCAGTGCAGGGGTTAAGTTTGGTAAAAGGTATTGGGCAGGTAGAATTGATAGCTAGACGGTGTGGTAAAGAGGTAGAGTCTAGTTGGGTGTTGGTTCATATGAGTGCTGACGTCATGACGTTGGAACTGCTGGCGACGGTCAGTGTTCCGGGGGAGGCAGGGCCATGGGGGCTCCACACCCTCTCTGAGGATGAGGATGAGTCAGATATTCAGTGGCTCTCTAGAGGAGGACAAGATGGCGTGGACTATCTGGCAGGCTTATAGAAAGGGCCCCCCTCCATCGTTCGGGCAACTGATCAGAGAGGTGTGGGAGGAAGAAAGAGAGTTGGGGCGGAAAAGGGGCTCGGGCCACCGGTAGCGATCCTCAGCGATACAGGAACTGGTGGCCGGGTGGAGACCTGAAAATCCCCAGGGGAAGGACAGGGAAGATACCCACTCCCGGGGGGCGGCCCGTGCAGTGAGTTGGGAGCGGGGGCCTTACTGGGACAGGAGGGGCGGTGGGCAGTGTGTGCTTTAACTGTGGGAAAGAGGGGCATTTCAGGCGAGACTGTGGGCGGCCAAGGGTGTGCGATAGCTGTGGAGAGGGGCACTTTTGGTGGGATTGTGAGAGACAAGGAGTCCCGTGGAGGGCAAGCTCCCCTGCGACTAAGAAGGGAGAGGTGTCGGGAAACTTAGGAGAGGCTCAGTGAGGGAACGGACTGGAGCCTCTGGAGGAACACATTCCCAGGGATCAGCCAAGGGACCACCGGATGCCCATGCCCCTATTCCGGATGGGTTTGTAGGACCCCGTGCCAGTGTGTGTCTACGGATAGAGGGAGTTTACGCAAAAGCCGTTCTTGATACGGGATCGCAGGTGACCTTATTGGACCGGTCGTTCTACAACCAATATCTAAAGCATTTGCCCATAACCCCATTTGACGCTCTGCAGATTTGGGGTGTGAACAAGGGTGATTACCCGTATGATGGGTACCTATCGGTGAGATTGGAGTTCTCGGAGGGCAATGTGGGAGTGTCCAAAGCTATTGAGACGTTGGTGTTGGTGTCCTAACCTGGTGGAAACCGATGGTGTTGCTCTCCTGGTAGGGACTAACTCCCCCGTTGTGCGACGGCTCCTGGGAGCTTGTAAGGAGAAAGGGGGAGAACACTTTCTGGAGACCTTCTCGGTGCATCCAGTGTTTCGAGCAATATTCGAAGGAGGGGTTGCCCCCCAGGGGCTGGACCTGGAGTGTAAATGAGGAACGGTGTGGTGTATGCAGGCAAGGCCCAAGGCAATCCAACCAGGGGAGGTAGCACTTGTGATGGGGACACCCAGATTCCCTGGGGTACCGACGGGTGAAGCCCTGTTGGTAGACGCCCCGGACTATCTTGAAGGGGGAACACGATTTCCGGTGGGGGCGCTGGTGAGGCCCGAAGTGCAGAGACCAGGGGTGGTACATGTGAGGCGTATAGCCGTAAGTGTCAGGAACACCATGACAAGAGAAATCACCTTTAAAAGGGGAATACCGCTGGCACATCTGTTTCCGGTGATGATAATGTCTAGCACACCATGAGGACCCCTAACAGAGAGGGATTGGAGCATCGAGGGGAGCTGACTGCTGACGTCTTCATCTTCAGGGATTCTCCTGTGTCACCGGAGTGGAAACGCAGGCTAGTGGAGAAGATGCTGAAGATGGAAGCTGTTTTTACTCGGGGCGAGTTTGATGTGGGCTGCTCCAAAAGCACCCGCCACACCATCCAGGTGACGGAAGACACCCTGTTCCGAGAGATCCCGGCGGCTGGTCCTGGCAGATGTTGAGGACGTGTGGCAGCACTTGTGCAAGTTGAAGGAAGCTGGAATCATAGCTGAATCCCAAAGTCCCTATGTGTCCCCAATAGTGGTGGCACGGAAGAAGAATGGGAGGGTGCGCATGTGTGTTGACTACAGGACTTTGAATCAGTGAACTGTCCCTGATCAATATACCGTCCCCAGGGTCAAGGACGCGTTGGCCTGCCTGAGTGGAGCGAAGTGGTTCAGTGTGCTGGACTTAAGAAGTGGGTATTACCAGATCCTGATGAGTGAGGGCGATAAAGAGAAGACAGCCATTATCTGCCTGCTGGGGTTCTTTCAGTTCGAACGAATGCCCCAAGGCATATCGGGAGCCCCAGCCACCTTCCAGAGGCTCATGGAAAGGACTGTGGGGGATATGAATCTGTTGGAGGTGCTGGTGTACCTGGACGATTTGATAGTGTTTGGATTGACTTTGGAGGAACATGAAAAGCCGGCTTAATGAAAAAGGGTTGAAGCTTTCCCTGGACAAATGCCAGTTCTGCAAGTCGTCAGTCAGCTACGTTGGCCATATCATTTCGCAAGAGGGAGTGGTTTCTGATCCAACTCAGATAGAGGCCGTGACCACCTGGCCGAGACCCCAGAACATAAGCGCTCTGCAGTCATTTTTGGGGTTCTGTTGGTATTACCGCCGATTTGTGAAAGGATACGCCAGAATGTGTCACCCATTGACTCAGCTGTTGTGTGGCTATCCCCCGGTGGGAACGAAAAGGAAGGGGGACCGGAGGCAAGATGCTGGAGGATACTGGAACCCGGCGGAACCTTTTGGCTCGAGATGGGATGATTGATGTGAAGAGGCATTCCGATCTTTGAAAAGGGCACTGACACAGGCCCCGGTGTTGGCTTTTGCCGATCCCCAGAAGCCATATGTGCTGCACATGGATGCCAGCCCAGAGGGTCTCGGGGCTGTTCTGTACCAGGAGCATGAAAAGCATTGAGGCCGGTAGCCTTTGTCAGCCAAAGCTTGTCACCATCTGAGAAAAACTATCCCACTCACAAGTTGGAGATCCTGGCGCTGAAGTGGGCGGTGGTGGACAAGTTGAGCGATTACCTGTACGGAGCCAAGTTTGAGTTGAGAACGGATAACAATCCTCTCACTTATATTCTGACTTCGGCGAAGCTGGATGCCACAGGACATCAGTGGCTGGAGGCATTGTCGGTATATGATTTCAGCCTGAGGTAATGCCCCGGAAGCAAGAATGTCGATGCGGATGCATTGTCTCGTCGGGAGCTGGGGGAGGAGGAGAGGGACGAGGAGTGGGAGAGTGTCCCTGCCCCTGGAGTGAAGGCGATGTGTCAGTTTGCTATCACCGTGAAGGCCGAGGGAAGAGGAAGGCTGGAGCGAGCCATGGACCATTTGGGGGTTTTTGACGACACCATACCCCTAGCTTACTGTGACCTGACCGCACTGCGGACTAAACCGGAACTGAGTCCAGGGGAAGTGGCAGCTGCTCAGCAAAATGACCCAGGTCTTGGCACAGTGAGGAGAGCGGTCGAGAAGGGGGATGGGGCGTTGGCTGAGAAGGTGAAACACGCGTCAGTGCCTCTGTTATTGAAGGAGTGGTCTCGGTTAAAGTTAAAGAACCAGGTCTTGTACCGGGTAACGGCGCCTCCGGACCAACCCCACTGTTGGCAACTGGTCCTGCCGGAGGAGTATCAGCAGTCTGTACTCCAGGCCTTACATGATGATTCCGGACACTTGGGGGTGAAAAAGACCTATGGATTATTCAAAGACCAGTTCTACTGGCCCCGGATGAGGGGGAAGGTCGAAGAATACTGTAGGGGATGCCGTCGTTGCATCCAGAGGAAGACCCTGCCAGCGTTGGCGGCTCCACTGTCGCACTTGCAGAGTGCGGGACCTCTGGACCTGGTATGTATGGATTTCCTGTCGATTGAGCCTGACACCAACAACACCGTGAATGTGTCTTAGTCATCACCGATCAATACACTCGCTATGCTCAGGCATTTCCCACTAAGGATCAGAAGGCTACGACAGTGGCGAAGGTGTTATGGGAGAAGTATTTTGTGCATTACGGCCTTCCCAGGCGAATCCATAGTGATCAGGGGCGGGACTTTGAGAGCCAGCTTATCCATGAATTGCTGACTATGCTTAGGATTGAGAAATCCAGGACTACCCCTTATCACCCACAGGGAGATCCTCAGCCAGAGAGGTTTAGCAGGACCCTGTTGGATATGCTCAGGACACTGGAGATTGGGCAGAAAAATAAGTGGAGTCGTCATATTGGATAATTGGTTCATTGTTACAATTGTACTCGCAATGATACTGCAGGGCACTTGCCCTATTATCTGATGTTCAGGCGGGAAGCGAGGTTGCCCATTGACTTCTGTTTTGGGGCTGAAGTGGGTGAATTACCCGGGAAGCCCTATCTAAAGTATGTGTCCGATATAAGGAGGGAGTTGCAGTTGGCTGAGTACGAGTTGGCCGAGGTGGCGGCTACCAAACAAAATCAGAGGAATAAGATGAGGTATGATCAAAAGGTGAAGATTGCCCAATTATTGCCGGGTGACCAGGTCCTTATACAGAATTTGGGACTCCCTGGTAAGCACAAGTTGGCAGATCGATGGGCGGCCAGCCCCTATGTAATAGAGAGCCAGATGCCGAATCTACCAGTTTACCGGGTGAAACCTGAGGATGGGAATGGGCCTATCAAGGTACTCCATCGGAATCACCTGCTGCCCCGGAGCCAAGCGGTGCAAGTGGAGAAGGAGCCAGAGTGGGAGGTTGCGCCTAGTAACAGGGATTCTGCGAGGGCATGGAGCAAGGGAGGAGGCCGCTGCTGAAGAGCCAGGATGGGTCCTTAACCCGGAAATGGATACCGATTCGGAAGATGACGGCTCAGATGAGTGGCCCCTGTTCCCATTCGCTGGCGCTCCAGTACCAGAAGAGGAGGCTCCTGGCCCTTCCCCTACTGAGTTGGGTGAGAGGAGGGAAAGTGTTGTTGGTCAGATGGAGAGGCAGCCAGCGTTGGGGGGAGAGAGGGTGGAACCCAAACGTAAGCCAGAGGGTTCTCAGGTGAGGGGGGAACCCGTGAGGGAGGGAGTGAGGATCTGACAGGTAGACCTGGGGTGTCCGAGGCAGAGGGTTTGCAGGTGAAGAGGGAGCCCAGTGAGGGTGGGATGAGGGTCCGACAGGAATGACCCCCGCGGGGTCTGATGCAGAAGGGTCGGCAGAAGGGTACGGAGATCTCAGAGAAGTAGGCGCCCCCCCGGAGCAGTTGACATATGTGGTACCAGGAGAACCGCGTGTGATTTCTACTGCTCTGGGTAGTTATGTCACTGCTTTCTGCACCTGGGTTGGGTTTTGTGTGTTGCAAGAAGCCTTGGGGAACTCTGGTAATGTCATGAGGGCATGACATTTGCTGGTGGGGAAAGAATGTACAATGTACTGTGTATGCTAATCAAAATGGCTTCTTTGTTAAGAGTAGGAGTGCTTCTTTGTATGATAAGTGCTTTCTCTCGCAGTTGTTTAGCTTTGGACTTGCTGATATCGGGATTGTATTCATTTGTTGACCAATGGGGAATGTTATTTTGTCTGGTGAGGTTGGGAGCTTGGGGGTTTCACGGTCTTTTCAGGGGAGTCGGGAAGAAGACGCCGAGGAAAGTGGTGTGCCGCACTGTTCGGTCAACCACCCGGGTGGTCCCAGGTGCGAGGACGTGGAGGTCGGAGGAGAGTGACGAGGGGTCGCATGGTTCGATGGTTGAGCTCCAATGATGTGCACTAAACTGACTGAACGTTGATAAGTTGGCACCCTTTACTTTATTTTCTTTTCCTTCATATATATTGTATTGCATAGTACTCTTTTAGTTTTAGTAAAATCTTTAAAGTGTATTCCATAACGGTATCTGGTGTGAGTTTGATATGGTGTGTGTGCGCATGGCATAAACTTGGTTTTCACAGCACCTGCGTGTACGGGAGGTGGGGTTGGTGTGTGGCTGGATCTCCTTTTTCCCTAGACATATACCAGCCTGTTGGATAAGTGTTACACTACCCTGCAGATAACTGGCATTCCGACATGTCCTCACCTAAATGGAGGCACAGAACCTAACTATACATCACTGAGTATGCAGGGAACAGCAGGGCTGAAACCAGAGACAAGGCAGCCAGCATTCTTGTATCTAATCCTCCTTCTCAAGTTCCAGAATAATTGCAGAATTTTGTCTGTTTGACAAGCTGCAAATAGTACAAGTATGTACCTTTTCTCCTCACCGCAACCTTATACTTGGCCCTTTTGCCTTTCAGAATTCCAGTATTGGAATTGATTCATCTCAACCATGCCAGACAAAAAGAAAGATAATTATATTACTATTACTTCCTGGAACTTAGACCACATCTTTCAGTTTATGGTTCTTCAAATATGGTGAGCCTTTCTATCTCCATCACTCTCAAGCAATAATCTTCAGATCACTGCTTTCTCCTCTCAACAATTAACTTAAATTATGCCCTCTTGGTATCAACCACTGCCAAGGGAAATAGGTGCTTCAAGATACTCATAATTTTTAAGTCCCTATTATGTCTCCCTCAGTTATCCTTGCGTCACCAGTGTTATTCTTGTAAGATTTTCTGAATCCTCTTTAGATTTTTCACATCTTTCCTTTACTGTGGAAGCTACTGGGCACAGAAGTCTATCTGTGATTACCAATGCCTTAATGAGGCCACCACCCCCAATCACTACCCAATCCCACACATCCAAGACTTTTCAGCAGTTTGACCTGGAAGTCAATTTTTTCCAAACTCGATTTAGTTAGGGGCTACCATCAGGTGCCTGTGTGCTCAGAGGACTCTACCAAAACAGCAGTGATAACCCCATTTGATATCTGACCTTCAGTGCATGCCACTTAAACTGAAAAATGCAGCACAGACCTTCCAGTGGCTGATGGACTCTGTATTAAAAGACTTATATTTCCTTTCTGTTTACCTGGATGACATACTTGTGTCCAGTGCATCCAAATCTGAACCTGTGTCCCATCTCCACACACTTTTTGAGCACTTGGGCCAACAGGAGTTGATTACTACAGGAGCTTTTAAGCATGGTGGATTTCTATCACCACTTCATTCTACAAGATGCTGAACTTATGCTTCATAGTGTGCTTAAAGGCAATACCCCTAATCACGTGCTTGACTGGTCAGCGTACATGACCAGGGCATTTGATATTGCCAAATGAGCTCCTTCTACCATGACCCCACTGGTGCACCCGCTCCCCAATGCACCTACAGCCATTACTACTGACACTTCAGACTGTGCTGAGGGTGCTATTCATGAACAGCTGGTCAAAGGCATGTGGCAGCTGCTCATCTCTTTCAGCTGGCAGCTCTGTCCCCTGAAAGAAAATACGGCATTTTGACAGTGAGCTTCTCAGTCTCTATCTGTCTGTCCACCATTTTTGATTTCTTCTAGAGGATCACCATTTCATAGCATTCCTTGACTACAAACCCCTTGTGCATGCGATGGCCAAAATATCAGGTGATTTGTCTGCACAGCAGCAACACCAATTGGCCTACATACCCGAGCTCAGAACTAACATATATAACATATCCAGTGGAAAAGTAATCCCGTGGCTGATTGCCTCTCACGGTCAGCCATTGAGACCGTACACCTAGGAGTTAACTATGCCAGCATGGCAGCCGACCAAAGTACTGACAAAGTACAGAGGTCCAGGCTTAGAGAACATTAGTCACAGGCCTGCCGATGGCTGACATTAAGTTCAGAGAAGCTGGGCTTTCTCTCCTGTGCGTTGTCTCAACTGGCCCATTAGTGTCCACAAATTGGAGGTGTAGTGTTTTTAACTCCATTCATATGGCTTCTTAGATCCGGGCCAGAAGATCTCAGAGAAACTGATTGCACCAAAGTTTTTGTGGCACGGCCTTTGAAAAGACGTGCATGATTGGATTGCAGCCTGTGTGGAGAGCCAGCAGGTAAAAATTAACCATCATGTTCAGGCACCATTGGCACCTTTTGAGATCCCAGAGTGACAGTTAGATCACGTCAATGTGGACCTTGTTGGTCCTCTTCCTCCACACCCCCACAGTTCCATGCACCTCCTTATCATGGTGAACTTTATCGCCAGGTGGCCAGACTGGGGGTCCCCAATTCATATTAAACGTCCGGGCTCCAATGGCCCAGAACCTCGGTATTAGGTTATTGCAAGCTGTTTCACTGCTCCTTAAAGACTGCGCTGAGGGCTTCCATGCCCAATGAGTGTCGGCATGATTGACTTCCACAGGTTCTGCCCGCTAGGGCTCAGAACAGCTCCAAAAGAGGACCTGCAGTCATCCATGACTGAGCTGGTATTCAGACAACCATTATGAGTGCTAGATAATTCATTCCTGACACCATGACCGCCTGGTCGGCCTCTCAACAGTGTTCCACCCTCCTTAGTAAATTCAATTCCTTTTCACCTACTCTCCTACCTCCCCTCATGACATACAGCGCTCTTGGGTTCCTGTTGACCTACGTTCCACTTAGTTAGTTTTTGTCCGCCACGGTGCACACCATCTCCTTCGGCCCCTTAGGCCCTCTTAACGTGGAGCAACGTGCAATGTGGAGAAAAGACTTCTATCATGGGTAAGAGGGATAAACCTGAAGGTATTCAGTAGATCGCCTTAAACCAGCCGACCAAGATTTGGAGGTTTGTGCAGTGCTTTGGAATCAGGACACTGTCTTCAGACTGAGGGATAGGGGAACTGTCAGGTCAGTAAGAGCTATGCTCCCCCTCCATGCCATCAGGAAGGCAAAGCATGAGGACTCACAGAAAACTCACAGACACCTTTATGACACCAGGGAATATGCACAAACCATAACAGATTACAAGTCCACCCTGTGTGTCAACAACAGTGACATCCTGATAGGCTGAATGTTATATCACGATATAACACAATGAATGATGTGACTTCAAGGAAAACCCCTCTCCCCTTGAGGAACAGGCACCTTATCTGACCACAGCAGACATGAGGACTCTAGCAAGGGGCCCAGACTACATATCTGGTCGGGTGCTGAGGAACTGTGCAGCCAGCTAACAGAGGTAATAACAGACATGTTTAATATTTCTCTAAAACAATCCACCGTTCCTGCAGGCTTCAAGGCAGCCATCACCGTCCTGGTGTTCCAGAGTGATGGTAACTGGCCTAAAAGATTACCGGCCAGTGGCACTAACTTCAACAATCATGAGGTGCTTTCAGTGGCTGGTAACGGAGCGTATAAAATCCCACCTTCCAGCTGCAACTTGCCTACCACACAAATCGGTCCGCTGATGATAGCCTTAGCCCTCCGCTCCATCCTGTCCCACTTAGAGAACAATGCCTCCTACTCCAAGATGTTGTTCATTGACTTCAGCTCGGCATTTAACATGATTATCCCTCCAGAGGCTGGTGGGTAAACAACCCTCATTGGGACTCAACACCTCTCTTTGTCTTGTCTTTGTCAACAGGATCTTGGGCTTCTTGATAGGAAGACTTCGGTCGTTTGGAGTTGGCAGCAACAATCAAGCTCCGTCACCCTAAGCACTGGTTCCCTCCCCCCCCCCCCAACACCCCCAGGGCTGTACGCTCAGCTTGCTGCTGTTCACGCTGTGACTCACATTGCCAGATCTAACCCAAACCGTATCATCAAGTTTTCTGATGATACGACATTAGTTGGCTTCACCCGCAACAATGATGAGACAGCAGACAATGAAGAGTTAGAGAGTGTTGTCAAATGGTGTGAGAACACCAACCCAAGTCTCATCACGGACAGGACAAAAGACCATAAGACATTGATGTAGAATTAGGCCACTTGGCCAGTCTCCGCCATCTGATCATAGCTGATCCATTTCCCTCTCAACCCCGTTCTCTGCCTTCCCCCCATAACCTTTCACAGCCTGACTTATCAAAAATCTGTCTGACTCTGCTTTAAATACAGTCAATGACTTGGCTTCCACAGCTGCCTGTGACAATGAATTCCACAGATTCACCATCTCCTGACTAAAGAAATTCCTCCTCCTCTCTATTCTAAATGGACATCGTTCCATTCCAGGGGTTCCCAACTTGGGGTTTCAATGAGAATCCCCTCATTCTTCTAAATTCCAGTGAGTACAGACCCTCTGCCAATAAACGCTCTTCATATGATAAGCCTTTCAAATCCAGAATCATTTTTGCAAACCTTGTTTGAACCCTCTGGAATGTTAACACATCCTTTCTTAAATAAGGGGCCCAAAACTGCTTCCAATACACCAAATGAGGCCTCACCAGTGCCTTATAAAGCCTCAGCATCACATCCTTGATTTTTACATTCTAGTCCTCTTGAAATGAATGCTAATATCACATTTGAGTTCCTTACCATCAACTCAACCTACAAGATAATCTGCATGAGGATTCCCAAGTCCCTTTGCATCTCAAATTTTTAAACTTTTTCTCCCTTTATAAAATAATCTACATTTTTATTCCTTCTACCAAAGTCCATGGTCATACACTTCCCGACACTATATTCCATCTGCCACTTCTTTTCCCATTCTCCGAATCTAAGTCCTTCTGCAGCCTCTCTACTTCCTCAAGACTACCTGCCCCTCCACTTATCTTCATATCATCCACAAACGAGTCCAAGTGTACAACATCCACAAATTCTCTTTTGTCTATCATGCTTGTTATTTCCTCAAAGAATTCCAGCTGGTTTAGCAGGCAAGAATTTTGATTCAGGAAATCATGCTGACTTTAGCCCATTTATTGCATGCCTCCAAATACCTTGAAACTACATTCTTAACAATTGACTCCAGCTTCTTCCCAACCACTGAGGCCAGGCTAACTGGCCTAGAATTTCTTTTTTCTGCCTCACTCCCTTCTTGAAGAGTGGAGTGACATTTGCAATTTTCCAGTCCTCCAGACCCTTGCCAGAATCTAGATTCATGAAAGATCATTACTAATGCCTCCACAATCTCTTCAGCTACCTCTTTCAGAACACTGGGCTGTAGCCCATCTGGTCCAGGTGACTTATCTACCTTCAAACCTTTCAGCTTCCAAAGCACCTTCTCCCTAGTAATAGCAACTGCACTCACTTCTATCCCGTGACACTCTCAAACAGCCGACATACTGCTAATGCCTTCCACAGTGAAAACTGATGCAAAATTCTTATTAATTTCATCTGTCATTTCCTTGTCCCCCATTGCTACCTCTCCAGCTTCATTTTCCAAAGGTCCAATATCTACTCTAAACTTTTGGTAACCTCTTTGACATTGTTGGCTAGCTTAACTTCCTATTTCATCTTTTCACTCCTTATGGCTTCTTTAGTTGTCTTTTGTGGCTTTTTTAGTTGTCTTTTGTTGGTTTTTAAAAGCTTCCCAACCCTCTAACTTCCCATTAATTTTTGTCCTATTATATGCTCTGTCTTTTGATTTTATGTTGTCTTTGACTTCCCTTGTTAGCAATGATTGAGCCATCCTGCCTTTAGAATACTTCTTCTTCTTTGGGATGTATCTATCCCGTGCCATCTGAATTACTCCTAGAAACTCCAGTCAATTGCTGCTCTGCTGTCATCCCTGTTAATATCCCCTTCCAATCAACTATGGGCATACCCTCTCTCGTGCCTTTGAAATTCCCTTTACTTCACTTTAATACTGATACATCACACTTTAGTTTCTCCCTCTCAAATTGCAGGATGAATTCTGTCATATTATAATCACTACCTCCTAATGGTTCTTTACCTTAACCAAATCCAGTTCATTACACATCACCCAATCCTGAATAACTGATGGCTCAACCACAAGCTGCTCTAAAAAGCCATCTTGTGGGCAATCTACAAATTCTCTCTCTTGGGATCCAAAATTAGCGCCAACCTGATTTCCCTGATCTGCCTGCATATTGAAATCTACCATTTCCTTTATGACATGTATTTTCTGTCTCCTATTGTAATTGATAGCCCACATCCTGGCTATTGTTCGGAGACCTATATGTAACTCCCATCAGGGTCTTTGCAGTTTTGCAGTTTTTTAACTCAACCCTGTCTGTCTGTCTATGATCCTATGTCACCTATTTCTAAGGATTTCATTTCATTTTTTAACCAACATAACCACACCACCTCCTCTGCCTACCTGCCTGTCCTTTCAATACAATGTGCAACCTTGGATGTTGAGGTCTCACCTATAATCTAGGGCTGTGACTCAGTGATTCACACAACGTCATGCCTGCCAATCTCATCTACCTTATTCTGTGCTGTGTAAATTCAAATATAACATATTCAGTCTTTTCATTCATCACCCTTTTGAATTTTGGCCCCCATTACACTGCAAGTCATCCCACTGACTGTAATTGTGCCCCATCATCTGCCTGTCCTTCCTGACAGTGTCACTACACACTGCCTCTGCTTGCATAACAACTTCCCCATTGTCATCCCTATCACTCACTTTCCCATCCCCCACCAAATCCATTTAAACCCTCCCCAGCAGCTCTAGAAAACCTGCCCATAAGGATATTGCTCCCCCCTCCACCCTTGGGTTAATTTGTAACCCGTCCTTTTTGTACAGGCCTTATCCAGAAGAGATCTCAAAGATCCAGAAATCTGAACCCCTGCCCCCTACAACAGTTTCTCAGCCACACATTCAGCTGCCAAATCATCCTATCCATACCCTCACTGACACATGGCACAGTGCGATCCAGAGATTACCACCCTGGATGTTCTGTTCTTCAGCTTTCAATCTCGCTCCCTAAATTCTAACATCAGGACCTCCTCCTGTTTCCTACCTATGTCATTGCTGCCAATATGTACCAAGACTTCTGGCTGCTCACTCTGGAGCTGATCTGACACGTCCCTGACCCTGACACCTAGGAGGAAACCAGGTGTGTCTATTGCATCCGCAGAATTTCGTGTACTCTCCACTAACTATGGAATCCTCTATTATTACTGCAGTCCTCTTCTCCCCACTTCCCTCCTGAGCCACAACATCAGGCTGACTGCCAGAAACTGCGGCTTCCTTCTGGGTAGGTCGTACCCCTCCAACAGTATCCAAAGCGGCATTACTGAGGGGAACAGCCACAGAGGTACTCTGCACAGGCTGTCCATTTCCCCTGCCTCTCCTGACAGTCACCCAGATACCCGCCTCCTGCGACTCAGGGATAACCATCTCCCTGTAGCTCCTATCTATCAGCTCTTCCGTTTCCTGTATGAGCTGAAGGTCATCGAGCTGCTGGTCCAGTTTCTTAATATGTTCTCCAGGAATCTGCAGTTTGGTGCCTCTGGTGCAGATGTGGTTATCCAGGAGGCTAGAGGTCTCCCAGAATTCCCACATCTCCCCTGGAGCCATCCTCACTGCACTAACTATGGACTACCAGAAGAATGAAACTTAGCATTCACCTATCTCACCCAAGCTTCCCCACTCCAATAATGGTCCACTCATACAATGGCCACTCCATTTTATGTCACTACAATGTCCCTACCTTACTTCTATTTGCCCATGCTAATGAATTGTGATTTGACTGGGCTACCAGAAAACACTGAAAGCCTATGATCGTTCTTGTCTTTAAATCTCATTCACAGACTTGTGAATAGCCTCCTCTCCCATTTCCAATCCAACTGGGCCACCGGAACAATGTCAAAAGGCCGTGAAAGCACGTTCATTCAACAAAAGAGATGACTGTGAACTTCAGGAAGGGACAGGTCGACCACTCTCCATTGCATATTAACGACTCTGCGGTGGAGAGAGTGAAGAGCACAAAGTTCCTTGGTGTGCACATAAAGGATCATCCACTCAACACCTCATCATTAGTCAAAGTGGCGTCTACACTTTCTGAGAAGATTGAGACATGCAAGGCACCACCCCCTCCTCCATTCTAACATCTTTCTACAGAAGCACCATCAAGAGTGCCCTGTCTGACTGCATCATTGAGTGCTACGGAAGCTGCAAGGCACTGGACTGCAAGACCCTACAGAGGTTGGTAAAAACCACCGACACAATCAACGGTGACTCTCTCCCCTGTTTGTAATATTAACTAGAAGCACAGTAGACTAAGGACCCAAAGTATTGTTATCCCTTCCACTCATCCCACAATCTCTTTGACCCACTACTGACAGGAAGGAGGTACAAGAGCATCAGGACTAGGACAGCCAGACTGGGTAACGACCTCTTCCCTCAGGCTGTGAGACTAATGAATACCCTGCCACTACCAGAGTCTCGTCACTAGCACAGCAAACTGTTTACTGTGTTCTTCACTGCTTCCCTGTGCTGTGCACTACATGCATTTTTGAATTATATTTTATTAACTTATTTATGGTAATATTTTGTTTTATAGGGTGTGCGTGATATATGTTTTGTGGGTGTTCCATGGTCCATAGGAACAGTGTTTTGTTTAGTTAAATGTACAGTGCCAATAAAAAGATATTCACCCCCTTTGGAAGTTTTCATGTCACATAATGTTAAATCACAATGGATTTAATTTGGCTTTTTTGACACTGATCAACAGAAAAGACTCTTCCATGTCAAAGTGAAAACAAATTTCTATAAATTGGTCTGAATTTATTACAGTTATTAAACACAAAATAATTGATTGCATAAGTATTCACCCCCTTCAAGTCAATATTTAATAGATGCTTCTGTAGCAGCAATTACAGCCTTGTCTCTACCAGCTTTGCACATCTGGACACTGCAAATTTCCCCATTCTTCTCTACAAAACTCCTCAAGCTCTGTCAGATTGCATGGGATTGTGAATGAACAACCCTTTTCTAATGTAGCCACACATACCCAATTGTATTGAGGTCTGGGCTCTCACTTGGCTACGCCAGGACATTAACTTTATAGTTTTTTAGCCATTCCTCTGTAGCTTTGGCTTTATGCTTGGGGTCATTGTCTTTGTGAAAAACAAATCTTCACCCACCTTGCAGTTCTCATGCAGACTGCAGCAGGTTTTCTCTCCAGGATTTCCCTGTATTTTGCTGCATTGATTTTGCCCTTTTCCTTTACAATCTTTCCAGGACCTGCTGCAGTGAAGCATCCCCACGGCATGATGCAGCCACCACCATGCTTCTCGGTATGGATGGTGAGTTTTTGGTGATATGTGGTGTTTGGCTTATGCCAAACATAGCATTTAGTCTGATGGCCAAAAAGCTCAATTTTAGTTTCATCAGACCATAGAACCTTCTTCCAGCTGAATTCAGAGTCTCCCACGTGCCTTCTGGCAAACCCTAGCTGAGATTTCATGTGTTTTCTTTTCAACAGTGGCTTTCTCTTTGCCACTCTCCCATAAAACTACGACAGGTGAAGCACCCGGGCAACAGTTGTTGTTTGTGCAGTCTCTCCCGTCTCAGCCACTGAAGGTTGTAACTCCTCCAGAATTGCCATAGGTCTCTTGGTGGCCTCCCTCACTAGACCCCTTCTTGCGCAGTCACTCAGCTTTTGAAGACTTCCTGCTCTAGGCAAATTTACAGCTGTACCATATTAATTTCATTTTTTGATGATTGACTTAACTGTACTCCAAGGGATATTCAGTGACTTGGAAATTTTCTTGTATCCATCTCTTGACTTGGGCTTTATCAATAATCTTTTCGCAGAGTTGCTTGGAGTGTTCTTTTGTCTTCATGGTATAGTTCTTGCCAGGATACTGACTCACCAGCAGTTGGACCTTCCAGATACAATCAATTGAAACACCTTGACTGCACACAGGTGGTCTCCATTTACAGTAACTAATTATGTGACTTCTAAAATGAACTGGCTGCACCAGTGATTATTTGTGTTGTCATATTAAAGGAGACTGAATACTTATGCAATCAATTATTTTGTATTTTATATGTGTAATTAATTTAGATCACTTTGTAGAAATCTGTTTTCACTTTGATACAGAATAGTCTTTTCCTGTTGATCAATGTCAAAAAAGCCAAATTAAATCCACTGTGATTCAATGTTGTAAAACAATAAAACATGAAAACTTCCAAGGGGGTGAATACTTTTTATGGGCACTGTATGTAGTCAGATGACAATAAACTTGAACTTGAACTTGGAATTTCAATACAAATATCTCAGGCAAACATTTTGAAGTGACCTGTAACTGAGGGAGATGGGAATGCACAATGACATTCTGGGTGCACAGTCAGGCCCACCAGAACATGTGTGTGTAATGTCAAGAGCATGGAGGATTCCATAAACTTGAAAGCAACTGCGGATACTGCAGTTCTAAAACAAAGAAAAACAGAAAATGTTGGAAATACTCAGCAGGTCAGGCAGTATCTCTGGGGAGGGACACTCCGCAAGTGACACAGGTTCAGGACTGATTCCCTGACCTAACTGCTGGGAAAGTGTGGGAACAGAGCTACACTGCTGGACTTACAGATCCGGCATCAGAACATGGTTATCAAGACAATATTCAGAGTCTGTCAAGAAGCCTGGGAGTTCAATATAACATGAGTAACCCTCAGATTGAATCAGATTGTCAACCTCACCCTCCCCTCCAAAATGCTGCTTAAACAGCATTAAAATGTTATAAACATTTATATTTTCCACAGCTAAGTTTGCTAAACATATGGCAGGTGTTGTATTGCTAAAACGAGAATTCTATCAGCCACCATTACCTTTTTTAGCTGTGTACATATTACTAGAATCTGAAATCTCTTCCTGACAATTTTCAAAACATCAATGTACTGTTAGATATAGATAGCAATCCTAACATCATTATGGCTGGAGAGGTGCCCTTTCCTAATGTTAATTAATCAATTGAGTGTTTATGACACTTAATTCTGGAGATATTCCACTCAACACTAGTTTTATTGAATTCAATTTCATGGTTTGTGATTTGTACACGTGATCACTACTTTAGCTAATGCAATGCTATGACCAGTATGCTACTATAGCACAATGCTCTTGACCAGAACAGAACACAGTACAACATGAACAGTTGATCAAGTTCATTGCTACTACTTGGGTATGTCGTTCTACTTCTCTGAATAAATCCTATAATGACTTGTTTGCTTTCACTGCTTCTGTTGTATACTATGTTGATGGCTTTGTTGAACAATCCATAAGTGCTCCCTGTCCTGTATTATGTCTCCTAGACCATTTATTTTATGGTCATGAAGCTATTTATCTTTCACAGTCTTATTAGATACAACACAGATCAGACATGACACAGCCATGAGTCAAGTAAAGCTCCTTCTTCACTATTATAAACGTATTTTAATTCTAACAGCTAAAATGACTTAGTGTTCAATAACATTTCTTTCAATTATTCTCTTTGAAACCTTTTGGTTGAAATTGACAATTTGCAATATTCTGTAGATTCATGAACTGATGGATAGAGATCAGTTTGCCCAATGCATTTATATCCAACCTTTATAGACAACAGGAGAGATTTGCACTGCATCTGTTATAGCAAGATTGAAATAGATATCCTAAAACTGTAATCATAAAGGACATGAAAAATAAAAAGCAAATGGTTTAAACCTGCACCAGGCCATTCAGCATCAGCAAATATTAGGGCATCCAGAACAGTAGGAGGAGTCTCATATGGATAGAATGAGCTGCAAACTGCATCTTGTATAAATGATAGTTATTTTTTTCATTAAAGTGAAGCAAAAGCAACCACGGGAAAAAAACATGTAGAAACAATGAGAAGCAAGAATGTTTCACATACAAGGATGCACAAACAAAAATGTGAAACAATAGAGACAATAAAATACTCATGCTATATTAAAGTCTGAATTAAAACGGGAAATGGTGACAAGTTGCAGTGATCTGTAAGCCTGCAGAAGAGAAAGAAAAACAAGTCAGCAGTACCATATTAGCAATGTATTTTTCATGAGTCCATCTTCACATCTCTCCACCATGATGCATTGACAACCAGTCTGGCAGTGCCAGTACTCACTGCTATAAAGAAGATCCATTGTTATTAAAGCTGGCAATAAAGGCTCTGGAGACCCAGGCAGAAGGAAAAGTTCTAGATAGTCCTATTAGTCATGAAGCAGTTCTCAGCCTTTGGAGAATAATCTGGATAGGTGGTAGAAGTATCGGCAGGAGAACATTTTGGGAAGATATTCCATGATTCTACAAGTTTTGAGGTAGCTATGGACAGAGATAAGGGTGGTTCTTAAATTAGGGTCCTAAATTAGTGAAAGCTGTCATTAATAGCCTGCGAGAGTAGACTTTAAAAGAGTATTTGTAAGAGATCAGGTCCAGCACTTTCTAGTGAGGGTGAAAAGGAAAGATTAGGAAACCTTTTGTTTGTTATTTTTTAGACTTTCGGGGATCGATTTTAGGACCGTGTGGAGATATAGAAATCAGGTTAAATTTAGGGACAGGGATGAAGTGGAATGAAGAGTCAGTGGCCGGATCTGATGTTCAGAGTCCAAGTCGCAGTACTCCACGGTAGAAGGTCAGCTGTCCCAAAGGTCAAGTCAGCAGGTACTAAGCTGACCATCAATCTCCAGATCAACGAGTCCCAAGTCAGAGGACTGTATGGGTGATAATCATGAGGGCCTGTAACCCCTGCCCCCTGCCACGTGACTGGAGTCAGAGATCTGTATGTCCATAAGTCGAGGCCCTAAGCACTCCATGGTTGAAGGTGAGCCATTCCAGAGGTCAGGTCAGCAGGCACTGAGGAAATCAGCGACCCTTAGGTCCGACGTGTCCTGAAATGGAGGTCCAGAGTCATGGGGCTGGTGACCAACCCCACCCCCACCAAGTTCACCAGGTTTAAAGGCCTGAGTTCAGAAACTGAGGCCTGGAAGTCAGACCTGTGGTTGATAAGTCCTGACATTGATACCCAGAGGTCAGTGAAATCTGGAGGGCAAAGCCAAAGGCTGAAGTCCAGAGCTTGGTGAGCCTCAAGGTTAAAAGACAAAAGATCGATGACAGCCCAGAGGTTGAGTCAGGAAGTTCGAGCTTGCTAGTACAGGGGAGGCTCAGAAGGTTGGACACCCAGTGTCCGTGAGTCTGAGAGTCCGGGGCTAAGGACTGAAGGTCCAGAGGTGGCCTGTTCTGGGGTTGGAGACCTGTCTGTGTGTGTGAGGAGGGTGGGTGAGAGGGTGGGAAATGTGCTTGTTTATGCTGTCCTCTTGTTTTGTTCTATGGTTGTTGCTGTTGTTGCCGTTTGTATTATTCTGCTGAACTTCATGGGCATTCGGTGTTGGCACCGAAATGTGTGGCTGCAGTGTATTCAATATTTCAGTAACATTTGAGTAATATTGTAAATATATTGTTTGATTAAGCATTCTTTGTTTGTTTACATAATTCATTCTGGGTTATATGTGAGAAGTATGTGAATGGCCCATATCATTATGTCACCATGTCCAAAGTTCAAAGCTCAAAGTAAAATTTATTATCAGAGTACATACACATCACCAAATGCAACCCTGATATTCTATTTCCTGCGGGCATACCCAGCAAATCTATAGAACAGTAACTGTTAAACAGGATCAATGAACAACAAATGCAAATATAAACAATTAGCAATAAATAACATATGAAATAAATAGATAAAGAGTCCTTAAAGTGAGACCAGAAATAGAATGAGTGTAGTTATCCTCTTTTGTTCTGGAGCCTGATGGTTGAGGGGTAGTAACTGCTCTTGTACCTGGTGATGTGAGTCCTGAGGCACTTGTACCTTCTGCCTGATGGCAGCAGCGGAAAAAAAAAGCGTGGCTTGGGTGGTGAGGAGCTTTGATGTCAGATGCTGCTTTTCTACGACAATGTTTCATGTAGATGTGCTCAATGGTTGGGAAGGCTTTACCCACAATGAACTGGGCCAAATCCACTATATTATTGTAGGATTTTCCACTCAAAGGCATTAATGTTCCCATACCAGGCCATAACGCAGCCAGTCACTTTCCACTTACACTTTGTAGAAGCTTGCCAAGGTTTTTGATCATTTGCTGAACCTCACAGACTCCTGAACAAGTGAGACGTTGTCGAGTTTTCTTCACAATGTTTATATGATGGGTCCAGACTAGGTGCTCTGAGATAGTGACAGCCAGGAATTTATAGTTACTGACCCTCACCACCTCCGATCCTTTGATGAGTACTGGCTCATGGACCTCTCTCTGGTTTCCCTCTCCTGAAGTCTACAATCAATTCCTTGATATTGAGTGAGAGTTGTAGTTATTATTACCACTCAGCCACATTTTTAATCTCCCTCTTGTCATCACCACTTTTGATACGGCCCACAACAGTGGTGTCATCAGCAAACTTGTATATGGTGTTGGAACTGTACTTAGCCACAGTCATAGGTGTAAAGTGAGTAGAGCAGGGGGCTAAGCACACCTGGGGTGCACCTGCGCTAATGGAGATTGTGGAAGAGATATTTTTGCCAATCTGAACTGAATGAAGTCTGCAAATGAGGAAATCTGGGATCCAATTGCACCAGTGAGCATTGAGGCCCGTCTTGGAGTTTGCTCATTAGGTTGAGGAAGTGATGGTATTAAATGCTGAGCTGTAATTGATAAAGAACATGCTGAGGTATACATCTTTGCTGTCCAGATGTTCCAGGGTTGTGTGAAGAGCCAATGATCTGGCATCTGCTGAGGACCTGTTGCTTTGTTAAGCAAATTGGAGTGGATCCAAGTTGCCTCTTTGGCAGGAGCTGATATGTTTCAACACCAGCCTCTCAAAACACTTCTTCACTGTGGATGTAAGTGCCAGTCGTTGAGGCTGGTCACCACGCTCTTCTTGGCACTTGTACAATTGAAACTTGATTGAGGCAGGTGGGTATCACACACTGCCAGAGTGAGAAGTTGAAGATATCAATGAATACACCAGCCAGCTGGTCGGCACAGGTCTTCAGTACTCGTCCAGGTACTGGTCTGGACCAAATGCTTTCCTTGGATTCACTGTCTTGAAGGCAGCCCATATGTCATCTTCAGGTACTGAGACCAAAGGATCATCAGGAGACATGGGGTGTGTGATGTTTCTTCCCTGTTCTGGTGGTCAAAGTTAGCATTGAAGGCATTGTGCTCATCTGCAAGCAAAGTTCTTCCATCCTCTATGTCGCAAGATTTAACTTTGTAGGAGGTTATGGCTTTCAAACTCAGCCACAGCTGTTGAGCATCCCTCTTTCATTCTAGACTAGTCCGGAAATTCCACTTCACCCTTGAGGTGGCTTTCCGGAGATCTTAGCATTCTTCATCTCCAGACTTCAATGCCTCTGACCTGGCTTTCAGCAGGTTCTGAATTTCATTGCTCATCCAGGCCTTCTGATTGGGGAAAACACTGAACAATTTCACAGGGGAACAGTCAGTCACAGTTGTTTTAATAAAACTCACAATGACCTTAGTGCAGTCATTCAGATCCTCAGATGAATTCTTGGACATAGCCCAGTTCACTAGTTCAAAGCAAACGTGCAACCATTCCTCCACTTCCTATAACTACCTTTTGTTTGCCTTGCTCTCTGGAGTCTTGTTTTTTTGGGCTCTGTTTGGACGCAGGTACTAGGAGTAGAGCCAAAGAGTCTGATTTGCCAAAATGTGGTCTCAGAAAGCAATGACAGGCATTCCTTATCATAGTGTAGCAGTGGTCTAGTGAGTTGGGACCTCTGATGCACCAGGTTACATGCTGGTGATTAAAAAGCACAACTCACATTTAAAAGAGCAGTAAAAATCATTGTCTCTACATAAACAGCACTTAGAGACACAATTAAGTTAGAGTCAGGAATGAAAGTGGTCATGAAAAAATTGCAATGTCTAAACAGAAATTGGTCTGGCTGAAAAAATTACCATTGTGGAATGGGCCCACATACACCAGACCAATGCAGATTTAAGGATGAAGCTTGCAGAGGATACAACAAAGTAGGACAGATACAAAGAGCATGCTGGGCAGACACAAAATAAATGAACTCCACACGGAAGAGATAAAGATAAAAAGTCAAGTTGCAGTTTCAAAAATCACTCTAATCTACTTAATGAAAAATCTGATAATGAGAGTGGCACAGGACTGAGTAGCCTTGAGATTTACAATGCGAAAACGAACAACAGGCAAGCAATATAGCTTCCACCAGAAGTGAATGGCAAATTAATTAAAATGGAATTGAACCCTGGCTTTGCTGTTTCAGTCATTCCACAAAATTAGTTTGTACAGCATTTCAAAGGTACTGAACTGAAGCCTGAAGATATCTAACTAAGAACATACACTGGAGAAAAGATAACTCCTGTGGGAATGACATTCGTAAATGTGAAATACAACAACCACTGAACTTGTATGTGGTAAAAACAGAAGAGTCAGCATGCTAGGGTCATGATTTGCTGAGATAACTACAACATGATTTGAGATGCATCCACCATTTGCATGCCACACCCCAAGCAATAGAGTCAACTGAAAGTGAATTAAGGTACTGGATGATGCCACAACACTGTTCGAGGATGGGATTGGAAAATGCAAGCATATCAAGGGTAAAATAACATTAAATGAGAATACCACATCCAAGTTTTACAAAACCTGTCTGGTTCCTTATACCATCTGTGATAAAGTAGCCAGTGAGCTAGATCACGTGGAGGCTGAAGGAATTCTTTCCAAGGTTGAGTGGAGCCCATGGGCAATGCCAGTGGTCCCAGTAGCCAAGAAGAATGGGTCCATCAGGATCTGTGGTGATTTTAAGGTCATTATCAATCCAGTACTGAAAGTAGCTCAGCACCTTCTGCCCGGGATAAAGGATAGCTTTGCAAAACTTTCTGGAATGAAATACTTCAGCAAAGTGGACAGCTAAGGCCTGCATATAGATGGAGATGGAAGAAAAATCTAAAGTGTTTCTCACCATAATCACTCACAAGGGGCTTTATCATTATCTTAAAGTAGCCTCTGTATCTGCACTCTGGCAGAGATCTAAGGACCAGGTGCGGCAAGGACACCCAAGCACCTGGGTGGCATCATTGTCAGCGGTGAGGATGGCAAGAAACACCTCCAAAATCTCAAGATTGTTTTAAAAAGATTGGAAAATTATGGGCTCAGAGCATAATGCAGCCAATGTGAATTCTTCAAATCAAACCAATGGTCACACTATTTACGCATAATCATTACACAAGTGTGCTGAGAAAATTCAAGCAGTGGTGAATGCCCCAAAGCCAAAGGACATGTCACAATTGTAATTCTTTTAGGATTTGTCAATTATTATAACAAGTTTCTGCCTAATCTGGTTACTGTGCTCCACCCATTGACCTCTACAGATCAGGGAGAAATGGCAATGGACAAAGTAGTGTTGGTGGCTTTCCAAAAGGCCAAGGAAATGATGATGTCAGACACTGTACTCACCCATTATGATCTGTATCATACAGTGAAGCTTTCCTGTGATGGCTCACCTTATGGTATAGGTGTGGTCATGTCATGTTACGCATGATGTAAGTGAATGCCCCATAGCCTTTGTGTTACATTGCTTTACTGCTGCAGAGAAAAAGTACACATGGATTGGCAGAGTGGCTTTGAGTTTGGATTGGGGTGCACAATGTTTCAACCAGTATTTGTATGGGAGAGGGCTTACCCTCATCATTAATCATCAATCACCTGGTGCCCATTCTCAATCCACAGAAGAGTGTTTCACTAACAGCAGCAGGATAAGTGAAGAGATGGGCTCAGTTTCTTGGAGGACACAATTACAAGATTGAGTTCAACAGGATGACTAATCATGAAAATGCAGATGGATTGTGCTGTCTACCATTGGAAAAGGAAGTACCTGAAAAATGTACAAAAGAGAACACTCATCATGATGTATTTTCCCTAATGCAAATCGAAAGTTTCCCTATCATGGCAGAGGTGATCCAAAGGAAAACCAGAAAGGACCTCACACTGTCTCAGGTCTACATGGCCACAGGAATGTGCAGCAGAAATCCCAATTTCCCCATTTTTTACCAGTGCTGAAATGAGTCTGCCCTTGCCATGGGTTGCCTTATATGGAGATTGAGAGTTGTACCATCCAAGCTGAGAGCTAAAGTGTTGGAGGAGCTACATGCTGGTCATCTAAGGACCAGAAAGCAATATGTTACATATTTGAGTTGAGATACGTAAGGCTCGAGCTACCTCCACTTCCACCGCAGCACCTACTCTCATGTGTCCCACAAGTGGGTGAGCTTTCAGGGCCCAGATTGGCCTCACCAGTCACCTCCGGACCCACAGTCACAAACCCTCCACCTGACAGAAGTCGTGGTCGTCTTTGACTCCGAAGGATGAACAACAACAACATATTGAGTTGGAGTTTACCTGTATAGCTAAGCAGGGAAAACTGTAGTGTATTCAATATTTGAGTAATATTGTAAATATATTGTTTGATTAAGCGTTCTTTGTTTGATTACATAATTCGTTATGTAAGAAGTACGTGAATGGTCTACGTTATTATGCCATGACATCTTAGGTGAATGCCTCACTAAAGAAAAACTAAGGCGGTAATTATCCCAGCTCCTATGTTTTTCTTTTGTTTAGTTTCTGGGCTTACAAAACACTACATGGTGACATTTTCAGGCTAAGCCCCCCCCCCCCATCCTGCCCCCAGCACATCCTTGGGTGTGTTGTTTGTTAAAAAAAAGATGCATTTTATTTCATCTACACATGTTAAATAAATCTGAAAGTGAATCTGAATCTGATGACAAAGGATATCGAAGGCTTGAGCATGTTATGAATGTACCACAGCTCTGAGGGGCCGAAGGGTGCAGGGTAGCCCCCTCCTTTGTGAGAATCGCAAGATCACTATTGATTTGGGTCAGGAGGCCCAGGAAATGAGAGAGAGACCTGCAGAATGTCTTGACCACCCCCCCCCCCACCCCCCGGCGATATAAAGCTACAGGAAACGGCCATTGTCTCTTGGAGACAATGTATTACAATACTGTTCTACGTGGAAGCCCTCAGGCAAAGTGGGCTGGTTGAGGGAGGGATTGCATCACCCCCAACCTGATTGACATCTGAGACCCTGTGAGTCAGGATAAAAGAGGGTCTGTGGGAACAGCCCCTTCAGACGCACCAGAAGAAACGCTAGTGATCCCGTAATAGCAGAAGCCGGTGGGGAGGCCATGTGCGTTCGGTTCCATTTTTCCTGGAACCGGTGCCCTTTACCATGGAAGAACGGTTTTTAGCTAGCAACGGGGAAACCAACTCCCAACGACTCTCGAAGGACTGGCATCATAAAAGGAATGGGCAAGTTTAACCCGTCTTTCTCTCAAACCAAAACGCTGCAGCTTGAACAAACTAACAGTGACTTTTATATTTCCATCGGACAATACATTATTCCCTAGACAACGATAGAGCTATTTCTTATTGATTATTATTATACCCTCGCTTTTAGATTTAGTATTGACGACGTGTATTATCTGTATGTTTGCATTGATATTATTTTTGTGTATCTTTATCAATAAATACTGTTAAATATAGTACCATCAGACTTCAACGGACCTCTCTATCTTTGCTGGTAAGGGACCCAGTTACAGGGTTTGTAACAAGCACAAAACAGGTATAGGTGACAGGAATTGAGTGAGTCCATTGATAAATATAACAGGTGTAGGAAAGAATTTTAGAGAGAAATCAGGTCTAAAAACATAGGCCTCAAAATATCCTCAGCAATTAAGAGTAAAGTGAATCCTAGATATTGTTAGGAGAAAGAGCACTGTCAGAGAAAGAGTGGGCAGGGACCATAGGGGTAATCCATGTGTGGAACCAGAGAATATACTGAGGTGAGATCCTAACCAAAGTTTTCTCAATAGTATTCACCAAGGGGAAGAACATGGATGGCATTGGGTTCAGGGAAGAGCACATTGATTGTTTGGAATAGTTCAATACTATGAAAGTGAAAGATTTAGAGGTCTTAGAATGTATAAGGTTTAACAAATCCTCAGGGCCTGAAACTGTTTACTTCAGGATACAATGGAAAGCAAGGGAGAAGAGAGCTGGGATCTTGATTAAGGTTTGAGTCTTAATTAGTCACAAGTATTATGCTAGAAGACTGGAGGATAGCTAAAGTTGTTCATTTATTTAAGGAACGTGACAGATAGAATATAATGTGGATAATTAAAAAAAAGAGGGCATCTAATTAGGGGGTAAATTCAAAGATGCATAAATGTGCAGTCAATGGAAAGATATGGACATTGGGTAGGCAGAAGGGATTAGTTCAGGTAAACATCTGGTTACTAATTTAATTAGTTTTGCCCAACATTGTGGAGAAGGGCCTGTTCCTGTGTTGTTCTAATGGAAAATCTGATTATATTTACAAAGGTTGAGAAATTATTAATTGCTTCAAGGAATTCTGGATGTTCGTGGTTATGAAATGGAAAAAGCTAATACCGCAGCATTTAGGAGGACAAATGATTCACTAGTCTTTATTGCAAGAGAGTCGAAGTCTAAGAACTCCCTGCACTGGTTCCCTGGGAGAGTAAATTGTGCAGTACAGATGGATTGGGTAGTGTGGGCTCATAATCTCTGTAGACATAGGAAAAACAATCTCATTGAAAGCTGTAAAACAGTGAAAGTCCATTTCCCCTTGCTTGCAACGTGAAGTTGAGGCAAAATCTCCAGAATGAGGGCTCAACCATTTAATAAAGAAAAAAAAAATCTATACCAAGGTTGTGATGCTTTAGAATTGTCAAACTAAATGGGTCAAGATGTTTCCATAATTGATAGTTACATATGTTAGGGATCATTATGGAGATTAGACATTATGGATAGTATAATTTTGGATAAATTAAAATAAGGCAGTTATCCAACCATCTTTATCCAAGCCAAGCTTTGAAGGTATCAAATAAGCATTGTGAAGCCATAGGGTGATAGAGTCATAGAAAACTACAGCACAGAAACAGGCCCTTTGTCCCATTTTAAACTGTCTACTCCCATCGACATGCACCCAGACCAAAGCACTCTACATCTCTTCCATCCATGTACCTATCCAAACCTCTCTTAAATTCCATCCACCACTTGTGCTGGCAGCTCATTCTACATTCACACCATCGTTTGAGTGAAGACGTTCCCCTCATGCTCCCCTTAAACATTTCACCTCTCACCCTTAACTTATGACCTCTGGATGTAGTCTCACCTACCCTCAGTGAAAAAGGCCTGCTTTCATTTACCCTGTCTATACTCCTCAAAATTTTGCATACCTCTATCAAATCTCCCCTCAGTCTTCTATGTTCCAGAGAATAAAGTTCTAACCTATTCAATATTTCCTTATAACCCAGGTCATCCAGTCCTGGCAACATCCTTGTAAATTTTCTCTGTACTCTTTCAGAATTATTTACATCTTTCCTGTAGGTAGGTGACCAAAACTGCACACAGTTCTCCAAATTAGGCCTCAACGATGTCTTATACAACCTCAACATAACATACCAACTCCTGTACTCAATACTTTGATCTATGAAGGCCAATGTGCCAAAAGCTTTCTTTACAACTCTGTCTACCTGTGATGCCACTTTCAATGAATTATGGACCTGTATTCCCAGATCCCTTTGTATTACTGCACTCATCAGTGCCCCGCCATTCACCGTGTAAGACCTATCCTTGTTGGTCTTCCCAAAGTGCAACACCCCACACTTGACTGCATTAAATTCCATCTATCACCTTTTTCAGCTGGTCCAGATACTGCTGCACATTTTGATTGTCTCCCTCACTGTCCACTACACCCACAATCTTGGTGTCATCCGTAAATTTGCTGATCAGGTTAACCACATTATCATCCAGATTGTCGATATAGATGACAAACAACAAAACACCCATCCCTGAGGCACTCCACTAGTTAGAGAGGTAACCATCTACTACTATTCTCCGGTTTTTCCCATGCAGCCAATGTCTAATCCAATTTACTACCACTTCTTGGATGCTAAGTGACTGAACCTTCTTGACTAACCTCCCATGCGGAACCTTGTCAAGTGCCTTGCTAAAATCTACATAGACAACATCCATTGCCTTCATGGCACCTTCATGGCAGTAAACACCTTCTCCTCTGTAATCTGCATCAGTGCTGCATTTGCTCACCTCTATAGACTCTGTGTCCATCTCCCGAGTAAATACAAAAGCAAGAAGCCTGTTTAAGATCTCCTCCGTCTCGTTTGGCTCCACGCATTAATTACCATTCTGATCTTCCAAAGGAACAATTTTGTCCCTCATTATCCTTTTGCTCTCAGCATATCTGTAGTAGTGTTTAGGGTTCTCCTTCACTTTGTCTGCTAGAGGAAGCTCATTCTTTATTTTATGCCTCCTGATTTCTTTCTTAAGTATTCTTTTGCATTTCTTATACTCCTCAAGTACCTTATTTGTTCCTACCCGTCCATACCTGCTATGCACCTCCTTTTTTCTTAACTAGTGCCTCAATGTTTCTCGGAAATCAAGGTTCCCTAAACCTGCTGTCTCTGCCAGGAAACAGCTTGTCTCAATCCACACTTGCTAGATCCTTTCCGATACCATCAAAATTGACCTTTGTCTAATTTAGAATCACAACCCACGGACCAGACCTGTCCTTTTCCATAACTACCTTGAAGCTAATAGGATAATGGTCACTAAATGCAAAACGTTCCCCTACACAAACATCTGTCACCTGCCCTGTCTCATTTCCTAATTGGAGATCAAGTATTGTACACCTTGTCATTGGAACTTCTAAATACTGATTAAGGAAACTATCCTGAACAAGTCAATGAATTTCTACTAGAAACTCAGCAACAAATTGCTTCACAGGGTTAATATTCAGTGATGTGCTAAGTCTAACACATCAAACTTCATCATAGCACCTATCACTCTCTTTTTCTGTAGCAAGGAAGAGAAGCCAGATAATTAGGACACATTATTTTCTAAGAATGGTGTGATTATGGTTTTCCATTTGTGCTTGAGCTGTCTACAAGACACTCTAGACCACGGATGTGAAAAGGTATTTTTAGGTCATGAGAAATGAGAATTCACATGTGAACTATTATTTGTTATTTGCCCCAAACATAGTTTGAGGAGTTACAAAGAAAATGGCCTAGATCGTAACCTGTATTCAATTGCCGCTGACTACCTTGTTGGCTTGAGGTTACCTTGATGGATCCTCAGTTAAATTCCTGCAAAGTACTCTGTTTCTATATCCATGGGTAGAGCCTGAACTGTTGAATATTTCCAGTCATTTGTACAAACGTTTGTAGCTTGTTTATGTTTCAGCAAGAATGTTGTCGAGGGTCAGGACTATTTCTCACCTCCATTTGAACAAACTGCTCCAGAGCTTCATCCCATGTTTCTCAACTGTCTTGTTCAGAGTGACAACTCATTTTGAGTTTAAAATTAAATTATGATTATGTTTATTCAGATTTCATACACATGAAGCAGGCAGCATTGTTCAAACTGCTTATGGATAAAACTAGAGAAATACTTATAGGTAATACGTAAACCAGTTTGAAAAACGTTGCCACTTCATATATTTAAACAGGATTACATTCACTCCTCATATGTTCCAGATACTGACACTTCTCAAATCAAAAAGCAGAAGGTGGAAGGCAGGTTGGGGGATGAAGAGTCCCATCTACTTCAATGTACTATTTTGATGCACTTCTTCAAGAAAGTTTTCAGTAGATCTGTTTTCCCTCCCAGAAGTGACATGGCCTGTCTAATGTAGATAACTGGAAAAACTACGGCCTCAAAGCAGGGACTGTTGGTCTGAGAGAGGATGTTGACACTGGTTCATTTATCCTTTCTGTGAATTTGGAGGATTTTGTAAAAACTGTGCTGGTGGTATTTTTTCAGTACCTCGAGGCACCTGCTATAGGTAATTCAGGTCTCAGAAACCTATAGGGAAGTAGTGTTTACTCCTATCTGGTAATCCATAAGCTTTCTTCCAGTTCTGAGGTCTTCAGATACCCTTTTCTTGAATTAGTTGAAGGCTGTGCTGTTGCCTTGAAGGCACTTGTTCACTACTGACATCTGTCTCTACTGGAACATGGCTCATAAGATATAGAAATTGGTCCATATTTTTGTTGTGAAGCTTTATGTTAAAGGGTCACATGGTGCAGCAGGGACAAATTGGTCTGGGACCTTGGTCCTGCAGATGTTGAGTATAACATCCTCTTGTTGGCTTTGATAAATGAGTAGACAAAGCCTCTCACACCCGTCTTCACATTGGAGCCACAGAAGTGAAAACTGTGAGCAGTTTCAAACTCCTGGGTGTGCATATCCCCACAGAACACATCCTCAGAGTCAAGAAGGCTCACTAACGCCTCTGTTTTCTGAGGAGGCTGAAGAGCGGTGGGCTATACACATCAATCAATATTTATGACCTTCTACAGATGCGCAGTGGAGAGCATCCTAACATGCTGCATCACAGTATGGTATGGAAACCGTACTGTGATGGCCAGGAGATAATTGAAACTGCCCAATGTACCAATAGCACCAGACTACCCACCATCAAGGACGTGTGCCGTATACAGAAAGGTGCTAGAAACAAAGGCCAGAAGTATGATGAAGCATCCTAGCCACCCTGCTTAGAACTGATTGTCCCACTCTCATCAGGAAAGAGACAGCTTCCTCGCCAGGATCACTAGACTCAAGAACAGTTACTTCCCCCAAGCCACACACAGAGTGCTGGAGGAACTCAGCAGACTAGGCAGCATCTCAGAAATGTTGACATTTCAGGCTGAGACCCTTCCTCAGGACCCTTCCCCCAAGCCCTAGGGCTAATCTACACTGCCACCCAATAACCCTCCGCACATCTACATACACATCAATCACTCCCTTCAACACTGCCACTTACACTCATACATGCTTCCACACTTAACTCCTCACCTCCTAACTACACCGACGCAGCCAGTCTTACTGCGTTTTCATTTGCCCTCCAGCTGCCTAGAGGAGTTCCTCTTTTGCCAGGACTTACTTTGTCACTTTATCCTTTCCTGTCAGAGTCACCTACATTCAGATACTCCTACACCTAGCGTCACCTTATGTACATACAGTCAGTTTATGCATAAAAGCTAATCTTATGTGTATACAGCCATACTCAGCTTGTACATTGTGTTTTATAGGATTACTTTTATATTCATATCTATTGTGCTTGTATGTTCGTTGTGCTGTTGTGCTGCATTGGATCTGGAGTAGCGATCACTTTGTCCTCCTTTATGCTCTGTACTGAAGAATGACAATAAACGATCTTTGCCCCGGACAAGACAAGTACAAAAGCAAGCAGTGTCTATGTGCTGCAGCTTGATTGCTGAGGCCTCAGTGACCTTGGTTCTGTTGAGTATTTGCCTGAAGTTGAACAGTCTCTTATTGGTCCTTAAGATTAGCTCAACTCCTCAAATTCAGCTGCCCATAATTCACCCCCATCTTACATTTGCCACACAATGTCACAGGAGACATAATTCTAATTAACAGGTCTACAGCTGAAGCCAGCTTAGTGAAGGCCAATGACAAACAAGGCTGTGTCATTGTCCCAGTACCCTTCCACCCATTTTTTTACCTTTGACTAGGCACCCTATAGATTTCTGAATTAAGTACAGAGTATAATAGTTTTAACTGAGCACCTAATCTTTTCTACCATGTTTTTCGTCTGTGGCTTTTAGTAAAGATTGTCATGAACTGATCCTGCAACCCCATCAGATACGATTCCTATTTATTGTAAACTTTTACTTTACACCATCACCCATCTATTATCTTGTTAACACTCATGCTTTCCAATCTAACATCAACTCTTGTTTTCTTCCTCTCCTCATTTTTAGTGGAAGATCTTACAACTGTAACTTCCCAGCCTGAGACTTGTTCTGTTTTTTTAACTCTCAACTAATACTGTTTGACCTACTGAGTATTTCCAGCATTTGATATTTTCAATTATGCATAAAGAACTTGTTTCATTGTTGTGTATCAGTTCTGTAAATCTAGCACCTAATTAATTGCCTGTTTATTGTCGGTGCATTCTATTTTCTCAGGAAATCAAAGCTGTACAGCATTCTAAATAGTTTGTCCTTTTTTAAGAGTGGAATTGCAAAAGGGTAGTCAGGTTTGTCATCATAATTCTACTATTCTGTGTGAAAGGTGTGCTTCTCTGAATGTTTGCTCTTTATTGAATCATAATAAAAATATTCATTCATAGTATATTTCACAATCAAGTTTAGTTAGGTCAACATAGTGAGATTTAAAAAATGGAATCCATGCTTACTCTTTATGAAAGCTTGGATGCTCTTTTATGCCAAAGGTTTTCAGGTGAACTGAATACATATTTTTGAGGATCTGGACCAAAATATGCTGGCAAAATAATTTCACTGGAATGCTTATGCTATAAATGTGATGCTCCACAAATTGTAAATCACCACAAATCCCCCGAATAACTTGAAAAATTGGGAGCTGGCTGTCAGACTATCAATGAAGTTTTGAGAAATTATTGCATTCATGCATTAACTATTAATTAAACTCACTGCAGAAAATTAGGACTGCTACTTAACAGCACAGATAAATTTTTAATGAGGATATTTGTGCTTTTGGTATAGTACTCACACTTTGGCCTCGGGGAAGGGAACAGCATAAACACCAGATTACTGCAAATGCTAGAGATTTTAAATATTTTAAGTTTTAATACATTTAAAAATAAATTTAACCATTTTTATTCTTAATTGAAATTTTATTTCCACTCTTCTGTACTCAATTTAACTTCAGTTTACCCTATTTGGAGTAAAAGAGTCATAGAACACTACAGCACACACAGGCCCTTCAGCCCACCTAGTTCATGCCAAACCATTAATCTGCTGAGTACAAATGACCTACACTTGGGCCATAGCCCCCACCCCCAATCCCCTTGCCATCTGTATACTCATCCAAACTTCTCTTAAATGTTGATATCAAATCTACATCCACCATCTGTGCTGGCAGCCCATTCCGCACTCACCACCCTCTGAGTGAAGCCATTCCCCTCAAGTTTCCCTAAAATATTTCACCTTTCATCCTTAACCCATGACCCCTAGTTGTAGTCTCACCCAATCTCAGTGGAAAAAGCCTGCTTGCATTTACTCCATACATACCCCTCATAATTTTGTCTTCCTCTATCAAAACTCCTCTCAACTTTCTACGTTCTAGGAACATAATCACTACCTATTCAACCTTTCTCTATAACTCAGGTTCTCAAGTCTCAGCAATGTCCTTCTAAATTTTCTCTGCACTCTTTTAATCTTGACATTTTTCCTGCATGTTGGTGACCAAAACTGCACACTATACTCAAATTAGGCCTCACCAATGTCTTGTACAATTTCAACATTACACCCTAACTTCTATACTCAATACATTCATTTATGAAGGATATTGTGCCAAAAGCTTTCTTTATGATCCTATCTACCTGCGATGTCACTTTCAAGGAATCATGGATCTGTATTCTCAGATCCCTCTGTTCTACCGCATTCCTCAGTGTCCTTCCAATTGCTGTTTAAGACCTACCCTGCTTGATCCTCACAAAGGGCAACACCTCACACTTGTCTGCATTATATTCGATCTGCCATTTTTCAGCCCATTTTTCCAGCTGGTTCAGATCCTGCTGCAAGCTTTGATAGTCTTCCTCGCTGTCTACTACACCTTCAATCTTGTTGTCATCTGCAAATCTGTTGATCTAGTTTACCACATTATCATCCAGATTGTGAATACAGATAACAAACAACAAACCCTTATGGCACACAACTACTCAGAGGCCTCCATCTACTACCAAGCCAATGTCTAATCCAATTTACTACCTCATCTTGAATGCCAAGCAAGTGAACCTTCTTGACCAACCTCCCATCAAGGACCTTGTCAAAGGCCTTGCTAAGGTTCCTGTAGACAACATCCACTGCCTTGTGTTCATCAACCTTCCTGGTAACTTCCTCAAAAACCACTATAAGATTGGCTAGATATGATCTACAACACACAAAGCCATGCTGACTATCCCTAAGCCGTTCCTGTCCATCCAAATATTTGGATTTCCAGTCCCTTAGAACACCTTCCAATAACCCACCCACTACTCATGTCAGGCTCACCAGCCTATAACTTCCTGGCTTAATCTTAGAGCCTTTCTTGAACAACTGAACAACATTAGCTATCCTCTAATTCTCCGGCACCTCACCCATTGCTAAAGAAGCTTTAAATACCTCTGTTAGAGCCCCTGCAATTGCTGCACCAGCCTCCCACAGGGTCTGAGGGAACACCATGTCGGAGCCTGGGGATTTACCCAGCCTAATTTGCCTTAAGACAGCACACACCTCCTCATCTGTAATCTGTATAGGGCCCATGACTTCACTGCTGCATTGTCTCACATCTATAGATTCTGTGTCCATCCCCCAAGTAAATACAGATGTAAAAATCCATTTCAAATCTCCCCATCTCTTTTGGCAACACAGGTAAATTACAACTCTGATTTTCGAGAGGACTAATTTTGTCCCTAGATATCCTATTGCTCATTATATACCTGTAGAAGCTGTTAGGATTCTCCTTCACCTTGACAGCTAAAAAACCCCATTCCTTCTTTTGGCCCTCCCGATTTCCTTCTAAGGTGTTTTCTTGCATTTCTTATACTCCTCAAGTAACTCATTTGTTCCTGCCTGCCTGTACCTGCTCTGCACCTCCTTCCTTTTCTTAACCAGCGCCTTATTATCTCTCAGAGACCAAAGTTCCCTAAACCTCTTATCCTTGCCTTTTATTCTGACAGGAACATACAAACCCTGTACTCTCAAAACCTTACTTGTGAAGGCCTCCCACTTACCAAGTGCACCTTTGCCAGAAAATAACCTGTCCCAATTCCACATTTGCCAAATCCTTTCTGATACCATCAAAACTGGCCTTTCCCCAATTTAGAATCTCAACCTGTGACCAGATCTACCCTTTTCCATAGTTACCTTGAAGCTAATGGTATTATGATCACTCGACGCAGTGTTCCCCTCCACAAACTTTTGTCACCTATCTTGCCTCATTCCCCAATAGGAGATCAAGTATTGCACATTCTGTACTTGGGACTTCTATGTACTGATTAAGGAAACATCCCTGAACATGTTTGACAAACTCTATCCCATCTAATACTCTTACAGAAGGGGAGTCCCAGACAATATGCAGAAAGTAAAAATCACCTACTATCACAACCTTGTATTTCTTGAAACATTTTTTTCTTGAAACGGTCTGCAATCTTTCTACAAATTTGCTCCTTTAAGTCCCATGGACTGTTGGGTGGCCTATGATATAATCCCAATTATGTGGTCATACCTTTCTTTCGGTCACCCAGTCAGCTGTGTCCTGCACCTTGGGTGTAACTACCTCCCTGTACGTCCCAAATTATTCAGAGTTCTGGAGTTAGAAGCTGCAGCAAGATATACATCTTGCAGGTGTAGTGGAGGTCTCCCTGCCTTCCCACATCCCACAAGAGGAGTATTCCACTATCCTGCCTGGTATCCCCATTGCTTTTATTGTGCATTAAGAAAGAAAGAATAAATAGCTAAAAAATCTTCCTACAGCCTACACTCTCCTCACCAAAAGCTCGAAGGGCCAAAATCTGAACTCCCCACTTTAACACTGGCTCACTCCCACAATGGCCATTCTGCTTAAACCTAACGTATTTTCACTGAAAGGCCTAATTATGAGCAATCCAATGTCTTCTCAGGCACTGTGGCACAAAAATATGCAAAATCTTCCTGGGTTCCCTATTTGTTTATCTATAATTCTTTAAATTTACTGTTTAAAGAACTGGAATATGAGTCCCATCGTAGAGACTTCTTCCAACCTGAGACATAAACATGTTTGAAATAAAGAGTGAGGGGATAAATTTTAGCAGGACATGTCAAAGGATTCCTGCTGAAACAATTCTGAAGCAGGATACAGTAGCATGCAAAAGTTTGGGCACCCCTTGTCAAAATTTCCTTTACTGTGAATAGTTAAGTGAGTAGAAGATAAACTGATCTCCAAAAGTCATAAATTTAAAGATGAAACATTCTTTTCAACATTTTAAACAAGATTAATGTATTACTTTTGCTTTGTACAATTTTAGAGTGAGAAAAAAGAAAGGAGCACCATGCAAAATTTTGGCACCCCAACAGATTTGAGCTGTCAGATAACTTTTACCAAGGTCTGAGACCTTAATTAGCTTGTTAGGGCTATGGCTTGTTCACAGTCATCATTAGAAAAGGCCAGGTGATGTAAATTTCAAAGCTTTACAAATACCCTGACTCCTCAAACCTTGTCCCAACAATCTGCAGCCATGGGCTCCTCTAATCAGCTATCTAGCACTCCGAAAATTAAAATAAATAATGCCCACAAAGCAGGAGAAGGCTATAAGAAGATAGCAAAGCATTTTCAGGTAGCCGTTTCCTCAGTTCATAATGTAATTAAGAAATGGCAGTTAACAGGAACTGTGGAGGTCAAGTAGAGGTCTGGAAGACCAGGAAAACTTTCCGAGAGAACTGCTCATGGGATTGCTAGAAAGGCAAATCAAAACCCCCGTTTGACTGCAGAAGACCTTCAGGAAGATTTAGCAGACTCTGGAGTGGTGGTGCACTGTTCTACTGTGCAGTGATACCCGTACAAATATGACCTTCATGGAAGAGTCATCAGAAGAAAACCTTTCCTGCATTCTCACCACAAAATTCAGCATCAGAACTTTGCAAAGGAATATCTAAACAAGCCTGATGCATTTTCGAAACAAGTCCTGTGGACTGATGAAGTCAAAGTAGAAATTTTTGACCGCAATGAGCAAAGGTATGTTTGGAGAAAAAAAGAGCAGAATTTCATGAAAAGGATACCTCTCCAACTGTTAAGCACGGGGGTGGATCGATCATGCTTTGGGCTTGTGTTGCAGCCAGTGGCTCAGGGAACATTTCACTGGTAGAGGGAAGAATGAATTCAATTAAATACTAGCAAATTCTGGAAGCAAACATCACACCATCTGTAAAAAAAAAGCTGAAGATGAAAAGAGGATGGCTTCTACAACAGGATAATGATCCTAAACACACCTCAAAATCCATAATGGACTACCTGAAGAGGCACAACTGAAGGTTTTGCCATGGCCCTCACAGTCCCCCAACCCAAACAAAAGGAGCTTAAGAAGGGGCTGAGAAGAGCAAGAAGGGGGCGTGAGAAGGCCTTGGCGAGTAGGGTAAAGGAAAACCCCAAGGCATTCTTCAATTATGTGAAGAACAAAAGGTTGACAGGAGTGAACATAGGACTGATTAAAGATAAAGGTGGGAAGATGTGCCTAGAGGCTGTGGAAGTGAGCGAGGTCCTCAATGAATACTTCTCTTCTGTATTCACCAATGAGAGGGAACTTGATGATGGTGAAGACAATATGAGTGTGGTTGATGTTCTAGAGCATGTTGATATTAGGGGAGAAGAGGTGTTGGAGTCGTTAAATACATTAGGAGGGATAAGTCCCCAGGGACTGATGGAATATTCCCCAGGTTGCTCCACGAGGCGAGGGAAGAGATTGCTGAGCCTCTGGCTAGGATCTTTCTGTCCTCGTTGTCCACGGGAATGGTACCAGAGGATTGTAGGGAGGCGAATGTTGTCCCCTTGTTCAAAAAAGGTGGTAGGGATAGTCTGGATAATTATAGACCAGTGAGTCTTACGTCAGTGGTGGGAAAGCTGTTGGAAAAGATTCTTAGAGAAAGAATCTATGGGCATTTAGAGAATCATGGTCTGATCAGGGACAGTCAGCATGGCTTTGTGAAGGGCAGATTGTGTCTAACAAGCCTGATAGAGTTCTTTGAGGAGGTGACCAGGCATATCGATGAGGGTAGTACAGTGGATGTGATCTACGTGGATTTTAGCAAGGCATTTGACAAGGTACCATAAGGTAGGCTTATTCAGAAAGTCAGAAGGCATGGGATCCAGGGAAGTTTGACCAGGTGGATTCAGAATTGGCTTGCCTGCAGAAAGCAGAGGGTCGTGATGGAGGGAATACATTTGGATTGGAGGGTTGTGACTAGTGGTGTCCCACAAGGATCGGTTCTGGGACCTCTACTTTTCGTGATTTTTATTAATAACCTGGATGTGGGGGTAGAAGGGTGGGTTGACAAGTTTGCAGACGACACAGAGGTTGTTGGTGTTATGGATAGTGTTGAGGATTGTCGATGATTGCAGAGTGACATTGATAGGATGCAGAAGTGGGCTGAGAAGTGGCAGAAGAGTTCAACCCGGAGAAGTGTGAGGTGGTACACTTTGGAAGGACGATCTCCAAGGCAGAGTACAAAGTAAATGGCAGGATACTTGGTAGTGTGGAGGAGCAGAGGGATCTGTGGGTACATGTCCACAGATCCCTGAAAGTTGCCTCACAGGTAGATAGGGTAGTTAAGAAAGCTTATGGGGTGTTAGCTTTCATAAGTCAAGGGATAGAGTTTAAGATATGCCATGTAATGATGCAGCTCTATAAAACTCTAGTTAGGCCACATGGAGTACTGTGTCCAGTTCTGGTTGCCTCACTATAGGAAGGATGTGGAAGCATTGGAAAGGGTACAGAGGAGATTCACCAGGATGCTGCCTGGTTTAGAGAGTATGGATTATGATAAGAGATTAAGGGAGCTAGGGCTTTACTCTCTGGAGAGAAGAAGGATGAGAGGAGACATGATAGAGGTATACAAGATATTAAGAGGAATAGATAGAGTGGACAGCCAGCGCCTCTTCCCCAGGGCACCACTGCTCAGTACAAGAGGACATAAGGTAAGGGGTGGAAGGTTTTTTACTCAGAGAGTGGTTGGTGTGTGGAATGCACTGCCAGAGTCAGTGATGGAGGCAAATACACTAGTGAAATTTAAGAGACTACTTGACAGGTATATGGAGAAATTTAAGGTGGGGGGGGTTATGTGGGAGGCAGGGTTTAAGAGTTGGCGCAACACTGTGGGCCAAAGTGCCTGTACTGTGGTGTATTGTTCTATGTTTATATGTAAACATCATAGAAAATCTGTGGATAGACCTCAAAAGAGCAGTGCATGCAAGATGGCCCAAGAATCTCACAGAACTAGGAGCCTTTTGCAAGGTAGAATGGGCGAAAATCCCCCAAACAAGAATTGAAAGACTCTTTGCTAGTTACAAAAAGTGTGTACAAGCCAAAGGGGTATTACTAAGTACTGATCATGCAGGGTGCCCAAAATTTTGCTTAGGGCCCTTTTTCTTTCTTGTTATTTTGAAACTATAAAAGACGGAAATAAAAAGTAATCTTACTTAAAATATTAAAGAAATGTGTCATCTTTCACTTTATGCCTTTTGGAAATCAGGTCATCTTTTACTCGCTTAGCTATTCACAGTAACAGAAATTTTGACCAGGGGTACCCAAACTTTTGTATGCCACTGTATATTCATAACATAGAAGTTCTCACTGACCTCTTTGATGTGTGATAGCTGGCCAAACATAATGCGCAATTTCCAGCTAGTGAAGGGGATTACTTTTTAACTTCTGAACCATTTTGTTGATAGAAATAACTTATACACATTATTGGCCTGTTGTAAAAGAGAGATTAAATTTTCATCACAGACAGTTTCCTTGGTTTGAAAATTTTGCTTTATATCTGAGATTTATCATAAAAATAAACATTTGGGCCATTAGATGATCATTAAGTTTATTGATTGGTGGCAACAAAACACAAAGGGTTGCAATTAGAATCAGCATCTGCAATTTGCAAGTTGCATGGAAGTTACAAAAAGACTTGCTGAAATTCATTGCTCAGAGTAAGGAAAGAGGCTTCAATAGATTTGAGTATCTTTGGCATTTTTGATTTGCTGGTTTGTGTTACACTTACTTAGAAGCCCATATCACAGGCAATTCAAACTATTTGCCATAGATCAATAAATTCTTGATGACAGATATCCTGGGGAAGTGTTTGTCAGCTTGGCTTTGGGTGAGGACTTAGATTAGGGCTGTGTTGTGTGCAAGGTCAATGGCCCTTGATAGACAGCTCTGGGGTCATTAGACATTTGCAGTGAATTGCCTGGACTCCGCTCATGAGTCAGCCAAATCTCAGCAGGAACAATTGGCTAAATCCAGCTATCTGAAAGCTTTTTAACTCGGAGAAGAAAAATAAGGTTAGTGTTATGATGGAAGGTAACACAGGCAAATTGTCGTTATTGTTTTGATATCTTGAGGAGAACAGTTAAGGTTGAAACTACTTTAAACATACAGTTTCTGTCCACAGTAATAGTGAGATTCAGCAGACGAGGGCTAAGGAAAAGGATGAAACATTTACAACTATATTCTTCCAGAAGTGACGAAGAGATGATCCATCTTGGCTTCCTCCTGAGATCCCCACTGTGACAGAAACCAATCTTGCATCTATTTGATTCACGCCACATGATACCGAGAAATGGTTGGAAACTACAGCAAAGGTTACAGAACTATGCAATATCCCAGATGCAGCAATGAAGGCCAGCACCCCAGAACGAGCTGTGCCAGGGGCCAGGGTGTTCCATTACAGCTATGGTAGCAGCATCTACCTGACAGTACCCAGGTATTTTCCTTTCACCAAAACAGGTCAGATCCAATATAATGCTGCCCAACCTTTCTACACTCAATCAGAATCAGAATCAGGCTTATTTTCTGAAAGCTAGTGTTTTGTGGCAGCAGGACAATGAAAGACATAAAAAATTCTTAAGTAACAATAAATAAATAGATAGATATATAATTGATTGATAAATAGAATAACAGATAGATAGATAGATAGATAAATAAATAAATAGTGTGAAAGAGAAATAGTGGGGTACTGTCACAGCAAAGGCTCTGACATTGTCAATAAGTGGCACTTAATCACACACTTATAACAAACAACATGGTTCCAGACCTCATCACAACTTTTGTTCAAACATGAACCAAAGTGCTGAATTCCAAAAGTTAAGTGAAGATGCCTGTCCTTTAAGGCAGCATTAGACCAGGCCTAGCATGAGCGCCCGGCTGTAAAGTTGAAGTCAATGACCAACAAAGGGAAACATTCCTTTGGTTAGAGTTATGTCACACATAAAGAAAGATGGCAGTCAGCCTTGAAACACTAAAATAACAATAAGCTAAGGCTGAGGCTGGACCATTAGGGCATCTCTGCTGAATTTCTTCCTGTAAGTGCCAAATTAAGTCAAGTTTATTGTTATTTCCACCATATCCTGCCAAACAAAACAAAGTTCCCTCCAGACCAAGGAGCACAACACGGTGCGTATAACTCACACACAATACACAAAGTAATATTACCTCAACAGGCCAGACTGTACCACCTCCAGCAGCTTCATCAATTACCTTCTTTCTATCCGAAGATCTCAAGTGAGGATATTTGCAGATATGCAAATCCATTCAAAACCCCTCAGCAAATGCACATGTATATGCAACAAAATCTAGACACGTTCAGATGTAGATTGATAAATGGTAAGCAATATTCATGAAAAGGGATGGATAATGACCATCTCCAATACGAAAGATTCATTTGAAGTTGATGATATCACCGCTTCCAGGCTCCCCATCGTCAATACCCGTAGAGTGGTCAGATAGGTGTAATGGCTGCAAGGACAAGGCACAAGCAAGGTATTCAATGGTAAGTGACTTACTTCCTGACATCCTTATGCCTTTCCACCATTTATGAGTCACAAATAAGGAGTGCAACGGAATATTCTCCACTTTCCTGGATGACAATTCCCGAGAAGCTTGACAACATACAAGATAAGGCAGCCTGCTTGATCGCCACCCTGTTAACCACTCTAAACATTCATTACAATCTAGTTAGTCACTCAGGCATCTCCCACAGTAAGTCGCTAGCCTGTGACGACCACCAGCAGCAGCAGGTGCATGCGGACACCACCCACACGTGGAGCTTTCCCTCAAAGATGCTCATCATCCTGACTTGGAAATATATCAGTGTGCAAGTACCTTAAACAATAGGACTAAAGTGATTGAAGAAGACCAGCTCAAACACAATCTTCTGAAGGACAATTAGGAATAGGCATTAAATGCTGGCTTTTACTACAGATGACCAGATCCCTAAAAGGAAAACTTTTAAAAAATCAAGCCATTGGGTTTAATTTGCTCAGTTTTCTTTAATAATGCTAAAGTTAGCAGTCTGCACAAGAAGTTGTTTTGTACAAAGTGTCATGATCCCAGTGCTGATTCACACTAAGATGCCTGTTGTAAACATTGGGGAAAAACACCCGTTTCACCACCTGCATTTCTAAAAACAGCATAGCAGTTTGTGTACTCGTTTCTCTCACCTGTTCTTCGCCTGAGGCAATACGTGAACTGTTGTGGTTACTAAATTAGTAATTCAAGAATATGTGCACCAATTCGACCACTTAAGTTCATTTTATTCTTAAATCTGGAAATAACGTTGATGCTAGTGGGATTGATTTAGGAACACAAAAACACAAGAGGGGAAGAAATGGCTATTTAAACCCCTGAGACTATTCAGCGACTTAATGAGATTGTAGCTGATTCGTGACCTTATTCCATATACACACCTTTTCCTACTTTCCTTTAGGGATTTAGTCAACAAAAGTCTGTCAGTCAAATTTAAAATTAGCAATTGAACTAGCAATAACTGTACTTTTCAGAGCAGAATTCCTAATAACTACCATTCTCAATGTGTATAAAAAGCTTCTAAATGCAATCCTGAAAGGCCAGTCCTAATTTTTAAACACTGCTTCTTATTTTCAATCTCCACAATCTATAAAACCATGGTTCTCTCCATAATTGTTATTTCCCTTAAAATATTGAAAAATAGAACCAAATTTAATCTTGCAAATTCTAGGGTATGCACCCTAGAGTAAGTGATTATGCTTTATAATTTAAACCTTGGAAACTGAGGTAATATTGAACTCTCTTGATGGACAACATATCCTTTGTGAGATTCAGTGCCAGAAACAGCCCATAATATCCCAGGAATAGTTTAACTAAGGTTTGTAAACATATAAAATTCATTCTGTCTCTTGCACACCTGCCCTCTAAATATATTGGCCAGCATTCCATTATTTTTTAATTATTTCTGTACCTGCCCCTGACATTTCAGTAATCTGTGTACATCGAACCTTGTCTTTTTGAATCTGCTTCAGGTTTTACTATTTGTAACGGAGTCAGTTTATCCTTTTTATGTCCAGACAGTATGACTCCATCCTGCGCACATTTGCTTATGACTTCTGTCTGCACTGAACAGAATGCTACCCATCTTATAGGCAAACATGGATATGTAGCTTTTTAATAGGGAGAATTATTGGGTCCCTAAAGCAGATAATACCAGAACACCATCACCAATTTGAATCTAAGCTTTCCTACCCCATTTTCCTAGACACGTCAATAATTTACCTTCAATTATCTCCAGCTTTAGCTCACAGTCTCATATCAGGAACTTCACCAAATAACCTCGACAAACATTCCACTATCCATTAAATCCGTTTTAATCACCAGTTCCAAACATTGTATTTGGTTCATTAGGCACAACTGTTTTTTTAGAAATCAAGTATAAATTTTCAGTTTTCCATAACACTAATCATCATTATTGACTTTAGTGATTTCCCAGAGGAAAGAATTTTTGTATAATTCCCTGATTCTTGTCTCTCACCTTTTTAAGATAACAGTGGAAGAGAATGCACAACTTTCTAATGAGAAACAAGCCATTTTCTTGGCTCCAGAACCACAGAAATTTTGGAAAATGATAGTTATAGCTCTGAAGTGTTTTCACTGCTTTACTATAAAATGCTGAGACAGAAGAAATGTGAGCATAGGAGACTGTTACTTTTTACTGTCATTATTTTCTCCATTTCTGGTATTTTGCCTACATTATTATGAGTGAGTCCTTGTCCCCGAATAAAAATTAATTTCCTTAGGATGAGTAGAATGCAACCCTCTTCTCCAACTGTAATTACCAAAATAAAATTAGCATACGAAACACACAGAAAATGCTTCATCGGGGCCCTTCATCAGGCCCGAAATGTTAACTGTACTTCTTCCTATAGCAACTGCCTGGCCTGGTGTTTTTTTTGTGTGTGTTGCTTGAATTTCCAGCATCTGCAGATTTCCTCGTATTAGCATTCGGACCATTCAGTATTTCCTTTATAATGTAAATCAATACATAAGTATAAAATATAATACAAATTTTCCCAATTCTCCTTAAAATATTTGTAAATGTTATTGTTTTGCTTTTGATAAACCCCATTTTTTTTTGGTGCTTCTTTTCAAACAGGTCTTATCATTTGTTTGATCAACTTTTTCAATTCTTTTGCAATTTCCAATTACCAGGAACTGTATTAATTTTTTCCTTTTGTCTTCTTTTGCTTCTACTGTCATTTACTTGAAAAAATTGAGTTCTTGCTTGGTAAATATGTAAATTGTTTCCTGAAATAGTGAATTACTGTCCTGAATATCTACCACCAATTGGCTGTTATTTTATCCATGAGCAGATTTAACCACGGTATATACCATCATGTTAGTCAGTCTTACCCAAAACTACAGTATTATTACATGTTTCATATCACATCCTTTTAAATACTCTATTCAACTCAATAACATTATGATTGCTATCAGATTAGTGTATGTTAGCTAAATTTGATTCACTATTCATTACCAAATTTAATATGGCTTACTCTAGCTGGCTCTAGAGTAAGGTGAACCTCCAGTTGCTGAATGCTATTCAAATTAATTATGTTTCAGACTTATCCCAATCTAAATAACAGTAAAACTTGCTATTAAAACTAACATTGCTATATTTTGCTTTGGTGAAACTTTCTTTCTTTCGGGCATGATCAGGAAATTGGCCACAAATTATGTTTGAGTATATTTACGCAAGAAAATTTATAGTTCAAATTTCAATTAAATTCATTTGATAATTACAGGTACAGAAGTTTCCATTGAACAGCACAAACTCTGCATTAAGTGTATTAAGTGGCTATGACTGGCGAAGACCAGTCCAGGAAAATGACAAGAACTGAAGAATGAACCCACCCATTAAGGTGGAGGTACCACCCGGGGTGCAAAATACATCACCTACCCATCCTCCTGGCCTGTCTACTGTTCAATCAAGCTATAGGCAGATCCAGCTATAAGGAATTCTCTGTAGTCTAGGATCAGAACAGATGAAGTGGTGCAGAATCAGAATCAGAATACAGTAAGTCATGAAATTTGTTATTTTGTGGCAGCAGTACCCTGCTGGCATAACAAATTACTGTGTTACAATAAAAACTGATGAATAAATAGTACAAAAAGAGGATTATCAAGGTGGGTTCATGGACCATTTAGAAGTCTCTTGCCAGAGGGGAAGAAGCTGCTCTTAAAATATTGTGTGGGTCTTTAAGCTCCTGTACTTCCACCCTGATGGCAGTAGGAGAAGTGGGAATGCTCCAGGTGGTGAGGGTCCTTAATGACGGTTGCCACCTTCCTAAGGCACTGCCTTTGAAAGATGACTTAGTTTGTGGGGAGACCTATCCATATAATAGAGCTAGCTGAGTCTACAACCCTTTGGAAGCCTCTTACGATCTCGTGCATTGGTGCCTCCATTCCATTCCAAACAACAATGCAACCAGTCAGGATGCTCTCCATGGTACTTCTGTAGAAATTTGCTAGATCCAGCAGATGTTGTCTTTTCTAGCTTTAAGCAACAGCCGGATGGACCAAGTGGTATTACTGGTCATATTGATAGGAGGGGCAAGTGGGAGACATTTTAAACAGCATGAATCTTACAAAGAGTAGAGATTGTGGAATGCAGGATAGGGTGGGTGAAGGTAATTATATTTCAGAAAGAGGACTGAGAATGAGTGCACCACTATATCCCAATCATCTCTATGTGTAGGATGGGGGCAGCTTCTTGATTACTGAGATCCTTTCCCTAAAATCCCTTGCCTCACCTACTGCACCTCCTCAAATACAGATTCTAACGCTTCTTTGAATTAAATTCTATCTGCCCAGTTGACCAGGCTATCAATAGCTACCTGCAGTCTAATATTCTTCATCACTACCAACTGTATGATCAATTTATGAATCATGTACCACATTCATCATCATACCACCCACATTTGTCTAAACAATTAACAATTAATTGAAAAAACAAAGGTACAACTCCTTTGCACTCATCAACCATTAACTTTAGGTTCTTGTTGCAGAATCAGATTTGGATCCAATTAGTCACTCTTATTTGGATCCCTTGGTTGATTATTTCATTAACAAGAGAAATCTGTAGATGCTGGAAATCCAAGCAATATAGACAAAATGCTGGAGGAACTCAGCAGACAAGGCAGCATCTATGGAAAAGAATACAGTCAACGTTTCGGGCTGAAACCCTTTGGCAGAACTGGTTACTTTCATTAACCAGCTTTCCATGTGGAATCTTGTCAAAAACTTTGCTAAAATCCTTTAATTTATATCAAATATGATCATGTCAACCTTCCTTGTTACCTCTTCATGAGATTCACTCAAGTTTGTCAGAAACAACTCGCCTTACAACTCAGGCACATTGTGCCTAATTCATTTGTACTTTGTTAATTGAAGGATAATACTGTTCCTGAGAAGTGATTCCAATATTTTGTCCAGTAAAGCTAATTGGCCTGTAGTTATATAATACACCCTTTCTCTATTTCTAAACAATGGCACTATGTTAACAGAGCTCTAATCCTTCATCACAGCTCTAGTAACCATACAGAACTGAATAGTTACAGAGAGCTTTCTAACATACTGGGATAGATTTCATCTGTACCTAGATTATTTATCCACTTTCAGTCATGCTAAGGTCTTTAAAAACTTATTTATTCTAAGTTTGTCCCATCCAATATTTCACATTCATTCTTCTCAACTACATTAGGTGTGTTGTTCCTTTCCTGGGTGTCTCTTCCACTCCTGGATTTTGTCCTCAATGCATGAGGAACACTTCTCAATCACATTTATATTAAGTCACTTATTCTCACAATTATCCTTTTATTATATTCCATTCTAGTAACGTTTCTGTTCCATTGCTCCAGTTTCCCTGTCTCTGTCACATTTACTGGGATGACACTCTAATGTCTTTCTCTTACCTCAGCTAAGCAGTTTCCTCTACTGAGATAGACAGGCAGCTCAACCAACTTATGTCCTCTCTGATTCCTTCTCCCACCAATCAGACCACAAGCAGATAGTCTCTATGTCCTCACTTTATCGACCTCATAATTAGAGATATCGAAACTCTGGCCATTTATGCTACATGATCTCATCATGAGACATACTTTTCTTTGCACTCTACATTTTGAAGAAAATGTTTACATATGTAAGTACATTTCCATATTCTTCCCCTACCTATATCAACTGTTCTCCTTCACCAGACATCTCTCCAAAGAAACTCAGGCTGTGTTGCCCAACGAATAGAAAGCAGCCAATGGTAATTGACTTGCACACAGCAAGCATGTTGTCGTACAAGCAATCTCAATTTAAAATAACAGAAACTAGAGGAAATGCTCCTAATAAAAGCAGGGTAATCTCCAGAAAAAAAATGCAAAGGGTAGATGATAGATTTATAAACTATGTAGATAAAATCAATCTCAGTCACTTTTTCCAGTGTGGTGCACAGGTGTAGGAGAATTAGTCATTCACCTTCACTCTAGTATTATTACTATAAGCTGTCTACAAGTGTAGAACATGCAATACTTGTCCATTGAATTCTTCCAATAGTACTGCCAACTTGCATTTATTTCTGCCAGTTTATATTTGCACCATTACTATATCTGAGTAACATAATCAGTTACTTTCAATTCTACTTACATTTTTCAGTACCAAGCCTCTAATATATAGAAACATTCTGTAGGTTCTCTCATTCTCATCACATCACAGTTGGAATTATTAATGCTAACTTCCAACTATGCCTATTGTGTCTCGCAATTCATGACAATGTAATTTCATTTAACAGAATAGGACATGGATACATATATGGATTTTCTGAATTGAAAAATTTGAATCACATTGAATCTTGAAGAAAGTAGAAAACCTCTGCAGTTTCAACACAAATCTGAGTTGTGGAGGTAAAATTGAACCATTTTCAGTTAGTCAATTAATGGTGGACCAGTGTTGGACTGTGCTATATCCACTACCTTTTGTAGGCTTGGCTGTTTAAGGGCATTGGTGTTTCCATACCAGACCATGAAGCAGGAGGCTCCCAGATTTGATCCCTTGCTTCTTCAAAATAATAACCCTAAATATTGGTGCATGTTAAGTTAAGCCAACTTATACATTTTCTCCAAAAGCAAAGTAAGACAAGGTTATTAGCAAAGTCAATGTTACAGAACATTGGTCATTAACACTAATGAGATTATCTGCTTGAAAGCGAAAGAAAAAGTGTCAAAATATTCTTACTTGAATAAAGCAGATCTTCTGGGTCTCTAGTGAAAGTATATCAACCTTCTGATGTTTCACTTATGGGCCAGCATTACCCTAAATAAACAGTTTCCAATCATTTTGGTAGTCTCAGTGTTCTGGAGAAGTTAGTATCAGTTTCTTATGAGTCCACCAATGAACATGCAAATGTACTTTGTTTTAGCAGCGTAGAAGATGTGCAGATTGAACAATTGATGATTAGGCCATGAGTAGTCATTTATATTCCCATTCAAATACAGGAACCCATCCTGAAATCCTAAGGATACTTATTCACCAGCCTAGAGCTGCTGAAGTCAGCTTTCTCACTTAGTTTAATAAAGAATGAGGTTAAAGACTTCCAAAACTAGACACCAAGATACTCATAGATACAGCATATTCTAACACCTTCCATTAAGCAGAAGAGCTGTTTTTTCTGCAATTATACTAAGAACTAGAGAAATTAATGTAGTACAGAGATGAAGCCCATCCAATTTCCCACTACTTATCTATTCACTATAAGCTAATACAACAAAATATTTTGAATGGCTGTTGTTCTCTGCAGTTCTTTTTTCATTTTTTGGTGAAACTACTTATTTTGACATATTTTGTTATTCATGTTAGTCTGGAACCGACTCTTAACTTTTAGTTGCAAATCTTTAAAACTAATTTTAGGAAGTGCCAACTTCTCTATTGTTACAGTGATGATAAACCGTCATGTGATAAAGTCCGTAGATTCTGATTGGGTCATAGTAAACCAACAATATATTGATGTAAACACACCATTAAATGACCGCCGTTCATGATGACGTCAGATTTTTAAGACCGGTCGTTCATTTTATTCTATGCAGTTACGTTTGCATGCAAACAGATTTTCAAATTAATAGACATCTAATAAAGAATATTTTTAAAAGATAGTTGAAGTAAAGGGGGAATATGAGATTTCACACACATCAAGTGGATGTATGGAAAGGGATTAGGAGTTAATATGGCATGTGTGAATGTTGATAAGGACGGACGAAGTGAAATAAGTAGTAACGAATGTTAACGCTGCAAGTGTGGATATCGTGGCGATGACAATATTGACGTACCGTAGCATGAGTTAAAAATAAGAAGAGAAAACACACTATTTGCGAAAAAGATGCGAGGAAAGACAAAGATGGTGATAGATTAAACAAAAGTGTTTGGAGCTGAGCTGGGGTGATCACGTAGAACAGGTAAATATGATCAACTTCTGCAATAATGAGAAATTGCATTCGGCCTGATTTTGTTGGTGATGAGCTGTATACTTGATTAGGGTCCATATAGTACAATGATCGAGATCCCAGAGAGAATTATTCGAGCATAAAAATATAATGCCAACATTTTTCATGGTGTAAGATGATTGTTAAACCAACGTAGGACCGACTGCAGTGAGAGACAAGGCTGCGTATTCCGACTTTTGTTTATGATGTAAGTTTCAAAATGTATTCAAACATGCATTGACTTAATTCTTACCGTGGATGACGCGGTAAAAGTCTATTTATGTGCGCAATATGATAGATTATGTCTAGCTTTCCATTGCGTTGAATGCTATTGTATTATATAAACGTGGTTACTTAGGTGTACCATACCAGAAATACAAATCTTCAATGAATTGTTAGATATAGATGTGAGTTTGATAGCACGGGGTATTATATTTAAATGTCAGTTAGATTTACTGAACCTGGTTGCTGCTGGTGCAATAAGACCCACTATTACATTTAACATTGCCACAAGAATAAGTGAAACTGATTTATGAGGTGTGCGTTTGTCTAACACCATATGTTATCTACTCTGGGCTCATTTAAATGTGTAATATCAGGAGAGTTGCACCAAGTATTATATTTAAATCTTAGCTGGATTATTGCGAATTTGTTTATGTTTGTAGAATAACATCAATGCATTAATGCTAGACTTCTCTTGATTGAATAATACAACAGATGGGATACGAATTTGTTTATCTGTAATAACACCATACCGAATATTTAAATGTTCATTGGATTAGAAGATTTTATTGATGTGATATGGTTGTATTATGTAGATAGTTCTCGAAGTATGGATTACATTTTAGTCCCGATTGGATTCGTTAGTAGCGCGCCTGTGATATGCGATTTGCTTTATTTGACTATATTATGGCACAGTGGATTGTATTTCAAAATGGATTGGCATCTGTGATATTGTATTTGTGATATGAATCTGTTGAATGTGCTTGCTCTGTGAATATTCTCGGCTTGTGACAGATGTCGGATCCCATTAGGTGACTCCTAGGGAGATTTCTCTCCAATCGGAGGCTCCATTAAAAGAGGATTTGGTTCCAGCCCGGCCCCCGAGCCTGGCCAAGCCCTTCTCTCATCTCCATCTCCACTAAGATCAGACAGGACCATCAGAGAAAGAGAGAGAGAGACAGAGGGAGAGGGAGAGAAACAGTCCTTATCGCTACGATCAGAGACCGAGAGGACATTTTTTATATCAAACTCTTATCGCTGCGATCAGAGACTTGAACGACATTCTATCAAACTCCTGCCACTAGGAACCAGGATTCAAAGGGCATTTTATTAAATTTCTGTCCCTCCCAACAGAGATTTGAACCGACAGAAAATGCAAGGATCTGCAGGGTTGATTTGTGGATAAAGGACGAAGATACGATCTCTAGAAAAAATTACTAGTGATTGGAATCCAGTTTTTTTTTAAGTCCATCTTGCTTCATTCCATTGGATCCTCGCGTTTCCTCGTTTGTTGGTAAGATTTCTATCTCTGTGACATAAAATAAGGTTTTAGACCTCTGTTCTGCAGATACAGAAACTAATTATTTCGGGAATATTGAAACACACTCCGCAAGAAAAATTTCCGCGGTTGCCTACTATTTGCGAGAAAAAAAATCAAGTAAACAATTATAGCGTGTGCAAAAATAGAAACGCAAACTTCTTAAAACATTGATTAACTTTCCCCGCTATAATGTTGTTGTAATGAGGTTAAGATTATGGTGTTAATTGTAAGTATTTATGCATTCTAACGGGAAACCTGTATTTCCGTTCGTTCATTTTGTTATTTTCCTATCATTTTCCCTTAGTTCTGGCTTTCTATCCCAGAGGCATTCAGACATGTGTATGAAAATTGTTTCAATTTCAAATAATATCTGCATATTTCCCATATTAATAACGTCTCATTCTTGGTTTAGTTTTAGTGCACCTTGAGATTTAGCTTGTAGTTTTTCTTCAAATGTTCACTGAACCCCTTCTCTTTTGTGTCTAGCTGGTGCCTATATTTTAGTTCACGTTATTCATTTTCTTTGCTGGCATTATATATACACAATGTAGTGGTATTAATTCATGTACAACAACAATCGGATACTGGCGCAGTTTATGTTCTGCCTGTGCCTCACAGTGTTAATATTTTAGTCGATTATCTTTTCTTCTCTCCTTCTGGCCCAGTTTACTTTAGTCTTGATGCACATTGTGTGTATGTGTGCGTGTGTGTGTGCCTGGGTGTGAGGATGTCCCTGCAGTCTGCTTTTCCGGGTGACAGATGGTGCCTGAGTCTGTCTCTCCTTTCACCCCGGCTCGGTTCCAAATGAAATAATAATAAATTAATATTCTACACGGGCAAACATCGATTACTGCTGGTCAGATCTCAGGAATACTGCGAACAAAGCCTTTGTCTTAATCTGCTAGAAGGTTTTCTAATAAACTCATTTAATATCCATTACAAATACAACATCCTGCAGGCCTTGAGTAATAACCATACAGGCAGGAATCAATAGCCCTGGAAATATAAACAGCTGTAAACTTAGATTAGATTGATACAGCTAAACATATATTAAACTAGCCAGAGAAAGAAAGACAGATATAGGTAGTGATCAGATAGATAGATAGATAGATAGATAGATAGATAGATAGATAGATAGATAGATAGATAGATAGATAGACAGACAAACAGACAGACAGAAAAAGAGAGCTGAGAAAGAAAGAGCATAGGTAGAATAGAAGAAAGAAAAGGGAAGATGTACAACCTGGATTCGACGATTGTTAGATATTACAAGTGAATACCAAGAATAAACTAAAACAGACTGATAATATCAGCAGGTAAGAAGCAAAATAAAACAGGATCTCGTATCACCAAATATACAGAATGAAGCAGATAAATTAAATTCAGATATTAATTTGACAAACTTATCGTTTTTACATTTTCTTTTTCGGAATTCATACATTTAATTGTATTCTTCTGTTCTGTTTGTTTAATTTATTCAAGTAAACATTCCAGATCCTCATTATTAGGTTAACTTTTTTCCTGAAATGGCCTGGTCTGACTTATAATTCAATGCTTTTCTATTTGTGTGGATTGCTATCAATGATTGATTCACTTTGAACAGTATTTCCGTGCAGTTTTATTGCGTTGTTGTCACTGTTGGACTTTTATTTTCCTTTCTTTGGAGACAATTACTGTGATGAATCTCAAGCTTTTCCCCCCTCTCTGCATCTTCAGGTTTTCGTGCTCATATTGCAGTTCCGATCGTGTTTCCTCAGGATGTTGAACTCGGATCAAACTGACCTGGACCTGAACCCCAGCTCTTCCGAGAGTGAGTCGGTGCTGTCGGATGCTCGGGGAGGGTGTGTGCGAGACAAGCCGGATGATGCTGAAGGCAAGCGAGGGGTCCAGCAGACATTGAGCCGGGAAGAGAAACGCCGCCGGCGGAGAGCCACTGCCAAGTACCGCACGGCCCACGCAACCCGGGAGCGCATTAGGGTAGAGGCCTTCAACGTGGCATTCGCAGAACTTCGCAAACTGCTGCCAACTCTGCCTCCCGACAAAAAACTCTCCAAAATCGAAATCCTTCGCCTGGCCATCTGCTACATTTCTTACCTAAATCATGTCTTGGATGTCTAGGCAGCGAGAGAGGAGGGAGAGAGAGAAAGAGAAACAGTGGAGAACGGAAAAGAAAAGTAAAGTTTGTGGATTTAAAACTGAAAATAAAAATGTTTGAGGAGGTTGTCAAGTGCCACCGTTTCCAAAACAAATGGAACTTTAAACTCTATTTGTGACCTTAAAGTGTGTTAGTCGGTGCGGTATATTTATATTTAATTTTATTTTTTATAATTGTGCGTATTGATAATTAGTATATTTCTATTTTATTTTTATTTATTTTTATATAAACGTGTGTCAATTGTTATTTTTGTGCCATCTGTTCACAGTCGAGTGTTTACACTTTCTGTTGGAGAGCTGTAAGCTGTTATTTCTTTCTCGCCGTGCTTGGTTGCTGTTTGAAAGCAGTGATGTTTTTTGCCTCCCATATCGCACTTGTTTCTAAAGGTAGAGCTTTTTACGTTTGTCTTATTTCCACCCTCCCTTGTATTTAAATATTTGGTGCAATGAGTTTGTTGTTGTTTCTAGGAGAGTCGAGCACTCGCACTTCATGCTTTAATTTAAATGGTTTAAGGTCCGTGGCAGTTGCTGTTGTATAAAATGTTTATTTTTCTTGGTAGAATGTGTCGCAGTTTTGAACACGGTAAGCAAAGGAGGAGAATCCCAGATTGTGCAGCAACTCCCAGCTATTTATTTCCCGGATTAGTATACCCCTTAAAACGTTTATAAAATAATCTGGGCCCATCTTCTCCTAGTGAATTGAACCAAAAACTGAATTTCTAATGACTGCCCGATCTCTGGTTAGCACCCCTGAAGTGCGCGGATTTTGTAAAAAACAAAAAACAAACAAAAAAAAGGACATATCAAACTGACATCCAAAGATTCTCGTCTTTTCAGGGTTTCTAAATGTGTTTTTTGCCTAGTTCAGAATATTTTGTGGTTGAAATAACGAGCTGGTTTCTATAAGGTAGTTTTCATATCTATTCCTGAATGGTGCCATTTGGCAATAAAAAAAATAAAAGTGCATTTTGTCTTTTTATTATCAAATCTCTGGAACATTCATCCTGCCTCTTACAAGAATGTAAAATCCACCAGTATGTCTATGATACAACCGACAGAAACAATCATAAAGTGACATATTGCGAGGAAGTGTTCAAAGTAGTTTAACAAAAGCTCATCCAAACAGAGACAACATTCGAAACTTCTTTTTAAATATAGATCTCCGTGATCTGATGGGATATTGTGAATAAAATGCGTGTCTGTGTGTGTGTGTGTGTGTGTGTGTGTGTGTGTGTGTGTGTGTGTGTGTGTGTGTGTGTGTGTGTGTGTGTGTGTGTGTGTGTGTGTGTGTGTGTGTGTGTGTGTGTGTGTGTGTAGGGTTGTTTTTAAAATTCCGTCATATTTCCCCAGAGACAAAAGACTGAGCTCACTTATCATGCCATGATGTACGAGAGAGAGCGGATTGAGAGTAGTTGTGAGTTCTCAGTTTGGCAAGTGTGCAATAATGATCTGTGCTGTTTTATTTTATCAACGTTAGTATGATGTTTCCCATCCTTCAGTTAGAGCTCGCGGGAACAATGCCTCAAAAAAGCTTTAGAAAAAAAAAATCTTTGCATAGTCATTTGTCTGCGATGTTGTTGTGAGACCTGAAATCATAATTACCTGCCAAGAAGGTTGTTAAAGAGGTATTTTGCAAATATAACAAACTGCTGATGCGTCGATAGCAGTTTTATTATAAGAAGCGGATTAGGTTGAAGAGAACCCCTGTTACGGCGACGAATAGGCAGAATTGTTTACGGGGAGGGATAATGAAACATGACGAATAGTTTTCTACGGATTATCAAAAGAAAGGCAGGTGTCTAACGACTGGATTTCTACCTGCTGCACCGGACACTGCAGACTTGCTCGCTACTCCTATGTATATTCCTGCGCGCATTGAGCACCAGTAACAACAGCAATTGGTTAGTTTCTTTCCCATCCAAAAGCTGACATCCAAACGCAGCAGATGATATTGGTGACCAATGTTTGATCAAAGAGAGACAAAAAGGAAGGTAGAGATGGAGAGGGATAGGAAAGAATTTCAGGTATAAGAGCCTTGGCACCTGAAGACACCAATGGCAGATTAACTAAATTCCAAAATATACAAAGGGCCAAATTTGGAGGAGCACAGATATCTAGTGAGGATTTCAGGGAGCGAGGGGTTACAGATATCAAAGAGAAAACAAGGAGAGAATATTTACAGTTTGGGGTATCTAGAAACAACAGTCGATCATTAGGAAATACATGAATTCAGTTTTATGGAGAAGAAAGCAAGGAAGATCAGAGTGGAGTGCCTTGGATTTGTCCAGAAGTCATGAAAGCATGGACAAGAGTTTCAGCAGCAATGAGTTGGGGAAGGGCTGGATTCAGGCCACATCATTGCTGTGGTACTGCATAGTCCGAGTGGGAGCATGTAACCAGCAGGCTGAATCTCACCTCCAGGTCAAGCTCAGATTCAGATGATATGACAGCAAAGGAATCAGCAGCTAAGGAACAGAATTTGTGAAAGTAACTGAAGATAAAGATTTCCAATCATCCAACAGGAACAACCAGAATATATAAAAAGTACTCCTTAGATTGATGGGAGTAAAGATGATTTCGGCTGTCACATTCACTCCTTCCATAGATTACAATCACAATCCATTTTACCAACAACCCAAACTGAAAGGTTTACCATAGGACTATAAAACATATGGTAGGAGCAAAGTTAGGCTATTCAGCCTATCAAATCTGCTCTCCCATTCAATTTGGCTGATCTATTTCACACTCAACCCAATTTTCCTGCCCTCTCTACATTTGATGCCTTTACTAATCAAACCCACTTTAAATATACTTAATGTCCATGGCAATGAATTCCACAGATTCACCATCCTTGAGCTAAAGAAATTTCTCATTGGCTGAAATTCCTTCAAAATTTGTCTACATGTCCTATGAACAATAGCATATTATATTAGATCATATGTTTGCATTTTTCCTTGTAATCTTCTTCCTGGAAGTTGGCTAAATATTCATCAACTGAAATGAGTCAGAACTTGTTTTTAAACAGGAGAGTATGTAAAATATTTCACAAACCCAAAGTGCTAAACTACTTAACTCCAAATAAAGTACTTTCTGAAGTATCTTGATATTCAGAAACATGCAACCAATTTGTAAATAGCAAGGCCCCAAAAGTAGCAATGAGATAATAGTCAGATATTCTGTCTTTAGTGTTGCCAGTCTAAGGATAAATATCAGAATCAATCAGGCTTATTATCACCGTCATGTGTCATGAAATTTGTTAACTTGACCATGTCAAGTCACCATGTCACCATGTGAAGAGAACTCACATGGTGAATGAATCATTTATGCCCCTTAAGAGGGGTGGACATAATTTCAATTTAACATTTCATCCCAACCCCAACAGCTACAACAGCATCTCATTTCTATAGTGCTGGGTGGGATGTCAGTCTATCAAACGAGCTTACATCACTTCTGATTATCAAATGTGGTGCTTTAACACATAACCTCCATAACTCTGAAGACCTGAGTAGTACTCACTGAATCAAAAGTTTTTGGAATTGCAAGGTAAAAAAACCAAGAGTTTTAAATATGTTCCCTTTTAAAGTTGGTTTTCAATCCTTTGATCAAGAGATCAATTAATCCACAACTAAAATTTATATTTACTTTCAAGAATTCCAGTCTCTCGTGTTTCTGATTCCATGCTGAAAGCTGCTGCATTCATTTAAATTAAAATATTATAATTTAAGCTGCTTGTACTTGAAGTGCAACATTACTAAATATATAAATGCAAGTTGAAATCTTATGCATCACTGCATTGAGCATTATTCATGAAGGATGGCTTGGTGTCAGTGGACATCCATAAATGCTTTTGGAGGATGTCCCATAATACCTTCTTTCTAATGTAACATATACAAAGTCATTTATTTGGTATGCTATCACTGTAAAGTTAACCACTTTGCAATATTTCTGGTTAAGCCTTTCGCATTATTTTTCCTATCACACTTAGCTGAAACACTTTTCCGCTATCCTACATTTTATTCTTCTGATTGGTTAATCTCTTCTAGTGACCGAGGTCCAAGTCTAAGGCTGTCAGGTGTTCATTTGCATTTTAGTGTTATGGATGGCAGCTTTCTGAACAGTTTATGCCTCCTGAACTCAGATCAGGCATTTTGCCTGTTCCAAGCTGCTGCTACCTCTGCTCACTAACCAAATGACCTCATTTCACATGGGTTGTTTAATGGATAACTGTTTCATGTTACTACTGATACTACATTACTTTACTGATGATTATTATGTTAGTGAGTAGCTTTTCTACAGTCCCACAATTGCTACATTCCTTCCTCCCTCCCTCCTGACCCTTCTGGAGTGATCTTTCCTCCAACAGACCCATTGCTGGTGTTTTTCTCATGACTGTGAAAAGGTGCTTCTTTTTTCGACTTCTGGCAATCAGATAGACTGGGAAAGATTGGCAATCGCATGAAAGCAACAAATGGTGTGTTTAGTTTTAGTTGATCTACAACCAGCTCCTGGCTGGTGCTTTGGAATTTAGCAAGGGCAACAGCAACAATTTGCACTTTTACAACATTGTTAATATAGTAAATATCACTTCTCGTTGATTATATGTTGGAGGCAGTATTGGGTGTGATAGATTCATTGGTGTGGGTGATAGAGGAGAGTGGAAGATTAGTCCTGCTAACTTACAAGAGTGCAGGTAAAATCTCTAATGTAGCCTGCCTAAAGTAAAGGTGCATTTCCCAGGTCCCTACCCCACCATTGCCATTGAGGCCTGAGGCTTTCCCAACACTGTTAGACACTGCCACCAGATCTATCTTGCACTTTGATCTACAAACTCCCACCACAGTTCTCAAGGACCTTTCAGAACAATCTGCATTCTACTTGCAGGTGCCTGTTCAATCAACCAGACTACACCAAGATCACAGACTACTGCATATTATATTCCTTAATTCTTTATTAGGGAAACAAAGTCTTCATTGGAGAGTGGAGGTGGAGAGTGTCAGTAACTTGAGTTTCTTGGCATTAACATATCCGAGTATCTGTCCTGGGACCAGCAATGTTAGTGTCATCACAAAGAAGGCACAGCAGTGTCTCTACAATCTTAAAAGTTTGCGTAGAATTGGTATGTCACCAAAAACTTCTGAAAATTATAGATGCAAAATGGTAGCATCATGGCCTGGCATGAAAATACCAATGCCCAGGAACAGAAAAAGATTACAGAAAGTGATGGGTACAGCCTAATCTATCACAGGTGAAGCCTCCCCACCCATGGAGGACATTTACATGGAGTGCTGCAACAAGGAAGTAGCATCCACAATTAGAGACCATGACCTCTTCATGCTACCACCATTGAGTAGGAGATACAAAGCCTTACATCCCACACCACCAGGTTGTTCAGGAACAGTTATTCCCCTACAACTATCAGGCTCTTGAACTGCCAATGATAACTTATTCACCATTACTCTGAATGATTCTATGATCTACAGACTCACTTTCAAGGATTCTTTGCAGCTTCTGTTCTCAGTATTATTTAGTTGCACAGTTTGTCTTCTTGCGCACATTGGTGTTTGTTAGTCTTTGTCTAGTTTTTTGTAACATTCTATTGCATTTCTTTTTTGCTGCAAGAAGGCAAATCTCAGGGTTGTATATAGTTACAGTGTGTGGTAACATACATTCTATGTACTTTGAATTTTGACCCGACACCCCTTAAGGGGACAACTGTTAGCACAATCGATATACAATAGCAGTGATCTCCGATCAGGGTTCAATTCCCGTTAGTGTCAATAAGGAGTTTGTATGTTCTCCCTGTGACTGCATGGGTTTCTGCAGGTGTTCCAGTTTCTTCCCACATTCTAAAGATGTACAGTTAGTATAACCACTTACTAATTGTAACTCTATGTGGGTGCCAGAAGCGTGCTGATACTTGTGGGCTGTCCCCGGCACAATCCTCACTGATTTGATGAAAATAGCACATTTCACTGTATGTACATGTTTCAAATAAAACTAATCTTTTAGGATGACCCAAATCTTTCATTTTCTGAACAGATCCATAACACCCACACAGTGACTATTTAAATAATCCTGCAAATGGCTGTGAGCCCTTGGAGTTCCCATATTATGTTTGCTCTGCCCCTGCTCCTCTATAAATTGGGATTGTTAAAAAATGATTTCCTATTCATGAACAATTCAGTCCTAGGGAAGTGCAGCAGAAGCAATTTCCAGTCCTATCACAGCATCTCTGACTCCACTGTGCCTTTGAATCCTCACTTTTGTCATTCCTAGTGCAGTACTGCCAACCCATTTCTACCAGGTCCATCAACTCTACCAATTTTCTATTTGCAGGACATTACCACTCAAACACCTGCTAACATCCCCATCCAAACAGTCCATTTTGCCAAGCCCCACTTTCAATTCTGAGAAACTTTATCCCTACCCTATTTCTACCTTTGGATTTTGAAAAGCCAAGTGGAAAAAAAGAACTGCATTCCGTTGTCAATCAATAATGATTCAATTCAAGTACATTTATTAGCAAAGAATGTATAAATTATACAACCTTGAGATTTATATGCTTACAGGCAGCCGCAAAGCAAGAAACCCAAAAAGACCCAATTTTAAAAAATAAAGACCAACCACCAATGCGCAGAGAAAGAAAACAAAACAAATTGTGCAAACAATAGAAATGAGCACAGCATTCCAAACCAAACTGAGTCCTGAGATCCAAATCCCCAAAGCAGTTTGGAATTGGCCCTCAGACTCGGTCTCAGTTCATCATATTGGGGGCAAATCTGATCTAATGAAGGAAGGAAATTCACAGATTAACATCAGAAGGCAACCCAAGATATTCCTCAGGGGAATTTCTGTGGTGAAAGCATGTGAATGAAGAGACAAACCTCCTACAATCATGGCCACCTTCCATCATGCTTTCCATTGAAGAATGTGTCAGGGTGCTGGAGCAGGGATCCAATCTCAGACCCAGTACTGTCCACACAGTGATATTGATTGAGCAACAAATCCCAAGGTACAAACAAAGTCAGCATCAAAGTTCAGGCAGAGATCAAAACAACCAGAGAAATCCAGAATCAGGAAACAGGCAGAGTCAGTATTCAGGCAGACAGAGTACAGTTACCAATGCTAGAAAGGCTCAGGAAAATTCACTAGCACAAACAGGTGAAAACACGGGACTAAAATACACTGAGCAATAAACAGAGAGGCAGATGATAGGTGGAGCACAATGAGACACAAGTGGCAGCAAAACAGATAATAATGAGAAACAGGTGAGGCTGGAGTACTCGGTAATACAGGGGCCGGAGTAGAGCAGGACCAGGGACAGGAGCACATGGGACATGAAAACAAACGAGCACACGGCAATACAAAACTGCAGACTGATGGCTAGGGGGAAAACACACAAAAAGACGAACTTCAACTAGAGGTACTGATAGTACCCCCTCCCTCTTCAGACATCACAGCAGGTAGAGCTGGGGTGCTGGCGATGAAAGTCCCTGATGAGCAAGGGGTCCAGATTTTATGGGCAGGGTCCCAGCACCTCTCCTCAGGTCCATAGCCCTCCCAGTCCACAGAAAACAACGGCCCCAGCGACAAACGTCCAGCAGTTGACGCACCGTGAAGGCCTCTGACCCATTGATGAGCTGTGGGGGAGGGGGGGTTTGAGGACAGGATGCAGGACACACGGAAGGTGGGATGAATGAGGCGGAGACTGGAGGGAAGCTTGAGACAAACAGCAGCAGGGCTGATGACTTCAGCAATGGGAAAGGGGACAATGAAGCGGGGGAGGCGAGCTTGCAGGAATCCACAATGAGAGGCAGGTCTCGGGTTGAAAGCCACACACGCTGTCCCTGGCAGTAACATGGGGCCTTGGAGCAATGGTGGTCAGCTTGACGCTTGATCCTAGTAGAGGCACGCAGAAGGGCAGAGCGAGTGCACCTCCAGGTCCGCTGACAATGGCAGATGAATGCCTTGGCAGATAGAATGCCAACCTCCTCCTCCTGGGCAGGAAACAGTGGAGGTTGGTAGCCAAGGTGGCACTCAATAGGGGACAGACCAGTTGATGAGGACGGATGAGAGTTTATGGCGTACTTGTCCCAGGGTGGCTGCTGACTCCAATGTGGAGGGGTTCTGGGAGACCAGACACCGCAATACAGTCTCTAGCTGTTGGTTGGCCCGCCCGGTCTAGCCATTGGTCTGTGGGTGGAATCCTGAAGACAAACTCATGGAGCACCCAGAAGATTACAGAATGCCCTCCAGAAGTTGGATGTGAATTGAGGGCCCCTGTCTGACACAACATCTACAGGTAAACCATGTAATTTAAAAATATGCAGTGCTAGTAATTTGGCTGTTCCTTTGGCAGAGGGGAGTTTAGGTAAAGGAATGAAGTGTACAGACTTGGAGAAATGATCAACTACTATGAGAATGGTAGTATTACCATCTGATGGGGGAAGACCAGTAACAAAATCCAGGGTAACGTGGGACCAGGGTTTCTTGGGATAGACAGGGTTTGTAACAGACCAGTAGGTGACCGGTTAGAGTTCTTGTCTTGAGCACAGACCGAGCAGGCTGAGACAAAGTTGCGGATGTTATCTCCCATGGAGGGCCACCAGAACAATGGACTGATGAAGGCCTGAGTACGCTTAGTTCCGGGGTGACAGGATAACCGGGAACAATGACCTCACTGCAATACCTGTGAGTGGACAGAGCTGGGAACATAAACACAGTTAGTGGAGCATTGACTAGGGGCTTCCTCACTCTGTTGAGCAGTTTGCATAATGGATTCAATGTCCCATTGCACTGCACCCACAAGACAGTGAGCAGTGAAGATGACATTTGGTACCTCAGGAGCACCAGAGGAAGGAAATCTTCAGGAGAGGGCATCAGGTTTTCCATCCTTGGAACCGGGGCAGAAGGACAGAGTAAAATTGAATCTTGAGAAAAACAGAGCTTGACGGGAGTTGAGACGCTTGGCCATTCCAGATTCTTGTGATCAGTCCAGACAAACAATGGCACTTTTGCTCCCTCCAACCAATGCCTCCATTCCTCCAGAGCTAGCTTCACAACCAACAGCTCCTGGTTTCCGACATCGTAATTCCGCTCTGTGGGAGTAAGGAGGTGAGAGAAGAAGGTGCAGGGGTGTAGCTTCTTATTCTTGGCTGAGTGCTGAGAGAGAACAGCTCCTACACCAATGTCCGACTCGTCCACCTCCACAATGAACTGCCGGTCGGTGTCAGGTTGAATCAGGATGGGGGCAGAGGTGAAATGTTTCTTCAGGTCAGGTTGGTAAGTTGATGGAGAAGATCCTAAAAGGCAGGATTTATGAACACTTAGAGAGGTATAATATGACTAGGAGTAGTCGACATGGCTTTGTCAAAGGCAGGACATGTTGTACGAGACTGATTGAAGTTTTTGAGGATGTGACTAAACACATTGATGAAGGAAGAGCAGTAGATGTAGTGTATATGGATGTCAGCAAGGCATTTGATAAGGTACCCCATGCAAGGCTTATTGAGAAAGTAAGGAGGCATGGGATCCAAGGGAAAATTGCTTTGTGGATCCAGAACTGGCTTGCCCACAGAAGGCAAAGAGTGATTGTAGACGGGTCATATTCTGCATGGAGGTCAGTGACCAGTGCTGTGCCTCAGGGATTTGTTCTGGGACCCTTACTCTTCATGATTTTTATAAATGACCTGGATGAGGAAGTGGAGGGATGGGTTAGTAAATTTGCTGATGACACAAAGGTTGGGGGTGTTGTGGATAGTGTGGAGGGCTGTCAGAGGTTTCAGCGGAACATTGATAGGATGCAAAACTGGACTGAGAAGTGGCAGATGGAGTACAACATAGATAACTGTGAAGTGGTTCATTTTGGTAGGTCAAATATGATGGCAGAATATAGTATTAATGGTAAGACTCTTGGCAGTGTGGAGAATTAGAGGGATCCTGGGGTCCGTCCAGAGGATGCTCAAAGCAGCTGCGCAGGTTGGCTCTGTGGTTAAGAAGGCATACAGTGTATTAGTCTTCATCGATCATGGAATTGAATTTAGGAGCCGAGAGGTAATGTTGCAGCTATATAGGGCTCTGGTACTACTTGGGGTACTGTGCTCAGTTCTGGTCGCCTCACTACAGGAAGGATGTGGAAACCATAGAAAGGGTGCAGAGGAGATTTACAAGGATGTTGCCTGGATTGGGGAGCATGTCTTATGAGAATAGGTTGAGTGAACTCAGTCCTTTTTCCTTGGAGCGACAGAGGATGAGAGGTGACCTGATTGAGGTGTATAAGATGATGAGAGGCATTGATGAGAGGCTTTTTCCCAGGGCTGAAATGGCTGCCACAAGAGGACACAGGTTTAAGGTGCTGGGGAGTAGGTACAGAGGAGATGTCAGGGGTAAGTTTTTTACTCAGAGAGTGATGAGTGTGTGGAATGGGCTGCCAGCAACAGTGGTGGAGGTGGAAACGATAGGGTCTTTTAAGAGACTCCTGGATAGGTACATGGAGCTTAGAAACATAGAGAGCTATAGGAAAGTCTAGTAATTTCTAAGGTAGGGATATGTTCAGCACAACTTTGTGGGCTGAAGGGCCTGTATTGTGCTGTAGGTTTTCTATGTTTTTTTCTGTTAGAGAATGCTTTTTCAGCAGCAGGGGACCAGGAGAATCTGACAGCCGATGAGGTAAGAGCAGTGAGGGGTGCAGCCAGTTTACTGTAATTTCTGATGAAGCGGCAATAGAAGTTAGCAAAGCCCAAGAAGCGTTGCAACTCCCAACAAGTCAAAGGCTGGGGCCATTCGACCACCGCCTTGACCTTCTGTTGGTCTATCTGAACGGAACCGCCTGAAATTACATACCCCAGGTATTGCAATGAAACTCACATTTCTCAGCCTTCACAAAGAGCTGATTCTCCAGAAGGTGCTGGAGAACTCCGCGGATGTGACCTGTGTGTTCAGCAAGGGATTTAGAAAAAAAATCAAAATGTCGTCGAGATTCACAAAAACAAATCGGTTCAGCACGCCCCTGAGAAAGTCGTTTACCAGGGCTTGGAAGACGGCAGGGGCATTGGTGAGACCAAATGGCATGACCAGATTCACCTGTGGTGGTGTTGAAGGCCGTCTTCCACTCGTCCCCTTTGCAGATGCGGACAAGATGGTAGGCGTTACAGAGATTAAGCTTGATGAAATCTGAGGCTCCTTGCAGTAGTTCAAATGCTGAGGTCATTAACAGAAGAGGGTAATGGTTCTTAACAGTGACTTCATGCAGGCCCCATAATCAATGCACGTATGTAAGCAGCCATCCTTCTTTTCAACGAAGAAAAAACAGGCACCAGCTGGGGAGGAAGACAGCCGGATGATGCCTGCAGCCAGTGACTCTTGAATGTACATATTCATGTCTTCTGTTTCAGGTATGGACAGGGAATACAGGCAGCCCCTTGGATGTGCCAGGCAAGAGGTCAATGGCATAATCATATGGACAATGAGATGGTAGGGAAGTTGCCTGGGGCTTGCTGAACTCGGCCTTGAGGTCCATGTATTCAGGAGGGATAGCACTAAAGTCCAGAAATTCCACAGGGGGATCTGGGCTTGGAGACAAGGGGATCTGAGCATGGCAGATACAATGGGAGTGACTGAGTCTGGGCCACAAGATCAGCTACATTGGCAGAAAAGTGACTTCACTGCCCTGCACAGAGTCCAGCTGTTTCTGGTGTCTCCCCAGCATCACTCCCTGTTATTCCAGGGCAGCTCTCAGACAATCAGGGTCTGCTAAATCCATTCTGGCCACAAATAGGTGAAAACACAGGACTGAAATACACTGAGCAATAAACAGAGAGGCCGATGACAGGTGGAGCACAATGAGACAGAAGTGGCAGCAAAACAGGTAATAATGAGAAACAGGTGAGAGACAGAGTACTCAGTAATACAGGGGCCGGAGTAGAGCAGGAGTGGGGACAGGAACATGTGGGGCATGAAGATAAACAAGAGCAAGACAAAACCACAGACTGACGGCTAGAGGGAAAACACACAAAAGGACAAATTTCTCTGGAGGTACTGACAGAATGTTCCCCCTGATTCTTATTGTCTTCAGTGTAAGACACATTAAGGTTGTGTGGTAAAAGCTGCCCTTGTTATCAGGATTCACCTTTCTCCCTCATCTCTAGATTACCATACTGTTGTCTGTCCTTATCATGGACCAAAACCATGATGAGATTTGCAGTTGAGTGGAACCCAAATTGAACAGCGAGAAGTTATTAGTGGGTAAGTATCATACAATAGCCCTGCCAGCAACAGATTCCATCAGTCATCTGAAATTACAGTGATGGAGCACTAATTGGCTGTATTGGATTTGTTCTACTTTTTGTGAGCAGAAAAGTCTTACACTTTGCTATTGCCAAATAAATGTAACTGTTGAACAACTTGGCTAGGAATGTGGCTACATTAGTAACATGTCTTCTGCTCTGCAGCTGGGATGTTGCCGGGCCCACAGCCTTTTGCTATCTCCAGTGCACTCAGCCATTTTCTGATGTTACTAGAAATGAGTCAAATTGGTTGAACAGTGGGAACTTCAACGGGAGACCAAGATAATTAACTTATTTGGTATTTCTGACTGAAGGTGATTGCATATGTGACAGTTTTGCGATTTGACCTAATCATTGAAATAGATTATTGTTCAAAGAGCCATGTCCTTCCTTAAGCTGTTTAATTGTTCACCAATATTCATTTGATGTAAGACAAGGGTGTTTGGATCTAATCTATTGCTTATGAGGGTCATTGAGCTCTTTTTAATTGCATACTTCTTCAAATGATTTTCCTGTGTTATAGCTTGGTTTGCTCCTCAGTTTTGGGGGACACAGTGGTGTATCAGTTAGCATAATAACTTACAGTGCCAGTGACCCGCCACTCTCTGTAAGGAGTTCTTACAATCTCTCCATGACCGCACGGTTTTCCTCCTGGTGCTCAGGTTTCCTCCTACATTCCAAAAACATAATGTTTAGCAGATTAATTGGTTACATGGGTGTATTTGGGTGGTGCAAGATTGTTGGCCAGGAAGAGCCTGTACCTCTAAATAATTTTTTTTAAAATAAATTTAACAATGGTCTTATGACCTAATGCCAACCATAGAATGATGCTAAGCCATTTTGTGAGATTACAGGTTATAATAGGAAAAAGTTTTGTGTTCCTGAGATACAGCACGGTAACAGGCCCTTCCAGCCCAATGAGGCCACGCCACCCAATTACACCCATGTGACCAATTCACCTACGAACCCAGAAGTCTTTTGGAATGTGGGAGGAAACTGGAGAACCTGGAGGAAAACGTGCAAACTCCTTACAGACAGTGACAGAAGTTGATCCCAGATCACAGACAGTTCAATAGAATTATTGAATTCTGCTTTGCTACTGCGCTGCTCTGTCCATGACTTTGGTGCTGTTAGCCCCATTTTACTCATATACATTCTATTTTGAATAAAAAATCTTGTAAATTGTTTTTCTTGTGTGTAAATTGCCTCATGATGTTGACCCAAAGCCTACTCTGTTCCAAGAGCAACACTTGACTTCTGCCTTTTTCCTGGAGTTTATTTTCTTAAGTTGGTGTATATGAGGTCACTTCAGACATCTATGCATGGATGATACGAACGTTTAGTGACTATTGTTAGTCTTCCAATAGGACATTAAACCCAAATAATTATAAAAAGAAAGATGTTAAAAATGTACACAATACTATCTCTTGGGGATGAAAAATAATTGGAATAATTGAAGCTAATTTTAAATTGGGGTGCATGGTGTGTCCTAGGAGGGGCAGCACCTCAAGTGAAGGGGCTTGACATGCCCATTCTGGTGCAGCTCACTCACCGTGGGTCCCCAATGGACGCACAGCTCTCACCTGTGGCTCCATATAGCAATTTGCATGCGACAGCGGGAAAATACCACTTCATGCAGGCGGGCTAAACCGTGTAATGGTAGCCAGTGGGCCTTATACCCCAGTGGGATAGGGAAATGCCTGTCTTAGCATGCTAAGTCAGCTCTGGTGGACTGGGCAAATGAGATCAACACTGAGATCCAAAGGCCAGGAAGATGGTTCTGCAATGCCTTGTGGAGAGTGCAGGGCATGATGAGGCACAGAAGTCATGATCATCCACTGTAACCAAGCAAGACACCACTTGTGATGAGTACTTGTACCACTGGACCCAGACTGCTGAGGTCGACAGTAGAACTGCCCCTGTGGAACGGCTTTTCCACTTTAAATACTCTCCCACACAGGTTTCTTCTCATTGTCAGATAGACGATGGACGACCAACAAACTACAGCTTCATGCTTCATTACCTCCAACAATAGACAAACACAATGAATTAAATGAAGGGAAAAAGTGCCAATCAACTGCTTGCAAGGTATCTGAGAGAAATAGCAGCACTCAACAAAGTTAATGAAGTAAATATTATCACAACTTAGAGTGAATGGAGAATTTGACAGGGTATAAAAGCAGGGCAGAGAACAAGAGTGCTTAAGTAGTTCAATGAGAGCAATGATAATCTTTATCAGCCTGTGTCTGAGTGCACTTAAATATTATAACTACAGGGGAGAGATTGGTAACCACAGCAAATAAATGAGGCATTTCAGACATATCCCTTAGCTGTACCTCAGATTTGTTCTCAGCGTCAAGTTTAAAACTTGATACCCATTGCTGCTCTTCGACCAACTAACCTGGTTTAAAACTTGATGCCTATTGCTGTTTATTGGCTTTCATTGAAATTCATTCCCCATTAAGCCCTACATTTTGTTGTATTCTTTCCTTCCTCTATTCCACGCTAACTCCCTACAACTCTCTATAAATCTAGGCTTATGTTACTGATTTTTGGTAGTGATAAATTGCCTTCAATAAATGCTAATCTCTGGAATTGACAGTGTGCCCCTTCCTCAATATCCAGCGCCAGGAGAAGGGTTGAAAAAGAATTTAGATAGAGAGAAAGATCCCATGACATAGGAAGGACAAAGAAGATGGATGAAACAGCTAGGGTTCAGGTTAAAAGGGAGACCCATAAAGGTGATCATCTCTGGGTTACTCCCCGATCTATGTGCAAATTGATACTACAAGGATAATAAGATCAGAGAGTTGAATGCAGAGCTCAAAGACTAGTATGAGATAAGGTTTCAATTCATAGGGTGTTGGGATCAGTATCCCAGTGAGACAAATAACTCAGTCTGCAGATAAGGATTTAATTTAAGGTAAGTTTCTGGTGAGTGGAAATTTTAAAAGGTTAAGGACAATAAAAAAGGATTATATCCCAAGAAATAAATATCTGTAATATTGCCATATTCTGACCAGGAGGGACAGAATATATAAGCATGAGGCTTTATGTCCAATTGAAATCGGAGTATGGAAGAAAAAAAAGAATCTGCTTATCTGAATGCACACATCATTGGTAACAAGGTGGATGAATTAGCAGCACAGTTAGAAATAACTGGAACTGACCAATTAGCAATGGTGAACGGACATGATTGCAAAGTGATTTACTTATTCCAACACAGAAGGAGTTCATTCAACCCAACACTTCCATGCCAGGTTAATCCCATATTTTCATGATCCCTCTCCTTAATTCTCTGTGCCTCTGCAATTTATTGTCTCTCACGTGCTCCTTGTGTAATTAATAATAAAAAATTAAACTACCAGGTCATCTTTGAGATGTGGGATGAAAGCAGAGCACCTGCCTGAAACCCATCTGGCCATGGAGAGAAAATGCCAGCTCCTCACACACAACACTAAGGTCAGGATTGACCCTGAGACAACAAAAGCTGTGAGGTAGCAATGATAACTGCTATGTCTTAGGGCTGGGTCCAAGATTGGAAATAAAGTAACCCAGGACATTTAACTTTTAGGCAAATTAGACACAGGGGAGGAATAGCTAGATTATAAAGGATGGGATTCATTCAAGAAACCAAATGGATTTTAAAAAAAATAAAAAACTGAATTAGTTTGAGTGGAGTTCTGAAGCAGAAAGGACAGAAAACATCTTAATAGAGTTATCCAAAATCTCCAAACAATAGTTGTAAAGAATAAACTCTTCTCAGGCTTCCAGCCGGGTACAGGTATTGATTTTAACTAACGTTTCAAATACAAACTCTGCCACTTTCATCAGGGATGATGCCTGGATATGTCTAGTCTGGTGGTACTTATACCCCCATAGTCTGTCCCTCCTGATTGGTTAGCCCTCATTCAATCAGGTTTCCACTCTCTCACCTTGTCTACAATCAAATTCCAGATGTAATGTAAGTCAAAATACCAATCAGGAAATTAGAGGTGCTTGTTAAGGAAGCCAATAGAATAATAATAGAGCACTTTAATCAGCATATAAATAAGGCAAACTAAATAATCAGTAATAACAAGGAGGACAAATTCCTGGAGTGCACTAATGAATTTTTTCTAGGTCAGGCTGTTGAGAAACCTACCAGCAAAGAGGCTGGGCACTAAGGAAGAGTTAAAGGATCTTCATCGAGGCAAAAGTTACCATAATGCTACAGAATAAAAATGGAAGTGATTTAGTTCAATTGAAACCCAATTCTTAAATCTAAACACAGGAAACTATGAATATATGATCATGAGATGACTATGACAGATTCAGAAACTACATTAAAATGTATGAAAGTAAACAAACAATGGCTAACCAATTAAAATATTAATAAATAAAACTGAAATCAGAAGGCTATAAGCACAAAGAGAAAAGTGATCCAGCTATAGCTGATTTGAGATATTAAAGAAGGTATTTCAGGGCCTTGTAAAGATATTCAGCTCCCAAACCTTTGTTCACATAAATCAGTGTACCAACCAGTGACTTTGATCAATTTAACTGATAATTTTTATGTGTGAATCATATGCTCCTTTTTTCACAGTAGAGCCCAAAAAACAAGGAAAATTGTAAAGCATGAAAAACTAAAAATTCAAAACTGAAATGCCAGCACTTCAAAAGTATTCATCCCCCTTTACACAGAACTTAGTTGAACCACCTCACTCAGCTATTACAGCCAGTAACCTTTCTGGATAAGTCTTCATTTGCATAATTTGATGGAGCAAGATATGTCCATTCTTCCTTGCAAAATTTTTTAAGCTTTGCCAGGTTTGTTAGGGAGCAACAATGCATAGCAATCTTGAAGTCTTACAAGAGATGTTTCATCAAGTTAAGGACAGGACTCTGACTGGGCCACTCAAGGACATCAAATTTCTTCATTTGAAACTACTCCATGGTTGCTCTGACAGTGTGCTTTGGGTCATTGTTCTGCCGAAAGATGAACGGCCTCCCCAGTTTAACCTTTCTGGCAGAGGTTAGCAGGTTTTTACCAGGATCTCCCTGTATTTAGCAGCATTCATCTTCCCATTAATCCTGACTAAATTTCCAGTCCCTGGTGCTGAAAAGCATCCCCCTAGTATGATGCTACCTCCATCAGTAGGAATAGTGTTACCTGTCTGATACACAGTATTAGATTTATACCACATGTACCACTTACTGTTGAGGCCAAAAGGTCCCACTTTAGTCACATCTGACCACAAGACCTTCTTCCACATCTTTACAGTGTCTTCTAAGTGACACTTTGCAAAGTCTTTTACAGGCAAGGATATGCTTTTTTTTGCTAGAGCTTCTTCCTTGCCTCTCTTCCACAAATACCTTTTTGTGCGAGGCCTTAGAGAATTTGGAACCATGAACTTCATCTCCAGTTGCAGGCACTGACTTCAGCAGCTCCCTCAGAGTGACTGCTGGCATCACAGTGGCCTGTCTTACTAGTCCCATTCTTTTCCGGCAATTACGTTTAGAGGAAAGGCCTGACCTAGGCAGTATGGCTGTGGTTTCATACTTTCTTTACTTTTTCAAGATGGACTACACTGAGCTCCGAGGTATGTTCGGTGCTTTTGAGATGACCTTGACCCCTTCCCTATATTTGTGCTTTTCTATTATCATTTCCCTGACTTGTCTCGAATAATCCAACTTGATGGCATGAAGTTACCATAACTAGACAGTCTGGAGGTAGATAAGTCACCTGGACCAGAAAGTGTACAACACAGAGTTCTGAAAGAGGTAGCTGAAGAGATTGTGGAGGCATTGGTAGTGATCATTCAAGAATCACTAGATTCTGGAATGGCTCTAGAAGAATGGAAAATTGCAGATTTTACTCCACTCTTCAAGAAGGGAGAGAGGCAGAAGAAAGAAAACTATAGGCCAGTTAGTTTGACCTCCATGATTGGGAAGATGTTGGAATCAATTATTAATGATGAGGATGCAGGGTAATTGGAGGCACATAGGCCATAGCCAGCATACGTTTCCTCAAGGGAAAATCTTGCCTGACAAACCTGTCAGAATTCTTTGAAGAAATAACAAGCAAGGTAGACAAAGGACAATCGGTTAACGTTGTGTACTTGGGTTTTCAGAAGGCCTTTGACAGGTTGCCACACATGAGGCTGCTTAACAAGCTACAAGCCCATGGTATTACAGGAAAGATTCTAGTATGGATAAAGTAGTGGCTGGTTAGCAGTAGGCAAGGAGTGTAAATGAAAGGAGTCTTTACTGGCTGTCGGCTGGTGTTCCACAGGGATCTGTGTTGGGACCGATTCTTTCTACATTATATGTCAATGATTGGGATGTTGAAATTGAGGCTTTATTGTGAAGTTGGGAGACAATATGAAGATAGGTGGAGGGACAGATAATTTTGAGGAAGTAGAGAGGCCACAGAAGGACTCAGACAGATTAGGAAAATGGATAAAGAAATGGCAGATGAAATACTGTATTGGTACATGTATGATCATGTGCTTTGGCAGAAGAAATGAAAGGGATGACTATTTTCTAAATGGAAAGAAAATACTGTTATATACCCCTAGGGTTCATTTTTTCTGTGGACTGTCACTTTAAAACGCCGGGAGAATGAGACTGACTTTTGGACACTGTTTGAGCTGCCCCAGAGAGAGAGAGTGAGAGTGAGAGGTGGAGTTACTTGATGGAACAATGAATGTTATGGTTCTCTACAGCTTGCTTACTTTTCACAAGGACAGTCACAGACACACAGATGGAGGAATGAGTCAAGATGGATTCAGTCAATGCAAGACACCAGTGAGTGGGTCACTGGTTTAAACTTTCAGTAGCCCAAAAGGGGTGAGTTGACGATAGATCCAGAGTATTGAAGATTGACTCTCACAAGTTCTGCAAGTAGAAGTCATTTGCAGAGAGAGGAGAGGAAAGGTAAGATTGAAACAGAAGAAACTTAGTGACAAAGAGTTCACTGTTTGGACTCTCTCTCTAAGTAGCCTGTGAGGACAAGTTTGTTTCCATTTGAATACGAAAGTGTGATTGTCTCATAGTTAATCCACAGGAGTGGGTTCTCTGGCGAGGGGGAAACCTTTGTGAATACCACGCATGTGTTTACCTTTTGTCTGGGTGTGGTAATTCACTGAAGAAAGGCACCCCTGTGACAAATCACTGTTGTAGTTATTTCGTATGTCATGGAACTGGATAAGTGGCTATTACGCTGTGTGTGATTGGGGTAACCTTGTGGAATCTACCGGTGTGTCGACCCTTGCCTGGGTGGTGGTTCCCTTGAAGATGGTCCCCTTTGTGACAAGCCACTGTTGGTGATACTTCGCGTGAGGATGCGGAGGACAACGGGAAGATCGATGACACCTGTTTATTTGTTTTTCTCCTGTTGTGGATTTCGCCTTGGATTACAAATATCTCCCCCATGACAACAATAACAATTCTGTGCATTTGAACTGAACCGAACTTTCTTACATACCATCATAAGACTGTAACTCTTGCCACCTGAGTTTGAATGAGTTTGGGAACTTTTTTTTACACCTATATATGCATAACACTGCTAACCCTTGGATTACCTGGTTGAGTTACTATATGATGTAGTTACTAATAAAATAGTTCTGTTAACAGCAAAACCAGACTCTAGGTGTGTTCTGTTGCTGCTGATCCTTTTACAGGGTTGCGCGTATGTAACAATACCAAATACTGAGCTGCAAGGAGACTTGAGAGTCCTTGTGCAGGATTCCCTAAAGGTTAATTTGCAGGTTGAGTCTGGTGAGGAAGGAAATGCAATGTTAGCATTCATTTCAAGAGGATTAGGATATAAAAGAAAGGATGTAATTTTGAAACTTTACAAAGCACTGGTGAGGCTTCACTTGGAGTATTGTGAGCAGGATGTACTGAAACTGAACAGGTTCAAAGAAGGTTCACGAAAATGATTCCAGGATTGAATGACTTGTCATATGAAGAGCGTTTGATGGTTTTGGGCCTGTATTCACTAGAGTTCAGAAGAATGAGGTGTGATCTCATTGAAACATGTCGAATGGTGAAAGGCCTTGATAGAGTGGATGTGGGGAGAATGTTTCCAATGATGGGAGAGTCTAAAACCAGATTATACAGCCTCAGAATAGAGGGGCATCCTTTTATAATGGAGATGAGGAGGAATTTCTTTAACCAGATAGTGGGGTGACTCTTTGGAATTCTTTACCACAGGCAGCTGTGAAGGCTAAAGCTTTATGTATGTTTATGGCAGAGGTTGATAGGTTCTTGATTGGTCATGGCAGGAAGGAATACGGGGAGAAGGCAGGAAGGAATACAGGAAGAATGCAGGAGACCGCAACTGAGAGGAAAATTGGATCGGCCATAATAAAATAGCAGAGCAGATGCGATGGGCCAAATGACCTAGTTCTGTTCCTTTATCTTATGGCCCAAATATAGACTTCTCCTTACATGGACAATCACCCTCCCCCCTTCTTCCACTCCCCACACTGACTTTTCACTTCTTCTTACTTGCCTATTACTTTCTCCTGGTCCCCTCCTTCTTCCCTTTCTGCCATTGTCCACTTTCCTCTCATACCACAAACAAGAGAAAATCTGCAGATGCTGGAAATCAATAATACATAGCAAACGCTGGAGGAACTCAGCAGGCCAGGCAGCAACTGTGGAAAAGAGTAAACAGTCCACATTTCTGCCTGAAACCCTTCATCTGGACTGGTAAAAGAGATGAGGGAGATCAGTGGGGAGGAATGAATGGACAAGGGAGTCACGTAGGGAACAATCCCTGTGAAAAGCAGAAAATGGGGGGGAAGGGAGATGTGCTAGGTGGTGGGATCCAGTTTATTGGAGATGGTGGAAGTTAAGAAGAATTATGTGCTGGACACAGAAGCAGGGATTTGGTAGGTGAGGACAAGGTGACTCCTCTCTGATCAGATTCATTCTTCTCCAGCCTTTGACCTTTCCCACCCACTTGGCTTCAGCTATCACTTTCCAACCAGCCCCTTTCCTCTCTCCCACTTCTTTATTCTGGCATCTTCCCCTTCCTTCTCAGTTCTGAAGAAGGGTCTTGGCCCAAAACATTGACTGTTTACTCTTTTCCTTAGATGCAGCCTGAACTGCTGATTTCCTCCAGCATTCCACGTGGGATGCTCTTAATGCTCTTTTGACTTCATTTTGGTTTGGTCTGTTGAAAATCTACCATGCTGTTCGATCTGACAGAGAGGGGGGGTATTTAGTCTTATGAATTCATTTAAAAAAGATGATCCTCCAATTTTCTACATCAACAAATTGGGTGAGTTGGTAAGGTATATTGGAAAGTAAGCATAGTAATTACAAAGGGGATGAATCAACCCCACAATTTTGGATTTTAATTTTTAGCAAGCTGTTGACAAGTTTTGGAGTTTTTCTTTTGATTTAGCATGATGCACAATGTTTTGTAGTTTTATTCAAAATATCTTAATTCAATACATTTCAAATTTAGAAACTGAGACAGAACATGAAAATAGTTGTGGGGGCTGAATACTTATTCAAGGCAGTGTAGATTAAAGGAAGTGGCATTATATTGTCAAAAAGAGCAGTAAGAAGTTGATCTGGAATATTTCAGTGTCTACAAAAAAACCAATGCAGAAATGAGAAAAAAAGAAGTAGAATGTGAAAGTGACCTTGAAAGAAATATGACAAGAGACTGTGAGAGCTACTATAGACATGGAACAAGAAAACAATTAGTAGTTGTTAATGTGGTGCCTATACAAATTGACACCAGAGTGACCATTCTGGGGAATAAGAAATAGAATAAAAGGTGGCATGCCTGAATGACTATCGACCTGTGGCTCTGACATCAATTGTTATGAGGTGCTTCGAGCGATTGGTTATGGCACACATCAACCATAACCTACCGGTCAACCTCAACACTTTGCAATTTGCCAACCAGAGCAACAGGTCAACGGCAGGTGCCATCTCTCTGGCACTACATTCCTCCTTAGAACACCTGGAGAATAAAGTCGCATATGTAAGGCTCCTTTTCATTAACTACCGCTCTGCCTTTAATACTATCATTCCAAATAAACTGATTCCTAAACTCAGGAACCTGTGTCTCAGCACTCAGATCTGCGGCTGGATCTTCAACTTCCTCACAGACAGGACCCAGGGTGTAAAAATAGGGGTCAAGCTCTCCTCTACAATCACTCTGAGCACCGGTGCCCCACAAGGCTGTGTACTCAGCTCCCGCTGTATTCACTGTACACCCATGATTGTGTAGCCAAGTTTCCATCGAACTCAATATACAAGTTTGCTGATGACACCACAATTGTAGGCCGTATCTTGAGTAACGATGAGTATGAGTACAGAGAGGAAATTAAGAACCTGGTGGCATGGTGCGAAGACAATAACCTATCCTCAACGTCAGCAAGACGAAGGAATTGGTTGTTGACTTCAGAAGGAGTAGTGGACCACCAGTGCCTTTACTTCCTGAGAAAGCTGAAGAAATTTGGCCTGTCCCCTAAAACCCTCACTACTTTTTATAGATGCACTGTGGAAAGCATTCTTCGAGGGTGCATCACAACCTGGTATGGAAGTTGTCCTGTCCAAGACTGGAAGAAGCTGCAGAAGATCGTAAACATAGCCCAGCACATCACACAAACCAATCTTCCATCCTTGGACTCACTTTACACCACACTCTGTCGGAGCAGTGCTGACAGGATAATCAAGGACACGATCCACCCAGCCAACACACTTTTTGTCCCTCTTCCCTCCAGGAGAAGGTTCAGGAGCATGAAGATTCATACAGACGGATTTGGGAACATCTTCTTTCCAACTGTGACAAGACTGCTGAACGGATCCTGACCCGGATCTGGGCCGTACCTTCCAAATATCCGGACCTGACTTGCACTACCTTACTTTCCCTTTTCTATTTTCTAATTATGATTTATAATTTAAATTGTATTATATTTATTTCGATTTGTACTTCAGGGAGCGCAAAGTGCAGAATCAAATATCGCTGTGATGATCGTACGCTCTAGTATCAATTGTTTGGTGACAATAAAGTAAAGAAGAAAAATCAAACAAATATATTATGCCTGTCTTCAAGGGAGGAAACATAGAAAATCTTGCTAACAGAGTGGGAATAAAAGTGAAGTGAATAAAGATCTAAAAAAAATCAATAAAGAGAGGTATAAGTAAGAAACAAGATACAAAACTAAAGTGAAAAGCATGACATTTTACAACATCTGTTGCTATAGCCCAGGAACTTCAGTGCTGATATCCACATTATGTTATTTATGTTGATGTATCAACATAAAAAAATTTCAAGGGCAGCTTTAAAGATTGTTTCATTATCCCTGCATAACATATTATCTATTGAGTATTCAGCATGTATATTCAGTGTTACAATTCTTTAATCATAAATTCCTCATATTCATATTTCATGCAAATTAAAGTAATTAACATTCCATAAGAATGAAATAAAGTCATTGCGTGCAGCTCTCTAAACCATCAAGCCGCCATCTGATCACTGTCATATTTTGGGATTACAGACTGTCCTGCCATGGTAGGGGGGGGATCTTTGTGTAATATGTTAAAAATGCTTCTGTTAACATAAATTAAACTCTCCAGGGCTTAAATTTTCAAAACCACAGGAATAACAGCTGTAGATTAGATTTCAGACCAGGTATCTGGACCAGTATCTTGGAAACAATGGAAAACAATTTGACATTTGTGCGAGCATTCACACTTAATGCTCCAATGATAACTCTATTCATGTGAATTCAACAGTGACCCATTACCAAGTTAAACTGGTAGATACTGCACAGGAGGGAGGATTTTTATTTGAACTAAAATCTGATATTGGAAGCAGAATTTAAAACAACAGTGCGAGCTGCAGAGCATGACACAAAATGGTAGCAATGTGCCAAAGGAAGATTAAAGAGGCAGAAGACTGGAGAGAAAGCAGGTTCTGGCTTGAGCTGTTGGACAACATGCTGAGGAGCAATTCTTCTTCACAGAAATGAAATCAGGTAGTGCAGCGTGTCATTGTTTTTAGAGCAAACACCACATGGTATGTTTTATTCATTATACTAAGCAAATTCTTTTTATTCATCAAACCTTTGGAATAAAATACCATAATTACATATCTAAAAATGTTGTGCATTAGCTAACTTACTATTAAAGTCAGGTAATGCAAAACATTATTTAGATATGTAATTAGTTGAAGATATACATAAAAAAAGAAACAACTATCTGATTCAAATCAAAAGATGATATTTTTATCCCCTCAGGTTACTGTTGTACAAGTAGATACAGATGGTTTGAATCAACTTCTAAGTGGCAAGACCATTTAGTGGCGTGTGTGAGTGACTGGTAATAAAGTGCCAAGAACTGACCTGAATTTGTAATGACAATGAATATGGAATGGGCTGTGTTCAGTATGAAAAATAATGACTGTAAAACTAATTCAAAATACAATGGAATTTAAAGAGAAATCAGGAATTAGCTTATTTTTATTTCTTAATACATTAAACCATTTTCAATAAAATTGAAATTTCTATTAAAATATTTTGATAATAATCTGTATTTAGCTAGTGCATTTTAGGAACATAAAAATACAAAACAAGGAATCTGAGTACAGACTTCAGCATTCAGTAAAATTATGGCTGATCTGATCTGTGACCTTGACTTCATTTTGTGAACAATTGACAGAACCTTTTGAAACTTTGAATCTTGAACCCTTAATTCTCCAATAGTCTAAATCTTTACTACTCAGAGTCTACGGCTCCTTAAGGTAGAGAATTTCAAAGATTCGCAATTTTCAGAAAAGAAGAGATGTATTATTTATGCATCGAGTTGCTGGTACATGATTGGCTGATTAGATTTTGTACTAACGAGAACGTGTACCTAATAAAGTGGCCACACTGAATGAGATCAACTCTCATTCTTCTAAACTCCTGAGGTTATAAGGCCATTAAGATGTTCCCTCATACAGCAAACTCCTCATCCCAATCAATCTTGTGGGGTTTTGCTGAACTATCTGTAAAATAAGAGTATCCTTCTTTCAGTAATGAACCCAAGGAGAACATAACAAGTTGTGGATGGCTAAGTGAAATTAACCACTAACTAGAGAAGTCTTCAACAAATTCCTTTACTCAACAAAGGCAGACCACAATTGAAAAACATTGACCAAGCATTTTTTCAGAAGTAAGTGCCAAAGAACACTGAGGTTGTCTACAAGAAGTGTCAGAGCCGTCTCTATTTCCTGAGGAGACTGAGATCCTTTAACATCTGCCAGAAGATGCTGAGGATGTTCTACGAGGCTGTGGTGGCCAGTCCTATCATGTTTGCTGTTGTGTGCTGGGGCAGCAGGCTGAGGGTAGCAGACACCAACAGAATCAACAAACTCATTTGTAAGGCCAGTGATGTTGTGGGGGTGGAACTGGAATCCCTGACGGTGGTGTCTGAAAAGAGGATGCTGTCCAAATTGCATGCCATCTTGGACAATGACTCCCATCTACTCCATAATGTACTGGTTAGGCATAGGAGTACATTCAGCCAGAGATTTATTCCACCAAGATGTAACACTGAGCATCATAGGAAGTCATTCCTACCTGTGGCCATCAAACTTTACAACTCCTCCCTCAGAGTGTCAGACACCCTGAGCCAATAGACTGGTCCTGGACTTATTTCCACTTGGCATGATTAACTTATTATTATTTAATTATTTATGGTTTTATATTGGTGTACTTCTTCACTATTCTTGGTTGGTGCTGCTGTAACGAAACCCAATTTTCCCTCGGGATCAATAAAGTATGTCTGTCTGTCTGTCAAATGGACAGAGCACCACAGGTTACTCCTAAATAACTATACCATCAGAACCAGTTCATTTGATTCATCCTAAGTTATTCCAAGAATTAAGTGGAGATAACAAATTCACTAGGTTGGCTATAACGCTGATAAAAAAAATCCATCTGATTACTGCTCTACCAGTCTATCAACAAATAGACGGAAATATCTTTGAGCAGGGACGCCCTAACCATATTCAATATAATAACATACAATGATTATGAGTAAAGATTGGACAATGAAGCTCTGGAGCTGTTTCCTCATACATAATCCTAAATCTCAGTCAGCTTTCCCACTTCTTTAATTTATATAATGTCCAAAAATATATTGATTGTAGTCTTGAATATGCCTTATGAAAAGAACATCTTAAGATAAATAATAACAAAGTTTACAACTTTACTTCATGTAAAGAAATTTCTTAATGGATGATCATTAAGCAGTTGACTCCTATCCAGCATATAGCCATTTTGCTTTAGTATCCAGTCTGGGGAAGTAACTTATAGCAATTAAACTTCCAATCCTTTTCAGAAGCTTATGTTTCAAATTGTTAAACTTGGCATAAGGTTCCATTTAAATCAGATTAACAATCTGCAGAGAGCTACCGAATATTGCCAGACAGGTGGATTTAAACATTGCAGCATTTCACCATGGGCAGCAGAAAGCAGAGATAGAAGCAGCAATTCTCAGAGGGAGGTCATTCAGAGGTGGGTATTATTTAAAAGGGATAAGCTATTGGGAGAGTGGAAGCAATTGTGAAAAATTAGATAATCAATAAGGAAGCACAAAAGTGTGAAAGAGAAGATAGAGAAAAGAAGTCAATCAGGGAGATAGTACAGTGGGTACCATATAATTGGTGATGTCTCATGAACCAACGTGAATTTGACTATCTGAAGGCAGAGGACATTGTCAACCATGAATAGATAGCATTAGTTTTTTTTTTCCCTAACATATATAATTATTAGAAACCCTAAAGGATAGATGAAGGTTTGGAAAGAAATGCCAATATTTAATTCTAATTTTTATAAGACCATAAGATATAGGAACTGAAGTAGGCCATTTGGCCCATCGAGTCTGCTCTGCCATTTAATCATGGGCTGATCCAAATCTTCCAGTCATCCCCACTCCCCTGCCTTCTCCCCATACCTTTTGATCCCCTGGCTAATGAAGAACCTGTCTATCTCTGCCTTAAATGCACCCAATGACTTGGCCACCACAGCCGCCTGTGGCAACAAATTCCACCCTCCGACTAAAGTAATTTATCTGCATCTCTGTTCTAAATGAACGTCCTTCAATCCTGAAGTCGTGCCCTCTTGTCCTGGACTCCCCTACCATGGGAAATAATCTTGCCATATCTAATTGTTGAGGTTTTTTAACATTCGGAATGTTTCTATGAGTGCTGCCCTCATTCTCCTGAACTCCAGGGAATACAGAACAAGAGCTACCAGATGTTCCCCATACGGTAACTCATTCATTCCTGGACTCATTCTCATGAATCTTCTCTGAACCTTCTCAATGTCAGTATATCCTTTCTAAAATAAGGAGCCCAGAACTACACATAATACTCCAAGTGTGGTCTTACAAGTGCTTTATAGAGCCTCAACATCACATCCCTGCTCTTATATTCTACACCTTTAGAAATGTATTTCAACATTGCATTCACCTTCTTCACAACCAACTCAACCTGCAGGTTAACCTTTAGGGTATCCTGCACAAGGACTCCCAAGTCCCTTTGCATCTCTGTATTTTGAATTCTCTCCCCATCTAAATAATAGTCTTCCTATTTATTTCATCCACCAAAGTGCATGACCATACACTTTCCAACATTGTATTTCATTTGCCACTTCTTTACCCATTCCTCTAAACTATCTAAATCTCTCTGCAGGCTCTCTGTTTCCTCAACACTACCCGCTCCTCCACCTATCTTTGTATCATCAGCAAATTTAGCCACAAAACCATTAATCCCATGGTCCACATCATTGACATACATCATAAAAAGCAGCAGTCCCAACACCAACCCCTGTGGAACTCCACTGGTAACCGGCAGACAGCTAGAATAGGATCCCTTTATTCCCACTCTCTGTTTTCTGCTGATCAGCCAATGCTCCACCCACACTAGTAGCTTCCCTGTAATTCCATGGGCTCTTATCTTGATAAGCAGCCTCGTGTGCGGCACCTTGTCAAAGGCCTTCTGAAAATCCAAGTACACCACATCCACTGCATCTCCTTTGTCCACCCTGCCTGCAATTTCCTCAAAAAACAGCAGCTGGTTAGTCAGGCAAGATTTTCCTTTCAGGAAACCATACTGGCTTTGGCCTACCTTGTCATGTGCCTCCAGGTACTCCGTAATCTCATCCCTAACAATTGATTCCAATGACTTCCCAACCACTGATGTCAGGCAAATAGGTCTATAGTTTCCTTTCTGCTGTCTCCCACCCTTCATAAATTGTGGAGTAACATTTGCAACATTCCAGACATCCTGTACAAAGCCAGAATCTATCAATTCTTGAAAGATCATTGATAATGCCTCCGCAATCTCTCCAGCCACTTCCTTCAGAACCCAAGGGTGCATTCCATCAGTTCCAGGAGATTTTTCCACCCTCAGACCATTAAGCTTCCTGAGCACCTTCTCAGTCGTAATTTTCACTGCACGTACTTCACTTCCCTGGCAATCTTGAATGTCTCATATACTACAGATGTCTTCCACTGTGAAAATTGATGAAACATATGCATTCAGTTCCTCTGCCATCTCTGCGTCTCTCATTACAATATCTCCAGTGTCATTTTCTATTGGTCATATATTTACCCTCAACTCTCTTTTACCCTTAATATACTTAAAAAGCTTTTAATATCTTCTTTAATATAGTCACCAGCATTTTTTTCATAATTCATCTTTTCCTTCCTAATGACTGTCTTAGTTTCAGTAAGTTTTAAAAGGTTCCCAATCCTCTATCTTGCCATTAGCTTTGGCTTCCTTGTATGACCTCTCTTTTGCTTTTACTTTGGCTCTGACTTCACTTGTCAATCCTGGTAGTGTCCTTCTTCCATTCAAAAATGTCTTCTTATTTGGAATATATCTGTCTTGCACTTTGCTCATTCTTCACAGAAACTCCTGCCATTGCTACTCTGTTGTCCTTCTTGATAGTGTCCCTTTCCAGTCAACTTTGGCCAGGTCCCCTCATGCCATTGTAATTTCCTTTATTCCACTGAAATACTGACACATCAGAATTTAGTTTCTCTTTCTCAGATTTCAATGTGAACTCAATTGTACTGTGATCACTGTTCCCTAAGGGTTCTTTAACCTTAAGCTCTCTTATCACCTCCGGATCATTGCACAACATCTAATCTAGCACAGCCAATCCCCTAGCAGGGGATGCCTAAGGGATGGCATTCTACAAATTCTGTCTCTTAAGGTCCAGTACTGGCCTGGTTTTCCCAATCCACTTTCATGTTAAAATCCCCAATGATTATCATGAAATTGCCCTTCTGACATGCCTTTTCTATCTCCTGCTGCAATTTGTAATCTACATCCCTGCTGCTGTTTGGCGGCCTGTATACAACTGCCATTAGGGTCCTTTTACCCTTGCCATTTCTTAACTCAACCCATAGAAACTATATACCTTCCAACCCTAGGTCATCACTTTCTAATGATTTAATATTATTTCTTATACATAGGCTGCACCACCCCCTTAGCCTACTAACCTATCTTTCTGATACACTGTATATCCTTGGACATCCAGCTCACAATGGCAGCCATCCACTGGAGCCAGGTTTCAGAGATGTCCACAACGTCATCTGAAGCTGAATTTCAAGATTGGCCATTTTATTTCTTATGCTGCGTGCATAACACTTTCAGTCCAGTATTTGTTGCTTTCTGTTTTAACTGCACCACACCTCAATTGCCCTGTCAATCATCCCACTGGCTGTGATTATGCCGCATCTCCTGCATGTCCTTTCTATCATCTCTGTTTCATGTTATCTTTGATTTATTTCTGTTTCCCCCTTCCTCAGCCCTATCACTCCAGTTCCCATCTCCCTGCCAATTAAGTTTAAACTCTCCCTAACATCTCTATTAAACTTGCCCGCTAAGATATTGGACCCCTTTGGTTTCAGGTATAAGCTGTCCTTTTTGTACAGGTCTAACCTCCCCCAGAAGAGGCCCCAATGATTCAGGAACTTGAGCACCAGTCTCTCAGCCACGCATTAATATCTCTGGTCATGCTATTCTTGCACTCGTTAGCACATGGAACAGACAGCAATCCTGGAGATCCTGCTTTTCAGCTTCCTACCCAAGTCCCTGAATTCTCTCTTCAGGACCTCCTCTCTTTTTCTATCTATGTCACTGGCACCAACTTTTACCAAGACTTCAGGCTTTTCACCTTCTCCCTTCAGAATACTCTGCACCCAGTCTGAGACATCCCGTACCCTGGCACCTGGGAGGCAACACACCATGCGGGTATCTCTATCAGGCTGACAGAACCTCCTGTCTGTTACATTCACTATGGAATCCCCTATGACTACCGCATTCCTCATCTTCTTCTCTCCCTTCTGCACCATGGAACCAGGCTCAGTGCCAGATACCTGATTGCTGTGATCGTCCTCTGTCAGGTCAAACACTCAACAGCATCCAAAACGAGATAACGATTACTGAGGGGGATGGCCACGGGGTGTTCCCTACTATCTGAGCTCCTCCCTTTCCTTCCCTGACGGTCCCCCACTTATCTAACTCCTGCAGCCTCAGGGTGACTAGCTCCTTGTAGCTCCCATCTATCTCCTGCTCACTTTCCCTAATAAGCTGTAGGTCATCAAGCTGCAGCTCCAGATCCCTAACACGGTCTCTCAGGAGCTGCATCTCGGTGCATCTCGCATAGATGTGGCCATCTGGAATACAGGAAGAGTCCCAGGATTCCCACATCTGACGTCCAGAGCAAAGTACTAACCCTACAGGCATGCCCTCTATTCCTCAAAAAATCAAGTCCACTTACCCACTTACATTGCCAAAGCCCGAATGAGCCAAAGCCCTCCCACTCTGCCTCAGACCACTCCACCGATGACTGCTCCGCTAGGCAGTGTCTCCCTTTTACGCCTGAACCTTCCCTGCTCTCCAACACGTGATTGGTGCTCCGGTTATAGCTGAGTTCCCATGAAGCATTCCCCTTTTAAACTTTGCTCCTGAACCTGTGCACTGCCTCCTCTCTCATAGCTCTCCAACTCATGATTGGTGCCTCGGTTATAGCCATTGATTAATTGCTTCGACAGTCTTGTGGTTAATAAGTACACAAAGGCAAAAACAGATCTGTTACAATTTAGTAAGAAAGGGTTAAAATGGGGGAAATTTGAATTTAGGTTTGTTAACTAGCAAGAAATAAAATCAGGTCAAATGTAAGATTACTTTTGGAACCCTATTTAATTCAAGGCAATCACATATCCTGAAGTGTTATTCCATAAGATCTGGAAGGGAGCTGAAATCCATTATCTCCTGATTGAGAGAAAAGTGGAATCCTTGAGCTTACATAGCATTTAATTCATTGACTAAGAAAAAGGACAAATTATGTCTAAAGGTGGTCCAGCAAACTATTCTGAAAATAAATGGGGTGTGAGTCTTCTGTAATTCTGGTTCTAGACTTTTATTATAAAAGATTAACCGCACTGGAACTGAATTACAAAATTAACACTGCTTACAAATCAGATGGTCCTAAATGGAAGTAAGTGGCGTTAAGATTTGGAATTCACTAAGATCACTGGCCCTGGATTCTAAATGAATGCACATAGAGAGGAGTGTCCTTCTGACTCAGAGAGAAAAGCGTTATCATTGCAGGAACTTTGATTCCGTTGTGCAGATTCCTGTTTGAAATATGAGACTACATGATCTCTCTTTATCAATGCAAAATCAGAATCAGACTTAATATCCACTGGCATACATCATGAAATCTGTTGCTTTACAACAGCAGTGCACTGCAATACATAATAATAAAAATTATGAATTACATTAAGTAAATATAAAAAAGAAAATTAAATTAAATTAAATACATAATGCAAAAATAGAGGGGGGGAATAGAGGTGGTATTCATGGGTTCATTTTCCATTCAGAAATCTGATGGCAGAGGGAAGCATCTGTTCCTGAAATATTGAGTGTGTGCCTTCAGGCTCCTGTACCTCCTCTTTGATAGTAGCAATGAGAAGAGGGCATGTCCTGGGTGATGGGGATCCCTAATGTTGGATAACACGATTTTGAAGCATTGCCTTTTGAAGGTGTCCTGGATGCTGGGGAGGCCAGTGCCCATGGTGGAACTGGCTGAGTTTACAACTTTCTGCAGCTTTTTCTGATCCTGTGCCATGGCCACTCCTTACCAGACTGTGATACAACCAGTTAGAATGCTCTCCACGGTACATCTGCAGAAATTGTCAAGTGACGTATCTCCTCAAACTCCTAATGAAATATATCCGCCATTCTGCCTTCTTTGTAATTGCATCAATATGTTGGGCCGAGGATGGATCTTCAGAGATGTTGAAACTGCTAATCTTTTCCACAGCTGATCCCTCAATGAGGACTGGTGTGTGTTCCTCAACTTCCCCTTCCTGAAGTCCACAATCAGTTCCATGGTCTTACTTGCGTTGAGTGTAAGCTTCCTTCTGCAACACCGCTGAACCAGCTGATCTATCTCGCTCCTGTACGCCTTCTCACCACCATCTGAAATTCTGCCAGCAATAGTTGTATCATCAGCAAATTTATAGAATATATAATATATAAAAAAGCCATTGTGATTTTGATATATACATAGAAAGAGTGACAGACAAAAGGTTGGTGGAACTCAGTGAGTCAGGCAGCATCTAGGAAATGGACAGCTGACATTTTGTACTGTAAACTCTTCATCAGGACTGGAAAGAAAGAAGGTAGATAGCCAGTTTAAAAGAGAAGGAAAAGGAAGTGGAGCAAGAAGTGACAGCTGATAGGTGAGTCCAGGTCGGAAGGGAAGATAGGCAGATGGTGAGTGGGAGAATGGGAATAATGTAAGAAGCTGGGAGGTGATGGGTGCAAGTGACAATGCAAGATGGAATCTGATAGGAGAATAGCGGACCCTGGAATATAGGAAAGGAGGTGAGAAGTGGAACTGGAGTGAGGAATGTCTAGGTGATGGGCAAATTGAAAGGTCATGGAGAGAAGAGAGAGGGATGGTGGTGCCACTGGGATAGAGGAAAACAAAGAGGGACAGAGGACAGTGGTTACCAGAGGTTAGAGGAATCAATATGGGAGACTACCAAGGTGGAATATGAGGTTCTCTTCCTCTAATTTGCACCTACCCTCAGTTTGGCAGTGGAAGAAGCTATGGACAGACATATCTGTGTGGGAATGGGAAGTAGAATTAAAATGGACGTTGCGGCAGACAGAGCAAGGAGGGTGCTCAGTGAAGTGATTTGTCAATCTGCATCAGGTCATCAGTGTAGAGGAGGTCACTCCAGAAGCACTGGATGCAATAAATGGATTCACACGTGAAGGACTGCCTCACCTCAATGGACTCTTTAGGTCCCTGAATGGAGGTGAAGATGCATCCAGTGCTCCCCCGTGCTGCCAATTCATTGGTGTCATTTATCAGATTTCTATCTGCTATCAGATTCCATCTTTTTCAGCCCTTTTTGACTTCCACATATCATATCATAACTTCTTATTTCATTCCCACTAGACCCTCCCCCACCTGTTTACCTTCTCTCCCTCTCATCTGGATTCACCTGTCACCTACCAGCTCTTGCTTCACCTTCCCCTGCCCTTTTATACTGGCTATTGACCCTCTTTCGTTTCAGTTCTGATGAAGCCTCTTAGCCCGAGACATTGACTGTCCATTTCTCTCCAGAACTGCTACCGGCCTGCTGAGTTCTGTGGCATTTTGTGCTTGCTCCAGATTTCCAGCACCTGCAGTCTTTCTTGAGTTTACTTATAAAGAGTGACTAGTTGTTTGAATCAGGACCAGGTCAAGCTTAGTATTGAGCAATTAAGACAATTGATGAGACCCCAGCACAAATACTAGGAGTGCATATGGAACAAGTGAAGAAACATAGACCACGGTGCAGGGCTGGAGCATGATGGTGCTGCAGTTCACTCTACTGCCTCGAAGTACTAGGAGTCCTGGTTCAATCCTGATTTTCAATATCATCCCTCTGAACACATGGGTTCCCTCCATGTGCTCTCGTTTGCTCCCACATCCCTAAATCTACTCATTGTACATTAAATGACTATTGCAAATTGCTCTTAATGTACCATAAGTGAGTGTGTGGTTCATCAGGGGAAGTTAGAAACATAGAAACCCAAGCTGTACCAAACATGTTCCTACCTTAGAACTACCTATACTTTACCCATAGCTATCTATTTTTCTAAGCTCCATAAAGCAATCCATGAGTCTCTTAAAAGACCCTATCATTTCCGCCTCCACCACCGCTGCCTGCAGCCCATTCCACACACTCACCACTCTCTGCGTAAAAAACTTACCCCTGACATCTCCTCTGTACCTACTTCCAAGCACCTTAAAACTATGCCCTCTCGTGCTAGTCATCTCAGCCCTGAGGAAAAGTCTCTGACAATCCACATGATCAATTCCTCTCATTATTTTGTACACCTCTATCAGGTCACCTCTCATCCTCCGTCACTCCAAAGAGAAAAGGCCAAGTTCACTCAAACTATTCTCATAAGGCATGCTTCCCCATCCAGGCAACATCCTTGTAAATCTCCTCCGCAGCCTTTCTATGGTTTCCACATCCTTCCTGTAGTGAGGTGACCAGAATTGAGCACAGTACTCCAAGTGGGGTCTGACCAGGGTCCTATATAGCTGCAACATTACCTCTCAGCTCTAAAACTTAATCCCATGATTGATGAAGTTCAATGCACCATATGCCTTCTTAACCACAGAGTCAACCTGAGTAGCAGCTTTGAGTGTCCTATGGACTTGGACCCCAAGATCCCTCTGATCCTTCACTCTGCCAAGAGTCTTACCATTAATATTATATTCTGCCATCATATTTCACCTGTCAAAATGAACCTCTTCAGACTCATCTGGGTTGAACACCATCTGCCACTTCTCAACCCGTTGTAACCTCTGACAGCCCTCCAAACTATCCACAACACACCCAACCTTTGTGTCATCAGCAGATTTGCTAACCTAACCCTTCACTTCCTCATCCAGGTCATTTATAAAAATTACAAAGAATCGGGGTCCCAGAACAGATCCCTGAGGCACATCACTGGTCACCGGCCTCCATGCAGAATATGACCCATTTACAACCACTCTTTGCCTTCTGTGGGCAAGCTAGTTCTGGATCCACAAAGCAATGTCCCCTTGGATCCCTTGTCTCCTTACTTTCTCAATAAACCTTCCATGTGGTACCTTATTGAATGTCTTGCTAAAATCCATATGCACTACATCTATGGCTCTACCTTCATCAATGTGTTTAGTCACATCCTCAAAAACTTCAATCAGGCTCGTAAGGCACGACCTGACCTTGACAAAGCCATGCTGACTATTCTTAATCATATTATGCCTCTCCAAATTTTCATACATCCTGCCTGTCAGGATCTTCTCCATCAACTTACCAACCACTGAAGTAAGACTCACTGGTCTATAATTTCCTGAGATATCTCTACTCCCTTTTTTGAATTAGAGAAAAACATCCACAACCCTCCAATTCTGAGGTCAGAAGATGTAGCATAAGACATCAACTCTTCCGGTGTTGCTCAATATCCTTGAAATAGAACTAACCTGAGAGAAGATAGCAGCTGAAAGCAGTGAGATGAGGACTACTTCAGTTAGTTACGCATTGCTTTTCAAGATCCAACTACAGTACTGTGCAAAAGTCTTAGGCACACAAATTTATTAGCTTAGGTGCCTAAGATTTTTGTACAGTACTGTATTTATCAATGTGGAGCAAACAATGAGTTTGTAAGTCTGGCGGGAACAAAAGATATTAGTATTGGCGAGGATGGGAGGAAAATGGGACTGGTGGCAGAGAATGAGTCCTAGGGGTGAGTGTGGTGGCACCTAGGCAGAGACACCCAGTCCTGAGACACCAGGCAAGGTAATTTAATTCCAAACAATGTGCTTATTGATCATTACAGAATGTCTCTTTGGTGCTTCCTTCCCCCTCCCCTCTCCCTTCCCTTTTCCCAATCATGATTCCCCTCTCCCTAAACCCTTCCCACTCTCAGTCCACAATGGAGACCCACATCAGAATCAGGTTTATCATCACTCACATGTCATGAAATTTGTTTTTTTTTTGTGGCAGCAGTAGAGTGTAATACATAAAATTGCCACAGTACTGTACAAAGGTCTTAAGCAGCCTAGCTATAAGTGCCTGAGACTTCTGCAGAGTACTGTACAGGAGGTCCTACCAAAAACATGCCTGCTGTGAAAGTACAGAACAACTTATAATAAACAGAGTGTTGATGCAGCAGCAAGGATGAAGATGGCAGAGTGTGCTGACTTATTTTTCTTAGTACATACTGGCAATAGGAGCCTTACCATTCAACAGCATTTATCAGAAAATGTAGTGCATAGAGCCTGGATGAAAAAATACTGTTTCTGGTGATAGTCCCTGTTGCCAATGTCTGGCTTGGATTGAGTGAGAAAGAAATGTGTTGAGCCATGCATTATTTCCATTGAAATGTGTTGATGGGGAATCTGATTTTAAGATGTTGCTTTAATTATTTTGTAAAACTACAAACTTTGAAAACTATCACAAGAGGGGAAAGGCAATGAACTCTGTCAACTCCTGTTTTTCCTTAATGCATGGAAATGCTCATGTTGCCCTGTGAAATTGCCACATCAGCCTGCTCATTCTGTTAAAATCATCAAATGTCAATTATACTGTTTTTTTATTTGGAATATTATATTTGCACATACATGTCAAAAGTCGATATTGGCCTAAGCATTTCACTCATCTACATCTCTCATATTTCTCTTTCTAATGCAAATCCTTTATTTGCTTATAAGTTAAGGCAAAATAGAACAACAGACTCACTGAACCTGTGCCACTTGTTTCATTCTAAATGCATCACCATCAATATTATGGTTTTAGATGCAAATGGGCCAGAAGGGAAGTGGGTGAAGTTGAAGATGCCAGTGCTTTTGCCAAACTAAATCCAGTTCTGGACTCTCATCAAAGCAACTTCCCTACTTTGATCGTGTATCCTCTGTTGATGTGAGTATCTCTACATCACCTGTCATTTATGACATAAATTTTCAAGATCATCTCTCCTCACATGTTTTATGGTAACTTTGAATGAATGTGCAGCCTTCAATTAAGATGGCATATGTAGGTGGCAACACTTCGAGTGCAGCTTCAATGGGAATCATCAAATATTCCTGTTAGGACTACTACAGCCGAAATCCATAGTTACAGCCATGGGTACTTCAGTAAGCAACGTTGTTTTAAAATGTTTTAAACATCTATCGATGCTCAAAATTGATGAATGCCAGTCTGCGGATTCAGGTCAAGAGCACAGTTCACCTTTAAGAAAATGGAGGTGGGTTGGTTTACAAGTATGATAGAAATGCAGAGGCCTTAGAGTCCCACTCCTGACTATCTTGCTGGCGAACGTACAGTTTCTGGAAAATAAAACTGAAGACCTCAGAGCAACATTGCCGTACTAGAGGGACGCCAGGGACTGCTTAAGGGAAATGCGTTTCGCACCCGCAATTTCGGACGCAGCGCTGCAGCCTGATGTTTTCACCATCCTCGCAAACACCAGAAAGCTCAGTCTTTCAAAGGCAGAGGAGGCTAGAGTATGTTTTATGATTAATTCATCATGGTGCACAGAAGTACATTCCACCTCAGGCCAATGTCAGGCAGGCACTGGAGGAACTGGGCATCATAATCAGCAGGCACGAAACAGCATACCCTGATGCCTTTCCTACCACCGCAGGTGATTCCAACCAGGCCAGCTTGGAGAAGTACCTGATCTACCACCAATATATCTCCTGTAGAACCACAGGAGCCACTGTTATACCACCATCAAAAACGCTTGCTGTGCCGTACCACGCCACGCTTTGGGAAGTCCGATCACTTGGCTATACTTATTCCCTCCCCAGCTGGTACAGGCGGAGATTTAAGACCATTGCACCAGTGGTGGGAGACCTAAGAAGGTATGGTCAAGGTGGGGTGGAGGAGTGCTTACAGGACTGTTTTGAGTTGATGGACTGGACAATATTCAGGGACTTATCTTCAAATCTGAATGAATACACTAGGATTCTCATCGACATCATCAAGACCTGTGTGGATGAGTGCATTCCTTCGTGAACATTCCAGACATATCCAAACCACAAGCCTTTGATGAACCAGGATTTTCATAGTCTGCTGAGGGCTAGGTCTTCAGCATTCAAATCTAGTGATGCAGGACTATACAGAAGGCCACTTCAAGAGCAAATAAACAATTCCAATTGAGGTCATTGACAGAATCGGATGCATGTCAGCTCTGGCAGGAGTTGCAGTCCATTACTTTCTACAAAGTGAAACCTACAGTAACATCATGAATGGCTGTGATTCTTCACTCACAGATGAGCTCAACATCTTTTCTGCACACCTTGAGAGGAGAATAAAACTACACCAGTGTGAACCCCTGCAGCATTTTATGATCTCTGACTCCGAGGTCAACAAAAGAACATCTTTCAAGAGGGTGAGCCCTCACAAGGCGTCAGACCCTAATGGTGTACCCGGTCGAGCTCTGAAAACCTGTGCCTGCCAACTGGTAGGAGTAGTCAAGGACATCTTCAATTTCTCACTGCTGCAGTTGGAGTTCCCAAGTGCTTCAGAAGTGTGACAATCATACCAAACCCAAGAAGAGCAGGGTGGGATGCTTCAGCAACTATCACCCATTGGCACTCACACCTAATGTAAGGATTGGTTGGTCATGGCCAGAATCAACTCTTCCCTAAGCAAGGACCTGGATTTGCTGCAATTTGCCTTATCTCCACTGTTGACTTGTAGCAGATGCAATCTCACTGGCTCATTACTCAGCCTTGGATTAGCTGGACGATAGTAATACCTATATCAGGCTGCTTTTTATTGATTACAGCTGTGTTTAACACCATCATACCCTCAGAACTAATCAACAAGCTCCAAAACCTGGGCCTCTGTACTTCCCTCTTTAACTGGATCCTTGATCTCCTCACCAGGACACCATAGTTTGTGCAGATCAAAAATAACATCTGGTGCAATCTCCTCTAGTGCACCTCAAGGATGTGTGATTAGCTCACTGCTCTACTCTCTATACACCCACACCTGTGTGGCTAGGCACAGCTAAAACACCATCTATAAATTTGATGACACACTACTATTGACAGAATTTCAGATGATGCTGAGGAGGCAGACAGGAGTGAGACACGTCAGCTGGTTGAGTGGTGTCACAACAAAATCCTTGCACTCAATGACTGTAAGACCAAGGAATTGATTGTGGACTTCAGGAAGGGGAAGTTGAGAGAACACACACCAGTCCTCATCGAGGGATCAATTGTGTAAAGGCTGAACAGTTTCAATTTCCTGGATGTCAAAGTCTGCTACCATCCAGGAAGCAGTACAACAGCATAAAAGCCAGGACCAACAGGCTCCCGGACAGCTTCTTCCACCAGGCCACCAGACTGATGAACTCATGTTGATTTGAGTGCACTCTATATTATGTTAACTGTTCTATTTATTATAAATTACTATGATTGCATAAGGGCACATTTAGATGGAGACGTAACATAAAGATTTTTACTCCTCGTGTATGTAAAGGATATAAGAAATAAAGTCAATTCAATGTACCGCAGAGAGTATTCTAATTGGTTGTATCACCTTCTGGTACGGAGGGTCCTCTGCACAGGATCGGAAAAAGCTGCAGAGGGTTGTAAACTCAGCCAGTCCTTCATGGGCACTTACCTACCCAGCACTAAGGACACCTGCAAAAGGTGATGCCTCGGAACATCAGCATCCGTCGTTAAGTACTCCCATCACCCAGAACATGCACGCTTTCTCATTGCTACCATCAAGGAGGAGGTACAGGAGCCTGAAGACACACACTCAATGTCTCTGAAACAGCTTCTTCCTCTCTACCATCAGATTTCTGAATGGACAATGAATCAATGAACACCACCTCATTATTTTTTCCTTCTCTTTTTGCTCTAATTATTTAATTGTTTTTGTAAATATTTCTGATCATAATTTATAGTTTTTTATTATAATGTATTGCAGTATACTGCTGCTGCAAAACAACAAATTTCAAGACATATACCAGAGATGGTAAACCTGATACTGAGCCTTTTCATACTCTTCCCGACCAGATAAAATACAGTCTATCTAGGTGCTTCATGATTTTTAATTATCTTATAATATCTTATATTAATTTTTTCTCCACTTTTTTATGTCCAGTGGGAAAAATTCAGTAACTCAAATTTCTTCCTTTACCAATAGCTTATTTTTTTCTGGAATCATACTGGTAATTTATGCTATATATTCTCCCTGGGTTTTATCCAATTTGCCTGTACTGCCGGGTCAGATTCATGCCAGAAGATTGAGCGAAGAGGAAGTTTCAGTATCCACCGTAATCTTATGACATCATCTCCCATAATAGATTCTGAGGTATTGTGTTGGCTCTAGTTATTATTCTGCATTCAACATAATGTCATCTATCCTGGGACTTGGGTGTGCTCAGTGGGATCGATGAGATTAGGGGATCTGCATATAGTGTTATTCATGTCCATTTTATACTGCTGCAGATGTAAATACAGGCAGGAAAATCTAATTTAACAAGAGCAGATAAACAATTATAGTCAAAGCAGCTTATGAACATTCTTCAGGAATCGATGTTTTTCCAACTTGGTATCAGCAATGTTTACCAGGAGAATCGAAAAAGCATCTGAGAGATTTTCTTGTGACTTTTTTTTGCTAGAAGGCAAAAGATCTGCCAAAAACAAACAAAGTTCATGTTTGGGGGGTCATAGATTGAACTTGTTTGAAGCAAATCAAACAATTGCTATTCTGATCCTAGAAAATGCTGTATATTGCTTTAATTGAAAAATTCATTCTAAAAAAATTATTTCAACATTTTGACTTGCATTGTTGCCAGTCCAAGCAAAGAAACATGTGCCTTAACTGTACCAATATATCGAAAGATCATTATATGCAAAATGTAAATCTTAAGCACTCTTACTTTCTATACAAATGAAATTAAGAATTAAGAACAAAGTTAAGCCATTCAGTTCTTGAGCCTGCTCTGTCATTTAATAAGATCATAGCTGGTAATTGTACATGCAATTGTGCATTCTCATTTACCCACAATAACCTTTCATCCTCCTGATTATCAAGAACTCATCTACCTTTGCCTTAAAAATATTCAAACGCTGTTTCCACTTCCTTTGAAGAAGAAATTTTGAAAGATTCATGAAAGTCAGAGAGCAAATTTGTGCATTAAGCAAGCGATCCCTGATTTTCAAACCGTGACCCAAATTTCTAGATTCTCTCACAAGAGAAAACATCTTTTCCACATTCTTTCAGGATGTTATATGTTTCAATCAAGTTGCCTCTCACTCTTCTAAACTTCAGGAGATACAAATTATCCTAATAAGACCACTTGCCCGTTCTATTTATTACTCTAGTATCTTATCTGAACTGAATCTTGTGTGCTTGCATCATTCTCAAAGGAGACTAATACTGTTCACAGCACTCCAAGTATGATTTCATAAATGCCTTATAGGACTAAAGCATCAAACCACATACAGTTCTGCTACTAACAAAAAATAACATTTGGTTAATATTTTAATTACTTATTGTATCTGCATACCATCCTTTTATGAATCTTGCTCCAGGACATCCATATCTCTCTGCATCAGAACTCTGCAATCTCTCACTATTGAGACAATGTAATTTTCCTGCCAAAATGGACCACATTACATTTTCCCATATTACACTTTATTTACTAGATCTTCAGCACTCCCTTAAATCCCTACATTTCCCTTTGAAGCTTCTGTATGTTCTCTTTGCATCTTCATCAAACATAGTTTTTGTGTCTTCATTCAAGTCACATACACGAATTGTAAAATGTTGATGCCCTACCTGTGGTACACTGTTCATTACATCCTGGCAACTAGAAATAGGCCCGCTACAAAGTTTTAATTCATGTTTTTAATCTTTTATAGGTTCTTTACCCACATGGTAGGAGAGTGGAGCAATAAAAAAGGCTCCAAGACTACCCTGAGGAAACATCATCACAGGATTGCTGAGTCGGTTAAGACAGATGGTTGTGTTTTCTCTTGGACTTTCATTTACCAGTAGTGAGCAAAAGCAAATGATAGAGTTAGGAGTAGCAGTAGTCGTCCTCCTCAGAGGACGCTGGTCTCTCCAAGTCCTGCTTAATGGGGAAAAGGATGCTCAGACAGCAGGATACTTCTGGATCAGCAGAAGGTGTCCAAGCAGCACTGTGGTCTAGAGAAAAGTTTAGAGAAATTTGTCTGAAACTTGAGGGACATTGTGTTACAGGCCTATATAGTGCCATATTCATGGAGCAAAAGCAGTAAATCGCTAAATGGAGATAGGCTGTTGCCAAGAGGTCTATACTACAATTATTAACTTTTATTCAATGACATGTACCCTGACCATGACTTCCAAGCAATGCACAGACCTGCAACATGTTCAGGGTAGAGTAGGACATCATTAGAAGGATTATGGTAGTAGGTGGACAAAAGTGGAGACTCTGGTCAAAGTGTCTTCCTTTGTTGCCACTGTGACAAGGTTGAAATCTGTTCAATTTAGTTATAAATAATTGTTCCAATGATTTATTTAATGTGAATATTATTTCATGTTGGGAAAGAAAGGGTTTTTATTTTAAAACATCCAAATGTGTTTAGTTTAAAATTCAGAGTATCTGTGTGCAAGGTTTTCTTTTATGGTTTTGAGCACCAAATCTGCAATTGACTTGTAAGGGCTTGCATTCAATCTTAAGCAAGTAATTGATTGGTCATGCCTGCCAGACTGCCTGAGGAGGGGCAGTATGGGTTGTACTCTTTCCCCATAAAGTGACCAGTGCATGAACATTACAGTGTTTGTTTCATTTGTCTCCTCTTTTCAGGGGTAATACAAAATTTTGGAGGCACCGCAGGAATGGGTGTGGAGGGTGACCATCTCCTTGCCAGACTGGGTTCATGCAAGCCACACCCAGCCTATTCTTAGTTGCTAGAGCAGCAGCAGAGTGAGGCAGTTGAGTGAGGTAGGTGAAGCCAAGAGCTGATAGAGCAGTGCATGCACTTGAGGCATAATGAGTGCTCGAGGCTGCAGAATCCAGTCAGCAGCAGGTAATCTTACAGTCACCACAATAACTTGCACCACTGCCAAGGGGAAAAGAAAATGGATGTGCTTAGGAGTCTCCAAGAGGAAATTAGTGAGAAAGTGTCTGAATTACCTAAAGATAAACTGCTGGAATTAGTAGCTTCCTTCAGCTCCCATGAGAGGACCTAGTCAAGAAAACACATTTATCTCACGTATCTCTAAGTGACCATCTGGGAAGAGAGGAGCTGGGAAACCTGGAGGACCATGGCATGTCTGAATCTCTGCAGGTTAGAGACAAGTTAAATGAGCTAGTGATTGCTACAACTGCTGTGGCTGATGAAACGGAGGAAGACAAGAGAGAAATTGCAGTAACCCGCAGTTGAATACAAAGGTCAGCTCCTAACAGGATGAACTCGAATGGTCCGCGGCAATTAGTTCAGAGGGAGATTGTCCCACCAGCATGGTGCAAAGACTTTAAAGTTTCTGGACATGTTGGTGAGCCCAGTCAGAAAGACATTGTCATTTTCTAGCTTTGTTCACCAGATAGAAAGCACCCCAACTGAAGGTTATCCAGAGGAGGAGATAATTGATGCAGTGACCAGAGCAACTATGCTTGGGCTCCAGTTGCGCAGTTATCCTGAGGGTAAATCACACTTGAACTTGCCCACCCTTAGGCTGATCCTTCGCTCACATTATCAGGAAAACGGGGCAACTGAACTGTCTAAGCAGCTAACAGCAGAAGCCCAACGCAGTACAGAAACGCCACAAGGTTTCTTAATACGTGTTCTTGCTCTGAATCGAAAAGTACTGTTTGCCTCACAGGAAGGGGAGCCTGGTCTGAAGTATGATCCAGTCTTCGTGCAGAGTATGTTTTTACAAACTGTACTCACCAGTTTACAAAAGTGATCGTATTCCAGCCATACCTTTTAGATCCCAAGACCTCAAATGAGGAACTATTAGAGAAGCTAAACATTGCATGTGTAGGTGAAGTGGGGAAAAAAAATAAACAAAAGCCAGCTGGGTCAGCCCATACTGTCACTGTCCACTCTGCACAGTCAGAGGAACAGCTGGTTGAGTATAAATGTCGGATGGAGAGGACTCGTATAGACCTAGTGTCACAGTCAAGAACACCTAGTGAAGACATTGCACAGGTCAAGGAGCAACTTCAACAGCCCTTAACCTCTGCGTCAACAATGCTTTCCAGTTTCAAACAAAATACTGGGAGAGCAACTTCTCAGCCACTGGACCTAGCACAGAGTTACCAGCAACCACCAGAGAGGCCTGAGCAGTCGGCGGGGCGAAACATTGTCAGGTCTGAACTCCAGGAAAGGCCAAGCATTGAACAAAAACAGCGGGGGAGAAGCAAAACCAGTTATTGAACTGGCTCTGCCTGAATCATAAGTTTCCCCCATTTCAGCAGTATACAACAGCATCATATGCATTGCCGTCAGAGGCTCAGCAGCCATATCAAGTAGCTCCACAGAATTTTTCATTGTCCATATCCGGGCCTGCCTCAGCAGATATGTTCAGCACAAACTAGTAAGTGTTTCCACTGTCAGCAGAGAGGGTGTGAGGAACTTTGCACCGATTGTTGCAACTGTGGTAATGGCAAGCTCTACTTAGTGGGATGTGAAGCACTAGGAATAAGACCAGCGTTTTAGCTGCACAGTCTCAAATCAATCAATATTTGCCTGTAACTTCACAGGTGGGCTGACAGTGCCTCGTAGATTGCTGCTTACAGGGACGTCAGAGAGAAGCGATATGGGACACAGAGCAGTGGAAAACTAGGCACTTACCTGGAGTCAAACTGAGGGATGTCTCAGAGGCAGTGGAGACACCCGAGGCATTACAGCTGGGTGCAGCCAATGGTGTACGCATGCCATATGTAGGATGGGTTGAGAGCACTTTCAAATTAGCTTCGTATGATGCAAAAGAATTGATCATACCGGTTCTGGTTCTGAAAGGCAGACTTCTACCCCATCCCATCATTGGATTCAATGTGATTGAAAGATTATAAAGGAGAGTGGTGAAAGAAGACCTAAGGACAGGAAGGGAGGACTTTCGTATGAAACTGTAAGAGCTGCATTCCCTAGTCTTAAGAGAAGCGAAAACGAGGCATTCATCAATCTGATTAGTTTTGAGAATCCCAGTGAGTATTGAGTAAAGTCAACAAATGAGAGAGTTAACATATCAGAACATACAACAATGCAGGTTCAATGCTATGTACAGTCTCCATTTGTGAGAGAAGACAAAATAATGCTCCTTGAACTGTGTGAAACATTCATAAACTCCAGAGGGGTGCATGCCCATGCGTTGTTATTGATGTGCACAACAGAACAGACCATGACATTGTGCTTGCTGAGAGGACAGTGCGCTGGACATTGCAACCAGTTAGGTCCATGTTCCCCGTCACTGCGCAAGAGGGTGCTATATTCGACCCAGCCAGTCAACGCCAAATAGAGGATGACGTGGGTGAACTCGACTCTGACTTATGGGATCCCTCAGTCAATGTGAGCCCCCTAAATATATAACAGCATGATGCACCATCAATAACTCACTCTGAGACGTAAGGCGAGATAGCGGCTTTTATTGACTGGAGGAAGGAACATGCAGTGAGTGACCACCATACTACATCCTGGAGACTGAGAGGCCGGGCTCAGGCCTCAATCGCCTTTATACAGGGGTCTGTGGGAGGAGCCACAGGAGCAGTCAGCAGGGGACGTGTCCAGACAGGTATATGTAGTTCACCACACAGCAACAAATCGTGAAGCAGATGCTATGAGAAGAATGTCCCTCCTTTTCAAAATCAGGCAATGACATTGGATGTATCAAAGGTTTACAGCTGAGAATCTCTCTCAAAGATGATAAGCCAATGCCCACTCTTATATTTCAGTTGCAAATCCCTCCTTCAGCAAAATGAAGGATTACCTGCACGATCTAATTGTCCACGAGTGGATAGAGAAATTTAACTCATGAATTTCTCATGAAAGACTCATGAGAACAGGCTGAAAAAACGGAGGCAATGAAAGCTGCGTTCGCACGCGCCCGACTGATCCGGCCCGCATGAAGCTGCATTTTGCCCAATCCGGCCCGTGACCTAAAATGAGTTTGACATCCCTGACTAAGACCTTCGATGAGCATGTTGATGCGATGAGAAGAGCGATGCAGCGAATGGGGATGCATGGAGTGAAACTTAAACTTAGCAAGTGTGAGTTCTTCATGGCTGAGGTTCGCTACCTGGGGAGAATTGTGTTGGCAGAGTGAAATCGGATGGATCCTGCAGACACAGTGGCAGCAACAGCGCCAAAAGAGAAGAGGCCAGGCACAGTGGGAGAACTGCGAAAGATACTAACAGCAGTACATTAAAGATTTTCCACATCCTCCCTCTATGGCCTGTTAAAAAGTAGAGATAACAATGACCAAAATCAGCTCAGTTGGGATGTGTTAGAAAGACAGATAAGAAGAGGAACTGTGTGCCCTCTTGCAAACCAATCACCTGGACGGAGACACATCAGGAAACTTTGGAGAAGCCGATTGACTGCCTAGTACCGCCACCTGTGCTGGGATCCCCAGACTTTGCACAGCCGTTCATTCTCCACATTGATACATCCAATTAGGGGTAGGGAGCAGTCCTGTATCAAAAGCAAGATGGCCAACTAGAGAGTAATAGCCTATGGTTCACAAACATTGATTAATGCAGGAAAAATCTACCACCTACACAGCAGGAAATTGGAATTCCTTGTTGTGAAGTGGGCAATTACTGAAATGCTTTGGGATTAGCTGTACTATGCCCTGACATTCATAGTTTACAGTGATAACAACCACCCCACGTATGTTCTGTCTTCAGCAAAGTTTAATGCAACCAGATATACATGGGTTTCTACTGGCCGATTTCTATTTCACAATCCATTATCACTCGGGAAAAGAAAATTTCAATGCTGACTCCTTGTCCCGAATGCCAGCAGCCATGGAAATGACTATGAGTGAGCACACGGAAGAAATCTCTTCCCATTCGTGGGAGCCACAGTCCAGGCCATTGAAGTGCAGACATACCCTGGTCCCTGGCAGTGTATGTACAGTTAGACTCAGTAAACATCGACTTGGTAAACACATCAGTTCCACCACTGTCCAAGAGATAGATCTGGCAAGCACAGGAAGAGGATGGTGACATCGAAACGGTGATCAACTTTGTATGCTCAGGTTCAAAAACTACTTTTCAATAAATACAGACATTAAGTAAGCAAGGCAGGGGCTTTCTGTGAGAGTGTGATAAATTAGTATTGGATGAGGATGGCATTCTTCCTCAGAAAACTACCCAATGAACACAACTGGTGCTACCTGAGAAGTTCAGGTGTACAATCCTGAAAGAGCTGCATGATAAAGTGGGGCACCAAGGTGTGATCACACACAGCTCTGATGGGATCCCAACATGTCACAAAACACAGATTGTACACATCAATATCAGGCCTTGCCTTATATTGTGTAACATCAATGACATCATGGCTACCTGTGCCTCAGCTCCTACATCAACTACCATTTGCCTACTAGAAACCAAAGCAATGTTTCGTACAAGGAAAGTAGTGAATGCAAGATGACATTTTGAGGGGGAGTGTGTGACAAGGTTAAAATCTGTTCAATTTAGTTATAAATAATTGTTCAAATAATTTTAAAATGAGTTAAAATAATTTATTTAATGTGAATCTTTTGAGAAAAAATGTATATTACTTTAAAAACATGCAAATATATTTAGTTGAAAATTCTGAGAATCTTTTATAGTATTGAGCACTGAATCTCCCATTGACTTGTAAGGGGTTGCATTCCATCTTAAGCTCGCAATTGATTGCTTATGCCTACCAGAATGTCCAGGAAGGGGCAGTACACATTGTACTCATTCACCATAAAGTGACAGATGCACGAACATTACAGTGTTTATGTTTCATCTGTCTCCCTTTTTACCACCACGTTAGGATAGAACTGTACTTATTGTCTAGTTCCCCGATGGCCAAGTCTACTCTCCAGAGGTTCTGGGGGAACATCACAATGGCTTCAAGACCAAACAACATAGGCCAAAGCATCTCAATCTCAAAACAGAGTCTTAAGTCTCATCCCTTTGCATGAATAATATACACAGAGAGGAAGTGTGAGGATGTGAATGGGACAAGGATAAGTTCTCTCTTAAGGATGGCAGAGTTTCTCGATTGCTGACTCAGCCTCTCACTTAAATCCAGATGATCCTGGGCTTTTGTTGGGTTTTTGGCCCAACTGACTTTTTTTTTAGAAATAATCTGATCTGTGACAAAACAAAACCCTTCCTTGGGAGATAAAATAGTTACCGATACATATGGATCACAAGCTCGGAGAAGTACCTCAAATTCCATTAGGGTAAATTTGATCAAATCCCAACAGTACCGCAAAGGCTTCTCTGAGTGACTCCAATGTAACATTGCCTCAGTATCAAAAGGAGGTAAAGTTCATGTAGGAGGTGGTGATTGGTAGGGTAATCCACAATTTTGATGTAGTGGTGGCAATAAAGTAACAGCGATTTACAGAATGCCTGTTCTTATATGGTAAACACTACAGTTGGTATACCGGTTCAAAGGTTTATTTTAATATCAGAGAATGTATTCGGTGTCCAACCTGAAATTCTTACTCTTCACAGACATCCATTAAACAAGAACCTCATAGAATGAATGATAGAAACGTCAAAGCCCCTGAAGCCAACCCTCCCCCCTCCAAGTGGTGAAAGATTTGGATTTTGAGCTTATGGGAAAAGATGTTGTTTAGTTGGACTGCCTTTGTTTCAAAACGTTAACTTTGCTGAAGATGGAACTGAGTTATCAATGTTACTGCAAATTGATGATGTTGAAATGACTGTCATCATTTTAGATTTTTTTTCCTAAACTAGTAGCCTGCTTTATCTTTTAAAATGTAACAGTAGCTTCCCCAACACGAGATGAAAACTCAGATGATCTAGTCATCCCACCGCTACCTGTAAGGAGTTTGTGCGTGCTCCCCGTGACCACATGTGTTTCCTCTGGGTGCTTTGGTTTCCTCCCTCATATTGGTTGCTCATCTAATTAGTCATTGTCCCATGATTGGTCTGGGGTTTTATCGGAAGCTGCTCAGAGGGCCAGAAGGGCCTACTCCATGCTGTATCTCAATAAATAAACATCTTCCAAGTGGAAACTCCCAAAACCACCAACCTGCAGTCCGACCCATTGAAAGTGTATAATGTTATGTTTGAAGGCAGCTCCATAACCGTGTTTAACTAGACAGATCCTTTATCCCAGTAAATTACTGCTGGTACTCCTAGTAAAGCACCCTAGAACTGCTGGTGGTATTGGATCCAAATGCAAGGATATTATAATGGGTGAAAAGATGGACAATCCACCTATCATAATGGAATTATACAATCAAATGCTGGAGCAGAAATGTATTACTCTACTTGCATGACATTTAAGTCATCTGCCTTTCATGAGCTTATTGTCCCAGTGCATCTAGTTCACTGGTATGCAGGTCATTTATTTTGCCTTCCGTATCTATTTCATGTCATCAGTGAACTTCTGGGCCACTCAGTAGTGGCCTTCGCCCAGTCATTAATAAAGACAGTCCAAACCAACTCAGCTGATGTTGATTTTGGTAAAAAGCAACTGATCCCCGAACACAGATCAGTGACATTTAAAATCATCCTCTGAAAGCAACTATTTGCACATCCAGCACACTTACCATTTGCATAATTGACTACATTATTTAACATTTTGTGAAATTTATCAAAGACCTTTAGAAAACCAGGCTATCCAGCATAGACCCTTTAATATTTTTAAATGTACTTCAAGAAATTTAGTCCTGAGTGAGTTAGGCCTTGCTATAGTTACATAATAACCTCTGTTCTTCCTAACTACATCAATAGTAGTGTTTTGCAATGGGAATCAAGTCCATACCTCACTGAAAACAGCAACACAAGCAGTAAAGAAGGGTATGGCAAACTTGCCTTAATCAGTCATGACTTTCAAGATAGGCTCAAGAAATCATATTGCAGCAAAATAAAACTTAGGTTAGACCAATTTGGAATACTGCATGTCTGGTTGCTCCATTCCAGGAAGGATATAGAAGATTTGAAAAGGGTGCAAAAGAGGTTCACCAGGATACTGCCTGGATTAGAAAGTACTAGCTACAGAGAGAGGCAAGTCTAAAAGTATATTCAACACCAAATCACATACAGGAATCACTCAAATCTACAAAATTATTCCCAGACTAATGGTTTTGCTTAATTCATTAACTGTGTGCATTGATATGTTATCTGTATCTTGGTGTTGCTTTAAATAGACAAGGGGGCAGAGTGTAATGTATCTTTAAGCAAGGAACATGATGTTTTATCTTTATAAAAGAGCAGATGCTGCCTTGGAGAAACCGAAACAGGCTGGAATCACCCTGAACAAAAAGAAATGTGAATTTTCAAAGTTGGAGTTGAAGTTCTTCGGTCAGCAACTGTTTTCAGAGGGAGTGCAACTAGATTCAGACAAAGTGGCAGGAGTTCTGAGCAAGGAACATCTATGAATGTATCAGAGGTCTACAGTTCCCTTGGCATGGTAAACCAGATGGGAAAGTTCATTGCAGAGTTGACAGAGAAAACAAAGCCACTATGTGACCTCCTTTCTCAGAGAAATGCTCGGACCTGGACACACCATAGAGGTCATTCTCATCACTTAAAGCAGAGTTTATCTCCTCACCAACATTAGCATTCATTGATCTGAACAAAGCAACCAAGGTCTCAGCAGATGCCTCTTCCTTTGACCTAGGGGGAGTGCTCATGCAACACTGCAGTGGTGTATGAAAACCAAAGGCATATGTATCAAGAGCACTGACTCCTACTGAACAGTGTTACATCCAAATTGAAAAGGAGACGCTGGCTCTCATGTGGGCCTGTGAACACCTCAGCTGCCACTTGATAGGCACTAAATTCCTGCTTAAAACAACCACAAGCCACCTGGCAGCCTCCTCGGCTCGAAACACTTGGATGACTTACCTCCACATCTGCTAAGATTCAGAGTAAGTCCTATGCGATACTGTCACAACATTGAACTTGTCCCTGGCAAATCTTTCACATCACTAGGCATTCTGTCGAGGATGGCATGAAAAGTGAGTGAACAGAAGCTGAATCTACCCTAATGGAAGATATCAGCATCTACTTAGCTCAGGTACATGAAAGCTTTCCTGCATCACAGAGTAAACTGCACAAAATTTGTGCTCAGTGGCAAAAGGATCAAATCTACAGCAAGATCATGCAATACTGTGAGCATGGATGGCCAATTGTTCCAAAAGGAGCTCATGAACTCAGACCTTACTGTTTTGAAAGAGACACATTCACTATTCTTGATGGTTTGCTGCTAAAGGGCTCCAGGCTTATCATTCCTGTTTCTATGCACACCAAAATCATCAAGCAGATCCACCAAGGACATCAAGACATCAAAAAATATTGTCAAGAGCAAGGCGATCGGTGTTGTGGCCTGGTCTGAGCACTCAGCTGGGAGATTATGTAAAGCAGTCTGCACAAAAATCACGTTGAACCTCAGTCCCACAGAATTCCCAGACTTTCCATAGCAAATTGCAGACACAGACATCTTCGAGCTGAAAAGAGACGAATATCTCCTCACTGTGGATTACTACTCACAGGATGTTGAGGTGACAAGGCTGTCCTCTACACCCTCAGCAGCAGTTATACAGCATCTGAGAGCTGTATTCACTCACCATGGAATACCTGACACTTGTGTCAGACAATGGTCCACAATTCAGAATTCAAAGTGTTTGCTAGGGACTATGAGATTGAACACCAAACCTGCAGTCCACAGTACCCACAGCAAATGGAGAAGCAGAAGGAGCAATGCGAACTGTTAAGAGTCTCCTACTGAAGGGAAAAGACCTGTACAAAGCGCTGCTAACTTATCATTCCACACCTCTTGTGAATGGCTACAGTCCATCAGGGCTGCTGATGGGTCAGAGACTGAGGACAAGCCTGTCCGTTCTTCCTTCCCTTCTCCAATCACACTTACTGAACTTAGACAAAGTGAGAAATTTTGAGGCAACACAGCGTGAAAAAACGAAGAGCATGCATGATCTCAGACACAGAGCTAAACCTTTGATATCTCACCACTCAGGAGTGGTGAAGCTGTTTGGGTTTCAGACCAATTCACCAAAGGAACAATTGCCCACCAGCAGCATGTACCACGATCAATTGTGATCAGGACATCACAAGGTGAAGTCAGGCCAAACAGGCATGTGCTTGTGTGCTTTGAAAGTCCACAAGAAGTCAAGAAAGAAATAGAGTGGCCTGATCCTTATGACGAGGACCACTTACCTGAGGAGAACGCACCTGTTCAAGAATCTTCATCCACTCCAACACATCCAGGAACCTATACCAGATTGGGTCATTTATCTGACCCACAGAAGTATGCTCCATTGGTTTGCATTTAACTACAAATTTTGAAATACTGTAGGTTTGAAGTGTTAAACCATCCAAAGTGACTGCAAAAATTCTGTGCTGCCATCCCTCTTAGCCAATTTCCACCCAAACAAGTTAAAAAAAAACTAACTGCAAATATTTAGTACGATGATATAAGTGACAGTACAAGCTATAGGAAGGTGTCAAAACGCACACTATTTTAAGAATGAATTTTTTATGATGTTACTGAAGGTTGGTATTGGCTCACTTGCAAAATGTAGATTTTGTGTGGAGTTTTAATTCTAACTTTCTCAGCTCTAGAAATGACTTCAATGCTCCTTAAACAAGAATCATGAATGGGAATTTCTCTAAACTTTTGCTGCACTGATACCATTTTGATATGTAAAAGGATAGATGGTATATTCTTAGACCATCCTGTTGCTACCATATTTGTCTGCATAATAACTCTTTCAGCTATTCCTCTTGAAGAAACAGATTTTGTATTCTGCCTTAAATTGGGTGTACTCATTGAGGTAAATTTTGCCAGGCTGTTCTCAGTGAATAGTATTGCTAAACAAAGGCAAAGATAAAAGATGTTTGAAAGCATGGACTTAGCCCCAATTCTCTATCTGCATCCCATTCAAGCAAAACTTTGTATAAAATATCATGTTTTTCAGTTTTATATACACTCAGTGTGCTCTTTATTAGGTACATCTGAACACCTGCTCATTAATGCAAATATCTAATCAGCCAGTCATATAGCAGTAATTCAATGCATAAAAATATGCAGACTGGTCAAGAAGCTCACTTGTTATCAGACCAAGCATCAGAATGGAGAGGGAATGTGATCTAAGTGACTTTAACCATGGAATGATTGTTCAAATAGTTTATTTTATTATCGGAGAATGTATACAGTGTACAACCTGAAATACTTGGTCTTCGCAGACATCCACGAGAAACTGAAGAACCACAGAAAAACATTAAAACTCGAAAGCCCCCTCTACCCCCACCAGCAGCAGCAAGCATCAATGCATCAGCCACCCCCTTCACCCCTGCCTGTTTCAGCAAAAAGCATCAGTCCCCACGACACACCAAGCAACAGCAAAGCCCCCAAAGAGAAACTTTCTCTCTCTCTCTCTCCCTCTCCCTCTCTCTCTCTCTCAAACAAGGGACAGAGAGATGTCACCCATTTCACAGTGAGGGGGAGATTGACTGTCACTGTTACAATATTACAGACTGACGTGTTGCTTTTAATTCCAAGGCTCTCTGACTCAAGATTCGGCAGCAAATTCTTCTCACTGTCGAGAGAAAGAGAGATAGAGTGCGATCGCTCGACTACAGAGACCTCTATTCATGTATTCACCACAGCAAAACCCTGAAGCTCCATCTCCCGCAACGCCTCAGTTGGCAACACCAGCCTGGAATTGCTTGAACACAGGGCCGCACCCCAGAGGTGCCATCTTCCAAGACGTGCCTGGAGAATATCGGAAAACGGTAGCTCCAGGAACGGGAACTCATCCGCCGTTTAAAAAAAACAGTTTGAGTGCCGTTGCAGATCAGTGCCCCAACCACCTTGAGAAGGAGACAAAGGGACATTAATGAAAGGAATTTAAGCTATTTCAGCAGATGAACTTGAAGAGGCAGCCAATTGGCGACATCTTAACTCCAATTGTTGATGCAGATGGGGTGGTTAGTGTATCTCAGAAGCTGCTGATCTCCTGGGATTTTCACACACAACAGTTCTCAAAAGTTTGCAGAGAATGGTGCACAAAAGAGAAACAGCCAGTGAGCGGTAGTTACATGGGCAAAAATGTGCCCTCGCTAATGAGAGCGGTCAGAAAAGAATGGACAGATTGTTTCAAACTGACTTAAGGCTCAAATTGCCACGTGTTACAACAGGGATCAGCAGAAGAGCACCTCTGAATGCAAAATACCTCAAACCTTGAAGTGGATGGGCTACATCAGCAGAAGACCACAAACATACACTCAGTGGACACTTTATTACGTACAGGAGATACCTAATAAAGTGGCCACTGAGTGTATTTTCTGAATTGATTTTGGCTTGTCCTAAATTTGAGGAAAAGTGAATGACATCAGAGATGTATGTTGACAGTTTACATTTCCTTACCACTATCTATATTGCACATAACTATGGGTTTATATGCACATAACAAAGCCCACTACTGTAGACCATGGTGGGAACACACATTCCCAGTGACAATGCTCCAAATCCTAAAGTCTACTTAAATGAAGTGGCCTAAGAACAAGCCAAAGATAACACAATTTTGACATATTTTGAAAGCTCCCAATGAGAATGGTAGCCAAATGAATTTTACAGTAGCCAGAGACCAGCTCCCTTTCCATTTCCACCCCACCACCTATGTTTTACTATCAGATGGTAAACCATGCCAGAGATGCACCCGACTTATTAAAATGATCCAATTGAGTAAAATAGGGCATATCGATGTCTTGAACATGTAAATGACATTTGAGCACTCTCAGTTGGAAAGCAACTGGTTGCAGACCAAAAGGAAAATTGATCCTCTAGTGGTATTGGGTTCATTTAAAAGACAAAAAGGCAATCTAAGAGTAAATTTAATGATTTTTCACAGAGCTTCATGCAACAGAAGTGCACATCAGGAATTCGGGCATGAAGGTCAGCATGCCTGATTGATGGCCTATTCAATTTTCCATCAATTAATTTTGCTCATCAGACTATATTAGGTGCATTATTTTCAGGGATACAGATCATCTGATCACTATAGTTCTTAGGACAGTTGAATGGGCCGAGGAGAAGTGGAAGAATACAGGAATCTGTATTTTGGGATGGGTAGATGGAGGGACAGACCAGTGCCAGACAACTGTAAACAGATGGATATCATTGTTGACAAGGAAAAAAAGTAAGATTATGAATAAGTGATAAAATGACACATACACTTTGATTGATTAACATACAAGTAGATAGACAACAAACAAATATAAATATAGATAGACAAACATGAGAACAGTCAGAAAGTTAAACAGATAGATATTGACAAATAGACGGACATATAATCAATTAGATTACATTACATTTGATTGCATTAGATTAGATTTGATTTGATTATATCATATTAAAGTAAATAATTCTTTGGTAAAATGACATAACATTTTATGTAATATTTTCAAGCTAAGATCGAGGGAGATTCCATCTTTTTAATTTTTTTTGTGAGATTTTTTTCTTGTCCTGGGGGAGGGAGCCAGGTGTTTCTCCATCCGAGCGAATGTAACTAAATTACACGCCGTCTGTCATCTCCTCTGGGAGAGAGGGAATGTTAAATCAGTAAAATACAGCCCTAAGAAATTCAGCAGCATTCACTCGGCAAAGGGATCACAAGGAGGAATGAAAATGGGCACCCTGTCCAACACTCACCAAGTTTGCTCCCCGTAACTGCTCCGCTACCGTGGGGTAGTGTTAGTGTAGCAGTGAGCACAGTGCTATTACAGCTCGGGGCGGTGCAGTTCAGAGTGAAATTCTGCCGTCCTCTGTAAGCAAATTTGTAACGTTCTTTCAGGTGAGCATGTGGGCTTCCTCTGGGTGCACTGGTTTCCTCCCACAGTCCAAAGATGCACTGGTTAGTAGCTTAATTGGTCATTGTAAATTGCCCGTGGTTAGGCTCGGGCTGCTGGGCATGCGGCTCAAAGGACTGGAAGGAAGAGCCTATTCCGCTCTGTATCTCCAAACAAAAAATAACAAATAAATAAATAAATTGCAGTTAGAAACTTTGGGCACTTGTTTTCCTAGGAAAATCCCAACAGATGAGAAAACACTCCCCAGTTTGTATCCATACATGGGAATGCTGATGGTGTACAACCACTACCAATTTACCACCACAAAATTACTTCCTTGTAGTTATACACACAAAATGCTGTTGGAACTCAGCAGGTTAAGCAGCATCTATGGAAATGAATAAGCAGTCGATGATCTGGGCCAACAGCCTTCTTCAGGACTGGAGAGAAAGGGAGGAGATGCCAGAATAAAAAGGTGGGAGAGCAGAAGGAGGATAGTTAGAAGATGATAGGTGAGGCCAGGTTGGCAGGAAAGGTAAAGGGCTGGGGAGGAAAGTATCTGATACAAGAGGACCATGGGAGAAAGGGGAAGAAGAAGGGGCAACAGGGGGAGGTGATAGGCAGGTGAGAAGAGGTAAGAGGCCAAAATGGGGAATGGAAGAAGAGGGGAGGGGGAGGGAAGATATCTTTACTGGAAAGAACAATTGATGTTCATGCCTTCAGGTTGGAAGCTATCCAGACAGAACATGAGGTGTTGCTCCTCCATCCTGAGAATGGCCTCATCATGGCTCAAGGGGAAGCCATGGACTGAAATGTTACAACAGGAATGGGCATACAAACTAAAATGGTTGGCCACCAGGAACTACTGCTTTTAGTGGTTGGAGTGGAAGTGCTTGACAAAGCATCTCCCTGTTTACGACTGATCTCACCAATGTAGAGGAGACCACATCAGGACCATTGGACAGATGCATAGGTAGAATATTACCTCACCTGTAAGGGTAGTTTGGGGCCCTGAATGGAGGTGAGGCAGAAAGTGAATGGGCAGGTGCAGCACTTTAGCTGCTTGCAGGGATAAGTGCCAGGAGGGAGATTAGTGGGGAGGGATGAATGGACAAATCATGGAGGGAACAATCCCTGCGGAAAGTGGAGTGGGTAAAGATGCATTTGGTGGTAGGATCTCTTTGGAGATTACGGACTTGTGGAGAATGATGTGTTGGATGCGGAGGTTCATGGGGTGGTAGGGTAAGACAAGAGGGAGTGGGAAGATGGGTGAGGGCAGGTGTCTGGGAAATGGAGGAGATGTGGTGGGGGCAGCATCAATAATGGATATATTTTTTGGTTTATCCTGTGTCTTCCCCCTTCCTTTCCAATCACAAAGAAGGTTTTCAGCCTGAAACGAGACTCTTTATTCATTTTCGAGGTGCTGCCTGACCTGCTGAGTTCCTCCTGCATTTTGGGTATGGGGTGCTTTGGATTTCCAGCATCTGTAGAATGGCTTGTGTTCATTATAGTTATGCCAGGTAAAGCCCAAAAGCTTCAGGGTATGCCAATGCACCTGATAACTTACATTTCTTTTGCAAAAGATTTGAGATGAACAGAAGCACTAAAAATATTGGGTTGTTGAACAATTCTGTTTTCTACAATTGTATCTTTCAATGTTCAAAATGCTAACAATATAATTGTGTTTATTCATGTAAATTCTATATTATTACTCTGAATTCAAAATTCACAAACTTGCTTTTAAGCTCAGAACATATCCCATCACATCAATGAATCAGCTTAAGAGCTAAAACCACTCCTGAAATGCTTAATATATTCATAGCTAGGACATTTAGAAAGAAATTCTACTCTTACTGTGCATTTATTTGATTAGGAAAGAAATGGAAATTTTAGAACACGTTTAAGTGTTAAGCTATGCCTTTAACAGGCATATTAATACCTGGAAGTAATTTCCCTTGATAGTGGCATTGCATCAATAGTTCTTTTGGATCTAAATTATTTTTAATTATTTTAAAAATAAATCATTAAACGAACATTAAATGTAAGCCACACTGTAGAATTTCATGTATCCAAGCATCAGATGTAGTGCAATTATTCCTGAACAGCAAATATGTCATCCTTATTGCATAATTTCAGATCAGGGTTGGCCTAGTCAGATTTTTCATTGGTCTTCCAAACCCCTCAAAGTCATTTTCAGATGTCAGGTATATTTTTATAAAGTAGAACTAACTAGAAAACTTAGGTTGAATTATTTTCTGATAATATTGCTATCAATTTCACTACTTAACCTCATTTTTCCATTCAGCCAATATTATATCATATGAAGATATATGAATGTGAAAATATTCAAAGGTTTCAAAGGTACGTTTAATGTCAGAGAAATGTATACAATATACATCCTGAAATTCTTTTTTTTTGCAACCATTCAAGAAAACAGAGGAGTGTCCCAAAGAATGTATGAATGACGGTTAAATGTTAGAACCCCAAAGCCTCCCCAGCTCACCCCTCCCACACGTAAGCAGCAGCAAAGCAACAATCCCCCCTCCCCCATCTGCACCCCCCCCCACTGAGTACTCAAGGGTGCAGCAAAGCATCAGTGTCAGTGTTTACTCCCAAAGCCTTCCCCATGAAGCCACAGGCAGCAGAGCTTTGAGATCAGAGTTTTCCTTCTCCTCGATGAGCTGATGAGCCCCATTAGCCCAAAGCAACTGGTTTTAAGCCACCAGTAACCTGCCTTTGCCCCTTCTCCTATCAGTAGAAACAATTCCACTGGGCTTGGTAGCTAAAGCCAAGAGTTGGACGTAGTTGTCAGAGGCTATTTGAGATCACACCATTGGGAGCATTTAATATGCAGTGGGAGCTTATCCCCACTACCACCCCCGGCTATACCATTGTTTCTTTTTGGATGCTAGTTAATCAGTTACATTTCTACAATTTTTTCTTCACCCACATAAATTCTTCAATGGTCTATAGCTCAAGGAAAGGGGTGAAATATTTCAGTTCCTATTTTTTAATCCTTTCCCTTTTGAAGTTCAGCAATTGTTGGGGACATCCATCACATAATCACAGATAACAACATTGACTTGTGGTTGTGTTGCAAGTGTTCATCGCAGTTGCTCAAATTGGCTATTTTTACCACATTATCAAACCCATGGCCACAACTACAGAGGTGTGGGAACATTATTGCCTGCAGGTTCCCTTCCAGGTCAGATATTTATACTGAGGACCTCTGGGTGGAGCTTAAGAGGAGGAAGGCGACTAACGACGATTCCTTTGCTTGCATCTTCGTGAACAGCTCTATTTCTATTCAAGGCTTTTTTTTGAAGACGCTGACCCAGATTTACACGCTGACTTCGGTTATTGGCGCTGATGGGATCCGCTCTTGGGGTCTCAAGACTGGCCACTACTTTATAAATCAAGGACACAGCCTAAAAGACTAGCGTGCCTTCAGGGTTCTGGGTTTTGGTGGCTCTGGAGGCAGGTGGACTCGTGGTCGGTGCCTCCACAGGAAATCGGTGAGTCGTGGGAGATGGAAAATCGAAAGCAGCGAGCTGGCTGCTGGCTGTGTGCCCAGAGACTTGAGCTCTTTGGGCACAGAGCTCGGAAAGAGCAACGCAACAGACATTTAACGTTGTAAATCAGTGAGTTGTTTGTTATGTCTCCCTTCTCACTTTGAAATGGGGACAAGTCAATTTCCCTTATTAGGGAGAGAGAGAGCCTGTGGTATGTCGAATTACAAGGTGAACAAGTAGACTTTGGGGTACTGCAAGTCTGTGTGTGAACTCATGCTTTGCTACACCCTTGAGTACTCGGTGGTGGGTGCCGATGCTTTTTTTTTGCTGGTGGGGGGTGGGGAATCGTTGCTTTGCTGCTTACTTACACATGGGGGGGAACTGGGGGGGCTTTGGTGTTCTAACATTTAACTATCATTCATTCTTTGGGGGCACACCTTTCGTGGATGGTTGCAAAGAAAAAGAATTATAGAATGTTTATGGTATACATTTCTCCAACATTAAATGTACCTCTGAAACCTTTGACTTTGAAAATTGCTATTACTTCTTCATCACTGGGTCTAAATGGCAGAACTCTTTACCAACAGTGTCATCGTTCAAGAAGGTGGCTCATCGTGACATTCTCCAGGTCTATTGTAAGTGTGCAGTAAACACCTGCCAGTGACACATCCTAAAAATCAAACAAACAAAAAGGTTTTCAAAGAGCGACTGAGCAGAGGGTAAAACTACAAATAGTAGGTGGTATCGATCAAGATATTTACACATAATCTTCCAATGAATTCAATAATACATTGGAGGAAAAAATCAGAATGCTAAAAACTTAACCTAAATTAACATAAGTAAATAATAATATATATTTTTCAATTTGGACTTGTTGAGGATTGTTTTTAAGATGAATGTTGGCTATTAGCTCTTATGTAGGAAATACAAGTATTTACGTCTTTCGACAATTATGCCCTCTAAAGTAAAGTGAAATGCTAGAGTATTATTTGTTGTCCAGACTTTTTTAAAGGCTTGAAACAGCAATGGAATGATATTAAGCACCCTGCTTCAGGGTTCATGAAGGAATGGAAGGATGTTTACCCATAGATAACACAATACAAGGCAATCCAAGGTAGGAATATTAGATAGCAAACACGAGGAAATCTGCAGATACTGGAAATTCAAGCAACACACACAAAATGCTGGTGGAACACACCAGGCCAGGCAGCATCTATAGGGAGAAGCACTGTCGACGTTTCAGGCCGAGACCCTTCATCAGGACTAACTGAAAGGAAAGATAGTAAGAGATTTGAAAATAGGAGGGGGAGGGGGAAATGTGAAATGATAGGAGAAGACCGGAGGGGATGGGGTGAAGCTGAGAGCCAGAAAGGTGATTGGCAAAAGGGATACAGAGCTGGAGAAGGGAAAGGATCATGGGATGAGAGGCCCAGGGAGAAAGAAAGTGGGAGGGGAGTACCAGAGTGATTTGGAGAACAGGCAGAGTGATGGGCAGAAAGAGAGAAAAAAAGGAGGGGGGGGAAAAAACTAAATATATCAGGGATGGGGTAAGAAGGGGAGGAGGGGCATTAACGTAAGTTAGAGAACTCAATGTTCATGCCATCAGGTTGGAAGCTACCCAGCCGGTATATAAGGTGTTGTTCCTCCAACCTGAGTGTGGCAGTAGAGGAGGCCATGGATAGACATATCAGAATGGGAATGGGACATGGAATTAAAATGTGTGGCCACTGGGAGATCCTGCTTTCTCTGGCGGACAGAGTGTAGGTATTCAGCGAGACGGTCTCCCAGTCTGCGTCGGGTCTCACCAATATATAAAAGAATATTAGATAGCCAGAATATTAACAGAGGATCTTATCATATTCTCAATGTGGAGAAAGATTTTATGATCTTCTAATTAAGAAAGAACAGGGAAACCAGAGCAGATAAACTTGAAGAATATACTGCATGGTATTTATCACAAGTCCACAATGATGTTCAACCCACAACTTCCCAATACTATCTTAAAGGGTTTGACCTGACCTTTTTCAAAGACCATGAGATAGATTGATGCCCCTTACACCGAGAGCTTTGTTTTGGAGGTCTCTGCATCTTTACCCAATAAAATCTTTGCAAATACCTAACTTCTGTTGTGCTCCCATTATCGGTCCTCAGATTGGACCTATACAGCATGATATGTAAATAGTATAGCATTGACCAAATATAGTAAACTGATTGGGCCTGCCTCATTTACTCTCTTAAATGGGAGAAAACTCATCAAAATATCCAACATAATATTTCTTGGAAACAGTGAAAGAAAGCCATGACAAAGATCGCAAAGTAGTTTTATACAATTCTTTTCTCAACCTGATTTCCTCATGGTGTCATTGCTCGGAAATATAATCATATTACACATAAATTTTAAACCCAGATATATGTACATCACTTGCTGTAATGTGCACATATTGGAGAAAGCCTCTGTTGCTATCTCCACCTTTCCCTCCCCATCTTTACTCCATCTGCTGGGCAACTCTTCCTCACCTAGACCAATCACTTGTCAGCCTTTCCTCACCCCCACCACTCACCACTTTATATTGGCTATCTCCCCTTTCCACCCTTGATGTAGGGCGTTGGCCTGAAACATCTGACTACTCCTTTGCCTCCACAGAAGCTGTCTCGCCCGATGAGTTCCTTCAGCAGCTTATTGAAGCAGACTCATCCTAATCTTCTATGTTTTTCAACTGTTCCTATGGAGGTCAACTTACCCCACTTTACCAATATGACCAAAAGATCAGTTTATTTATTTAATTTATGAATGCTACAAATTTACATGCAGAATAAAAACAATCTCTTTATCGGAAACTTATTTGAATGCACATTTTTTTAATCAGTCAAGAAAACATCTGAGCTAAGAATAACTAACAAAAAGACTTCCTGATCAGCGGTTGAGTATTTGAAAATATTTTCCAACCAATATTTTCACCTAATAGTGTTCAGCTCAGTATTTCCATTTTAGTGATAAATCATTTATTCAGAAGTCTGGAAGAGACTGTAAATCTTTCTAAACTACGTGCCATTTGAAATGAACACTGTGCTAACAACATTTCCAACCATTGCTTCCTACTGTGATTGCTTGTCTTGAAAGTGATTGTGGGAAAACCTGCACTGAACGTGCAAACATGTCAGAACTGCATTCCATTTTAAAATTGAATAAAACACCTATATGACAAATAAAACAACAGTATAATGCACTGATGTTGGAGAAACATGAACTCACATGTAATTGATCAATTGTCTTATAAGGGTAGGTTTAGTAATAATAGTGTCATCACTCTCCAGGGGAGTTTATTTTTTTTATTTGTTCTTCTATTTGTTAATTTTTGTTGATTTATCTGCTTGATCTTTGCCTGTTACTTCATTGGATCACATTCATTTATGAATGTCCCTTTACCCACATCGTCTTCCCTCTTTTTCACTAACTGCTGCTTATATCTCCCTCTCCATCAAATTCCTTGTGCTGCACCTCTCCTTGTTTTACTCTTGCTCGCTGTCAGATTTTGTTCTACACAATCTCCAGGGTCTTTCTTCAGCAATGAGACTGAGTCCATTAAGAGCCCTATAATCCCAGCCAGTGACTGTGTGTGGCTGAATATCATTCTGTAAGACTGTATATTAATGGGGACTGATGTCTATAGCAGTGTATTGATGTGTATGGAATCTATTGGCTTTCCACTTTCTGTTGTCTGTTAGTGGGGTGTGGTGAAATGCTGGTCCAGGATGGAGTTCATTAGGAAGCGCCTCTTGAGCAGCAGGGACCCAGCCCTCTGTCACTCTCAGCCCTTTGTTTGCACAGATGTTGCCGATTAACAGAGAAAAAGAGAATCAGTCTCTTCTCATGCACTCTCTATCAGACAGTGAATGCAGGAATATGTGGCCATCTGTACCCAGTCTGCAGAGAGTCAGAGAGACAGACAGTCAGATCATACAAAGAACAAGGAAAAGCGTAAGGCAAAGAGAACATGAACAGGTGAAGCAGAAATAGAAAGGAAGAGATAGCAAGAGCTTTTACAGTGATGTAAAGCCAAAAATAGGAACTGAGATTAACATGGCCATCAGCAGAAGAGTTAGGATCAAAGTTCCTGGCAAGGACAGAGATTAATTCACGCATAGATAGAAAATGTCAGGGAGCAGAGAGTCGATGGACAGCCAAAGAAATATGGTTATTGGCATGTTAGTCTCCGGCTTATCTTTAAACTTACAGCTGGTATGCAGATCTAACCTTTAGAGTTTTTAGAAGTACTGCTAATATCCAGAATACTTTTCATTTAATCTGGGTGATACAATGGTTGGCGGGAAATGCAGCCATCTGCAAGGTCTTGAGAGTAAGAGGCAGAACTAAAGTGACAAAAAAAGAAGTGAGAGCAGGAGTATGTGGGCAATGGGTAAAAGCTATAGAAAAATAAATGAGCTATCTTTTTTTAAAATCAGATCTGTTCAAAAAGATGTGATATGAAAGCACATGCATGAGACTGGAACTCAGAATAATAAAGATATGCTCACTGTGGCAAAATAATGAGAGGAACATGCACAAAATGCTGGAGGAACTTAGCAGGTCGGGCAGCATTTATGGAAATCAATAGATAGTTGACATTTCGAACTGAGACCCTTCTTCAGGACTGAGAAGGAAGGGGGAAAATGCCAGAATAAAAAGGTGGGGGGAAGGGAATGAGGTTCACTGGAAGCTGATAGGTGAGTGGGAAAGGTCAAGGACTGGAGAGGAAAGAGTCTGCAGAATTTGTGGTGAGCATGGAATTTCAAACCGAAGAAGAGATATATCCCCAAGTTTTGCACTCCAGACTGCAGATAAAATAGTAGAATCCAGGTCTTAACTCAAAAGTTTTGGCTTAGATTAACTGGAAGGATATCAGAAGTATCAGGAACAAGTAGCATATTCTAAATGTTTTGTTTGTATTTTCTATTATTGTGGATGTGAAAAGAAACACTTTGTTTCATGTTACAAAAATTGAAAAGGGGACAAAATTAAAATGCTGAGGAACATTATATTACAATATTGCAGAATATGATGTTAATGAGTTCAATAAAAGTAACCAATTAGATTGTATATTACTCTATCCCACCACTTTTATGCTGATACTGTCCTAAGTATAAATAAAACTATTTTAATATTGATGACATCAGCAGTTTTCTAAGGAGTCTTTTAGTTTGCTCTTTAATAGCACTATGTTACTGTTTATCATGCAGATTTTCATATATTTGTGAAAATGGTAATTAATGGTTTCAGCCTGAAACATCACTATAGGAAATTCTCTAAGATCATTATGATGGATAATATACTTATATGATGTATGATTTGATACTTACCTCTGTGGAGAGGATGTTTCTTCGTGCGCAAGAATCTAGATGAATGTAGGGTATCTTGTTTAAAATTAAGAGGTCATCCCTTTAAGACAGAGTTGAGCAGATTCAGTATCAGAATCCGAATCAGGTTTAATATCACTGGCATATTTTGTGAAATTTGTTGTTCTGCTGCAGCAATACATTGCAGTACATAATAAAAACATTGTAAATTACAATAAGGAACGTATATTTAAAAACTAAATTAAATAATTAATGCAGAAAGAGAGCGGAAAGAAATATGGAGGTAGTGTACATGGGTTCATTGTCCATTCAGAAATCTGATGGTGGAGGGGAACAAACTGTTCCTAAAGCACTGAGTTTGTGTCTTCAGGCTCCTGTACCACCTCCTGGATGGTAATTATGAGAAGAGGGCATGTCTTGAGTGATGGGGGTCCTAACTAATGTATGCCAGCTTTGTGAAGCATTGCCTTTTGAAGATGACCTTGATGCTGGGGAGGCTAGTGTCCATGATGGAGCTGGCTGAGTTTACAACTTCTTGCAGCTTTTTCTGATCCTATGTAGTGGCCCCACCCCCTCACCTCCATACCAGCCAGTTAGAACACTCTCCACGGCACACCTGTAGAAATTTACAAGTGTCTTTGGTACATATCAAATCTCCTCAAATTCCTAATGAAATATAGCCACAGTCATGCCTTCTTTGAAACAGCATCACTCTTTTGGACCTAGGATAGATCTTCAGGGATGTTGACACCCAGGAACTTGAAACTGCTCACACTTTCCAGTGTTAATTGGACCAAAGTCACCTCATCTGTAAGTTCCAGAAACCCAGTGTGAACATCTTCAACTCTCTTTCTTTAAGATGCTCCTTTGCCTAAGGTTTTGCTCATCAGACTGTATTCTGTTGCTATGGCTCAGAGTCAATGTTTTGTTTCCTAACACTTTGATAAAATGTCTGGGTCAGCCATCATCTGAGTAGCAGTGTACATTCCACCTCAGGTCCGAGTTGAATAGGGTCTCAACAAAATGAGTGGCATAATCAATAGGTATGAAACCGTGTACCCTGATGTCTTCCTATTCATTTTGTGGTATTTTAACCAGGCCAGCTGGAAAAAAGTGTCTAATTAATTACATATCACTTGTGGAACCAGAGAAACAAACACACTGGACCACTGGATCACCAACAAGAACAAGAACTCTTACCATACCATTCCACATCCGCACTTTGGAAAGTCTGGATCACCTGGCTGTACTTCTACTTCCTGCGTATAGACAGAGACTGGGGAGTAGGAAGGTATGGACAAGGGAGGCGGAGGAGCTCTTACTGGGCTGCTTTGCGTCAGTGGACTGGACACTATTCAGGTATTCATCTTTGAGTCTGAATGAATACAGCGTTGTTGTCAAGGATTCCTTAAAACCTGTGTGCCTACGAGAACGTACCATTCATACCTGAATCAAAAGCCATGGATAAAGCAGGAGATTCAAGGTCTGCTAAGGGCTAGATCTGTGGCCTTCAAGTCTGGTGATTCAGGACTTATGGAAGGCTATCCCAAAAGCAAAAGGACAATTCTAATTGACTTTAGAGGCGGGACTGGAGACACGTCAACTCTGTCAGGGTTTGCAGGCCATTACTTCCTACAAAGCGAAACCTGACATCATGAATGGCAGTGAAGCTTTGCTCCCAGGTGAGCTCAACACCTTTTAGGCTCACTTTTAAAGGGAGAATAAAACTTCAGCTATGAGGATACCTGCAACCTCCGGTGACCTTGCAATCTCTGTCTCAGAGGTTGACATCACAATGTCTTTCTAGAGGGTGAACCCTCCTAAGGTTACGGGCTCTGATGGTGTCCCTGTTAGGGCTCTGAAAACCTGTGCCAACCAACTGACATTCAAAGACATTTTCAAGCTCTCACCTGCCTCAAAAGGGCAACAATCATACCAGTCCCCAAGAAGAGCGGAGTGAGTGGTCTCAATGACTATCATCCAGTAGCACTCATATCTGTGGTTTATCGTTTGAATCAACTCCTGCCTAAGCAAGGGCCTGGACCCACTGTAATTTGCCTATCACCACAATACATCTATAGTGGATGAATCTCCTTGGCTCTTCATACAGCCTTGGATCACCTGGACAAAATTAATACTTACACCAGTTGGTTAGTTAGTTCCTGCTTGTTACACTGCTGGCCTTTGGGGCAGCAATGAAGGTCTTTCATCTCTATCTGTCCTTGACCATCTTCTCTATTATGCCCCAGGTGTGGTTCAGGGTCCTCATTTCTGCCTCTTCGGCATGGCGCCAAGTTGTCTCTGGTCTCCTGCATTCCCTCTGCCCTGCAGGGGTCTGTTGAAATGCTGTCTTGATGATGGAGTTAGCCTCTCTTCTCATCACATGCCCAATTCATCTCCAATGCTTCATCATGATGACTGTGTCCATGTCCTCTTGGTGCCTCTGAAGGAGCAAGACATGGTTGGAGATCTTTCTTGGCCAGAAAATATGGAGGATCTTCCGTAGGGTCATGGTGTGGAATGATGACAGCTTGACAAGGTCATTCTCTGTCATGTGCCAGCATTCTGACCCATACAAGAGTGTAGACAGATCACAGCCCTGGTACAACTTCACCTTTGTGTGGACGCTGTATTTGGTTGATCCCCATATGTTGCTCATTGATCTGAAGACATTTCTAGCTTTGCTGAGTCTCCACTGGATGTCGTCCTTGGCCCCACCATCCTGCCAAATGATGCGGCCCAAGTAGGTGAATCTGCAGGTGATGGGTGAGGTCATGCCATGTGTCCTGACAGGAGGAGGACACACTACATTGAGGGTCATGGTCTCAGTCTTTCTCTGGCTGACTCTGAGTCCAACCTGTCCAGCAAAGGTACACAGAAGCTGAGTTTTCTCTTGCATCTGTTGGTGTCTATGTGATAGTAATGTGAGATCATCCACAGTCAAAGTCTTCCAGAGTAGAGAATAGAGTCTACCTAATGCCTCTCTGCTTATCTTTCATTGTTTGCCTCATAACCCAGTCAATCTCCAGGTTAAACGTTATCACCAACATCACACAGACTTGCCTGACTCCTGTCTTGACTTCAAATCTCAAATTGCTGTCCTCAACTGTGCAGGTAAAGTTAGCACTGAAACTCTGAATAAGATGGACAGTTTTGGAAGGGATCCCATATGATCTGAGAATTTGCTAGAGGCTCACTCTGTGGATGCTATCAAATGTCTCTTCAAAGAATACAAAATCACATACAGTTGTCTCTGCCACTCTGTGCACTGTTCTATGATGTTACTCAGTGTGAAGATCTGGTCGACACAGCCTCTGTTTCTCCCAAAGCCAGCCTGCTCCTTCCTCAAGCACATATCGGCAGCACCTGTATACCGTTGGACAATGACTTTGGCGAGATCCTGGCTGGGCACTGACAGAAGTGTGATGCTACACCAGTTGTTGCAATCACTTCAGCTCCTTTCTTGAGGATCCTAACAATAGCACATTGTGTTGATCCTGTCCACTTGTCAAGCCTGAAATCTGTTCTTCAGCTGAATGACAAAAGCAGACTTCAGACTGGTGTCCTTGAGCTTTCCAGCATCAAATCATCTTTGTACATGTGTTCTGGTCCCAGCACTTCTCAGCTTGAGTTTCATCACTGCAGCAACAAGGTGGTGACCGTTTCCCGTATCTGCTCCTCTCTTCACCTTTACATCCTTCAAGGATCGTCCCCACGTCCCATTGATCATTAAAGTGGTTAGTCTGGTTCTTGTCATGTCCATTGAGTGGGCACCATGTCAGTTTGTTGACTTTATACTGTGGAATGAGGGTCCCTCCTATGACCAGGTTGTTCATGGCACAGAATTCCACCAGACTTTCTCCACTATTATTTGTCGTCCCATATCCATGCATACCCCTAACTCTAGAGAAGTGTGAGTTGTTATGCAATCATAAACAAGAGAAAACCTGCAGATGCTGTAAATCCAAGCAACACACACAAAATGTTGGAGGAAAAACATAGCCAGCCAGGCAGTATCTATGGAAAAGAGTACAGTCAATGTTTCAGACCAAAACCTTCAACAGGACTGGAGGAAAATAAGTTGAGGAGTAGATTTAAAGGTGGGTGGAGGGGAGAGAGAAACACGAGATGATAGGTGAAACCTGAAAGGGGGGGGATGTAATAAAGAGCTGGGAAGATGATTGGTGAAAGAGATACAGGGCTGGAGAAGGGGAGTTTGATAGAAGAGGACAGCCATGGAAGAAACAAAAGGGGGAAGGAGCACCAAAGGGAGGCAATGGGCAGGCAAAGGGATAAGGTGAGAGAGGGAAAAGAGTACGGAGAATGCTGAAGGGTAGGGGCATTAACAAAAGTTCAAGAAATCGATGTTCATGCCATCAGGTTGAAGGCTACCCAGATAGAATTTAAGGTGTTATTCCTCCAACCTGAGCATGGCCTCATCACAACAGTGGAGGAGTCCATGGATGGACATATTGGAATGGGAATGGGGAGTGGAATTAAAATGGGTAGCCACTGGGAGATCATGCTTCTTTTTACTGTAATTTACAGTTTTTATTTTTATATATTGCAATGTATTGCTGCCACATAACAAACTTCATGACATATGCCAGTAATATTAAACCTGATTCTGATCTCTGAGTTAAAAGTACTGCATAAATTCACATTGTTAATATTTCAATGCAGGGCTTAAGTTAGTGTCATATTAATGGAGCAGGTGTGTATTCTATTCAACTGGATTGGGAGTTGAAATAATGGGAAAATAATTCTCTCATTGTCATGGCCACAACTAAAATAACTGGGACATAAGCAGAAATGTCAAGTTTGGAAAAAGGACATTGAAAATGCACCCTTGAACTTCTGTCTCAAAACTGTAACTTTTATTGCCTATTCATCTCTTGGCTGCTGCTGCTGCTGGCAGAATTCCATGCAATGTAACTAACAAACAATTAATGCACTTCCACAAATAATACAATTAATCATCCAGGTACCTTCATGAAATAAGTAATGGACAAGCTGTAACCTAACTTACTCAAGATGGGCAGCAAAGTGAAGAATCTTCATTGAGATCTATAGTGAATGTCATTTAACTGGGACACCTCAGGACCAGTACATTTTGAGCCAATTAAGCAGCTGTCCCAATTAGCCAAAGTTTCATGGAAATAGTTAAAGGTAAAAAAAAATCAAACTACTGTTTAACTGAGTAACAAATTACGTATTTGAATTAAACATTAGCAATATTACTGAAGTATCATAAAACTGTGTATTGGTTCATAATAGTTATCAAAGAGGAATTAATTCAGTGTACACTGATATGTTCTTTGGATTGACTGTAAATGAACAAAATTAGTGAAGGCACCTAGTGCAGATAATGGACTGCCTTCAAATAGTGCTTTCGATGATTGCAATTTCCAAATCTTCATTTTAATTGCAATATTCAAGATGATTGTCAATACCTTCAAATTCTTCATAGTACCTAAATTGTTGAAATAGAAAATCATTTCATTTTCACTACTGGCTGTTCCTGGCATCTCTAAGCCAGAATGTTTGAAACCACAGTGTGTTGAATACTTGACAACTATCAATGACAAAAATTGTTTTGAACAGAAACACACAAGTGATGCTATTTTAAAGCTGGTCACTCCAAGCACTGTGTAATGTTTGGTAATTCTCCCAAATAAATGAACAGGATCCCAGCTATTTTGTTGGCTGGCTTTTGTTCTTTAAAAGTTGCCCCAAATAAGTGGCTGCCCCGATAAACCAATGGCTTCTGTTAGATGGTGCCAGTGACCAACAGCGACAACTTGCTGACAGCTTACAACACTACTGGATACTCTTCTTCTAAATATACTGCTTTTTCTGAACTGGGATTGATGCAGCCTGTAACTTCTCTGTTAAAAATGTATTTTTGTGTTGACTGAACAATCTGGCACTTCTGCGATCTCCTGGGGGATTTGGCATGGAGTGCAGCTATGGCCATTGCTGGGGGTATAAGCTGCACCAATTCCTAATGGTGGAATACAAACCTGTAGTTGGCTCCATTACTCCGTGCTGATTAAAGTAGCGAACAAGATTAAAATTGACGAGGATGTAAGTGGAAAATGAGCAGGTGTTCATTTCCGTCTGCCTGCGGAAGGTGCAGGAGTCTTGGGTCCCATATTGCGAAGTTCGAATGTTTCAGCAGCTCGTGGCTTGTAGCTGTGGATTACCTTTTGGCTGCGGTTTCATGTTTAATGTCTTCACACTGAATGCTTTACTACTTCCGTGATTTGATCAGAGTGCTTCAGCGTGGAACTGCATCTGTGACTGTGGTCTGCAGCCATCGACACAGCGCTGATCTGACTGACTTGGTGGCTATGGCCACGGCCATTGGTTTACCAGCCTTGGCAGCTCAAGTCTGTAGACTCATTTCTGGGGACCCTACGGTTTGTTGTTTAATGTTTTGTGTGATAGTTGTTCGCGTTTTGCTGTTTGCACGGTTTTGTCTTTTCTTTCGCACATCTGATGGTTTCGTTGTGTGGGGTTTACTTAAATGGGTTCTACAGTTTTTCTTTGTTTTTTTTGGCTGTCTGCAAGACAACAAATCTTGAGGTTGGTTACTGTATACATACTTTGAACCAGAATCCACTGTAATTAATGCATCAGGATTAGATGGCACCATAAATGACAGAAATATGTTTTAAGGTGATAAAGTGGCAGCTTCCTCTGAAGCTACTTGAGTCATTAACAAGGCAACTTTAGTCAGTCTAACAAATTGAGTTTCCATCACATGCCTATTTGTAAACAAATGCTAAATCGCATCCCTCATTCAAAAATCCTGAACAAGGGAAACTAGCATTATGATCGGCACAGACACCATGGGTTGAAGCGACTGCTCTGTGCTGTCCAGTTCTATGTTCTAAGGTGTTCTAATGTGCCAGAAGCAGAGAGTTTAAGGGTTTAATTAATTATTATGCATTGATTAAGCTTAAGTATGCTGTCCTAGGTATTATGGGTGTCATGATGGTGCAGTTAGAGCTGCTTTATAGCTCCAGTGGCCTGGGTTCAATCCTGACCTGGAGTACCATTATATGGAGAGTGCACGTCTTCCATGTGACCTTGTGGGCTTCCCCTGGCTGACCAGCTTCCACTCACATCCCATAGGCAGGCTACAAAGTTAACTTGCAACTTAATATTGCTAATTAATACAAGCGAATGGCAAAAGATTCAACAGGGAATTGATGACCATGCGAGATAGATTAAGTTTAGGACTAGAAAGGAAATAAGGAGAGATCAAATGGAACCATGGGATTGTTCTGCTAGGAGCCAGCATAGAACTAAAGTGCTGAATGGCCTTTGTCAGTTGCGTAATAAGAAAGTTAATTTGTTAAAATTATATTGGCAAGCAACAATGAATGTTATTAGACCTCCTGCTGATTGATCAGTTAAGAGCAACATCATTGGGCTGTAGCTGATGGGAAAGTATCCCAGTCTATTGTCCTTCCAGGTCACATTAATGAGTGATTTAAGCTAGCTGGTTAATCACCAACAATGGCCTAGTTTACTAGAGACTGTCTTATTCACACCTAGGCTTGCCGAGTTACCAACAGAAAGGTCCCATTATTTTTAAACTTCATGTCATCATGAAACTAACTTGATTTCAAAGAGGCCTTAATTACATCTAGCCCCACAATAATAACTGGGTGATCTTTAGATAATTTAGAAATGTAGGTTTCAGTCCTCATGGACTCATATCAGACAGTCCTGATCAGAAACACAATTTATCATAAAATGTGAACTACAAGGAATTCTGCAGATGCTGGATATCTTGAGCAACACACACAAAATGCTGGAGGAAGCGTCTCAGCCCAGAACATTGTCTGTTTATTTCCTTCCATATTGCACGAGTTACTATAAAATATGTTTGTCACCATAATCCTGACCAAAGTTGTAGCACACAATACCTAATCAAATAGTGCTTCCACCTCCACCTGGTGAAGACCTACTTGCCTCAATACAACCAATGACGGTAATCACTGAAACCCTGAACATGAAATTGAAATACTGTGTAATTTATGCTTATACAAAATATATTATGCAGTTCAGCATTATGGTAATTCATTCTTGGTTATCATGTATCCAAAAATTAGAAATATATTCTTACTGACACAAAGATAAAAGAGTAATAATGGATCTCTCATTGGATGTACTGGATACAGGAATCTCATGCACAACCCCCAAGTGTGGTTTTGATATTTTCCAAGGAGAAAGACTAATCAGCATTGTAGAGTGTAAAGCATTATGATGGCTAGATAAAGACTAACAAACTATTTTATGAAAAAGTGATTAATGAAAAGGTATTTTCTTTGTAGATCAATGCATTTCCGTAGTTTCCTACAAATAGAAATATTATACGAATGTTTCTCTTTTTATAAACAATCTCACCTTGTGACCAAATTTTACTGACCTAATTGGTGATAGCTTTAATTGACCTCTTTCCCTGCTCAAGGTTGCAAATCCATAATTTGTTCCTAATTGACTAACTTTCACTGAAGGAAAATGGAAGGAGGCTAAATTTCAAAATGTCCCCTTCCCGTGGCACGCTGAGGATAAGTTAATTCAGCTAATCAAAGTTGAAACCTTAGCCCATAAATGTACACTTCTTAATTTAACAACCATAGCAACAAAATTCCCAAAGTCATTGTATTAGATTTATTTAATGTATTAATGAATAAAACAAATCCAACATTATAGTTACAAACCTTTTTGAAATGAGCTGGCAATCACCCTTATTGCCTCAAATAGATATGGTATCATAAGATAAACAATTTTATTAACTGTTGTATTTGAACTTGCAATTGAACCAGAGCAATTGTGTCTAAATAGAAGTTAACCCTTTGAAGACCAAGTCCAATTTCTTGAACTATGATCTTTTCTAGGCCAAATAGGAAAGAAGTCTTGAAATGTGATAGTAAAATGCCTTAATCAGACCTCTGACAATCAGTGAGCCAAACTTCAATGTTTATTCACCAGTTACATGATAAACATATAAAACTTCAAAATGGAGAGAAACAGAAGACTGACAACCTGTTTAGCTTGTCAAATGCTAAGGGTCATTTTAATCTAATTTACCTAACAGGAATCCTGCAGAAATGGATGGAATACTGATTTTACACTCCACCAAATGTTGCCGCGCATTTGCTTTCCATGAAAAGTTGGGAACTATCCAATCCCAAATCTAAACCTGATCCAGTCCGTTTCCTGATGGTGAATTAAGAGAAAATTGCATATAATATATCTTAGCTTTTCATTCTTTCTTCACTGGGTACATCCAAAGGTCAAAGCTAATTTTCTAATGTTGATGTTGTTTCTCCAATTGCGTGTTTCCCCTTTTTTGTTTATTTTATTTTTACATCTTTTATCAAGTCATGCTATTCCTAAATCATTGCTTTTAAAGATCATACTCTGATTGCTTTACCTACCACTTATGATCTTGTTCTCATTGTAATCCTGGGTCAGATTAGGCTAAATCTGACCCAGGCTAAATTTACCTTCACATACCTGGGGCAGATATGGAGGGTCAAGCTCACTGACCCTTTGCAGTCCAGAATCCATTGTTGGTCTGGTTGATGAATAGGCTTGGTCCCTGATGTCCTTTGACACTGGGAAACCTGGGATCAGTTATTTCCTAACTATGAAAACACTGAATGATTTGAATAGCTTTCAAATGACTCTGAAATGAAAGCTATTAAAATTGAAGCGATAAAAATATTAGGAGGTATTTTATGAAGGTATTTTATGAAAAGAAAAATCACAAATAAACACACATAACATACTTGAAGATTTTAAAATTTGAAGATTATGGTGATCTTGTACAATCTAAAAACGTTGTGGAGACCCCATTTCCTGGCACATCCGAACCGGATCACAATTAGCCACCGTTCCAGCTAAGGGAGATAGCCTACGGGGGTTTGTGAGTACGTGTCTTTTGGAGCATCCGTGCCCACGGGGACGGGTTGAGGGAGGTTTTAAAGCAAGGCTGTTTAGTTCGAATAAAGTTACCTTTGACTGCAGTGTCTTTATTTTAGCGCTGCGTGTAGCGCTACACCGCTACAACGTGTTTTTTATCGCTATTAATATACATCACCACTGCCAATGCCTGACACCCGCCAGTGCGCACTTTCTTTTAATTCTTCGATCCAAGGTAGGCTAACTATGGAGTAACCTTCAACCCAACGTCTTTTTTTCGGAGTTCAAAATGTTTTTGTTGCATGCAGAAATGTAATTTCGTTTTCTCTGCAGGAGTTCATCAATTTCATAAATGCAACACATTATAGTTTGTTTATACATAGCATAAAGGCAAAAAAAAACGTTGTATGCAGTGTTATTTCATTTTAAATGTCAAATGGGTTTTGTGGCTCCCAGTGTTTTCTTTTCTGTGGGAAATGGGTCCATATTGGCTCTTTCAGTGGTAAATGTTGCCGACCCCTGCCTTAGGGTCTTGAATCCTGCACCAGGTTCCCACAAATGACAGTGTATAATCTGTATGGTGATTCCCCTAGCATAAGGTTGGACATTTCTGATGATTTCCACAGGGAGCCCAGTTATATAGTGGAGTGACAGATTTGGCCTTCCAAACCCATTGGACACCTATGTATTTTTATTTGCCACTTTATATTTTTAAAATGTGACTCCTTGACTTTTGCATTTCATGGTCCAAGCACAAAAATTCAGGATCTTTGGCCTTTTAAGTCGCCAAGCTCACAATGATCCTGTTGATTGAATTTGAACCTCTGAAATGTCTTAAACAGTGCTCCATTCATACCCATTTTCATTTGCATTTATTTTCCTATTTGTTCTCTTCATCCTGACCGATGCAGACTCAGAATCAGCTCTCAAAAAACATGTGTTATTTGTTTCATGTTCCCTTGTCATGATATTGAAGTTAATGAAATTATGATCACTCATGCTTAAGTGTTCCCTGGCATATGATCATTCCATTGTATAATGAATATGTTTGTATAACGATATTAAATTATTTATATTTTTTTGTTTGTTTGGATTTCTGTTTAGTTGTTTAACTGACAGAAAATGACATTTTGGTCTAAGAAACCTTTTTGTAGTTTTAAAAAATGACTTTTGCTATCTGTAGCCTTTGCATTGATATGTACATAAATTTGAATTGATTATCAAAAGAGTCTGCTCTTGCATATGTCTGGTTGAGTAGCAGCTTTTCTTTTGCGACTTTTGAATACCAACTAGATAAGGGCTCTAAACCAAATTCAAGACTAGAAGAGAGCAAAACAAGTCTTGTTTAGAATTAGGTATGTTAATATTGCAATAGATGAATAATGTTAATCATGCAACCATTCATATCTTGCATTTCTAAAAGTTTGAAAGAACTAGAAATAATGGAAATGAACTGCATTATTATTCGCAATGTGAAAGTTTTGACACCAAAATAAATTATGACTCTAAAAAAAAGGCCAAATATCAAAAGGGTCTTTGACCAGAAATGCTTATTCCACTTGTCTTTTCACAAATAATGACTGTCCTGCTGAGTGTTTCCAGCGTTTAGTTTTTAGTTCAGATTTCCAGTATTTGATTCTATTTTCACACGATGATATTATGATGCTAATGGAAACATAAAATTACAAGTGTAAATAGAAATGTGAAAAGTAAGTATTTTTCACTACAGTCCAGCTAGTTATAAGATGACTAGATAGAAATTTTCTAAATATTGAAACATTATCATGAGATAAACAATCGTTAGTAATCTGAGATTAATAACGTGAAATGAATGAAAAAGGGGTTAAAATTTGAAATTCTTTTCCACAAGCTATCACTGAAAAAGAGTTAAAATTATAATGACATGATAATCTGCCTTTCTCTATTAGAGGCTGATGGACTTGATTTGTTTCCTAGTAATTTTTGTTTTCCCAAGATTTCCAGCATTCAGTTTTCAATTTAATTTTTCTACGTTAAAAATTGAAGCTTTCTGTGCATTTTTAGTTTATGTACTTATAGCTGTGATATCAATTGTCACATCAATGATAAGACCATAAGACATAGGAGCAGAATTAGGCCATTTGGCCCATCGAGTCTGCTCCACCATTTCATCATGTCTGATCTATTTTTCCTCTCAGCCCAGTCTCCTGCCCTCCCCCAGTATCCCTTCATGTCCTGACCAATCAAGAATTTATTAACCTCTGTCATAAAGGCTTGGCCTCCACAGCCCCACCACTCTCAGGCTAAAGAAATGCCTCCTTATCTCTGTTCTAAAAGGACAGCCCTTTATTCTGAGTCTATGTCCTTGGATCTTAGACTCTCCCATCATAGGAAACACATCCACTACTGGCCTTTCACTGTTTGATAGGTTTCAATTAGGTCACTCTAGAAAATAATCTGGTAAATTGGATCAGCAAGTTTGCTGATGACACTAAGTTTGGAGGCGTTGTGGATGGCAAGGAAGGCTTTCAAAGCTTGCAGAGGGATCTGGACCAAATGGAAAAATGGTCCAGAAAATGGCAGATGGAATTTAATGCAGACAAGTGTGAGGTGTTGCATCTTGGAAGGACAAATCAAGGTAGGACATACACAGTAAATGGTAGGGTACTGAGGAGTGCAGAGGAACAAGGGGTTGTGGGAGTTCAGATACATAATTCCCTGAAAGTGGCGACACAGGCAGACAGGGTTGTAAAGGAGGCTTTTGTCATCCTGGCATTCATAAATCAAGGTATTCAGTATAGGAGTTGGGATGTAATGATGAAGCTGTATGACATTGGTGAGGCCAAATTTGGAGTTTTGTGTGCAGTTCTGTCACCTAACTATAGGAAGGATATCAGGAAGATTGAAAGAGTACAGAGAAGATTTACTAGGATGTTGCCTGTCTTCAGGGAAAGATTGAACAGGTTAGGACTTTATTCCTTGGAGCATAGAAGAATGAGCAGGGATTTAATAGAGGATTACAAAATTATGAGGGGTATAGACAGAGTAAATGCAAGTAGGCTCTTTCCACTTAGATTAGAAGAGATAAATACAAGAAGACATGGCTTTAGGGTGAAAGGGGAAAGGTTTAGGGGGAACTTCTTCACTCAGAGAATGGTGGGAGTGTGGAACGAGCTGCCATCTGATGTGGTAAATGCGGGCTCACTCTTAAGTTTTAAGAATAAATTGGAAAGATACATGGATGGGAGAGGTCTGGAGGGTTATGGACTGGCTGCAGGTCAATGGGACTAGCGGAATAAAGTTTCAGCACAGACTAGAAGGGCCGAATGGCTTGTTTTCTGTGCTGTCATATTCTATAGTTCTATATATATATGGCCTGAGGCTGATTCATAAAATGGCAGAAAACTATTCTCTATGTGTGAGATGATGTAACCCGTAGGATATTTCAATCTTGTTTGATACGGTCTGACTTTAACACCCAGCTCAACTGTATGGGAGATTCCAGGCATCAAAAGCAGAGAAAGAATTGAGGGTGGAGAGCCAGGATAGATGGTTGACATTAAGTATCTGTCTTGAAGGCTAAAAATGGGCTTCATTACAGGAAGCTGGACTAAGCAGGTAGAGTCATGCAGCTGCATTCATTAATCATTTTGTCATTTCTGATAAAGTCAGGCCATTGATAATTCTCTGAGTATCATAAATTGTGTGTCTTAAAAATATCTAGTCTGCAACTGATTAACTTAGATATTAGCTGGCTGTCACTAGCATATAGTAGGATGCACCAGAATTATACACTTATAACTTAATAATCCTTGAGATTAATACATAGAGAAAAATGGCTTGGAAAGCCAATGCATGGACCCCAGTGTCTGGTTGCTGAGTGCTGGTTTAGAAAGCACACCTTCTACAGACTGGGCAAAACAAAACTATTGCAAATGGTTCAATCAGCATCATCTCCTCCCTATCTGGTTCCACCTATCACTTGCCAGCCTCTGTCCCCCCTGTGTTATCTACTAGCAATCTTTCCTCGTCCCTCATAGACCTGATCAGGGTCTCAACCTGAAAGTGTTTACATTTTTGATTCCAGAGATGCTGTCTGACCTGCTGAATCATTCCAGCATTGCTTTTTATGTTCCTTCGAAAATGTAACTGCATATTTGGTATTATTTTTTGTAATTTATTTTTTTATTGAAATTCATCAAACAAACATTTCCATAAGATGTATTTCAGACATTGCACATATACATCATATAGAACATAGAACAGTACAGCACAGTACAGGCCCTTCAGCCCACAATGTTGTGCTGACCCTCAAACCCTGCCTCCCATATAACCCCCTTACGTTAAATTCCTCCAGATACCTGTCTAGTAGTCTCTTAAATTTCACTAGTGTGTCTGCCTCCACCACTGACTCAGGTAGTGCATTCCACACACCAACCACTCTGAGTAAAAAGCCTCCCTCTAATATCCCCCTTGAACTTCCCTCCCCTTACCTTAAAGCCATGTCCTCTTGTACTGAGCAGTGGTGCCCTGGGGAAGGGGCACTGGCTGTCCATTCTGTCTATTCCTCTTAATATCTTGTACACCTCTATCATGTCTCCTCTCATCCTCCTCTCCAAAGAGTAAAGCCCTAACTCCCTTAATCTCTGATCATAATCCATACTCTCTAAACCAGGCAGCATCCTGGTAAATCTCCTCTGTACCCTTTCCAATGCTTCCACATCCTTCCTATAGTGAGGCGACCAGAATTGGACACAGTACTCCAAGTGTGGCCTAACTAGAGTTTTATAGAGCTGCATCATTACATGGCATATCTTAAACTCTATCCCTCAACTTATGAAAGCTAACACCCCATAAGCTTTCTTAACTACCCTATCTACCAGTGAGGCAACTTTCAGGGATCTGTGGACATGTACCCCCTGATCCCTCTGCTCCTCCACACTACCAAGTATCCTGCCATTTACTTTGTACTCTGCCTTGGGGTTTGTCCTTCCAAAGTGTACCACCTCACACTTCTCCGGGTTGAACTCCATCTGCCACTTCTCAGCTCACTTCTGCATCCTATCAATGTCTCTCTGCAACCTTCGACAATCCTTTACACTATCTACAACACCACCAACCTTTGTGTCATCTGCAAACTTGCCAACCCACCCTTCTACCCCCACATCCAGGTCGTTAATAAAAATCACAGTAAGTAGAGGTCCCAGAACCGATCCTTGTGGGACCACTAGTCACAACCTTGTGGGACCACTAGTCACAACCCTCCAATCCAAATGTACTCCCTCCATCACGACCCTCTGCTTTCTGCAGGCAAGCCAATTCCGAATCCACCTGGCCAACCTTGCCTGGATCCCATGCCTTCTGACTTTCTGAATAAGCCTACCATGTGGTACCTTGTCAAGTGCCTTACTAAAATCCATGTAGATCACATTCACTGCACTACCCTCATCGATATGCCTGGTCACCTCCTCAAAGAACTCTATCAGGCTTGTTAGACACAATCTGCCCTTCACAAAGCCATGCTGACTGTCCCTGATCAGACCATGATTCTCTAAATGCCTATAGATCCTATCTCTAAGAATCTTTTCCAACAGCTTTCCCACCACAGACGTAAGGCTCACTGGTCTATAATTACCTGGACTATCCCTACTACCTTTTTTGAGCAAGGGGACAACATTCGCCTCCCTCCAATCCTCCGGTACCATTCCCGTGGACAATGAGGACATAAAGATCCTAGCCAGAGGTTCAGCAATCTCTTCCCTTGCCTTGTGGAGCAGCCTGGGGAATATTCCGTCAGGTCCCGGGGACTTACCGTCCTAATGTATTTTAACAACTCCAACACCTCCTCTCCCATAATATCAACATGCTCCAGAACATCAACCTCACTCATATTGTCCTCACCGTCATCAAGTTCCCTCTCAGTGGTGAATACCGAAGAGAAGTATTCATTGAGGACCTCGCTCACTTCCACAGCCTCTAGGCACATCTTCCCACTTTAATCTCTAATCGGTCCTACCTTCACTCCTGTCATCCTTTTGTTCTTCACATAATTGAAGAATGCCTTGGGGTTTTCCTTTACCCTACTCGCCAAGGCCTTCTCATGACCCCTTCTTGCTCTCCTCAGCCCCTTAAGCTCCTTTCTTGCTACCCTATATTCCTCAATAGACCCATCTGATCCTTGCTTCCTAAACCTCGTGTATGCTGCCTTCTTCCACCTGACTAGATTTTCCACCTCACTTGTCACCCATGGTTCCTTCACCCTACCATTTTTTATCTTCCTCACCAGGACAAATTTATACACACATCCTGCAAGAGTTCCTTAAACATCGACCACTTTTCCATAGTACATTTCCCTGCAAAAACATCATCCCAATTCACACCCGCAAGTTCTAGCCTTATAGCCTCATAATTTGCCCTTCCCCAATAAAAAAATTTCCTATCCTCTCTGATTCTATCCTTTTCCATGATAATGCTAAAGGTCAGGGAGCGGTGATCACTGTCCTCCAGATGCTCACCCACTGACAGATCTGTGACCTGACCCAGTTCGTTACCTAATACTAGATCTAGTATGGCATTCCCCCTAGTCGGCCTGTCAACATACTGTGACAGGAATCCATCCTGGACACACTTAACAAACTCTGCCTCATCTAAACCCTTGGAACTAATCAAGTGCCAATCAATATTAGGGAAATTAAAGTCACCAATGATAACAACCCTGTTATTTTTGCACCTTTCCAAAATCTGCCTCCCAATCTGCTCTTTGGTATCTCTGCTGCTACGAGGGGGCCTATAGAATACCCCCAGTACAGTAACTGCTCCCTTCCTGTTCCTGACTTCTACCCATACTGGCTTAAAAGAGGATCCTGCTACATTACCCACCCTTTCTGCCGCTGTAATAGTATCCCTGACCAGTAATGCCACCCCTCCTCCTCTTTCCCCCCCCCCCCCCATCCCTTTTAAAGCACTGAAATCCAGGAATATTGAGAATCTATTCCTGCCCTGGTGCCAGCCAAGTCTCCGTAATGGCCACTACATCATAATTCCATGTATGTATCCAAGCTCTCAGTTCATCACCTTTGTTCCTGATGCTTCTTGCATTGAAGTACACGCACTTTAGCCCTTCTACCTTACTACCTTTACACCCTTTATTCTGCTTCTCTTTCCTCAAAGCCTCTCTATATGTTAGATCAGGCTTTACTCCATGCACTTCTTTCACTGCTCTATCGCTCAGGGTCCCATCCCCCTTGCAAATTAGTTTAAACCCTCCCGAACCATGCCAGCAAACCTACCAGCAAGGATATTGCTCCCCCTCGAGTTCAGGTGCAACCCATCCAATCTGTACAGGTCCCACCTTCCCCAGAAGAGATCCCAATGATCCAAAAATCTAAAACCTTGCCTCCTGCTCCAACTCCTCAGCCACGCATTCAACTGCTATCTCCTCCAATTCTCACCGTCACTATCACATAGTACTGGCAGCAATCCTGAGAACACCACCCTTGAGGTCTTATTCTTCTGCCTTATGTAATCATATATGTCACAAATCTTTTAAACTTTCTCCTGAGCAGATCTTTCTGATAATAAGCTGCTCAGCTTATTTTGATTCTGTAATTAACTTCTTGCTCAATTGTCACTATGTGCTTCAATGATATATCAATGATGGATCAAGGAGAAGTTAGCCATGGAACATAACTCCATATTTTGAGAAAAAAAAATCATCTGCTTCTATTGTTGAACCCAGATTCAGTTTGTACAGGCACTGTATATCCCAGCTAGAAAATTAATCATTGGCCTGAATTTGTTACTTAAATATACTTTCCAATACACTGAATGAGTTACCCATCTTGCCTCTCTAACCAGTTTACCCACCTGCCTCATTAGACCATTCCTAGAGAAGTTCCAGGATAGCTAGAAGGAGGGAAATCACAGGTGAGTCAAAATCCATTTGGATTGTTGCCAAACCTGGATAAGCAATCTTTCTCCTTTTGGTTCCATATCAAGCCTTTTAAAAAACTAATTTTGTCATCAATTCCTTGATTAGTTCCCAGTGTATCACCTTAAATACTCCCTACACCCTGATACAAATGCTGCTTCTCCAAAGTGCACTACTGTAATTCACACCACAAAGCCAAGAATTTCTGGTATCTAGAAAGGCATGAACAACTGGTGCAGGAGAACACCACCACCTACTGGTTCCCTTCCTGACTTGGGCGTTAATTACTGATCCTTCATCACCAGTGTTTCAAAATCCTGGAACTTTCAACCACCCTTTTTCCAGACAGACTAGAAAGTCAGAAAGCTGCTTCACAAGGACATCTTCAATTGAGCCTCAAACATTAATCTAGCCAGTGTAATCCACACCCAGGAGGGAACATAGCCCACAATTTTGGAAGAGAACAAAATTAGGCATTTGGAATCTCATAGGCCCATTGTATTTGGTAATGCCTGGGGGAACAAATCTCCCTATTACACAACAATCATGGCTTTCGACAGTACTCTGGTATCATTGAGAACAATGAATAATCCTGGAGAATTTTTCAAAACTGCCCTTGTTTTCTCTGCTGTAAGCAGGCATAACAATTTTACTCTTTAGAATTTGCCATCACTTGATGCAGGCACCAACAATCAAATTTACAAAGCCTAAGGCAATCAACAAAACTGTTGTTCACTAGACTTTGTCATTAATCAAAATATATACACATACAACTTCTTATTGTATTATAAAATTGAAGATTATAAATTCTAATGGGAAGTGAAGATGATGATCTTATCCGGAGCCAAGGCACATAAACATTTACAGGAACCTAGCTACTCATCATTTCATTAGTTCTGCCTAAGAAATTATACATTAATTTAGACTGACCTTAAGTTAACCTCAGTAGCGTAGAAGATTGAGGGGATATACAGCATTGACATTTCATCTAATCAGGTAACATGCAATGGTGTGTGCGCATGACAAGTTTAACTGTATGTAGAACCATACAGTGAAAATTATAACAGGATCAGTGGTTACCACAAGTCTGTCAGTCAGTTATTGCATTCCTGTCGTTGGATATTCTTTCAGTTTGATTCAAAACAAGAGGTGTACTCATGAATGAATAAACAGTGTTTTGCATAATTTGATTATTTCAATGGAGTTAGTTTGCACACTACATTTTTAACTGCATTTGAGAAGATTCTCTAAATAAACAAATAAAAAATTTTGTATGAAAATTTTCTAAATTCTCTTTTATGTTACCTAGCCTATTAGTGCACTTAAACTGGAGATGGTTCATGTTAAAGTGTTAAGTCATGAAATACGGAAAAGCTTCAACAGATCAGAAAAGATCAAATGTGGTTAAAAAGCACAAATGTGGAGACTGAAAGACAAATGTACTGACTAGACTGCTTTGTTATCAAGCTTGGCAAAGATGGTGAATGGAAATTTTCCATCCTGGTTCAACATAAGCTGCATTGTTAAGACTTAGTCTTCCCTCCATTTGTATAATGGCCTTCCTCTGTCCGATATATTCAATATTGCCTGTTCTGCACTGTATCCTTTGCCTGGACTGGACTCTGACATCAATTGGGTGCAACACACATTGAAGAAAACCTGAACAATGACCTACTAAACCTCTGTAAAAATTGACCCTAATACAAGCAAAGAAGATGAAAGCTGCAATTTTACATAAGGGACTAAATTTTTATTTAAAGGTAAGTTCCTGTGGATTATTTAAAGGCATACAAAATTAGCATTGTGATAAACAAATAATTTTAGCTATGATTAAAATCTTTAGTAGAATCTGTTGACTGTTGACATTCAGGAACATGTGCCACTTAGATTGCTCAATCAAATTCATTAATCCCCTTTCATTCATATTCCATGGAAAAGAAACTCAAATGTAGTTTAAAATTACAGGGGAGTTACTAGCATGGGTGGAACATTAGCTGAACGACAGAAAACAGAGGGTGGAAATAAAGGTATTGTGTTCTGGCTAGCTTCTGGTTACCAGTGGAGTTCCACAGGAGTTGATGTTGGGACCGTTGCATCTTACAATGTATGTCTGTGGTAAACTATGTATACCTGTCTGGACACGCCCCTCTGCTGACTGCTCCTGTGGCTCCTCCCACAGACCCCTGTATAAAGGCGATTGGAGGCACTGCTCCTCCCTCAGTCTCCAAGATGTTGTGGTCATGTTTGCAGCTAATAAAAGCTTATCTTTTGCCTCCCGTCTCCGAGAGTTATTGATGGCGCATTAATGTCAATGATTTGGACAATGGGATTAATGGATTTGTGGCTAAATTTGGTGATGATACAAAGATATGTGGAGGAGTGGGTGGTTTTGAGGAAACAGAGAGCCTGCAGAGAGAGTTAGATAGTTTAGGGGAATGGGCAAAGAAGTGGCAAATGAAATACAATGTTGGGAAGTGTATGGTCATGCACTTTGGAGTTTGAAAGAAATAAATGGGCAGACTATTATTTAGATGGAGAGAGAATTGAAAATGCAGAGATGCAAAGGGACTTGGGTGTCCTTGTGCAAGATACCCTAAAGGTTAACTTCCAGGTTGAGTCGGTGGTGAAGAAGGTGAATGCAATGTTGACATACATTTCTAAAGGTGTAGAATATAAGAGCAGGGATGTGATGTTGAGGCTCTATAAAGCACTTGTAAGACCACACTTGGAATATTGCGTGCAGTTTTGGGCTCCTTATTTTAGAAAGGATATACTGACATTGAAGAGATTTCAGAGAAGATTCACAAGAATGATTCCAGGAATGAAAGGGTTACCGTATGAGGAAAGTCTGGCAGCTCTTGGGCTGTATTCCCTGGAGTTCAAGAGAATGATGGGGGGATCTCATAGAAACATTCTGAAAATTAAAAAGCCTGAACAGATTAGATATGGCAAAGTTATATCCCATGGTAGGGGAGTCTAGGACAAGAGGGCACGACCTCAGGATTGAAAGACGTCCATTTAGAACAGAGATGCGGAGAAATTACTTTAGTCAGAGGGTGGCAAATCTGTCGAATTTGTTACCATGAGCAGCTGTGGAGGCCGAGTCATTGGGTGCATTTAAGGCAGAGATAGATAGGTCTTGATTAGCCAGGGCATCAAAGGGTATGAGGATAAGGCAGGGAGTGGGGATGATGGGAAGAATTGGATCAGCCCATGATTGAATGGCAAAGCAGACTCGATGGGCCAAATGGCCTACTTCTGCTCCTATATCTTATGGTCTTAAAAGAGACAAGATGTTTGTAAATAGCCCATTTTACACTAATGGACATTAATGAATGTCATCCCTTTCATCCTCTTGGCATATTTGAAGAAGATCATTTTTCCAGTAATCTAACCAACATTATTGATTCCATGGAAAACGATCACCTAGGCAGTTATTTGCATTCTATGGAATGCCCACAAATTTAGAATGAATTATGTATTTTAATATTTCAGTTCTAGCAAAGATATTCAATAAGCAGGACATATTTTTGTCTACATTGCAAAGTACTTGTTACATTTTAACACAGCATTTTTGTTCCTTTTGTGAAGATAACAAAACGATTATGTAATGACTCACTTTTAGAACATTCAGTTCCTATCAATCATGCTTTTTTACCTGTACCTTTTTATGCATTCAGAGGGTGTGGGTGGTGCAGGCAAAACAGCACTTGTTGCCCATTTCTATTTGTAGCTGAATTTAGTATCTTGCTTGACCACTTCAGCAGTCAGTAATACTTAATTGTTTAGTCATATATAGGCCACCCTGGTAAGGATGGCAGATTTCCTTCCCTAAAAGATTCCTAATGGTTCCCTAAATTAGTGAAGTGGATGTACTTCCACACTATCTCTCAGGTTTGCATGTAACTAATGATGCTTCTGAATTAAGAAGGGTATCACAGGGCAACTCACCCTGCTGTTGCACACCCCCTGGTGGACAGGAATCAACTGCCACTGAGGTAAACATCAGAGATATTATCATTAGACTTTCAATGTGAATGAACTTATTTTGTAGAACCAAAAGCCAGAGAAACATAATGAACAATCAAATTCTTCCCACTGTAAAAAAAACTTTGTGACTACACACTTGATTTCAAATTTTTCAAAGAGGATTTTATAGGTCAATAGTATTTTACTGCATTTCTTTTGATATATACACACACACACAAGACAGTTCTTGTTTTTTATTTGTTTTAGTTGTTGTGTTATGCTTATAAGAGATTTGTGCCAGAAGTGGTAATGAGGAATGTCATGGATCCTGAATGATCCACAGAAGGGTATTATTAACTTATGGTGCTGAAAAATGAGCATTGACAAATAATATTTTATTGCAGTTTACCAAAATTATGTTCAGTCAAAACTTATTATAACATATATTAACATGCTGAATAATTAAATGTCAATTCGACATTTCATTTCCTATAATGGGTTTTATTTCAATTTTCTTTCATAAGTTGGAAAATGTTAAATAATATTGAAGTACCACAAGAGGAGAAGTAAGTTGAATACTTTCTTCATATTGTCCTATGCACTACGTTTGTATAGTTTCTTCTTGTGTAAATAACCTGCAAATGAAAAACAGGACTAAATGTGACAACAAGAATATTAATTTTAACTTAATTCAAAATAAAAGAATGGTACAACAGATTTGTTCCTATCATACTTGCAGGTTATGCAATCTTTCTCAGTAATTGAATAAAAATTGAGATCATACTCCCTGTCATTGATTATCCTTTCAGCTGAACAGCAGCTGTGTCTCTTTCTGTCTCCAATGTTGAGCTCATACATCATCATCCTCTGACACCACCCCACCTGCTGGCAATTGTTTGATAATGCAATTTCCTATCCGTCAAATGATAGAATAAACAACTTGCAGTTTACGTAATCTTAGAGTATCCTATAGCTTCAAAAATCCATATATCATCTTTTAAATGAAAGCATTTGCTTTACTTTCCAAGTTACAGAGTCTTTAGAAACTCGAGAGGAGACAAAGGCCAAAGATCTGCTTTTGGCAATGTTTAGCACACAGGAATGTTGGCCAGGTATCAACTTTTATTTTCTTCTTTGAACGACAGGGTTTTTTTTCATTTACCTGAACAGGCCGATGGGGCCATGGTTTAATGGTATATTTCTAATAATGCAGCATCTCCGAGCAGTCAATTGTAATGTTATGTGGATACGATCTGTTGTGGACTTGAATCATAAACTTCTTGGTTTAAGGCTTCAAGAGAACGACAACAATCTGAGTACATAAATTAATAAATGGAAATATGTTATGTAACCTCCCTTGACAAATATTTACTTGGCTGTTCCCTTTTATATTCTAGCAAACAAACAGATATATGGTAATCAGTACAGGGTATGGGGACTTACTGATTTACTTGTTGGACTAAAGATCTGTTGAAATGAGCTCAAATTCCACCAAAGCATTTAGGGAATGGAAATTCAATTAAGTAAATAAATCTATAATAGAAGATTTATGGTAAGAATTGTGAGGATTTACTGTTGTTAAAAACCCACCTGGTTTAATATTGTCCTTGAAGAGAAGAAACCTGTGTACAAATGGGCATGTAGGCTAATATACTGTAGTTGACTCATAATTAGATAAGACCCAGAACCCACTTAATTCCATTATAGTAAAAAAAACAGTAAAAGAGGTTACATAAAATGAGTCCTCGGCTGGAACTAGGTGGATTCCTCAAGGACTGGAGAGGCTCATCAACTGGGCAAAGTTGGAATACTAGCACAGCACCCTACTGGGATGGCCATTGCAAGCATATAAAGTTCCAATTTCCACTATTAAGAACCTAGAGAGAAAGATCAGCAGCTTTCTCCAGAGGTGGCTGGGACTCTCAGAAACATCACCCTCTATGGAAAGAGCACCAAGCTGCAGGTGCCCTTGAAATCCTTGGAGGAAGAACTCAAGGTGACAAGAGTTAGAGAGGTGATGCAGTATAGGGAGTCCAGCCACACAAAGATAACTCAGGCACAGGCCATTGTGAAGGCTGGGAGTAAGTGGAGCGTGGAAGAGGCTATGCAGCAGGCTGAATCTCAGCTGTGCCACAATATCCTGGTGGGAGCAGTGGCCCAAGGAAGAGCTGGTCTGGGAAGCTTCCCGGTCTCCAGATATGACACGGCTAAGGGGAGGGAGAACCACAAGCTCATCCAGGAAGAAGTGGATGAAGAGAGACCTACAAAAGCAGTGGGCATGAAGCAGCAGGTAGCTTAGACCAAATGGGAGAAGGCCATGGAAAGGAGAGTGACAAGGACTGATCGCTGGCGAGCTCAAGTTCCACACTGAATCGAGATCCTTGTCCAGGTGGTGTATGAAATCTTGCCCAGTCCATCCAACCTGCAAAGCTGGGAGAAGGTTGATGCCCCTGACTGTCTGTTGTGTTCCAGGAGAGGAACCTTGGAGCACATCCTGAGCTGCTGCCTGAAAGCTCCTGGAAAAGGCTGATACAACTGGAGACACGATCAGGTATTGAAGACCCTTGCAGAAGCAATCTTCTTAAGAATCAGTAACAGCAATCAAGCTCAACCATACAGTTGAACCATCACCTTTGAGAGCAGGAGAGCAATCAGAAGCAAGAGTAAAGCCACCCACAGGGATTCTGGCACCTGCTCATGACTGACTTGAAGAAACAACTAAAGTTCCCACAGCACATCGTCAAGACTATCGTGAAACCAGATATCCTCCTGGTCTCAGAAGCAGCAAAATACATTATCTGGCTAGAGCTGACAGTGCTGAAGGAGAAGTGTCTGGAGGAGGAAGCTTGCCAGATATGAGGAACTGGTCAGTGACTGTCAGAGGCAAGGATGGAGGCAAATGTTCATTAAAGTGGGCTGCCAGGGCTTCCCTGGACAAAGCCCTCAGCACACTGGGCATTGCTGGTGCAAGGAGGCAAATACCCATCAGCAATACCGATGAAATGGCCCTGAATGAGGAGGCAAATCCACAGGGATCTACAGTATATACTACCTGAACACAAGTCGTGGCTTGATGAACCATGGCTCAGACACCTGGGTGACAGTGTCTGATGTTGAAAGACCTGAAACACCCATTGACCCCAGGTTACATTACTGATGATGTGTTCAGATCATCGTGAGATGTATTCTTCAAATCATTGCTTTATTTTTGTGATACCTTATACAAATATTTTCTTCATGCTGTAGTTTTTTTTCTGATTCCATGTAATTTATTCAGATAATAATACAGCTAAATAGCAAATTTTGTGTTTTTATACAGGTATTTTCCACATAAAGAGTAGCAGGAACCTATTTTCCTTGCACATTTAATCCAGAAATAGAGGTTAAGCATGCAAAAGTTATGGCAGCTGCAACAATGAACAAGTCAGACATACAGACAACTAAAAACCTATATGTCAGAAAAATCGCAGATGTGCCTCTGTGTATGAACAAATGAATGATTCTCTTTTCTGTCTGACTGAAAGTGAGCAGCTTTCCTTTCTGTGTACATATATTGCTATATTAACTATACTTGAGCAAATAGGTCACAGGTGCAGAGAGTTCCTCAGTTACCCCTGGAGTCCCTGATAGTACAGCAATAGGAGATTTTATGTGCAAATTAAAAATAATCTGATGCCCTTTTCACTTGAAAATATTAACTTTTAACAAACTAAAAGTAGCTGACATAGTCCATTTGTGATAATAATTAATTTCCTTGTATTGACTTGCCATTGTTAGCTTTGGATGCTGTAATACACCCAGCAGAAAGTTTTAAAGAAATTGCTCAATGAAAGTTCACTATTTCTAGTAGGAAATGTTCAATTACCTCATAACTGTAACTTAAACTTATAGTAACATACAAAATGCTGGAAGAACTCAGCAGGTAGGAAAGCATCTATGGAAAGAAACAGAGTCAATGAGGACTCACTGATGACAAATCTCGTCTCGAAATGTTGATGTATTATTCCTTTCCAATGATGTCTGCTGAGATCCACCAGCTTTGTGTTTGTGTTACTTTGGATTTCCAGTATCTGCAGAATCTCTTGTGTTTATAATATGTTTATGGTGTGCATTGACATAACAAATATCCCAAAGAGCATCATAGAAGGAAAGAAGAACAAGATATACAAGATAACGAGAATGGATCTTAAAACAAAGGTATTGTTGAAGAGAAATTTTCTGAGGTTGAGATAATAATTGAAGGTATTATTTTCTTTATTATCCTTTGCTGCCAAGTAGAAATGCAAATTGCCAAGTATGGGGAGAATTTAGGTCTGGGTTAACCAATAGATGATTACTTACAGTGAGCTTTCCTATAATTTTTAGTTTCATTGTAATCTCTGTTGACTGTAACTCAAAACTTGAGCAGAGTGACCCCTGAGCACAATGGATAGATTCCACATGTTTCAGTTCCATGGTGTTTCACTGCACAGAGGTAAGACAAAATAAGGCAGCAGCTGCCATAGCTGCCTATGTTTCAAGTCCCTGGTTTGGAAATTGCTTTAGATTGCATTAATTTGCAGACTGCTTTAGAGAACATCTTCTATAAAAAGACTGTAACTAATGCAATATGATCAGCTGAAGAGTGATTACAGAATCCCAAAATTTACAACTGTCAGTAGCAGTATGTAATATAAAGGAGACTCCCACTCACCTCATCAATCCTCAATTCCAAACAACACACATGAAAATGCTGGAAGAATTCAGCAGGCCAGGCAGCATCTTTGAATAAGAGTGAACAGTTGATGTTTCGGCCGAGACCCTTCATCAAAACAGGAAAAAATGGTGAGAAGTTACAGCAAGAAAGTAGAGGAAGGAGAGGACAAGTACAAGGTGGTAAGTGATAGGTGAAACCGGGAGAGGGGGAGGGAGGGGTGCAAAGCTGGGAAGTTGATAGGTGAAAGAGATAAAGGGCTGGAGAAGGGAGAATATGCAGCCAATTGAATGTGAGTACCAGATGTCCTCAGAGGGTCCAAATCGAGAAGCTAGTAAACTGATCTGGAAGCCATGTGGCACAGACATGTTCCCAGGAAGGATACATGGCTATGGTAGCAGGTATGGTTGAGCACATGGTCAAACCCTCAATTCCAGCAATTTTGCAATGATCCACTTTTGCTAAACCAAATTAATAACCCTCAGTTAAGAGGGTAAAACACCTTTGCACTTAGCCAACCCAAGCCAACAGTTGTAGTAGTTAATAAACACACAGATTTATCTACTTCATCTATGGCCTACATAGCAGTTATAAACCTATATATTTAATGCAAGACTATAATATATTCACACATTCCTCTTATTCTCCACCACCGTCACAAGATAATAATTCAGAAATAGTAGTACATAAGTTTTATGGTAGAAAATAATGATATATTTGAGCTATTCGCTGAGTAACTTGATTTTCACCTAATTGCAAAGGTCATTGGAAATCCACTGCCTTTTCTCATTAATTACCATTATAATATTGTGTTGTGTGTTTAGGGACCATACTCATGCTCTATCAAAATATTGTGGACTCAAGTCTCACACCAAAATTTAAACACAATCGTTTAGTTTCAATTTCCATCTTCTTAGGCAGTTGCTCGGGATTGAGGATGATTTAGTTTCACCCTAGTATTGGGATTTGTGAGGAAGCTAACGAGGTGAGTGAGGGAGCCACAGACTTTCACAAATAGGGCAGTAGTGATCATTTACACGGAAGGTGGGAGACTGTTATGAAAATCATTGATACAACTAAGGTTTGTAATTTCATCCTGAATGCTCTTTCTCTTCTTTGAGTTGTCAAGGGCCAGAGATTCCCTGGAATAAGTGGAGATGCTGCACTTTGTTAAGTACACTTTGAACACATCCTTGAACTTCTTTCCCTTTATTTTCAACCTGATCATCTCTACCCATCATAGAGTTCAGTACAGGATGTTTATTTTTAAAGTCAGGCATTTGGAATATGAATAACATGGCCTGCCCAGTGAAACTAAAGGTGTTCAACTAGGGACTTCATACTAGGGATGTTGGCCTGGAGAAGGAGGTTATTGGCTAAAACAGCATTGGTTCTCCAAAAGAAGTAATGCACTTTAAAAAGCTCTATCCTTTGGGTGGGATGCTGAACTGAGCTGCTGTCTGACCCCTGAGATGCACATAAAATATAAAACATGAAGCATAAACATAACACACAAAACATTTGATGCATAAAAGTGGAATGAACTTCTGACTAACTGATATATTCCTCAGTCAATATCAATAATACAGTGCCTATAAAAAGTATTCATCCCTCCCCCCTTGGAAGTTTTCATGTTTTATTGTTTTACAACATTGAATCACAGTAGATTTAATGTGACTTTTTTGACACCGATCAACAGAAAAGATTCTTTCGTGTCAAAGTGAAAACAAATTTTTACTAATTGGTCTAAATTTATTACAATTATTAAACACAAAGTAATTGACTGCTTTATTACTCACTCCCTTCAAGTCAGTATTTAGTAGATACACCTTTGGTATTTATTACAGCCTTGAGTCCGTGTGGAGAGGTTTCTACCAGCTTTGCACATCTGAACACTGAAATTTTTCCCCATCCTTCTTTACAAGACTGCTCAAGCTCTGTCAGATTGCATGAAGATCATGAGTGAACAGCCCTTTTCAAATCCAGCCACAAATTCTCAGTTGTATTGAGGTCTGGACTCTCACTTGGCCACTCCAGGATACTACTTTTGCTGTTTTTAAGCCATTCCTGAGAACCTTTGGTTTTATGTTTGGGATCATTGTCTTTGTGGAAAACAAATCTACTCCCAAATCATAGTTCTTTTGCAGATTGCATCAGGTTTTCTTCCAGAATTTCCCTGAATTTTGCTGCATTCATTTTACCTTCTACATTCACAAGCCTTCCAAGGCCTGCTGCAGTGAACCATCCTCATAGCATGATGCAGCCACCACATTTCATAGTAAGGGATGGTGTGTTTTTGATGATGTACAGTGTTTGGCAAACACCAAACATAGCATTTAGTCTAATGGCCAGAAAGCTGAATTTTGGTTTCATCAGACTACAGAACCATCTAGCTGACTTCAGGGACTCGTACATGCCTTCTGACAAACTCTAGCCAAGATTTCATGGGAGCTGTTTTTCCCTACAGTGGCTTTCTCTTTGCCACTTTCCCATAAAGCTGTGATTGGTGAAGCACCCGGGCAACAGTTGTTGTATGTGCAGTTTCTTCTATCTCAGCCACTGAAATTTCTAACTCCTCCAGAGTTGTCATAGGTCTCTTGGTAGCCTTCCTCACTAGTCCCCTTCTTGTACGGTCACTCAGTTTTTGAGGATAGCCTGCTCTAAGCGGATTTACAGCTGGGCCATATTCTTTCCATTTAATGATTGACAACTGTACTCCAAAGGATATTCAAAGACTTGGAAATTTTCTTGTATCCATCTCCTGACTTGTGCTTTTCAATAACCTTTTCACAGAGTTGCTTGAAGTGTTCTTTTATCTTCATGGTGTAGTTTTTGCCAGGATACTGACTCACCAGCAGTTGGATCTTCCAGGTACAGGTGTATTTTTACTACAATCAATTGAAACACTTTGACTGCACATAAGTCTCCAAAAACTTATCTCCATTTGACTAATTATCTGACTTCTAAAACTAATTGGCTGTGCCAGTGATGATTTGGTGTGTCATATTAAAAGGGGGGAGGTAAATATTTATGCAATCAATTATATAGTGTTTTATATTTGTATTAATTTTGATCACTTTGTAGAGTTCTGTTGTCACTTTGACACAAAAAAAGTATTTTTCTGTTGATTGGTGTCAGAAAAACCAAATTAAGTCTACTGTGATTCAATGTTGTTAAACAATAAAGCATGAAAACATCCAAGGGGAGGGGGTGAATACTTCTTATAGGCACTGTAGATAGTCGGCTCTTGTTACTTGTGGGACCAATTGAGTTACATCTCTTAAAACAGCAATAGCTTTAAAGATAAACTTAATTGCAATTATTCTGCTTTAACAGACTTGGAAATACCCCAAAGTCATGAAACATACTTATTTTGTTTGCTCCTCATTTCAACAATGGCAATATTTTAAAGAACAAAAAACATCGACGTGTTCATTGGTAGCAGTTACATAGAATGAAATAGAATATGCAGACAATACAGGACAAGGTATTAGACCCAGACTGGCCAAATAAGTGATTTAACTTCAAATTAATTATTTTATCGTATGTACATCAAAGCATACAGTGAAATGAGTTGTTTGCATTCACAACCAACAAAACCTAAGGCTGTACTAGGTGCAGACTGCATGGTGTCGCCAAATATATTGGTGCCAACATAGCATGACCACAATGCTCAGCAGAATCAGAATCAGGTTTATTATCACCAACATGTGATGTGAAATTTGTTAACTTATCAGCAGCAGTTCAATACAGTACATAATCTAGCAGGAAAAAAATAATAAATAAAATAATAATAAATAAACAAGTATTACAATTACAGTATACATATATTGAATAGATTTTTTTAAATGTGCAAAAACAGAAACACTGTGTATTTTTTAAAAAAAGTGAGGTAGTGTCCAAAGATTCAATGTCCATTTAGAAATCAGATGGCAGAGGGGAAGAAACTGTTCCTACATCGCTGAGTGTGTGTCCCCAGGCTTCTGTACCTCCTACCTGATGGTAACTGTGAGGAAAGGGCATGCCCTGGGTGCTGGAGGTCCTTAATAATAGACGCTGCCTTTCTGAGACACCGCTCCCTGAAGATGTCCTGGGTACTTTGTAAGTTAGTGCCCAGGATAGTGCTGACTAGATTTACAACCTTCTGCAACTTCTTTCAGTCCTGTGCAGTAGCCCCTCCATATCAGATGGTGATGCAGCCTGTCAGAATGTTCCCACAGTACAACTATAGAAGTTTTTGAGCGTATTTGTTGACATGTCAAATCAAAACACGACACAGCTAGCAAAAAAATCAGCAGCAAAACAAGCGTTGTCCTCTTTCCCACCCACCCTTTGACGCACACATAGTTCTCCAACCCCAAGCCAGTTCATCTCCAGCCTCCAGTGGTCTTGCAGATTCACTAACATTCAGCTTCAGCTTTGTCAGTGGACTCAGAGACTCAGCACTCCAGTCATCAGGCCTTGAATTCCAGACTTCTGAACGACCTTCAGGCTTTGGTCTTCAGAGTCTACCGCAGTACTCTTTAATGAGAATGAACGAGGGCTTTAGTTGAAGATCTTGAACTCCAGGCTTCAAAGTGCAGAATTATCAAAGATGGAAACCAAAACACCAGGCCTTGAACTCTGGTCTTGCCAATTTGCACACCTTGGGGGCCACCAGTCCTTGTACCTCTTGCCCACATAGAACTCCAATCCTGGAGCCTGTCGATAACTCACTGACTGGGGTGGGAGACCAGCCCTCATCCTCATTGGTCTACTGACCCACCAAATGACTGTGGATCCTATTTTTATGATGCTGACTCCAGTGTGACCTCTAACTCATCCAAATCCCTGTCCCCAAACCCTAATCTGCCCCTAACTCCCCTCTCTGTCCTCAAAACTACCCCTACAAACCTAAAAACCAATTAAGCCACAACCTCAAGGGAGTGGGCTGCTTTCAAACCTCCTTCAATCTTTCCATATCTAAATCTACCAGCCTTAACCTTTACTCTCTCTCTCATTTGCTTATCTCAGGCAGAGGAACAGGCTTGCAAATAAAAATCTACTTGAATTATTATCCGTTTTAAGATATGATGGAGATCAATTTATTTTACTTTCATTTAGCGATATAGTGTGGAATCAGCCCTTCAAGCTGCGCCACCAGCAACCCTGATTTAACCCTTGCCTATACATGGGATAATTTATAATGACCAATTAACCTACTAACCAGTACATCTTTGGACTGTGGGAGGAAACTGGAGCACCTGGAGAAAACCCACTCATTCCACAGGGAAGACGTACAAACTCCTTACAGAGGATGCTGGGATAGAATTCCAAACTCTGACGACCCAAGATGTACTAGCATTATGCTAACCACTATGCTATCTGAGGAAGGACTGATTACACCCAAAACATTAATACTTCACTGTTCCACTGTTCCACATGATAGTCAACCTGTTCTCCATTTCTAGTATGTCCTTTTATATATTTGCCTTCTAAAGATTTAAAGATTTTTGTGATTTAAAAAACAAAAAGAAACAGCATGTGACCTAAAACGAGATATATGTAATTTTTAATCAACACTGAAATCACTCCCCTAATAACAAAAGACTTTTTCAAGTCATAAACGGATACGGACATGAAAGGAATAATGAAAGAATAGATTTGACAAAGTGCAAGAGGTTCAATCAGCCTAATAGGGGGATATCAAATTACAAATGATGAAAAATGCCAAGTATAAAGTGAATTGTATATGTCAAAAAAATAGAGTTTGTGTTAAAAGCACTGTAATACCATCTGGATTCAAGTCACACACTGACTTTGCATTAACCTGAAACGTTAAATGTTTTTATCAAAATGACAAACAAAAACAATTCATCTAGATCTCCAGGGAGATTGAACAACTAGACAAAGCTCCCAAAATAACAATCACATCTGCCACATGTTACTCAATGGTAGTATTCACTTACTCAATTGTTGTAATCGATTAAAACTAAAACAATTCGGCTTTTTAAATACTTGCAATTTACCTTATACTCTGAGATAATACATTTTGCTGATATCTCCTCAATGTTTTCATAGTCAAATTAATCCAGAAGCCTTTAAAATATTTGACTGGATCCTTTACTAACCACCATTATCTCACTTTAGCCTTACTGGCCTCCCTGTGGCTTTAAAAACTCAGAGAGAATATTTTTCTCTATCTTCTTCCAAGGAGTCTGAATGCAAATGGTTTGTCACATTTTTAATTTGCCATATGCTTTAGAAACAAGGCCTGTTTACCCCTTCATTTTTGCTATATTTGGCTAACAGACTAAGACCTTATAGCTAGTAATAATTTGTAGTTGAGGAACAGAACTGAATTTGCATTCCTTGTATTAGTGTTAATAACACATGCTCTGGATATGCTGTTTATCACCTGCCCAGAATAATGAATGGCCAATATTATGATATTTCATCATAACAAAAAATAGATATGAAGTCAAGAGTAGTGAAATGAAATTGGAAGAACCAAAAAAACATATTTCTTATTTCACCCTGCTTAGTGCTTATAGTTCTCTGAAGAAAATAATGAAAGCATTCACTAAACATGTTAAGATCCTTAATGAGCCTTTATACAGCTACAGACTCAAATCAAAAAAGTTAAGATTTACTTCAGGTTAGATTTCACTTTTATACACAACGAACTGCATACATGTGCTTCTTCACGGATATGTTGCCTTTGCTCAGGAAGGAAAAGGGAGGAAAGATTGATATAACATCCCAGGAAATACCATCCCAAACAGTGAATGTGTAACAATTTAATCAAATCTGGGGATGGCAAAGGTGGTGAATGAAGAACCTCTTGTGTGACCAGTGTGAACTATTGGTTGTGAAAGCTCGTCTGCCATACTGATGATAGTCACCAGTATCTTGAACTTAACATCTATCAAGTGGATTCCAGATCGCTAAATGGACAACAAACATTGGCAATTTAACACTGGATAGTAATACTTCCATGTTCTCACCCACTTCTCAAACAGATTTCACTGAGTAAACTTTACAGTCTTCTGAAGTGAATTGTGGCCAAGGATTTCTTCTGAATACTTCACTCTGCCACTATAACTTCACTGGAAATATGGCAAAAATCCTGCTAACACATATGGCAATATTACATCAATGAAGCAGGAATAGCTCCAAGGAAATTCCAATCTGTAGTACATTCTGCAGTGCCAATTGTAGATATACCAGGCTGGAAAACATCTAAATTCTGCACTGCTTTCCACCCAGAGAAAAATCACGAGTGCGATTGAGCTAACAGGATTCATGCTTCACTGGGATACTACCAACAAGATAGGTCTGCTGTGTGCAGCTGGCAAGTTTAATGAATCCTTCTCTATTTCATTGCTTCTGATTTTGAAATGATCCCAAGAAGCACTGAAGGAGATGTAGATAACTAACAAAGCTGACTAACAACTTCAATGAAAGTTGGCACAATTTCCAAATACATAACTGCTCAAGAATGGGCGCTGATTGTAAGCTTCTGATATCTCAAAACAAATAGTTGCATGGGCTTTGAAACTTAAGCTGTGGTTAAAATGAAAGCATAAGTACATAAAAGCCTAAAAAGGAAAATCCAAATGTGAAGAGCGCAACATTATATTTCCCACACAAGCATGTTTCTATACATTAAAATCTTGCATCTGGGGTCATTTGCTCACTTTTTTTGTTTGATAGATTTTTAAGGGAAAAAAATCAATTATTGAGAGTAGTTTTGGAGAAGTAGTCTCTTTTCAAATCCACAGTCTAAAACCAGTTCATGAGATACAGTAAACATTAACTTCTGAACTTCACAGAAACACAATACTCCTGCAGTTCGAGCTGACATTTTTCTTCCCTCTCTCCAAACCACTCATATACTGGTAGTTCTTTCCATCCCACGTTCAAGTTCTATACCCATTTATCTTTGTTCAACTGGCACATTCTTCTACAGCCCATCCCATTTGACAAGGCTCTGTTAAAAATGCAATAGTCACAAACCATTGGCAACTAATGCTAGCTGTTATTGCAGGTGTTTTTTCTCATCTACAGGCAAAGCTCACATCTAGCTTCACTCCTCATCTTCCCATTAAAAAGTATCTTCAGCACCAGTCTCCTACCTCACTCATTCTTCCCCTCTCTGCCTCCAATTTCTGAATGGATATTGAACCCACGAACAGTACCTCACTGTCTTTCTTTTATTTCCTATTTTTTACATTACTTATTTAATTTAACCATTTTATACAGTTGAAGTCAGAAGTTTACATACACCTTAGCCAAATACATTTAAACTCAGTTTTTTACAATTCCTGTTATTTAATCCTAGAAAACATTCCCTGTCTTAGGTCAGTTAGGATCACTACTTTATTTTAAGAATGTGAAACATCAGAATAATAGTAGAGAGAATGATTTATTTCAGCTTTTATTTCTTTCATCGCAATCCCAGTGGGTTAGAAGTTTACATACACTTTGTTAGTTTTTGGTAGCATTGCCTTTAAATTGTTTAACTTGGGTCAAATGTTTTGGGTAGCCTTCCACAAGCTTCTCACAATAAGTTGCTGGAATTTTGTTCCATTCCTCCAGACAGAGCTGATGTAATGGAGTCAGGTTTGTAGGCCTCCTTGCTCGCGCACACTTTTTCAGTTCTGCCCACAAATTTTCTATCAAATTGAGGTCAGGGCTTTGTGATGGCCACTTCAATACCTTGACTTTGTTGTCCTTAAGCAATTTTGCTACAACTTTGGAGGTATACTTGTGGTGAACTACATATACCTGTCTGGACACGCCCCCTGCTGACTGCTCCTGTGGCTCCTCCCACAGACCCCTGTATAAAGGCGATCAAGGCCTGAGCCCGGCCTCTCAGTCTCCAGGATGTAGTACGGTGGTCACTCACTGCTTGTTCCTTCCTCCAGTCAATAAAAGCCGATATCTCGCCTTTACGTCTCAGAGTGAGTTATTGATGGTGCATCAATACTTAGGGTCATTCTCCATTTGGAAGACCCATTTCCACCTCCATGCTTCACGGTTGGGTTGGTGTTCTTCGGCTTGCAAGCCTCACCCTTTTTCCTCCAAACATAACGATGGTTGTTATGGCCAAACAGTTCAATTTTTGTTTCATCAGACCAGAGGACATTTCTCCAAAATGTAAGATCTTTGTCCCCATCTGCACTTGCAAACTGTAGTCTGGCTTTCTTTATGGTGGTTTTGGAGCAGTGGCTTCTTCCTTGCTGAGCAGCCTTTCAGGTTATGTCGATTCAGGACTTGTTTTACTGTGGATATAGATACTTGTCTACCTGTTTCCTCCAGTGTCTTCACAAGGTCCTTTGCTGTTGTTCTGGGATTGATTTTCACTTCTCGCGCCAAAGTACGTTCATCTCTAGGAGACAGAATGCGTCTCCTTCCTGAACAGTATGATGGCTGCGTGGTCCCATGGTGTTTATACTTGAGTACTATTGTTTGTACAGATGAATGTGGTACCTTCAGGCATTTGTAAATAGCTCCCAAGGATGAACCAGACTTATGGAGGTCCACAAATTTTTTTTCTGAGGTCTTGGTTGATTTCTTTTGATTTTGTTTGTGAACTTCTGACCCACTGGAATTGTAATATAGTCAATTAAAAGTGAAATAATCTGTCTGTAAACAATAGTTGGAAAAATTACTCGTGTCATGCACAAAGTCTTGCCAAAACTATAGTTTGCTAACATGAAATCTGTGGAGTGGTTAAACAATGAGTTTTATTGACTTCATCCTAAGTGTACATAAACTTCTGACTTCAACTGTATATACTTCATGTAATTCATTGTTTTCTTTTTCTCTCTATGTATTATCATGTCTTGCATTGTACTGGTACTGCAAAGTTAACAGATTTCACAATATATACCGGTGAAATAAAGCCTGATACTGATTCGCTGACCACCATCCATTTCTGCCAGTCCTTCTTTTCCCACAACTGTTGACACCTATCTGTTCAAGCCACCACACCACCTCTCTCCTCCCCACCCCACTTCTCATTTCTAAAATAGACCTGCCCTTGCAGACCCCCTAACAAGGTGTCAGACAGACAGATATACTTTATTATCCTAAACCTGTTCCAGTTCCTGTTGGGCATGGAGGTTGGTTTAGAGCTGCTGATTGTAGGCTGACAAGAATGGCAGAGCAGGAGAGGGAAAAACAAGTTGCATTTGAAGATAACTTTGGGGAAAGATCAGTAGGCTCAAGTAATATATTATTTGACCTGCACAACACACGTTTCATTTTATATAAAGACAGCATGATATTCCTGCACACACCTCCCCAACCCAGCACTCTGTCCAAAATGTTCAAAGAAGCTATGGCCTTAAAATCTATTACATACACAAGGCTTATTTTTGTGAAGTATGTAAATAATCTTTATTAAATAAAACGATTGTTTAGAAATCCAAAAATCTCTCCAATGAGAGCAACACCAGGATACCTAAAAATGTGGTTCTTTTGTTACACCCGTGGCCCCCTCCTTTTTGAGAATCACAGGATCGCTATTGATTCGAGTCAGGAGACCCAGGAAATGAGAGAAAGACATGCAGAATCCACAAAGAGTTTGGAATGTGTCCTGGCCTCCGAAAGGTGGAACCATTGATAACGGCTATTGTCTCTTGGAGACGGAATTGTATATTGAATACTGTACGATGCATCGAAGCCCCCAGGCAATGAACCGGGGGGGGGGGGGGGGGGGTTGGTGGAGGGATTGCATCATCCCAACCTGATTGACATCTGAGACCCTGTGAGTCAGGATAAAAGAGCCCCTTCAGACGCACCAGAAGAAACGCTAGCGATCCCGTGATAGCGAAAGCCAGTGGGAAGGCCACGTGCATCCATTTCCATTTGCTCCGGAATTGGTGGTCCTTTACCACAGAAGAACGGTTTTTAGCTAACAATGGGGAAATCAACTCCCAACGACTCTCGAAGGATTTACATCATAAAAGGAATGGGCAAGTTTTAACCCGTCTTTCTCTCCAACCAGAAAGCTGCAGCTTGAATGAACTTTTATATTTCCATTGGACAATACATTATCCCCTAGACAACGATAGAGCTATTCCTTACTGATTATTATTATACCCGCGCTTTTAGATTTAGTATTGACGACGTATACTATCTGTATGTTTGCATTGATATTATTTTTGTGTATTTTTATCAATAAATACTGTTAAAAATAGCACCATCAGACTTCAACGGACCTCTCTATCTTTGCTGGTAAGTGACCCAGTTACGGGGTACCTAACACTATATTGCAGCTCCTGAAAGAGGACTACATGTGTAGACATCAAAAATAGCAGCAACAGGTCATTCCACAACCCCAATAAATCAGATAAAGTCTTCCACATCAAGTCTTAAAGGGTAGTGGACAATTGAACAACTAGCAGAAAGAGAAATCAGTGATGGCAAAGCCAAACATGATTGTTGAACACACAGCAGAACTCTCCAATGCGCCAGAGAAAGCAATCCAAGTTGTCTAACTTCTCCTTATAATTAATATATTATTATATATATATATATATATATATATATATATATAAATAATTAATAATAAATGTAACTAGTGGAGTGGCCACAAATGAGACATTTCACTGTATGTTTTGATGTACACGTGACTAATCAATCTAATCGAAATATAAACATATTCTCTGATCCAAGCAACATACTGGGAAACTGCCTTTCTACTATCTCCAAAGACTCAGTATCTTTTCCTTTATTTGGCAATCAGAACGACAAGTAACTCCAAATGTGGTATAACTGAACTTTTATACCCAGGTTTTGTTATCTACTTACACATATTGACAACCATTAGGAAGCCTTAATCATACTTTCAGTTGACAACAAACTGTATCATACATTTTTCTCTGATCTCCACCCAGTTTTGTTCTCAACACCTCTACAACTTAAAACACCTTTTCTGAAAGTTTCTAGTTGCTTATAATGGCAACTATTTCCCTTTCCACAGATGGTGTTCATTTTTGTAGTTATATTTAATTCCAGCAATTGCAATTGTTTAATTTTCGAACATAACATCTAGGCTTTGTGTTGTCTGATTAAGTCACCATCAGACAGAGGATTTGACATAAGAAACCTCTGACAACGGGAAGAAAATTCTCACTGTTTAGTTGGGGGGGGAACAGTTTTTTTTGCCCAGTCAACACAAGACAAAGGTAACTACAGGTGACAGTGAGCTTGAGATCTGGTGAATACTTTGTGTTCGGTATACTTCCTTACAGAAAGTCTCCGCAGCCCGAAGAGTTCCACCAGTCGGGGACACCAACCCCTGACAACAGCGGCAATGGCGCTGCCAAGGAAACGGCGGGCGTGTCACGTGACGCACGCGGGCAGTCGGTGCAGCTCGCACGTCGTGCGCAGGCGCGAATGGTGTACGGCGGCCTGAGCGGGCACTTGCGTTTTTTCGGGATTGAATTTTTTCCCCGGTGGATGTGTTTCCATCTCGACGCCCCTCTCTGCCCCTCCCCCACTGAATCCGGGTTTTTTTTTGTGATTGCGAGCGGTTAGAAGCGAGATCGTTTCCACAGGACGCCAGGTCCAGGTCAGTGAGGCTATAAAGCACTGTTTTTTCTTTCGCGATTCGGTTTACTCGGGCTCGGGAATTGCGAAGCGGTCTCTGGGATTAGCCTGCTGGGAGAGAGAAGAGGAGCGGTGGACGCTGCGGCCTAGTTCGCAGGCTCCTGATTTCCTTTCCCAGTAGCAGGCCTTCCTTGCATTCCCATGCACAAGTGTAGGGACGGAAAAGAGCCGGCGCTACCGCCTGCACTGTTGTAGACCTGGGAAAGGACGCGCCAACTCCAGACCTCCGTATCGGGGGCGGACACACAGCAGGCGGAGAAGCAACCCTGGGCCCGCATCGCCACCAGCTCGATTGGTCCCGTGAAACAATGACGTTAAATCGAGGGAATGTTTCAAATTCGGCAAATCAAACAAAATCTCGGGGGCTGGGAGGTAGACAACGATTTCCCAGTGGGGATGGTGAAATGTGATGAATGATATCCCGGAGTAGAAGGAAGGAGTGGATGGAAGACGAAAGCAGGACGACTATGTTCCGGGCTAGGCTTGGAGGGGGGAGGTAGGAATGGAAAGAGTTGCATTAGATCTTTATTTAGGAATTGAAGGCAAGTCACTCTTGGGGAGAGCAAGTGACAGAACGGATGTAATGGTTGGTGAATGATACATATCTGTGTGTATATTGAGGTTGCGAAAGCAAGGTCTTCATGGTGATTGGCAGATGAAAATGTACTGCTCAGTGTGGATGATTGATGGAGAGGAATATAAGTTGTCTTCTGAATATGGGCTAACGAGGTAGACAGATCAAAAACTATTGCATAGTTGCATATGCACAATTTGTGTTCAAAATTATTGTTGTAAACTATGCAAGATGTGGTACACAACTTTAATGCAAAGCTTATGTCACTCAAATTTTAATTTATTAACTTGTGAAATAGTGCCATTGTACTTTTATACTTCACTACATCAGATTTAAGTGTGTAAACACAGGGCATTCTGCAGAAATGTGTATATTTCACTGATGGATTGTGCCATGAATTGGAAATTGTCTTGAATTTAAGCTATCGTATGCTCCATTACTATAGTAAATGTCTAATTAGTGGGTTGTCAATTCATTGTAGAGTAAAATAATAATCACGGGGGTTCGTCAGTAGGGTTCAACCTACTATTGAAAAACATTTGAAAATGAATTGCCCTGCCTCCTAGTTGAATTTGCATGCCATGCATAATTCAATTTCAATGGAAAAATGAGCTTTTAAGAAGTGAGGTTAACAATATAAATAATTGAAAATTTTGAGAATAGTCTAAAATAAAAACAGCAAGAGCTAAGTGGGTTAGACAGTACCTATGCTGATAATTTGATTCTGCTGCTTTTAAAGATTTTACCCTGGCAAATAGTATTAAAAAATTTAGTGATGTAGAGCAGAAAGACAATTAACCCTATGAAATTATAAGTGTAATTTATTTGCTCACATAGATTCAAATTTCCAGTTCCATTTGAAATATTATTTTAATTTTTATTCTGCTTTGATTTAGGAAGCATTTTGTCGGTTGGTGTTTGCATTTTGGATGTAACATTTTTTGCTGAATGTGGAGAGGTTCTTCATGTTTACTCAGTTTTTAAAAAATTGTTACTTAAGTAAGCAGTCAGCAAAAAGAGATATGAACAGTTTAAAAATGTTCTCATTACTTTCAAGTGAATCTATATAAAATGTAAATTGGTATTTTCAGATAATTATTACTCAAACTTGTAATTGAATGTTAATCTTGCATAATGGATATCATATGTCAACTAAGTAGATTGAACACGATAACAAATTATTGGTGCCTGAACATTCCATTTATTTTTCAGACCTAAAATAAAATCAATTCCATAACTTGTATGGTAATTGTTTTTTAATTGACTATGATGTCATGACTATTGAGCCAAAATATCTTCATTTTGCTGCACTCCTATAATTCTCATTGCTAAGAAAATGAGGTGACTTAAGGTGTACAAGGTGATAAGCATAGATCAAAAGTATCGCCACAGACTTTTTCCCAGGGTGGAAATATATTTTAAAAAGTGGCATAATTTTAAGGTGATTGGAGGAAAATGTAGAGGTTATCAGAGGGAAGTTTCTTTTTAGAGTAGTGGCTGTAGATAGGCATATTGATAGAGTATTGGGGGACTATATAGGAGGGAAAGGTTAGATTAGGCTAAAAGGTTGGCACATTATCATGGGATGAAGGATACGTAGTGTGCAGTAATGTTCTCTGTAAGCTTGCAAAACTTTGATTAGGCAGTACCTGTAGTGAGAAGAAACACGGAAAGTTAAAATTTTGGGAAAGTGATTCTTGTCATATATTATCAATGAGGTGTGTCTGTTGCACACATCCACTGTTTTAAGATGACAGTGTAGCAGTTACTAGGACGCTATTACAAGTCGGGCATCAAAGTGTTCAATTCCAGCACTATCTGTACGTTGAGTCTGTACGTTCTCCCTGTGACTGCATGAGTTTTGTCTGGGTGCTGTGGTTTCCTCCAGCAGTCCTGAGATGTACTGGGGCTCAAAGGCCCTGTTCCATGCTGTTACTCTAAAGAAATAAAAATACAGCTAAATATTTTGTGCTGATCAATTACATACTATTCTTTAGCTGAAGTGATACTAATTATATAGCACATAATTCTCTTGTGATTGCAGGCTACATTGAATGCCCTTTTAACAGATTGTATTTGGTATCAAAACTTGAAAGTCCCTTAAAAGTGATTACAATGTCAGGTAGTTTAATTGCTGTCATTTTATCTGAATGTATCTGACTTTAGAATCAGAGATACAATTTCTAAATTTGTGGATTATACCAAATTTGTGATGAAGAGCCAGTTCAGACTAGAAATACAGTAGTTATCAAAGGAGGACCTTAGTAAAAGTAAAAGGTAGATTTGAATGGATAGGCATTTGTTTTTTATCTTTGTTTACTGCTTTGTATTGAAGTGACGACTACTGACATGCTGTCCTTTGAATTTCTGCATTTGTTTTGAAGTGAAAGATCCAAGATATACAATCATAGTAAACAAGCTGGACTTGATGTTTAAATTATAGTGATAATCATGTTAAAGCAATTAATCAAATGTGTAAAATGGTATTGTATGAGAGGCAGACTTCTGACATACTGTATCTTGGCTACATTACAAAATATCAAAAGGTAGTTCTGTTTCTAATATCAACAACATATGAACCTAACAATAGGAGGAGATCTGAATAGCCTGGGAAGGTACAGATGAGTGTCAGATAGCAGTGACATAGTCAAATAATGGATCGAATGGAGGGAAATAACGTCAGCTAAATGGCTCTGAATAATGCAAATAAATTTGGAAATATGTGGTAAGTGAGCTTGATGCTAATGTCACAGATTTCTGAATGGAAATGGCATTTAGTAACATTGGTGTTGATTTATTGGCATTGAATTTCTTTTGGGAGTACTTTGCAGTGGATTTTTTTTTGAAAAAAGATGGCTTTTGTAAAAGTGTTCGTGGAAACCTCACTGAAAACAATAGCACAGTGTGCAGCAGCAGAAGGACAACTCAATGTATGCTGGAATAAAAGCCAATGTTGGTCACTGAATTACACTGAGAATTTAAAAGCAGAACAGAAAATTCAGTAGTTAGCTTTTAGCTCAAGAACCAAGCTGTCAAGAGAATGCAAAGTGTTATTCTTGATACGAAAGGGAAAAGTTAAGAGAAATAATTAAGATTCTTTAGGGATGGAAAATCTAATCATAGTGTGTCGAGTTATAAATTATTTAGCAAGATCTTATTTTCATTGTCCTAAACTGTATAATCAGGAGAAATGGCAGAGCTCCAGGAGATAACAAACTAAGTATGAGAAGGGTAAATATATAAAATGTATAAGGAGGTAGAGGGAAAAGATACTGAAGAAGTTTTGAGGGGAGAATATTTAGGATTGCCATTTTATGTGAATGCGTTACTATTTGTCATGTAATTTCCTGCATTTCTAAACCAATTTGCATTTCTGGATCAGAACTGTTTATTTACAAAATGAGTAATTCCCCGAAATCCATGAAACTTGTTAAAAGGTTAGTTTTAATTGATTGGTCTGAAAATAAAGTATAGTGCAGAATTTTGCCAAGATTATTTCTGAAGCACTGCTCTTTATTTTGTATTGTCATTGGTGTTGTTTAAATGCAAGCAAAGCTTTCATGCAAATGCTAATCAGCTTCAATCCTTGAGTGAAGCAGTATAATTTTCAACAAATTCTGAATTTATCATTTAAACTGAATTTTTGAAACTACAAGAGATTTCCTTTTATATGTAAAACCTTGCAGTGAAGCTTGAATACTAAATTTATAATAATCTTTCCACTGCAGCCTGCAGATGATTAAGAAATTTGTTCCCTTTATTGAATTTATGAATAGCTTTTATTTAAGAAAAATTTGGGTTCCAAAGTGGTTCCTCCAAGAAAGGGAATAGTAAATATTATTTTCAACAATTTTCAGCTCCAAATCTTCAGCCAAAATAACAAATGTGGTCCGTTACTTTTTAAGCCAAAAGTGGGTCAGTAATACTCAAGCTAGGTAAATTGTTTGGCTTAGTCAGCAGAGGGGAAAATGCCACATAATGCAATAATCTTATTGGACAGAATAATTTTATATTGAATTGATTCTGTCATTAGTTCCGATGAATCTTTATGGTTCATTGACTTCCACAATATGTGCCACAGTCTACCTCTTGTGATGTTCTTTCTTCAGAGTGTAAGTTGAGAATTTATTGAGTTATTGTCTTCATAATGTAATGTAGAAACCATCTTCTTATTTATAATTTTTATATCATTAATATTTGTGGAAAAACTGTTAATTGAATGCATGTGACACCATTAAAATTTAGTTGATTTGAAAATCCATTCCAGAGTTTAAAGTTGAACAATGAAGGTCATAATTCAAGAGGTCGATCCTACAGTCAGTCTTTGTCCATTGTGCTGATGCTCTAATAGTATAGCTATTATCAGGAGTCTTAAATAGACCCTTCACAGATTTGGATTTTCCCCATATCTGAAACAACAAATTGAATTTTTTTTGCTGTTCAAAATACATTTGATGTACAAAATGCCAACAAGCACAACTGTTGCTTTTGTGGCATAATATGGAAAGCATCTTTGACAAAAGCTTTATTGAACTTAAGGCAAGCCCTCCCATCTCAGTTACCCTAGCTACAAATTCGAATGAGTAAGATTGAAGAGAATGCGCTAAATGAGGTTGTTGCTACTGCTACAGGCCTTTGAATGGAAATAACATTTAGCAACATTGGCCACTGATTTATTAGCCACCAAATTTATTTTTGGAGATCATTGTAATGGGTGCCTTAATATTCAATAACTTTTGTAAATTGTTTTTTGGATGTGAAGAAGTGAAAGATTGCATAGAAATTAATGCAGCATGTTTTCTGTTGTCTACAGCATAGCAACCAAAAGCTATTCCCATTATAAATGCACCTTTGCACAGCTATGTATTGAAGTGCTGGCTGTGTATTGATCATGGATAATACCAGATACGTTGCAAGCACGTTGGTTTTGTGATAACTCAATCTAGCCAGAATAGTACTGTCCTCCAATTGTATTTTTGAGGGTCTCCCTATAGATGCTGCCTGGCCTGTTTGTGTGTATTGTTGTTTGGATTTCCAGCATCTGCAGATTTCCTCATGTTTGTAATTTTGAGGGGTTTTTTTTGGTAATTTGATATCTTGTGGCCTAGGGCAGTTGTGAAATAATTTGCTTCTTACAAAATTCTTATTAAGCTATTTCAGAATTTATTGGTACTCAGTCTATCATAGTTCACATGTTATTCACAAAGAAATTGCATTACATAGAATTAACAACAGTGCCAAGCCAACAATCAGATGTTGACTTGGGAAATGTTAGCAGAGACACTGGCACAAACTGAAGCAGTCTTTGAAGTTGGAACTCCTGAACTTTGTCTTCCATGAGGCTGAAATAGGGTCTGGAGGGAAAACCAGCCTTTGGAGCAATTATATTAAAGTCGGAAGAGTAACAGCCCACTTAAGTGACAAGGTTCACTTCTAATCTCCATGCATATTGGTTGGCTTTGCAATTTCCTAACGTAAGAACAGCGACAGTTTGCATTGAAGCATCTTGGGTTGAGATGATACAATTTGATATCATTAGAATGGACATACAGCAATGCAACATGGTTACAGATTCTTTGGCCCAGTAAATCCACACTAACTATTGTGCTTACCTATCTGGCCTAAAATTCCTGTGTTGAGCCTACTCCCTCTAATCCCAATCCCCTGTGTGTATCTGTATAAGTGCTTCTTAAATATTATAGTATCTGTCTCAGTCACTTCCACTGGTAGCTATTCCAAATACTCTCCATCCCTTGCGTGGTAAAGGTTACCCCTCAACTCCCTTTTAAATCTTTCCCCTCCTGCCCTAAATCTATGCTGCCTAGTTTTGAACTCCTGGGGCAAAGACTGTACCATCCATTTTATCTATGCCCTCCTGATTTTATAAACCTCTATATGATAATCCTACATTTTCCTGCATTGCAAGGAATAAAAAGCTAGCCTGGGCTACTTGTCCTCATAACTCAGACCTTTAATCCTGACAATATTCTCAAATCTTTTATTGTATTCTTTCCAATTTAACCACCCATTTATACAACAAGATGACCAAAACTATATATAGAACAGTCGGTCCTCCTTATCCGTGGGGGATTGGTTCCGAGACTCCCCGCGGATACCAAGAAACGCGGATGCTCAAGTTCCTTATTTAACCTGGCTCAGTGGGGTGGTGTCTTTAGGACTCGGCAGAACCCTGGACTTTATTTAACATGTTCAGTGCGGTGGATATTATGACCCAGCGGTGCAGCTCTGAATCCGCGGTGTTTCTGTTCACGAATATAGTCATGATTGAAAATAAGGTGGAAGTAATAAAGCAATTGGAAAGAGGTGAAACACTATCGGTCATTGGTAAAGCATTAGGCTACAGTCAGTAAACGATCGGAACAATTTTAATGGAGCATGTGATAGACCCTGCCCCGATGAAAGCTACAATTATTACTAAGCAACTTAGTGGTTTAATTATTGAAATACGTATGTTTCTTAAGTGTTTTATATGCATAGAAAGGTAAAATATGTACTATATACTAAGAAAAATGTTTGACTGACGCTGCAGTTACTGTATCAGTGCAAGGGAGTGCCCTTACCAGGACTGCAGCATTTCAAGAACACTGCTTACAGGACCTTCTCAAGGGCAATAAGGGATGGGCCTGTCAGCAAAACTTCAATCATGGAAAATGATTTATAAAAAAGGCTACTAATCACAGAACAGAAACAAAATTTGACATTCTAAAGTTAGGAGCTCTTGCAGTGAGGAACTTGTATATCTGAACTATTGGCACATTATGTTGGTGGTGATGGGAGGAGAGATGGACACCATTAGAGCATTTTTAAAAGTACTTCATTGTTTTGTGTGTACAGTACAAAATAGGTGCAGAGGAAAGTTGAGGATATTGCCATGGCTGAGAGACAGGATAAGGTGGTGGTGTTTTCTTTGGAACAAAAGAGACAGGCAGTATAATTTTTTTTAATAGTTATGGTGGAATTACACAGAATAAAAAGCACTTTAGCAGAGAAGCCAGTAGTTAAATGAGCATAGATCTAAATTAGTTGCTATGAGGAACTAATCTAGTCTCTTGAAGGAAAATTATTTTGCTCAGTGAACACGGTGAATCTGGAAATTGTGAAGGCAGAAATGCTCACTTTTTTCTAAAATAAATGTACCTCATTAAGCACCTGAAGGGCTGTGGATCCAGAGCTCAAAGGTGAGAGGAACCTAAAGTACATTTCATGGGCTCTGTTGCTGCAGATTTCAATGGTTCTGTAACACTTCCAACATACTTCATTGACTTGGCACCTCCTTTATCTGGTTATGATCAGAAGAAAAGTAATCAACTATTATAACAAAAACTTTGCAGTTAAATATTTCCCTGTATTATGTGTCTGATCACTTAATGTTTAGAACTTATTTGGTGACTAAATGGCAAAATTGTCCAGTAAAGTGCAAGTTAAAATGAAAAAATTTGTGCAAGAAACTGTAAAGACCATAAGTTCAATACATGCTTACAAATTCAGTTTTCCTACTATTTTGATTTTAGAGTGCCTACTTTGTAGAATTTAGCCAGGTCATCTGATATGATCTTGTGCAATGTTTGTATTTTTTATAACAAAACTTCCTAACCATATGTACATGGAGTATGTAGAATGTATCATTTTTCCCATGCTTGCGTATTACTAGTGAGCTTAAAAATGTTTAAAGTGAATGAGTATCTAGGGAATTTGAGGAATTTCTAGTTAAAATCCCATAAACACATTCTTATAAGCATTTTTTAAAAAGTTACGTAGACTTTTAAGTAGCCGCTTGTTTTGATAGTTCGTCTTCTTTGTTTACTAGAGGAAAAAACTGTTCAAGAAAAGTACCAAATTATTGGTACTTAAGAAACCCACAAGAAATTCTTCTAATGTCAAGGAAGAGCTGCCTTGAAAGATTAAGCAACTCCTGCACGACTTGAAATAATTAACAATATAATGTCGATTTAAATATAAATGCAGATTGTAATGTATCATGTTTTTTTAAAACTGTCAAGATTTTCAGTAGATAAGTTCAAAGTAAATTTATCATCAAAGTACATTTATGTCACTATATACTACTTTGAGATTCATTTTCTTGAAGACGTTCATGGTAGAACAAAGAAATATAATAGCGTACACAGACTCTCAAACAACCATGAGAGAAAGACAGACTGCTAATATAAAAACAGTAACAATTAGTAAATAATGCTGAGAATGAGTTGTAGAATCCTTGTAAGTTAGTCCATAGGTTGTGGAATCGGCACAAAGTTGAGGTTATTGCCCTTCTACCATTAGGATCCTGAACCAGTGTAATGACCATTGCTGAACCTGGTGGTGTAGAACCTAAGGCTCCTGTATCTCCTTCCTGATTGCAGCAGCGAGAAGATGGTATGGCCTAAATGGTGGAATTAAATATTAAAGAAGTGAATGTAGTTATATATTATTAATTTGCTGTTTTGCTGCAGACTGTATTACTGATGCATGTTCATGATTACCCTCGATGATAGTTTGCATAAAATAGAGTTGGCCTTAAGTATTTTATACTTTGCAACATTTCCTAATGCTCTGTTCTAATGTAACCCTCTTTGGACGAGAATGTCCCAAATATAGGTATATTGTATGCAGTTCAACTCTGGCATGGTTTAAACTTACATAATTCAGAGGATTCCCAAATATATTTTAAACTGAAACTTGTGTTTTAATCAAAATTTAGGTTAATTTAAATATTTTAAATGTTTTCATTTTAATCTCCCCCTGAAAATCTGTGAATTCAAGAATGCACGTGTTTAACCATGTTCATCCTTCTGTCAAATAGTAATTATCAATCTAGTGATGTAATTGAGAGGTTGCCCCACTGGAAACAACTGTGTGAATGTTACTCCAATCCTTCATGAGTAAGTGAAAGCAGCATTTGATGGAATCAACCATTGAATCAAATCTTGTCAGGCGTGCTTATGCTTCATGTATTTAAGACATAGGAGTAGATGTATGTGGACTGTTGGCATAGGCAATATAAATACCAATCCATCGGTTTTCTGGTTTATATTATGGCTGGGGGAAATTTCCTCTTGTGTCTTTTGGATATTTTTTTAATAGCTGCATTTAAAGCTTCAATGTACGGAAGTAATGCAGTGATTTCCTTGTGGCTGTTTGGAACAATGTACTGTATTGTAATTATTTGTTAGTGGGCCACCTGAGTGTAGTACCATTAGATGTGTTGTTATCTCTAAAATGTACTTCAGGGATATCTATTTATCTCTTATTGCTGCAGGTTAATGTTTCTTCACAAGAGGCCCCCGATTTGCTTCCAAAATAGACCATTTAAAGAGCCATGCTGCCAGCCTACTGACCATCCCATCTGGCTTGGACAAGAGCATTCACAAACCCCTGTTTGGCCCCCAGAAAACCAGAACAAAATCCATTAACTGTTGGAAATCTGCCTACCTTCCTATCAGCAAGGAAACTGCAACAATGGACACGGAATCCACATACTCGGGATATTCCTACTATTCGGGCCGCTCCAAGAGTTCTCACAGACATGGGTTGGTATCCTTTTTTTTTAAGAGTAGTTTTTAATGTTGGCAATATAATTAGGCTTCCATAGTAACTAAAGCAGACCTTTATATAAGCTCCTCTTGAAAAGAATTGGAGGAAGTTCTTTGGAACACTGCTGACTTTGTTTAACATTAAACAATAAGTAATTATGTCACAAAGGAAATTTACACCCAGTTGAAATTATCACAAATTTCAGAAAGCAATCTTTAGGCCCACTGAACAAGAAGTTTGTTTTTAAAACACAAATGATGTGAAGAAATTCTTTTGAGAAATCAACAAATTAGAATATACACTAAAGTTATTAGACCCACTGCAATCACCTTGTGAAAGAAGAATGCCTTAATGAACAGTGCAGCTCTTAACACATTAATCACCTTAATCTCCAGGCTGTGTTCCACCTTGTGGGAATGCTTGATGCAACAGCAAAAAAAACCATGATCTGTATAATTTTGGTATACAATTGTGGCCTTTTCTACCTCGCTGAGTGCAAACTGCACCATTCCTCGTTCATTATGTAATCTAACAGGAGTTTAACTAAGCATTTGACGTCCAGACACATTAGCCATATGTATTTCTATTGGACAATGTTGTGTATTACATTAATTTAGGAGTAATTGCACATTAGCATGGTAAATTAGCTTAAATTTTCCAGAGTTGACTTTAGTACCACCATTAATGGTAGTTGATTAGCAATGGTTTCGTCTATATTCTACTGTGCTTTTTTTCTTAAAAATTTTAACTAAAATGCTCCAAGTGGCACAGTAGATTAAATGATCACAGTTCTGTGATGGTAAAATTTAGGTGCATCCAATAATTGCCATTGTTAAGGATTCAGTCAACATGAGATGACCACAATAAAAATGTGGCAGAAAGGGGAGGTGAAATGCTTAAATGAGAGTGCTGTTTTGTCAGCTGATTACAAACCAGCTTTTCCGGGGGGTGGGGCAACAAAACTGATTTCCTCTGTATTCCTCTAGATGTTAGCGAGAAATAGAAAGTAGTACAGTGGATTCCAGTTAATTGAGCCATCAGTTGATTGGGACAGCCCTGTATTTGGACAACTCAATGAACAAAAACTAATTGAGAAAATAACTAGGATTCCCTTTGTTTATTTGGAACGCCATGGCTCTTAATTGGGACAGAAGACTGTTGCCAAACAGTTTCTAACTAAAATCATTTACATGCACTTAGACTTGACAACTGTTAAGATTGAATAGTCTTTAAATAGCATCAGTGTGTGTGCTTGTGTTCAAAATCGAGTGATTTTTTTTCAGTTGATAGTTGGTGATAAACAAGCAGCAAGACAATTCCAAACCGTTTTGCTCACTAGTTTCAAGCTTTCAATCTTGGAGATACCAGAAATGGCCTTTAGACATTACAGAGTGAGCAATTTTTAAGTTGCTTGTGCTTTTGTTATGCTATCCATTTGGGTAATAAAGGCCAGTTCAAACAGCAGTGATTTTTTTTTTGGTAATTTTGTTTTTATTTCGACTTTGTGCAGGAAGGCAATGAAAGTTGTTATCTGCACTAGGTGTTTCTGTTGATTTTGTTCATTTACAGCCAGTCAAAAAGAACACAGCAGCAATAACTATTAGGAACTGATACAGTTTGATAATATTTTAGGAGTATCGGTACTGCTCTAATTTGTTCTGTATTCAGTTAAATACATAATTTGTTACTCAGTAAAGGTAGCTTGTCCTTGGAATGCCTTTTAACTATTTCCATGAAATATCAGCTTACTGGAGCAGTCTCGTCGCATGATTGGGCTAATATGTACTTGTCCCAATGTGTCCCAATTAACCAGAGTCCACTGTAAGTCATTTAGGATTAACTTTATACAATAATTCTGTTCATCTATTGAGACATTTTGATTCTTCTCTTTCTCCCCCACCCCACACTATTCTATTCCAATTATTTACATTTTGATTTATCCTTTGAAATGTTCTTAATTTTCATATCTAAACATTCTGTTATGTTACATTTGGCGGAGTTTTTGAGTGAAGTTTGCTGGAGTTCATTCTGTTAAAATAAGAGAAGGGTTCAATGTCTGAACATATTTGAGTTAAGCATGATACTATTAAATCAGGTTGGAAGGGCACATTTATTATTTTTGTGTATTTAATGTTGAATGTGGTATTCTGCTTTAAATTGTGGTATTGCTTTGTTGACTATTAACTCTTGTGAGCTTAAATCCCTGCTTTTGCTTCATCAGTGAAAGGAATCGGGACCGGCAAAAATCCAGAAACAAAGATGGCAGTCGGTCTGAGAAATCTGTTACCATCCAGACACCTCCAGCAGAGCCACTACTGGGCAATGAGTCAACACGTGGAGATGAGACTGTACAGGTAAGAGGCTAAACGTGTTTCAAAATTATGGCTGTGTGTGTAAAAGCTACTAAGATTTTGCTGCTGCTCTTTGAGTTGCTGTATAGAAATGGGCATTGGCAATTATATATGTATTTTGGGGTTTCAAAGTAAATTTATTATCAAAGTATATGTTATGTGTAATACCCTGAGATTTATTTTCTTGCAGTCATTCATAGTAAACAGAAAGAAACACAATACAATTAATGAAAAACTACACACGGCAGAAATGGACAAATTATGCAACAAACTGTACAAATATGTAAAAGATAATAACTGAGCAGTAGATATTGAGAACATGAGTTGTACAGTCCTTAAAAGGGAGTCCTTGGGTTGTGAAATCAACTCAGTGTTGGGATGATTGAAGTTATACCCTTTGGTTCAAAAGCCTGATGGTTAAGGGGTATTAACTGTTCCTGTACTTGGTGGTGTGGGATCTGGAGCTTGTCTGCGTCCTTGATGATGGAAGCAGCTTTCCTGCGACAGTGCTTCCTATAAATCTGCTCAATAGTGGGAGCACGTTTTGTCATGTTTTTCTGTTCAAGGGCATTGATGTTCCAACACCAAGACGTAATGCATATAATCAGTATACTCCAAGCCACGTGTCTGTAGAAGTTTACCAAAATTTTAGATGCCATGCCAAATCTGTGCGAAGTAGAGACGTGCTGTGCTGCCTTTGTATTGCCTGTTACCTGTTGGACTCAGGACAGACCTTCTGAAGTGACAGCACCAAGGCATTTAAAGTTGCTGACCCTCTCCATCTCTGAGGACTGGGTCATGGACCTCTGGTTTCCTTTTCCTGTAGTCAGTCAGCTCTCTGATTCGAGTGAGAAGTTATTGCGATACTATTCAGCCAGATTCTTAATGTCACTCCTTTATGCTGATTCATCACCACCTTTGATTCAGCCACAACAGTGATGTCGTCAGCAAACTTTAATATGGCATTGGAACTATACTTAGCCTCACTGTTTTAGGGAGCTAAGCACAGTCTTGCGGTGCACCTATATGGATGGTAATTGTGGAGGAGTTGTTGTTGCCAGTCCAAACTGACTGGGGCCTACAAGTGAGGAAATCAAGGATCCAGTTGCACAAGGAAGCATTGAGGTCTTGATCTTGGAGCACATTGATTAGTTTTGAAAGGATGATAGCATTTAATGTGAAGCTGTAGTCAATGAAGAACTTCCAGATGTATGCATCTTCATTGTTCAATGTTATAGAGCTGAGTGAAGAGCCAATGAAAAGTCATCTGGTGTTGACCTGTTGTAATGGTAGGCAATTTGGAGCAGAACCAAGTTTCTTTAGTGGCAAGAGTCGATGTACTTCATCATGAACCTCTCGAAGCACTTCATCACAGTAGATGCAAGTGCCACTGAACAATAGTGTTTGAGGCAGGTTACCATGTTCTTTTAAGGCGCCGGTATAATTGAAGCCTGCTTGAAGCAGGTGGACAGATACTTTAGATTGCTGAAGTGAGAGGTTATAGATATCAGTAAACACACCAGCCAGTTGAATAATACGGGTCTTTAATACTCGGCCAGGGACCCCATCTGGGCCAGATGCTTTCCAAGGGTTCACCCTTCTAAAGAATGCTCTCACATCGGCCTCAGAGTGAAATCACAGGGTCATCGGGGGCTGTGGGAGTTGATGAAGGCGCCTCCATGTTTTGATGGTCAATGAGAACCTAATTATTATCCCTTAATTTCCTTCATTGGATAGGTGTACAAACATAAACATCTCAATAAGTTAACTGGCCACCTTCCTTGAAATTTATCTCACTTTGCTCTTTTTTGCATTCCTCTATCTCTAGAGGAAACAGGTGAATTGATTCCAAATTTTCTATAATAATAAAATGCATTTTCAGTCATGTGTGGGAATAGTTGCACAAAAGTTTTAGCATTTTATTTTGTGACAAAATATCCCATGATACATTTTTATTATCACTTTCTGTGACTTTTTATCCTACTGACCCAGCAACCATTCTGGAGAGGATTCTGGGATTTCTTTGCTACGCTACCCACACCTCCACAAATCCTGCTCTCAGTTCTAAGAATGAGATAGGTTCTGAAGTCACACAGCCTGGTTACATAAACAAACTGATTGGTTTGGCATGTATATCACTGTGTAAGATACAAGTCACAGCAGTGTTATGCCTTGTGCAATTATTATGGCATGCTTAATAGCTTCAATATTCTCAATGGATAAAATTGTGGTTGCCCATTCATCTTGTGCTTGATGACTTGCCCATAATTATCATTAACTTTTAACAAATGTTTACCAAGTCTTACACTCTTTTTTTTTAGTAATTTATTTTTCCCTTTCTAATACCCCTTTTTGATCTTCTTATTGCCCTTCTGTGAATTATCTGCTGGGAATTCAGCTGTATATGGGCAAGTTATAACCAGTGAACTCAAATTTTCCTTTAAATTCCTCCAACCAAGACTTATCTTTGAATACCTGATGTCAATGCATACTGTGTTAACTATTCTTAAATAATTTGCCTTCCCTCTATTTAGACCATGTTCTGAGATTTTCTAGATTACCAAGCCACAAGTGGTTTGTATCAGTTGTCAAAGCAGAGTTCATCAGGGTAATCTGTTTATATCTGTACTGGAGGCTTGACTAATCTTTCCAACACCCAGTAATTATTTAAAAATTGTATTTGTTTAGTTTTATCAAATATCAGAGGATACCAAAAGTTTTTTTTTCCAGATATGCATAGAATAAAAGAAAAATGAGAGTAGATAATGTACCACTGAAAAATGATGCAGCAAGGTAATCATTTGGGACAAGGAAATGACAGGCAAACTGAATAAGTATTTTGCACAAGTCTTCACTGTGGAACATACTAGCAGTATGCTGGAGGTTCAAGAGTGTCAGGGCAGAAGTGAGTGTAGTTGCTACTACTATGGAGAAGGTGATTGGGGAAACTGAAAGTTCTGAAGGTAGTTACCTGAACCAGGTGGACTACACCCCCGAGTCCTGAAAGAGGTAGCTGAAGAGACTGTAGAGGCATCTTTCAAGAATCACTAGATTCTGGCATGGTTCTGGAAAATTGCAAATGTCACACCACTCTTCAAGAAAGGAAGGAGGCAAAAGAAAGGAAATTATAGACCAGTTAGTCTGACCTCATTGGTTGGGAAGATGTTGGATTTGATTGTTAAGGATATGGTTTTGGGTACTTAGAAGCACGTGATAAAATAGTCTATAATCAGCATGGTTTCCTCGGGAAAATGTTGCCTGACAAATCTGTTGGGATTCTTTGTTGAAATAACAAGCAGGATAGACAAAGGAAAATTGGTGGATGTTGTGTACTTGGATTTTCAGAAGGCCTTTGACAAGGTGCCACACATCAGGTAGATTAATAAGGTAAGAGCCCATGGTATTACAGGAAATTTACAAGCATGGATATAGCATTTGTAGGAGATAAAGAGTGGGAATAAAGGGGGCCTTTTCTGATTGGCTTCCAGTGACCAGTGGTGTTGTGCAAGGTCACTTGTTTTTATGTTGTATGTCAATGATTTGGATGACAGAATTGATGGCGTTGTGGCCAAGTATGCAGACGATACGAAGATCGGTGGAGGGGCAAGTAGTGTTGAGGAAGCAGGGACTTGGACAGGTGGGGGAGTGGACAAAGAAGTAGCAGATGGAATACAGTATCGGAAAGTGTATGGTCATGCACATTGGTAGAAGGAATAAAAGTGTAGACTACTTTCTAATTCTCATTGAAATCTGACGAATGTTGAAAGGCCTAGATAGAGTGGAAATGGAGAGGATGCTTACCATGGTGGGGGAGTCTAGGACCAGAGGGCACAGCCTCAGATGAGAATATTTCTTTAGAACAGAGATGAGGAATTTCTTCATTCAGAAGATGGTGAATCTGTGGAATTCCTTGCCACAGATGGCTGTGGAGGCCAAGTCATTGGATGTATTTAAGGGTTCTTGATTAGTCACGTCATGAATGGTTGCAGGGAGAAGGCAGGAGAATGGGGTTGAGAGGGAAGTAGATCAGCCATGATGAAATGGCAGAGCAGTCTCAATAGGCCAAATGAACTAATACTGCTCCTATGTCTTCTGGTCCTATTTTTGATTTGTGTGTCTTCATATGGAATTGGAAATCATTTCCTAAAATTCATGGATTTTTAACTTTATTTTTGAAAATTGTTCTAGGTAAATGCAAGTGTAGAGCTTGTATAATTTTTCTCAATGAATAACTAACAAAATACCGAACTGAAGTTGAATATTTTTTGTCTATTCAAAGAACATTAAAGTTGCTCCACCTACAGTAAATTGCATCACTAAACACTTGAAGTTCAATAAACTGCATCCAATATTATACCAAACAATGCATTTTGGATGGGCATTTGAGGATAGTTTGCTGTTGATTTGGAATGTAGATGTTTTCCATCACTTTTCTCGGGAAAATTTTTGTTAATATCTTGTAGGCAAGAGCTTTAGTGATTTTTTTTTCAAGGCAGGAAATGTACTAGTTGAAATGATAGAATTTTTAATAAATGGATTAGACAGGATCCAGATCTTCACTACTGAAACTAAAGTATCCTTTTCATCTGTTTTGCATGATTTCCCACCGCATGAGTAAAATAACTATACAATTCAGGCGACAGATGGCAGATATTAAGTTCATAAGAAAGTTTTAGGTATTCTTGCAGCATCACACAGAGGGCTTAAAATATTTCCAAAAGTTAAATGTAAATTATTGATTTGCTTGCAGAGGTATTTGTGTTCAAAACCATCTGGGGAAGACGGTATTAAAAGTGGAAGTGTCCAAAGTGAAAGTTTTTGGAGTGGGGCAATGTTAGTGGTCAGGGTTTTGGCTCAACAGGCTTGGTCAAGCTCAGATGCAGACTCGCTTAAGTGCTTTTTTTCTGTTAATACATAATTAGTAAGCTCTGAATGGGCCCAGAGTTGGTGGTATGTTCCTTGTATGAGATGTCCAGTCTCCCTGGTAACTACATCTGCACGAAGTGCACCGAGAAACAGCTCCTTGGAGACCATGTTAAGGAATTGGAGCTGAAGATCAATGACCTTCAGCTCATGCAGGAGAATAAGGAGGTGATTGATAGGGAGTTAAAAGGAGATAGTCACCCTGTGTTGCATGAGGGAAGTAATTGGGTGACTGTCAGGAGAGGGAAAGGATACAAAGCAAAGTACCTCTGTGGCTGTTCCCTCAATAATAAGTAACCACTTTGGATATTGTGGAAGTGGGGGAACCTACCAAGGAGAAGCCATAATGAGCAGGTCTCTGGAACCGAGTCTGGTTCTTGAGGCTCAGAAGGGAAGGAAGAAGATGCAAGCTAATGGGTGAAATTAGTTGGCTTGGGCAACAGAAATGAGGTTCTGTGAACAAGCACAAGATTCCTGAATGATTTATTGCCTCCTGGATATCAGGGTCAGAGACATCTTGGATTGAGTCCACAGCATTCTTAAATGGGAGTATGAACAACCAGAGGTCGTGGCTACGTTGGTGCCAATGACATGGGTAAGATGGGTGACAAGGTCCTGTAAAGTGAGTTCAGGGAGTTAGGTGCTAACTTAATGGACAGGACCTCCAGGATTGTGATGTTAGGATTGCACCCCATGCGATGTGCTAGTGAGTCGAACCAGGAAGATCATACAATTTAATGCATGGATAAGGAGTTGGTGCAGGAGGCAGGGCTTCAGATTCTTGGATCATTGGGTTCTTCCAGTGAAGGTAGAACTTGTATGGAAGGGACTGTTTGCATCCAAACTGGAGGGGGCTAATATCCTAGTGGGAAGGTTTGTTGGTGCTGCATGGGGAAGTTAAACCAGAGTTACAGGGAGATGGGAATCAGAGTACCAAAACAGATAGTGGAGTAATTTTGGAGAAAGATGTTATTAAACCGACATACAAGGTCAGAATTTAAATGGTTGAGCATGGTGTGATTAATGCTCTCAGCTTCATATATTTCATTACAGGAGTATCGTAGGAAAGGCAGATGAGCTTAGTACATGGGTCAGCATGTGGAATTATGACATTGTAGCCATTAATGAGACTTGTTTGCAGAAGGGGCAGGACTGGCAGCTCTGTACGGAGGTTCTGTGTTGTTTTAGGCATAATAGACTGGGAGGGGTTAAAGTAGGAGGGGTGGCATAATTAGTCAGGGGAAAAGTCACAGCAGTACTCGGAAGACAGACAGAAGAGCTCGTCCAGTATGGCTTTATGGGTGAGAAAGAAATGACCACATTAATGATATTATAGACCACCCAACAATCCATAGGAATTAGAGGAACAAATCTGTAGAGAGATTGCAAATTTGTAGCATGAAACAAGGTTGTAGTAGTAATTGATTTTCACTTTCCACATGTTGACTGGGACTCCCATAGTGTAGAAGGGCTGGATGGGAAAGAGTTTGTCAAATGTACTCAGGAACGTTTCCTTAATAGAAATCCCAACTGAAGAGTGTGATGCTAGATCTCTTGTTAAGGGAATGAGACAGAGCAGGTAACAGAAGTTTCTGTAGGGGAACACTTTGCATCTAATGATCATAATGCCTTTATGGAAAAGGGTAAGTCTAGTCCTCGGGTTGAGATTCTAAATTGGAGTTATTGACAATTTTTGCTGTTCTGCCTCTGTACTAATGCAGGGTCTCAACTCAAAATGTCCTTGTACCTCATTTTGCTCCCACAGATTTTGCTTGAGCTCTTCCAACATTCTGTTGTTTTAGAAAATATCCATTTAGTTATAGTATATATTGAATTTGTTTGGGTGGTTCTGTTCTTCATAATTCAGAACTATACACCTAGTGCTGCTTTCAGGGGCTTTTTTAAGATTTGTTACTTTAATATGTGTCTATTGCAATATTTTGGTATATATTGAGGCAGTGAGGCATATACTGTATCACTCTGTGGCAGGTTATAAACAATGAGATTACTGAGTTTCTGGTTTTACTTACAGAATTTCAGTAAGTAGTTCATAAAATTAAAACTGATCATTGAAATTTATCTTGCAGGATGATAACTGGGGTGAAACCACAACAGCCATCACAGGGACTTCAGAGCACAGTATATCACAAGAAGACATTGCAAGGATCACAAAGGATGTGGATGATAGTGGGCTGGACTGCACTCGACATTTAGGGATAGCCATCGCTGCTGTGCTTGGGATACTGGTCTTTTTGTCTCCCATTGCCTTTATGGTGCTGCCTCAAGTACTGTGGCGGGAAAAGCTTGACCCATGTGGTACTGTATGTGAAGGGCTGTTCATCTCTGTCGCCTTCAAGCTACTCATCCTTCTCATTGGAACCTGGGCACTCTTCTTCCGCAAACCAAAGGCACAGATGCCACGGGTTTTTGTGTTCCGGGCACTCCTGATGGTGCTGATTTTTGTGTTTGTGGTTTCTTATTGGCTATTCTATGGTGTACGCATTCTGGATTCAAGAGATCCAAATTATCAGGGAATTGTTCAGTATGCAGTTTCACTGGTAGATGCCCTCTTGTTTATCCACTATCTGGCAATTGTGCTACTGGAATTGCGTCAACTGCAGCCTATGTTTACTGTGAAAGTCACTCGGTCAACTGATGGAGAATCCCATTTTTACAGTGTGGGCCTACTGAGGTACGTAATGGAAATGGCTCAAAGGAATTCTTTCTGTTTGTTGCCGGTAAAGTTTTACCCTTTCTGATTATTTTCCTTCTGTTTTACTTGCTTTTTAATGTGCCCAATAAGAGCTTGGGTTAAAATTTAAATCCTCAAGTAAAAGTTAGCATTGGACTGTTGTGTGAATCATAGGTTAATGTGTAAATGATTATTGAAATTGGGTTTGCAATTGGTTATTCAGTGTAAATATTATAAGTTAGTACTTTTAACATGCTAAAACATAGTACAGTACTCCAAAGTTTGTGGGTATAGCGTATTGAAGAGCTGCAACTAATTGGGAATTACCAAAGAAAAATCATATTCCACAGAGACCACACAGCTGCAGTGAATGGGTGAAAAGTTTGCATTGCTGACCTATAGATCCTCTTGTACAAAATACTATGCTGATTTGATGAATGGTGTGCTGAAAATGGCAGTTTGCTTTTTTCCCTTTACAGTAGATGCCAGTATTAATTATCTGTGTTAAATCTCAAGAGTTTATTATTTTAGATTTGTGGTCAAGTTATAGTACAGTTAATAATTTTTAGTCCTTAATTGCTAGTTTTAAAATATTGTTTTGGAGTTAAACTATTCATGAATTTCTGCATTGTCCTCTTTGTAATCAGCACATATGAATTGTATCCCATTGCTACTTCCATCATCTGCTGAGCGAAAGTTGTTATAAATTATAAACTAATTTGGCATTATTTGATGATAGAATCAATCATGTTAGCCATCAAAAAGGGAAGGGTAATGTAATCCTCTCCCTGAATGACTGACAGAGTAGTGCAACTGTATCAGAAGTTGAACCTGAATCCATCTTGTTACCTGTATTTAATATTCCCAATTTCAGTAACAAACTAGTTGAAATGTGATATTTTCAGCTTTTACCCCCCACTCCCGTTCTGTGATTGCTTTCTTAGTTTGTATAACTAAAGTAAATTCTTTTTCTTTAACTGCACACCCTACCACCAATTTACAAAATACAGAGATAGTTGAATTAAATCTAGTATTGATTATCTAATCTTTAATATAAAAACCGGAAGGTGTTGGGAAGATCATAATCATTCATAGTACTACATTGCAATTTTTTTTAATAATAGTTCGCTGTAAGGTAACCTATTGCAATTATACTTAGATTCCCAAGTGTTAGTTCAGCACTGTCCCAAATATGATCATTTAATAGCAATCTAATAACTTTCTTTTTCTGTCTAACTTAATGTACCAAGTGCTGAAAAGATCTGAGCACATTAGAAATAGAAGCAGGAATAAGCTATTTGGCCCTTCAGACTTGTTCTACCAGTTCTCTTGTACTTCCATTATTTAACATTATCTTCAGACCCTTTGAGTCTCTTATCAATAGATTCCTGGATGTTACCTGTTTCTACATTATTTCTTCTATCAGACTTCCAGGCTATTGGAATCTGTTCCCTCTTGCATGTTTATTATGCACCACTTTAATTGTTCAGGTTTATGCCTTCTGTTTATTTGTTTTAGCAGCTTGTCTCCTGGTCTCATTTTCAGAAAGTTTTTCCTTTTTTTTGTTCCTTTATGAATGTTTATTGATAATGTGCTCCATTCTTAATAGTTCTAAAGCTGGACTGGCTGTATTCTGCTTTTGGTTTCCAATGAATATACATCTCGTCTCACTGAGATGAAAGAAAACACATGCTGGAACCTGGAGTAATATTCTGCTAAAGGAGCTAGTAGTATCAATCTTGATGTAGAATTTCTGCCTGAATGATCAACAATTCCTTTTCTCCCACAAATGCTACTCAAAGCAGCCCCAAACCATGAAGCTCCTTCCACCATACTTCACAGTTTGGATGAGGTTTTAGTATTGGTGTTCAGTGCCCTTTTTTCCTCCAAGCATCACGGTGTGCAGTTCTGTCAGAAAGTTCAATTTTTGTTTCATCTGTCCACAGAACATTGTCCCTGAAACATTGTGGAACATCCAGGCAGTCTTTTGCAAACTTAAGACAGGCAGCAATGTTTTTTTTATTTTTTGGAGATCAGTTGTTTGCTCTGTGGTGTCCTTCCATGAACCCCACCATTCTTGGTCAGTATCCTTCTTGTAGTGGACACATGGACAGGGACTTTAGCAAGTTTAGAGATTTCTGCAGGTCTTTTGCTGTTACCCTTAGTGTGTCTTTTTTAAGGCATCTCAACAACCCACACCTCCAATCTATCTCATTGATCGGACCATATGACTCCAAATAACTTTTGTTAGATGGCATTACCCCAGAGGTTCAGATACTTTTTTGAACCTAGACTATGAATGTTTAAATGGTGTATAGGTGGCTCCCGTTTTTCGAGAGTTCACTTTACGACAGTTGGCTGTTACGAAAGACCTACATTAATACCTGTTTTTGCTAACCAAAGAGGATTTTTGCTTTTACGAGAAAAAGACGCCTGCTTTATATGTGTGTTTATCCGGAGAAAGACTACCATGACCGTGAAGCCTTGTGCGGGCAGTTGTGTGTACGTGCAAATGTGTGTAGGTGCCGATTTTTTTTTTCTCTCTCTCTCCAAATTGATTTTGGCTAGCTGTCTTTCCAATTTTGATAAGTGAAACTACACCGTACATACAATATTTCTACTTTATATAGGCTGTATATTTATCATATCATTCCTGCTTTTACTATATATTAGTGTTATTTTAGGTTTTGTGTGTTATTTGGTATGATTTGGTAGGTTACTTTTTGGGTCTTGGAACGCTCAAAAATTTTTCCCATATAAATTAATGGTAATTAATTTTCGCTTTACAACATTTCAGCTTACAAATGGTTTCATAGGAACGCTCTACCTTTAGATAGCAAGGCAAACCTGTACTCAGTAATGATGAGAAGTGCAATATTTTTTGTGTTGTTAGTTTAGGCAGATTGTATTGTGACTTGGATGAAGATCAAACCAAATTTTATAGGTAATTAATGCAGAAAATCAGAAAATTATAAAGGTCCAAAAACTTTCTTGCAGCTGTAGGAGCAGAATTAGGCTATTAGTCCCATCGCGTCTGCTCTGCCATTCCATCATGTCTGATTTATTATCCCCCCCCCCAACCCTATTCTCATGTCTCGTCCGTAATCTTTGATAACCTGACTAATCAACAGCCTATCCACCTCCACTTTAAATATACCCAAAGACTTGGCCTCCATAGATGTCCATGGGAATGAATTCCACAGAATCACTACCCTCTGTTGAAATTAATTCTTTTTTTAAAAAATGGACATCCCTGTATTCTGAGACTGTGCCTTCTGGTCCCCTACTACCAGAAGCATTCTCTTCCCGTCCACTCTAGCCTTTCAATATTTGATATATTTCTATGAGGATGCCCCTCCCCGGCCCAGTCTTCTAAAGTCCAGCGAATACAGGCCTGGAGCCATCAAATGCTTCTCGTACATTAACCCTTTCATTCCCAGAATCATTCTCATGAACCTCCTCTGGAGCTTCTCCAAGGCCAGCGCATCTTTCCTTAGATTAGGGGCCTAAAACTGCTCTCAGTACTCATGTTGTCTGATCAATGCCGTATAAAGCATTGCATCCTTGCTTTTATATTCTAGTTCTTGAAATGAATGTTATCATTGCATTTGCCTTCCTTGCACCAATTCAACCTGCAAGTTAACCTTGGGAAATCCTGCACAAAGTCTCCCAAGTACTTTTGCACCTGCAACTTTTTAGAATTTTTTCCCCCTTTTAGAAAATAGTCCATACTTTTTTTCCTTCTACCAAAGTACATGACCATATATTTCCCTATGCTATATTTAATCTGCCACTTCTTTACCCATTTTCCAAAGTCCCTGCTTCCTCAGCCCTACCTGCCCCTCCACCTATCTTCATATCATCCGCAAACTTGGCCTCAAAGTCAATTCCGTTATCCAAACATTAACATTTAACATGAAAAACAGCAGTAATAGAATGGCTCTTATCTTTTTAAACAGCTTTATCTGAAAATCCAAGTAAGCAACACCGACTGACTGGTTGTTTATCCTACTTGTTATTTCTTCAGAGAACTCCCAACTAATTTGTCAGGCAATATTTTCACTGAAGAAGTCTATGCTGATCTTGGCCTATTTTATCATGTGCCTCCAAAATACCTCAGCATCTTCCCAACTATTGAAGTTAGTCTCGCGGGCTTATAATTTCCTTTTTCTGTCCTTCCCTCCTTAAGAGACTTTTCAGTCTTCCGGACCCATTCCAGAATGTAGTGATTCTTGAGAAGTTACTACTAATGCCTCTTCAATCTTATCAGCTACCTCTATCAAAACCCTGGGGTTACTTTCATTTGGTCCAGTTGACTTCATATCTTTCAGCTTCCCAAATTCCACCTTCTTATTACTTAATACATATTAAGCTTGTCTGCCATTTCTTTGGTCCACATTACTACTTCTCCAACATCATTTTCCAGTGGGCCGACATCCACTTCTGCCTCCTTTACTCTGTATACACCTGGAAAAAAACTTCTTATATCCTTTTAGTGGCTAGCTTACCTTAATATTTCATCTTTTCTTATGACTTTTTATTTGCTTTGTGTTGATTTCCCAATCATCTAACATCTCACTAATTTTTGCAGTATATGCCCTTTTGCTTTTATGCTCTTTGACTTCCCTTGTCAGCCATGGTTACCTCGTTCTGCCTTTAGAATATTACTTAATCTTTGGGGTGTTTCTATCCAACGTGTTTTGAATTGCTCCCAGAAACTCCAGCAATTGCTGTTCTGTTATTCCTGCTAGTGCCCCCTTCCAATCAGTTTTGGACAGCTCTTCCCTCATGCCTCAGTAATCCCCTTTACTCCACTGTAATACCGATACATCTGACTTTATCCTCTCTCTCTCTCTCTCTCTCTCTCTCTCCCTCCCTCCCTCCCTCGTGAATGCTATCATATTACGATCACTGCCTCCAAACTTTTTTTTTATATCTTAAGCTCCCTAATCAAACCTGGTTCATTACACAACACAGTCTAGAATTGCCTTTTCTCTAGTGGGCTCAATACAAGCTACTCTAAAAAGCCATCTCACAAGCTTCCTACAAATTCCTTTTCTTGGGATCCAGCACCAACCTGATTTTCCCAATCTACCTGCATATTGAAATCCCTCATGAGTATCCCAACGTTGTTCTTTTGACATGCCCTTTTTCTCTCTCCCATTGTAAGTTGTAGCCCACATCCTGACCACAGTTCAAAGGCCTCTAACTCCCATTAATTGCTTTTTCACCTTTGCCATTTCTTAACTCTACCCACTAGGATTCTACATCTTCTGATCCTATGTCATCTCTTTCTAAGGATTTGACTTCATTTTTTTACCTCCTGCCCACCTGCCTGACCTTTCAATATAATGTGTATCCTTGGACATTAAGCTCCTAACTATGATTTTCTTTCATGGACAACTCACCAATGCCCACAATTTCAAGCCTGTCGATCTTTTGTGCACTTTAAGATCATATACCTTAATTCATGTACTGCGTGCATTCAGATATACCACCTTCAGTCTTGTATACATCACCCTTTTTGATTTGCCCTCATATTACACTCTCTCATTCCACTGATTGCAATTTTTATCATCTGCCTGTCCATCCTCACTGTCTCACTACACATTGCATCTACTTGTATACCAACTGCCCCATCCTTAGCCCTATTACTCCAGTTCCCATCCCCCTGTTAAATTAGTTTAAACCATCCCCAACAGCTCTAGCAATCCTGCCCGCAAGGATATTGGTGCCCCAGAAGTTCAGGTGTAATGTGTCCTTATTGAACAGATTATACTTTCCCCAGAAGAGATCCCAATGATGTAGAAATCTGCAACTCTGCCTCCTGCACCAATTCTTCAGTCATCTGCTAAATAATCCTATTCTTGCCCTCACCGGCATGTGGCACAGGCAGCAATCAGCAATCCACAGATTACTACTGTGAAGATCCTGCTTTTCAGCTTTCTACTTATCTCCATATGTTCTCTCTTCTTCCCTTTTCCTGCCTATGTCATAGTACCAATATGTGCCATGACTTTCAGCCGTTCACACTCCGCCTTGAAAATGCTGTGGACACGATCTGGGAGGCAGCATACCAATTGGATGTCTGTCACATCCACAGAATCTCCTGTCTTCTCCACTAATTCCCTGTCATTATTCTATTCTTTTCCTCACCCTTGTCTTTTGAGTCCGATTCAGTGCCAGGCATGGTCACAGCGGCTTCTCCCTAGTAGATTGTTTTCTCCCTCTCACCCCCCCCCCCTGCCAAATAATATTCAAAGTGGTATACTTATTATTAAAGGGAATGGCCACAGAGGTACTCTACTCTGCTTGTCTATTCAATTTCCCTTTGACAGACAGTCACCCAGCTACCTGCCTCCTTCAACTTGGGGTTAGCAACCCCCTGTAGCTCCTATCTGTTGCCTCCTCATTCTCCTATATGTGCCGAAGGTCATTGAGCTGCAGCTCCAGTTCCTTAACATGGTCTAAGGAGCTGCGGCTTGATGTACTTCATGCAGATTTAGTTATCAAGGAGACTGGGGTTCTCCCGGAGTTCCTACATCTTACACAAAGAACATACCGCTAGCCCTGGATCCATTCTTAATGCGCTAGCTATGTACTAATATTCAAAGAGGGGAAGGTTACATAAAACCACTTGTTCTCGCTGAAGCCTGTTGAGCCAAAGCCTCTCACTGTGACTTACATCAGATTAGCTTTAATCTTAAAGCTCTACTGGTTTTAAGGTGCAAAGGAGGCGGAGAGAGGAAAATTTACAAGCATAAGTTCATATGGAATAGATGGTGTACAATCGGCCCTCCTTATCCGCGGATTCAGTCAATTGCGGATCAGGAAAACCTGGAAGTTCTCTCTCCAGCACTCGTTGCTTGAGCATGTACAGACTATTTTTTCTTATAATTATTCCCTAAACAATACAGTATAACAAATATTTACATAGCATTTACATTGTATTCGGTATTATAGGTAATCTAGAAATGACTTAAAAGTACAGGCAGTCCCCAAGTTATGAATGAGTTCCATCGCTGAGTCTGTCTTTAAGTCAGATTTGAAGTCGGAACAGGTACGTCTGATATTATTTAGAGTCAGTCAAAAGTTCTTCTTAGTATATACTACATAGTTTACCTTTCTATTCATATAAAACACTTAAGAAACATACATATTTCAATAATTTAACCAGTGCGTTGAAATTGTAGCTTTCATCAGGGCAGGACCTTTCACATTCTCCATTAAAATTGTCCGATCGTTGACCGACTGTAGCCTAATGCTTTTCCAATGACCGATGGCGTTTCACCTCTTTCCGATCACTTTATTACTTCCACCTTATTTTCAATCGCGATCGTGATTATTTTTGTGAACAGAAACACTGCAGATTCAGAGCTGCGCCGCCAAGTCCTAATGTCCACCGCTCGGAGACGTTAAATAAATCGGGGGTTCCACTGGGTCCTAAAGACCACTGCACTGATGCATGTTATATAAGGGACTTGAGCATCTGTGAATTTTGGTATCTGCGGGGCGTCCCGGAACCAATCCCCCACGGATAAGGAGGGCTGACTGTATGTGAAAGTGGTAAAAGTAATGATGCGAGGTGAAATGGTATATGAGCACCAGAGCATGAGGTCTAGAGGAAGTGTAAAGTGAAGAAATGCTTACCTAAAATTGTAAAAGGAAAGATTTTGGAAATAAAGAAATAATGGAGTTGTTAAGGTCAGGCAGCATCAACAAATTTTGATTTTCATTTATTGCAAATGTTAAAAATCTGAAATCAAAACAAAGTATTACAAATGCTTAAGATGTGAAATTGTTGAATTGTGTTCAGTCCAGATGTTGTGTGCTTAATTGGGATGAGATTTTATTCGAGTTTAGATAGAGCTTCATTAATATAGAATCAGGGACTGATGAAGTAAGACTGGGAATTTATGTTCAGCAGCCAGGATGAAAAGCTGTTGTCTGACCTGGGTTTCATCTCCAGTGTAGAGAAGACATCATGAGCAGAATATACATGTACTAAGTTGAAAATAATACAAATAAAGTACTGCTTTGCCCAGGAAGAGTGTTTTGAGTCCCTTGTGATGGGAAAGAAGGAGAGAAAGGGGGCACGTATTCCCCCACAGCTGCATGGACTGGTGCACTGGGAAAGGGAGTGTTTGGTGGTGGACAGCACGTGACCTAGAATTCCACGAAGGGGATTGTCTGCTTGGTATGCAGGAGGGAGGGGTTGGAGGTGGCTGTTGATTGAGAAGGCCAGGGATTGGAAAGTAAGGATAAGGGAAGCATGGCTTCTAGGGGGAAGAGACAAGGAATGAAAGCAAAAATACAGGAAATTGAGTATGGTGGAGAGCTTGTCAACTCTGTGTGGGGAAATCATCCATTGGGGGAAATGGAAGGCAAATTAGAAGCAGTAGAAATCACATGTATTTGCAAAATGGAGAGACTTGGAGATCATAATGATCTTCAGAGAAGAAGATGTAGCTACCTATATTGTGTGAATGTTGGAATTATAGTAGCTGAGGAAGGTGAGAGAAAGATGGAAATTGGTTGCATAAGTACTGGTGAGAACTGAAAGCTGAACAATACAGTCGTCAATGTACCCAGGAAAAGGGGTAAGTGAAGGTAAGGTAGGGTTTTTTTTTACTTATCTTCAAAGAAATTGAAAAGCTTTAGGCCCACATAGTTTCCAAATCAATGCCATTTATTTGGAAGAATAGTGTGGATCACATTTCTCAATGTGACTAGTTCAGATATGTGGAGGAGGCAATGGAAAGGACTTGAGGAACTGGTTAGTTTCTGTTACCTGTTTAACATCTTCAGGACTAAAGATTAAATGCTGGAAGGTGGGTTTGGGGAAGGTAACTCATTTCTGACAGTCATGATAGATCAAATGGCCTTGTCATAAATGTTTTGACTCTATCAAGTTCACTGGGAATAGGATAGGAAATTTAACACAGATTACACCAGCTGTTTAAGGTGGAAAAGAGCCAGATAGGTTATAATTGGATGGATCCAGATCGTCAGGAATGCTGAACGAGAGAAACGACTCTGAATTATGGCCCAAATAGTGGCTACTTACTGTATGTTAATGAAAGACTTCCAACATTTGAAATTTTTAAAAAAACATATTAAAATGCAGCAGTTTGGGCTGCATCTGTGGGAGGGGTTCCAGCCATCTCTTAAACCTGGGTGTTAACGTCTCTTCCCAGACGTGTTGCCTGAGCTGGTGAATATTTACAGTGTTGCTGATCCTGCTGTAGATATACTGCATTTGTAGTTTATTTTCAGTGTCCTGTATTTAAGTAGTTGACTGGGGGCATCTGCTGGAAAAAATTCATCATTACAGTGTTGTGGCAAATCGTGTTTTAAAACTCAGGCATTGTAATTACTGGTTCTCGCCAGGTTACAGTGCAGTCTCATTCCTGTGAACTGTTTATAAACTGGACAGTTTGCGATATGAAATGGGGCTGTGAGCAAAGTCCCTAAGCAACAGAAGATATATGAAGCTTTGCAGCAGATGGCCAATCTAGCCTGTCAGTGTCCAAAACATTCGTCTGTACATACAGGATGCCCAAAAGATCATAAGGTATAGGATCTCAATTAGGTCGTTTGGCCCATCAAGCCTGCTCCGCCATTCCATCATGGCTGATGATTAGCCTTCTCAACCCCATTTTCATGCCTTCTCCTTATAACCTTTTACTCCCTGACTAATCAAGAACCTGTCAATCTCCATCTTAAATATGCCCAATTACTTAGCCTTCACAGCCAGCTGTGGCAATAAATTCCACAGATTCACCACCCTCTGGCTAAAGAAATTCTTCCTCGTCTTTGTTCTAAAAGTATGTCCCTCTGTTCTGAGGCTGTGCAGTCTGATCCTAGATATCACCCACTATAAGAAACATCTTCTCCACATCCATTCTCGATAAACCTTTCAAAATTTGATGGATTTCAATGAGATTCTTCATTCTTCTAATCTCCAGCGAGTACGTACCCAGAGCCATCAAATGTTCCTCATTTGTTACCTCTTTAATTTATGGGATCAATCTCATGAGCCTCTGGACCCTCCAATGCCAGCACATCTTTTCTTAGATAAGGGGCCCAAAACTGCTCCTAGTTATGATCATTGCCTTGTAATATCTCAGCATTGCATCCTTGCTTTTGTATTCTAGTCCTCTCGAAATGAATGCTAACATTGCATTTACCTTGCTTACCACTGACTCAACCTGCAAGTTAATCTTTTGGAAATCCTGCACAAGGACTCCCAAATCCCTTTGCACCTCTGATTTTGGGAATTTCTCCCATTTAGAAAATAGTCCTTACCTTTACTCCTTCAACCATTCCAAAATCTAGTGATTCTTGGACGATCATTACTAATGCCTCCACAATTTCGTTAGTTGCCTCTTTCAGAACCCTAGAGTGTAGTCCATCTGGTCCATGTGACTTATCTACCTTCAGACCTTTCAGCTTCCCAAGCATCTTCTGCCTGGTAGTAGTAACAACACTCACTTCTGCCCCCTGACATTCTTTATTTCTGGCATTCTGTAGGTGTCTTCCACAGTGAAGAATGATGCAAAATAATTACTAAGTTCATTTGCCCTTTCTTTGTCCCCCATTACTGCTCCTCCAGTGTCATTTTCTAATAGTATAACATCCACTCTTGTTTCTCTTTCACTCTTCGTATATCTGAAAAAACTCCTTTTATATCCTTTTATATTTTTGGCTAGCTTACCTTCATATTTCTTCGTTTCTCTCTTTATGGATTTTTAAAATTGCCTTCTGTTGGTTTTTAAATGCCTCCCAATCCTCTACTTCCCAGATAAGTGGTACATTCATAACCTGGGGAGATTTTGTACTTCTGAGTGTTTCATGCAATGGTAGACTAAAGCTACAGAATAGCTATCAGAGTCAGGTTTATTATCACTGGCATGTGACGTGAAATTTGTTAACTTAGCAGCAGTTCAATGCAGCACATGATCTAGCAGAGAAAACAAAATAATAACAATAAATAAAATAATAAATGAGTAAATCAATTACATGTGTTAAATATATATTTTTAAAATGTGCAAAAACAGAAATACTGTACATTTAAAATAAAAGTGAGGTAGATTCAATGTCCATTCAGGAATCGGATGGCGGAGGGGAAGAAGCTGTTTCTGAATCGCTGAGTGTGTGCCTTCAGGCTTCTCTACCTCCTACCTGATGGAGGTCATGCCCTGGGTGCTGGGGTCCTTAATAATGGACGCTGCCTTTCTGAGACACCACTCCTTGAAGATGTTCTGGGTACTTTGTAGGCTAGTACCCAAGATGGAGCTGACTAGATTTACAACCAGCTGCAGATTCTTCTGGCCCTGTGCAGTAGCCCACTCCATACCAGACAGTGATGCAGACTGTCAGAATGCTCTCCATGGTACAACTATAGAAGTTTTTGAGTGTACTAGATCTTAGAACTAGCGGCTGAAAACATTTAATAAATCACTTCATTGTCCAATGTTGAATTAATTCCAAGTTTAATAGGAGCAACACATTTAATTTTGAGATTCCCATGATATGACAGGACTTGGCCGGAAAATTGAAGCTATGAATTAGCATTTTTTTTTAAAGTTTAATTATAATGAAGACATTTGATGTAAAACAATAATGCATCATTATTGGAGATGGAAGAGGTTCCGGAGGATTAGAGCTACAGATGTCCTTCCCTTATTCAAGAAAAGGAGTAGAGATAGCCCAGGAAATTATAGGCCAGTGAGTTTTACTTCAGTGGTTGATAATTTGATGGAGAAGATCCTGAGAGGCAGGATTTATGAACATTTGGAAAGGCATAATATAATTAGGAATAGTCAGCATGGCTTTGTCAAAGGCTGGTTGTGCCTCACAGGCCTGATTGAATTTTTTGAGGATGTGACTAAAGGCATTGGTGAAGGTAGAACAGTAGATTTAGTGTATATAGATTTCAGCAAAGCATTTGATAAGGTAACCCATGCAAGGCTTATTGAGAAAGTAAGGAGGCATGGGGTCCAAGGGGACCTTGCTTTGTGAAGCCAGAACTGGCTTGCACACAGAAGGCAAAGTGTGGCTATAGGCGGGTCATCTTCTGCACGGAGGCTAGTGACCAGTGGTGTGCCTCAGGGATCTGTTCTAGGACCCCTTCTCTTGATTTTTATAAATGACCTGGATGAGTAAGTGGAGGGATGGGTTAGTAAATTTGCTGATGACACAAAGGTTGAGGGTGTTGTGAATAGTGTGGAGGGATGTCAGTGGAATGCAAATCTGGGCTGAGAAGTGGCAGATGGAGTTCAACCCAGGTAAATGTGAGGTTCATTTTGTCATCAAATATGATGGCAGAATATAGTATTAATGGTAAGACTGTTGGCAGTGAGAGTATGAGAGGGATCTTGGGGTCCAAGTCCATAGGTCACTCAAAGCTGCTGCGTAGGTTGATTGTGTGGTTAAGAAGCCATACGGTGTATTGGCTTTCTTCAACCGTGGGATTGGGTTCAAGAGCCAAGAGGTAATGCTACAGCTATAAAGGACCCTGGTCAGACCCCACTTGGAGTACTGTGCTCAATTCTGGTCAACTCACTACAGGAACGATAGAAAGGGTGCAGAGGAGATTTACAAGAATGTTGCCTGGATTGGCAAGCATTCCTTATGAGAACAGATTGAGTGAGCTTGGCCTTTTCTCCTTGGAGCGACAGAGGATGAGAGGTGACCTGATAGAGGTGTATAAGATGGTGAAGGGCATTGACTATGTGGATCATCAGAGGCTGAAATGGCTAACATGAGAGGACACGGTCTTAAGGTGCTTGGAAGTAGATACAGAGATGTCTGGTAAATTTGTTACGCAGAGAGTAGTGAGCACGTGGAATGGGCTGCAGGCAATGGTGGTGGAGGCGGATACAATAGGGTCTTTTAAGAGGCTCTTGGATATGTACGTGGAGCTTAGAAAAATAGAGAGCTATGGGTAATGAGAAGTAATTTCTAAATTAAGGAAGTACATGTTCAGCACAGCACTGTGGGCCGAAGGGCGTGTATTGTGCTGTAGGTTTTCTATGTTCTATTTTCTAAATATTAACCAGCAACGAAAAGTAGAAGCAACACACATAAGATGCTGGAAGAACTCAGCAGGCCAGGCAACATTAATAGAAAAAAGTAGTCGAAGTTTCGACCCGATGCTTAAACTGCTACTGCTAGACAGGTAGATAGCAAACTTGGATCTCATCCATTTTTTGTGCCTGCCTGGTCACTGCTCCTGAGGATATTATAAACCTGTCGGAGTCCAGTCTGACTTTTGCACAGAACCTTCTAGTGGGAATTGTTTGATTGCAATCAGAAGCAAATCTCTAACCCCAGAGAGTCAAAGCAAATTGTTATACCTGTGGCTAGAATCTAGCATGTAATGTCGGGCTCTGCATTTGAGTTATTAGCCATTGGTGCTTTATTTTACCTTTTTTTTTATTTAAACATTACATTGTATTTCTTTATGGAAATTGTATGTCAAAAGCATGTGACATCTTTATAATGAAACTTCTTCCAGATCCATGCCTATGCGTTTTTATCTATGCTTTTAAACCTCAAGTGTCTTTACTGAACGTTCTTAACTAAAATTACAGATAATATTCTCTTTGACTGGCGTTCCTTTACTGTCTCCTGCGATGTTAACCTGTCTGTTTACACCAACCTCCTTCAGTGCCTCTCTCCACTATATATTACTATATATTTCAGTGGGGTTGCAGTCAGTTTGTTCTTGGTGCACCCGAACATTCCTGGCCAACATACATTAAGTGGCAGTTTTTGAGTTCTGTGAAACATCTCAGGAAAACTTCAGCAATTTCCTCTTGCTTTCATGGTTACCATCCCTAACCTATCTTAATCAACATCCAACTCTTTCATCTTTCTCCTTCCCTAGGCTGTCTGTCCTGTCAAGCTATGTCAACTCTAGCCTTTATTCTATCAACCATTGCTGTACTAACCAGCGTAGGTTCTCTACCCAGCCACTGATTCTACACCTCAAACTACTGTTCTTTTAGTTCAAAGTGCATTTATTATCAAAGTGTGCATGCGGTGTGCAACCCTGAAATTCGTCTTCCCACAGACGGTCACGAAACAAAGAACCATGCAACTAGCCTATTCAAAGAAAAATATCAAACATCAAAATCCTGTCCCACGACCTGCACGCAAAAAGAATTCACAAAAAAGACAAAAAAAGATTGAAAGCACAGAATATAAAACACAAAAGATATATTTCAGTACAACTCAGCTCAGTGTTTATTATCTGCAGACCACCCGATTCAAAAAAAATTCACCAAATAGTAACCAAAAAAGCAACTAGAACTAGAAATAGAACACATCATAGAAACTCAATTAGAGTCCAAATCTACAATCTGCATTGATTTAAGGCCCGTCCACTATCAAGGGAGAGAGATCACTCAAACTGAAGGACCTTCCCTCAGGAGCAAAGAGCAAGAGACTGCCATGTGCAGACACCTTTGCAGCAGCGAACAAGAAGCTAGTAGGCAGCACTGAACACTTGCTCAACTTCCACACTCACCTCTGATTTCAGTCTTCCTCAGAACTTTGATCAGCAAGAGATGGTCAGTCATTGGCCTGTCTCCTGGCTTCTTGGCCACCATGGAGCACAGTTTGGTTGCAGCCTGGTGGAACCCTCTCAGAGGCAGCAAAGCTTTAGATCAACTCAAAATCATACTGCTAGAATAAAGATTACAGGGTCCAACAGCAGCAGAACCATATCTAATAAAAAGAAGTGAAGAGAATTGGTTCGTGACCCATCTTGTAGACATTACCTTTGGTAGTGGTGTTCACCGGTGCCATCTTCTTCTGCTCCTTTACCTTGCTTTAGCTTCATCACTTCCATCACCTTGCTTATCTATAACTTCGGTCAAAAATGTTCCTTAAAAAAATTCTCCTCTGCCATGATCCTGGACCATTACATACCATGTGTACCATTTTTTTGATGTGGCATTTGCAGAGGCACTGGCATTTTGGAAATTGTGCAGTATCCCTTAACTTCTCCAGACCTCCTCTTCCTGAAACCCAGCCCTTCATCAAACTTTAGATCTTCCTTACAGTTTTATTTTTGGTACTAATAGGCACTGTTGATAATTCTAAATTATCTGACTGCAATACTGTGATTTTGATGAAAGGTGTTCAATCTTAACAAACTGAATTCTTACAGAATTTATTTTTGTTTCTGATTCCACCAAATTCAGTTCCATTTGCTTTCAGATCATTAATCATTTCCTTCATATCAAGAAATAGTTTAGATGAAGGGTCATTGACCTGAATCATTAATTGTGCTTGTCTCCATAGAAACTGCCTGACCTGCTGAGTATTTCTGTTGTATGCTGTTTTTATATCAGTAATCCCTAGCTGCTCAGTTATTGAAACAATTGCATTTGTCTGTCTTGGATTAAAGTAGAAAGTTGGCAGGTAGAGCATGAGTAGTGGAGGGTCAGAATGCCAAGGATACTAAATTCTAATATTTATTGGTGAGCTAGAAATTATTAGCAGCAGTGCTAATGCAAGTTGAAGCCTACCGATCATCCTCACAGATTTACACAGAATAACTTGACTGCCAGTTGAGAAATTTGTTTTCGACCATCCTATACAAGCTAATTGTATCCCAGTGATGTTGTTTTAAACATTCGTTCAAGGTAGAGCAGGGCATTACGCACTTGTAACATAACTAAACAGCTATATAATGCGGCAGCTACTGCTTCTTCCTAAGTGTTCTGCAATTTTGTTTTAGTATGTGAACCATTTTCATCACTGGTTTATCATGACTGAAATTGAACTCCAGGCAAGTGCCTGGCATTCTTAACGTTCAGCTTTCTTTTATGATCCATCAAAATGTTTTGCCATGTTTACTCTTGAAATGCTCAAAAGGTGCTGAATCCATTCATCATGATTTAAACTAAGTGCTTGGCAATGTAAGAACAAACTCTAAAATATTATGGTTAGAGAATATTCTGTGTCTAAGGTAGTTAGTTGCTTGTGTGTTCTACATACATCTTGTGCATCATCTTGTGTCTGCAGTATCCAGCGGGCCGCACTTGTCATACTGGAGAATTACTACAAGGATTTCACTGTCCATAATCCAGCACTCTTAACTGCTGCAAAGTCTCGTGCTGCCAAGCACATGGCTGGACTGAAAGTCTACAACGTGGATGGTAAGTCAATACAGGAGTAATCCAAACAGAAAATGACGCTTCGCTTTAAAAGGATAGAAGCAGAAGTGGGCCATTCAGCTTCTTGTTTCTCTTGTGGCAATATGATCATGACCATTCTTTTATCTCAGACACTTGGTTTAACTCTATATCTCACAATTTCTTACAAGCTCCAGATTTGGTTTCATCAGGGCTCTATAAAATTGCACAGGAGTTCCCTACTCTTGTTGTCTTGTAATTAAGATGATATACAGTCTGCTTTTAATTTTGAATATTCTTGCAGAAGACACCAAAACTTCCAAACTCTCAAAGTTCTCAGAAATATTTTTTTTTATTGAAGTGAAAGACCTTTCTTTTCCTGAAAGAGCCTTGCATTTCATTAATGGTCTTGCCTGCTGTTGTCTTCAGTAGACTGCTACTGATTAATATTAATGCTTAAGGATGGCCTGAATAAGCAGAATTAATTTTATCCTGAGTATTTATCTATTCCTAGGTCCAGGAAACAATGCTGCTGGGCAATCTCGTGCAATGATTGCCGCTGCAGCAAGGAGGCGCGATTCAAGTCATAATGAACTGTACTATGAGGAAGCAGAACATGATCGGAGAGTGAGGAAGCGACGTGCAAGGTAATGTCAAAACTTTAGGCCATTTAGTCACTTGAATCTGTTCTGTCATTTAATGAGATCCAGTTTGACCTGACTTAACCACATACATTTTTCTTTACCTTGTGTCTCAATAACTTTGAACAAAAATAAAATCAATCTCAGAATGATCATTTACACATTGGTCCCAATCCTTTGCAAGAAATGTTTCCAAATTTTACTTGTAAAAGACCCATTTCCCCACTAGACTTCTCGGCCAGTGGAAATCATTTCTCTTAAAATATGTTGATGATTTAGAATCCCTTGGCTGGAGAAAGGAAGCCTAAATGAAAGGTGTGATTGGGGAAAGGCAAAGTCTTACAGGTTAAATCTAAAAACATTCCATCAGTTTGATCTGAAGAACTAAAAAGTGCAGCATCTTTTAGGAGGATGGAAGGGACAGTGTTGAGGTTCATCCCCAGCAGCTGCGTAACAGAGGACTCTCTGATCTACGGGCTGTTCCCGGGGACGCACACCGAGACCAACATCCGGTGCGGCTGGCAGATCATCAACTCGGTGAAAGACGCTCTTTGGTCGGCCCGAAACTTGATGGTCTACCAGCACGTGGAGATGTCCGTGGGGGAATGCTGCCGACTGGCACATTCTCGGCTGCAGGAGTATGTGCTGAGAGACGCACTCAAACTTGGTGCAGCCACCGCAAGGGCCCAGTGGGGGAGGAACACAGTCTAGGGTTCTTCTCCCGTGGGAGTTGAGGGTAGAGGGGTGGGGTGTATACCCCTCAATAAGGGAATGTTAATATGGAATATGCCACGTTGGTGGCGAAAAGTGTGAAAATGTAAAGACTGTAATGGAAGCATTTGTAAAGGATTGAGAGTCATTGAATGGTTTATTGTATATAATTTTATTTTTGAATAAAGTATATTTTGTTTAAAAAAAAAAATCTTTTAGCCAGTATAACCTCTGTTACTTGGTACCCACAATATACTGGGTATAATGATGCTATTCTGTTAGCCAGAGCATTAGGTAATCCATGCATGTGGTCCTTCTCAATCTTCTCCCAGTTTCTATTGAGCTTCTACTTCCAGATTTTCAGTTTTGAATGTACCCATATCAAATTCCATTTACCACAACTTTGCCCAATAATTACTCTTGTAATTATGAGGCTTTTGTCTATATTGCTTTGTGATATCAAGAAATGTGATTGTTTCTTTCTAACGTGTGTTCTGAAAGGCTACTCTGTGAGCTAGTTTTATGTTTCTATAAAGACCTAATTTGACTCCCTTTTTATGTATCTTGCCTGTTTAAAACTGAGCAATTACTGACAATTACACTGTAACAAGTAAAATTCAGTGTCATTGGGTAAATTAAAATGAGCACCAATGGCTCAGAAGCCAGTGTGCAACCTGCATATTTCTTCACGTCTGTTTTACAACCTTGTCAGCATTAAATGTTCACCCTCAAGAATTTCATTCTCGTTATGGCTTCTAGGTAATTTTGATCACTGTTACAAGCAATTACAATCAAAATGTTACCTTAAGGAGGAAGGTGTGTAATTTTTGTGGCAGGATTTGGAATTGTATTCAAATTAACCAGTCTTGATGGGATACAGTATTGCAGAATGATTCTATTTTTGTCTACAAGAGGTTACAAATCATTTAACTGAAAATACTTGTAAAGTGGTTTTATTATTTCTTTACCTGTTCATTGCGCAGAATGTAGCTGCTTATTTTAGCCAACATCCCTTTCAAACAGCCTGACATTCTGGTCATAATTTCTGATGCAAATATGGAAATGGCAGTATTGAAAACTCATTTGAAACAAACTGTGTGGAAGGAGAGAAACTTTCGAAAAGCTAATTCACGTTTTGCTAATGGTCATTTATCAGGCTGGTGGTAGCAGTTGAAGAGGCTTTTACTCACATCAGAAGACTTCAGGATGACGAGCAACAGAAAGCTCCTGGAGAAGTGATGGATCCCTTGAATGCTGCACAATCCATCTTCCCTTCGATGGCAAGAGCATTACAGAAATATCTACGTACTACAAGACAGCAGCACTACCACACCATGGAGAGCATCCTGCAGCATCTGGCATTTTGTGTTACCAACAACATGACTCCAAAGGTATGCTTCATGCAAGTAATTTGCTGATCTGCACAAAATCAGCATACTCTGAGCACTTTCCTTAAAATATGTACTGCTTAGTCAAAATTAATATTTCAGCAAAACTTAATTTAACTTTGTCAGAGCTGTCTGGATTTGATTCTGATTCATAGTTATAGTTAAGAACTGGAAATGGAGTGATGGGGAGAGTCAGTCCAGTAGAAGGTGAAAGGAGAAAGCACCTATTTGAAAATGTCTTAATGTTTGTCTCATTTGCTGGAAATGTCAGCCTATGAAAAAGATTACATTAAAAGTACAGACTTTAACATAAATTGATCTAAAACATTTACTTTGATATGTGAAGCTTCCCTCATCTAGAGACTAAGTAAGATATAGGAGCAGAATGTTACCAGAATTAGTGTTGAAAGGGCTATCTGTTTATTTAAATTTGATATTTGCTGAAGCATGAAGTATGTGCTTCCCTTCTTATCTGATATATTCTTTGCACTTGTGTATTTCAGAACTTTCCTCACTGTGTTGTTTAACTTGTAGGCCTTTTTGGAGCGTTACCTGAACCCTGGACCCACTCTCCAGTACGATAAGAACAGATGGTTGGCCAGTCAATGGACATTGAGTAGTGAAGAGGCGGTGACCAATGGGCTAAAGGATGGCTTGATTTTCACACTGAAATGTCTTGACTTCAGTCTGATAGTGGTAGTGAAAAAAATTCCTTTCATCAAACTCTCTGAGGAGTTCATCGACCCAAAATCTCATAAGTTTGTGTTGCGTCTTCAGTCTGAGACATCAGTGTAAGCTGTTAATGCCAAGGACACATGGCAGATCAGTCAGATAATCCAACTGCACTTTGGATGGGGAAGGGTGTTTATCTTTTGACCATGTTTAGATTTTTTTTCCTAAATACAGGACACCTATACTTTCCGGTATAAATCTTCAAGAAAATGTGCTCCACCTATCACGGGCTTGCCTATTTTGCCCCGATTGATGAGAACTGTATCAGCCTGCTTCCAGACACCAGCATAATAGCAGTGGACCTCTAGAAACCTGAACATTTTCCACTTTGAGAAAAGTGCACTGTCTTTCCACTTGTTTCTAGAGAAACCTTTTTTTTTCATATAGACCATCTCACCCTCTAGAGAAAGTACTTTGGAAATCCTAAATGTGTGTTTCTTGAGATTTGGGCCTTTCTTTAAGAAGATTGGTTACAATAGCTGTTAATGGCTAACTGTTCTGCAAATGAAGATGTAGATAGATTCCATCTATCGAGTCCTAGTGTTCTAGAGAACCAGCTTTTCCCAGATAATCTACTTGGAAAATTTGGTTCGGGAATGTAGACTTGCACAGTGTAAGCATTGTTACAGAGTAGATAGTGTTTTATCCAATACGTGGAGTTTTTGTAGATGTTTTGCCTTAGGCAGGTAATGTAAAGATAGGGGAAAAATTTCCAGACCCATGATCAACCCCACCCCCACTCTAAAATAAAAATTGGAAGTAATTTCAGCTAAATTGCTTTAAGAGGGCTTGAGAAGTGCTTGAGGAAGGAAACACTAAGACACATTCATCTGGGACACAAGAGCACACTTGTACAGCAAAGAACAAGCATTAATTTTGTCTTTTGTGTATCTTTAAATCATGCACACTAAAATCAGTGTCACATATTTCCAAAATTATGAGGCATGTAAAATACTCCAAATTTAATTTTGTTTTGTATCCTGGAATCTGCCCAGTTGGAACTGCATTCTTTAACTGAGGACTCTTAATCATTTTCTTCACACTTTTACCTCTTGTAGTGCAATGCAGAATGTGCCCTGCTGGCTCACCTCTTGCCCACAATGCACTGCACACCCACTTACGGAATTTTTATACAGAAATGTTTGCTGTTGGAATTCTGTTTGAGAAATGATTTACTTTTTACTTTTTTTTTAAATGGTTGTGGCCTTTGAATTTTCTATTTTATTTTTTAACAGAACTTTGTTTTTACCAATTTTTAAATTGACATTTCTTGTGTATAAAGAATGTTTTATCAGATCAAGAGCAGAGTACAGTATTTGGTCAATGTGTATATCAGATCGAGCCAAGCAACCATCATTTGTCAAATTACTGTTTGTAACAGAAAATGATTTTGGATTGTTTTTCCCAAAGTCAAATATCATCTGACAATGAATTTACTAATTGATCTTACAGCAAGGCTTGATTTGTGGTTTCAATTTTAATATCCTTTTGATTTTGCCCTGAAGTTAGTTTTTTATTAGAAGACTTCACATGTTGATAGATGGGATGTGTCAAGATATCTTTCTGTCGTCTTGTTCAGTTTACTTTAATGGTTTTAATTGGCAAGCAATGCATAATGGCAATGGGTAGGGTAAATCCTACTGGAGCGGTAGCCCAGCAGCTCAAAGTGCACTCCCTAGCTTGAAGATATCAGAGCTGCCTATCAATCGAAACGGTTCCTTTTAGTCGATCTGTGTCAGCTTGCAGTTTGACTGTTGGATGAAGTATCACGTAAAAGCTTACTCCCTTATGTTGGAAATGAGAACTGACAGGAACCGATTCATACTTCTATCATGTAGTTAACAACAAAATACTATTCAGAGTGCCCTTGGTGCGCATTTGAGTGTACCAGTACATTGCTGCTTTTATTCCAGTCATGTCAAGTACAGTGATGAAAGGACCTGAGCAAATGAACTATGGAGTTAATTACTGTGAATTTCTTGTCTGCGATATATTATTGGATAACGTATATTTAAAAAGAATAAATTCGCCAGGGAGCTAGGCATATTGACAATGAAACAGGAACTGGCTAAACATAGAATAGCAGGAAAGGACTTGCCACCTAGATGTAGCCTTAATAGGTTGCTGAATAAGCTTTGGTTCTCTCTAATAGAAAACAATGACCAGAAGAACATTTGGATAGAAGTTCTTAACATTCTTTAAATACAGAAGTGGTATAATTATTGCCTCCTGAGTAGCTGCTTTAATACCATGCAGATGGAAAATACTTTCCTTTATGCATAATCTCTACTGTCACTACCTCAAACTTAATGTACATTCCTTTAAACAATAACATCAGAGATGCAAGGAAACTAACAACTAATGCTAGCTAAACATTTAATGCAAAAACTTTGGGTCCAATTATTTGAATTAAACTTTACTTTTTCCCATATGCATTTAAAGAGCATAAGCTTTAGTATTTAGATTTGTGTGGTAAAATGTCCCTTGTTTCTGCTGGAAGTATTGAGGCATGCAGGTCCCACTCTGAGCACTGTAAGTCCAGTGTGATCCCTGAGGGAACATGCCCATAGTACAGTCTGTGATGCCTGTGCCATGTTTTTCCATTTCGTTTCTGGTTTTGATATTCATACACTACTCATGGCTTCACCTCCTAAGAATTCTAGGGTGTCACTTGCTCAGAAACCACTGTACCATTGCCAAAGATAGTCCTACTGCATCCCACCCTTTGAATTAATGGTGAGGAGAAGTCATAACCTGATGACTTATTTCATTTCAAGGGATCTTATGAACAGAATATTCAATGGAAGCACCCACTAAGATTTCTTGACAGTTTAAGAGGAAGATATCTATAGGAGTTTACATCCTATTTAATCTTCCTTTGAAAGTAAATGCCAATTTTCCATAGGAGCTTATTGACATTTCTGGATAGTTGGGTGAGCTCACCAGGGTTTTTCATTCTGTCATATGAAGCTATTGCAATTAGATGATGTTACAGTTCTCTATTCTGTTTATAATCTGCAAGTGTCAGGATGTTTTAACCCTGTGTGAATGGCCTTGATGAACAGGGACATCACCACAAATGTTCATTTATATTATGCAACTTGATTCCATTATGGTCTCAATATGAATGTAAAATGTATCAAGTACAGTTGTCACTGTAAAGCAAAAAAGAATTGTTGGCCACCGTTTTTGGCAGCCAAAGTCATTGCTGTAAGATTGATTGGTAACTCACTTGAGATTTCTAGTCTTGTGAAAGTGTTATTGAATTGTCACTGTGTAACTACTGTTCACACCTAATTTTATACAAGAACTGATTTTTACACAATTTCTATTGTATATCCAAGGACTATAACTACAAGCTTCTGCACCTTGTACTGGAACAGAATTTGTGGATTTTAGGGACAATATTTGGAATTACAGAATTTTTAATCCAATTGAATAGGTGCATGATAGACACTAACAATTGTGTGTGTATTTAGCCTTAGTAATTTATTTCTTTTTGGAATCATTCTCTAAATTTTACATTTTTGTAACAAATTGCAAAATGTTTTTTCCACACCAGGTTTTGTACATGGAGTCTCCTGAAAATAAAGAGGAAAGCTGGAGCTGTTCTGCTTTGGTTGTCAATATAGTATTTTTTCTTTCATCTGTTCTTGGGTGTTGGCAACACTCTTGGGACACTGTTTCAAGCAGCATTTAAAGGCAATATCTAATTGCTCTCAAAGTGCCTGTAATAGTTAAATAGTTGTGCAATAATAACAGTAAGCATTAACAAAAGGAATTAAAACAGTGGAGGATTGGCATTCTAGTGCTTAATAATGTAATACATTTCAAGTTTGTCATGATTCCTAGCTAGTGAAACTTGAAATTCATGTTATCTTTGAAAGGTAACATCAAACAAAGATGAGATTTCCTCAGGATCCAATGTCCAGGGACAATTAAGCCAACTTCCTGATTCAACACTTTATTTTATAAATAGTGCTTGTAACTTATTGTATTCACGTGCCTAGGAAAACATCGAGTAATGGTATGTGAAGTATGGTGATAGGAAAGTAAAATTATGTTTCAGCAATGCTGCGGCTTCACAGAAAAGAGGACAAATTTTGCAAATTAGTATCTATTCTGACTGGTATAATTAAAGGGATAATCTGTTATTTTAACACTATATGTTTCCCATAACACTTCAATGCAGTTTTATGCCTTTTGTTCAGCAAGAGTCCATGCACAATAGTGAAATTGCAGCTATTTATTCAGTTTTTTTGAACTGTTAGTAAGCCAGGATGCTTTTGTGTCTTGAGACAAGAGGAAACCTTTATTTGTAAATTCACTTACTAGCCTAAAAGTGGAGTTGTAATTGGGTCACAAACCTTTTTAAATTAGATCATCAAATGCACAATTCTTCTGTGGGGAAGTTATTGAGAATGGGAGTGGAAACAAAATTTGCATGTGCTAGATATTCATAATAAAACATGTGAGCCTGTGTTTAATTGGAGCTTATCCAGTCATAACTGATCAGAGTGAACTTTCAAACCCAATTAAATCTATTTGAAAGCCACTTGAATAGCCACTCTATTTGAAAGAGTTTTAGATATGATCTGTAACAAATTGACTTCAAATTCACTGTTTTATGATCTGCCTTTTAATATAATTTGGCTGTGACTCAATCCTTGATGTGATTCTCCCATACAACTGAAGCCTCAATCCTGCTCTGGCATCCAATCCTGACATGAAAATAGAAATGCTTGGCCTCAAGGATTGGTTAAGGAATAGGTTGCATTTAAATTGGGAACGTTTCTAATCGTTGTCTCCAAAGGTTTTATACAAGCACAACAGATTAGTTGTTTTTATTTTTTTGGGGGGTGGAAATTAAACCTCTTTAATTATAGCACACAATACTGAACTGTCTGTGGATATGGAACAAGGATGCAGAAGTTTGTGATGCATCAATAAATTTGAAGGTTGATGCTATTATTTGATCTGCTATTTGCTCCTAAACATTTTCTGTTTAGAGAACTTTACTGGTATGGAAAAAGTTCCCACAGTTGAATATTTGAATCTGTATGTAGACATGAGACTGCAGATGCTGGAGTCTGAAGCAAAAACCTAACTCCAGAATGAACTCAACGAGTCGAGCTGTGGAGGCAAAGGGGTAATCTACATTTCAGATCGTCACTGCATTAGGACTGAGTCGTAGAGGAAAGATGGCAGTGTATGGATGAGAGGGAAAGTTTGAGTCCAGTTGATAGGTAGAACCAGGTGGGGGGGTGGTTATTAATACAGGTGCGGCAGGGTGTTGTTCCAGTGTTTCCTGCATTTGTGTAGAGTTTGTTAATTTTGCTACTCTCCATCCTGTTCTCAAATTTATCTGGACTCTTGATCCTCTATTTTCTGGATCACTGTCTTGAGCTCAGGAGGCAAACATCTGCAATGAACCTACAGGCTCCCACAAATATCACAACTATACTTGTAAAGATGCAATCCCTTTCAGTTCCTCTTGCCTCTGCTTCGTACATTCTCAAGATGAGGCTTTTGACTCTAAGGCAGACAATATTTTCCACATATTCTTACCAGTCATCCTTCTTCCCAGACAAGAGTTCCCTGGTCCTCACATTTCACCCCACTAACTTCTGTATCCAGTATATCAACCTATTTCTGCCAGGACCAACAGGATCCTGCCTTCTGTTTTCTGTGGTGGCTGCGCTCCATAACTCTTGCCTGCTGTTGTCTCCCCAGCTACTCCTCCCATAACCTGACAATTCAGTGCAATAATTGTCTCATCTAAAGATCAGAACAATTCCTGCTACAGGACAACCCTGGACTGGAACCATAAGAAATGCATTTCTGTAACTCTGGACATATATGTTCTGATCTTTCTGCTGTTTTTTTTTCTTGTATAACTAGCAGGAACCAGATTTCAATAAGATTAGCGCTAATTTCAACAAATAAATCATGACCTTGAATTATGTTTGCTTTCCTCATCTGCACCTCCTAATACCATCCTTTGAGCAGATGTGCTCAACACTGTATTAACTTGTGCACGTTGCTTCTCCAAGTTCAGAAGTTGGAAGGGCCATAATTATTGGCAATTCAATCAGTCCTCCCATATGTTAACGAGAGGGACTATGATTGCAAGCCAACCTTTAGGAAATGGAATTGCAACTTATTTCCATGTCATAATGTAATGACATTAGGATGTCTTTTGCCTTCTGCATTAATTTTATTGGGTCTAGCATATTCATACACAGTGCACTACAATTGTTAATACTGTAGATAATCATCTTGGAAACTGCTAAGAACAGTTAAAACATCCTGCCATTGAGGGGGTAATAGTATAAACAGCAGGACATGCTGATATTATAAAACACGACATACAGTTGCAAGAAAAAGTTTGTAAACCCTTTGCGATTACCTGGTTTTCTGCATTAATTACTCGTAAAATGTGATCTGATCTTCGTCCAAGTCACAATAATAGAAGTACACAAACCACAATATGCCTAAACTAATAACACACAAACAATTGTGCTACTTCTCATTATTACTAAGTACACTATTTAAACATCCCCGTGTAGGGTCAAAACAGTATGTGAACCTCTGCAGTAATTGTGGGCTGAAGGACCTGTAACATGCTGTAAATTTCTATTTCTATTTAATGCCTTCTACAAAAGCCATTTGGAGTCAGGTGTTCCAATCAATGAGATGTGGGTATCCTGCCCTATAAAAAAAACACAAAAAATCAAGATACTGACAGAGCCTGCTCTTTTCAAGAAAGATCTGTTTTTATGCTCCCATGCCTCACTCAAACAACTTAGAGGACCTTAGAAGAAGAATTGTAGAGACGCATGAAGCTGGAAAAGGCTGCAAAAGCATTTCTAAAGACCTGAGTGTTCATCAGACCACAATGAGAGAAATTGTCCACAAATGGAAATTCAGTACTGTTGCTACTCTCTCTGGGACTGGGCGTCGTGCAAAGATCACATCAAGAGCATAAAGTGCAATGCTGAAAAAGGTGAGAAAGAATCCAAGGATAACAGCAAAAGACCTGCAGAAATCTCTAGAACTTGCTGAAGTCTCTGTTCATGTGTCCACTTGAAGAAAAACACTCAACAAGAATGGTATTCATGGAAGGACACCAGGGAGTAAACCACTGCTCTCTGGCAAAACATTGCTGAATGTCAAGCTTGCAAAAGACCACCTGGATGTTCTACAATGCTTCTGAGACAATGTTCTGTGGACAGTTATGACAGAAGTTGAACTTTTTGATAGAAATCCGCAACGCTTGGAGGGAAAAGGGTACTACACACCAACACCAAAACCTTATCCCAACTGTGGAAGGTGTGGCATGGTGGAAGGCGTATCATGGTTTGGGGCTGTTCTGCTGCCTCAGGCCCTAGACAGCTTGCAATCATTGAGGGAACAATGAATTCAAAATTAGACAGCTTGCAATCATTGAGGGAACAATGAATTCAAAATTGTATCAAGACATTTTACAGGGGATTGTCAGGGTAGCAGTCCATCACCTGAAGCTTAATAGAAGTTGGATGATTCAACAAGACAATGATCCAAAGCACAAGAGTAAACAACAGAATGGATTAGGAGTAAGAAAATTTGTGCTTTGGAATGGTCCAGTCAAAGTCCAGACCTTAACCCACTGGGGCTACATCCACACTAGACTGGATAAGTTTGAAAATGCTGGATAAGTTTGAACAAACGATAGGTGTCCACACTATGCGTTTTTGAAAATATCTCTATCCACACTGAAACGGAGATTTCGGTGACTTTCGTCCTGCTGCGCATGCTCAGGACACATCTACCGAAAACAAATGACATGTTTGGTGTTGAACCTCGCCATAAAATTGTGCATTTGTGCAGTTACAGACTAGAAAAACTTAAAACAACGGACAGCTGTTGGCTCTCGCGCAGGAGAACTTAAAACTAAAAAAAACAAATACTGGAGCGTACGGCGGCAACTGACAGAGAGTTCATGGACAGATTGACCCAGCTGACGATGAACATTGAAAAACTGACCAACTCTGTTGCATTAATAAAGCACCTTGTTAAATGTATAAAACATGTCTGAATCAGTGTTGTATTTCCATACAATGTTACATTAGGCTGTTACACATCTATTGTCAGAGAAGTACTTGTATAAATAGGTAAACCACCTCCATATGAGCAAGGACAGAAAGCAGGGCAAAGTGAGTACAGTATACTTCTTTATTCTGTAAGTTATGGGTCAAAGTATTTGGTGAGTACATTTCTAACTCTTCTGGCTTCAGTCTCATTGCCGTCTGTTCTGAAATTGTTAGGTTTCATTCAAGAAAACAATGAAATAGCGCGCTGCAGTCTGATAGCGTTTTCAAAAGTCTCTGGTTACCCCGTCCACATTGATTTGCCCAAGCAGCGTTTTCAAAAATATCCACACTGGAAAGTGTTTTTGAAAAGCTCCGGTTTCTGGGGGAGGAAAACGCCGTTTTAGTGTGGATGGAGGGTAAAAACGAAGAGAAAAAGCTTTGGTTACAGATTTATCCAGCGTAGCGTGGACGTAGCCTGAGATGCTGTGGTATGACCTGAAGAGGGCTGTTCATGCAAGGTATCCCAGAAATATTGATGAGCTTAAACAGTTTTGTGTGGAGGAATGGTCTAAAATTCCTCGTCACCATTCTGCAGGTCTGATCAGCAGCTACAGGAAATATTTGGTAGAGATTATTGCTAATAAAGGAAGTTCTACCAATTATTAAGTACAAAGGTTCACATACTTTTTCCAGCTTGGACTGTGAATGATTAAGCAATGTGGTCAATAAAGACATGAAAAGTACAATTGTTTGTGTTACTAGTTTAGGCAAATTGTGTTTATCTATTATTGTAATTTAGCTGAAGATCAGACCACATGTTATGAATAATTAATACAGAAACCCAGGGAATTGCAATGGGTTCACAAACTTTTTCTTAACTGTATAGAAGTGAGTGACGTTCCTAGATATATTATCATTTCTTTACATTTAACGTAAGTTGGCATAGTAAAGTGGGCTCGAATAATCATTGAAGGTATCTATGTTAAACATATATATGCCCAGTTGTTAATTTAACAGCAGCAGTTCAATGCAATGCATAATAGAAGGAAAAAAAACAAAAAAATAATAATAAACTGTAGTGTATGTATATTGAACAGATTAAAAATTGTGCAAAAAACAGAAATAATATATTTAAAAAGTGAGAGTGTTCACAGGTTCAATGTCCATTTAGGAAACTGATGGCAGAGGGGAAGAAGCTGTTCCTGAATCACTGAGTGTGTGCCTTCAGGCTTCTGTACCTCCTACCTGATGGTAACAGTGAGAAAAGGGCATGCTTTTGGGTGATGGAGGTCCCCAATAATGGACGCTGCCTTTCCTTGAAGATGTCCTGGGTACTTTGTAGGTGGGTATCCAAGATGGAGCTGACTAAATTTACAACCCTCTGCAGTTTCCTTTGGTCCTGTGCAGTAGCACCCCCTCCGCCCCCATCCCAGACAGTGATGCAGCCCATCAGAATGCTCTCCACGGTACATCTATAGAAGTTTTTGAGTGTATTTGTTGAAATTCCTAATGAAGACTAGTCTGTCCTCCAATTACAGCTAAATTTGAATTTCTATGCATGTTCCTGCATTGAGGAAATATATCCACTTTATTTTTAAAAAAATGAGCATTATTTGATTCTAAGAACCTCTATATAAAAAAGAGAATGTAGTTTAAAATAATTTTATTTCATTTAGAATTCATTAGATGCAAAAGCTTATAAGAAGAGGAGAAATAGCTTTTCAGTTTAAAATGTAAATGCTTGTTTCAAAAGTGACTTTCAGTTATTCTTTGATTTCTTTTTCTGGATTTCAGAACTTTCCTCACTGTGTCTTGTAGAATAATGCTTCTATTTTTTTTACTTCGAATGTTATAACATGCTTTCAGTTTCTATATTAAGTTGCTTAACACTCAATCTTAAATAATGATTTTCCGCCAAAATAATTTAATGCTTTGTTTTTTCATTGCACAAGGTTATCATTTACCAGCAACGTACATAGTGCAATGGTTTGTGTTGGCTGGCATCCTGGTGGAAAGTAAAACAATGCCTATCTTGTAGAACTAATGTGGAAAAAGAATCTATGTCTAATGTTTAAAATTAAAATTATACACCTAAGATATTTGAGATTAAAACTGTCCCCTAAAGTCAAAGATCTGACTATAGCAAATGTAGAGTTTAGGTTAGCAGCTTTTAGTGGAACTGTCAGGCATTTAGGATATTATCAAATAAACATTTGGTGGGAGCCTTGAGCTGAACTTTTGTTTTACACAGTGTGGTACCAATATGCAAATCATCATATGTCATCTAATGCTGAACAGAAGTTGTCAGCCAAGTTTTGCATGATATTGGACTGTGTCTTCAAATTGAATATAGATAAGATTAGGTTGGTATTGGTTAGACGAGTGCAATATCCACCAGAGCAAATTGATCTTTATATGCTTGTCTTTTTATTCAACTTAAGAAAGTAACTTAAACGTAATTTGCAGAGTTTGCCTTAGTTAAAAGGCAGGACGTTTATCTCTGAGGAAGAAGGTTAAGTTTTATAATGTGAGCATATAAACTAGACTGATCCTCCCTGTGCAGTACCAAAAGAATGTCAGATAGTCATATACACCCACTGAATATAAAAGTCTGTTTGTAAAATGTTGATCATGTGACTGCAGGTTGATTACCACTTGTCCAAGATGCTCGGGTCTGGAAGTTTTTTCTGATTTTGGAATATATAATGAGGTGGCTTGGGATCACCATCAGTTCAGACTCTGAATTTATGTGCTACCGGTGAAATCCTTGTCTTACACTTGTTCATCACACATACGTACTTAACAGTAAAAATTATTACATACCATTAATGTGATGAGACTATAATGTGTGCAGGGTAACAAAAGCAGTACAGCAGGATCAGGAGATTACCCGAATCAGCTGTTGAACAACAACAAACAACGGCAGGCTTGCCGTCTCCACCTACGATGCTGCATTTTGATTAAAAGGTCACAGTACACTGTATTTGTATTTTACTTTAGGTTTATGACAAGTTTAAAACTAATCAGCATTGTAGATGTGTTGGTGTTAGATTTTCATGAGCAGTTGTTTTATCTTAAAAAATTTTTTTAAATCTCAAAAAATTTAAGGCCATGCCTCTTCTGAAATATTTGCAACCAGCCTGCTGAATGTTCACACTTATCGTCAATTCTCAGTTCATCATGATAGATCTTGCTTGTTTCATGATCAGCATACCATTAAGTGTCAAATTTTCACTCTGCCGACAACAAATCCATCATTTCAATACACAATCGAGATCTTCATTTTCCGCATTATGCACCTTCCCTATTTTTCACTTCTCAGAACGGTCTCTGGTGCACAGCAACCTGTGCATCGCCTGGGAACCTTCCCAGTACCTTGTAGAATTTTCTACTTGTGTTGTCATGTCAGCGCTCAAAAATATTTTGGAATTTGGAGTTTTTCAGATTTTGATTTTTTGGATTTTTGGGTAAGGGGTACTCAACCTGTATTACCTCAGCTATTTGTAGATTGCATGCAATTAGGGTGACCTGTGACTCCCATATTACAATAACATTTAAATTATATTTCATTAGCTGTAAAGAATGTCTAGTTGATCTTAGACGCTGAAAGCCACGATGAAAATGATGAAACTTAGAATAAAAAAAGTCAACAGAGTAAGATTTATAAATTAGTAGCTTTTCATTTTAAAATCTGATCTTTTACTTTGATTGCTATGAGAATTTGAAGTTATTTCAAATATTTGTCTCAAATTACAAATATCTTTCTGAAATAACTTTAAACATTTAGAATGATTTTATTCATATTGTAGTTAATTGCTAATAAATGAAAAACATTAGTCATTGTCATCATTGTCGTCATCATCGTCATCGTCATCGTCGTCATCGTCATCATCGTCGTCGTCGTCATCGTCGTCGTCGTCATCGTCATCATCATCGTCGTTATCATCATCATCATCTTCTGTATTAACTTTTCCTGAGAGAACGTCATGAAGCCATTCTTCTAGTTCATCAGATGATGGTAGATCATCATCATCTTTAATGTCCATCCAGACACTATCAGCCTTCAAGCACAAGATATTAACATTACAGTGTTAATATACAACTAATGGTGTATTGATAGCGTGTGTTAGAAACTAGCAGCTTCTTGTAATGTGATAATGCTTCTAGATCAGCCAATGCATAAATTCACCTGTTAAACTCATTACCAGATGACAAAGTGATCTTGAAGTAATTCAGTAAAAGCCTTTTTTTAAACTGAAGTCACTGAATCCAACTATATAAAAAAACTATTGTTCCATATTGCATCAATGTAATAATATTCCTATATAGCACAGTCAAGGGCACCTTCTACATCACTGATGCAGAATGGCAAAGCATCTATCCAACACCATTCTGCAGCCTGTACCCAATTGTGTACTCTTTCATTGTGTTATTGCTTTTGCATTTCTCTGTGAATATAAACAAACTCAAACTTCTTTGAACTGAGAAAAACTGAGGTAGAGAAGGTTAATAAGTCAGATCCAGGTGTGAAAAATGAGGAGGAGCATTCATATATTACAAGCTGCTTACAATGGGAAGCAATCTGACCAGAATTTTGTGGTAAATAGCAAAACAACCAGAAGGGATCAGAGAAAATATATTATAGGTAGCAAGGTGAAGCAGGATCTAATAGCAAGGTATTACTACTTGGAGTGTAAATGTATTTGTAGCAGATTTTGGTAATGGGATTGATACTTAAAGTGGCAAGATTTACAGGGCTGTTTTGGGGTTGGGGGGGGGGGGAGTGTCTTTCAGAAAGTTCGCACAGACCTGGTAAGCCAGCTGGTTTCTTTCTCAGTCTCACGTCATTCTTTCATTATAATACCCGTTCAAGAAGATGATTAATAACAAAATGCTCCTATGTCTTATGGTCTAAAATAATATTACACTTATAACTTACAGCAAAACATCCATGGTGTTCTTCCTCCAAAGTGTCCCACAAATTCAAAACTTATCTTACCCAGTTGTAAGAGAAGACATACTCAAGACTGTAAATCAGCACATATGTTTAACTGTATAAATTATTGTACCTCTACAGGAATTGATTAAGGTTACACACGTAACCAAATAGAGACTCGCATATAACCACAAGTGAATTTGTAGTAATGATCAAACGCAAACATCTTGCTACATAAAACCACTATCAAATCTACCTGTGAACAGGTACCCTAACCCACAGATCATGGCAAAATGTCAGTGTTAACAAAAGATTGGAAGAGAACTCTTAGAATTTGATGGTTCAACTTACATCAGTGACGTTCACCACTCCAATCTGAGGTCTGTGAAGGTTGATCTTGAAGGTTTTCTCCCAGTAAGTGAACAACTGAAATAATCAGAGAAGTTCAAAGTACTGCCACAAAGCACTTGTTATATAATTTGTGTGAATACTGTATGGTACTGGTACTCACCAGGGGGAAGTCATCAGGGTCAATCCACACAATGCTTAGGTCTGGATTGTTCGTGTTTTCTCTTGCTACCTCTTTTAAAATTGATAGAAATTCATAACCGTCTGTGAAGCCATAGAAATTTCCCAATTATCCTCATGGAAGAAATCTAATTTTTTTTAAAATAAAACCAATAGACCATGGAGACACAATCCTGCTGATGCCAGAATCAGGAGCAGAAAACCAGGTGCCAGAGAAACTCAGTGGGTCAGGCAGCATCAGTGGAGGAAAATGGACTGTTGTTGTTTTGGGTCAAGACCCTTTATCTGGACTGAAAATTAGAGGGGGAAATGCCAGCAGAGAAAGGTGAGGTAAGGGGTGAAGCAATAGGTGGATGCAGGTGAGAAGGGTTGATAGGCAGACGGAGGAGGGAAGTTCCCGATTGATATCAATGCCATATATTTTGTGGAGACAAGCACCAGCTTTGTGCTATGAATTTTGCACCTTGAAATAATTATTTTTAATATTTCATAGTATGATATTAATACATCTGCACCGCACAGCAGGGCAGCACAGCTCCACAGAGCCAGTTCCGTCCTGATGTCAGGTGCTGATTGAAGTTTACACGTTCTCCCCATGTCTCCTTTGGTTCTCTCATGTGTTCCAGGTGGTTAACTGGCTACTCTCAACTGCCTTGAGTGGGGCATGTGAGAGAGAATGGGCTTTAAGGAATTAAATGAGGGAATGGGACTGACTGGAATGCTCTGAGAGCCCGTATATGCTTGATGAGTTGAAAGGTTTCCTTATATGTCATAAGGAACATGAAAAAATATAAAATTCTGCTATATGAATGCACACATGCATACAGTCAGCCTATCAACTCCTTTAGCCTATAGATAACTGCCAATCTTTGGTTTGAACCTTATTTAACTGCCATTGATAGTAAACCCTTAGTTAATAATAAAAAACCTGTTGATCTTTGCCTTGTAAATTAACCCAACATCCATAGCCTTCTGCGGGAAGTGTTACACTAAGTTAATTTTGCCTGCTGCCGATTCACCCATAACAGAGTACTTTTCACCACTGTAAGCTATTTTGTCAATACTATTATTCCGCCTCAATTCCTATTTCCTGTCCTTTCTGATCTTTTAACCATCAAACCACATTTAGCATGTTAATGTACAGAAACATCTGAAGGTACATATATCATGTATTCCTATTAACACCAGCAGTTTTAAGAAAACTGTGTAATAGAAGCCCCAGATTCCCTCTGGCACAGCACGAAATCTGATGATCCTAACCTGGCAGAGGCTGAGGGTGTGAGGTTTTTTTTGTGTGGGGTGAAGGGGATAAGAGATGGGAGATAACGACAATCTACAATTCTACACATGACCTACTCCTCTGTTTTCTTATGTTCTTATAACTTTGCTTGGGAATCTTTGCTATTAGCTGTTCTGTCACCAAGTATTTTCAAGAAGGGGACGATTTTCTTTATGTACAGTGGAAGCAAGCGATACAGGGGTTTGTGCAAGAAAGTGGTGCCAAGATAAAAAATCAGACCAAATTCCCACTCCTAAACCTGATTCTGATTCTTCTAATTGGTTTGCTCAAAGTTGAAACATTTCCATGTGTTTTGTGGCTCATAGAAAAATTCTCTAGTATCATAAAAATAAGCTTTATTTGTCACATGTACTTTGAAACACAGTGAAATAAGTTGTTTTGCATCAACAACTAACATAGTTTGAGGATTGCAATGGGGCAGCCTGCAGTTATCGCCACTGTTCCAGCACCATTACTGCATGCCCACGTTCCACCGATTGTAACCATACGTCTTTGGAATGTGGCAGGAAACAGGAGCACCCAGAGGAAACCCAAGCAGTCAAGGGGAGAACATGGAAATTCCTTACAGATGCTGCTGGGAATTGAACCCCAGATGATGTTTCCAGGCACGGTAGAGCGATTGCACTATCTGCTATGTGTCACCTCACTGAGTTAACTCGGGTAGATGGGTTCTGATTATTTTTAATTTGGGTAAGATGTCATGTTTTTGAAATAGGGAATATGGTAGCTCAGTCTAGCAGACAGAATGATGCACAACCATAGATCATGAGAAATACAGGAAAGAGAAGCAGAAATTTGAATTCAGATCCTCAGACTTGATATGCCATTGAGTAAAATCTGGCCAGAATTTTAATCTCAGCACCAGTTTCCTGCACTAGCCTCCATCTTCAGCAAAGGGCAAACTGAGAGAAAATTATATGCAAGTTTTATCAGAATCTAATGGACAGATTGCTTCTTGGGAGGATCCATGTGGTGAAATATCCCCTTTCTTTTCACCTGCTGCTCTCAGACACATCCAGTCAATTCAGAGCATGGCAGCTGAATGCCAAAGCACTTTTAAAACATTTTAAAATATACTGTGCAAAGAGAAATTCAATTATTCCCCTTCCTTGTAGGAGTAACAATATTTCTCAGTTACATACTACACAGAGCTGTTTGCCTGGGATACAATAGTGAACCAATGCCAAGTGTTGTGTAGTACTCCTGCAGAAAATACCTTGGGTAAGATGTTCCCCTCTTTAGTTCACCATTTGAATGTGTACTCTATTCTTAGATGCAAACATTCAACACCTGATTTTAAAGTCTGGCAGAATGTCCCACAGTGAGATGTAGGATGACAGCTGAACAACTGTCAGCCAGAATTTCCTCTGCCTGCCTGCTCCTGATCAAATTCAGGTAAGGACATCAGTTATTTTGCACAAATATAGATGCCCTTGGCACATTTAATTAACCATTCAACCCAGGAAGTGACTAAAGAGACAGTTCTGACTAAAAGTCTGAGACCTGAAATGTTAATCCTGTTAACATTTACTACTACTGACCGGTACATCTCTGGACTGTGGGAGGAAACTGGAGCATCTGGTCACAAGAAGAACATACAAACTCCTTACAGATGATGCTGGAATTGAACTTGAAGCTTCGGCATGCCCTGAGCTGTAACAGCGTCACACTAACTGCTTCTCTACTATGGTGCACATATTTTAAAACTATCTACATACATAAAGTTATCTTTATAAGTGTAGATAGTTTTAAGACATGTTTAATATATATAGAATTTGTTGAAATATGCTACAGATTACACATGTTTCAGTTTGTTAAACAGCTTTCATCTTTCTCTGAGTTGCTTTGAGTTCAGTTATGAGCAGAACATACACATACTGCAGTAATTACTTTGTACCGACTTACTGATTCAGCAGAAAAATGAAAGGGAAAGTCAGAGAAAAAGTATTTATATAGATTATAAATTATTAATAATTTACATGTATACTTAAGCAAGTTATAAAAGATCAAGCCGTAAAGGATTGCCAAGAGTAGTGGGAAACTTTAAAAAGTAACAAAGAGCCACTAAGCGAGTAATAAAGAAAGAACAAATACGAAAGTAAGCTAGCACAAAATATTAAAACACTAAAAGTTTCTACAATTATATAAAGCAGAAGAAGGTGGCTAAAATGTAGGTCACTTGGAAGATGAGAATGGGGAATTAATATTGGGTAATGTGCAAATGGCCAAGGTCTTAAAAGACTTATTGTGTCAAGTCTTCACAGTGGAAGCGACATCTTACATGCTAAGAGAGCTGCTATGGGTGCAGGTCCTCAATACAGTCGTCGTCATTAAAAAGTTACTGCTGAGCAACTGGTGGGGCTAAAGGTAGACGAGTCCCCTGGGTCCGATGGAATGTATCAGGGATGGAAAGCATCCCAGGGTGCTGAAAGAAATAGCACAAAATATAGGAGCCGCTTCTGTGACTGCAACTGTCATGCCACTGTTTAAAAATGGATGTAGGCAGAAGGCAGGTAACAATAGGCTAGTTCGCTTAATATCCATAGTTAGGAAAATGCTTGAAGCTATCATTAAGGAAGAAATAGTGAGACATCCGGAAAGAAATGATCCATCAGACAGACACAGCATGGGTTCACGAAGGGCAGGTCCTGTCTGACAAACTTACTGGAGTTCTTTGAGGATATAATCAGTGCAGTGGATAGAGGGTAACAGCTGGATACTGTGTACTTGAATTTCCATAAGGCATTCAATAAGGTGCTGGATAAAAAGCTTACGCATAAGATAAGGAGGCATTGATTTGAGGGGTAGTGTATTAGCATGGATAGAGGATTAGTTAACCAACGGATGATAGAGAGTTGGGATAAATGGTTGTTTCTTTAGTTGGCAGTCAGTGCTGAACAGAGTACCGCAGGGATCGATGCCGGGCTCACAACTATTCGGATTATACATTAATGATTTGGAAGAAGGGGCTGAGTGTAGGTTATCTAAGTTTGCTGATGATCTGAATTGAATGGAAAAACAAAGTGCACAATGATGTGAGTCTGCAGAGAGATACAAATAGGTTAAGTGAGTGGGCAAGTCTGTCTGGCACATTGAGTACAATGTTGGTAAATGTGAGGTCATCTACCTTGGAAGGAAAAAACAGAAGATCATGTTATTATTTCAAAGGTGAAGGCTGTAGCATGCTATTGTTCTGAGATATTGAGAGTGATGGTGTATTAATGACTAATATTTGGTTTGCAGGTGCAACAGGTTATCAAGAAGACAACGGCCTTCATTGCTACAGGTACTGAATTTAATTACAGGGAAGTTATGCTGTAACTGTACAGGGTACTGCTGAGGCCACAGCTGGAGTACTGTGTGCTGATCTGGTCTCCTTACTTGAGGAAGGATATACTGGCTTTGGAGGTGGTACAGAGGAGGTTCACCAGGTTGATTCTAAAGATGAGAGGCTTAGCACATGAGGAAAGATTGAGTCACCCAGGAATATACTCACTGGACCTCAGAAGAATGAGAGGAGACAAGAAACATATAAAATTATGAAAGGGATAGATAAGATAGAGGCAGGAAAGTTGTTTCCACTGGTAAGTGAGAAGGGGGAGAGTAGGTTTAGAATGGAGATGAGGAGGAACTGCTTTTTCCCCCAGTGAGTATTGAATCTGTGGACTTCTCTGCTCAGGAAAACAGTTGTGGCTACTTTATACTTAAAACATAATTAGATAGGTTTTGCATAGTGAGGGAAATAAGGGTTAAGGGGACCAGGCAGATAGGTGGAGTTGAGTCCACAGCCAGATCAGCCATGATCTAACTGCATGACAGAGCAGACTCGAGGAGCCAGATGGCCACCTCCTGTTCCTCTCTCTCCTAAATAATAAATAAGGCAGAGGGAAGGTGAGGTTAAATCAAGAGTGTTGATGTGAGGAGAAAATATGCATTGGGGTAACCAGCCTTTACACATGCTAAGATTTTATTTTTCAGCTTAAATAAATTTACCTGGATCTTCTTCTTCAGCAAAAGCAACAATTTGGATTCCATCCATGTCATCCTCCTAAACAGGAAATAAGCCAAAAACAAAATGTTGTGCTGTATTTCCAGCCTGTGTCTTCCATTTTCATCTATTTAATCTAATTTGTTGCCACTTTGCCAGTCTATTCCTCAGTACAAGTTGTGCCTGTTATTCTTCTCTTAAGATCTTTCTCCCAAAGAAAATGAATTGAACTCTGTTTGTTTACTGAGATACAGCGTGAAACAAGCCCTCTTGGCCCTTCAAGCCAGACCATCCAGCAATCCCTGATTTAATCCTCGCCTAATCACGGGACCAGTTCACGTACTAGCCAGTAGTTCTCTGGATGGTGGGAGGTAACTGAAGCACCCCGGGAAAGCCCACAGTACAGACTCAATACAGGCGACATCAGAATTGAACTCTGAACTCTGATGCCCCCAGCTGCAGTGGCGTCGCGCTAACCACTACACTACCTTGGCACCCACATTTAGTTTCACACCTTTACTAATTACTAGAAAATCATTAATTTCACATTTGCCTTACCCATGTCTCAAATACATCTTCTGGACGTAGTTTCCGGAGAGTTGATCTAAAAACAGAACAGTCACACTTTCAAAGATGGTTACTATGCTTCAGCATTACTAACTGATGAGGCAATATATCCTTGTTTCTATGAGTAAGGATGGAGCTTTACCTGGTCTTGTTCATACACTACCTCAGCATTGCTGAATATAAGACTACCAGTCAGTTAGAAAGCAAATCTATTATCCAATTGGGACCACCAATGATGGCCTAGTTCTTCAGAACTACCCGAGAAGGACATTTAAAAGCCCCACCTTTACTATTTACAGAAGTAAACACTCCACTCCGGGCAGAGTTGTCTTTAAGTGAAATTGCGCATTGCAGCTTCTCAAATATCTACCTTTTGTGCTCTTGAATAAACTCCACAATTTCTTCCTCTGAATAGGGTTTATCGGGAATAGTGATTGAGTCACCCATGAAAGGCTCGTAAAAATCCACCTCATTCATCTTCAGTGAAAGTTTCTTCGCAACCTACCCAGGGAGAACACAACAAACAGACTAATGAGCTTAAATAAAAACCACATGAACAAATACTAAGCATCATGTTGACACACTGTCAGTGAACAAAGGAATTCACAGATCACCTAAGTAGAAGCCCAAAGATACAAAGCACAATGTAAAGTTACTTCACTTCGTTGAGAGCAGTGGGTCTTTTGATTTCTTATATTTTGAAGTACTTCCAAGTAGAAGCGTCCTTCAGAGAAAAAGACTGTAAATCACTACATTTATAAATACAAAATATGTTGAATAGACAGGCTGCAGTTATAAATCATTGTGTTGTAGACAGCTAAAATCACATGGTGAGATGCAAAAAGAACATTTTATAGCTGCCTCAGGGAAATTTTGAAAGATCTAATTATTACGTCAGTTGCACTTAATAATAATAGACACTGCAACAGCATCCTCTACTGTTATTATCTATGATTTCAGTCTCTGAAACCGACATGTAAGCTGTTCTTGGTGGGGGGGGGGGGGGGGTGATCCCGCTAAAAGCATCTGGCCTGGAAGGGGTACCTGGCAACATACAAAAGATCTATGCTGGCCAACTGGCTGGTATCTTCGCTAAGATCTTTAACCTCTCACTTTGGCAGTCTGAGGTACCCACCTGCCTCGAGCAGACTTCAATCATACCGGCGCCCAAGAAGAGCATGGCGACCAACCTCGATGACTATTACCCAGTAGCACCTACATCCACTGTGATGAAGTGTTCTAAGAGGTTAGAGAGGAAACATATCAACTTCTGCCTGAGAAGTGACTTAGATCCACTCCAATTTGCCTAGCAGATCCACAGCAGATGCCATCTCACTGGGTCTTCACTCAACACTGGAACATCTGGACAGCAAAGCTGTATACATCAGGATGCTCTTTATTGATTAAAGCTCAACATTCAGTACCATTATACCCTCAAAACCAATCAATAAGCTCCAAGACCTTGGCCTTAATAGCTCCTTATGCAAGTGAATCCTGGATTTTTTTCACTTGCAGACCCCAGTCAGTTCAGGTTGGCAACAACATCTCCTCCACAATCTCCATCATCACCAGTGCACCACAAGGCACGTATGATTGTGTGGTTAAGCACAGCTGCAATGTCATATTCAAGTTTGTTGACAACACCACTGTCATAGGCTGAATCAACGCTGGTGGTGTATAACATATAGGAAGGAGATTGCAATTCTGGCCGAGTGGTGTCATCACAGCAACCTCTCACTCAATGTCAGCAAGACCAAAGAACTGGTCATGGACTTCAGGAGAAGGAAATCAGAAGTCTATGAATTGGTTCTCATTGGAGGATCAGAGTTGGAGAGGGTTATTAACTTTATTATTTCAGAAGACCTGTCCTGGACCCATCACCTAGATGCAATTACAAAGAAAGAACAGCAGCACTTCTACTTCCTTAAGAGCTTGCGAAGATTCGGCATCACATCTGAAACTTTAACAAACTTCTATAGATGTGTAGTAGCGAGTATATTGACTGGCTGCATTACAGCCTGGTGGGGAAACACCAATGCCCTTGAATGGAAAACCATTGAGCACATCTACATGAAACACTGTCACAGGAAAGCAGCGTCCATTGTCGGGGACCCCATCATGAGGATATGCTCACCTCTCGCTGCTGCCATCAAAAGAGAGTACAGAAGCCTCAGGACTCACACCACCATGTTCAGGAGGAATTACTACCCCTCGACCATCAGGCTCTTGAACAAAGGGGATAACTTCACTCAATTGCACTTGCCACATCAGTGAAATATTCCCACAACCAATTAACTCACTTTCAAGGTCTCGATATTTATTGTTTATTTATTTATATTATGTTTTTCTTCTTGCATTTGCACAGTTTGTTGTCTACTGCACTCCGGTTAAATGCCCTGGTTGAATGGTCTTTCACTGATTCTGTTATAATGACTACTCTATGGATTTGCTGAGTATGCCCATGGGAAAATGAACCTCAAGGTTGTATACAGTGACATACATGTAGTTATTAAATGTTGAAATTGAACCCGCATCCACCACTTCTGCTTGCAGCTTTCCACACGCTCACCATTCTCTGAAAGAAGAAGTTCCCTCTCATGTTCCCTTTAAACATTTTATCTTTTCTCCCTTAACTCCTGCCCTCTAGTTTTAGTCTTACCCAATCTCAGTGGAATAGGCCTGCATGCATTTACCTCATCTATACCCTTCATAACTTCACAAACCTCTGTCAAATCTCCCCTCGATCTCCTAGCTCAAGGGAATAATGTCCTAACCTATTCAACCTTTCCTTATAACTCAGGTCCTCAAGTCCCAAAAACATTCTCGTAAATTTATTCTGTACTCCTTCAATCTTCTTGTTACAGTATTGTTTCTGTAGGTAGGTAACTACAACTGCACACGATTGTCCAAATTCGGCTTCACCAACATTTTATACAACTTCAACATAAGATTCCAACACCTGATTTATGTTATCCTAAGTACAACAATTCACTCTTGTCGGCATTAAATTCCATCTGCCACTCTTCATCAGATTTTTTCCGCTGGTCCAGCTCCTGCTGCAAGCTTTGATAGTCTTTCTTGCTGTCCATTACACCCCCAATCCTGATGTCATCCACAAATTTGCTGATACAGTTTACTAAGTTAACATCCAGATTGTTGATATAGATGACAAACAATAAAGGACCCAGCTCCGATCTCTGTGGCACTCCACTACTCACAGGCCTCCAGTCAGAGAGGTAACCGTCCGTTACCATTCCTTGGCTTCTCCTGTGAAGCAAATGTCTAATTCAATTTACTACTCTAACCCTAATGCCAAGCAATCGAACTTTCTTGACCAACCTCCCATACAGGACATGGTCGAAAGCGTTGCTAAGATCTGTGTAGACACATCCAGTACTTCTTCTTCATTAACTTCCCTGGCGACTTCCTCAAAAAATTCTGTACCATTGGTTAGACATTTAAGAGGCATTTGTGCATGGAGGGCCGGGGCTTGGAGTGTTATGGGCTGAATGAAGGTTCAGTTGTGTCAAGGTGCTTGTTTACTCCGACTCTAATCAAATCTTATCAATGTTTGTAAATTAAATTTATCCTTATAAGTTAACTCTTGGAGCTCTTGTGAAAATCTGCTGAAAAAGTGCCTTCCTCCTCACCAGCACATGATGTGCATTACTCGGGAATGTGTGCAGTAGAGCAGATGTGTTTTAATAACTCATTTGTACAGAGGTAGGAAAACCTCCTCTCATATATCTTTGCATCCTATTTGAATTTTAAAATTTCAATACTTTGAACCTTAAACTTCTATGCATCTACACCATTCCTAACTTTTCAAGATTTTAAAAGAATACTATTGCTTCTTTTGGCATAAAATGAATGACCTCATCCTTAATTATGTTGAAATCCATCTGCCACTGTTTCAGCCATTCACCTAATCTATCAATGGGCCTTTGTAATTTTATGCTCCAGTCTGAGCTCCTCATTGTGCCACCAATCTCTGTTTCATTGGTACATTTGGATATATGGCCCTCTATTGTGTTGTCTAAGTCATTAATAAATATAGTGAATAGTTGAAGCCCCAGTATATATTCTTGCGATACTTAGTGAATCACTTCTTTCTGTTTTGAATGCATATTCATTATCCTTGCTTTCTGATTTTCACTACTTGAAAAAATTCTGAGCCAGGTCAATAATTTCCTTCTGTTCCATGAGCTTTTATTTTAAGTTTAATTACTCACCCCTTTATTGAAAGTTGCAAAGAACTTAATATAGGGATGGAAGTGTTCTGCTGCATCTTCAAAGGCTTTGTAATCTGCATGAGAAAGAGGAGAGGAACATGAGAAAAAGGAAAAGGCGAAGATGGAAACAAAAAATAGTAAGTTTAAAATATTATCAAAAAAGGTGTCATTATCTAAAAATACTATGGCTCCAAATTTCCATGTTGGAGAGTCAGGAAAATTTGAGAAAATTGCATGGGGGATCCACCCTTGTACAAGTTCTGGAATAAACTTTTAAAAGAGCTCCGCTAATGAACAGATAACTATTCTTTGAGTCCCAGGTCATGATCCTGGCTACTCCTTACACTTGGAAAGTGGAACTTCTCATGTGAGAATCCACAGCAGCCTATTCTCTTTTCCTTCAATAGCTGCTCTAAGGCGAGACAAAGCTTCAGAACAGCACACAGGAGAGCAAAACTTGGAGTATTTCACTCTGACTACAGACTTAGTGTTGGGAGTGGTCATCTGCTGAGAAAGGCAAAAATGCGAAAATGCAGAGAACGTGCACTAATCATTTGTATTACAGTGCACCACATTAACTGAGACATTAATCTGATTCATGTGAAAATTCTACTTTTAAAACAAGTCCAAGTAATTTGTACAATTCTTTTTGTACAATCACTCCATCTCATCATGAACTGAGTGCAATATATTAGCTCTCACTAATTACAGTCCTCTTTTAGTTTAATGATGTTTTAAGTTTTGCTTGCAATTTTATGGAAGCCTACAGTGAGTTTTCTTGTGAATTTGAATATATTTGTATCCCTTGTAGCCACCTGATGTGTGTATATTGTAATTCGTCATGTCCACTTCAATGCTTCAAAAATATGGTTTACAAGATGAACACAAGCTCAAGTATTATTAACGTAATACAAGGAATGGATAAATCTTTTATATTTGTTTATGGATATCTACTCTTAAATTGAAATAACAATGGCAAAGTCATATATTACAAACAAACTTACAAAGTATTAAAACAAGTACATTTTCAGTAACCAACCCACAGTAATATTACAAATTAAAAATTGTTTCTATTCTTTTCTGTTTCCATAAATAGAGAATGATATAAACCATGGCAGCTACAACTCTGCTGTCAGTGGATCTCCCTCTGTAATACAGACTGATAATGGATGAAAGGTTGCACGCAATTAAAAGACAAGCTATCGTGTAGCATTCAGCTGCTTAAAATATCACTAGGGAATATTTCACCAATTTCAAGAATCCAAACAATGAGATTTTGGTTCCAACTATTTTAAAATCAGGCAATCAGTCAAACCAATACCTTTCTAGAACTTTCTTCCAAACTAAGATATGTTAATTCTGGTTTTGAAATTGTTTTGTAGAGGTATGAAATGTTCCTTTTTAAAAGTTATGTTGTATTTGTTCTCTATATATTATGTTTCTGAAATGATCAAGTAGAAATCAAAATTGTACAGAGTTGTACACATTACAAACCACTAGATCCCTTTTTGACTTATTTTAAAAGAAGAATTGACACATTAATCAGATTATTGTCTCAGTAAAAGCACTCTAATACAAATGATTAATACACACTTTGTGTCTCATCGTTAGTGAATGCAGTAGATACGCCTTTTTAATCGCAGTCCTCTGAGTTTAAAGGTGTTTCAAATTTTGCACAAAGAACAGCACAGATTCAGAATGCACAGATTCTCATGGTCAGTTTTCTTATAGATGTTAATACATTCACCGTACTCTGACAATCCTCACTTTTTCTTATCCAGAACTCAATGTTTTGTATGAGTAATGTCAGAAATTGGTGTTGCAACGAAACGCTTTGCTTCAGGGCTCTGAGCAGTGAAATCCTATCACACAGGTAAAGTGTCATCCGTGCAGTGGGCACACATTGTGCACATTGTACAAACAAAGCTACTTCCTCCACTGGCCCTGCAACTGAGGCTGCAGTCACTGTGATGACGAGATACAGATGGAATAAAAATAGAAAGAGGGAGGGTACATGGGAACATAGAGCTTAGCTCAGGAGGTGGGAGTTGCATTGGGAGCTGTAAGAAACAGGAGCCTGCCAGGAGGTAGGTCACAAATGGGATTTTGAGTCTCGGTGTGTGATGGGGGTGGACTCTTTGGACTCGAGTGGTGAGATTGATAGTAACGACTAGGGATCACAAGAGTGCTGGTAGAGAAAATTAGCTCATGCAAAATATTGTGGGGGTGAGCTATGAGAAAGAAGACCACAGGGTCCCGAGCAGAGAGCCAAATACACTCAGAATCTGTTCCACTATCAACAAGGCATGTCCCAGCTCTTCCATTAAGGCCTTCTCCATTCCTTTACCAAAGGGGCACTCAGGAATTCGTGCACGTGAAGTTTGCCATTTGATATCATGGTGTGAACCCAATGCTCTACTTTGACTTTGCAAGATGCGCCAGAAAAAAATTCCTGGAAATGAGCATTTTAAAGTGAAGCATTGCCACCCAAATTTACACTGGCACCACAGATCCAAGGGAAAGGGAAATGGTGTTGCGAACTCACGTTCAGAAGCTTCACTTTTAAAGTATCCGATCAATTTAATAACTTCATCTGTTCTTTCAAAAGAGCGAACCTCTCCACGGGTCTCAATGATCTCCACAGGATCTTCAGTCACCTGTTGACAAAAGTCAGCTCTGGTTGGGATCTCAGTGTTAAAACATCACATTGCCTGTTTAAATTGAAGTGTATTATCATTATACTTGAGAAATTCTGAACAAAACATAGCTCTATGTCAATATGACCTGCCTTAATGCTGCATTTTATTACATTAGGTTAATGAGAATAATAAGTATTGCTTATTTAACATTATGGAAAAATACATCATTGGGAAGATTTCCAGTCTTAATTAACTGCCTGGCGGATCATGATGTGAAAGCTTCTCCCATAGCCAATAACATCTTTATACCTTACAATAGGGTAGCCAGTTGATCTTTCCTGAGAGCACCCACAAGACCAAAACACCATAAGAGGCAGAATTAGGCCATTTGGTCTATCGACGCTGGCTGATTTATTTTCACTCTCAACCCCGTTCTCCTGCCTTCTCCCTGTAACCTTTAATACCCTTACTAATCAAGACCCAATGAACCTCTGCTTTAAATATACCCAACGGCTTGGCCTCCACAACTGACAGTGGCAACAAATTACACAGATTCACCACCCTTTGGCTCAAGAAATTCTGTACTAAAGGGATGTTCTTCTATTTTGAGGCTGTGCCCTCTGGTCCTATACTCTCCCATTATTGGGAACATCCTGCCCACATCCAGGTCACTGGATGGAATTTTTTTGCTAGGCCACTAGTTCCAGCCTCGTCCTGGAGAAGACTTAAAACTCTTTGCTGAAGGAGGGCCAGGACTTTGCACGTGCCACAGTCCCTCACTCAGAACCTCAGCTACCTTGGAAATGCTTGTTCTGAAAATATTTAACTCTGCAGTATGGACTACAGTACTGATTTAATTAACCATAATTTAAAACAAAAAAGCATTACAATGCAAAACAATATAAAATCAATTTTTAAAACACGTAGTATTAACACTTAGAACAGCTTCTACACAAAGGCCAGGGAAAAACTGTGACAATAATAGATTACAAATGGATGCATATGGATACTGTGTAGGCCAAAAGTAGTAAATATATTTGGACAACACACAAATTGTTGGAGGAACTCAGCAGGTCAGGCAGCATTTACAGGGGGAAATGAACAATCGATGTTTTGGGCTTAGACTTTTTTTCCAGGACTAGAAAAGAAAGTGACAGAAGCCAGAATTAAAAAAAAAACTAGTGGGAGGGAGAGGGGCACAAGCTGGCAGGAAATAGGTGAGTCCAGGTGAGAGAGGGAAGGTAGGTAGGTGGGGAGCAGGACGAAGTTAGGGAGTGAAAGGTAGAAGAGGCAAAGGGCTATCTATTTCCATCCATAAATGCTGTCTAACCTTTTGAGCTCTTCCAATATTTTGCGTGCATTTGTGTTGCTCAAGGTTTGCAGCATCTGCAGACCCTCCTGTATCTCTGGTTGTATCTTCATGAACATTTGATTACCAATCTAATTAGTTCATCACAACAAGATGGGCAGTAGGATCTGTTCCTGGGCTGTACTGTTCTATAAACGCTTGTTCTTTTGGCTTTATAATGTTTCCTCAACATAAATAATAAACACAATATTGTGATTAATCTGTCAACGTGCAGACCTGTTCGGGTAAATCCCACGCTTATGCACCGGGGCACGAAGCGCACTTATTTTGTAGAGCATTAACTCCAGATTTCAAAGGGCGGCGACTCTCAGTGAAATGCAAACGTCTGGAGAAACTGTTCCCAGTGGCACAACAGGCCGACACGTGAACAGCACTGCTGTTCGGCTCAGGAAGGGGAAACGCTTCTGCAGGACGTCCCGGTGAAAGTGAAGATGAAAGGCATCTTCATCTAGGATGAAGAAAAACACTTTTTGAACCAACCAGACATTTGCTGGCTTCAGAAGGAAAGAAGGTTTGTACGTCCCTTGTTTTCCCCAAACATAAGGGAGCAAGCAGACAAGGTGTGAAACTAAAGGGCACTGTTCACAATCATTAGTTTCAGACACATTCTCACTATGCTGATAAGGACTCATAACTGAAGGCGACTGTAATGGATACCATTTCTGAAGCACTCCTACAATGTTTAGGGTTTTCTCCCCACTTGTCAGATTAACTAGTCAGGCTGTTCACCTAACAGCCAGCCCATGCTGTTAATTGTGTGTCTGATGAAAGTAGAGGAGTGTCACATTAATTAACAAAATCAGTCTTTAATCAGTAGGACAGAGATGAATGAATTGAGGCATTTGTGGATCTCAGTGCGAAATATAATAGCATCAAAATTAGCAGCCAGCCCAGCTATTCAATGTGATCATGATTGATCTTGAATTTCAATGCATTATCCTTGCTCTCTCCCTGTATCCTTTGATGTCTCTAAATCTATCTCCCTCCTTAATAAAATGTCGAACAGTACAGCACAGAAACAGGCCCCTCAGCCCCATGCTGTAGCAAACTAATTAAATTAGTAATCAAATGTCCAACTAAAGTAATCACTCTGCCTACACAATGTCCATATCCTTTCATTTCCTGCACTTTCATGTGCCTGTGTAAGAGCCTCCTGAATGTCTATATTGTACTTGAATACACCAGCTCCAGACAGAGCATTTCAGGCATTGCCCCACATACCTCTTTTGCACTTACCCCTCTCACCTTAAATATTAAACATTTCAAACCATGGAGAAAAGTATTAGCGCTCTATGCCTTTCATAATCTTATAAACCTCTATCAGATCTCCCTCAACCTCTGCCACTCCAGAGGAGACAATCCAAGTTTACCCACACTCTCACTGTACCACATGCTTTCTAATCCAGGCAGAATTCTGCAAAACTTCTGCATCTTCTCCAAAGCCTCAGCCCTATAAGGGGATGACAGGAACTAAATGCAGTACTCAATATGTGGCCTAACTACAGTTTTATAAAGCTGCAACCTACCTTCCCAACTCTTGAACTCAATTCCTCAACGAATAAAGGCAAGCATGCCTTCTTAACCAGCCTACCAACCTGAGTGTCCATTTACAGGGAACTCTGAAGCTGGACCCCAAGATCCCTCTGCTCTTCAATACTGTTAAGGATCTGGTCATTATCATTGTAACAGTGCTGTCTGTTTCCATTTGAGCTCCCATAGTGCAACATTTTGTACTTGGCCAGGTTAAAAACTACCTGCCATTTCTCCACCTGTACCTGCAACTGATCTAAATCCCACTGTATACTTGGTGAATCTTTTACACTATCCACAACACCCGCAATGTCATCTGCAAACCTACCCACCTACATCTTACTCACCCACCCATCCACATTTTCATCCAGATACATACCACAAATAGCAGAAATCCCAGTACGAATTCCTGCAGAACACCGCTAGTCACAGAGCTCCAGCTAGAATAAGTTCTACTGACCATTACCCTGTATGGACGTGCCAACTCCAAAGTCAAATGGTCTATTCACTGTGGATACCATGCACCTTAATCATCTGGATGAGCCTCCCATGTTGGACCTTGTCAAACACCTATAATCCATGTAATGTCCACAACTCTAACGTCATCAAAAACCTCCTCAAAAACCTCAATTAAGTTAGTAAGATACAATTTCCCCCACAAAAACAATGCTGACTGTCCCTAATTAGGCCGTGGTTTTTCAAATGCTCATAAATCATATCGTTAAGAATCCTCTGCAGTAAGTTCCCTACACTACTGAGTGATTCACTGGTTCTGTTTCCAGGGTTATTATCCCTCTCTGTCTTCTTGAATAACAGAACTATATTAGCTGCTTACCAGTCTGCTTGCAGAACCTCGCCTGTAGCTAGACAGGACATAAAGATAATGGTTAAGGCCCCAGAAATCTAATCTCTTGCCTGGGGAATTTATCCACCTTAATAGTCCTTAAGAGACCCCCACACTATCTCCTTCTTTATCTCAAAGTGACATGCTCCACACTAAGTCTCTCTCCTCTACATCCTACTCCTTTGTAAATACTGATGCAACATACTCATTTAGGACCTCACCTACATCCTCCACCTCCAAGCACATTCCCTCTTTTATCCTTGAGTGTTCCTATTCTATCCTTGATCTGGTCTTCACCATCTTCTGTGACAGAGGATTCCACGAGTTCATCATTCTCTGTGTCCTCTGTCTCTCACAATCGTCCCATCATCCCAAAAGTAAATATCTAACCTCACATCTTGAAGGTGTGATCCTAAATACTAGACTCTCCTCATCTAGCCTGTAGTTACGTGAGTGGTATGCTTCAAAAGCAATCAGAAAATTGCTGAAATTAAGGAAAGCAGGAGTGAACTTGGAGGAACAATATTAGTTATTGGGGAAATGAGATGGGAGCCTGGGAGAGTGAGAGTGTTAGGAGAGACCGCAATTGAGATGGAGATCACCAAGAGACAAAGTTGTTTGGCCACATTTAGAATTGGCCTCAGGGGACACCAAACAGGACACCAGTGATGTAATGAAAGTCCTCAAGCAGGCATTAATCCTCCTTATTTTAAAGATAAGTGGAGCGTGGCCAAGTGGTTAAGGAGTTGGACTAGCGGTCTGAAGGTCATGAGCTCGAGTCTCAGTGAGGCAGCATGTTGTGTCCTTGAGCAAGGCACTTAACCACACATTGCTCCAGTCCACCCAGCTGAAACTGGGTACTCAGGACAGACTTTAACAAACTAATTTTAAAGATAAATCATTTAGAGCCTGAATATATTTGGAAGCCTCTATGTCGTGCAGCCTTGGTATTATCAACTCAGTGTAATCTGTTCTTTAATCGTAATTCCCAATGTAATTTGTAACCACAAATTCATCAAGCTCTTTTTAGCACAGGGTATTAATTGATTTATTGCAATGTCCGGCCACGGATCTAAGAGTAGATGCTTTTTTGGGAAGGCTGAACAGGTGCAAAGAGGCCAGTTTCATGTCTGATGTCCCTGAACCTTATTTCAATGATATGATTTGTTTATAAAATAACTAGATAATCTGCTGATTTTTTCCTTCCACTTGTTTGTGCAACAAAAGATAGTAACATACAATATGGCAGAAAACAGAGCAATCTCCATCTGCGTAGATAAAGAAACGAACATATGCTAGCATTAAAGCTTTCATTGCAGATTCTAGAGTTCTTTTCAAAGTGCTGGCAAGAAATGCTGCTTCTACGGAGTATTAAACTTCCGATTTTCATGAATGTGGGAGTTTGCTGCACTGAGGGGAAGGGGAGGTCATTGGGACAACGTTCTTTCAATTGTGACAATAATTCGAGTATAGTTAGCCAGACTTATGGAATGAGGAGGATATAAAAAAGGAGAAAAGGCTAAATTTTAGGATAAGGCTGATTTCATTTTACTACAGAGAAATGATTAGCAGAAACAGACTGGCAACAGATAGAAGGCAGCAAAAACAGAAAAGGACAGAAGTAACCAGCAGTTCAGACTGATCCTGAAACACTTCAGGCCAAAGACCCTTCATTAGATCTGCAGTTTTTAGCTTCAGTTGTTGGGCAAATCAGTCTCAGAGAAGTTGGATGTAAATAAAGAGATTCAAGTGGTTCAGGGTAAATGCTTTTTCAATAAAGGGAGAGGGTGGGATGACCATTCCTAGAGATCAGAACAACGAGGCAGGCAGAGAGTGGAATAAGGCAAAAAGGGCAGTTTATGTCAGACACTGTCAGCTTAATACAGAACTGCCAGGGTGAAACTGAAAGAGCAATTAAGGAAGTAAAGAAGGGCGTGAAAAGATGCCGGCAAGTACAATCAAGAAACGTCTAATGATATTTCCTAGTGTAAGGGTTCAAAACAGTGCCCAATGTCGAGTAGAAGCAGAAATCCTCATCATTATATAACCAGTATTTGGGAAGCTGTGATCTGGTGGGCTCTGCCCATATTCTAGAAGGTGATCGTTTTTTTTGAGCAACACAAACATAATGAACTAAATGGCCTTTTTCTATGTCATTAATTTTCAAAAGTCTATGAGTCAGATTATTAATTACGCTCCTGGATAGAGACAGGCACAATATCACTTACAAAACTCAATTCTTATCAAGAATCTGTTTTTACTTAATCACTGCTTCTGCCACTAGACTCAACACTTACCCCATCCTCCAACCAGCATGTTATGACTACATTATGCATCATCTATTAGTCTCTCATCAGTATCGCTTCAGTAACACTTTCCTACATATTGAGCTCTACCTCTGTTACAGCCAAGGTCAGAAATGGCAAGTGATCATCACTATGTCCCATACCTCAGTAAGATCATATCTACAAAATCCATAATTTATGTTTATTTGGGTATAATGCATGCTGAATGCAATTCTATAAACACTTAGTAAAGGTATGTCCAAAACATTTGCAACACCTTCAGCCAAATGTGGCGAGAGGATGTTTCAATCTGATGTCCCCATCTTCACAAAGTCCAGGTTCAGAACCTTTGTCTCACTCCTAGTGACAAATCTCAACAATGGTTATAACAGCTGCTACTACCATGTACACTTCAGATGGTGAAACCAAAGTACATAGTGACACAAAAAACATATGCAATCATATGAATTTTGAGAATCCAGCCATGCTATGAATGGTATTAGCATCAAAGATTTACTCACGTCCAGGAGGAATGATACCAGTACTTCAGCAGATAGTTCACCATCAAACTCTATCAGGTGATCGCCTTTAAAAATGTATACACTCCCAACCTCTATCAGACCTGTGAAAAGCAAGAACTGCAAGTTAAGATGGACAAAAAAAAATCGTCATTATAACAAACTACTTGTTGCAAGGTCTGATACGACCATATGCAAAAAATATAGCAAATTTCATTGTGCACTTGGAGTGCTCTTAAAAGGTTAAAATAATATAAGAGTAAAGTATAACTGAGTAGCATGAGTTTCGGTGTGTGTGAAACAGGAAACCCTTTGTATGTGGAAGGGTTATCCATGATCGGATACATGGTCAGAGACCAAATCCATTTTTTTCTAAGAGCAGCAGAACCTTTGCAGAAAACAGAAGTGGAGTTAGAAAAAAAAGGGAGACACAAGAGACTGGAAATGATGGACAAGGAGCAACATGAGATAAAACTGCCAGAATGTGAATGAAGAGCAGATACAGCGTTCCCGTATGGGGAGATGTTAAATATCTCATCGTGTAACTTCACTCACCCCATCTTTGAAATATTCCCACAACCTATGGACTCACTTTCAAGGACTTTCTATCTCATATTCTTGATATTTATTGTTTATTTATTTATTATTATAATTTCTTTCCTTTTTGTATTCGCAGTTTGTCATATTTTGCATGCTGTTTGATCTTTCCTTCTGGTTATTACCCTATCATGGATTTATTGAGTATGCCTGCAAGAAAACGAATTTCAGGGTTGTATATGGTGTCAAATATATACTTCGATAATAAATTTATTTTGAACTTTAATATAAATAATCGGAATACAATCTATAATTTACAGCACGTAAGTATAATTAATCATTTTTCTTCCACAATGGATATTTTTCAAACAGTGTAAAGATTCGGTAACCTCATGATTCCACTGGTTCCAAAGCACCTCCTTTCTCCTCTATCTTTTTCAGGCTGTATAAGTGAATGTAGGGATTCTTATCATGGTCCAGTCTACTCTGGTATTCCCTGGCGATGACACTGTCAAGTACCAAATGTGGCAAACTGCTTCACCACCTAGTTTATGGGGAGGGATCCCACTCCTGAAAACGGGAGCCAGGAGCTAAGAGCAGAAGTAGGTGAATATCCAGTCTGTCCAGTGTAGTCAACTTGCAAACTACGTGAACCATTCTTCCCCATCGTACAAACTGTTGGCAGAGACATTAAAAAGAAGTGAGAGAAAACAGCTTTACAAACATATTTACTTAAAATGTTATTTTAAATCCCCAACAATATTGAGGTAAGGGTAAAGAATGAAGCAGCATATATGATTAAATCACCTCCCATTTACCCTTTATATCTTGAACTCCAACCCCCCTCATTATATCAGGTCAACATGGCATTTCCTTCACTTTGCAAATCTGAAATTAAGCCTCAAATGCTGAAGTGAGCACTTATCCCATCCTTTGGTTTCCTCTCATGGAAGAGTGATTGTGAGAATATTTATTTGCCACACTGGTAGCAAAATGTGTAAGAGGAAAGTTCTATTTGCAGCCACATCTAATCCACCACATGTTGGAATAGAGCACATGACTGAAAAAATCAAAGCAGACAGTTTACAAAACATACTGACTTCACTCCAGATGGATTTTATACAGTTTAGGAATAGTTAAGCCAATTTACAATAATAATTATAAAATTGTATAACAGCAATACCAAATGTTCTTCCTTTCAAAGAAGAACGTACTCTTACACTTCTCGTATTCCGGGAACTTTTCCATAATAAATTCACAGTATTGCTCTTGTAACTTCATTTTACACCTCTCGCTCCCGTCAACTTGTGTGACTCAGCCCCTCATTCAATTCCAGTCAATAGATATTGTTCATACTCAAAACTCGTGCAAGATCCTTTAGTACAGCACAGCAACTTCAGACAAAACTGGGGTTCTAAATAGTCTCCTCTTTCAATGGCTTTTATTTTAAAAAGCCGGGAAATGTCATTTTGTGGAATATTCTTTAATGAACCGCTAGCAGTTATGAAGCCATCGATATGATTTCTACCCGGTATTGAAACGTCATTATATAAGTAAAGATATTTAAGGAAACATTTCAAATGCAACTCTTCAAAAAAATTGTATTAATGATTGAGGTGAGGACCTCTGTCAGTCAGAGTTGACCATGGATATTGCGTCCTAGCTGTCTAGGTACGCAGGCCAGGGCGGTATGATATCGAGAGTAAGCTGTTGCCCATGTAGCAAGCTCCCTCTCTCCACGCATCTGACAAACCCAAAGGAACGGCAGAGACTGATACAACACACTCAAAGACTCTTTTCCTAGATGCTGCCTGGCCTGCTGAGTTCCTCTAGCATTTTGTGCGTGTTGCTCGGATTTCCAGCACTTGCAGATTTGCTCTTGATTTGGAGGCCGATAGTTTGGTACCAGCAGCGTCACAGGAGTTCCCAGACAATATTGAACTCAGAGTAGGACTGCCTTAGTGACTCCAGCTCCGGGTTTTTCCCTCAGGGTTCACTCCCGATGCCCTCCCCAAGAGTGGGTACAGCCACAAGGCAGCAGAGGTTTCCTTCTTCTAGATGAGCTGCCAGCCACAGCGAACGAGTTCCATCTGCCCGAAGTGACTGGTTTTGAGGTGTCAGTAACCCACCTTTGCCTCATCCCGTCAACAGAAATGACTCTACCGGACTTACCACACATGAAGGCCAGGAGTTGGACTTGGTTATCTGTGGCTATTTGAGGCACACGCCTTTGGGAGTATTTGATAGGTAGTGGGAGTTTGGCCCCATTATCATCCCTGGCTATAGCAACCAATGAGTAAGTACTTTAAAAAAACAGTTTAATTCATCAGCATCTATCTATTTCCAAGTGTATGCTTGAGAAAGACTTTCAATATGGTACAATTATACTGTAGCACCACAGCAATAGGCAAGAGAAAAAAGTTCAAAGTAAATTTATTATCAAAGTCTGTATACGTCACCAAATACGATCCTGAGATTCATTTCCGTGCGGGCATTCGCAGTAAGTATATATATAAAAAAACACGAAAGAAGCAACAGGGCGGACAAACAGCCAATGTGGAAAGGACAACAAACGGTGCAAGTACAATCTGCATTGAAACATACAGTGAAATGCGGTTTCGCCGTTAATGACCAACACAGTCCGAGTGTGCTGGGGGCAGCCCACAAGTGTTCCCATGTTTCCGGCAGCAAGGTAGCCTGTCTGCGAACTTATTAACTCTAATTCATCTTTGGAACATAGGAGGAAACCCACAGGGTCATGGAGAGAACATACAAACACCTTACAGACAGCAGGGGGGATTGAACCTTGTCCTTCCAGCTGGCACCGTGAAGCCTTACACTAACCATTTCATTACCACGCTGCCCTTAAACAGCAGCATCTTCATTGCTCTTAAAATCAAAACACAAATAACGTTTGGATTTTAGGAGATGTAAAACAATAAACTGGCTACAAGGTTCTCTCATCTTGGTTCTTCAGAGGCACCAATTTAGTAGTTTCTCTAAAATGACAGGAAATCGTAAACAGAAGAGATTCTGCAGATGGTGGAAATCCAGAGTAACACAGACAAAATCCTGAAGGACTCAGTAGGTCAGGCAGCATCTCTGGAAAGGAATAAGTAGTTGACGGTTCAGGCTGAGAATCTCATCAGGACTTCCATTGAAGGATGTTGGCCCAAACCATCGGCTCTATTCCTTTCCATACAGGCTGCCTTGTTTTGTATGTGTTTACTCTAAAATGAACTGATGGTGTGAGTTAATGGAGATTTGTTTTTTATATTAAAATTAATCACTGGAAAATGCTGAAATTGGGTAATAGTATTCCCTCTTCTATAAAACAGTCTGCACCATTTTGTAGTAGAAAGCAAAAAAAGATTTTTTTTAAAATGGAAATTCTTAAATTAGAATTTGTTGATTCCAAGAGAAAACAAGGAGGTACTTATTTGCTACTGCATAAATTAAACATATTATTCCCCTAATTTAGTGATACAAACACTAACTACCACAATTTCCAGTTAGATATTTTGTTAGCCACTGGTTGATATACTGAATAGGACATAGTAGAGGGAATTCTGTATATCAAATTTTTCATCATTTCCACTTGATTTATACTTCTTCTTGTTCTATTCATATGCAAGTGTTAGCCATCATTCCAAATTTGCACTCTCTGTATTCTATTTTCTCGGTTCCTCTCTTCCCTGTCACCCTGCATTATAATACATTCACTTCAATGATATCTGGACTTGTCACGGCTGATGAGCACTTGTGCCTTACAAATGGCCTCCTGTTACCAGTGCGGTGATGTTGAAACGCTTATCACCTAGTTACCTCTCAGCTGACTTCTGTGGCATTATTCTACCTTCGAGCAATTTACCTTGCTCCACGCCTAACATCACACTTTTAAAAGAAGCATTGTCTGCTAGTTCCTTAGATCCACTCCTGTTTCTCCCCAGAGGAACCCCAACATTCCTCATACTCTTTGATTTCAGTTTTCATCCCGCTTCAACTCGGAATTCACCACTCTACTGTCGTGAAATTTGTTAACTTTGCATTGCAATGCAATGCATGATAATCACAGAAAAAAACTGAATTACAGTAATCATATATATGTATATTAAAGTTACATTAAAATAAGTAGTGCAAAACCCAGAAATAAGTTTTAAAAAGTAGTGAGGTACTGTTCATGGTTCCCAAATCTCTGAGTGTGTGCCTTGAAGTTTCTGTACCTCCTTCTTGTTGGTGGAGGTACTCACCTGATAGCCTGCTTATAGCTTATTTGCCTTAAATCAGCTCAGAGTGCTACCACATAAATCTTAACAATGGTAGCAGACTAGCTGTTTGTTAAGGGAGTTGAATCCTTTTCAATAAATGCATCATACTGATAATGGGGAGGGTTCAGAGGAGGTTCATGATCTGAGGAATGAAAGGGTTAATATATGAGCAAACACGAGGAAATCTGCTGATGCTGGAAATTCAAACAACAACACATGCAAAATGCTGGTGGAACACAGCAGGCCAGGCAGCATCTATAGGGAGAAGCACTGTCGACGTTTCGGGCTGAGTCCGGATGAAAGGTCTCGGCCCGAAATGGCGACAGTGCTTCTCCTTATAGATGCTGCCTGGCCAGCTGTGTTCCACCAGCATTTTGTGTGGGTTAATGTATGAGAAGCGTTTGACGCCTCTAGGCCTGTACTCGCTGGAATTTAAAAGAATGAGATGGGTTCTCATTGAAACGTATCGTATGTTAAAAAGCCTAGATAGAATGGACGTGGAGAGGAGGTTTCCTGTCGTGGGGAGTCTAGGACCAGAGAACACAGACTCGGAATATAGGGACATCCAATAAAGAAGAATTTCTTTAGCAAGAGGGTGGAGAACTTGTCAAATTTATTCCCACAGGCAATTGTGGAGGCTACATCCCTGGGTGTACTTAAGGTAGAGATTAATATGTTCTTGATTCGTTAGGGCATGAAAGGTTATGGGCAGAACATAGGTGAATGGGAAAATGGTGCAGCCATGATGAAATGGCAGAGCTGACTCGATGGGCCGATTGGCCCAATTCTGCTCTTATATCTTATGGTCTTATAGTCTGACTGCTTTCCTTACCACTCATCCATGAAGACAACCACACCTGACTATCACAACTGTGGTCAAAGTATTTTTAAGGCAAGCATAATCAACATAATAAAATCTTAAAAGCAGTCCATTTCACTTTACAGATAAGAAAACAGGCCCAGAAAAGCACAGAAGTTATACAGCAGCCGAAACTGACAATCCAGCAAAATGAAAGGACTATATGACCTATTTACACAGAATTAATAAAAATCCTACGTCCAGATTGCTGGCAAATGATCATACAAAATCAGAATAATATCTTCAACAAGCCCAAGATTCTTACTGACATCCATTCATTAATAATTGAGTAAGATACTCTGGACAACTGGGAGTTGGAGGAGGTGGAGAACCTAATAAATGTTGCGATCGGCATGCTCCTGGGATGAGTTAATTCCTGTCATTTTCAAGCTTCATCTGTCCATTGGGTTTCCAGTTAAATTGTTGTGCAGCAATCAATAATGTAATCAATAAATGAGCAATAATAGTATTTTCTTATATAGCTTCACTAGTAAGTCCTCCTTTAAATAATTACGGTATTTGCTGGCCAAGAACTAGACTTGTGGCAAAACAAACCTTTTACATTATTCAAATAATAATGAAGCTGGTTGTGGACTACAGGAGGAACAGAGATGGGCTCACCCCTATAGACATCAATGGATCTGGGGTTGAGAGGGTGGACAGCTTGAAGTTTCTCAGCATGCACGTCATCGAGGATCCCACTTGGTCTGTACATACCGGCTGTGTGGTGAAAAAAGCACAACAGCGCCTCTTTCACCTCAGACAGCTGAAGAAGTTTGGCATGAGTCCCCAAATCCTAAGGACTTTCTACACTGAGAGCATCCTGACTGGCTGCACCTCCCTCAATGGCAGGACTCCACAGAGAGTAGTGCGGACGGTCCAGCGGATCTGTGAATGTGAACTTCCCACCATTCAGAAAATTTACAGCGACAGGTATGTAAAAAGGGCCCAAAGGATCATTAGGGACCCTAGTCACCCTAACCACAAACTGTTCCACCTGCTACCATCCTGGAAACGGTACCGCAGCATTAAAGCCAGGACCAACAGGCTCCGGGACAGCTTCTTCCACCAGGCCATCAGACTGATTAATTCATGCTGACACTATTGTATTTCTAAGCTATTATGACTGTTCTGTTTTAGATCTTACTGTACATACTATTTATTACAAATCACTATAATTTGCATAATGCACATTCAGACGGAGAAATAATGTCAAGATGTTTACTCCTCATGTATGAGAAGGATGTATGAAATAGTCAATCCAATTCAAATTACATCCCAGAGACAAAGCCTAAAGCGATGCCAATGTGCAAAATGTAGATTGAAGCCGTGCTAGGAACAAGAATGGAGAAATTGGTGCCTATATAAAGTAGCTACAACCTGTTCCTGCTGGGGGGGGGGGGATAAAGGAATGAATGGAATGAAGATATAAATAAAATCACCAAGTTGATTGATGGAGCGCAGATAGAAAATTCCATGCCAGGTAGATGGAGGGGAATTTTGATTAAATTATTAGGTAAGGAAAATATTTATTAAATGCAATTCAGGTAATAAAAAGTTAATTCTTTAAAGAGTACAGCTGGCACAAGAAAAGTGGTTTTCAATTAGCAATTTGGAAAGGAGATGGAATTTTTGCTCCCTGTGTTGCTCATTGACAATCTTTGTAAAGAACAATGCTTCTTGCCTGTGGTCAAGTTTACACTCAGACCTGTCAGTAGGGTCTGGTCACCAGCAGAAGCTGCTACAAAATACCAGTTTATTGAAATAATGACATTTTAAAGACATTTGGATATTCACAAAAATTGGGGCAAATGGGACTCGCTGGACATATTGAATGAGGTGATCTGACGGGCTCATTTTAATAACTCTATGACTTATTCAATATTTTGTTTCTCACCCAGTTTCTTGGCCACCTTGGCATCTTTCTTCTCATCTACAAGTGCGAATCCAATGTTTTTGTCCTGCAAAACCTGAGCTGCCAACTGCCTCAGAAGACAAAAAAAATAGTATGTAGGAGGCAAACCTTTGGGTGTCAAATAATGGACATCGCGTGCTCTTTACTATGCATGCACTTTATGTAAGTTCCCGTGATTTACATTGCCCTCCATTATTGACCGCTTAATCATCACCAGTTAAACATGCTGCAGCTAAGTACTTTTAACCAACGCTTCAGCTGTCCAGTCACCACCGCGGTAACTTTATTGTTATTAACATTTTCTGCTGAAGTTAGCTGACCACCCGACACCCTCCCCGTCCCCTATCCCGAAACAAGCGCACCTCACCTCCAGCACCATCTCCGCCCGGTCAAACCGTTTCTGAGCAACTTTGTCTCCTGCAGGGACTGCCTCGTGATACAACACGCACAGGATATCGTACTTTTCCAAAAGCTTCTGGTAGTTCTTCATGTCGACGGTGCCAACTCTGTCTTTTCCATCATACCTGGGAAACTCGAGCCCGTCCTGCGCCTTACTACTGAGACAGGCCAGGGAGAAAGTAGCTAAACAGAGCCAAGCACCCTTCATTGCAAAAGTTAAGGGTGTATATATAGTTCACTGAGCAAAAGGTGCGGCAGGGATCTCCAACAATATTACGCTTTCCTCCTCCAGTTCTGGTTAAAATCCCTGATCAGAAAAATATGGAGAGAGAAAGAGAGCGAAGTTAGAATGGGCTTAAAGAAAGAACCGGAGAGAGGTGGAGCCTGGTGCTGCACAGATATCGTCTCCTATTTGCATCCCCATTTTAAGAAGCCAGTTGTTTCCAGCTAAAAATACATTAGATGCAAAGGCACGAGTGGAGGTGCGATTCGCCATCCTCATTCTGATGGTCTTTTAACAGCGGAGAGGGGAGGGGAGGAGAGGGGAAGACTGACCTTTCCGATAAGATCGACCACTCAGCAAGCTGACATCGCTATCTCCATCTCCCCAAACAACTGTGGCCGCGCGCAGACTATGTTTCCATTTTGTCACGTTGACGCTGTTTGGAAAGGTTAAGGAACGAGCAGAGAATTCTTTACAGGCAGGCAGAGGGGGATGATTGTATCGCTCTGCTTTATTTAGACCATCAGAGTCATACCCTGGAGGCCAGCGAGAGAATTCATTGTTGGATAAGTAAGCCCGTAACACTATCTGGCTGTCACTGAGAGAGAGAATGCTGTCTCACTTCGTTCGTTTAAATTACACCCGAGGTTGATTTGAGAATTTATTCGTGGCAACGTTAAGTGTAAAAACACATGAAATTATGAGGAAAAAAAACTAGCTGCAGTATTTTTGCCAGAACATTGAGTATTAATGCAATCCATTGCAATATCTTGCAAAGGAACTATATTTCACGGATCCGTCTTAAAATAGCTTTTTTTTTTAATTGTGCAGCAACGATGCAAATCAAGAGTTTTTAACAGTGTGTGGCTTTATTTGATTTGTTACACCATAGCAAACTTGCTTTGCAAATTAGTGGCCGAGTGGACGTCTGCAATATATAGTCACAATGCACAAGGGAAAATGGCACTATGCAGACCGCAGCACGCTCCGGAGTGTGCATTTATAAATAATATGATCCGTCTGACGGATAAAAAACAATCTTCTGTTCTCCTGTGAGGACCAGCAGCAGGTGTTCTGACCCTGCACAGGACAACACGATTTAATGCTGAAAACAGCGCCATCCACTGAATTGAATGGCGGCCATTCGACGTTCGGGGTGGTGCTGCCATGTTAATAGATGCCTTATTCAGAGAAGCACTGCGTATATTGCTAATGTCGACAATGGGGTTCAAGTAAGACTATGAGACTAAAACTGACCCAAGACCTTGTGTTCTAGGAGATTATTAGGTAGAGCAGAGGATGGGGTCCTTGCTTTCAAGTTATTTGAGTTCTGAGGTCACTGGTGTCTGAATTCACTGAGAGATGGTTCTCCAAAGGTGAACCTTATTGTTGGGGGTAGTGCTGTGCAGTGGCCGATGTTCTGCGTAAGGCCAGCTCCCTTGCATGTGTCAGTATCAATGTCCACATGAGTGGCAGTTTGAATCACAAGCAAGAGAGGATCTATAGAAGCTGTGACGGTTTGGAGCCCGGCCTCTGATGCCAGTAAATGGGATTACTGCAGATGAGTAAAAAGACCGTTATGAATAATGTGGGTCCTTTCTGCACTCAACAGGTCTCTATCACAGCCCAATGTACATAGAACATAGAATGGTACAACACAGGATCAAGCTCTTTGGGTCATGATCTTGTGTCAAATTAACTACATTAGCAATGCCCCTCTGCCTGGTCGTAGTGCATATCCCTCCATTCCCTGCATGTTTATGGGTCTAAGAGCCCTTTAAAAGCCCCTATCGTATCTGCTGCTGTCAGTGGATTCCAGACACTCACCACTCTGTGTGTGAAAAATCTTGCCCTGAACATCCCTTCTCCCACTTTAAGTGCCAGCTTTTAGTATCAGATACTTCAAGCCTGCAGAAGAGAGACTGACTGATTACTCTATCTATCTATGCTTATCATAATCTTAGGAACTTCTGGCAGGTCTGTCCTCAGCCTCTGCTGCCCTAGACAGAAAAACCCCAGCTGGTCAAACCTCTCCTTATAGAAGACTAGTACAGGCACTACTAAACCAGGCAACATCCCACTAAACCTCTTCTCACCCTTTCCAAAGCCCTCATGTCCTTTCTATGATGGGGTGGCTGGAATTGAATGCAACACTGCAGATAAAGCTTAACCAGAGATTTATAAAATAGCAGTACAATTTTCTGACTCATGAACTCAAATGCCCTTGACAATTAAACTCGAGCATGCTATACACCTTCTTTACCTTCTAACTTGTGCAGCCTCTTTCGGGGAGCTATGGACCTGGATCCCATAAGACCATATGGCAAAGGAGCAGAAGACAGCCATTCAGCCCATTGGGTCTGCTCTGCCATTTCATCATAAGCTGATCCAATCTCCCCTTTAGTCCCATTCCCCTGCCTTCCCACCATAACCTTTGATGCCCTGACTACTCAGATACCTATCAATCTCTGCCTTAAATACACCCAATGACTTGGCCTCCACTGCCGCCCGTGGCAACAAATTCCATAGATTCACCACCCTCTGGCTAAAAAAAATTTTTTGCATTTCTGTTCTGAATGTGCGCCCTGCAATCCTCAAGTCATGTCCTCTAGTACTAGACTCCCCCACCATGGGAAACAACTCATACTTGCCTGAATTAAACTCAATCAGGCACTTATATGCACCTGATCTATATCCTTCTGCACCATCCCCAATGCCACTAATCTTTGTGCCATCTATCAGTTTCCTAACTCACCCTTCTCTTTTCATTGTTGTGCTGAAACTAAAATGATGCACCTACTTCTTTGGTCTTCAGATCCACCTTGCTCTTAGCTTTCACCAGTGCATGCAACATTGTTTATGACAATGGAACCAAAGGAAACTAAATCAGGGCTTTAATTGGATTACAATGCCTCGCCTGAAAATGATCACAGGACATAAGTCAGCCTATGGTATTTACAAGGCATCTCTGTGCTGTTCATCTCAAGGAAAATCATTGCTGGTGTCTTACTTATCTACCTCTTCTTCATGGCCTAAGAGCTGTTCCCTGAATCAATGCATAGATTCCGTGCACAGAGGGCAGGGTGAACATGATCTTTTCCCAGTGACAACATAAAAAATGCAGGGAATGGTACCAGCTGTTCTATGTGGCTTTTCTTAACCTCACCAAAGCTTTGACTCCATCATTTGCAAGGGACTATTCAACACCCTCTTCAAATTTTTCTGCCCACAGTGATTCATGTCCTGATAGTAATTTGTATCCATCCACAAGGGCATGCAAGTCAGGACATTAACAAACTGATCCACAAGAGAAAGAACGTTCTCAGTGAAAACTGGTGTGAAACAAGGTTTGTCATTTCCCAAACACTTTTCTCAGTCTTTAGTAAAGTCTTCTATCAACCTGCCCCTGCTACACCATATTGTCCTCTGTATATGAGGATTCACGGCGAGAACTTGGACATTTTGAACAACTTTACACATCTCAGGAACCAGCTCTTGATGAAGACCGGTATTAAAGGTAAAATTCACCATACCTTCAATACACCAGTACAGCTTTTGAATAATTGTGGAAAAGAATATTGAAGGTCAAGACCTCAGACTGGCCAAAACTCATGGTCTTTTAACAGCTATGAATCCTGTTCAGCCACATGCTTCCTAGAACCGAACTCATTTTCAGCAGGCATCTCCAACCACAAGAAAAAATATCAATGTGTTTCCTATAAAACTCTCCAAATTCACAGACAATGTCAGTGCCTTCTCTCAGACCACTATCCGTGGCATTGAGGACCTGGTTACATTCAGTCAGCTTATACCATTGTCCTGACCAACACCAGCTCATGAAATAGATATTCCACTTTGTGCTGTTTTACAGAAAAAAAACTTGCCAGGCACAAAGAGGAAAAGATTAAACAATGTGCTCAAAGCCATCTTGAAGAAGTACAGCATCCCCATTGACTGCTGGGTATCTCTGGTTCATGAAAAGTCAGACAGGAGGAAAAGGAAGTGAGAATCTCATAGCTAAGCATTTTGAGCATGTGGAGGTCCCACATGAGCCCAGTGCCTCAGATAATGCCCACCCACCTTCCCTTCCATCACCACTTGCCCCATATATGGAAGAAAATGCAGTTTCAAATTGCCATCAGTCACCTAAGAGCCCAGAAAACTAGAGAGGAAGTTTGTTTTAATTCCCAAGAAGAAAAATATATTTTATATTCAACAATGGTTTTAACTACCTGAAGCAAGCAGATGGAAGCTGTGAAAACCGAGCAGATATAATATTAAATGAAAGCGAGGCAAGAATGCATATAAAACCAACTGCCATTTTAATCTCCCATACCTCTAATTTTTACCTACAACTTTAATTGACATTTTTATCAGCCTGGGAGTTAAAACCTACACACTGGAAATTTCTGAATGAGTTCACCCTATCATCGTGCATGGAAGGGAAATCGATGGAAATATCGAAAGACAACTCCCTTCCTGGAATTTTACTGAATTTCTGCTGAGGCTACAGATACGTAATTCAGTTTCCACTTAAAAATCATTCATTCTGTTCTTATCTGTTCTGTTCTTATAAATTTTCATCAAAAGTGCCATTTACGTACAAATGTTTTGCAGATAATGGATATACCAGTATTGATTCTGCTGTTTCACCTTTTCTGAATAATGAGCAATATTACACTATGGCTTGTTTACATATATAAGTTCCATTATACATGCAGACGTTATCCTTCAATGACAATTTAAAAATGAATGATATTAGATTAATGAAAATGTGCTAATGATATGTGCTTTCAGTGGTACCATCACTGGCATTTTTCCAATGCAACTATTTGATCCTCACCAAAAATTTCCCATGACAATTAGTCATGATAATGTCTGAGAAAGGAAAACAGAACAGTGCTTGAATCTGAACGGCATTCTTTCACACTTTACAAATATACTAAGAACTAAATAAATAAATCATTTTAAGAATCAAGTGCTTAAAAAGTTTTGAGCTTATGTCACATCCTTAAGCCTTAAACCCGAAGCTGAACAAATAAACATTTTATTCCCCCTCTGGTTATATTGCGAAGCAGAATGATTTTGCATAAGTGAGTTATTGTGGTGCTTCTTAGCCTCCTACATTTTGAAACATAGGAATCACTTTGACAAAGTTATGAAATACCTCTAGGAGGTATTAATTTTATTTTTCAGTTTTGGCCACTATGTATATATTTCTGGTCCACTGTCAAAGCTAAAGTTAAACTGCACTTCTGCGTGTCATTAGATACCTGATTTTTTAAAAGGCTTGATTGTGATAGTAAGAAAAAGTTCTATAATTATAATATTAATATTGTTAAAATACTTCAATATTAAAATATTATAATTATAAAACAATACAGTACAAAAGAAACCATTTGGTCCATATGCCTGTGCTGACTTCTGAAAGTGACCTAATTTGTCTCAATTATCTGTTCTTTCTGCAAGTTATTATAAAATGTCTCAGCAAGTTCTTACCTAATCTTAGTTGAATGTTATTGCTGATTCTGTTTCCATCGTCCTTTCACAGTACCTTCCAGGTCCTTACAATTGACTACATCAAATAGGTCTTCAGTTTGCCTCTGGATCTTTAGCCACTGACTTCAAATAACCAGAGAAAACAGGCATGTACTTTATCCAACCAAAAGTGTTGAATACAGCTAATAAACCTTCCTGTAATTCTCTGATTTTACCATATAAATTAAACCCTTATGTTTAATACCATTCTAGCAAAATCATTTATAATTCCTGAAGCCTTTGAATTTGATTTTGCATAGTGATCTCCATTGCTGCTTTCTGATTCCCACAGACTGTAATATTTTCTCTCTAACAAAATGAGGGGGAGAATTCCAGAAATGTGTATGAATGGTCAGTATAGTTTCAGACCTGTGAGGAAGGATGTAGTACAGCTTCTGGACAAGTGGCAAATGGGACTGGTTTCTGTAGTCAAAAGACTAAGTTTTGCATTATTATGGAAAAACAAGGAAGGTAATGATATTGAGTTGAAGAAGGATCTGATTCATATGGATTGGAACCAAAAGCTGATAGATAAAAAGGGAAAAAAGGTTTTTAAAGCAAGTATAGCACAAGAAAGTCTTTGCTTTTATTTCCAGAAAAACCCGATTTCATCAAAATTTGACATAATTGTGTCTGCATTTTTTTCTGCAGAATACTTTTGGCATTTATATGAGCATGGGCAACATTTTATATATCAATACTTCCACAAGATTAAAGCACCATATAGGCCTCATCTTTCACACTGGGCAGACTGGCATTACACAGCAAACCTCACTCTGTCAGTACCTAACACAAGCCAAACTTTGTTTTAGCCTGACCCACAGAATATACTCCTTGGAGTGTGCCAGTCATCTACACTCAATCTTGCAGAGTTGTTTTTGTTGGGGGACCAGCAAGTTTGCGTGTTATAGATGGATGCACCATCAATAACTCTCGGAGACATGAGGCGAGATATAGGCTTTTATTGGCTGGAAGAAAGAACAAGCAGCAAGTGACCACCACACAACATCTTGTCTTGGAGACTGAGGCTGGGGCTGTGCCTCCAATCTCCTTTATACCGGGGTCTATGGGAGGAGCCACAGGAGCAGTCAGCAGTGGGGGGGGGGGGGCGTGTCCAGACAGGTATACGTAGTTCACCACATAGATGGAACACATTACCTCTTTCACTGAGCAGGTCATCCAGCTGCAACTTAGACCTGTTTAGGTGGGCGTCCCAGCATTCGGTCTTTAGCATTCTATGACTGGCTGATCTAAGAACTCATCTAGACACTTCTTAAATGTTCCCAGTAATTCTGCCTCAAATATTCTCCCCAGCAATGCATTTCAAGTGTTCACCACACTCCTGGTGAAAAACATCCCCCTCAGATTATTTGGCTCTTTATCCAAAATGTATGTCCTCTAGTTTTATTCATCTCTGATAAAATGAAAAGTTTCCTGATGATTACTAAACCTGTACCTCTCATCATATCTCCTCCTCGTCCTTCTCCAACACAGGGAAAACATACCTAACCTCTCCGGCCCCTATGCTTAACCAAAATGCTCCAGTCCAGGTAAACCTCCAGCACTATCATATCTTTACCATAGTGTGCTGAACAGACTGACTGCAATAATCCAGCTGAGCTCCAACCAGTCTTTAGTAAAATTGGAGCATAATCTCCCAGTTCTTGTATTCATTGCCCCAATAAATGAAGGCCAATATCCCACATGCCTTCAAAACCATGCTTTCTATTGGTGCTGCCACCTTCAGGTTTCTTTGGACTTACACTCCAAGGTCCCTCTTACTCAGTACTTCCTAGGACCATACTATTCATGATGTACGCTACTCCCGTCACCTCTCATTTATCAGGATCAACTTCCATCTGCCCTTTCTCAGACCATTTTATCAATATATTAATATCATCCTGTAGCTAAGACACAATTCCACCAATCTGCAACTTTGATAATTTCTCCTATATGCACAACCAAAATCACTGAAGTATATTGCAAACAGCAAGAGTCCCAGTGTTAATCACTGTGGAACTCTACTTGTCACAGGCATCCAATCACAAAAACAACCCTACATTATCACCCTCTTCCAAGCAATTATGGATTTAACTTTCCCTGGATCCCATGGGCCTGGGCCTTTTGAATTAGTCTCATTTTTGGGGCCTTGTTGAAGGCCTTACTGAAGTCCATGTGAACCATGTCTACTGCACTCATCAATGTACGTTGTTAGTCCCAAAAACCTCAAACTGATCAATCAGGCAAGATCTGCCTGGACAATGCCAAATTCACTGTCCTTAAATAGTCTCTGCTTTTCCACTTGATCATTAACCATGACCCTCAGGTTTTTTCCCTGTAACTGCCCCGTTATTGATGCCAAGCTCAGAGGGCTGTAATTGCCACTCTTGTTACCCTGCTGCCCTTCTTGAAAAGGGGGAACCACATTTACCGTTCTCCATTCATCCCATACCTCACTTGTGACTCATGAAGATTTAAAAATCTCAGCCAGAGTCCCAGCAATCTTTGTCCTTAACAGGCTAAAAAAGATCTCATCAAGATCTAGGGATCTAGACCTCTGCTGAGGCTTACACTTGAATTTCCCTTACTGCTTCACTGAGTTCCTCAACTACAAAGTTTAATTCCTTAGTGAAGACGGATGAGACATATTCATTTAGGATCTTACCTAGACCTCCTAACTCCATGTACAAGTTGCACCTATTGTCCTTCACAGGCCTTACTCTTTTCCTGCTTATTTATTTTCATCCTAAATGCACTTATACAAAGCTTTTGGATTTACCTCAATCCTGTCTGCCAGCAATATTTCATGACCTCTCTTTGTCTTCTTAATTTCCTTTTTGAGCATCACCCAACATTTCATGCCTCCCTCAACCTTTTTTCTCTTTATCTAATATTGATATCCATCAAGATCCAGAGTTTTCTGTACTTGTCATTCACCATTACAGGAACATATTGTTCCGGAATTTCTACTATTGCTCCTTTAAGTGCTTTCCCGTTGTGCAAAGATAGCTGGGCAACATAGAAGCATAGCAGTTAGTGCATCATTTTAGAGCAGACATCTGTGAGATCGAAGTTCAGTTACTGTGCTGTCTGTAAGGAGTTTCTACATTCTCCCTGTGACCAGGTGGGTTTCCTCCAGGTGCTCCAGTTTCTTTCCATACTCCAAAGATCTCTGGGTTAGGGACATTGCGTGCAATGTTGGCGTTGGAAGTGTGGTGACACTTGCGAGCTGTACAGCACAATCATCACTGATTTGATTATTGTAAACAATCGAGTTCACTGTCTTTTTCTATGTACTTGTGACAAATAAAACTAATCTTCTCTCTAAATCTTTAAGTGCCTCTGAATCTACCTTTTCCAGGTTTTACTTTAATGAAATTGGCCTTAACCCAAATTAAGATCTTTGTTCCTGGTCGATTCCTATCTTTCTCACAACCATTTTGAAATATACGGATTAATGGTCACTTTCTCCAAAATGCCCCATCCACTGATATTCCCTACACTTGACTCAAGATATTCAGTAATACCCCCTTCCTATGTTGGTTTGTCTTTATATCTCTTCAATCACAAAACTTTTTTGGGCATATATCAACAATTCTGACCAGTCTGAGCCTTTTATGATCAGGCATTCCCAGTTATTATAGGGGTAATTGTGGGTAAGGGTCTGGCAGATGAAGTACAATGTTGGTAAATGCGAGTTCATCCACTTTGGAAGGAAAAATGGAAGATCAGATTATTATTTAAATGGTAAAAGATTACAGCATGCTGCTGTACCGAAGGACTTGGGAGTGCTTATGCATAAATCGCAAAAGGTTGGTTTGCAGGTGCAACAGGCTATCAAGAAGTCAAATGGAATGTTGGCCTTCTTTGCTAGAGGGATTGGTTTTAAGAGCGGGGGGGGGGGGGGGGTTATGCAGCAACTGTACAGGGTACTGGTGAGGCCGCATCTGGAGTACTGTGTGCTGTTCTGGTCTCTTACTTGAGGAAGGATGTACTGGCTTTGGAGGCAGTGCAGAGGAGGTTCACCAGGTTGATTTCAGAGATGAGGGGGTTAGAATGTGAGGAGAGATTGAGTCACCTGGGACTGTACTCACTGGAATTCAGAAGAATGAGAGGAAGCCTTATAAAAACGTATAAAATTATGAAAGGAATAGATAAGATAGAGGCAGGAAAGTTGTTTCCACTGGTAGGTAAGACTAGAACTAGGGGATATAGCCTCAAGATTCGGGGGAGTAAATTTATGACGGAGGTGAAGAAGAACTGTTTTTCCCAAAGAATGGTGAATCTGTGGAATTCTCTGCCCAATGAAAAAGGGGAGGCTACCTCAGTAAGTATATTTAAGACAAGGTTGGATAGACTTTTGCATAGTAAGGTTATGGGGAAAAGGCAGGCAGGTGGAGATGAGTCAATGGTCAGATCAGCCATGATCTTTTTGAATGGCGGAGGATGCTTGATGGGTCTATTTCAAAATGTTTTTAGTACTATAACCCTATTTTTAATCACATCACTTTGCCTCTCTCTGCATATCTGTTTCTCTATCTTCTGTTGATTGTTAGAAGGACTGTATAACAGCCACAGCAAAATAACATTTTTGTTCGTATTTGAAGAGCTTTGTATAATATCCCCACTCAGTTATGAGATAATGAATTCCTTGACTAAAAGTACCATCCAACCATATCCCTTATACCCCCTTGTGTCTTGCCTTAAAGGTTACACCCCAGGATATTGAGTTTCCAGTCCTGCCCACTTGTCATGCCTGTCTCGGTGATGGCATCAATATTGTATTTCTATGTGTTCCTTAAAGCTTTTTCAGTTCATCTACTTTATTGGATCGGCTCCTTACATTAAAATATAACATCTTTAATAATAGCATTTAACACTGGCCTGAAATTCCCTGTTCTGTTTCCCTCCACCAATTCCAATCCCTTTTTGAGTAACGTAGCTCCTTTCATTATTTTCTTTTGTAATGGAACCTCCTTCAACCTAGGAAACTTTCCAAAATTAAAACCATCACATCTAATATCTCATTTGCCACTTCTGTTAAGACTCAAAGATGAAGTCCACAAGGACCCGACGGCTTATCTGTCATGACCTCAGGTCATCGATAGAGTATTCTGAGGGTTCTGGGCTATTTGCCATTGTTTTTCTCTGTGTTCTCTGCGTTTTAGTAATTATAATTATCTGTATTGTTGCACTTAGGACTTTTTTATGTGTTATTGTTTGATCTTCTCTGGTTTAGATTAAATTTGCAATTGTCCTTGAATACTTGCAGTTAATTCTCCGAGAGTTTGCAGGTGTCTGATTAAGTATCCTTGAACTTTTGACTTAGAATAATTACTTGTAACCCTGTTATTAGTCTGGGTTTTTGTCAGCTGGGCACAGAGTCTTTCGTGCCATGAAGTGTGTTTAAAGGGGCAGTGCTAACTCCATCATTGGCTTGGTTGCCCTAAACCTTGCCTAGTGAAGTTCTGGCTGAATTATCTATGATCTTGTGGTCCAACCATTTTGTTTTGTTAATAAAATTCTTAGTTTTGTTTAACCCTTCTGAGTCTCTGTGTGATCCTGTGTTTGGAACCAAAGATACAGCATGACATTAGCAGCCTGCAGCTTCAATATCTTGCTTAGTATCACCTCTGTCTTCCCGTGTGCTGACTGCATAAGCGAGTTCTTGCTTTTATTATATTCCGTCTCCATCTAAACCACTTCCATAACTTGCTTTTCTCAATTTAGACATTTCTTCTCTTTTCTGTTAAGACCATCATTAACCAACAGGGCCATTTCCTTCACTATTTCCTTGCTTTCCAGGCTTCAGAATATCCTGAAACATTGACTTTTAATTTCACTCCATAGACACTGCCTGACCTGCTGAAACCCTCCAGCATTTTGTATGTGTTACTTTGAATTTCTGGCAACTACAGAATCTCTGGTGCTTATGCCTTCAATATGTTGTGTACTCTTCAATATTAAGATTTCACTATATTAAATCATGAAGCCATTTCTCTACAAAACTTATCATACTTATCAATTTAGCGAGCAAACACGAGGAAATCTGCAGATGCTGGAAATTCAAACAACAACACACACAAAATGCTGGTAGAACACAGCAGGCTAGGCAGCATCTATAGGGAGAAGCCTATGGAAGGGTCTCGGCCCGGAACGTCAACAGCGCTTCTCCCTATAGATGCTGCCTGGCCTGCTGTGTTCTACTAGCATTTTGTGTGTGTGTTGATACTTATTTATTTTGTGCTTTTTTTCATTGCTTTTGTTTTAAATGTTTTGCATTTTCAGAAACTGAGCCTTTAGACGTTTATTGTTGTAATCCCAGCCTTACCTGCCAAATTATTATGGGATTAGCACTTTCTATCCTTTTTAAGTCACTTTATCATTTCCCACATTAATGCATTTCTCTTCAATCTTGTTTTTGCTCATTGATACATCATATACCATACCCTCTCCATAGAAAATTAACTAATTAATGTTTCAGCTCCTTAAAATCCTCTGACACAAGGTGTTCCATCTGAAACATTAACTCTGTTTCTCTTTCCTCAGATGCTGCCTGACCTGGTGAGTGTTTTCAGATCTTCTGTTATTTTGGAGATTGCAGAGAAGCGTATCATTATGAACTGAGAGGGTGCTGGAAATAATGTAATATTTGAAATTGAGGTGAAATTACAGAATATCCATAATCTATCTTAATTACAGAAAAGGGTTGTCTATTGTAGTTGCTGTTTCTTCTTGCGTCTTCTCATCAGTGTCTTTACACCTCACGTTTGATTCCATTATCCTCACCTTTTGACCTTGCTTGACTTGCCTATTTAATGCTATTGCAATTAGGACCACTTTACATTAAAGCAACATACAAAATGCTGGAGGAATTCAGGCAGCATCTATGGAAGAGCATGAAGAGTCAACTTTTTGGGCCAAGGCCCTTCTGCTTACTCTTTTCCACGGATGCTGGCTGGCCTGCTGAGTTCAGGCATTTTGTGTGTGTTGTTTTGGATTTCCAGCATCTTTGGATTTTCTAGTGTTTGTTAATTTCTGGCTAGAAAGCATTGATTTAAGGGGGGGGGGATGCTTGAAGAGGGTGTAGGGTGTACCACGCAGGTTTTTATTTACACGAGAGGGGTAGTTGCCAAGATCAAGCAGATATAGTGGTAGTAGGTCTGACACTTAAAATGCTTTTAGGGACAAGTTTAAAGGGACCATGGGGGGGGGGGAGGGGAGGCTTCTTCACACAGATTGGTGGGAGTGTGGAATGAGCTGTCAGATGGAAGTAGTAAATGCGGGCTCACTTTTAACATTTAAGAAAAACTTGGTACATGGATGAGAGGGGTATGGAGGGATATGGTCCAGGTGCAGGTCAGTGGGGCTAGGCAGAAAAATGGTTCGGCACAGCCAAGAAGGGCCAAAAGGCCTGTTTCTGTGCTGTAATGTTCTATAAGCACATATAAAGGGGGTTGCATTTAAGGCTGCTATAATTGTGCACAGGCAGGCCTTATTTCCTCATATATTACTCCGATAAGGAACCCCAATGGCATTGTTGTTTTACAGCTGAATTAATTCAGTGTGCATCATTCTTTTTTTACAACAGGTCGCCAAGTTTCTGCCATTGTCCAATGAGACGTACTGCGAAGGGCAGGTACCAGCGCGCCTTGGCGGCGGGTAAACCCGGACTAAGCAATTCATCCGTCACATGACTCGGTAGTTGTTTCCGTTGCCTAGCGACGGTCGTTGCGGCAACCTGGGCCGGCTTGCGGCACTCGTGGCGAAGAGAATGCGCTGTGAAGCCGCGGTGGGGACGGCCGAGCTGGGTCAGGTCGCCATGAACAGGTAGGAGGAGGAGCTATACCATCTGGTGCTGTGCACGGCCTGTGGCCGACAACACGGTGGCCCAGTACCCGCTGGGGAGAAAATAGAAAACACTCTGGAGCCGCGGTGTTTCAGGTCTGAACCATCCGCCGGCTTCGTCAGCACCCGACGCACGAAGCGATGGATTTGAATCTGACGATGCAGCCACTGTAACAAAAACAAAATCAGTGTCGCGTACAAATGATTTCAATTATGAAAAAGAGCGATCCTTTTTGAATTTTTAAAGGACTATTTAATTATTAATAAGCTTCCTCGGCTTCTCTTTGATCGTTGACTGCTTTAAAACAGGTGATACTGTTGGATGTTTGATAATCTTCAAAATACATAGAAGAAGAATATTGTGTGGTTATCAAATAACTGTTTCAGGCTGTTGAGTTGATATTTATATGTTTTAGATGTTAATGAAGTCAAAGGAGATGGGATTAATACAAAACGGTGCGATGGATGCGGGAGACTGGGGTACTTCTTCCACTCTCAATTTTAGGGAATAGCATATTTCACATTTTTTGAATTTACGCTTTTAGAGAATAACGTAGTTCTCATTATAACAATTTATTGTGTGCAATTATTTTACAATAATTATAAGCAAACATATAGGTATTAAGTTTGAGAAGTGGATAATTGCCAGCGAAATCATTTGAAAGTTTAAACAAATATCCATCCGTTTACCGCATAAAAATAGTCATCGATAGTTATAATCACATGAACATTTAAGAAGTTAAATTTAGATGGAACTACCATGTGTCATTTTTTAGTTTCTAGATGTGATTTTTTTATCTTCCTCTGTCTGATCCTTCATCATTCCTTCCCAATCATCACTGTCACTTAACTTGCTGTTGTTAGCTTGTTATATTTGTCTATCCAACAGGAATACTGCGTCATTCAGATCTTTGCATTGAACACAATGACAGCTTTGCTTTTGAAAAATAATTTTCATCACTCAAGTTCTTTTGCCTTTCAAATATGCAAACGTTCTATAATATGTCTTTTCAGTACAGATTGTTTAAGTTTTTAATAGCCGTTATTGACGGTGGAAATCGCCTTTGTGACTTGAACACAAAACTGAGAGAGAGCTGCACTTTTGGAGATGAGATGTTAAATTATGGCTGTGTCCTTTCAGGAATGGGCAGAGAAGATCCTACACCACCAGTTTGATTAAGTGTGATGAATTATTCCTTGGTTCCTGTTCAGTATTTATACCTTAATCAACATCAGTACAGGAATAGCATGCCTGATAGGAGAATGACCATTTATCATTTAGAGAGATATATAAGTTTGTGAGAAACATGGGGTACATGCAGTCTTTTCCTCAGTACTGGGGAATCCAGGTTTAAGTTGAGAGGGGAGAAATTCAATAAGGACCCAAAGGGCAATGTTTTCACCAAGAGGATGGTCAGTGTGTGGAATAAGCTGACACAGGTACATCAATAATATTAAAAAGGTACTTGGACAGGTACATGAATGGGAATGGTTTAGAGGTACTACCAAACACAGGCAAATGGAACTACCTTACATGGTGATTATAGACTGTTTGGGCTGAATGGCCTGTTTCTATGGTAATTGTTCCACAACAATTACCTGGTCATTACATTGTTGTCTAGGATTGTTTGTTTTGTCCAATTGGCAGTTGCACTTTTAAAATTCCAACATTTCAAAAGCAAGTTATTTTGGGATATCCTGAAGGTACAGAAAAGGTCATGAAATTGTGCATTTTTTTTCCTGTTGACTTAAATGTTCTCAGTGCCTTTAAAATCAAAACGGTATTGTCCTTTCCTTGCACCTCCTGATGAACAGACTGGTCAGTAAGGATAGGCAGCAACACCATCACCATGATATTCTCAGTACTGGTGCACCCACAAGTCGCATGACCAGATTCTGCTCTTGCTCCATCTACACGTTTACAGATGAGCTGTATCTCAAATATCAGTGAGACTGAGTACAGGAAGGAGACAGAGTGTGGTGCCATGACTACAACCTCTCCCTCTATGTCAGCAAAACAAAAGAGCTGGTCACTGACCTCAGGAAGGGAGATGGTACACATCTACATCAGTGGTGCTGGGGTTGAGAGGGCTGAGAGCTTCAAGTTCCTAAGAGTGAACATCATCGATTGCCACATAGACACCATGGCCAAGTAAGCTCACCAGCCATTTGGCTTGTTGTTGATACTTGCCAATTTTTATCAGTATACTATAGAAAGCATCCTATCTGGATGCATCATTGGCATGCACCGTGATCACAAGAAACTGCAGAGAGTTGTGGACGCAGCTCAGCACAGCATGGAAACCTGCCTCCCCTCCATGATTGTGAGATGACAAAAGTCCTTGAAAGTGAATCTACAGGTTATGGGAACTGTTCAGTGATGGGGTGAGTGAAAGTATCCCCTCTGGTTCAAGAGTCTGATGGTTGAAGGATAATAACTGTTCCTGAACTTGGTGCTGTGTACCTGAGGCTCCTGTACATTCTTCCTGATGGTAGCAGTAAGAAGAGAGTACGGCCTAGATGGTTAGGGTCCCTGAAGGATGCTGGTTTCCTGTTCCCATGCTCTGTGTAGATGTGTTCAGTGGTGGGGAGGGCTTTACCTGTGATGGGCTGGGCCATGTCCACTACTTTTTGTAGGATTTTCTGTACAAAGGCAGTGGTGTTTCCATACCAGGCCAGGATACAACCAGTCATTATACTGTACTTTCCACGACACATCTATAAAAATTGTTCAAAATTGAAAGGAAGTACTACACTTGTTCCTAACCTTCTGTCATCACCGTCCAGGATCTAAACAGACTTTCCAGGTGAGGCAAAAGTTCATGTGCACCTCCTCCAAACTTGTCTATTGCATTTGATGGTCTTGACGTGGCCTCCTTTATATCTGTGAGACCAAATGCAGACTAGACTGAACCACTTTGCTCTGTCCATACTGGTCACCTTGATTTCCCAGTTACACTCACTTCAGTTCTCCTCCTCATTCCCACCTCTGCCTGTTCATCCTCAGCCTCCTTCACTGACAAATGTAAACATGAGGGCAATCAGGTTATATTCTGAGTAGAATGTTCAATGTCATGAACATTGAATTCTCCAATTTCATGAAACCAACTCCCATCTGCTGCTCTGATCAATCCACCCAGGTCCTATCACGTTCATCCTTCTCCCAACTCGCCCAGTTCTATGTTGCCTTTCCCTTAACCTGTCCCCACCTGGTCCTCCCTCTATCACTCCCCCCCCCCCCCATCCCCACACACGATCCACTGGACTCCCTATTCCTAGCCCTACTGTTCCCACCTGCTCACCATCCTTCCAATATCTGTTTCCACTCATCGCCTCCCTTTCTGCTGCCCTTTGTGGTCTCCATTTAATCATCTCACAACCTCTGTTAACATCTCCATCCTTCCCTTCCCCCCCCCCCCCACCCACTTCATTCCATCTGCACATCAACCTCTGCTTGCTTGGTTCTACCTATCACTTGCCTGCTCCTGCCTCACCCGTTCCTTTCCCTCATTGTAGTGGCAATCTCCTCTTTAAATTTTCAGTCCTGATGCAGGGTTTTGACTATCACTTTGACTCTGCTGGTGTTGCCTGACCTGTTGAGTTTGTCAAACAGCTTGCTTTTAGCTCTAGGTTTCAGCATCTGCAGTCTCTATCATCTCGATTTTTGTAGAAATTATGGCTGCCTTCTGTTTTGTTCTACTTCATATCCTCTTATTGTTAATAAGTTTTTTGGCAGTTATTGAAGCATACTTCTTGTCAGGCCTTTGTAAGCAGGTTCTGATGTCAAGACTCAGCCTAGACTCAGTTTAGGTCTGAGAGAGTTCTCTGCTAGTGTTAGGCACACAAAATACTCAATGAACTCAACAGGTCAGGCAGCATCTATGACGGGAAATAAAGAGTTGACAATTCTGAGACAGTTAAGAGGTTCTGATTACTTCTCAAGTACCTACAATGAAGAACTTGAAAGCTCACACAATAGTCTTCGAAATACTTGTCACTTAGTAACATCACTAAAACTGAATGCTGTTTATGTGACCCTAGTATGCAAATATTCTAATTTCAAAATGCTGGAACTTTTTAAAAAAGTTCTTAATTATTGAAGCATTTTACAAGTATCTGAGATTATGAAAGTTACAATATATCTGCTCCCCACCCATCTCATCAGGATCTTGTATGTTTTAATCAAGTCCTTCTCAAATTCAAAATTCAAAGCATATACACTTACTCTGCTCATGCCTTCCTTTCATCTCACCCAAACCAGCATTAAAGAAAGTTCTAAGTAAATTTATTATCAAAGTACACACTGTATACGTCACTATATACAGCCCTGAGATTCGTAATTCTGTGGGCACACAGTAAATCAAAGAAATACAATGGAATCAATGGAAGACCCGCCCCCAACAGGATGGACACACCATCAATGTGCAAAGGACAACAAACTGCAAATACAAAAAAAAATGAGCAATAAATGTTGAGGACATGAGTTTTCGAAAGCCCCTCTCCCATGTATTAACATCCTTAATGAAGGAGACCTGACTGTATACAATTGGTCTCACCACTGTCATATATAGGTGAAGTATAACCTCCCTAGTTATATATTCAGTTCACTTAACAATAAACAATAACATTCTGTTAGTCTGCAAAATTATCTGCACATATACTGTACTTGGACAGCAGATCCAATTGCTTTGCAGATTTCCATTGTCTCTCATCATTGGAATAATGTGCTTCACTTTTATTGTTCTTACCAAAATTGACAATTCATCAACTATGGATCTATGTATCTTTGTAACCTTCTTCTGTCATTTCTCACACCTTCCTTTTCCACCTACCTCTGTATCATCAGCAAATTTAAATTTTTGCATTCAAGTGGCTTGTATAAACCATGCAAAAAAAGTCAATGTCTTTATAGCACATCGCTTATCATTCATTTTCAGAGGTCCAGAATACAAGAGCTGGGATGTGATGCTGAGGCTTTAAAAGGCTCTGGTGAGGCCTCTCCTTGAGTATTGTGAACAGTTTTGGGCCCCTCATCTTAGAAAAGATGTGCTGGCATTGGAGAGAGTCCAGAGGAGGTTCACAAGGAAGATTCCAGGAATAAAAGGGTTATCATACGAGGAACGTTTGATGGATCTGTACTCACTGGAATTCAGAAGGATGAGGGTGGATCTCATTGAAACCTTTCGAATTTTGAAAGTCCTAGATTGATGTGGAAAGTATGTTTCCGATGGTGGTATAGCCTAGGACAAGAGGGCACAGCCTCAGGATAGAGGGCATCCATTCAAAACAGAGATGTGAAGACATGCAGCTGTGGAGGCCAGGTTGTTGGGTGTATTTAAGGCAGAGATTGATAGGTTCTTGATTGGACATGGCATCAAAGGTTACGGGGAGAAGGCTGGGAACTGGGGTTGAGGAGGAGAAAAAAAAGTATCAGCCATGATTGAATGGCGGAGCAGACTCGATGGGCCAGATGGCCTAATTCTGCTCCTATGTCTTATGGTCTTATGACATATGCTTTCATGAACGTAGTTTTTTTCCTCCCACTTATTTCTTAAATGTTATAGGTAGAGTGTATATGGTCTTGCTGGTGGGATTTTAGAACATAGAACAGTACAGCACTGGAACAGGCCCTTCAGTCCAAGATGTTAAATTGGTAATCAAATACCCAGTGGAACTAATCCCTCCTGCCTACACAATGTCCATCCCCTCCTTCCATTTTCTGTAAAGTCATGATCCTCTGGAATGCCTCTTTTGTATTTGTATCCAAACCACTCCTGGTGGTGCATTCCAGGCACCTACCACTATATTGATAAATCAGACACTTAAATATTTTCTAGCTTCACACTAGCTAACCACATTTGATTCACAAACTCACAGTTGGTAGCTTTTTCATATCACGTGCATACTGTATTTACTTATATAGATAACTAGTTCAGTTAGTTGATAATACATTTCTTGCTATTTTATCAAAATAAAATAATAATAATAATAATAATAATAATAATAATAAACAGAAAAAGGGAACATAGTCAAAGGAATACTTATATTTTGACATCCCTACTTCACTAAGCTAAGTCTTCTGGTAATGCTTGAGAAAGCTAGTTCTATTAATTGTATATTTTAGTGATCTATTTTGTTGACACTGTAACATTTTCAAATCCATATAACAGAACTACTGACAATATACTGTAGAGTTCAGCTTATGTTTGTGCAAATGTATTAAAGCTCTTGCTTTAAATAATAGACAATTAGGCACTTGGCAAGGGTCAATAAAAATAAATAGAGTTTAAGTGGAGTGGCCATTGTGGGAGTAGCCATAGTGTGAGTGGGCCAGTGTTAAAATGCAGAACTTGATGGCTTGGCTCAAGAGGCGGCAGTGAGGAGAGACTGAAGCTAAGGTAAATTTCTTTCTTTCCTCATTGTGCAATTAAGAGCAGTAGGAATGCTAGGGAGGACAGGGGAATGCTTCTCTTGCAGGATGTGGGGAGACCTCCAGTGACCCTGATGACGACATCCTCAAGAAGTGCATCCAGCTGCAGCTTCTTGCAGATCACATGAGGGAACTGGAGCTGGGTGAACTTGGGAGTCTGAGGGATTGATTGACGAGGTGCAGGACACAAGTAGGTAGGTGACCGTCAGGAGAGGGAAATGGGATAGGCAAAAGAGAAGGGTACCCCTGTGGCCATTCTGCTTTGTATATTGTTGGGGATAAGGTCCTGACAGAAGAAAGTCACACCGGTCAGGTCTCTGGCACTGAGTCTGGCTCTGTGACTCAGGAGGGAATGGGGAAGAAGAGGTGGGGAGTGGTAATAGGGGATTCATTGATTAGGGAAACAGGAGGTTCTGTAGATAAGAATGACATTCCCAGATAGTATGTTGCATCCCAGGTGCCAGGGTCAGGGGCATCTCTGATCGAGTCCATAGTATTCCTATGTGGGAGGGTGAGCAACCAGATGTCATGGTCCACATTGGTGCCACTGATATAATTAGAAAGGGTGAGGAGGAAGTTAGGTATTAAGTGAAAGGACAGGACCTCCAGGATTCTGCTTTCAGGATTGCTACCCATGCCATGTGCTAGTGAGGCCAGAAATAGGAGGATCATACAGTTCAACACATGGCTAAGGAGATGGCACATGAGGGAGGACTTCAGATTTTTGGATCTTTGTGCTCTCTTTCGGGGAAGGTGGGATCTGTACAGACAAGATGGTTTGCACCTGAACTGAACGGGGACTAAGATCCTTGTTGGAAGATTTGCTACTTCTGATTTGGGGGTGGGGGGGGTGTTTAAGCTAGAGGTGCAGGGGGATGGGAACCAAAGTGCCAGGGCAGATAGATGGTGTGATTGTGGGGAAAGATGTTGGTAAGCCTACATATAAAGGCATGAATGGAAAGGTTAAACACGGTGGGAATAATGTTCTCAGTTGCATCTATTTCAATGCAAGAAGTATTGTAGGTAAGGCAGATGAGCTTAGAGCATGGCTCTGTACATGGCACTGTGACATTGTAGCCATTAGTGAGACTTAGTTGCAGGGACAGAACAGGCAGCTCAGTAATCTGAGATTTCATTGATTTAGACATGGCAGTACAGGAAGAATTAAAGTGGGGAGGGGTGGTGTTACTACTCGGAAAATGTCACTGCGATGCTCATACAGGATGGTCTTGAGGGCTCATCTACTAAAGCTGTATGGATAAAACTGAGAAATAAGAAAGGGATGACTATGTAGTGACCTCTGTGCCAAAGAGAACAAACAGCAGCTACAAAAGGAGAGAATGAGAAACCAAAAGACCCAACCAAAAAACACAGCCACCACTTACTCAGGCCCACACTGCACCAGAATATGTGGATCTCAGTTCGGCCATCTGAACACTCAGCAATGGACAACTCCAATGACTGGGCATCAAAGGGTATGGGGAGAAGACAGGGGAGTGGGATGACTGGAAGAGTTAGATCAGCCCATGGTTGAATGGTGGAGCAGATTTGATGGGCTGAATGGCCTACTTCTGCTTCTATATCTTATGGTCTTATATTCATGGGATTATGTTATAGAGCACCTTTTAGTCAGCAGGATTTTGAGCAGAAGATTTGTAGATGTAGACAGCTTCAAGGAACATAAGGCTGTGATAATAGATGATTTAATTTTCCACATATTGACTGGGACTCACATACTGTAAAAGGGCTGGATAGGATAAAGTCCATATGAGTGATCAATATAATGGTGGGCAATACTGGATCTTCTATTAGGGAACGAGACAGAGCAGGTGCCAAAAGTGTGTGTACAGGAATACTTTGGATTTACTGATTTCAAAATAATTATGAAGGATAGGTCTGGTCCTTGGGTTGATATTCTAAAATGGAGTACAACCAAGTTTAATAATATCAGAAATGATCTGGCAAGTGTGGATTTGAATAGGTTGCTTTTTGGTAGAGGGGTGGATACTATACTTAGTAAGTGGGAGACCTTCAAAAGTGAAATTTTGAGAGTACAGAGTGTGTACGATCCTGTCAGAATAAAAAGTTAGGCTAACAGGTTTATGGAATGTTTGTTTTTTTTAAGGGAAATCGAGGCCCTGGTTAAGAAGGAGGTGGTGCACAGCCGGTATAGAAAGGACGGAACAAATGAGATACTTGAGGAATATGAAATGCAAGTGAATACCTAAGTGTTTGCTCACAATGGGTAAATTTGGAATGTAAATCTGTACAAGACTTTTCTTTGTTTTCTATTTTAGGATCTTCGCTTCCTTTTGCTTTATCTAAATTGAATAAACAAATAACTAATCCTATAGTTAAACATACATTATGAATATGGTTTCAATTTCCTAAATTCTTTGGCTTGAATAAGTTTATCTTATCAAGCCCTATTATATCTAACTTTTTTTTTCAGCCCTCTGTTATGGATCAAGCCTTTGTATTATGGAAAACAAAAGGTATAACATGTTTTCGTGATCTATTTTTGGATAACAGTTTTATGTCCTTTGAACAGCTATCTAATAAATATCATTTGCCTAAAACTCATTTTTTTTAGATACTTGCAAGTTAGAAATTTCTTGAATAATATGTTAGTCGTTTCCGAAATTATGTCCAATGGACATTGCGGAAAAAATTCTAGCTCTGAATCTTTGCCAGAAGGGTTTAGTAGCCATCATTTATAATATGATCATGAAAATACAGCCAGAAGTATCAGAAAAAATTAAGAAGGAATGGGAAAAAGAACTTCATTGTCTTATACCCACTGAGCAGTGGGAGAAAATTTTACAATTAGTCAATTCTTCTTCTATTTGTGCTAAACATGCCCCAATACATTTTAAGGTTGTACATAGGGCTCACATGTCCAAGAATAAACTTGCTCGATTTTAATCTTATGTTAATCCAACCTGTGACAGATGTCATTCTGAAGTTGCTTCATTGACTCACATGTTTAGGTCTTGCCCTTGCTTGCAAAATTATTGGAAAGATATTTTCGGTACTATTTCAACAGTTCTGAATATTAAATTGCAACCACATCCTATTACTGTAATTTTCGGTTTACCAATGGTGGATAATAGTTGCTTATCCCCCTCAGCCTGGCGGATGATTGCATTTGTTACATTAATGGCTAGAAGATCTATCCTATTGAACTGGAAAGAAATTAATCCTCCAACTATATTTCAGTGGTTTTCTCAAACTATTTCTTGTTTGAGTTTAGAAAAAATTAGAAGTATTGTCTTTGACCCTTCAGTTAAATTTGAAGAAACTTGGAGACCATTTATTCAACATTTTCATATGAGTTAAACTGATTTTTCCTAAACCTTATTTTTATTAACCTTAATTATTTGGATGGAGGTGCGGAGTTATTGATGCTACTGTGTATATTTGACATAATGCAATGGCCCATGTTGGTTAGGTTTTTTGTTTTTTTTTCTTTTTACTCCATTTTTCATAATTACTATGAGTTTGGGAGGTTATATATGGATTATCATCTATTTGTATTTATACCTTAACCTATTAATTATGTACTCTCAAACTCTCTGTATTCATGTTTCATTTATGTTTGTTTAAAAATTAATAAAAAGATTTAAAAAGAGAATACCTAAGTGTGAAACCAGGATGGTTAATAGAAGGCATGAGGTTGGTTCTGGCAGACAAGGTTAAGGAGAATCCTAAGGGTTTCTACAGATATGAATAAAAGGAGAGCAAGGGACTAAATTCTTGGAGATTAGCATGGTTATCTATGCATGGAACTGAAAGAGGTGGGGGCATCTTAAATAGAGTCTTTTACTTCTGTTTACACATTTTACACAATGTTTACACATTTTAATTCCATGTCCCATTCCCATTCTGATATGTTTATCCATGGCCTCCTCTACTGTCAAGATGAAGCCACACTCAGGTTGGAGGAACAACATCTTGTATACTGGCTGGGTAGCCTCCAACCTGATGGCATGAACATTGACTTTTCTAACTTCCGTTAATGCCCCTCCTCCCCTTCTTACCCCATCCCTGATATATTTAGTATTTTCCCCCCTCTTTTTTCTCTCTCTCTCTGCCCATCACTCTGCCTGTTTTCCATCTCCTTCTGGTGCTCCCCTCCCCCTTTCTTTCTCCCTAGGCCTCCCGTCCTATGATCCTTTCCCTTCTCCAGCTCTGTATCCCTTTTGCCAATCACCTTTCCGGCTCTCAGCTTCATCCCACCCCCTCCGGTCTTCTCCTATCATTTCGCATTCCCCCCTCCCCCCACTACTTTCAAATCTCTTACCATCTTTCCTTTCAGTTAGTCCTGACGAAGGGTCTCGGCCCAAAACATCGACAGTGCTTCTCCCTGTAGATGCTGCCTGGCCTGCTGTGTTCCACCAGCGTTTTGTGTGTGTTACTTGTCTTTTACTTCTGTATTTACTTGGGAGATGGACATAGAATTTATAGGAGTGTGACAAAACGGCAGAGTGCCTATGGACCGTATTTGGATTACAGACAGCTGCTTGCTGTCATGAGGCAAATTAAGGTGGATAAATCCCCAGGGTCTGACAAGGTGTTCCCTTAGACTTAGTGGGAGGTTAGTGTAGAAATTGCAGGGGTTCCAGTAAAGATATTTAAATGCCCTTAAGCATGAGTGAGGTGCTTGAGGATTTGAGAATGGCTAATGTTCTGTTGTACAAGAAAGATGCTTAAGAATCTGCCAGGAATCTGGAGGCCAGTGAAACCAACACCAGTAATGGGTAAATGGTGTGGAAACTGTACTTCCCTCAATTGCAGGACTCTGCAGAGAGTGGTGTGGACAGCCCAGCACATCTGTGGATGTGAACTTCCCACTGTTCAGGACATTTACAGCGACAGGTTTGTAAAAAGAGCCTGAAGGATCATTGGGGACCTGAGTCACCCCAACCACAAACTGTTCCAGCTGCTACCATCCAGGAAATGGTACCGCAGCTTAAAAGCCAGGACTTACAGGCTCTGGGACAGCTTCTTCCACCAGGCCATCAGACTGATTAATTTATGCTGACACGATTGTATTCCTAAGGCATATTGACTGTTCTGTTGTAGGTCTTACTATACATACTATTTATTAGAAATTACATAATTTACACATTGCACATTCAGATGGAGGCATAACATAAATATTTTTACTCCTTGCATATGCAAAGGATGTAAGAAATAAAGTCGATTCAGTTATTGGAAGGTATTCTAATGACTGTAATGTGAGTATTTGGATAGATAGGGCCTGTTAGCCAACATAGTTTTGTGCATGTTAAATTGTGTCTAACCAATCTCACAACTTTTTCAGGAGGTTACCAGGAAGGTTGATGAAGGCAAGGCAGTGGGTGTTGTATTTATGGACCTTAGCACAGCCTTAGACAAGGTCCCACATAGGAGGTTGTCAAGAAGGTTCGGTGGCTGGCGTTCAGAATGAGGTAGAAAACTGGTTATGACATTGACTTTGCAGGAGAAGTCAGAGAGTGGTAGTAGATAGTTGCCTCTCCTATTGGAGGACTGCGACTGGTGAGTGGTGTGCCACAGAATCGGTGCTGGGTCCATTGTTGTTTATTATCTGTATTAACAATCTGAATGATGATGTGGGAACTGGATCAGCAAATTGTGGATAACACCGAGGTGGAGGCCTAGTGGGCAGTGAAGAGGGCTGTCAAATCTTGCAGTAGGATCTGGACCAGGTAGAAAAATCAGTTGGAAAATGGCAGATGGAACTTGATGTAGACAAGTGTGAGGTTTGCACTTTGGCAGTACAAACCAGAGTAGGACAGTGAATGGTAGGACTCTGAGGAGTGCTGTAGAACAAAGGGATCTGGAAAAGAGATCCATAATTTGATGCCTAATTTGGAGTGTTGTGTACAGTTCTGGTCACCTACCTACAGGAATGAAGTAAATATGATTGAAAGAGCACAGAGAAAATTTACAAGGATACTGAAACTTGAGGACCTGAGATATAGGGAAAGGTTGAAAGCTTTGATTTTCAAATGTTACTTAATTTGAATTATTTTATAGCACATTTTTACCTCTCCCTCTTTCTTTAAGGTAGCACTCCCCCCATGTATCATATCATTTTGACCAAGATCACTTGTCCAGAAATTTCTTACTTAAGTTGAAGTCAGTTTTCTTTTATTTTTAAAGTATTTAAGATATTTATTTATTTATGTTTAAACATGTAAGTAACAAAATAAATTACATTTCCTTGCCCCCTGACTCCATTTTCTTCCAGCCTTTCTTGATTGACTTTCAAGTTTAGCAATAAGATTGTTATATTACCACTACAAATGAATTTGCATTAGATATTATTGTTTCAATATAGCAGAAGCTTTAAAATAAAAATGTTTCAAGCAACTAAGTAATAGTCCTTATGCGTAAAGAATAAATAAACAGCTTGGTGTAAGGATGAGGATTGCAGTTATCCAAAAAAACTGCTGGAGGAACTTAGGTCAGGCAGCATCTGTGGAAAGAAATAAAGAGTTGATGTTTAGGGCAGATACCCTTCTTCAGGACTGGAATGGAAGGGGAAGAAGCCAGAATAAGAAGGTGGGGAGGGGGAAGACTCTTTATTCCTTTCCATAGATGCTGGCTGACCTGTTAGGCTCCTTCAGTATTTTGTGTATGTTATTCTGGATTTCCAGCATCTACAGAATCTTTTGTGCTTATGTTTCTTTTCAATTATCCATATGTAATGACAAAATTATCTTACATAATTGATGATATTCTGTGAAATCTAAGATGTTGCTTGTTTTACTATCCTACAGTTATAATCTTCAACAATAAATTATTTGATATTATCAGAATCCCAAGTGTGTCTCTGATTTTAAAGTAATTGACTTTGTAATACTCAGTCAGTAAGTAGATAGCTTGTAATATAAATACCATATATCCAGAATATTTTGATACTGAATTTTTTTCTCTGATTTGTAATTTTTTTATGATTGTTCGGCATTAATCTCTCAGAGACATGATGAACTAGATGAATAGGTACTGGATGAATTTTGTAATATTTTTTGATGTTGATTGTGAATGATAATTGCATTGCATTCAACAAAACATAAATTGTGCCAAGGACATTAATTGAAAATTCTTGGGATTGCATTATAGTAAGGTATAGTAGTAATAGTGTGTATATATTTCACAAAAAAGCCAATTGGGCAATGTACCAGCATGCATGAAAATGGACAACTGGCAGCTCAAGAAAATATCAGCAAGACAAAGTGGGACCCAAGGACATGGTAACTTTGCATGATGTTTTGCTTAGGAGTGGCCAGAGTAGTAATTACTATTTTTCAACTGAGATTTTGGAACAACACAATTAAAATTACTTCCACATGCCTTTTCAGTGCAGATGCAGTTCTCTGGTTTATATAAAAATATGGACTTTACATTGAAAAACAACAACCCTCAAGCAATGTTTTTATTGTCATTATTTAGTATTTCATTGTTCTTATTCTAGCCATCTTGCTGTTAGGTTTAAATACTAGGGTTTCTGACCCAAAGTTATCAGTATATTGACTATGTAGGGACTGTAAATGCTACTAAGAAAAGGCTACCAGTGCTTAAGAAGAACTGTTTTGAATGGAGAATTCTCATCTTCTGAAGCATTGTTTTTCTATTAAATGTTGATTAAATGGAGAGCGTGTACACACTCAGCCTGATCTTCCTGAATGAAGAATGATTATTGTTGCCTGAATGTGCATAAAGTTTGTTTTTATTAACTTGCTAGTCACTAGTCAAAGGGCTGGTTGGGAATGTTAGAGAAATACTCCCGTAAACCAAAACCTCTGGCACTACTCAGAGCAGCTGCTAGATTTCCTATAGGAGTTTCAGTAGCCTCTTGGTGTGTTGAAGTTGGTCTTGGTCAGAGCAAATCTGTGTATTATAGTTGTGCTCATAGAGATTGAAAATGTATTGCTGGTCTGAATTCATGATATCTGTTACTAGCTGTGACTAGTTGGCCTATGTTACTGTATATTTGTATCATGACATCCTGCATATCTTGTTCTTAAAAAGAAGTGATAATAGTGGTTCAAATTGTACTCTTATTCTCATTGTCTTCCTTCTACAATATTAAAGGAATCGCTAAACAAAAATGAGTGAAGAGAATAGTATTTCTTCACAAGTTGAAGAATATGAAGATGACTTTGAGAAAGATCTTGATTGGCTAATCAATGAAGAAACAAAAAATAGTGATGAAGATCCAGAGGTAATAAATAAAAATAGTTTTGTATTCTAGGCATATCCAGTGATACTAGTAAGATAGAAATACTTCCATACAACACGTATGTTAACCTTTATATCATGAACCCCAATTAGATTAACTTTAATCTAAGTACAGTAAAATTGGCAGATAGACAACTTGAAATAAAATGAAAATTTATGTGAATTTCAACCTATTTTGTTGCCAATGTTCTTAAGTTTTTTTAGCATGTGCAAAATTAATAAAAATAAAATTTAAAATGGGGAAACATCTCAATCTCAGTTAATCATGATTAAATTAAACTGCTGTTTGAAATTAGGCTTTATGATATATTTTCCTTTGTAACCTATTTTTATGTAATCCTATAACTTTGCATATATTATATTTTAATGTATTTAACTTGTTTTTAATTATTGTTGGTATAGTCTTGAAAATTATTTAGTTTCTCCTAAGCTTTGAATACACAAGCCTCTACCAGTACCCTGCTTTATATTTTTGTCAGTATCTCAGAACTGTGGAAGGCTACCTCATGAAGAAAGGTCCTTTGGCCTATTATGTCTGCACCAGACATTAAACACCAATGAGCATCCACCATCCAGAACCAACCTACCCTTCTCCCACTCTTCCCATACCCCCCAGTAAACTCCTCTCGATGCCCCCCCACCGTCATTCTCTTGTCACCCACCTAATCTACAGCCAATTAACCTGTCATCTAGCAAATCTAGCCCACTGTGTATTCTATTACCCTAGAGAATACTGCATAATTATGGCATTTACTGATTTCTTTTTCCAGCTTTCTGGCTTACTAGCCTCTTCTCCTTCCTCCCCTTCCTTTCATGCATTTATCCTCCAAACTATTTTTCTTTCTTTTTCAGTTACAAGATTATTTCCAATTAAAAAAGACAATTATCCTTTATTCCATTCATTAATCCTTTCCCTTTCTTGTATTTGAATCACTCCTAATACTTCCCAGAATTCCACTGGTTTTAATTTTCTTACTACTTTGTGACTATTTAAAATTCAATCTGCACTGAATGTTCTGGTCTTGGCAATGAATAGAGTAGACAGTTTATTCTTCAGATAGATGTGAATTCTAACACCATAGGACATAGAAGCAGAATTAGGCCATTCAGCCCATTGAGTCTGATCTGCCATTTGTTCATGGCTGATCCATTTCCCTCTCAACCCCATCTCCTATCTTCTCCCTGTAACCTTTTATATTCTGACTAATCAAGAACCTATCAACCTCTGTCTTAAATGAACCTGGTTTCCACAGCTGTCTATTGCAATGAATTCCACAGATTCACCACACTCTGGCTGAAGAAATTCCTCCTCATCTCTGCTGTAAATGATGTTTTTCAATTCTGAGGTTGTACTCTGTGGTCCTAGACTCCTCCACCTTTAGAAGCATCCTTACCACATCCACTCTTTCAACATTCAATAGGTTTCAATAAGATCTCCACCTCCCTCCCCACCATTCTTCTAAATTACAGCGAGTACAGGCCCAGAGCCATCAAACACTGCTCATATGATGAACTCTTTGCAATGTCAGCACATCCTTTCTCAACTAAGGGGCCTAAATCTGCTCACAGTACTCAAGTGAGACCTCACTAGTGCCTTATGAAGCCTCAGCTTTACACCCATTTTTTAATATTCTGGTCCTTTCAAAATTAATTCTAACATTGCATTTGCCTTCCTCACCATGGAATCAACCTGCAGGTTAAATTTTAGGGAATTCTGCTCAAGCACTCCCAAGTCCCTTTGCACTTTGGGTTTTTGAATTTACAAAATATTCTAAGCTTTTGTTTCTTCTACCAAAATACAGGACCATTCACTTCTTTGTCCATCCTCCTAATCTATCTAATTCCAACAGCAGCCTTACTGCTTTCTCAATGCTACCTGCCTCTGCACCTATCTTCATATCGTCCACAAACTTGGTCACAAAGCCATCAATTCCTTCTTCAAAATAATTGACATACAATGTTAAAAGAAGTGGTCCCAATACCAGTAGCCACTGGCAGCCAGTCAGAAAAGGCTCCCTTTATTACCTCTCTTTGCCACCTGCTAATCAGCCAATGCTCTATTCATGCTAGTATCTTTCCTGTAATACCATGGGCTGTTATCTAGCTAAGCAGCCTTATGTGCAGCATATTTTCCAAAAACTTTCTGAAAATCTAAGTATACAGTATCCACCGATTCTCCCTCATCAATACTGCTTGTAATATCCTCTAAGAATTCCAACAGATTTGTCAGGCATGACTTTTCTTTAAGGAAACCATGCTAACTTTGGCCTATTATGTCCTTGCAAGTATCCTGAAACTTCATCCTTAACAATTGACTCCGACATCTTCCTATCCACTGAGGTCAGGCTAACTGGTCTATAGTTTCTTTCTTCTGCTTCTTTCCCTTCTTAGAGTGGAGTGGCATTTGCAAATTTCCAGTCCTCTGGAACCATGCAGAACTAGTGATTCTTGAATGATCATTACTAATTCCTCCACAATCACTTCAGCTACCTCTATCAGAACCCTAGGATGTAGTCCATCTAGTCCACGTGACTTATCTATCTTCAGACCTTTCAGTTCCCAAGCTCCTCCTTCTTAGTAATATAAACTGCACACACTTCTGCTCCCGACATTCTTGAACTTCCAGTATACTCCTCATGTCTTCCACAGTGAAGACTGGTGCGAAATACTTTGTCATTCAGTTTGCCATTTCCCTTGTCCCCCATTACTAACTCTCCAACATCATTTTCCAGTGGTCCGATATATACTCTTGCCTCTCTTTGTATATTTGAGAAAACATTTGGTATCCTCTTTGATATTATTGGCTAGTTTATCTTCATGTCTCATCTTTTACTTCCTTATGGCTTTTAAAATTGCCTGCTGCTGGTTTTTAAAAGCTTCCTAATCCTCTACCTTCCCACTATTTTTTGCTCTGTTATATGTCCTCTGTTTTGCTTTATGTTGGCTTTATTTCGCTTCTCAGCCATGGTTGTGTCATCCTGCCTTCAGAATATTTATTTGGGATGTATCTATCCTGCATCTTCCAAGTTGTTCCCAGAAACTCCAGCCATGGTTGCTTTGCCACCATCCCTGCTAGAGCCCCCTTCCAACCAGCTTAGGCCAGCTTCTCCCTCATGTCTCTGTAATTCCATATACTCCACTATAAAAATATTACATTTGACTTTAGCTTCTCCCTTTCAAATTACAGGGTGAATTCTATCATATTATAATCACTGCCTCTTAAAGTTTTTTCACATTAAGTTCCCTAATCAAATCTGGTTCATTACACACACCCAATCCAGGAATAGTTGATCACCTAGTGGTCTCAACCGCAAGCTGCTCTAAAAAGCCATCTTATAGACATTCTGCAAATTGTTTCTCTTAGGATCCAAAATCTGCACCAACCAGACTTTCACAATCTACCTGCATATTGAAATCCCCCAAAACTATTGTAACATTGCCCTTTTGACATGCATTTACTATCTTCCGTTGTCATTTTTAGCCCACATCCTGCCTCCTGTTTGGAGGCCTATATATAACTCCCAGCAGGGTTTTTAAAAAATCTTTGTAATTCCTTATATCTACAATGATTCTACATATTCTGACTCTATGTCACCTCTTCCTAAGGATTTGATTAATTTTTTTTTACCAACAGAGCCATCCACTCCCTCTGCCTACCAGACTGTCCTTTCAATACAATGTGTAACCTTGGATGTTAAACTCCCAAATATGATCTTCTTTCACAGCTGACTCAGTGACGCCCACAATGTCATATGTACAATCTCCAAATGCACTAAAAGATCATCTACCGTATTCCATATACTGTGTTTATTCAAATACAATATAACACCTTAAGACCTGCATTCATCACCTTTTCAATTTTGTCCCCCGTTACACTGCAACCTATCCTACTGACTGCAGTCTTGTCCTATCATCTTCCCCTATCCTTTTTGCCTGTCCTTCTCGACAGTGACACTACACATTGGCTCTACTTGTATGCCATCTGCCCCATTCTCAGTACTATCACTCAGTTTCCGACACCCCTGCCAAATTAGTTTAAACCTTCCACAACAGTTCTAGTAAACCTGCCTGCAAGGATATTAGTCCTCGTCTGGTTCAGCATTTGACTAATAAGATATAATTTATATTAGTTGCAAATAGTTTAAATAGCCACCAAATTTCAATGGATCTTCTTTCTGGCATTGTTAAGAACATTGTATGAATAAAAATAAAGGTATACTTGGGTGAATGATTTGGTTCTCCACAGGATTTTGAAGAAGATGAAAACATTGAAGCCAAAATTGATAAAGAACTAGATGATAATGAAGAAGCAGCAAGAGAAAGCACAGATGATGAAAAGCATTCTGGGAATGAAGTAGAACAATCATGTGAATTGAATGAAGATTCACATAATGATATGGAAAAGGCTAATGAAGGGGAAAATGTTACCACCATTACTTTTGCTCCCATATCAGAGGCAGTCAGTGAAAGCTCATTCCAAGAATTAAAGCAGGAGGAACAGCAAGACAAGGAGCAGAATGAGGAAGTAAAGCGCTACATAATGGAAAAGATTGAACAGGCCAACAAGGAACTGAAGGATGAAGATCCTGTGGATCAAAATCGAGAGCGCAGATTGAAGTTCAAAGACAATTTAGTTGACTTGGTGGTCCCACCTGCAGAGTTTGCTGAAATAGAAAGAGACAATGAAGAGATCACAGGTCCAAAGTCTATAAACTATATTTCAAATGATGTTCAAAAAGACAATGAAGAAGAGGTCATAGATAAGATGTCTCAAATGCACATTTCAAATGATGCTCAAAAAGATAATAATGAAGAGCTCATAGATAAGATGTCTGAAATGCACATTCCAGATGATGCTCATAAAGGTGATACAGGCAAACAGTGGGATGAGGATAAAAACAAGGACAAAGAAGTGTTGATGGTAAAAGATGGAAAATTTGAACTACTGAGTTTACAGGATTTTGAAAGTCAAGGTACTCTACCTCAGATTTGTATTGATTTCAGTGAAAATGCATGGGAACAATTGGAAAATTTTAAAGGAAAAAACCTCTCAAGCATCCAGAACAGTTTATCTCCCTTCCCAACAGAAATACTTAATACACTAAAACCAAAAGATGAACGAAAAGCTGAAGTAACTTCTTCATCCAATGCACAGAAGAATAGAACTAAAAAGTCATTATCTCGAAGAGTGCAATCTGCAACAGTTTTCTCAAAACAATCTGCCGATGTTATTACCCCAGAACATAAAGAGCTTAACTGGAGAACTCAACAAAAGAAGATGCAGTCAAAGACAGAGGTATTCTTTGTTTATTAAACTATATAAATCAAGTTCATCTGCTTGTAAATTGTTTCTGCTTTCTTATAGTATCTATATAATTTTCATGGAGAACATGAGATTTTCTTTAGTTTCATTTTGTGTAATATAAATAAAGTTGTACGTATATTATACATAAATGGAAATATAGTGGATTCTGGTTAATAGGGACACATCAGCACCTGTGCATTTTTAGCCTAATTAAGCAACTATCACAATTAGCCAAAGTTTCATGGAAACTTGTGGCTTAACTACTGAGCCCAGTGGAACCATTTCTACTGATAGGAGAAGGGGCAAAGGTGGGTTACTAGCACCTTAAAACCACTGGCTTCGGGCAGATGGAGCTCATCAGCAGTGGCTGGCAGCTCACCTAGGAGAAGGAAAACTCTGATCCCAAACTTCCATTGCCTTGCAGCTACACCCACTCACGGAAAAGGCTTCGGGAGCAAACCTTGAGGGAAAAACCTAGTACGTGAGTCACTAAGGAGGTCTTACATTGAGTTCAACTTTGACTGGCAACTTCTGTGATGCTGCTGGTATCAAACTGTATTGGTCTCTGTTGTTTCTTTGGATTCATCAGCTGTGTAGAGAGGGGGAGCCTGTTTCTTGCTCTCCATAGTGTACAGCCCTGGCTTGTGAATCACAGCTGGGGTGCTAGGGTGCAATATCCATGGTTGACCCAACCTATTTCCTCCTCCATGGAAATAGATTAAAAGGTATAATGAAGCCAAACTACATAATTACTAAACTAACTACAGAAATTAATACAAATTATGTATTTAAATAAGATACAGAACAAATTAGAGCATTACCAATACTACCACAGTTCTATAAAATTGTATTAGTTGCCAATATTTATCACACAGAGGAATTCATCTGGTGTAATCTGCCTTCTATGGGATGTCCAGGGAGAGTAGCACCTATAGTGAATGGGCTTATCATGTCCATTATGGAGCAGCTCACTCACTTTTGGTCCCCACTGGACACTCAGCTCACTGCAACACTTCATGGAGAGCAAAAGGCAAGATAAGGTACTCATACCTCTGCACCTGAACTTCTAAGGTCGAGAAAGTGGAACTGTTTCAGTACAATGGACTTCTCACTTCAGAAATACTCCAGCACAGATTTCATTGTCATCATCAGACATGACATACGACCAGAATGCTGCTGAGTTCTTTTGATTGACTGTAAATGGTTGACAAAATTAGCATAGACACCTAGTGCAGATAATGGACTGCTTTCATATGAAGCTTTCAAAAATTGCATCCTCCAAATCTTAATTTGTATTGTAACATTCAAGATGATTGTCGAGACCTTCCAGTGCTTCATAGGTCCTAAATTGTTGAAGAAGTGAAATTGTTTCACTCTCACTCCCAATGGTTTCTGGCATCTCCAAGCCTGAATGCTTGACACTGCAGTGAGCAAAATAATTCTAAATCGTCTCACTATTTATTTATCGCCAACTCCCATTGACAAAAATCTGCTTTTTGAATAAAAACACATGCAAATGGTGCTATTTAAAAACTGCTCTAAGCATTGTGTAGTGTCTAACATCCACACAAGTTCATGTGACTGTCGCTAGTTAGAAACTGTTCAGCAACAGTCTCCTGTCCCAATTAAACAGCATAGTGTCCCAAATATGTGAAGGGAATACCAGCTATTTTCTTCATTACTTTTGGTTCTTTAAGAGTGTCCCAGTGTCCCAAATAAGCAGCTACCCTGATTAACCAATGGAGCAATTAACTGGAATCCATTGTATAACATTTTATTACCCAGGAGAAGGATTTAGGCTTAACTTTGATAGAAGGATTTACTATTTCAGCAAAGAAAACTATTTTCACTGCTGTTCTTATCCTTTGCACATATTTTTCGTGTTATAAATGCATGTCCAATTTTCCCTTGTTAGGGGAGTGACAAAATCTGCTCCATATCAGACAAAGTATTTAATGTTCCAACAGCAAAAATAGAAAAATACATCATGGAATATGAATACATTGGGTTAGTAAAGTTATGTATATATCGTGAGGTCGAGTATACTTTGCCTTTGTAAAACCATAAATCTAAGCATGTATTTGGTTATGCCACTGGCCACTTATTTATAAAAGTTGGACCTGGGTGTGTAACAATTACATTAAAAACATGCAGCTTTTAGCCATATTGAAGAAAACCACACTGTAACTTTGAGAAAATCATTGAACTGTTACTTGAAAATCAAATTTAATGTAAATTGAAACATTCTCACTTAAAAAAAGTCAAATACATAAACCTGAGAGAAATTAGATAGAAGAGCCAAGGATTCAAACTGAGACAATTCCACATAATTCACTATTTCCTAAATTATTTGAGTTTTTTTTGTCTCCCTTCTTGGAAGATCATTGCAATTGTGACACGGCTTTCTGCGCAGAATCAGCAAGAAGTTAGAGTAGAAATTTATCCTCAGTCATATAACCTCATTGTACAATTTAGTAGTATGCACAGTGTGCTATTTTTTCCTCAGTATTAGCTGATGGCTCATTTCTTATAGACTTGATTATGCCCCCAATTTCTTAATTGTGCTCTGCTTATCGCTTTTGTGAATTTTCATCACTGATTTCACCTCATTTTAAATATACTACCAAACATGCCATTTCTGTTCTTCTATTTGTTTTTAATTCCATTGTTGGATTTTTGAAACAGAAAATATGTTTATGTATCAGCTTTAAGGGACAATATAATTTATAAATTATGTTGGTGTTGTATTCACTAAAACCAAGTGCTCTATATCATGCTGATAAAATCTTGTATTATAATTGATTTTAAAAATTCCTTGCCAGCTTTTAATCTGCATTTCACTGATAACATTCTAATTAAAACTTGATCTGAATAGAATAGAAGGTATGCTCTTGAATATTTCCACTCTTCCAAATGTATAAGACTCAAATCTGCAGTATCATGGCAGTTCAAGGCTTTTAATTTAAAAATTCTTTGCCTGGATTTCATAAATGTGGAACTAATACTTCTTGTCACCCTTGGACTTCCTTTGCTCTTAAGATACAAAATTGAGTGTTAACACCAGAGGCAAACATTGAAATTGAAATAGAAGCAGAAAATGCTGGAAACATTCATCAGCTCAGGATGCATCATTGGAGGGAGAAGAGCATTAACATTGGTGATGAAAGCCAATCTACCTGAGGTGTGAATTCTTTCTCTCCTGCAGATGCTGCTAGTTCTTCTTAACATTTCCAGCATTTTTTCAAAGTTTTATTTTGGGTATCCATGCCACCTTATGATTTGCATCTCCTCTTGTTTTTAACGTTGCCCTTCATTATGAGCTTCTGCCTTTCACATAAATTTCCTAGTTTAAGGAAAATATGAGCTTATTGTTAAAAAATGAAGAAAATATTCTAATTCATGAAAAAATGTGGTAACTAATGTAGTTTCTAAGCAACTATTCTGTAGAAACTGCTGTACCTAAGGAGAGAGAGGCTGGTTTGAAAACTGCTTGGATTTGAGGTGCATGACAATCTGGTTTGATAAGAATAAATCCATGTTGACCCTTATTATGGTTTAATTTAGTATGGTAATTTATTACCTATGATACAGGCCAGCAAAACTGATGAAGAAGAGCGGAAGAAAGAGGAGAACAAGATAGCTTTTGGGATCTGGCTTCAAAAGAAGAAACAGCAGCACCAAAAAGAAAAGAGAATTCAATGTGCAAAGGAAATAGAAAAAAAGAATAGTAAGGTAATTAGAATTATTCTTTTCTCGAAATATGAAATCTAACCTGCCTATTTAATCAAATTACACTGTGGAGAATATTGGCTCTGATTGCAATTTTAATCATTATCAACTTTGCATTTTCTTCAGGAGTTAAAGCTGTCTATTTGTTTCTTTACTTCTTTTGTTAACTTTACTATTATATAATTGATGGTTCCTGTTTTGACCTCTAGAGGCACAGGTTGTTTTATATGAGCATCACTTCCTGTTTGTAAGCTTTCTATTTGTTTGTGTGTATGTGTATATATATATTTCCTGTGTGTGTTAATTTGGATTTCAATTTGAAGCACATAGAGGAAAGACAGCCATCTCCATTCTTCCTTTATTTGCCCTTGAAACAGCATTATCTTTTCACAAGTAAGATCTCATTTAAAAACTCTGAAGGAAGCTTCATCTTGGGTGATTTTTGAGAAGGTGTTTAACTCACTGTATAGTTTCGTACATATGCACTACAAGAGTAGTAGAGTGAAAAGGTAACTTGTCTTCAAAGGCATTGCCCACGGACTGAAGATGTGCCTGAACACCACAGTCGCTTCCAACCCAGGCAACCTCGATCGCCCAGACCTGGAAGTGAGGTCAGAATGTGGTACATCTATCATGTCATCACATTGCTTGAATGAATCCATGATTAGCACAGCTGCAGCATGAGTCCATACCAGAGCTGAAATGGCAAGAGTGGTTTATGTTACATGTGAAGTTGAGGTGCAAATGGAGAAAGCTCACTAAGACATGGAGAAAGTGTGTGTAGAGGCTACATTAAGTGTGCCCAAGGAAGAGCGTGAAGCTGAGGCTGCCTCGGCAGAGGTAAAGGTGTATGAAACAACAGTTGACTTAGTGGAGAGTCTGTAACCAGAATCAGTCATGCTTTGCTCTCACAACAGCCAATACATCTTACTAAAGAATATGTCCAAGCATATTTTGACTATAAAAACTGCAGTGCTCCTTCTCTACAAGAAGCTGTCCACACCACACAGCCAACATGTCTTTCACATAGTCCAGCTTTTGAAAGTAAAGTTTTACAGCAGCAAAGACCCATAACACTCCCTTCCACAGTTCAACCACACCAAAGGCCTCAGTCAAATGCCAACCCAAGCTCCACAGACGTGGACAGACTGAACACATGTAACAAACCAGTCTCCACAATGCCCTCATTTAGGAGCCATTGGTACATTAGATTTGGCTTGGTGTCTGGCTCATTGAGACGTAGTCACTGAAGGACTAAAAGTGTTCAACAACCAGCCTGCCAGTTATCTCTACTGGAAGTCGAGCTTTCACAATGCCATGGAAGGACTGATCTCAAACCTAGTGAAGAGCTGGAGCTTGGTGGGGAGTCATTGCAAGAAGGGTTAGGGCAGTGCACATTAGTAATCCACCTCAGGGTTACAAATGCTGTGACAGAGGCTGGACAAACGCTAAGGCTCTTCAGAGCAAATCAAATCTCTCTCCAGCAGACTTGATTATTTTCCAAAGCACCACACAAAACTGCAGAAACTACTGGAGCTTGCAGATCTCTGGCTGCAAAAAAAATGAGGATTACTTACTAGGACTGAGTTACTTGGACACAGGAGGCCTTCTGTTAGCCCTCTGATTGATCACGGATGTTGCGTTCCAGCTCTCTACATGATAAGCAAGCCAGGGCAGTACAATATGGAGAGCAAGCTGTTACCAATATAGCAGGCTCCCCCTCTCTATGTAGCTGATGTATGCAAAGGAATGGCAGAGAGCGATACAGTTTGGCATCAGCAGCATCGTATGAGTTGCCACTTAGCACTGAACTCAATGTAGGACTGCTTTAAGGACTATCTCTGGATTTTTCCTCTGGGTTTACTCCGAAAGCCTTCCCCATGAGTGGGTCTAGCCACCAGGCAGGGGAGGCTTGAGATCAGAGTTTTCCTTCTCCTAGATGAGCTGTCAACCTGAAGCAACTGGCTTTAAAGCACCAGTAACCCACCTTTGCCCTGCTCCTGTCATTAGAAATGGTTCTACTGAGCTTAGTAGCTAAGCCACACAAGAAGGCCAGGAGCTGGACCTAGTTGTCAGAGGCTATTTAAGATGTATACCTTTGGTAGCATTTAATAGGTACTGGGAATTTATCCCTACTATAATCCCTGGCTATAGCAACTTTAAATAACCTACTAGAACACAGCAAGAGGAATAAACCCTATAGTGGAGAAACTACCAAACAATATGTAAGAACATTGGATAACTGAAGGATTCAGGTATAAAATGAAGCCTCATGTCCACACTATCCGCCATTTTCATTCTTTGTGAAATTTGTCTGCTGCCACGCAGAAATGTGGAATGACCCTAGTTTTGTGCTCTCAACTTCCAGCAACACCTCATTCAAAGAGAGGTCTCTAGCAAAAGCATAGAAAACCAAAACCCCTATCATGGACAACAAAACTGAAGTAGAAAACTCTTGTTATGAACCCCAGTGGACAATTCCCAGTCCATAATGTAGTATTGATGTAACTGGGACACCGCTGCAGATTGAACAACCACGTTTATTCAACGGACTTCCATTTTTTCTTACCTACGTCCTGACGTCATACGCAGTCTGATGCTACGAATACTCACACAATACATTACACATAAGACACCTCACCCCTGAAGGAAAGGCAGAAGTTTCAGGAAAAAAAACTCTTGTAGACTAGAAGCGCTTTCCAAAAAGGGCATTAAAAATGTTTCAAATGTTGTGCTTCAACAGCAGACCAAGCAAGACTGTAAAGCTAGCATACACTGCACTGACTGCAACAGTGACCAGCACATATTAGCACTTCATTCAAGACCAGCACCAAGGGCTACTACTGGTTCCAGCATACATGTAGCAGAGTACAGCGGGCAGCCATCAGATTAGCTACTTCCTCATGCACAGAGGTATGTGGGAAGGGCTTCAAGGTAAATCCTGCTCTGAAATGTGTCTACCCAACATTTATCTGAAAAGATATCCTAAGCAAAAATATGTATCATTGGCAAAATCAATATTCTTTGACATAGTCAGTTTTCAAAGTTCTATTTCCTCATACAGTTTAAAGACAAGTTCTGAAACATCCAAAGTTGCCGGAAGAAGAGCCAGTAGATTTGTCATTGAGTCCATAGGAGGGGGAGATCTTATCCTTACCAACCCCCATTGAGTGTGACCATATTCCCAACAACAGGGATGAAATCCCAACTCCTGAAGCTGCATGCAGCCATTCACATCTCAAGGCCATAGCTGACAAGATTCCCCTATTGGCTATTCTGCTGAGATTCTCCTGTTGCTTGGTAGATACTCCATCTGTGCACAAAAGGTATGTAAACACTTCAGTTGTCCGCACAAAGCATCTGATGCCCAATGACTGGACCTGGGTTGGGTCATAGTGGATGAAGCCTGCCTCAATGGTGCTCATCAGCCCACTGTCAACATTTTTAAGACTAATGTCCTAAAGAATGGGGGGGGGGGGTGGGTCCAACTAATTTCAGACTCTGTGAGAGTAGAATCTGTATGAAAGAGAAGATTGAAGGGAAGAAAACCAAGTACCCTGACATGCTTACCTCTGCCCTCTGCTCAACCAGATTTAGGCAAGCTGATCTTCTGTTACAGAAGATGGTATAATCTTCCATCGAATATGAGGTCTTCCTTCAAATCATGACTAAATAGTTTAGTGAAGATGAATCAAACAGTTGGGTATCTCCCCTTCCTTTTCACTCTTACCAAAAGGCAGAGAGCAGGTATTCAGTTGACACATTGAAAAGGATACCAGAAATAAAAGACCATAGTGCAGTCTTAATAGAAAGACTTTTCAGGAACAATCATGCTGAGTTAGTACCTCCACTTTATTCCAACAAAGAAAACTGGTATTTGCCTAACTTTGCTATACCGTCCTCTGAAATTTGCACAAATACGAATAGTCTTTGATTCAAGTGCACAGTTCAAAAGCATGTAATTGAACAATGTGCTCTTGTGGGCTCCAGACTTCAATGACAGACTGTTCAGGGTCCTCATGTGCTCCAGAACTTGAGTCTGTCGCAGCAATGGCAGACATTGAACAAGTGTTCTATAGGTATATAGTGAGAGAGGATCATCAAAATTACCTCAGATTGTTGTGGTTCGTGACCACCAACTGGCCAATGAGATTCTGGAGTACTTCAGCTATGACCTTCAGGGGACAGCTATTGAGGGAAAGAAGGAATTCAGGACTGAAGCACATTAATACATAGGCATTTCTATGTTGATGGTCTCAAGTTATTTTCTAGTGCAGAAGAAGCATGTTGAAAACAGTGCAAGACATGTTGACACAGTCTAATCTCAGACTTCATTAAAATCTCATCCATCAGTGCTGATGTCATCCGACGTTTCACATCTGCAGATCTGGACAAAGTAACAGAGTCTTGATCTTGCACAGAAGGACTGTGCAACGTAGTCTGGGCTTTGGATGGGACTTTGTTACCGACACCCTTACTTTCTGGGTTGCTGATACTGAAAACCCTTTTCCTGTCTTGGCCTGCTATCGACTATCAGCAGCCTATTTGACCTTCTTGGATTTGCTGCTCCAGTCAGTATTCAGGGATGCTTCATGTTAGGAGAATTGACCCAGACACTTGTGGATGGGATGTCCTACTCCCTAAGGGAAACAGGAACAGTGGCATCATTAGTGTTCTTCCCTTCAGGATCTAAGATGTTTGAAAATTCCAAGAACCTACACAATTCCACATCTACAGTTCAAAAGAAAGAGGCCTGCATCAACTAAAGCTGTTGCTGCTGTTGCATGCTTGAAGTTTATGCACACTGCTAGATGTAGTGAAGTTGGAGTCATCCTGAACAAGGCAAAACTTGCTCCTAACTCACCATACCAAGGCTTGAACTTGGAGCTGCTGCTCTAGCAGCTGGGATGGCAGAGATGATAACCACGGAACTGGATACTTATCAAGATCATATGAAGTTCTTTACTGACAGCAAGTGCTGTCTGTGCTCAGCAATATATTTAATGAAACAAGGTGATTTTATGTTTATGTACATAATAGGATCCAACTTGTTAGGCAATCAACTCAGAAGTGCCAATGAAACTATGTTCCTACTGATTTCAACCTGACTGATCATGCCCCAAGGTAATCAGCTCACCTTCTCCTCAAGGTTAACTGGCCCAGCATTTCTTGCTAATCCCCAGCAGGAACATTATCATGGCCAGTATTTTTGAAGTGAGAATGATTAAAGACTGTCTAGTAAGACTGTTTTCAAGACCAGTCTCTTTGTCTATCTTTTTTTTTGCCAAAGATTTAATGAAATGATTATTTGACTTTTAGTTTCTGTAATTAAGTTTGACATCCTGTGGATGCCAGATGGGGAGTAACGATGTTGCCTTGGAAGTTTAGGCGGCAGGTTTCTATTATGCTGTCTTTGTGCCAGGCAATAACCATCTGTATCAAGTTGAAATCTACTTTTTTCTATAATCCTAGATATTTGATTACTATGGACACTATTCACTCCAGATGGTAAATTGATTTATTAGTGTCGCATGTATTGAGGCACAGTGGAAAAACTTGCCTTGCATACTGTTCATACAGATCAATTCATTACAACATAATGCATAATATCATTATACATTAAGCGAGTACAAGGTAAAACAATAAGAATGCAGAATAAAATGTTACAATTACAGAAAAAATGCAGTGGAGGTAGACATAAGCTGTTAGGTTAAAACGAGATAGATTAGGAGGTCAAGAGTGCATCTAATTGTACTAGGGAATCATTCAGTAGTCTTAAAACAGTGGGATTGAAGCTGTCCTTGAGCCTGGTGATATGTGCTTTCTTTCAAGCATTGCTATCTTCTATCCAGTGGGAGGTGGGTGTGGACTTTGATTGTGCTGGCTGCTTTACTGATGCTGTGATAGTGTATACAGAGTCCATAGAGGGGAGCCTGGTTTTGTGACTTGCTGAGCTGTATCCAAAAGTCTCTGCAGTTTCTTGTCACATCAAACTGTGATTCATCCAGATAGGATGTTTGCTATGGTGCTTCAATAAAAATTGATAATGGTCAATGGGACATGCCAGATTTCTTTGGCCTCCTGAGGAGTAAGGGCACTGGGGAGCTTCCTTGGCATCACATCAATGTGGTTGGAAAAGCACAGGCTATTGGTGATGGAGAGGATCTTGAAATTCTGAACTATTCAACCTCAGTACCCTTCCCCTTCTTGAAGTCGTTGACCAGCTTGATTGTTTTTGCTGGTCCTGAGGGAAAGATTGTTGTGATTACACAATGCCCCTAGGCTTTGTATTTCCTTCCTTTACTACGACTCATTGTTATTTGAAATATGGCCCTTACAGTGGTAATATCTGCAAACGTAGAGCAGTATCTGGCCACACAATCATGAGTGTACAGTGGGTAGAGCAGGAGCTAAGGAAGCAGCCTTGTGGGCACCAGCATTGAGAATAATCATGGCACAGGTATTGCTACCTATTCTTGCTGACTGCAGACTGTTGGTCAGAAAGTCAAGGGTTCTGTTGCAAAGGAAGGTGTTGAGTCCTAGGTCTAGAGGCTTGGTGATGAGTTTGCTTGGAATTATAGCATTGAAAGTTGAGCTGTATTCAATAAACAACTATCTAACCTGGCTGCCTTTACTGTCCAGATGAGTGCAGAGCCAGTGGGATTGTTTTGTTGCATGGCAAATTGCGGTGGGTTGAGATAGTTTAGGAGACTGGAGTTAATACGTGGCATGACCAACTTCATGATGGTGAATGTCAGAGCCACTCAGGTCAGGTCAGGTCAAGTCAAGTCAAGTCAATTTTTATTGTCATTTCGACCATAACTGCTGGTACAGTGCATAGTAAAAATGAGACGTTTTTCAGGACCATGGTTTACATGACACAGTACAAAAACTAGACTGAACTACGTAATTAAAAAAAACAGAGAAAGCTATACTAGACTACAGACGTACACTGGACTACACTGGACTGCATAAAGTGCACAAAAACAGTACCAGCATTACAATAAATAATAAACAGGACAGTAGGGCAAGGTGTCAGTCCAGGCTTCGGGTATTCAGGAGTCTGATAGCTTGGGAGAAGAAACTGTTATATAGTCTGGTCGTAAGAGCCTGAATGCTTTGGAGCCTTTTCCCAGACGGCAGGAGGGAGAAGAGATTGTATGACGGGTGCATGGGGTCCTTCATAATGCTGTTTACTTTGCGGATGCAGCGTGTAGTGTAAATGTCCGTGATGGCGGGAAGATGATCTTCTCAGCTGACCTCACTATCCACTGCAGGGTCTTGCGATTCGACATGGTACAATTTCCGAACCAGGCAGTGATGCAGTTGCTCAGGACGCTCTCAATGCAACCCCTGTAGAATGTGATGAGGATGGGGGGTGGGAGATGGACTTTCCTCAGCCTTCACAAAAAGTAGAGGCGCTGCTGGGCTTTCTTTGCTATGGAGCTGGTGTTGAGGGACCAGGTGAGATTCTCCGCCAGGTGGTCATTAAGGAACGTTACCGTTTCTTGTTAGTTACTGAGATGATAGCAATCTTTTTAAAATGGGTGGGAATCTCAGATTGAAGTAGCGAGAGGTTAAAAAAATGTTTGTAAATGCCCCTGGCAACCATCTGCACAGAATCTTCGGATGTGGCCAGAGACACCATCAGGGCCAGATGATTTCCATGGGTTCACTCACTGGAAGGTGATCTTACATCTGCAATGGTGATTGTGGGGTCAGGAGCACTGGAGGTTACCATGGTGGGTGGTAACTTCCAATCCCCTTCTGTTAAAAACTTGCATTGAATGCATTAAGCTCATTGGGAAAGGATGTGCTGCTGTTTACAATGCTATCTGACTTCATCTTCTAGCTTATTACAGCAAGTAAACACTGCCACAATTGATGGCTGGTCTGGAACTTGACTTTGGATCGTTATTGTCTTTTAGCATCCTGAGAGCTTAATGGGGATCATATCACAATGTTTTGATTATGTGAGGGATTTTTTTTTTGTTCTATCTAACCTGTTGTGCCATCTAAAAAGCACTGGAGTGGGTTACAAGATGAGCACACTAATGCTCCTAAGCCCAGAAAATGGAAACACGAGGAAATCTGCAGATGCTTGAAATTCAAGCAACACACACAAAATGCTGGTGGAACTCAGCAGGCCAGGCAGCATCTATAGGAAGAGGTACAGTCGATGTTTCAGGCCAAGACCCTTCGTCAGGTCTAACTGGAAGAAGAAGTAGTAAGAGATTTGGAAGACCATAAGATATAGAAGCAGAAGTAGGCCATTCAGCCCATTGAGTCTGCTCCACCATTCAACCATGGGCTGATCTAACTCTTCCAGTCATCCCCACTCCCCTGTCTTCTCCCCATACCCTTTGATGCCCAGTCATTGGAGTTGTCCATTGCTGAGTGTTCAGATGGCCGAACTGAGATCCACATATTCTGGTGCAGTGTGGGCCTGAGTAAGTGGTGGCTGTGTTTTTTGGTTGGGTCTTTTGGTTGCTCATTCTGTCCTTTTGTGTCTGCTACTTGTTCTCTTTGGCACAGAGGTCACTATGTAGTATATGTATATGTAGTATATGTAGGTCACTATGTACCTTTCTTATTTCTCAGTTTTATCCATACAGCCTTAGTAGATGAGCCCTCAAGACCATCCTGTATGAGCATTGCAGTGACATTTTCCGAGTAGTAACGCCACCCTTCCCCACTTTAATTCTTCTTGTACTGCCATGTCTAAATCAATGAAATCTCAGATTACTGAGCTGCCTGTTCTGTCCCTGCAACTAAGTCTCACTAATGGCTACAATGTCACAGTGCCATGTACAGAGCCATGCTCTAAGCTCATCTGCCTTACCTACAATACTCCTTGCATTGAAATAGATGCAACTGAGAACATTATTCCCACCGTGTTTAACCTTTCCATTCATGCCTTTATATGTAGGCTTACCAACATCTTTCCCCACAATCACACCATCTATCTGCCCTGGCACTTTGGTTCCCATCCCCCTGCACCTCTAGCTTAAACACACCCCCCCCCCACCCCCAAATCAGCAGTAGCTTCAGTCTCTCCTCACTGCCGCCTCTTGAGCCAAGCCATCAAGTTCTGCACTTTAACACTGGCCCACTCACACTATAGCTACTCCCACAATGGCCACTCCACTTAAACTCTATTTATTTTTATTGACCCTTGCCAAGTGCCTAATTGTCTATTATTTAAAGCAAGAGCTTTAATGCATTTGCACAAACATAAGAAACTGAACTCTACAGTATATTGTTAGTAGTTCTGTTATATGGATTTGAAAATGTTACAGTGTCAACAAAATAGATCACTAAAATATACAATTAACAGAACTAGCTTTCTCAAGCATTACCAGAAGACTTAGCTTAGTGAAGTAGGGAAGTCAAACTATCTTAAAAGTAAATAATCCTTTGGCTATGTTCCCTTTCTCCATTTATTATTATTATTATTATTATTTTGATAAAATAGCAAGAAATGTATTATCAACTAACTGAACTAGTTATCTATATAAGTAAATACAGTATGCACATTATATGAAAAAGCTACCAACTGTGAGTTTGTGAATCAAATGTGGTTAGCTAGTGTGAAGCTAGAAAATATTTAAGTGTCTGATTTATCAATATAGTGGTAGGTGCCTGGAATGCACCACCAGGAGTGGTTTGAATACAAATACAATAGAGGCATTCCAGAGGATCATGACTTTGCAGAAAATGGAAGGATGGGGATGGACATTGTGTAGGCAGAAGGGATTAGTTCCACTGGGTATTTGATTACCAATTTTACATCTTGGACTGAAGGGCCTGTTCCAGTGCTGTACTGTTCTACGTTCTAAAATCCCACCAGCAAGACCATATACACTCTACCTATAACATTTAAGAAATATGTGGAGTGGGAAGGGGAGGGGGAGATCCAGAATGATAGGAGAATATAGGAGGGGGAGGGATGAAGCTAAGAGCTGGCAAGTTGATTGGCAAAAGTGATACAAGGCTAGAGAAGTGGGAGTATCATAGGACGGGAGGCCTTGGAAGAAAGAAAGGGGGAGGGGAGCACCAGAGGAAGATGGAGAACAGGCAAGGAGTTATTGTGAGGGGGAAAGAGAGAGAGAGAAAAAGAAAAAAAATAGATAAATAAATAAGGAATGGAGTAAGAAGGGGAGGAGGGGCATTAACAGAAGTTAGAGAAATCAATGTTATGCCATTAGGTTGGAGGCTGTCCAGACGGAATATCAGGTGTTGTTCCTCCAACCTGAGTGTGGCCTCATCTTGACGGTAGAGGAGGCCACCTCCAATGGGATCCCACTACTAAGCACATCTTTCCCTCCTCCCCCCCCCCCCCCACTTTCTGCTTTCTGCAGGGATTGCTCCCTACACGACTCCCTTGTCCATTCGTCTCCCCATCCTGTCCCGCCGATCTCCCTCCCGGCACTTAGCCTTGTAAGCGGAACAAGTGCTACACCTGCCCTTGCACTTTTTCCCTCACCACCATTCAGGGCTCCAGACAGTCCTTCCAGGTGAGGCGACACTTCACCTGTGAGTTTGCCGGTGTGGTATACTGTGTCCTGTGCTCCCAGTGTGGCCTTTTATATATTGGTGAGACCTGATGCGGACTGGGAGACCATTTTGCTGAACACCTACGCTCTGTCCGCCAGAGAAGCAGGATCTCCCAGTGGCCACACACTTTAATTCCACGTCCCATTCCCATTCTGATATGTCTATCCATGGCTTCCTGTACTGTCAAGATGAAGCCACACTCAGGTTGGAGGAACAACACCTTATATATCGGCTGGGTAGCCTTCAACCTGATGGCATAAACATTGATTCCTCTAACTTCTGTTAATGCCCCTCCTCCCCTTCTTACCCCATCACTATTTATTTATCTATCTATCTCTTACTATCTCTTTTTTCCGTTAGTCCTGACGAAGGGTCTTGACCTGAAACATAGATTGTACTTCTTCCTATAGATGCTGCCTAGCCTGCCTAGTTCCACCAGCATTTTGTGTGTGCACCCAGAAAAATGTTCTTACTTGGACATAATATATGCACCCCTGAACATACATAAAATGTTTTGCTTCATTAAGCATGAGGCAGCTCAATGTTGATGCAGAGCTGCAGCGAGTGCAATTATGCAAGCTTCTTCTCTATCACAAATTAACACCACAGTTGCTAAAACCAAATAAGCCAAGGCCAGCTGCAAAGATCCATAACATCCTTATTTGGAAATGTATCTATTCTGCCCTCACTCGAGAGTTTTCCCATTTTCTTAAGTTAGGCAGAGAGGTAAACTCCAGCCCCGCGTAGTTGTAGTTTGGAAATGGTTTTATTATTCACCCTCACGTTACAGTATGCAAGGAGCTGAGTAAAAAGACAGTATTTATTGGTGTTCTCACAAAAGATAGATTGAACTATTCATTAAAATTCCTTTGACTTCTAATAGCAGCTAAATGAAATGTACAAACATTATAAAAATGGTCAGACTGATGGTGAAAGTTTGACAACAGCTGTGAACTTACAAGTAAGCAGTGAGTCTAGTAATTAGGAATGAAATAACAAATCAAATCAAGAAGGACATAACACTCTCCACCTGGTACCTGTAAAAGATGCCACCAACTGAACTTTCATTAAAAAAAACTTTCATAAAATGGCTTTCATATAAAAAAAACAATTGGGGACAGTGCTCCTGATCAATTGAATAGCACAGTCAAGTACTAAAAAGTAATAAGACCACCTAATAGATTTGAAATAGAGGAGTAAAATTCCGTCCTTCAAGAAGGATCAATACCCACAGGTAGTGAAAATACATCCATTTAAAAAACATAGCCATAACATAATGCTTTGACCAGGTCTTTCACTAAACTGACTATTGTGTACCAGACATACATTTGACAACATTTCAGAAAATCTTGTTTACAATAAACTGACAGAAAACATCTCAACATATTGATTTTAAAAAAAAGGAAAATCACATCCCCAAATCAAACCCATTTTATCACAAAGTGTGGAGAATACACCTCCTCTACCTGCTTAAAATTTTGGTCCAGATTACACAGGTAGAAAAATGTGGTTGGGGAAAAACTTGTATAAAACATGATTGAAAGTTATTTCTAACTTTCTGCAAAGGTAGATACTAAAAAATGTAAAAAGGGAATGAAGAGGTTGTCCCAACCCAAACTTCAAAAAAAAGCCAGTTAGATGATGTCAAATATGCAAAAGAGAATTCAAACCAAATCTAGAATCTGTGTAGATTTAAAATATTGACTTCATTTTTACAGATTTGTAACCCGAGTTGAAGTTTCAATCATTTTCCGACAGTCTATTTTTCTGTTTATACTGTTCATTTTCTTAAGATATGTTGTAAACTGCAGATGATATATGTATCCCTGAACATAAAAAAAGTTTTCCTTCATTAAGCATGAGGCAGCTCAACATTGATGCAGAGCTGCAGTGGGTACAATTATGAAAGCTTCTTCTCTATCACAAAAAAACAGCTTAGTTGTTATCACCAAATAAGCCAAGGCCATTTGCAAAGAGTACTTCAAGAGCCATAACATCCTTATTTGGAAATGCATCTATCTTCCCTCGCTCAAGAGTCCGCCCATTAACCATGTCCTATTAACCTAGCATTGATCTTGTTGTATGATCAACAGTGTCCTGGTTGATAGGGATAAATTTCCACTACTTTGGACTAGTTGATCTCCTTATGCACTTCACCCTGTTGTTCACCTACACAGACTACTGGCGTAGAGAATCCAAGTGGATCAAACAGGCTATTCACTGTAGACAACACCCCATGTCTGGTGTACGGTTCCTCCACTGATGACACCAGGAAAGTGAACAAATTTCTGGTAACATCCCAACTTGCACCTAAATTCTCTGAATGGAAGGGAAGTCAACACCCAAGTCCAGGTCTTTCAACCCTTTCACAAGGTTGTCTGGAGGAAATGCACTCATGACTTTCAGCTTGTTGGAGGTGATCTTGTGCAATCACGATTTGGAAAGGGCAAGCATGTCTTGGGTGTTTCGGAGGAGAATAATTGCTTTTTCCTGTAAGTGTTTCTTCAGTATGCATGTATGGGAAGCAAGGCAGTTGTTTGCTTGCTCATGGCTGTTTGGGAAATGTTGTCGGGGGCTGCAGAAGTGGAGTGGTGCTACCTATATCTATGACCCACCCAAGTGTTAACCCCTGTGTAAAGGGAGCATTTGGAGGTCCATTGCATTGCTCAAGTACCTTATGTACGTGTAGGATGTCTTTTTGTAGCAGGAGCAGAATCTCAGCCTTTGATTTGAGTGACGACATCTTGCTGGCTAGGGACTTGAGGTGAGGGTGGTGAGTTGCTGCTTCTAGAATGGAAATTTCCTTCCTGTTGTTTGGAGGTTTGTCGCAATCTTTGAGCATGGGGAGAGCTAAACGAGTCTTTTCATCAACAGGTTCGTCAATGAAGTCTCTTGCTTTTTGCCTGCTTGTGACACACCTGCACATGTTTTAAGAGTGTAAGCAAAGCGCCATTGGTTATGTTGAAGACATTGAAAAAAGGTGATTTAGCTAGAGACTTATTGTTCTGATCATCCAAGACAACATACATGCTCATCCTCTTCTCAATGTGGCCTTCAGGGTAGGCATTGACGAGGCAGATCCTTGAACATGACACTGGTGGAGTTTTCCCCATAGACCTCAGTACAGGAAGAGGTGGCAGCTAGAGAGGGAGGGGATTCATCTTCCTCCCAGCACGCTGTAAGGAGGTACTTAAGTTGTTCTTCACAGATGAGGGAGGTGGGCCATCATGAAGAGCTGCACTGTGTTTGTTGCTGTCGGATTCAGAGCACTGGATGACAGCATTACAATCCCTCCCCTGGTGGCTGGTTGAAGAACAGCAGTGGAAACAGCGGTGCCCTTTAAGGCATGCCCTTTGCTCCTTGAAAGAGTTTCCCTGAAATCTCTATACTTCCGGAGAAGGTGTGGTTTCTGAAGTCGGGGGCACTGTCCACCTTAGTTTTCTGCAGTCAAACGGGTTTCTCTGGTTTGCTGCGGGTGGTCATGATAAAGCTGGGGACATTCTGGCTTCAGCCCAGATGAAACTAAAGAAGGGTAGGAAGCTAACTTTTTTTTCCAGCTTGTATCTGGTTTCCTGTGATATTCATTTCTCCTGTAGGCTAAAGGTAAGTTTCTCCAAGATGGGACTAATTCCTCATGGTGTCCAGGTAAAACAAGCCAAATAAGTAGTTTTCAGCTTTGGCTATCTCCAACTCCAACAGCAGTCTCCTAACTCTCACAGATGTTGGGGCTTCCTGCTAGAAATCTTGGGAAAGGGCTCAAATTTAATGAAGAGAGCAGCCTCCATTGCCTCTGCAGATTTGTAGCTCTCTTACTGTCTTTGCCAAACTAAACTGAGAGCAGCACTGGGGTGTTTCATCTGAACTGACATTCTGCATGTGTGCTCAGTCGACTCAGGTCCATTAGGATCCAAGCCGCTTCACCAGCAGGTCAAGTTCTTCACTAAGCTTGAGGTTGAGGTCTTCAGCAGCATCTGAGAATGTGGACTTCCAAGCCCAGTAATTTTCTGGCTTATTATCAAATCTGGTGAGTCTGGCCATCAGCATGTCGTGATGGGCTAGGTATCTTGCAACATCTGACACATCATGATTAGGCTGGGGTTCATTCGGGGTGTGCTGCACCTTACCAGGAAGTTTACCAACGTCATCACCCATGTTATCCCATGGTACTTATGAGCCTTGGAGTCTACCACTACATGACTGCATGTCTCTTTCATATTTATGGGCATGAGTAGCCAGTCATTGGATTTTCTGAGACATTGGCCTGTTCAGTGAAAGTACAAGTATGTGAGGGAGGTGGTCTGTATTCTGAAGTCTGAGCTGTCCTGTTTTGATTAGAAGTGTTGAGGTGTGGGGAATTATGAAGAAAAGGAGTCCCCCCCCCCAATCTCGAATGGCTTGTCTTGAGTCTCTCAGTGTTTGCTGGTGGGTGGGTATAAGCAGACTAGTCTGGAACATACATCTTAGTCCCCTCAGCTGAATGACATGGTGAGTTTGATCTAACATCATCATTGTCAGCTAGCTGTTCCATGCCCACCTCAAAGACTTTGGCCTCCACCTCTTTTTCATGCTGCAGTGCCTTTAATGTGGCTTCCAGGTGAGACTTTTACATTAATTTCTCTTTGTGCAAATAACACACTGGCAAGTGCTGCTTCGGCCCAGCTCAGGTTTCCAGCGCCTCAGATCTGCTAGACTGTCTATGTAATCTAGATGGATGCAGCAAACACACTGACCTGGTTTCAAGGCTTCTTTTTTCTGTTGCTGACATTTTAACTCACTGTCGTACAGGAGCCTGCAGAATCAGTATCTGATGCAGTGTGGTTGAAATCACCATTGAGAAAGTCATTTTACTGTGCTGCCCTCGCTCAAGAGTTTCCCTGTTTTCTTAAGCTAGGCAGATAAGTAAACTCAAGTCCTGCGTAGATGTAGTTTGAAGATGGTTTTATTATTCACCAATGTGTTACAGTAGGCAAGGAGCTGAGTAAAAAGACAGTATTTCTCCTCATTTTCACAAAAGACAGATTTAAATATTGATTAAAATTCCTTTGACTCCAAACAATAGCGACTAAATGAAATGTACAAATGATATAAAAATGGTTGACCTGATGACAAAAGTTAATTGTTTATCAACGCAATAATACGTAATCAATAAAAGCTGTGAACTTACAAGTACGCAGTGAGATCTAGTAATTAGAAATAAAATAACAAACCAAATCAGGCAGGACATAACAGCATCTTTGCTTTCCTATATGCTTGATCATTCACAATGATGTAACTGCTCTATAATCCCATTGCTGGATTTTCCCTCAATTACAACCTCTCTACAACTTTCAAAGGTAATAAAGTTTGAGTAATGAAAGCTGATCTCTATGATACTCCACACCCAGAAACAATGAATGGAAGAAATCGTTCCCCTTTGTGACATAGTTCCCATTTTGCCAGCCTTATACATTAATCATTTAATTATTACACTTAAATTATGAAAGCTAGAATCATTTGTTCAAAATACCCAATATTTTTGACACACAAAACCAAGAGCAAAAGTGTGACAACTTTGTGGCTTTATGTCATGTACCTCTGCTTCTAAATAGTGCTCTCCAAATGTAGTAGGTTACTCCTTAGTTCAAATGTGGTTGGAAGTGACTGCATAAGATAGCTGTGATTAGGTTCGGATATAAATGGCTGACTTTGGATTGCACCATTATGCTGTGAACAGTAGCAGTCTGGGATAGCTTGTAGATAGGCAACTGCAAAGTTATAACGTCAGACAAACAGTGATGGAAGCAATAAAGTTCTCATCACAAGAGAGCTTGAGGATAGAAGAGTGAATAATAGAGTTACAGAGAGCAATGAAAGCAGGTCCTTTGGCCCACTCAGTCCACGCTATCAAGCACAGTTTTTTAAACAAAGAAGCGGATGTGAGATTGCAAATACTGGAATCAGGAGAAAACAGCAAGTTGCTGGAGGAATTCAGTAGGTTCAAGCAGCATCTTGAAAACAAATGCTGTAGATAGTTAAAATGTTGGGTCTGAGTATGCACCTTTGCCTCCACAGATACTCCATGACCTGTTGAGTTTCTACAATAGTTCATTTTGTTTTTTTTACACACTAATCCCATTATAATCCAAGTTATTCTCAGATTTCAACATCCCTCCCTCCTGCCCATTCTCCCCCAGATTTGATCTCCTGTCTAGACAGCAGGGGCAATTTACAGCCTGATAATATACCAGCCTGCACATCTTTGGGAGGAATACCAAGGCACTGAGAAAATGTGTAAATTCCATACAGACAAGTACAACACTGAATGCTTCACTATCTGGCAATGTTGACACTATGGACTTCCACACAGGAAAACATGAGCACACATTTATAAGGATTGCCCAAGGTTGGAGCTGAACTCCCCCTGTGATCCTTCATTTCTCTTGCAAGCTGGATATATCCAGCATATCTACATGTATGGTCTCATTAACCTTGGTTGATTGAATGCCAGATGAAAGCCTTTGAACTATCTAGGACAAAGCCAGTATACAACATAATCTTCTGTGAAATTGGCACATGATTTACCCTATTGTCCTGCCCATGATAGCCTGGCAACTTGTCATCTGCAGATCCTACTACTGCGCTTCCTGTATTGTATGTAAAGTGCTATTTTCAGAGTTGATGAATTCAAGTGTCAAAGGTGTTTGTGCAACATCATTTTTATTTCTGCTATAACCTTGCAACTTCTTGCTGGGGCCTGAACTGAATTATTTTTATATCTGAAAGGAGAAAGGCGCAAGGCTTGTGCTAATGCTGAAGGGAGGAAAACTGACATTGTGCTAAAGATGACAAACTGCGCAGATACAAAAAAAAAACAAATAAATAAGTAAATAAATAATACAGGGACATGAGTTATAGATCCTTGATAGTGAGTCCATATGTTGTGGAACTATTTCAATGTTGAGGTGAGTCAAGTTATCCACGCTCAGGAGCCTGATGTAATAACTGTTCCTGAACCTGGTGCCATGGTGCCTAAGCTCTATCCTGATGTTATATGGCAAAGGAGTGTTAAAAAGGACTAAATAGGATGTGAGGAGACCAACAAATTTCACGACATGAGATAGGTCAGTAATAATAAGTCTGATTCTGATCATCTTCAATGAATTGTTCTTTGAATATGTACACCAGCATCTCTAACTCTAAGCAGCTGATTCTTTGGGCATAGTCTGTCTAGTCGGCTATTGCTGATTGCAAGGATCTCCCTTGGTCCTTGAAGTCCTAAGTTAGAAAATGATTTCCAGCAATAGTTGCATTAATTGGTGACCTCCCCTCTGTGAGCTAGTCAAGATTCTAGTCTGCTGGTGATTAGATCTACTGAAATTACTTAAGTGTAACATTTCAATTGCATTGCCTGATGTAGGGTCTCTGTCTGAAACATTGACTATTTCCCTCCATGTTTGGTGTCTGACCTGCTGAGTTCCTCTAGCATTTTGTGTGTGTTGCTTAGCATCTGCTAAATTTCTTGTGCTAATGAATTGCAATGACTCAACTTTGTCAGGGGGCAAAAGAAATCTGGCATATCCCCATTGACCATGTCAATTTTTAATTGATGCACCACAGAAATCATATCTGGACGCACAATGGATTGGTATGGCAACTGGTCTGCATGACCGCAAGCAACTACGGAGTGTACGGACGGATATAGCTCAACACATCATAGAAACCAGCATCCCCTCTATGGACTCTTTCTATATTTCTCACTGTCTCAGTAAAGCAGTCAGTATAATCAAAGACCTATCCTGCCCGGACATTCTCTCTTTTCTGCACTTCCATTGGGCAGAAGTTACAAATCTCTGCAAGCATGTACCATCAGGCTCAAAGTGAGCTTCTGTGCCACTATTGTAAGTCTAAGTGGTTCCAGACGACAATAAGATAAAACTCTTGACGTCAGTATCTACCTCGTTATGATCTTGGATTTTATTGTTTACCAGACTGCACTTTCTCCATAGCTGTTACATTTTATTCTGAATTGTTATTATTTTACCTCAGTCACTGTGTAATCTTTTATATGTGTGAACAGTATGCAAGGCAAGCTTTTCACTATATCTCGGTATATGCGATGATAATAAACCAATTCCAATTGGCTCCCCCAAAGTGTGCATATACTGTTTTGTGTGAGATATGCAGAGAAGAATCCTGGCTTCTTGTTGAATGCCACTTCAGTGCACGTTCTCAGTGTTTGCAATTTCTAGCGCAATATGTCCAAAGTAAAGCAGTAAAATTGAGATACCTCACAAACATGATAACTGTTACTTTAACTTTAAAGAAACTACTGTATATTCAAATATTTAAGTTATTAACATAATTACTATAGCCAAGTATAAAGACACTTGAGGAACAACATTTCTTTTTGTGCCAAAATGCTGAATTCTCTAAATTTAGATGGCACTTTTTTTAATATCAGAACTAAACATTTTTGGCTGCTTTCCCTTTATTTTCCTTTGTTTGGGTAAACTTTGTGTGCTAGACTATAATATTAACAACACACTACCTAGACAAAGAAGCTTAACTGCTCCTTAACAGCCAAAATCTTTTTGATTTACAAAGATCCTTTCCCTCTTTTCCAGCATTTTTGTGTTTTTATTTTAAAAAGAAACTTTGGTCTCAGTTATAATCCAATCAATACAAAATGCTACTTCATCGCTATATTTATTGCATGAAATCTTGAAGAAATTTTATCTGATTAAATTTCCCTCCAATTTTCCCATAAACCAGTTCATATAGGGATATAAGTCAAGTAATTCTGGTCAGGTTCCACGTCACAGATATTTGAGTTCCTTTTTTCAAAGTTTTGAACGTCAGGTTGTGCATCCTTTACAAACCAACACTTAAGTATTTCTAATGAGCTTTTAGGTGTGAGTTCCACAAAATATGACATTTGAGTCAGAATCATAGAAAAGTGAAACATAGAAACAAGCCTTTTGGCCCATCTAGTCCATGCTGAACCATTTAAACTATATAGTCTCTTAAATGTTGAAAGTGAGACGGCATGCAACACTTGTGCTGGCAACTCATTCCACACTCTCATGACCTTTGAGTGAAGAAGTTTCCCCTCCTGTTCCCCTTAAAGCTTTCACTTGCACCCGCAACCCATGATTCTAGTTGTAGTCCCACCAAATTTCAGTGGAAAAAGCCTGCTTGCATTTACCCTATCTGTATGTCTTGTAATTTTGTATACCTCTACCAAATCATCCCTGTGTTTTCTACATACCAAGGAATAAAGTCCTAACCTATTCAATCTTTCCTTATAATTTGGGTCCTCCAGTCCTGGCAACATTCTTCTAAATTTTCTCTGTACTCTTTCAATCTTATTTATATTTTTCCTGTAGGTAGGTGACCAAAACCACACAAAACTTCAGACTTAGGCCAGACCTAAGTCTTGTACAACTTCAACATAACATCCCACCTCCTGTACTCAATACTTTTATGAAGGCCAATGTGCCAAAAGCTTTACTACGCTATCTACCTGTGCCAAAGAATTAAGGACCTGTATTCCCAGATCCCTTTGTTCCACCACACCCCTCAGTCCCCTACCACTCACTGTGTAAGACCTACCTGGGTTGGTCGTATTAAAGTGCAACACCTTGCACTTGTCTACATTAAATTCCATCTGCATTTTTCAGCCCATTTTTTTCTATAAAAAATTAAACATTTCAAAAAATGTAATAAAGTGGAAATAATTTATAAATAAAAGCATTACAGTGAACAAATTAACAAATTTACCTGCTTGTGCCATTCTTAGTCATGGTAAAAATAAATTTTTATTTTGTTGAAATAGGTACACAGCTCCTGCACCAGGTCTCATCCTGTTTAAGTTACGTGATTTCACACAGATCTCATCAAGTATGTGATGATGAACTCACTGGTTGGGACTTATTAGCAAGTCAGTGCTTTGCCCTTTTAACATGCATGCATTATGTCTCAAGCTTAATTGCATTTATGGAGTTAATGCTCATAGTTTGCTATGTGACTGCTGGTATTTACAGCAAGTTAGAGTCCTACCTCTTTGTTACTTGAACTCCTAGTGGTAGGCTGGGAAAGAAATGTTTGAACTAACAAGAATAAAATAATATTTAATCAATATGGTTTAATTTTGTATCTTCAGAAATTAATAAGGATTGGGTATATAATCTTAGTGGATCAAAGTTACCAAAGGGTCATTTTACATGAAAATTGACCTGATTAATAAAACTGTTGCATAGGTTTAATCTGGGGTTATTGTATCTTTTTGTGAAAATGTTTTTGAAAGGAATTTCGAGACCCAAGTGAAGCCTTCAATCTCTGGCTAAAGAAAAAACGGGAACAACAAATCAAAGAACAGCAAATAGAAGCTATGCGAAAAAGGGAACAAGATTATAACTCAAAAATCTACACAAGAGAAGATTCTGAAAAAGCCTTTAAACAGTAAGGAAATTTTAATCATTTCAATTTGTTTAATTTTATTTTGCACTAAAATAATACTAACTATAAACTCTTCTTGGGCTTCTAGCTGGGTACAGGTATCGATTTCAACTGAAGTTTCAATGACAAATTGCCATCTTCATCAGGGATGATGCCTGGTGAAGGAAGCCATTGAAATAAAACCAGAGAAAAAGTTTTTTAAGAAAGATGAAGGTCTCTCTCTAAGTAAGAACTGGAATTCAATTGTAAACAAGGTGGCATAGCGGGAACCTGACTGGATGAGGACTAACCAATCAGGAAGGATGGATGACGGGGTATTAATACCCCTGAACTGTAGACGTGCCTAGGCATCATCCCTGATGAAGATGGCAAAGTTTATCATTGAAACTTGGATAAAATCGGTACCTGTACGGGCAGGAAGCCTGACAAGTTTATTTGTCATATATGCGGGAAAGCACTAGATCCTTTATTTTAATTACTAACCATATTTACAAAAGTAAACTGAGATGGGCTGAAATTTACAGCTCTATGCTGTGACCTGCATTTTAATCATTAGTATCAACAGACAGATTTTGGAGATTCTTAAAGTACATATTCTCTTTAAACATAATTAGTTCCATATGAACAAAAAGTGCTTTACTTTCAAATTGTTAACTTGTAATCTTCATGGACGTGAAATTTTAGTAGCAGTTAATTGTTTATTTCAGTCACTTTTAAAGCATTTGATTATGTAGAAATCATCAAGTTAAAATAATTCACTGCATAATTTATCTTGTGTTAATACAAAATTGATACTTGGATAGAGTATCAGTAATTTATTAGCCCCAAGTTGAGCCTTAATATAATAAATTAAGTCTTAATAATAAGTATTTAAAAGAAAACTTTGCCTACTTGTTCATTGGATGCTGAAGACCAAAGATAAATCTGCTGATGACACAAAGGTTTGGGTTGCTGTGGAAAGTGTGGAGGGCTGTCCGAGGTTACAGCGGGACATTGATTGGATGCAAAACTGGGCTGAGAAGTGCCAGATGGAGTTCAACCCAGATAAGTGTGAGGTGGTTCATTTTGGTAGGTCAAATATGATGGCAGGATATAGTATTAATGGTAAGACTCTTGGCAGTATGGAGGACAAGAGGGATCTTGGGGTCCAAGTCCACAGGACACTCAAAGGTGCTGTGCAGGTTGACTGTGTGGTTAAGAAGGCATACTGTGCGTTGGCCTTCACTAATCTTGGGATTGAGTTTAAGAGCCGAGAGGTAATGTTACAGCTATATAGGACCCTGGTCAGACCCCATGGAGCACTGTGCTCAGTTCTGGTCACCTCACTACAGGAAGGAAAGAAACTATAGAAAGGGTGCAGAGGAGATTTACAATGATGCTGCCTGGATTGGGAAGCATGCCCTATGAGAATAGGTTGAGAGATCTTGGCTTTTTCTCCCTGGAGCGACGGAGGATGAGGGGTGAACTGAAAGAGGTGTATATGATGATGAGAGGCATTGATCGTGAGGGTAGTCAAAGGCTTTTTCTCCCCAGGGCTGAAATGGCTAACATGAGAGGACACAGTTTTAAGGTGCTTGGAAGTAGATACAGAGGAGATGTCAGGGGTAAGTTTTTTTTTAAAAATGCAGAGAGTAGCGAGTGTGTGGAATGGGCTGCCGGCGATGGTGGTGGAGTTGGATACGGTAGGGTCTTTTAAAGAGACTCCTGGATAGGTACATGGAACTTAGAAAAATAGAGGGCTATGGGTAAGCCTAGGTAATTTCTAAAGTAAGTACATGTTCAGCACAGCATTGTGGGCTGAAAGGACTGTATTGTGCTATAGGTTTTCTATGTTTCTATTTAGACATATTTCAGTTGCTCAGGCTAAATGACATCCTTCAACTGACAATAAAGTAAGCTTGTACATCATATACCTGCCAGGAGAATTCATGCAATTAACTACCTAAAAATTAGGTCCCATGACTTGTTTTGAACAGATGTGGTAAAACACCATAAATACAGTCCACGTTTAAATATTAAAAGATATTGAACATTTTGTGTAATAGATGGACACAGTTTTTTTTTATTCTGCTGAGTTCAGTAAGCACTTGATATATATTCCCTCCCTCTGTATCTTTACAGATGGCTAAAACGAAAAAAAGCTGAGAAACGTGCTGAGCAGTTGGCTGCCAAGGAGAGATGCAGGAAGTTTCTATTAGAAGCTAGAAGAGTAAAAAGGATGCAAACTCTGTTGTGCTCTCTTAATGAATCTAAATCATTTCACTTTGACAACTATGGGTACAGGTTTTAGAAAATACCGTTCATCCTATCTCTCTTTACATTCAGAATGCCTCAAAATAAGTTTCAGATGAAGCCCAGCATCCTTTAGTGGGTTTGCATATTGCGCTTTCACTAGCATAGCTTAAGAGATCGCAACAACTCTGATTTCTCAGTATGTTTCTGCATCAGCATCAAAACTTGTGAGCACTGCACAAAGCATGATTATGTTGTAATAAATTATTCACATTGTCTGTATGCTACTGTTTTTTGTATTCCATTTTTCATAGGTTCAAGTAGGCATTTGAGTTTGAACTTCTCAGAAAAGTTTCTCAGAGCTATGAAATATAAATCAATGATGTTTCAGATTTTAGTGAAATTTTCTATATACAACCAGTAATTTAAATTCCATCCACTCATTCTGAATTAAATCTTTTAAATGCTATTGTGTTTCAATGTCCAAGGTTGAGTGTCAATTAACATTTGTACCTACAATGAAATGCATATGTTTCTTTCCCTCTCCCCCACATCCCTCTAATCAAACATACACATAACATCCTATCAACTGAATAGACAGATGATCTGCCTTTTCTCTGGCAATGCCAGTATAAGGAACTGGTGAGTGACCAAAATTGCTTTGTGTTGTGTACCTTGCTGTTTTGCTGTTTATCATTTAGGAATAGCTTAATTATTGTGCTCATATTAATCTAACAAATTAATAACTTGGCTTGTGAAATCCATTCCATAAGCCTCTATTTCAATTTTAAATTCCCCTTTCCAGCCACAAGCATTCTGCTTGGGGATTCCAGTCCTCTGTGCACCTTGGAATGGAACTCCATTTTTGCCAAAGTTACAGAAGTGTGATAGAAAAGTTCCATGGAACTTCCCAGTGATAATTTTCTAATTACCCTTCTTTAGAAGTACATATTAGTAACAATGCTGTCATGAAGGTTGCCAGATATTTAAGGTTTACTTTAGGTTGACTATATTAAACTGATAAAGTTTAAACAGAAAATTCCAACAGTATATGTCTAATTATTTTGAAACATTATCCATTATAATTTCTTTTATACAGATTTAGACAGACACTAAAGCCATACAAGAGGGGTATTCGTAAGATGGGTAATTTATGTTCAATTTTAAAAAATTGAGATGCAATTAATAGTTGAAAAATGTAGATGCTAACAATCCAAAATAAAAACAGAAAATTCTGTTAGCTCAGTATTTAGCAAGTCAGAAAGCATTCTTGGAAAGAAAAACAAAGTTCACATTATGTGTGAACATTATTCTTTTTCAGAAATGACAGAAGAAACAAGAATGTTTTCAGTTGCTGAGAAGGAAAAAATTGTAGAGAACTGAGGGGAGTGTCTATGATAGGGTATTGACCAAAGTTGTCAAGGTAACAATAATTTTAAAAATCAGCATTTGGAAACAGAATGAAAAATGAAATAAATTGAGATAGCCACATCTGTGTTTGACATTCTACATGATGAAATTAGTAATGTTTGATTAAGTGTAATGACAATTTGTAATATAGTGTTCTGGTACTTCTGTATCTGTAAGCGTACAGATATTATGAAAAAGTTTCTTAACAATAAAAATGAACTATTTACCAAATGTTTGGATGTGCACTTTCCAAGGATCAAACTCAATCTTGATACCATTGAGCAATAATGCACACAATTCCTTTACGCAGTTTAAGTAAAAATTTGCTACATTCTTAAAATTCAAAACTTTAAATTTCTTTGACACATTATAAAAAAATCAATTAATTTCAAGACATGCTAATTTCCACTCAGTGAGTCTTGCTGACAGTGTTCAGGTAATATTAAAGAATTAGCTTAGAGAATCAGTCACATAAATCAAAATAAAACCATTTCTCATCATAATTAGCCAATTTGGATGTGCATATTGGGAATTAAGTACTTTCCTGGAAGAAATACTGCAAGATGCTCTTTAACTCTACTAATTATTTTACGTATGGCTTACTCATAAAATGCCCTATTAATTTCATTCCAAAGGAAGAATAGGTGAAGACTAGCAAAAGAAAAATAATTATTGTATTTTACACACAGCTAAGACAGAAGGCTTGCTTTCAACCCCTAACCTTACCTGAATGCCATACAGTCTGAAATTTGCATTATCTGGCTAAACTCATCTCAAGGGGAACTCGATGAGCTGAACTATTAGCATAGACTGGTTTGCACTCTATTTCCTTCCTGGGACTTCATGTTGGAAATTAGAGATACTAAGAAAAGCACAAAATCACATTGTGAAACAAGCAGCCACATGACAAATTTGAAATGTTTCCATGTTCAAAGTTTGAGTAATCTTGGTCAGTAACATTTACCTTTTTTAATTTACCTTTTAAATTCTTCAATCAAATGGACATCACAGTGCAAAACAAAGCAGAAAAATATGGTGGAAAAAGAAGGAACTAATAGTCTTTACACCACAGAAACAGAAGTTCCATAAAAATTAGATCCATTTTTGGGTACCATGCTTTAAGAAAGGGGTCAGGAACTTGAAGACATTTTGGTAAATGTTTTTTAAATAGTACCAAAGATGGGACATTTGGTACACCAATTTCTATTTGCATTTAGTAATGTTAGGACTCTACTTTTTAAATAATGTATGATCCCCCAACCTTACATGGCTTCCCCTAGGACACAATGCATTAAATGACCACCTTCTACAGTGATTATGTTCATTATACTATTTTGGACAAGTATTGCAGTTTCTCCACATCAATGCTATAACATACAAATTAGTACTTTGTGTGCCTTTCTAAGAAACAAAAGGCCACTACCCAATTTCTGAGTTCTGAATATGCATTTTTGCTAGTTTGGATGTTATCATTCCATAGATAAAGGTTTGCACAAGCCTCAGATCAAGACTATGTAATTTCTAAGCATTTTATCCAGCAATCATTCATTTTCTGGACAGAGCTTCAATGATATCCAAAATAAAAACAGAAAATACTGGAAATACACAGCAGGCCATGCAGTAATTGTGGAGATCAGAATATTAATGCTTCAAATTGATGCCTTTCATCAGAATTTCAAAGTTCCTTTTCAGTTGCCAAGGAAAGAGTAAATAAAGGGAATGTCTGTGAAAGATCAATAGGATCTCTTGCTCTTAAAAGTTTATTGTTCGTCCAGAAAAGCATAGTCTTTCCGAGGCAAAATGTTTAAGAAAGCTTACCAAGATGAGAACGTATAATCTAGACTGATATTACAATAGTGGAAGTGATGAATTTTGGTGGTATCATTATTTAAAATATTAAAATAAAGGCTGTAACATAGTATACGTTGGTGATCCAAGTGCAGATAAAGAACAGGAGGTTCCTCTGATTAACCACCACGGGTAAACAGCTAGAGGAATGGGAGTGATAGGATTGATGTGAGAGTAGAATAGAATCAATGGGCTGAATGTGATGAGAAATTAAAATATGATGTTGTTTGGATTGTGCTGGTTGGCTGCCATCTTGGCAAAAGGCACCTTGCTTCATAAACTTATCTTGTTCCATTCTTCTTCATACTGAAGTGCCTATGATTGGTGAATGACTGAGTGATCATCCTCTAAAATTAAATGGAATTTTTAAAAATCCAGTGATGATTCTTTATGACAGATTTTGAATCTGATAACTAAATCAAGTTAGTGAAATCCTTAATGGGATCCACAAAGAGATCAGTTACCAAGTATCCTGTCTCTTAAATCCAGAAAATCCAAGCAGATAGTGTGATCCCAAATGGAGAACAAAGAAGTAATTTACATAGGCACTGCAGTAATTGTGTTTAACAATGACTAAACATCAGCATCAACTTAAAACAATCGCAACACTAACTTCTCTTTGAATTTGCTTTGCCAGAAAATGCACTAATCACACGCACACATCCTATGACCAGCAACTATTTGTTTAATTTTAATAGCCTTGTTGTTGTCTTAAAACATACACTTTGCCAGATTCAAGCTTTCAAAAGGAAAGAGAGGTCAAATTTGTTTTCTAGAGAATGATTTGTAAAGTATGACTTTCTAAATGTAGGCTTCCATTAAATTTTTTTGAAATGTCAGCAGCATCAAAACTGTAACACTTGACTGCTAATTTTTTCAACTGTAAGATATGAAGGGTAAATAGAAATAGTTTTGGGAAATATTTAGTTTCTTACTAAACTGTATCACAACATCTCCCAATTTTAATGTATAAATAGGAAATACCCTTTGGGCAATCAGTTACTCTAATAGAGTTATTAGTGACTTGATCACTGTCAAATCTGTTTCTTCTGGTCACCAACTGACTCTTAAAATGCACAAGATTTACTTTATGTTTTGGTTTCTAATGCCAAGAATTTAGAATAAGAAATCAGGTATCTTTCAGATAGATCACTCATAATCTCAAAATTTATGCATCAGTCCTGGGCTGTTAAAAGAAATTAAAGGCATCAGAATGCTTTAAAGAACAATAATCTGTTCAGTAGGTTCCAAATACTGTGCTCAATACCTTGATTAATACAGTCTTTGGCAAAAGGCCAAATTACCTCAGCCTGTTTTACTTGACACTATTTTGTTCAATACAATGAACAGCTGGAGCTTGTGGGAGCAACATCCCAAAGAATAAGTATTCTAAACACAAGAAAGTCTACATATGTTGGGAATCCAAAGCAACACACACACACAATGCTGGAAGAACTCAGCAGGTCAGGCAGGATCTATGGAAATGAATAGACGGTCAATGTTTAAGGCCGAGACCCTTCATCAGGACTATTTTTCCAGACATAAAGAGTAAAAGATAGGCTAGAGTAGATATTAGACCGCTGGGAAACAATGCTAGAGAGGGAGTAATGGGGGAAAAGAAATGGTGGATTAACTTGATAAGTACTTTGCGTCAGTTTTCCCTATGGAAGACATCAGCAGTGTGCCAGAAATTCGTGCGTGTCGGGCAGCAATGAGAATAGTTGCTATTACTGAAGAGAAGGTGCTTGGAAATCCAGGTCTGAAATAATTTATTTGAACCAAATGCACTATACCCCAGGGTTCTGAGAGGTAACTGAAGAGATTGTAGAAGTATTAGTAGTGAATCAAGCATCACTAGATTCTGGAATGGTTCCAGACAACTGGAAAATTGCAAATGTCACTCCACTCTTTAAGAAGGGAACGAGAGGCAAAAGACAAGAAATTACAGGCCAGTTAGCCTGACTTAAGTGGTTGAGAAGATGTTAGAGTTCATTATTAAGGATGAGGTTTCAGGGTTCTTGGAGGCACATGATATAATAGGCCAAAGTCAACATGGTTTCTTTAAGGGAATTCCTGCCTGATAAATCTGTTGGGTAGACAACAAGAGTCAGTGATTATTGTTCTTTAGATTTTTGATAAGGTGCCTCACATGAGGCTGCTAAACAAGATAAAAACCTATGGAATTACAGGGAATATACTAGCATGGTTAGAAAATTGGCTGACTGGTAGAAAGCAAAGAATAAAGGGGGCCTTTTCTGGATGGCTGCTGGTGACTAGTGGTGTTCTTCAGATGTTTGTGTTGGAATCACTTCTTTTCACATTATATGTCAATGATTTGGATGACGAAATTGTGGCCAAGTTTGTGAACAGTATGAAAATAGATGGAGGGGTAGGTAGTGTTGAGGAAGCAGGGAGTCTGTAGAAAGGTCATAAGCAGCATTTGAATGCTCTGGGCCTGTACTCACTGGAGTTTAGAGAATGAGGGATCTCATTGAATCCTATTGGATAGAGAAAGGCTTAGATGGAGTGGATGTGGAGAGGATGTTTCCGATGGTGGTGGAATCTAGGACCAGAGGGCACAGCCTCAATATTGAGGGACATCCATTTAGAATGGAGATGAGGAAAAATTTCTTTAGCCAAAATATGGGCTGTGGAGGCCGGGTCATTGGGTATATTTAAAATGGAGGTTGATAGGCTCTTGATTAGTAAGAGCGTCAAAGGTTACAGGGAAAAGGGCAGGAGAATGGGGTTGAGAGGGATAATAACTTAGTCATGATAGAAAGATGGAGCAGGCTCAATGGGCCGAATGGTCTAATTCTGCTCCTATGTCTAATGGTCTTGTTACAATTTAATATGATTTTCTACTAGTAAGTAAATCTTACTAGCATGATTTTCAGGGTGAAAAATAAAATAAAGTAGAGCACTGTAAGAAGATAATCAACTCCATTTATCCCAGCGAAGTTCAAGAGATAAACAGTTGAAGATGAAAGCTGAAACAACCAGATTAATGCACTGCACAACAGACTATTTTCCATGTTAATAGAAGAGCAACTCGTTCAATTCTTAGCTTGTCTAATCCCAGAGAACATTTAACTGGAACAAAATAACGGGTAATTGCTTTTTAGTTCAGAGGGCAAAGGCAGAGAATCCTGCAGTGAGCAATTCACTGTAACTAACCATCTTCCTACTTCCTCTCCAACAATATTCAAGCAATCCAACACAAAGCAGTCATTTGAGAAGTAGACCATACAGATCCTTTAAAAAAACGTTTCCTTCATGTGCAGCCTTTTCTATACAGGGAGTACTATTTGCAGGAGTAACCACAGCTTGCCAAGGTTTCTTTTACAGAACCTCCCAAACACGAGTTACCAGCTAGACACCAAGTCACCGCAATCATAAACTGTTTCAGCTGCTTCCACCTGGCAAACGGTACTGCAGCATTAAAGCCAGGAGAAACACACTACAGGACAGCTTCTTTCAACAAGCCAATGGACTTATGAATTCATATGTCTGTACATTGTGGCAGTTATAATGAAAAGATTTTTAATTCATCACATTGTGGGACAGATGTAATTAGAGCAGGTGCATGGAAACACACTCAGCATCACCCACACTCCTGATCCCTTTAACAAAACTAGGTCAAATTATGGAACCCCTATTAATTGTGGAAATAACCTCAGTATATGGATTTCAGTGTTCAAGATGGCAAATGATTACCATCTTTGCAAGCTTAATTAGTGACAAAAATGCAGGCCTTGCTGCCAGTGGCACTTCCTTGAAATTAATAGAACATGATTCAGTTCCATACATTTTACATATATATCTTCTGTATGCAACATGCTGTGAATGGTGGTCTATATTCAACTAATTATTTCCTTTAAGCACAATAAAGCCAATTATGCTGATTATCTAATTTATTATTCAGAACCTACCTTGAAGATAATTCTATTGAATTGATCTTAATTACACCAGGGGTACTGTGATTTGTGACAATTAGCAAACTAAAAAACTTTTGGTTTATTAGTTCACTCAAAAACTATCTTGCTAAAGCATCCTTTAAAGCAATATTAATTAAATGATCATTTGAGTAATAGCGAACACTGAAGTCAAACAATTTCTTAAGCCTCTCTGCAGCTACTCCTGTTGTTTTGCTCTTTCTGCTGATTGCAATTAAGTTTTTATACCATGCCATGCTCTTTGTGGTAAAGTAATGCATGTCCCAATGCACAAAAACAAGTCTTCTCTTTGTACTGTAATAACGAATCTGCAAAGGCTCAAGTTATCAACCTTTGCTTACAGCATTACCCACTGGGGCATAAATGTTTGTCATTTGTAGATTCCAAAAATGAAACAGCACCCTTCATGAAAAAGAACAGATGGACAAAAATTATAAAGCAGATTGCAAGAGTTTATCAGAAATATTCACACATTTCACTACAAAAACAGAGACTCTCTTCAATTATAAGCAAATTCATAGAAAATGCACTGATCTAATTAACAGTTTCCTAGATGTGAATTATGGAAATCTCTGCTGCATTTGTATCAGGAACATGTGCAGATAAATACTGTGTGTACTTTCATTCTTTTGAAGATACACAGACATTAAAAATAAATACATTATCATTTTCATTATAATTAAATGATCCTCAAGATAAAGGTTCTGGCAATATGGAGAAAAACACCAACAGGGAAGAATACTTAGTATTTCTTAAAGTGAATGTAAACATGATTTCAATATGCAAATAATTATTTGTAAAGAAGCATACAAATATATATGTTTGATAGCTTCAAAGTACTTAAGTAGTTGACAAGAAATTGAAGGGGGAGCATTTGCTAACAATACAATATTTTCATTAAAAAAGCTATTTCACAGGACTATCAATTCTCCTGTGCAATGGTTACAACAATTAAATGTGATATTTTCATATCTGGTGTATGGATGAAATCGTCCAATGCTCTTTTTATTAGGGAGAAATGAGGCTGGAGATGTATCACAGAATTGTATCTCTGCTGTTCCTTTACCACATAGTGTAGGATCCGACATCTTTAAAACCTACAAATAGAAAAGGAGCATTTTGTAATGTGAAGTCGACTAATGTCTTAAATTAATTCAGTCAATATTGCTCCAGAAACCTATTCTTTATCCCAATCATTGGGGCCTGCAGAGAGAAGATATACTGATTTGTTTAACCATAGAACATTACAGCACAGTACAGGCCCTTCAGCCTTCCATGTTGTGCTGACCCATATAATCCTTAAAAAAAGTACTAAACCCACACTACCCCGTAACCCTCTGTTTTTCTTTCATCCATGTGCCTGTCCAAGAGACTCTTAAATACCCCTAATGTTTTAGCCTCCACCACCGTCCCTGGCAAGTCATTCCAGGCATTCACAACTCTCTGTGTAAAAAAACTTACCCCTGATGTCTCCCCTAAACTTCCCTCCCTTAATTTTGTACATATGCCCTCTGGTGTTTGCTACTGGTGCCCTGGGAAACAGGTACTGACTATCCACCCTATCTATGCCTTTCATAATCTTGTAGACCTCTATCAAGTCCCCGCTTATTCTTCTATACTCCAAAGAGAGAACTCCCAGCTCTGCTAACCTTGCTTCATATGACTTGTTCTTCAAACCAGGCAACATCCTGGTAAATCTCCTCTGCACCCTCTCCATAGCTTCCACATCCTTCCTATACTGAGGTGACCAGAACCGAACACAATACTCTAAGTGTGGTCTCACCAGAGATTTGTAGAGTTGCAACATGACCTCTCTACTCTTGAACTCAATCCCCCTGCTAATGAAGCCTAGCATCCCATAGGCTTTCTTAACCTTCCTATCAACTTGTGCAGCGACCTTGAGAGATGTTGGAATTTGAACCCCAAGGTCCCTTTGTTCATCCACACTCTTAAGTATCTGACCATTAATCCTGTACTCAGTTTTCTGGTTTGTCCTTCCAAAATGCATCACCTCACACTTGTCCGGATTGAACTCCATCTGCCATTTTTCTGCCCAACTCTGCAGCCTGTCTATATCCTCTTGTAACCTTCGACAACCTGCAGCTCCATCCACAACTCCTCCAATCTTCGTGTCATCCGCAAACTTACTCGCCCATCCTTCCACCTCAACATCCAGGTCATTTATAAAAATCACAAATAGCAGGGGTCCCAGGACAGATCCCTGCGGCACTCCACTAGTCACTGACCTCCAGGCAGAATACTTTCCTTCCACAACTACCCTCTGCTTTCTTCCTTTAAGCCAATTTCTTATCCAAACAGCCAAGGTTCCACTTATCCCATGCCTCATGACTTTCTGGATGAGCCTCTCATGAGGGACCTTGTCAAATACTTTGCTAAAGTCCATGTAGACCACATCCACTGCCCTACCCTCATCAATTAAATCAGGCTTGTGAAGCACGATCTTCCCTTCATAAAGCCATGTTGACTGTCCATGAGTAGACTGTACTTCTCCAAATGCTCGTAGATCCTATCCTTAAGAATCTTTTCCAGTAGTTTGCAGACCACCGACATAAGACTCACCAGTCTATAGTTCCCAGTTTTTTTTTTAAACCTTTTTTAAACAAGCAAACTACATTTGCCATTCTCCAGTCCTCCGGCACTTCCCCATAGCCAAAGAAGATTCAAAGATCATAGCTAATGTTCCAGCAATCTCTTCTCTCAATTCCCACAACAACCTGGGGCGTATCATATCCAGTCCTGGGGATTTATCAATCTTGATGTTTTTAAGAAGATCCAGCACTACTTCTTCTGTAATCTCCACATTGTCTAGCACATGGGCCTGCTCTATTTCAACCTCACCCTGATCAAGAACCTTTTCACTTGTTTACTTACCTATTTCTTTGTTTTAAGGCTTAAATTGTTTCATCAATTTCAGTAACTGGAGTTTACAACAACTGGCTAAGGTACAAACCATCTTCATATATTTGCAGAGAAGATTATTAATCTACAATTAAATAGGAATTCAGTGCAAAAAATAAACTTCTGCCTGCCAGTCAGACAGCATCCGTGGTAGGGAATGGACAATCAACGTATCAGGTTGAGACCCTGCATCTGGACTGAATGAGTAGAGGTGGAAGTAGAAGTAGAAATTTAGTTTAGTTTTTAAATCTATTGTTCTTTTGAGCTATTTATTACAGGTTCACAATTACAAAATTTGCATTATACTTTGTTAATTATGCACTCACTGAAATGCTTAAAGCACTTGTAGATCTTTAATAGGCTATATTTATCTTTTGTTTAAAGAAAACGATGGTAGATGGAATAACAGAACCAGATGGACACTGTTTCCATCATAAATCAAATGGAAGTAAATTCTGGGCAAAAAGTTTGGCTGTAGGGCCATCGATTCTGCAGATGCTGGAAATCTTGAGCAATACACACAAAATGTGGGAGGAACTCAGTAAGCCGGGAACATCTATGGAGGGCAATAAGCAGTCAACATTTCCAGATGAGCCCCTTCATCAGCTGTACCATTACCTCACGTATTTCTAAATTAGTGCCAAATTTGGTTAATATTAAGCTAACATTTAGTTGGTGTATTTTCTTCTGTTTATGTGCAAGTATAAAGCAGAGTCTTTCCATGATGTAATCATGCTCTTCAAAGTAACAGAAAACAAATCATATTTTCGTGTGCCCTTTTGCTTTGGTGATCATGGTGCTCATGCAATTTTTTTTTAGTAAAAATACCAGAAAACTCAGCATGATCCTGTTACTGATGCTTTGAGCAACAAGAAAAGAGGACAAATAAAAATTTAGGACAGGAGAGTCCTGTCACACATACCCAGAATACTTGTGAAGTTATTTCTATGCTGTCTAATTGTTCGTAGACATAACTTTTAGATAATTATCTCTGAGACTTTTGGAATTTACCAAAGTTATGAGCTTATGGTTAAGTTATGGTTTAATCTAAGGTCTATACCACTTTAAACAAAAAACTGGCTAGGTAGCAGAGGATGATTAAAACCAGTGAACAAGCATTAATTACGTCAATAATGGAAATGAATCTGCTATGTGGACAGGTAAGATTGTTGCATGTTGATTACAAATTTGGAGCAAACTCATTTATTCAATTAATTTAGATGGGATGGTCAAGGAGAAACAATTAAATTTTAATAAACATTTCTAAAGAGGAATAATTCTGGATAAACATGAAGGCTACCAGGCAAATGAGAGATCAGTACAAACTGCTACTGTACAGGTAGTCCCTGAGTTATAACGTCCGACTTACGGACAACTCGTACTTATGAACCAAGGAAGGAGAACGCCGTCCGCCATTTTTAAGTTGTTGCTGTTGACACTGTGTTGGGTGTTTAACTTTGTATTTGGCTTAAATTTTTCTTAGTAAGGTTCACCCTGACCCCACCCCCGCGGGTTCCGGTCGGCCGGTGGCGCAGTGAGATCAGCGCCGGGCTGGAGAACGGAGTTTCACAAGTTCAATCCAGTGATCGACTGTTCCCATGCCGGGTTGATGTCGATCCAGAGACATCATGCTGGGTTGATGTCGAGCTTGCAACTCGACCTCGTAAAAAAAAACACTGCCACCTCTAGTTTAAATTCCCACACAGGATATTGTGGATAATCAAACACCCAAACTCAGCACAGCCGCCACTGTCCCATTTAGCCTGTCTCAATGCGGTGGTCCTTAGAACCAGGCGGACCTCGGGAGCCGGCAAAGCTCAAGAGCTGCTGCCCGCAGTGTTTCTGTTCCATTGATTGGAAGTGATCGCAATTGAAAATAAAGTGGAAATAATAAAGCGTTTGGAAAGAGGTGAAATGCCATCGGTCATTGGAAAAGCGTTAGGCTACAGTCAGTCAATGATAGGAACAATTTTAAAGGATAACGGATAATGTGAGAATAATGGAGCATGTGAAAGGCGCTGCCCCGATGAAAGCTACAATTATTACTAAGCAATGCAGTGGTTTAATTATTGGAATACATATGTTTCTTAAGTGTTTTATATGCATAGAAAGGTAAAATATATACTATATACTAAGACAAACGTTTGATTAACTGACGCTAAATAATACCGGATGTACTTGTTCCGACTTCTGTACAAATCTGACATAAAGACGGACTCAGGAATGGAAGTATTAGAAGGCAGATTGTTTTTGTATTTGAAATCCAAACCTTGGATCTAAACAATATAATCAATCTGGGTCAACCTTAGCACATTTAACTATGTACCTCAAAAAAGATCAGGCTGGAGACCATTGCCCCATCCTGATCCTGAGATCACAGCACTGGGGCCCATTTGACAGAGCCCTCACAAACCACTGTACAGTATATGTGAGGCCCACACATCAGACAGACAGACAGACAGGCAGACATAGTTTATTGATCCCAGTGACATCCCAGTGTCAGAAAGCAAATGAGGGCAGTCTAGATAAGCGTAAAATTGAAAAGAGGTATTAGAGCATAGTGTGATTGTCTACGCCAAATGCTGCAGTAAGGAAATGAAAAAATAATTGTACATTAGCAGAAGCTTATGATTTTTATGAAATTCGTGACTTCCATCACAGTCTTTTCAATAATAAGATATGAAAAAACCCAAGTGGAGAAATGTAAAATTGAATTTCTATAAAGGAGGACAGGGAGATGACAAGAGATTTTAAGAAGATTAGAGATTGGAAGGAGATTGCAAGGATGGGGTAGATTTTTATAAAATGGAGATGGTGATGTTAGATTTGTAAGGAATGGTGTTTTGGGACATGACATTTGGATATTTCAGCACCTAAAAAAGAACAGCTTGTTTTGAGACTTGAGAGGCATTTTCTGTGAAGTTGGAGTTTGGAGAGGCCATAAAGAAAAATTAATGATAAACTAGAGAAAGATGTGGTTTAGGTTTATGATAAATTGGGGCAGGCTTTGGATGCTTAGGCTTTGAATCAATTTGGTTACCAAGTAATATGTTAAAATCAATGTTTTGCCATGTAATCTTTAAAGAGACACCATATCTCAACTTTCTCATGCACTATACCTTTTCAGCCATTTTTTCAGCAGGTGTGCTGCAGAATTCAATTTGCTTGTTGGTCTTTGATGAATCACTAATACTTAGTTTTCCAAGAAGATGACAACTTACAGCCTCAGCTAACTTATGATTGGCAGATGCAAGTTCTGCTGTTGTGAATGGTTGGGCACTAGGGTAGTAGGTTTGTTGCCGGCCCCACTGTAGTGATACCAAGAGCTCCTCAAGGAATCTGAGAAGGATAATAAAAATGGATTAACCTATATAATTTGAACACTTTAAGTAACTGCAATTTTTATATAAGTGATCAATACTTAGTGAATCGGAATTGCTGGTACAAAAAAAATGTATCTTAGAACTGAACTTCTTGGGTCACAAAAATTCCCAAAGATTAGAGTTGTCATAACTATAATCAACCACATCAATCTTCAATGATCTGGCACACCGCTAAACTAGAACCAAATGTTTATTTTAATAACTTGGAATCATTTCTACAACAAACATTACAAGTGCTTGGAAAATGTATACTGGGCAAAACAATAATAACTGAGATACAGCTGTTAAAATAAGATCAGAATAAAGGAAGCCATGGTATTCAATCGAAACCAGGGGTTCCCAACCTTTTATATGCCATGGATCAGTAACATTGATCAAGGGGTCCATGGACCCCAGGTTGGGAAACCCTGATCAAAACAACTGTTAATAATAGGAGGTACTCCTGTGATTTAAGTACCTATCAATATTAGGGTATCACTCAGTGATAATTTCTTAGTTGGTTTAAGTCAATTGCTTCCCTCTGAATGTTGGACTTGTATGTAATTGTTGACAGCTTAAGAGTTGAGAGATTATTGATCAATTAATAAAGTGTGATCTGATACTCCAGGATAAAAGCGTACCTATGGGAGTCAACCATATCCTGACGAAATTGTTCACGCTCCATGAGTAGATCCTGAATAGCACTTTGAGTTTCTCTAATTTGACGCTGTAATGATGTCCTGGAACGGGACAGCTCATCAGCCATTACTCTGAGTGGGAAGACGATCAAAATAACATTTTATTCATAAAATTATAATATATTAACTCAAATTGTAAAAACTAATAAATATTTAAGAAATAAGAACAAGGGCAAACTTTGTATCAAATGTTATGAAAATGAACAATTTTTTAACATGAATAAACGTTTTTTGACAATAAAAATGAATGCAATTCCTTGAAAACATAGAATTGCTTGTCAAAATATTAAGGAATACAATTCAATCAGCAATTGAAAAATATTCCTAGTTTTACTTACTTCAAGTATTTTAAAATACTGTGCACAAATTATTTAACCATTAGAAAATGCCAAATTTCTGTTACATGTGGTTGAATTATTACAATATTCTTACACCCAGAAGATACTGTATAGAAATAAGCCATGTGCCCCAGTTAGTCCAAGTTGATAATTACACACTACTTGAACCTCTCATCCTTCATCACTAAATGTTGATAGCATTTATCAACTTCAACTTAAATGAATCTATATTATTTGGTTCAATATTCCATGTACTCTTAATGAAGGAAACTTATTCTGAATTCCCATTTAACTTGTTTATATTTATTTTATGTTACTGGTTTTACTTCTGCTCCTTCCCAATGGTGAAAATACACTCTCTAATTCTTCTATTTGGTGACCCCTTAGCCTTCTTTGTTCAAAAGAAATGAGACCTGAACATTTTCACCCCGTAGAATTCCATGAATTAGGAAAAGGTTCCTGACATTTAAAACAGAGATGCAGAGAAATTTAATCAGAGGGTGGTAAATCTGTGGAATTTGTTGCCACAAGTGGTTGTGGAGGCCATGTCATTGGGTGCACTTAAGGCAGAGATAGATAGGTTCTTGATTAGCCAGGGGAGTGAGGATGACTGGAAGAATTGGATCAGCTCATGATTGAATGGCAGAGCAGACTCGATGGGCCAAACGGCCTACTTCAGTTCCTGTATCTTATGGTCTTATGGACATACTAGAAACATTCTTGGCCTGTTCATTCTTACCTTAAATATATTCCCACAGTTCTGATACTGAACTGTTAGATCTTTTCTGCCAACACTTATCCAAAATGATGATGCAATCACAAAGAAAGCATGCCAATGGTTCTCTTTCATTAGAAGTTTGTGGAGATTTGGTACATCACCAAAGACTCTTGCAAATATCTATAGATGTACATTCGAGAGAATTTCACTGAACATTGATAGAAATTTGTATTCATAGCCAGGTGTGGAAACTCCAATGCACAGGACTGCAAGAGGCTTCCGAAGGTTGTACACTCAATCAGCTCCACTATGGACACAACTCTCCAAAGATGTCATCAAGAGCCATCCATCATTAAGGATCCTCACTATACAGGATATGGCCTCTACTCAGTACTACTATCAGGGAGGTGGTATAGGAGCCTGAAGGCCAACATCCAATGATTCAGAAAATGCTTCTTTTACTCTGCTATCAGATTTCTGAATATTCCATGAACATTATCTCATTATTCAGAATCAGAATCAGGTTTATTATCACCGGCATGGAACATGAAAATTGTTATCTTAGCAGCAGCAGTTCAACGCAATACATAATCTAGCAGAGAGAAAAAAAACTGATAAATAAAACAATAATAAACAAGTAAATCAATTATGTATATTGAAGATTATTAAAAATGTGCAAAACCAAAAATACTGTACATTAAAAAAGTGAGGTAGTGACCAAAGCTTCAAAGTTCATTCAGGAATCGGATGGCAGAGGGGACATAGCTGTTCCTGAATCGCTGAGATTGTGTCTTCAGGCTTCTGTATCTCCTACCTGATGGTAACAGTGAGAAAAGGGCATGCCCTAGGTGCTGGCGGTGCTTAGTAATGGACGCGGCTTTTCTGAGACACCACTCCTTGAAGATATCCTGGGTACTTTGTAGGCTAGTGCCCAAGATGGAGCTGACTAGATTTACAACCTTCTGCAACTTCTTTTGGTCCTGTACATTAGCCCCTCCATACCAGACAGTGATGCAGCCTGTCAAAATATTATCCATGGTACATCTATAGAAGTTTTTGAGTGTTTTATTGACATACCAAATCTCTTCAAACTTGTAATGAAGTATAGTCGCCCACTCTCTGCTATATTATGTATGGCATCGAACTGCTGCTGCTAAGTTAACAAATTTCATGTCACATGCTGGTGATAATAAACCTGATTCTGATTCTGATTCTGAATCAGTTGATACACCAACACAACCAAGATTTGGAAGTAAATGATGCAGTTGGAACTGCATAGCATCTTCAATGTTACTAATCAGAAAAGAATTTCTAAGTACAGAGGTGAAAGTGGCAAGAGGAATTAGAAAATGTGGAGGTAAAACTACATTGCTGATCTTAGACAATGTTAGAAAGAGACGTAGGCTGGTAACCTGCTGGCCAGAAACTTGCTGCGCCACACATCACACTGTATGGTCATCCTCTCCAGCTGCTCAGAAAGCTGAGCCAGGTTCTGACTCAGAGCTTCATTCTCCAAGATTAGCTGATTTTTTTCACGAGCCATGCGTTCAAAATGATACTGAAGATCATCGCCAACGGACGCCACAAGCAATTTTTTCAGCTCACGATTCACCTAGAATAGAAAAAAAATATAGAGAACAACTGCAAAGATTTTACGTACTCATCGTCCTTCAGGGTTGATAACATTGATTTCAATCAACCTGTTGTTTCCCCTAGACTCCAACCCCTGTAACACAGGACTTTCTGTGTACTTCTAACAATTTGCTTCAATTTTCTGCTCAGAGAAAATTGACAAGCTTGGATGATTCATACAAATCTAAACCTAGAGAATATAAAATCGTGTTATCTCACCTCAATCTGAACTCGGATTTGATTAGCAAGCCCTTCCTTATCCTGAAGGAGTTTTCTTTCTGAATATTCAGATTTTTCAATGGCAACTTTAAGTTCAGTCACCTCTCTCTTGAGTTCAATTGTATTTTCTAATTGATTTGACAATTCACCTTTATAGGAACCTGCAGAATCAGTTAGCTTTAAGCTCTTTGCAGGAAGATCATGAATTACAGCAGCTTTGGGGACCAAAATCCTCATGGCTTCTACTTCAATTGCTTGGCTTGGTTGAATTTTCCCAAGCTGAAGAATTCCAGGCTTAGTTCGTAAAGGATAATGATCTTTTCTATTTATTCCTGATGTATTTTCCATTGGTTTGGCTGGTTCCTCTGTTTCCATTCCATCTCCAGGTCCACGGATGGATCGTACAATTGGAACTAAAATATTAAGTGAAGGAACTTTAATATTGTTGCATATAAAATGAATATATTAAAAAGTGGTGATAAAGTATCATTATTTGAACATAATTGTCTGTAAACTGTGGCAATATTCAATGTAAGCACCAAATTATAAGCATTAGATTTGAACTACTGCTTTAAAACCATGACCCAGTAACATTCTTCACTGGTACAAATATATCTATATATACACAAAGCCCATGGCTATATCCCTATATTTACCTTTTTCCTGGATAAACATTGTTTAACTAGGCCAATCTCTATGGGTTTTTCAGATGGCTTGTTACCCAGACCATACTTTGCTTGTTTGCTTCAGTTTTGCAATAACTAGAAGATGGCTTCTATACCACACATACTCACTACTAAATGATTGATTACTGCATTAGTAATAATAATAATAGTAATTCAGTATATTCTGCATCTGAATCAAAAGGCCCAGCTAAACAAAATTTCTATGTCCTACAAGATACTGCACCTCAGAAGTATTTTATTGATTTAGTTTTGATGAATAAACAGTTGTTCTTTATGTATGTGCAATGATGAATATAATGGTGTGCTTTTCACCTTTTTCTATCTGAAAAATCAAGGGTATTTTTTGAAACACTAGTTTTAAACAACTATTATGCTTAAACCAAATTTATGGTAGATTGGAATCACAATGCAAGTCTTACTTCATAAGAAAGAAATGGCTATACATCAGGCCTCTAATATCAATATCCCACTTGGTGGCGCAATAATATCAGCGCTGGACTCCGGAGCGAAGGTTCCTGAGTTCGAATCCAAGATGGGTTGAGCGTCAAGCTAGCAACTTGGCCTCATAAAAACAAGAATAGCTTGCTACGGAAACACCGTCATGATGGTGCCCCAATAACTCCACTGCTGAGTTAAGGGCTATTCTTCTTCTAATATCAATGGAGATTTTTTTTAAATCAAAAAGCAAAGCTTAGTTACTTCTGAGGTTAGCAACTGAGGCAACAGATTCAATAAACAAAGGTGACAAGATTTGTTTGATTTTTTTGAACTTTAATTATGGTCTGATGAAAATCTTAGTCCATAGCCTTCTGACTCAATAAGTACTGCGCCAAAGCAAACACATGGCACAAGACTGTTTGAAACAGAAATCATGGCTTTCTGAATATTCTTATCCTATCTTGTGTGAAACAGTTCTGATTCTGTTTATCACTACATTTAAAAGAACCTTTGCTCCACAAGATTACATATCATATTATAATGTAAACTATATTAAGAAGTAGATTGAGCTTTTAATACAAAATAAATGAAGACCAGGAGAAGAAAATATGGATATCTTGGACTAAATATATAAATATTTCAGGCCTAATTCATCCTACACTTCTTTCACAAATAAGTGAACTAAGCAGATTTGGAAAAAAGACAAAATCAAGTAATTATTAAAATACCTTTATTCTCCATTTTGACATCTGTTGTCATATTTTCAAAACTGTATTGGATTTTAATTTGTCATAACTTTTCATCTGGGAAAAGAATGAGAATTAATTACCACACTGCCAGATCAGCACAAACCAAATTATTTAGTAAATCATTGTATATAATCCAAATGTACTGCAACTACATAGCAAGAAATAAATAGAACTATTGTATGTACCAGATGGACAATAAAAATTAATGCAGAGAAATTCAAGGTACAAAATTCTGGTTAGAAAACTAAGGAAAAAATACTCGCCAAATGTTCATCTTGAAAAGGATCGATAGTTCTGTTACATATATCTTATATAACAGAAAACTGGAAATAAAAAAGTAATCTTGCTTAAAATATTAAAGAAATGTGTCATCTTTAACTTTATGCCTTTTGGAAATCAGTTCATCTTCTACTCACTTAACTATTCACAGTAATAGAAATGTTGACCAGGGTGCCCGAACTTCTGCATGCCACTGTATATTCTATGTCTCCCTGCTTTCCAGATAACCTTTCTTTCCTGATAAAGTGAATTATTCTCACTTCTATACACAAACTTCACTTTTTAATAATTTTCCTGTTCTACAAGTGTATTAATGTATTCCTGAATATATATGGAAATATTAGACTACACAGAATTATTAATGGATTGTGTAAGAGTTAAAGCAGTCAATGGCCAATCACCTGAAACATTGATAACCTGGAAATGGAGACCCAAAAGCACTTAAGAGAACCATCCAGATAGATCAATAAATGTCATAGATAACGAGAAATAGCGAAGACCAATGAACTCTTGGCCTTTCTCACCAATAGAGACTGTACAGAGCTGGCAGGTTCAGTTATAGCTACACAACGCACTGACTAGCTCTAAAATTACGTATATATTTTATAAAGTAAGATTAAAAAAACTCAGTAGGTTTAAATGGAAATCTGGTCTGACTTCCCACAACTCACTCATGATGTTTATAAATTCTGGGGTTAGTTTGCCCTTTAAGAGAAGCGAAATCACAGACGCCTTGGGTCGAATTTATAATTAAATGTAGACAGGAATATTTCGAATACTTCACACTGTATTACGTACAGAAAACTAATATTTTTATTTTAAAAAAGACTTTATAACAAAAGCCTTTCCGGTTAAGTCCTTACGTACCTGAAGTGACAGCTGCGTGGACCCAGCCGCCCGCCGGCAGTAACAGGAAGAACTTCCGGTGACACGCAAGGTAACCTATGACCTCTCCACCTCCCCTTCTAAAATTTAATTTATAAAGGTTTAAATTAAGATATAACTTTCGGAACAGTTTGAAATAACAAAATAAAATGATAGCAAAGCATTTTTTCCACTTGAATAAAATAATGTGTTCGAATCAACCCGTTGCTAAGGGACGAGAGGAGACGCGAAAAATTGGAGGGATTAGGAGCGCGAGGAGGAAGTGGCGGAGACGAAGGTGGATGGTAGAGGGGCTTGGAGTGAGGAGTGCTCTGTGACCATGGTGAGGAAGCAACAACTAGACTGTGTTTATTCGCATGCCTGGGGAATTATAGTGTCTCAGTAACTGGCCAAGGTTGGCACGTCTCGTGATGTAAGGGGTAACTCTGGCCTCAAGCTGGGCTCTGGTTTACTTTGATGTGCAGCAGTAGGGAGGGAGTGTGTTCTCGTTCCTCGTCTCCCTCCCCCCTCCCTGCTTTATTTAGTGTTGGTCTTCTCGTTTGGAAATGCCGCGGGAATTTGTAATGGGTACCTTAGATCCAATCGACATCAAATGCTTTCTGTCTAAATAGTGTGCGGAACCTTTCTTGCAGAAATTGTTGTCTGTTTATTTTGTGTCACTACTTTGGCAAATGGTGATTTTAGAACAGATAACATAAACGTTGCATCGTGTAAGCGGCGGTAGCGGTCGAATCTTGCAGATTTTTAACATGGCAACTTTAGAGCGGGTAAATGGGCATTTGTTTAACCATTTTGTGCATTATACCCGCCAGTTTCCAACTCCTGTTATGACGTTTACAGATTTGAAACTCTACGTGATTGTAGAACACATATTTGGTCTACCATCTGTTTGCTGGATCGTTGTTGAAATCATTTACTTGATTTAACATTTCTGATGTTTCCCATTAAGTAGTGCTTTTGTTTTCCTAGGTTATGTTTACAGTTTTCTTATCATTATTATTAATGGTTCGATTCCATTCACCTTCAGAATTTATAAATCTCTGCAACTTGGTGTTTTTTTAAAAAAATTCTTTATTATTGACTTTTAATTTTGCCACTTGTAAATTAAAACTTTCCCTCTTTGCACAATGGGGTCCAATGCCATTTTAAACTTCAAATAAAAACAGAAAATGCTGGAAATAGCAGGTGAGCCAGTACCTATGGGGAAGTGGGTATCATTTTTATCAGAGTAGCTAACTGTAGCCCTTTCTGTTGAGATTTCCAATCTCTTCATCCATGGTAACTTTATCATTCCTTGTCTACTCTTAAGTAAGAAGCCATTTAACAAAGTTATTTTAGAAACTGACAAGCAATCACTTTATTGATAATTGTGCAACAATATTGCTACAACTAGCGGGAATATTCAAGGACACTTTCAACTTCTCACTGCTACGGGAGGAAGTTCCCACTTGCTTCAAAAAGGCAGCAATTATACCAGTGCCTAAGAAGAAAAATGTGAGCTGCCTTATCAACTGTTGCATGGTAGCCCTCACATCTACAGTGATGAAATGTGTTGAGAGGTTGGTCATGACTAGACTGAACTCCTGCCTCAGCAAGGACCTGGACCCATTGCAATTTGCCTATCGGCACAAAAGGTCAACGGCAGATACAATCTCAATGGCTCGTCACATGGCTTTAGACCACCTGGACAACACAAACACAAACACCTATGTTCATTGACTATAGCTCAGCATTTAATACCATCATTCCCACAATCCTGATTGAGAAGTTGCAGAACCTGGACCTCTGTACCTCCCTCTGCAATTGGATTCTTGACTTCCTAACCAGAAGACCGCAATCTGTGCGGATTAGTGATAACATATCCTTCTTGCTGACGATCAACAGTGGCACACCTCAGGGATATGTGCTTAGCACACTGCTCTTCTCTCTATATACACATGACAATGTGATTAGGCATAGCTCAAATACCATCTATAAATTTCCTGACCAGAATCTCAGGTGGTGATGACAGGGTGTACAGGAAGGAGTGAGAAATGCCAACTAGTGGAGTGGTGCCGCAGCAACAACCTGGCACTCAATGGTCAGTAAGGCAAAAGAGCAGATTGTGGACTTTAAGGAGGGTAGGACGAAGGAACACAATCAATCCTCATAGAGGGATCAGAGGTGGAGAGAGTGAGAAGTTTCAAGATCTCTGAGGATCTAGTTATAGAGTAGACAAGAGAGCAGCTATACTTCATTAGGAGTTTGAAGAGATTTGACATGTCAACAAATACACTCAAAAACTTCTATAGATGTACTGTGGAGAGCGTTCTGACAGGCTGCATCACTGTCTGGTATGGGGGGCGGGGGGTCTACTGCACAGGACCGAAAGAAGCTGCAGAAGGTTGTAAATTTTTTTTTTCAATCTTTTTATTGATTTTTAAAAAGTGTCTATACAAACAGGAGGAGAATATCTCTGGTATATATGTCAGTAGCAGTACATACAGAAGGTAAAATAAACAATATCAGAATCACATATAGTGTTGATCTACAAAGTATAAATTTGATATAGAATGTATAATCCTCCTCTTGTCAATTTATGAGGAAAGGTAGGACTGTTAGAAATTTTTATATAAAAGAAAAAATAAAAAAAACACTATTCTAAACAAAAAAAAGGACTGGGCAGGCCATCCTGAGAGAAAAACCAAGAGAAGAGAGACTCTGATCAAATCCAAGGTTCTGAAAAAATAGCTGGAAGAGAATCAGTACAAAAATCAGATCATATGAAAATATTGAATAAAAAGTCACCAGATTTCTTCAAAATTAAAGGATGTATCCAATGTCTGACATTTTCTCTAGACTTAAAGAGGACATGATAGAGGAAAGCCAATAAAAGGTGAAAGATTGTAAATCTAGTCAGCTCCATCTTGGGTACTAGCCTACAAAGTACCCAGGACATCTTCAGGGAGCGGTGTCTCAAAAAGGCAGAGTTCATTATCAAGGACCCCCAGCACTGGCATGCTCTTTTCTCAATGTTACCATCAGGTAGGAGGTACAGAAGCCTGAAGGCACACACTCAGCGATTCAGGAACAGCTTCTTCCCCTCTGCCATCTGATTCCTAATTGAAGATTTGGACACTGCCTCACTTTTTTTTAATATGCAGTATTTCTGTTTTTTTGCACATTTAAAAATCTATTTAATATATGTATACTATAATTGATTTACTTATTTTTTATTTTATTTATTTTTTTCTTCTATGTTATGTATTGCATTGAACTGCTGCTGCAGTTAAGAAATTTCACGGCACATGCTGATGATAATAAATCTGATTCTGTAACATGGGTTATTTTAATTCTGTGTCACTGTAACTAGACAGGGAAAGACTAAAGGTTGGTTGACCTTTATCAGCACATTCATCACAATACTGTGGAGATATGGTTGTGATTTTGTATATTTATTGATTTATGGACAAAATTAACCAATGAACATCCATAAAAATGGAACCTGTTCATGACATGGGGATGTGCTGTTCTGTTTTATTTTGATATTGAAAGATTAGATTGTATAACTGTCTTGCAACTTGGAGTTCATCGAAAATGTATTCTATTATGCAGAACGATGAGTAAGTAGAGTAGTGAAAGTAAAATTGAGTAGACTATTTTGGTGAATTTTTAAAGAAAATCTGAAAACTTGGGGATAGGGTTGATATAAATACTTTTGACTGCATTACTTGGGATGTAAGAATTTTCTGACACGTATTTAGTATTGTGCCAGATGGTCCAGTTTGACAGGATCAGTGCCTTTACCCTTGCAGTTTCTTAACTCTACACACAAGGATTCTACATCATCTCAGCCTATGTTGCCCCTTTCTAAGGATGCAATTTCATTTTTTTTAACCACACAGCAACCCCACTCACCATTCTGCCTACCTATCTGTCCTTTCAATACAATGAGAGTCTTTGGATTTTAAGCTCCAGACTGTGATCTTCTTTCAGCCACAACTCAGTGATGCTCAAGACTTCATACCTGCCAATTTCTAACTGCACTGTAAAATCATCTGCCTCATTCTGTATGCTACATGGATTCAAATATAACACCTTCAGTCCTGTATTCATCATTTGTTCATTATGTGCCATGTCATATAACATGGACGATTATGGTCTTTGCATGACCATGATTGTTTTCCGCAAATTTTTCTACTGAAGTAGTTTGCATTCGCCTTCTGGGCAGTGTCTTTACATGACGGGTGACCCTAGCTATTCTCAATACTCTTCAGAGATCGTCTGCATGGTGTCAGTGGTCGCATAGCCAGGACTTGTAATATGCACCAACTATTCATATGACCATCTACAACCTGCTCCTAACACTTCACGTGACCCTGTTTGGGGGTGGTGGGGGCTAAGCAGGTGCTACACCTTGCTCAAGCTAGTGCAAGCTAGTGGAGTGAAGAAGCACCTCCTTTGGTAAAGATATACCTCCACCACACCACCCACCTGAATTCATCACTCTTTTCAATTTTGCATCCATGTTATCAGAAGTTGAATTCTTATCATGTTTTATCTGATTTCCTATTACAGGTAATCTTTCACCACCCAGCTTATGAAGAATCCACGTAACTCTACCTTAAAAAATTCAAAGTTTCTTTTTCCAACATCCTTTCTGAGAAAGAATTCCAAAAACTTGCTTTAGATTTTAAAAAAATGACTTCTTTTAAATTTTCCCACAGGAGAAAAGTCTTCAAATTGTTAGGAATTCCCATAACTGGATCACTTACCAGCAAAGATAGAGAGGTCCGTTGAAGTCTGATGGTACTATTTTTAAAAGTATTTATTGATAAAGGGCACAAAAATAAGATTAATGCAAACATACAGATAATATACGTCGTCAATACTAAATCTAAGCGCGGGTATAATAATAACCAATAAGAAACAGCTCTATCGTTGTCTAGGGGTTACTGTATTGTCCGATGGAAAGATAACAGTCACTATCCGTTCGTTCAAGCTGCAGTGTTGTTGGGTTAAAAAGTGATGCGGTTTAAACTTGCCCCAGGTCTTTTATGATGCCAATCCATTGAGTCAGGGGAGTGGGCTTCCCCGTTGGTAGCTAAAAGCTGTTTTCTGTGGTTCCAGCCACGGAATCGAACGCACGTGGCTTCCTTCAGATGACTTCCTGCTGTTACGTGGTCGCTTAACATTTCTTCTGGTGTATCTGAGGGATTGTTCCTACAGACCCTCTTTTATCCTGACTCGCAGGGTTGTAGATGTCAATCAGGTTGGGGGTGTGCACTCCCTCCCTCAACCAGCCCACTTTGCCTGAGGGCGTTCACGTAGTATAGTAGCTCAATCCACAAATTGGTCTCCAAGAGACAATGGCCATGTCCCGTAGCTTTACATCGCCAGGGAAACGAGCCAGCCTGCAGTCTCTTTTCCCATTTCCTGGGCCCCTTGACCCAACCCAACAGTGACCTTGCGATTATCACAAAGGAGGGGGCTAGGGACGTATCAAAATCAACCCCTGTAACATTCTACAGAGGATGTATTGAGAGCATCCTGAACAGCTGCATCACTGCCTGGTTCGGGAATTGCACCGTGTCGGATCGCAAGACCCTGCAGCGGATAGTGAGGTCAGCTGAGAAGATCTTCGGGATCTCTCTTCCCGCTGTTACAGACATTTACACTACACGCTGCACCCGCAAAGCTAACAGCTTTGTGAAGGACCCCACACACCCCTCGTATAAACTCTTCTCCCTCCTGCCATCTGGCAAAAGGTACCCAAGCATTTGGGCTCTTATGACCAGACTATGCAACAGTTTCTTGCCCATTGCCATCAGACTCCTCAATACAGTCGGCTCTCCTTTTCCGCGGGGGATTGGTTCTGAGACCCCCCCTCCCCGCGGATCGCGGATACCGAAAAACATGGATGCTCAAGTCCCTTATTTAACCTGTCTCAGTGCGGTGGTCTTCAGGACCCAGCGGAACCCTGGACTTTATTTAACATGTCTCAGTGCGGTGGACAGAACTCAACAAGCCAGTCAGCATCTATGGTTTAAAAAAAATACAGTTGGTGTTTTGGGCTGAAACCCTTCAGCAGGACTGGAGAAAAAAAGCTGAGGAGTAGATTTAAAAGGTGGGGGGAGGGGAGAGAGAACCACCAGGTGACAGGTGAAACCTGGAGGGGGAGGATGAAGTAAAGAGCTGGGAAGTTGATTGGTGAAAGAGACAGAAGTCCATGGAAGAAAGAAAAAGGGGGATGAAGCACCAGAGGAGGGTGTTTGGCGGGCCAGGAGATGAGGTGAGAGAGGGAAATGGAAGGAAGGGCGGTTGGGGGTGGAATTATTGGAAGTTTGAGAAATGGATGTTTGTGTCATTAGGTTGGAGGCTACCAAAACGGAATCCAAAGTGCTGTTCTTCCAACCTAAGTGTGGCCTTATCCTGACGGTGGAGGAGGCCATGGATGGATATATCAGAATGGGAGGTGGAATTAAAATGGGTGGCCACTGAGAGATCCTATTTGTTCTGGCGGCAGGTAATTTTAAGGAAACGGGAAGTTTGCAGAAGGTCATAGACAGATTAGGAGACTGGTAGAAGGAATAAAGTTGTAGACTATTTTGTAAATGGTTGGGTGGGGGGACTCCAAAAATCGATGTGTAAAGGCACTTGGGAGTATAGGATTTCCTAAAGGTTAACCTGCAGGTTGACTTGGTAGCAACGAAGAAAAATGCAATGTTAACATTCATTTTGAGAAGACAAGAATATAAAAGCAAGGATTTAATGCCAAGACTTTATAAGGTATTGGACAGACCACCTTTGGAGATTGTGAGTAGTTTTAGTGGCAGATGGAGTTCAACCCAAATAAGTGTGAAGTGGTTCATTTTGGTAGGTCAAATTTGAAGACAGAATATAATATAAATGGTGAGACGCTTGGCAGTGTGGAGAATCAGAGAGATCTTGGAGTCCATGTCCATACGACACTCAAAGCTGCTGTGCAGATTGACAGTTTTGTTAAGAAGGCGTATGCTGTGTTGGCTTTCATCAACAGTAAGACTGAGTTCAAGAACCATGAGGTAATGTTGCAGCTATGTTAGACCCCACTTGGAGTACTGTGTTCAGCTCTGGTCACCTCTGTGCAGGAAGGATGTGAGAGTGCAGACAAAATTTACAAGGATATTGCCTGGATTGAAGAGCACACCTCATGAGAATAGGTTGAGTGAACTTGACCTTTTCTCCTTGGAGTGACGGAGGATGAGAGGTGACCTGATAGTATATAAATCGTTGAGAGGCATTGATCATAGCCAGAGGCCTTTTCACAAGGCTGAAATGGCTAACATGAGGGCATAGTTTTAAGGTGTTTGAAAGTAGGTTTGAAGGGAATGTCAGAGGTAAGTTTTTCACACAGAGAGTGGTGGGTGTGTGGAATGCTCTGCCAGCAAAGGTGGTAGAAGCAGATACAAAATGGTCTATTAAGAGACTCTTAGATAGGTAGATGGAACTTAGGAACATAGAGAGCTATGTGGTAGGGAAATTCTAGGCAGGTTCTAGGGTAGGTTACATTGTCGGCACAACATTGGGTCGAAGGGCCTGTAATGTGCTGTAGATTTCTAGGTTTCTTATCTAAGAAAGGATGCACTGACATTAAAGTCGAAAGGAGGTTTGCAAGAATGATCCTTGGAATGAAACAGTTGATGTATGAGGATATTTGATGACCCTGGGCCTGAACTCGCTGGAGATTAGGTGGGGGGGGGGGGGGGAGGGAGGCAGGGGAAATCTCATTGAAACACAGTGGAAGGCCTAGATAGACTGTATGTAGTGAGGATGTTTCAAATAATGGGAGAGTCTAGGACCAGAGGACACAGCCTTGAATTGAATGATTCTTTCTAAAGAAGGTGGGACTGTACAGAATCAGAATCAGGTTTATTATCACCGGCATGTGACGTGAAATGTGTTAACTTAGCAGCAACAGTTCAGTGCAATACATAATCTAGCAGAGGGAGAGAAAAAATATAAAACATAATAAATAAACAAGTAAATTGTGTATATTGTACAGATTTAAAAGAATGTGTAAAAACAGAAATACTGTATATTTTTTAAAAAGTGAGGTAGTGTCCAAAGCGTTAATGTCCATTTAGGAATCGGATTGCAGAGGTGGGGAAAAGCTGTTCCTGAATTACTGAGTGTGTGCCTTCAGGCTTCTGTATCTCCTACCTGATGGTAATAGTGAGAAAAGGGCATGCCCTGGGTGCTGGAGTTCTTTAATAAAGGACTCTGCCTTTCTGAGCCACCGCTCCCTACAGATGTCCTGGGTACTTTGTAGGCTAGTGCCTAGATTTACAACCAGCTGCAGATTCTTCTGGCCCTGTGCAGTAGCCTCTCCATACCAGACAGTGATGCAACCTGTCAGAATGCTGAACTGGATGGGGACTAATATCATAGGGAGAAGGTTTACGAATATTGCGTGGGGTGGGGGGAGGGGGATGGGAACCAGAACACCAGAACAGAAAGTGGAATGGTTCTGGAGAAAGATGTTATTAAGCCTACATACAAAGTCAGGAATTAAAAAGTTGAGCATAGTGGGATAAATGTTCTGAGCTGCATGAATTTTCATGCAAGGAGCATTGTAAGAAAGGGGTAAGAGCTTTGTGGATGGATCAACATATGGAATTAGGACATTACAGCTATTAATGAGATTTGGTTGTAGGAGGGACAGAACTGGTAGCTCAATGTTCTGGATTCTGCTGTTTTCAACATGATAGAGTAGGAGGGTTAGTAAAGAATAACAAGAAGAAAAAGGCCTATTCTAATTAAACAGTCAAATGTACACAAGTTGGAGCTCATCTTAAACTTCTCTGTCATTCACATGCTGGGCCCTTGGTAGGATGAACGCCCACATCATCTTCCGAATGTCCCTCGTGGTCCATCTTGAGCAAACGGGTCTCCCACTGGATTGTATGCTACGACTGGCTCTCCCCAGCGTCTTCTCCCTTCATCTTCTGCCGAAAAAAGCCCAATATAACCATATAACAATCACAGCACGGAAACAGGCCATCTCGACCCTCCTAGACCGTGCCGAACCCTTAATCTCACCTAGTCCCACCTACCCGCACTCAGCCCATAACACTCCACTCCTTTCCTGTCCATATACCTATCCAATTTTACCTTAAATGACACAACTGAACTGGCCTCTACTACTTCTACAGGAAGCTCATTCCGCACAGCTATCACTCTCTGAGTAAAGAAATACCCCCTCGTGTTTCCCTTAAACTTCTGCCTCCTAACTCTCAAATCATGTCCTCTCATTTGAATCTCCCCTACTCTCAATGGAAACAGCCTATTCACATCAACTCTATCTATCCCTCTCAAAATTTTAAATACCTCGATCAAATCCCCCCCCAACCTTCTACGCTCCAATGAATAGAGACCTAACTTGTTCAACCTTTCTCTGTAACTTAAGTGCTGAAACCCAGGTAACATCCTAGTAAATCGTCTCTGCACTCTCTCTAATTTATTGATATCTTTCCTATAATTCGGTGACCAGAACTGCACACAATATTCTAAATTTGGCCTTACCAATGCCTTGTACAATTTTAACATTACAATAAGACAAATCTTACTGCCCCTCACCTAGAAAACCTACCACTAATTGGATGGCATACATTCCACATTATCCTTTGTTTTCAACAGTAACCCAAACAGGCTGAAAGCAGAACAAACAGCTCTTACAGAGTTGCTAAGTGAAATATTTACAGCATAACAATAAAGATGCGAACCAAGGTATTAAATCTGTGTGGAGCAGAAAGAGATGGGGGAGATCCTAAATGGATTTTTTTACATCTGTATTCATTTAGGAGAAGATTAGATTAGATTCAACTTTCTTATCATTGTGCTGTGTACAGATACAAAGCCAATGAAATGCAGTTAGCATCTAACCAGAAATGCAAAGAATAGTGTTAGTTACAAAATAACTGTGAATAAAAAGTAAGTGCTACAGCACACAAATATAAAAGTACTGAGACAGTACAATATGGGTGCAATACTGCATAGTTCTGTGATGTGAGGTTCAGCAGGGTCACAGCCTCAGGGAAGAAACTCTTCCTGTGCCTGCTGATGCGGGAGCGGAGGCTCCTGTAGCACCTACCAGGTGGGAGGAGAGTAAAAAGTCTATGGTTAGAGTGAAATGCATCCTTGATAATGCTTTTCGTCCTGCCCAGGCAGCATTTATGGTAGATGATCTCAATGGTGGGCAATTGGGTGTCAATAATCCACTGGGCAGTTTTCACTACACACTGGAGTGCTTTGCGGTCCAATACGGGACTATTGCCATACCACACTGAGATGCAGTTGGTGAGTATGCTCTTAATGGTACAGCGGTAAAAGTCCATCAGTATCCTGGGACAGAGGTGAGCTTTCTTGATGCTCCGCAGGAAATAAAGGCACTGTTGCACCTTTTTGATCAGGATGGAGGAGTTCAGGGACCAGGTGAGATCATTGAAAATGTGGACACCAAGAAATTTGAAGCTTGATACACGCTCTACTACAGTTCCGTTGATGTAGATGGGGATGTGAGTGTGGCTCCTAGCATGCCTGAAGTCCACAATGATCTCTTTGTTCTTCTGGGTGTTAAGGGCCAGGTTGTTATCGGTACACCACACAGCCAGGGGCTGGACCTCATCTCTGTAGGCCGTCTCGTCATCCCCTCTGATCAGGCCAACCATCGTGGTGTCGTCTGCAAACTTGATTACGGAGTTAGAACCACGTACAGGAACGCAGTCATGGGTGAAAAGGGAGTACAGAAGAGGGCTCAGCACACAGCCTTGAGGCATGCCCGGTGTTCAGGGTGAGATTGGAGAAGGAGAGGTTGTCTAACTTAACAGTCTATAGATGTGAGGAAATGCAGCAGCAAGGTTGTGGATCCTACACAGATTATAGAGTGCTGTCTTGGAGGCAAGTTAGAACATAAAAACATAAGAAATAGGAGCAGGAGTAGGCCATCCAGCCCATCAAGCCTGCCCCACCATTCAATAAAATCATGGATGATCTGTCCGTAAACTCAGCTCCATCTACCTGCCTTTTTCCCATAACCCTTAATTCCCCTACTATGTAAAAAATATATAGGGTGGATAAATCTCCGGGGCCTGACAAGGTGTTCCCTCAGAGCCTGTGGGAAGTTGGTGCAGAAATTTCAGGGGCCCTAATAAAGGTACTTAAAACATCCTTAGCCACAGGTGAGGTGCTGGATAACTGGTGGATATCTAAGGTTGTTCCATTTCTTAAAAAAAGGCTGTAGGAATAAGGCAGGAAATTAGAGGCTGGTAAGCCTGATAACAGTAGTGAGACTTATTGGAAGGTACCAGAAAAGTTGATGAAGGCAAGGCAGTGGATGTTGCCAACATGGTCTTTAGCAAGGCGTTTGAGAAGGGCCTGCATGAGAGGTTGATCAAGAAGGTTCAGTTGCTTGGCATTCAAGATGAGATAGTAAATTGGATTAGACATTGGCTTTGCAGAAGAACCAGAAAGTGGTTGTAGAGGATTGTCCTTCTGATTGGAGGCCTGTAATTAATGGTTTGCTGCAGGGATTGGTGCTGGGTTTGTTGTTGTTTGTCACCTATATCAATGATCTGGATGATAATGTGATAAACTGGATCAGCAAATTTGTGGATGACACCAACATTGAGGTGTAGTGGATAGTGAGGAAGACTATCAAAGCTTACAGCAGGATCTAGACCAGCTGAAAAAATGGTCTAAAAAGTGGCAAATGAAATTTAATGTAGACAAGTGTGAAGTGTTGTACTTCAGGGGAACAACCAGTGTAAGTTTTAGATGGTGAGAGATAGGGCATTGAAGACTGCAGTAGAACAGAAAGATCTGGGATACAGATCCATAATTCCTTAAAGGTGGCGTCACAGGTAGATGGGTTCTTAAATAAAGCTTTTGGCACATTGTCCTTTATAAAACAATGTATTTAGTACAGGAGTTGGGATGTTGCCTTGAAATTGCATAGGATATTGGTGAGGGCTAATTTGGAATATTGGGTGCAGGTTTGGTACCCTACTTGCAGGAAAGATGTAAGCAAGCTTGAAAGAATGCAAAGAAAATTGAAAAGGATGTTGCTAGGACTTAAGGACCTGAGTTATAGAGAAAGGTTGAATAGACTTTTTCTTTGAACGTAGAAGAATGAGGGGGACATTTGATAGACGTATACAAAATTATGAGGGGCATAGGGTAAATGCAAGGAGGCTGTTTTCACCGAGGTTGGATGAGACTACGATGAGAGGTCATGGACTAAGGGTGCAAGGTGAAACGTTTAAGGGGAACATCGTGGGAATTTCTTCACTTGGAGAATGGTAAAAGTGTGGAATGAGCTGCCAATGCAAGTGATGGATGCAGGTTCAATTTCAACATTTAAGAAACATTTGGATAGGTATATGGATGAGAGAGGTATGGAGGACTATGGTCTAGGTGTAGGTCAATGGTACTTTGGTAGATTAATGGTACTAGGTAGATTAATGGTTCAGCGCAAACTAGATGGGCTGAAGGGCCTGAAGTTGTGCTGTAGTACTCAATGACTATAACAGAGATGAGGATATCTTGAGCCAGAGGGTGGTAAATCTGTGGAATTCATTGCCACAGATGGCTGTGGAGCTAAATCATTGGGTATATTTAAAGCAGAGGTTGATAACTTTTGATGTCCTTACTAATCAATAACTTATGGGGAGAAGGCAAGAGAATAAGGTTAAGAGGGGAAATAAATCAGCCATGATGGAATGGCAGAGCAGACTCGATGTGCCAAATGGTCTAATTCTGCTCCTGTATCTTAACTTTTAGTGCTAGAGAGCAGGTGTTTAAGGTGAGAGTGGGAAAGTTCATAAGGAGTGTCTGCAGTAGGATTTTACATGGAGAATGGTGGGTGCCTGGAATGCTCACCACGGATCTTGGTGGAGGCAGATAAAATAGAGGAATGCATGTGAAAATGCAGAGAATGGAGGAATATGGATCTTGTGCAAGCAACGGGGATTAGCTGTAAGTAGCTTCAGTTAGTTAAGCACACTATCATGGGCTGAAGTGCCGGTTCCTGTGTTCTACTGTTGTATATTATAGAAGATAAATTTGCATTATACATAACTTGCACATGCATAAAATAAGCATTACAGTACTTTTTATTTTTCCTGCCAAAATAGAAATTTCACATATTGTCCCAGTTTATACTTCATTTACCAAGTCTTTGTCTACTCACTTAATTGGCTGAGTATTGAAGACCTGTGTTGATCAACTGGCTGCAGTGTGTTCACCAATATCTTTAATCTCTCCCTTCAGCAATCTGAGGTATTCCCTGCTTCAAGCAGGCTTCAATTATACTGGTGCTCAAGGAGAACGTGGTAACCTGCCTCAAAGACTGTTGTCCAGTAGCACTACATCCACTGTGATGAAGTGCTTTGAGAGGTTGTTGATGAAACATTATCAACTCCTGCCTGAGGAGTGACTTGGATCTGCTCCAAATTGCCTACTGTCACAACAGGTCAACAGCATATATCATTTCATTGGCTCTTCACTGGACCCTGAAACATCTGGACAGTGAAGCTGCATACATCAGGATGCTCTTCATTGACTACAGCTCTGCCTTCAAAACTATCATTCCCTCAAAACTAATAAATAACCTCCAGGACCTAGGCCTGAATACCTCCATGTACCACTGGATCCTCAACTTTTTCACAGACTCCATTCAGTTTGGATTGGCCACATCTCCTCCACTATCACTGTCAGCATGGGTGCACCACAAAGCTGTGTGCTTAGCCCCCTGCTCTACTCTCTTTATACTTATGGCTGCGGGGCTGAACAGAGCTCCAAAGCCATATTTAAGTTTACTGTCATTGGCTGAATCAAAGGTGGTGATGAATCAGCATATTGGAGGAAGATTGAAAAGCTGGTTGAGTGGTGCCACAACAACAATTTCTCGCTCAATGTCAGCACATTACAGGAGGAGGAAACCAGGGGTCCATAAGCCAGTCCTCATCAGGGATCAAAGGTGGAGAGAGTCAGGAAATTTAAATAGTTTGATGTTATTTCAAAGGATCTGTCCTGGTCCAGCACTTAAGTGCCATTACAAAGAAAGTTTGGCAGCACCTCTACTTTCATAAAAGTTTGCAAAGATTTGCTATGGCATCTAAAACTTCGACAAACTTCTAAAGTTGCCCAGTGGAGAGTATACTGACTGGTTGCATCATTGCCTGGTATGGAAACAGCAATGCCCTTTAATGTAAAAGCCTCCAAAAAGTAGGGAATACAACTCAGTCCATCATGGGAAAAGCCCCTCTCTCTCATATATCTAGAAGGAGTTTTGTCACAGGAAAACAGCATTCTTCATCAAGGATCTCCTACCATCTAGGCCATGCTCTTTTTGCCATTGCTACCATCAGGAAGGAGGTAAGAGGAGCCTCAGGGCCCACACCACCAGATCCAGGAACAGTTGTTACCCCTTAATCATCTTGAACCAGAGATGGTAACTTCACACCCCAATACTGAATGGTTTTCACAACCTGTCAAGGACTTTTCATCTCATGTTCTTGCTAGCTATTGTTTATTTATCTATTATTAGTTTCTTGTTTTATTTTTGTAATTGCAGTTTGTTGTCTTTTGCATTTTGTTTGCTTGTCTGTCTTGTGTGCAGATTTACATCGATTATATTGTGTTTCTTTGTATTTACTGTGCACACAAGAAAATAAATCTCAGGGTAGTATATGTTGACATATATGTACTTTGATAATACATTTACTTTGAACTTTGAAAACTTTGGATAACATTCCACTATTCTTCTTGCAGCAATTTCATCAATAAGTTTAAAATGATGACCGCTGGCTTTAATTGCTTAAGGGATCTAAAAATGTTTGTAGGTAAATGAGCAAACATGAGGAAATCTGCAGATGCTGGAAATTCAAACAACACACACAAAATGCTGGTGGAACACAGCAGGCCAGGCAGCATCTACAGGGAGAAGCGCTGTCGACGTTTCGGGCTGAGACCCTTCGTCAGGACTAACCAAAAGGAAAGATAGTAAGAGATTTGAAAGTAGTGGGGGAGGGGGAAATGCGAAAAAGTAGGTAAATGAGCATATTTTATCAAATATTTGAAGCAAGATAACTGAGTAATTTCTAACTGAGTTATTATTACTATCTTTTTAGACCTCTTTACTACTCTAATAAGTAAGATTTTGTATTTAAAATCACTTACTCTGGTTACGGAGTTGTTTTCAGTACCTTTTTTTCCTTCTCCTTGACCACAAGTATCCTCAGAGTGTAAATTTGTTGTTGCAGTGCTTTTCCACAAGTGATGCTGTTTAATGTTATGTTATTTGCACAGGTGTTCTAATTGTCAGCAATGCTAGCATTTTTGCTCATTCTCAGTTCCCTTGTGAAGATGGTGGTACACTATCACCCAAAAGTCCTACAGTCCATAAAGTGCCATTAAAAGTAAACTTGGCCCTTTTTGGGTCAAGTGCCCAGGGTTTTATTTATTTTTAAATTTAATTTTGAGATACAGCACGGTAACAGGCCTTTCTGACCCAACAAGCCTGTGCTGTCCAATTCCACCCATGTGACCAATCAATCTGATAACTGGTATGTTTCTGAAATGTGGGAGGAAACTGGAGCATCTGGAGGAAACCCTTATGATCACAGGGATAAAGTACAAAATCCTCACAGACAGTGGTGCAGTTGAACCTGGGTTGCAGGCGCTGTAATAATATTGTGTTAACCTCAACACTACCGTAAAGGATGACTAATCATGTATTTCCAAATTGGTAAATGTGTGAACTGGAGGTGGTGGTATTTTCATTTGCCAAACGCCTGTGTTCTGTCATATCCTAACAACTATAGGTTTGGGAGGAACTATTGAAGAAACCTTTGCAGATTTCCATTCAGCTTTTTGTAAGTGATATGAAATGCTCTGGTTGTGAAGGGAGGGAATGTTAAAAGTGATGCATGGTGTGTCCTGGATAGTGTTGAGCTTCTTGTTCTGAACTGTCATTGGAACTGTCCTCATCCAGGCAAGTATTCAGTCCTACTTCTGATCGGCCTTTAAATGGGAGATGAGTCAGTTACTGCTGAATGCCTAGCTGCTGACCTGCTCACTCTTAGCCAGAGTATTTATGTGACTGGTCCATTTCAGTTTCTTATAAATGCTAAACCCCAGCATGTTGATGGGCAGGAATTTGTGACCTTAACTGTCAAAGGGAGATACTTTCCAGTGTCTATTAAGTGGCTATTTATTTTCAGGTTTGAGCTTAGATAGTGAAAGTTGAAGTTTCTTCATTGCCCATGATGATTTCAGTGGATAGTGATCAAGAGCAATGTGCCAACTTTGTTCCACTCATTCTTCAACTAAAATTAATGAACTCAGTAGAGGGCAGGGATTGATCTAACTCCACAAATATGTTATTTTAAGAGCATTTCCTATGCCACAATACTTCAATGTTAAGCAAAAGGCTATTTTACAGGCAACCCTGGTGTTGCAGCTCTTCAGGTAATGAAAATTTGTCCTTGAAGAATTCACCAATGACTACCCAAAAAACTGAGATATGGAATGAAGTTTCCTCTTAGAGAATTTATGTGAAATAAGGTAAATAAATAACACAATTTATCATTGTCAATTCCCATTTCTTATGCTGGTGACACAGCATTGTGTTGTGGAAAATTAGCAACATTTTAACCCCTCTGCACCCAGCCTCGGCAATGCAGGCATTGTATATACTTCACGCAAACACGAAGAAATCTGCAGACGTCTCGGCCCGAAACGTCGACTGTACTTCTTCCTATAGATAGTATGTACTTGTTTTCTGTTTGAGCTTGGATTCAAATTACAGAGGCAGACATGAGGCTGATATTTAAAAGTAATTGTACGGAAAAAGAAGGTTGAATTTGTTTTGGTAGTTAGTAAGGAAAAGGGTTGAATCATTGTTTCTTTTAGCTAACAGGTGATTAAGGTGGGTCTGAAAAAGAGGTTAGTAGCGTCTATCCCAAGGGTCGGCAACCCGCGGCTCCGGAGCCGCATGCGGCTCTTTGATCTCTGTGCTGCGGCTCCCCGTAGTTTGTTAGTTTTTGAAATGTAATTCGAAATTTGAAGATTATGGTGATCTTGTACAATCTAAAAACGTTGTGGAGACCCCATTTCCTGGCACATCCGAACTGGCTCACAATTAGCCACCGTTCCGGCTAAGAGAGATAGCCTACGGGGGTTTGTGAGTACGTGTCTTTTGGAGCATCTGCGCCCATGGGGACGGGTTGAGGGAGGCTTTAAAGCAAGGCTATTTAGTTCGAATAAAGTTACCTTTGACTGCAGTGTCTTTATTTTAGCACTGCGTGTAGCGCTACACCGCTACGTGTTTTTTATCACTATTAATATACATCACCTCTGCCAATGCCTGACACCCGCCAGTGCGCGCTTTCTTTTAATTCTTCGATCCAAGGTAGGCTAACTATGGAGTAACCTTCAACCCAACGTCTTTTTTTCTGGGTTCAAAATGTTTTTGTTGCATGCAGAAATGTAATTTCGTTTTCTCTGCAGGAGTTCATCAATTTCATAAATGCAACACATTATAGTTTGTTTATACATAGCATAAAGGCAAAAAAAACCGTTGTATGCAGTGTTATTTCATTTTAAATGTCAAATGGGTTTTGTGGCTCCCAGTGTTTTCTTTTCTGTGGGAAATGGGTCCATATTGGCTCTTTCAGTGGTAAACGTTGCCGACCCCTGGTCTATCCTGTGTTCTTTTACCTCCTCATCTGTGCATTACAGGGGAATTTGCAGAATGCCCTACAGCTAGATGCAGGCAGACTTGACCTTTTCCTGTGCTCCTGGACTGGCATAGAGACTAGAACATAGAACAGGACAGGTCCTTTGGCCCATGATGTCATGCTGACCTTTTAACCTACTCCAAGATCAATCTAACCCTTCCCTTCCACATAGCTTTCCATTTTAATTTCATCCACGTGCCTTTCTAAGGGTTTCTTAAACAACACTAATGTATCTGCCTCTGCCATCACCCCGGCAGCACATTCCACATACTCACCACTCTCTGTACGTTTTCTTAAAAAAAAAGCTACCTGTGACTTCTTTTCTATGCTTTCCACCAATCACCTTAAAATTATGCCCCTTCATATACTGTATGCTCTTTCCACCTTGTGGAAAGGTATCTGGTTGTCCACTCTATCTATGTCTCTTATTCATCTTACAACCTGTATCAAGACACCTCTCATCCACCTTAAGTCCAAAGAGAAAAGCCATAGCTCACTCAACCTATCCTCATAAAACATGCTGTTTAATCCAGGCAGCATCATGTAAAACTCATCTATACCTTCCCTAAAACTTCTACATCCTTCCTATAATTCGATTGGATTGAGTTTCTATGCTCTGTATTTGCAGTATTGTTCTGTTTCTCATTTTTGACCATTTTACATGTCTGTCTGTCTGCCTTTTGTCAGACAGTTCAGACCTCTATCTCCAGTACAAATAATAAGTTTACATATTGTACAAATAAACAACTTTGCATTTGCAGCACAATAAAAATTCCAGTAGTTTTTCTCTTGCTCAGTATTGTTAATTGACTCTTTGCTGGTAATGTGTGTAAATAAAAGATGGAATGCGCTGACTTTAGGTAAGGAAAAGATTTGGCTTGTTAATACTCATTTCCAGGTTATAGTAGGAACACATACCAGAGAACTTAAGAAATCAATGTGTGATGGTAGCATATTATAGCTCGAAACATCATTCTGTAAGGAGTTTTTATGTCCTCTATGTCCTGAATGCATTGGTGCCCTCCAGGTGCTCCGATTTCCTCCCATAATCCAAAGATGTACTGGCCAGTAGGTTAATTGGTTATTGTAAATTGTTCTGTGATCAGGCTGTGATTAAATAGCTGGGTTGCTGGGTGGTGTGGGTCAATGGATTGGAAGTGCCTGTTCTGAACTGTATCTCTAAAGTACAATACAACAACAAAAAATAATTTTTCCCTGTAGTGGAAAAGTAAGCCACTATTGGAAGAGTTTATTCACAATTTTTTAAAAATCTTATTTTATAAGTGGGTCAATAAGCCTGAACATAATTGGTTTTTAAAAATACCAAAAAGAATATTCTTGTGTATTTTAAATTGAAGACCATCATTTCTGTCACTGGATGGCAGCACCTGCTCATTTTATTGGAATTCCAATTTCTTACTTTGCTGTACTTTTCTACCAAGGTCATTTGAAAATGGCTGATTGCTGTAAAGTGCACTGTTTTGGTTCCTGTGATGTTGTTAAACCAGAATGAAAATGATTAAAATTAAAAGTAGAGGCTGTTTGTGTGAAAATCACTTTTAACACCATTTATAGGTATTAAACTTTTTCCATTTTGAGTAGTAAAGGTAGTAAACTTTTTAAAACTGGGTGGTCTAAGAATGCTATTGCATATTGCACATTAGAATGGGCTGAGCAATGTCATTTAGTTTGAGAATTATCTGTAGATTCTAAAATGGCTGTGAATCCAAGCATTATTAAGTTTGATTTTTTTTCTCTCTCGCTTTCCTGGATCTTCAAACCTCTAATGTTTTAGATGCATTTAAACCTGAACAGTGCATCCAAGTGTGTACAACACATGCCTTTTTATATCATATACTCTTCCATGCATTGCCTGAAGTGTTGAGGGGCACTTGTACAGAAGTTGGCCTGTAAAACTTGTTAGACCTGCTCATTCTGATTAAAGGATACTTACTTGAGTGAATTTCAGATCATAGAGAATGATATCAGCAACTTTGTTTCTAATTAAATTGGACCTACTTAAACTAACTTGTGGTGATTCTTCCCTCAAGCATAGCACCTTCCCTATAAACCTGGTAACCAATAAGTCACAGTAATGGATTTGCATATGAAAGGCCTTTTTGATCTTATTGTGTAAGTTGTGAATGGCGCAATGCTGCATGAGACTTTGGCCAAGGAATTCTGCAATGCCAGATCCTCAAAAAGACATAGTCTAATGTGCACCAACCATTTAATGTCGCTTTCTAAATCCTGGTGAAGATTTTCTAGGCCAATATCATTTAGTATTGAGACTTTAATGGAGGTCCCATCTGAATTCAGCTATAAGATTCCCATGGTACTATTTGAAAAAAGGCTGGAGGAATTTCTTCTTGTTATCCTACCCTATATTTAGAAACATAGAAAACATACAGCACAGTACAGGCCCTTTGGCCCACAAAGCTGTGCCAAACACGTCCCTACCTTAGAACTACCTAGGCTTTACCCATAACCCTCTTCTTCTAAGCTCCATGTAGCCATCCAGGAGTCCCATAAAAGACCCTATCGTTTCCGCCTCCACCACCGGCAGCCCATTCCACCACTCTTTGCATTAAAAAAATCTTACAACTGACATCTCCTCTGTACCTACTTTCAAGCACCTTAAAACTATGCCCTCTCGTGCTAACCATTTCAGCCCTGGGAAGAAGTCTCTGACTATCCACATGATCAATGCCTTTCATTATCTTGTACACCTCTATATTTCAATATTTCATTTGGTTAGCATCATGAAAATAGATTAATAAATTATTGGCCCAAAATAGATCAGAATCAGAATGAGGTTTATTATCACTGGCATATGTTGTGAAATTTGTTAATTTAGCAGCAGCAGTTCAATGCAATACGTAATCTAGAAGAAGAAGAAGATAATAAATGAATCAATTAGAGTATACTTATATTGAATAGATTAAAAATCGTACAAAAGAACAGAAATATTATATATTAAAAAAGGGAGGTAGTGTTCATGGGTTCAATGCCCATTTAGGAATCGGATAGCAGAGGGGAAGAAGCTGTTCCTGACTCACTGAGTGTGTGATGAAGATGTCCTGGATACTTTGTAGGCTAGTACCCAAGATGGAGGTGACTAAATTTATGACCCTTTGTAGCTTCTTTTGGTCCTGTGCAGAAGCCCCCTGCCTTCATACCAGACAGTGATGCAGCCTATCAAAATGTTATCTGTGGTACATCTATAGAAGTTTTTGAGTGTTTTGTTGACATAACAAATCTCTTCAAACTTGTGATGAAGTATAGTCACTGGCTTGCCTTTATAGCTGCCTGAATATGTTAGGACCAGGTTAGGTCCTCAGAGATCTTGACAGCCAGGAACTTGAAACTGCTCACTCTCTCCACTTCTTATCTCTCTATGAGGATTGGTAGGTGTTCCTTCGTATTAACCCTTCCTGAAGTCCACAATCATTTCTTTCATCTTACTGATGTTGAGCGCAAGGTTATTGCTGAGACACCCCACTTCACTAGTTGGTATATTTCACTCCTGTACGCCCTCTCATCTCCATTTGAGATTCTACCAACAATGGTGTACCAACAGGATTGTGAAAATAATAGTGTTAAATGCTGAGCTATAGTTGATGAACAACATCCTGATATGGGTGTTTGTATTATCCAGGTGGTCTAAGGCCATGTGAAGAGGCATTGAGATTGTGTCTGCCGTTGACCTATTGTGGTTAGGCAAATTGCAGTGGGTCCTGATCCTTGCTGAGGGAGGAGTTCAGTCTAGTCATGACCAAGCTGTCAAAGCATTTCATCACTGTAGATGTGAGTCCTACTGGATGATAGTCATTAAGACAGCTCATATTATTCTTCTTGGGCACTGGTATAATTGTTGCCTTTTTGAAGCAACTACGAACTTCCATCCATAGCAGTGAGAGGTTGTAAATGTCCTTGAATACTCCTGCCAGATGCTTGGCACAAGTTTTCAGAGCCTTGCCAGGTACTTCGTTGGGGCCTTCAGCCTTGTGAGGGTTCACTCTCTTTAAAGACAGCCTAACATTGGCCTCTGAGACAGAGATCACAGGGTCAGCAGGTGCAGCAGGGATCTTCACAGCTGCAGTTATATTCTCCTTTTCAAAGTGGTCATAGAAGGCATTGAGCTCATCTGGTAGTGAAGCACCGCTGCCATTCATGTTATTGGGTTTTGCTTTGTAGGAGATGTCTTACAAACCCTGTCAGAGTTGTCATGCATCCAACGTCACCTCCAACATTGTTCGAAATTGTCTATTTGCCTTTGAAATAGTGCTCTGCAAGTCGTATCTGTTTTTCTGGTACAGACCTGGGTCGCCAGACTTGAATGCCACAGATACAGCCTTCAGCAGAAGATGTACCTCCTTGGTTCATCTATGACTTTTGGTTTTCAAATGTACAGCAAGTCTTTACAGGCACATACCTTCTTGATCTTCACTACTGGTGCTGCGGTCATCGGTCTCTGCCTATACTCAGAGTAGAAGTACAGCCAGGTGATCAGACTTCCCAAAATGAGGGCGTGGTCTAGCATGGTAGGCATTCTTGATGGTGGTGTAACAGTGCTCCAGTGTGTTGTTTCCTCTGGTACTGCAAGTGATCTATTGATGGTAATTGTTCAGTGATTTTTTTTTGAGACTGGCTTGATTAAAATCCTCCAAAACAATGGTGAAGGTGTTTGGAGTGCGCTGTTTCATGCATATTGATCCCATTGCTCAGATCACCTAAAGCCTGATTGACATTGGCCTGAGGTGGAAGGTCTATCTCTACCAAAATGATCATGGAAATCTGTGGTAATAGCTGCTGTTTGTCCCTTGTTAACAAATGTAAGTAGATTTCATAACTTCAAATCAAAATTGAGGTTGTTACTGTTTTAATAAGGAAATAGCAGCAGCCACCTTGGATCATTCTTAAGTTGGGAAAGGTGTTACATTTGTGAAAACTTTTAAAACTCTTGACATACTTGGACATTTTGGATGTGGGATAATAGAAGTCACACACTGCAAGTGTACACGTGCAGTTGTTCTGTTGTCTGGATTGAACAAGATTCAGCAATCAAGCAAGCAATCTAAGCTGGGAGAGAATATTCAAGATTAATCCTATCACAAACAAGAGAAAACCTTCAGATGTTGGAAATCCAGCCAACACACAGAAAATGCTGGAGGAATTCTACAGGCCAGACAGCGTCTATGGAAAAGATTACAGATGACATTTTGGGCCGAGACCCTTCAGCAGGTGGGTCTTGGCCTGAAACGTTGACTGTACTCTTTTCCATAGATGTTGCCTGGCCTGCTGAGTTCCTCCAGCATTTTGTGTGTGTTCAAGATTAATCCCCCTTTTTATTCTTCGTGATACCCCAGCATTTCTTTTGACTTCGTTCTGATTACATCAATCTCCAGACCATATATAGCTACTTTTAAGGTTGTGGAGACCAATGCATTTGCCAATTTAATTTATATTTACTTCTCCAAAAGACTGCATTCATTAAGAAATATTTAGGTGCTTGGTATCTGTTAGTGTTTAATGAATTTCTTGATGCTTGTTTATGTTTAAAACTTAATGAATCTAAACAACAATATCTTTGAAATGATTGGATTCCTGTAAAAGCCCATTTGGTTTACTAATGTCCTTTAAGAAGAGAATCTGCTATCTTTTTCCAGCCTGGTCTATGTTTCTCCAGACACACTATTGCTGCAGTTCATGGGCAGTTGGGAATATGGAATAATTGACAGCATTACCAACCATGGTCTTATTACTTGAATAAATTTTGAAAAATATGCATCAAGGTAATTTTGGATATCCTCTCCATCCTCTCACTTCTCTACAATTTTAAGTTATGTTGGACTTGCAATTTTTCCTACTTGTGATAAACATTCATAACTCTGAAAGGCATCTCTCCCTCACTTCTTGATCTGTTGAGTATTTAAGGCATTTTTTTAATTTTAAACACCAGAAACTCTGCAGATACTGAAATACACACAAAATGCTGGAGGGACTCAGTTGGTCGGGCATTATCTATGGGGAGGTAATTGACTGAGAAAGAAGGAATCTTAATAGAAAGGGAGAATGGATGATGGGAGAAAGGGAAGACACCATAGGGAGCTAATAGGCAGGTGAAGAGAAGGGGTAGGGGGGAGAAATGGATGTTTATGCCATTAGATGGAATATGAGGCGTTGTTCCTCCATCCTGAGAGTGGCCTCATCATGACAGTGGAGAAGGCCATGGACCAACATGTCGGAATGGGGAATTGAAATGGTTGCCCATCAGGAAATCCTGTATGGATGAAATGGAAGTGTGCGATAAAGTGGTATCCTAATCTACGTCTAGTGTCAGCAATGTAGAGGAAGCCACACCAGAAGCACTGGATACAGTAGGAATCCCTGACAGACTCACAAGTGGATTATTGTCTCACTTAGAAGGAGTGTTTGGGGTTCCTGAACAGTTGCGAGGGAGGAGGTGAATGGGTAGATGTAGCACTTCTGCTTGCAGGGGTAAGTGCCAGGAGGGAGATCATTGGGGAAGGAAGAAAGTACAAGGTGGTCATGGAGAGAACAATCTCTGCAAAGAGCGGAGAGAAGGTAAAGATGCTTTTACCTTCGCTGAACACCTACGCTCGGTCCGCCAGAGAAAGCAGGATCTCCCAGTGGCCACACATTTTAATTCCACATCTCATTCCCATTCTGATATGTCTATCCATGGCCTCCTCTACTGTCAAGATGAATCCACACTCAGGTTGGAGGAACAACACCTTATATACCGGCTGAATAGCCTCCAACCTGATGGCATGAACATGGTAGGATGGTAGGATCCCATTGAAGATGGCAGAAGTTGCGGAGAATGATGTGCTGGATGCGAAGGCTCTTGGAGTGGAAGGTAAAGGCAGTGGGCACTCTTTCCCTGTTATGGCTGTGGGAAGATGAGGTGAGAGTAGATGTCTGGAAAATTGAAGAGATGGACATGAGGGCTGTGGAATAGTAGCGTCAATCTTTGAAAAAGGAGGTAATCTCTGATCTTCTGGAATGAAAAGCCTCATACTGAGGCTATGTCCACACTAGACCGGATAATTTTGAAAACACTGGTTTCATGTAAAAACAATGGGCGTCTACACCAAGCATTTTTGAAAATACCTCCATCCAAAGTAAAATGGGTATTTGGATGAATCTCCTCCTACTGGGCATGTGCAGAACACATCTACAGAAAACAAGTGACATGTTTGGTGTCGAATCTCACTGTGAAAGTGTGCGTTTGTGCAGTTACAGACTAGAAAAACATAAAAGGAAATTGCCAAATGATGGACAGCTGTTGGCTCTCGCGCAGGAGGACTTAAAACTAAAAAAAAAAATACTGGAGCGTATGGAGGCAACTGACAGGGACTTCACGGACATTATGACCCAGCTGATGACGAACATTGAAAAACTGACTAGCTCTGTTGCTTTAATAAAGCACCTTGTTAAGTGTTAAAACCTTGTTAAAAGCACATCTTTCCCTCCCTCCCCTTTCTGCTTTCTGCAGGGATCGCTCCCTACGTGACTCCCTTGTCCACTCGTCCCCTCCATCCCTTGACTATATCATGAATCTCCCTTCTGGCACTTATCCTTGTAAGTGAAACAATTGCTACACCTGCCCTTACACTTCCTCCCTCACCACCATTCAGGGCCCCAGACAGTCCTTCCAGGTGAGGCGACACTTCGCCTGTGAGTCGGCTGGTGTGGTATACTGCATCCGGTGCTCCCGGTGTGGCTGTCTATATATTGGTGAGACCCAACGCAGACTGGGAGGCTGTTTCGCTGAACACCTACGCTCGGTCTGCAAGAGAAAGCAGGATCTCCCAGTGGCCACACATTTTAATTCCACATCTCATTCCCATTCTGATATGTCTATCCATGGCCTCCTCTACTGTCAAGATGAATCCACACTCAGGTTGGAGGAACAACACCTTATATACCGGCTGAATAGCCTCCAACCTGATAGCATGAACATTGATTTCTCTAACTTCTGTTAATGCCTCTCCTCCCCTTCTTACCCCATCCGTGACATATTTAGTTGTTTGTTTTCTTTCTCTCTCTCTACCCATCACCCTGCCTGTTCTCCATCTCCCTCTGGTGCTCCCCTCCTCCCCCTTTCTTTCTCCAGAGGCCTCCCGTCCCATGATCCTTTCCCTTCTCCAGCTCTGTATCACTTTCGCCAATCACCTTTCCAGCTCTTAGCTTCATCCCACCCCCTCCGGTCTTCTATCATTTCGCATTTCCCCCTCCCCCCACTACTTTCAAATCTCTTAGTATCTGTCCTTTCAGTTAGTCCTGATGAAGGGTCTCAGCCCGAAACGTCGACAGTGCTTCTCCTTATAGATGCTGCCTGGCTTGCTGTGTTCCACCAGCATTTTGTGTGAGTTGTTTGAATTTCCAGCATCTGCAGATTTCCTTGTGTTTGACCTTGTTAAATGTATAAAACATGTCTGCATCAATGTTATCTTGTATTTCCATACAATGTTACATTAGGGTGTTACACATCTATTGTCAGAGGAGTACTTGGTAAACCACTTTCAAGCAAGGGCAGAAAACAGGGCAAAGTGAGTCATTCAGTAAATTATGGGTCGAAGTATTTGGTGAGTACATTTCTAACTCTTCTGGCTTCAGTCTTGTTGCAGTCTGTTCTGAAATTGTTAGGTTGTGTGGGGGGGGGGGTGGATTGCGTTCAAGAAAACAATGAGGTGCTGCGCTGCCGCCACTATCTGTTCCGGCATGTCATGACAGCCTTTTTAAAGCTCTCTGGTTACCCCGTCCACACTACTCTGCCCAATCAGTATTTTCAAATTTACACACTCTGGCGGGCATTTTAGAAAAGCTCCATTTTTGGGGGAGGAAAACGCCATTTCCATGTGGACAGAGGGTCAAAACAAAGAGAAAAAGCTTCAGTTATGGATTTATCCCATCTAGTGTGGACGTAGCCTTAGAACAGATGTGACAGAGACAGGGGAATCTGAGAAAAGGCAATGGCATTTTTGCAAGTGACTGAGTGGGAAGAATGGCATTTTTACAATGTTCCCTCTAAGCTGCGCACGTGTGCATGCCCACACATCTTTTGCTATTAGCACACAAAGGAATTTAAACTGCACACAAAGGTTTGTCACCCTCTACCTTGTTGGCATGTTAAGCATATTTCACGATCATGCACAATCTCATTTCTTTTCCTGGCTTCTGATGTGGACAGTTTTTACAAGGTAGAGTTTGTGATGATTTCTCTGCAGATTTTAGAAGTGTCTTATTTATCCTGTTTTTATTGAAGAAATTATTCCGTGCGCACGTGTTATCACTGGGCAAAAAGTTACACAACATAACATTTTTGTGTACACTGGTCATTACTAATTAGAGAGAAGATTGGAAAAGATATAGTCAAGTTAGTTGTGATTGAAAAAGGGAAGTGGGGTGTCAGAGATAGACTAAATAAATTTAAGGGTAGATTGTAAGTTGGGAAGTTGATGAAATTGAAGAGCTTGGCATTGGTGCTTGAAGGCACACCAGTATAGTGGCCATTGTAGTGCAGAAAGAGTTGGGGAAGTCTTGGAACCTGGACTGTTCCATGTAGCCAGTGAAAAAGCAGGCATAGCTGTGGCCCATGTGAGTGTCCGTGTTACACTTTGGGTTTGGAAAAAGTGGGAGGCCGTGGAGAAAATTTGAGGAGTATTTTTATTTTGCATTCTTTTAATGGACCAGAATGTAATTACCAAAGATGAAAGACAATATTTTTTGGTATATTGTCTTTAAGTGTCATTTAACTTGGATTTTTAGAAGGCCTTTGATAAGGTGCTGCACATGAAGCTGTTTAACAAGATAAGAACACATGGTATTACAAGAAAGATACTAGTACGGATAGAAGATTGGCTAACTGGCAGGAGACAGAGTGGGAATAAAGGGGGAATTTTCTGTTTGGCTGTCAGTACTAGTGATGTTCTGCAGAGGTCGGTTTTGGGACCTCTTTTTTTCACGTTGTATTATGTCAATGATTTGAATGATGAAATTCAGGACTTTGCGGCCAAATTTACAGATGATACAAAGAGAGGTGGAGAGGCAGGTCACGTTGAAGAGCAGGGAGTCTGCAGAAGGGTTTAGACAGATTGGGAGAATGGACAAAGAAGTGGCAGATGGAATATATTGTAGGGAAATGTATGGTCGTGCACTTCGGTAGAAGGAATAAAGGTGCAGACTACATTCTAAATGGGGTGAAAGTTCCAAAGTCAGGGGTGCAGAGAGACTTGGGAATCCTCGTACAGGATTCCCAAAAGGTTAATTTTCAGGTTGAGTCTGTGATAACGAAGGCAAATACGATGCTGGCATTCATTTCAAGAGAACCAGAATATAAGAGAAAAAGTGTAATGCCAAGGCTTTATAAGGCATTGGTCTCCCCATGCTAGGAGTATAATGAGCAGTTTTGGGCCCCTAATCTAAGAACTTTGGAAGAGGTCCAGAGGAGGTTCATGAGAATGATTCTGGGAATGTAGGCTTAATGTATGAGGAGTGTTTTATGGCACTGGACTTGTACTTGCTGGAGATCTCTTGAGGGAGATCTCATTGAAACATCAAACACTGAAAGGCCTAGCTAGAGTAGATGTGGAGAGGATGTTTCTGATAATGGGGGAATCTATTACCAGAAGACACAGCCTCAGAGTAGAGCTGGAGTCCACAGATCCCTTGTTTAATGATAGTGGTCCATAGCATGAAAAAGGTTGGGAATCCCCGAAATAGAGGAATGTCCATTTAGAAAAGAGATGTGGTGGAATTTCTTTAGCCAGAGGCTAGTGAATCATTTCCACAGACTGTGGTGGAGGTCAAGAAATTGAGTATATTTAAAATGAAGGTTGTTGGGTTCTTGATCAGTCAGGGCAAATGAAAGCAGGAAAATGGGGTTGAAAAGGATAATAAATCAGCCATGATGGAATGGCAGTGCAAACTTGATGGGCTGAATGGACTAATTCTGCTCCAGTGTTTTATGTTTTAAAATGGCTGCTTAGGGCTGAAAACTTTCTGAAATAAGGCAACCGAATCTGCTTGACCAAGGGTATTTTTAACCTGAAAGAGAAGGTGATGACAAGGCTCAGAATCCGGTTTAATAGTGCTGGCATATGAATAATAGAATAACTAGTTTGTGCACTATTGTTTTCCCCTTTCCTGAGTTCCTGCTTGGTTAAACTGATTAGGAATTAAGCAACATGACTTGAATTACTAACCTTTCAGTTTGGGTGTTGATTGCTCCAGTGCCCATCACCACCATTATTTCACATATGAATTCAAGTACACTAGGTCAACAACTGCTTCATATTTTAAAGGAGAAGTAGTAAATTCATATTTCTTTGCTTTGTTTTTAAGTCATACTATGATTTAAAGCATTGCAGCTAGCTTAACAACATATGTGCAGTTTGTATTTCTGTTTATAGCGTACCAAATTTGTATTCAATGAACAAAATAGATTATTTCAATTTCCTTTCTTGATTGATACAGTTACCCATATACGTATTTCCTCTGGCTTGGCATTTTCTTGCGGAAATAGATTCATGGAGCAAAATAGTCTTTATTTTGTTAAAGACTAAGTCGTAAAACATAAGGAAACGTGCCTGTTGCCTTTCAATCTTTCCTGCAAACAAATGAAAGACTTATACATACAGTACTTAAAAATCAAGGCCAAAAATTACTCTGGTCTCTGTGAGTTGTAAGAAGTGCTGACTTTGTCCGTGAGATTGTGGTTGATTTGCTCTATATTCAGAAGAGACCATGGTTGAACACATTATATTAAAAAAAATAAGGTTACCCTGCGGATACAAGTAGCAGGAACTCTCCTCCTGTCTCTTCAAGGAGTCACCCTGTTATTTCCCTAATGTTATGTGGAGCTCCCTCTCAAAAGGCGTGTGAATTTTTCTTAACATTCCCTGGAGTTCCCTTTATGATGCCTTTTTCCTGCCTTTGTGATAGTTTTGCTTGCTTTCAAGCAGCAGTCAGCGGTAGAATCTTGTAATGTCCTGTAATTTAAGCTATTCTGGACCTCGTTCCATGACCAGCCTTTGATGCTTTCTGGTCCTGTCTGTTAGTAATTCTCGAGGTTAATATTGTAAATATTTAAATACTATGTTGTGTGCTGGAGTAGTTGTACTATGAATTAGATTGTGGGAGTCTTTGACATTTGGTTTTTTTGGTGGTAGAGGTTGCAAGGTCAGCATTATAAGTAGTCCATTTATGTTGCTGATGACTGCAAATACTGTTTCTGCCAGTAATTTTGTTTTGCACTTACTTATGCAGGCCCTTCATCTAGGGTAGATACCGTAGCTAGAATCAGTTTCTCATGTCTTATATTTTGTAACTTCAAAATATTAAACTAATTGCAATTAAAAGATGGGAATCTAAAATGATGCGAATCTTGTTAGTTGTTTACTTTAAACAACTGTGTGCACAGATCATGTGGTAGTGTCATGACGTATATAATTCACATTTTAAAATATAACCTGCTTTGAATTATTTAAATGAACAAAAATGCTTTATCAAACTAGTGCATGTGTGTATGTGTGTATATATATATACACAAACACAAAATTACTCAACTATTACTAAAATATTAAATACATAGCTTCTGCTCAGCTATAAACTCCAACTCAACAGAGAATGTATCTCCTTCTCCACTATATGCATAGTATACTTTCAAACACAACTACAATATATATAGATGTCTGCAGCATAATAAATTTTAAATTGTCCCATTCAATCCTAAGGATTTAATCACTGTGGAGGATTGCTCACTCTTGTGGGATAAGGTCTTTTCTAACAAGGGAGATCACTCTGCTTGGCAGGTGAGAATCGTGGCTGTGAAACAATCTTGGGTTCTGGGGCTGTGGTGTTTATAAGTGTTGACTCTGGGACTGGTGGAAGTGATTCTGACTGTGGTAGCCACCTTTTATCTCTAACAATTGTCTCTGCCCTCCTCATCTGATGAATGTGTCATCTCCTGCTGATATCAGATGCAATCTCCACTGTGTAGGAGAATGGTCCAGTTCTGTCCTTAATCTTTCTGAGTAACCACCTTTGATCACCTCTGTAGTCCCTCGCCAGGACTACTTGTCCAGGGGTGAAAGATTGAACCTCCTGGTTTGAAGAGCCTTCAGTTTGGCTCAACTGCTGACTTACATACTTCCAAGAAGCATGAATGGAAGGAACGACCCATGAACAGCATAGCTGGTGAGTTGTTGATTGTGGAGTTTACTCCACTATGATATGCAGAGAGGAAACTGGCAAGCTTCTGGTTCAGTGTTAGTGTAGTGTGTTCTGCTGACATTACTTACAGTTCATTCTTTAGACTTTAGTAAGCCTTTCAGCCAAGCCATTGTAGCTGGGTGGTAAGGTGCATTTGTAATATGTCTTATTCCATTCATTCTTAGGAATGGCTGAAACTATTTTGCCACAAACTGTGCTCCATTGTTACTGATTAAGTGTTCTGGAACACTAGTCTTTGTGAACAGACTTCTCAAAATATCAAAAGTTTGCAAGGCTGTAGTGGAAGCTAATGGGAACACTTTGGGCTGCATCCACCACCACCAAAAAATTTGTGCTCATGAATGGTTCAGCAAAATCTACATCAATCCTCTGCCAGCGCAACACAGGCTATTCCCAGGGATGGAGAGGTGCTGCTCTTGACATCTTCTGGATGTGTTGGCATCTCATACAGTGGACAGCAAGCTGCTTGATCTGATCTATCCTAAGCTACCAGACAAAGTGTCAAGCTAATGCTTTCATTTTAACCATGCCTATATGACCAGCATTTAGCTCCTTCAACAGTTTAGCTCTCAGCTTGGATGGTACAACAGCTCTCAATCCCCACATAAGGCAACCTCCATCAAGGGCAAGCTCATCTCAGCACTGATAAAAATGGGGCAGCTGGAGTTACTGCTGCATTTTCCAGCCATTTTGGATGACCATGTAGAACTGCCTGGTTTGGGAATTGCACCGTCTCAGATTGCAAGACCCTGCAGCGGATAGTGAGGTCAGCTGAGAAGATCATCGGGGTCTCTCTTCCCGCTATTACAGACATTTACACCACACGCTGCACCTGCAAAGCTAACAGTATTGTGAAGGACCTCACACACCCCTCTCACAAACTCTTCTCTCTCCTGCCACCTGGCAAAAGGTACTGATGCATTCGGGCTCTCACGACCAGACTGTGCATTAATTTCTTCCCCAAGCCATAAGTCTCCTCAATACTCAGAGTCTAGACTGACATCTACATCATTTATTATTATATTGTAATTTGTCCTCTACTGTGCCTATTGTCTTGTTTACATAATTATTGTACTGCCCTGCACTGTTTTGTGCACTCTATGTAGTCCTGTGCAGGTCTGTAGTCTAGTGCAGTTTTTATGTTATTTTACATAGTCTAGTGTAGCCTTGTGCTGTCTCACATAGTCTAGTGTAGTTCTGTGTTTCATGTAGCACCAGGGTCCTGGAGGAACTTTGTTTCATTTTTACTGTGTACTGTACCAGCAATCTATGGTCAAAATGACAATAAACTTGACTTGACTGAGACAGTGTGGAGTCTTTTCTGGTTTTCCTTTGGATCACCTCTGTCATAATAAGGAGACTTTCCATTTGTGTTAGGGGGAGTATGTCAAGATTTAAGAAAAACTTGGACAGGTACATGGATGGGAGGTGTATGGAGGGATATGGTCCAGGTACAGATCAGTGGGACTAGGCAGAACATTGGTTTGGCACAGCCTAGAAGGGCCAAAAGGCTTGTTTCTGTGCTGTAATGTTCTATGGTTCCAGGAGTATCTTTATTAAATTTCCTTTTCCAAGGGCAAACGGGTCAATCCATCAGCATTTCCTTGAACAGTCATCCTCTTGAATTCAGTCTTATAAGATACAGAGCCCATCTCTGCATTTGTGCTATTGTCAGTGGAATGACTTCTGTGGATTGAAAATGAACACTAGTGATTGATGATCAGGAATGAGGGTAAACCCTCTCCCATACCAGTATTGGATAAAACGTTTTGCACCCAAAGCCAGACTCAAGCCTCTATGTCGATCTGTGTATAATTTTCTCTGCAGTGATAAGGGAACAGGTTGCAAAAGCTATGACGCTTCAGTTCCATCACTCATAAAATGTGACATGATTTGCATCTATACCACAAGGCAAGGCATTACAGGCAAGCTTCACTGGATGGTGAGGGTAATAAATATCAGTACACTGTCTGATATCACCATTTCCTTTACCTTTCTGAAAGGCAACTCGTACTGCTTTGTCCATTGCCATTTCTTCCCAGTCTGCAGTAATGAGTTCAAGGGGTGGAAAGAGCACAGTAGCCAGGTTTGGTAGGAATCTGTTATAGTAGTAATCTGTCATAGTTGCAGTCCTTTTTAGAATTTGTCATGCCCTTTGGCCTTGGGGTGTCCACCACTGTTTGAATTTTCTCAGCACACTTGTGTGATGTTTGTGCATGAATGGCATGAATGTCAACAGTAAGTGATGCTTGGATTTAAGAATTCACACTTATTGCGTCTTGCTCTGAGCCCATAACCTTCTAATCTTTTTAACACAGTCCTGAGGTTTTGGAGATGTTCCTCGTCATCCTTATCAGTAATGATGTCTTCCAGGTAACACTGAGTGCTTGGGCAGTCTTGTAGCACCTGATCCATAACTTACTGCCAGAGTGCAGGTGCAGATACTACACCAAAAAGAAAACTATTATAGTGATAAAGTCCCTTGTGAGTGTTTATGGTGAAAAACACTTGGATTCTTCTTCCATCTTCATTTGTAAGTAGGCCTCAGCTAAATCCACTTTGCTGAAGTGCTTTCCTCCAGAAAGGTTTGCAGAAATATCCTCTATCCTGGGCAGCGGGTATTGATCTACTTGATGGTAACCTTAAAATCACCACAGATCCTAAAGACCCATTCTTCTTGGCTACTGGGACCACTGGTGTTGTCCATGGGTTCCACTCAACCTTTGAAAGAACTCCTTCAGCCTCTATATGGTCTAGCTCACTGGCTACCTTATAAGGAACTGGATAAGCTTTGCAAAACTTGGGTGGGGCATTTTCATTTAACACTTTTGTACCCCTGATATGTTTCTTTCCATTGCCATCCTTGAATACTGCTGTGGCATCATCTAGTACCTTTCTTAATTTGCTTTCTGAAAGCATCTTTGCAGGGGATGTGGCATGAAAACTGTCCATGGATCAGCAGTCAAGCAGTATTTGTCTCAGCCAGTCACTTCCCCATAATGTTGGTCCTCCTCTTTTTCTAATGTGACTTGTCGGTTTTTGTATTTCACTGTCACCAGTGTCACTCCCATATTGTCACTCCCACTCTTATACAACCTCACCATTACATTCCAACTCTTATACTCAATACTTTGATTTATAAAAGCCAATGTACCAAAAGCTCTCTTTATGACCCTATCCACCTGTGATGCCACTTTTAGGGAATTATGTATGTGTACTCCCAGATCCCTCTGCTCTACTGCATTCCTCAGTGTCCTACCATTTACGTTGTATGTTCTACCTTGGTTTGACCTTCCGAAGTGCAATACCTCACACTTGTCCGCATTAAACTCCATCTGCCATTTTTCAACCCATTCCTCCAACTGGTCCAAATCCCTCTGCAAGCTTTGAAAACCTTCCTCACTGTCCAATAGCTCTTTTAAATGTAAGTTGTTAGGAGCCATTTTTTTGAATGCTTTCTTTTAAGATTTCAAACTAAACAATTTCTCAGTGCATCATTAACCCTATTACTGAGCTGATAATGGTCACACAATATGCTGAAATGGAATCCCCTTCCTTATGATTCTACTTATGAAACAAAGCATTCTGCAATCAACAATGGCTTCAGTTCTAAGTGTTTCAGTATTACTTTTACAATTACACCAAAGCTCAATTCTGCTCATTTGGTTGGGGCAGTCAAACTTCAAAACAAACTCTATGCCTTTAAACCCAATGCACTCAGCAAAATTTGTACTTGCTTCTCATTGGCTATTTCATTTGCTTGAAAATGCAGTTCAGTTAGCTCAGTATTCAGGAGCCAGTACCCATGGAGTAATCGAACACGTCAATCATGCCAAAGTAGCCAGCCATTTCTGATTTAAAACAAATCACTGGGTACTGACTGTATATGAACCCTGAATTCTTGCGGTTACTGACTTTTTTTAAACTTGTCTGTGCATGTGTTGGGCTGTGTTTTCTTTTTACTTGCTGCACTTTAACAGGTTGGTAACCATCTTGGGTTCATTTTAAAAATACCTTGTCACCAATGTTACATTTTGTAGCTTCAAAACTTTAAACTAATTGCAATAAAAAGACAGGGGTCTGAAATTATGTGAATTTTAAATTTATTGCTCACTTTAAGCAAGGTGCTCATTATCACATTGTAGTTTGATTACGTGATTACATAAACAATTTACATATTTTTATATATAACCTGTAATAAATTATTTAAACAAACAAGAATGCTTAAACAATATATATATATCCAGAATGAAATGTTAGAGAAGGTGGTAGAGGAAAGAGCAATAACAACATTTGAGGCTTCTAGGTACTTGAAAGAGCATTGAGGGATATTGGAATTAATGTGGTGAAGGGGGGTGGGTGTATATGTCGGTCAGCTTAAATGTGTTGGGCCAAAGGGGCTGTTTTTAGGTTGTACGACTCTAATGTAATAAAAATACTGGATTCTTGTTTTGCCCAAAAGTACCTATGTATTAGATAGTGAAATTAATACTTAGTTTACCAAAGTGACAAATTTTAATGCAAAATAAAACTATATAATTTCTCCTTATCTGTTGTTTGTCCTTCACTGTACTCTAGGCTCTCTTGCTCCCCCTCAGTTCTCACAGGCTGGCATTCTTAGCTGTTTTCTCAGTCTCTGACTTTATTTTGGTTTTGTCAGCCTTTTAACTTGTATTTTATTTTGAATTATTTTTGAACTGCCTTGATCATGATTATGTTTTTGGGTGCTGAAATTAGATGGACGTCTTTAAATCTTGAGTGACTCCTGCTGGTATTCTTAATTTTGGTTTGATTTTGGTGATGCAGTGGTTTGTAATGATATTTTAGAAGTTAAACTAATAAAAAAATTCTTAAATTAATATTTTATTTCCATATAAAAGTAGCTAAGCGTGTTGCACTAAAAATGAGAAGTGTTTCTTTTAAACAAAATGTAATTTTGGGAGAGGTACAGGGAGCTTTGGTCCACTTGACACTAGGCAGAACAGCCGTTCAGTTTGGGCTAGATGACGAAACAGCCTCTTTCTGTGCTGTAGTACTCTCTCACTCTATGTAATTGTGAAGTATTTTAAATAGAGCTTTGAAGTTGCAGTATTAAAAGTTTTTTGAGCTTAGTAACAAGCAGATCTGGTAGTTACACTTTCAAAATTTTAATCAGATATTTTGGAACCAGTTCCAATCAGATTATTGTAGATTGTATTTGAATGCTAAGATTATGATGTCATCAGCCAAAATACATCAGTAATTGTATCTTTTTGAGATTACTGTAAGTTTCAAATTCTCAATACAGACTGACATTCTGGAAAGAAATTACTTGTTGCATTCATATTTCTCAAGTGACGAACATTAAGGGGAATGTTGCCACCATAATCTAAATACAGAATCTCCCTAATTAATGCTGAAATGAGTTTCTAATATTGTACTATCAGCGATTATCTTCAGAATACAGTGCTGCTTGTTTTCCTGAAGAAAAACATATTGAACAAATTTGTGGTAGAAATACATAGTACTTCAAATTTTCAAGTCAAATTTGAAATGTTCACTGGTGGGATAGATTTCAAGATTGAATCATTTTTGTTCTAAATTGAACAGAATCAGAATCAGGTTTATTATCACTGGCATGTGTTGTGAACTTTGTTAACTTAGCAGCAGCAGTTCAATGCAATATGTAATCTAGAAAAAAATACTGATAATAATAAATCTTTTACAGTATATATATTTAATAGATTAAAACTTGTGCAAAAAAACAGAAATGATATATACTAAAAAAGTGAGGTAGTGTTCAAGGAATAAATTGCCATTTAGGAATCGCATAGCAGAGGGGAAGAGGCTGTTCCTGAATCACTGAGTGTGTGCCTTCAGGCATCTGCATCTCCTACCTGATGTTAACAGTGAGAAAAGGGCATGTTCTGGGTGCTGGAGGTCCTTAATAATGGACACTGCCTTTCTAAAACGCCGTTTCTTGAAGATGTGCTGGGTACTTTGTAAACTAGTACCCAAGATGGAGCTGACTAAACTTACAACCTCTGCAGCTTCTTTTGGTCTTGTGCAGTAGACCCTTCCATACCAGACAGTGATGCAGCCTGTCACAATGCTCTCCACGGTACATCTATAAGAGTTTTTGAGTGTATTTGTTGACATACCAAATCTCTTCAAACTCGTATTATAGTCACTATCTTGCCTTCTTTATAACTGCTTTGATATGTTGGGACCAGGTTTGATCCTCAGAGATCTTGACAGCCAGGACTTGAAACTGCTCACTCTCTCCACTTCTGATCCCTCTGTGTGGATTGGTATGTGTTCCTTTGTCTTACCCTTCCTGAAGTCCACAATCAGCTCTTTTGTCTTACTGACATTGACTGCAAGGTTGTTCCTGCGACACCACTCCACTAGTTGGCATATCTCTCTCCTGTACACCCTCTTATCACCATCTGGGATTCTACTAACAATGGTTGTCTCATCAGCAAATTTATAGATGGTATTTGAGCTATGCTTTGCCACACAGTCATGGGTATAGAGAGTAGAGCAGTGGACTAAGCACACATCCCTGAGGTGCGTCAGTGTTGATCGTCAACGAGGAGGAGATGTTATCACAAATAATTTGTGATATCTTTGGTTCTATATGTGATATCTGTGTTGCTCTAGATCTCCAACATCTGCAGATTTCCTCATTTGTTATACCCTAATCAGGAGTAAGTTGCCAATTCATCTGAGAATATAGTATACGTTTACAATGACTATTCTTTTAAGCATCCTGGAATATCTCGATCGGGGAAAAATTCCTTTGAGATCCAGAACTATTCTGATTGTGTGTTATCTTTTTATCCCCACAAGCTTTTTATAAAGAGAAATAATGAAAATTTTCACAGGTTTTTGGCTTGGTACTATGCAGTAAATGAAATTTAACATTTTTCTTTATCTGCTTTTTACTTAGAAGTAATAGATTATTTCCAGAATTAGAGCGCACAGTCTCAAAAATGAGGGACAACCCTTTAGAAAAGAGGAAAAGACGAGTTTTTTTTAGCCAGATAGTAGTGAGTCTGTGGAATACTCCCTCCATAGACTGCGGTAGAGGCAAAGTCCGTGTGTATGTTTATAGTGGAAGCTGATTGTTTCCCGATCGGTCGGGGTGTCAAAGGGAATGGCGAGAATATAGATATGTGGAATTGAGTGGGTCTGGGATTAGCCATGATGGAATGGCAGAGCAGACTTGATGGGTTGAATGGCCTAGTTCTGCTCCTATGTCTTGTGGTCTTATTGCAAATTAAAAATATTAAAAAATAACTGTTGAGCATTAGCCAATTTGTTAGAAAAGCTGAATTTTGAAGTAGGAAATACTATAAACAAGCTCAAGCAATATCTGAAAGGAGAGATATGGTTAGTTTCAGGTTAATGATCGTTGATCAGAATTAAAATTAACTATAAATTATCATAATTAATATTCAACTATTCTGTAGAGTAACTTTGGCGACACTTGATTTTCTTAAAGTAAGCATTAAAACTATTGTTAATTGTTAAGCAATTTATTTTTCTGTCATTTTAATTATACTGTTTTGGAGTTCATTCACCTAAAAGGGACTTTGTTTTGAATGATTTAATTTGAATTTCTTGAATGAAATGCAGTATTTGCATGTAAACTCTAATCTTTTACAACCTATTTCTTTGCTGGACTTTGGTCTTGAACATCAAAAGCCATTGACCTGAAGTGCTAAAACTCTCTGCAGATCTTTTGGATTTGCAGCACTTGCTGTCTATTTTACAAAAAGTAGATCCTCCTTTTCCATTAGTTATGCAGAATTAAACAAGGGTAACTCTCCTGAGAAAGCCTTCTCATTCCTGTGCTTGCTGATGCGGAATAATTTTGATAGGACAACACTTGGCCATGTTTTTATAACCTTGGTTAGTGCACTTCCAAGTTTTTTTTAAATCTTGCTTTGGCTAAATATTCTTTTGTATGTTTTGATTTACTTCCTGGATAATAATTAACATTTATGGATTTTAAATTTTGTTTAGAAGTGTCAGAATTACAATGGGATTCAGAAATTACCAACTATATCTTCCATGTCTTGGTAATGTCCAGATGCTTTAATTTGTCATCTTTACCATTTTAAAATCTGCTGCTTTATGGCTAAAGATGAGAAAAGATAACAAGAATTAACATTTGTAGGTGGTTAACTGTTGGTTCTCTGATTTTTGTTCTGGCATTTATTTTTCTCAATTTTGATGTAGCTTATCTTGGGCCATCAACAATCACCATTAAATACCATTCTAATTTAGGACTGACAAGACTACTCCACTTGTAGAGAGGTGGAATTCATGGCTCTCTGTAGGAATAAGCAGATCAGGCAGCATTAGTGGACTGATTCATCTAGCAATGTTAAATCAATAACTACAACTATAACAAAAGAAACCAAACCACAAAACTCCGGAGTTGTCGTATAACACTGGATATTCCAGAAATGGGGCACACTGCTACCCATCAAGCCAACCGTTCTCAAAATCACTTGACCTCCTATCAATGTATTAAGATAAAGGCAGAAATCAAAGACTGTTAAAAGCATGAGGTTAATGATGTACAATTGAAGACGGTATGAAGTTCAGTGTTAATTGTTTGCAAAGGATCTTCTTCAGCACAGTTGATGCTCATTAATTATAGCTACTGTTAGGATAAGATGACAGTTTATCACTATGACAGTTGCGCAAGTGTGAGTCTTAAGTCTTCATGTGATTTTTTTTTACAACCCATTGAAGATTTTTAAAAAGACCATTTTGTTCTAAAGAATGGTAGATTCTATGTGAATTATCTCAACTTCTTTCTTTGTACTTTTCTAAAGCATCAGATAGTCTAAGATGGAATTGTTAACTATTCCTCAGTCACCAAATTGATCCATAGCTTTTTAGTTAATACAGTAAAGCCCCATCTGCTGATCCAGATGCCAAATTGCTGACAATGCTGAATAATTGGGTCATCGATTACTAGAATTTTACTGATGGGTTGGTATTGTTTAGATGTTTCTCAAGGTTCAACGTAAAGTTGTTATCAAAGTAAATGTATGTCACCATATACTAACCTGAGATTCATTTTCTTGCCGGCATTCACAGTAAATAAAAAGAAACACAATAGAATCAATGAGACACACAAGACGGCCAACAACCACTGTGCAAAAAACAACAAACTTCAAATGCAAAAAGGATAAAAACAACAATAATAATATAAGTAAGCAGTAAATATTGAGAACATGAAATGAAGAGTCCTTGAAAGTCAGTCCATTTATTGTGGGGGAAATTTCAGAATTGGGATGAGTGAAGTTATCCCCTCTGGTTAAAGAGCTTGATGGTTGACGGGTGGTGCCTGTTCCTGAATCTGGTGGTATGAGTCCTGAGGTTCTTGTACCTCCTTCCTGATGGTAGCAGTGAGAAGAGACCATGGCCTCAATGGTGGATACTGCTGTCCCGTGACAGTGCTCCTTGCAGATGCACAAAATGGTGGAGAAGGCTTTATCTGTGATGGAGTGGGCTGTATCCACTACTTGTCAAGATCTTTGATGTTTCCATACCAGGGTGTGATGCAACCAATTAGCACACTCTTCACTGCAATTTTATAGAAGTTTGTCAAAGTTTTAGATGACCTGCTGAATCTTCACAAACTTCTAAGGAAGTCGCAGTGCTGCTGTGCCTAAGAAGAATAATGTGAGCTGCCTTAATGACTATCGCTTGGTAGTACTCCCATCTACAGTGATGAAATGCTTTGAGAGGTTGGTCATAACTAGACTGAACTCCTGCTCAGCAAGGACCTGGACTCATTGCAATTTGCCTAATGCCACAATAGGTCAACGGCAGATGCAATCTCAATGGCTCTTCACATGGCCTGAGACCACCTGGATAATACAAACACCTATGTCAGGATGCTGTTCATTGACTATAGCTGAGCATTTAATACCATCATTCCCACAATCCTGCTTGAGAAGTTGCAGAAGCTGAGCCTCTGTACCTTCCTCTGCAATTGGGTCCTCGACTTCCTAACTGGAAGATCACAATCTGTGCAGGTTGGTGATAATATCTCCTCCTTGCTGATGATCAACACTGGTGCACCTCAGGAGTGTATGCTTAGTCCACTGCTCTGCTCTCTCTATACCCAGGACTCAAATACCATCTATAAATTTGCTGATTATACAACCATTGTTGGTAGAATCTCAGATGGAGATGAGAATGTGTAGAGGAGCAAGAAATGCTAGCTAGTGGAGTGGTATTGCAGCAACAACCTGGAACTCAACATCAGTAAGACAAAAGAGCTGATTGTGGACTTCAGGAAAGGTAAGGCGAAGGAACACACACCAACCTTAATAAAAGAATCAGAAGTGGAGAGAGTCAGCAGTTTCAAGCTCCTGGGTGTCAAGATCTCTGAGGATCTAACCTGGTCCCAACATATTAATGCTGTTATAAAGTAGGTAAGATAGCGACTATACTTCATTAGGAGTTAGAAGAGATTTGGAATGTCAACAAATGCACTCAAGATCTTCTATAGATGTACCGTGGAGAGCATTCTGACAGGCTGCATCACTGTCTGGTATGGAGGGGCTACTGCACAGGACTATAAGAAGCTGCAGAGGGTTGTAAGTCAAGTCAGCTCCATCTTGGGTACCAACCTACAAAGTACTTAGGACATCTTCAAGAAACAGTGTCTCAGAAAGGCAGTGTCCATTAATAAGGACCTCCAGCACCCAGAGGGTGCCCTTTTCTCACGGTTAATATCAGGTAGGAGGTACAGATGCCTGAAGGTAATGTCAAGTAGCTGGCCTATTGAAAGTTCCATTTGGTAGTCACTGTCTTTCTCCCTGTATTTCCTTATTTCCCTATGAGTTTTTATCTAATTCTCTTTTTCATCTGCCACCATCTGCATGCAAGATTAGTGCAATTTGTTCTCTTATAAGATCTTTCTGTTTTTTGTTCTTTTAGTAGTTACCTTTTAACCTTCATGTGCCTTTTATTAATCTCTCACTGAAGTTAATTTACTTGCTCAACCTGTCCATTGTTTTGAGCATAACTTTTAAATTTCCAGTTAAGCATTTCTGCAGTAAGGAGAACAGCGGCAGCTTCTCCCTCGTATTATTCTAATCAGTGCTATTTTTGAATTGAAACAGTCTTATAATATGCTGCTCAGAACTGGACTGGTTGTGGCTGCCCCATTGTTTTCAGATGTTTTAACATGACTGTCTTTCTTTTATAATCTGTGTCTCTTTGTTGGAAAGTAAGTTTTTTTTTAATCTGCCTTCTCAACTTGCTCTGCCAGTCTTGGATGCACTTACAACAGCTTCTTGCATTTTGCAAGAGGGAATACTGAATAGGATATCAATCAAACAGCCTGCTTTGTTCTCGATGGTAAAAGAAAAAAAATCTAAAAACTGCAGATGCCAGAAATCTGAAATGATAAACCTGTGCCCTAAACAACTCCACTCATTCACTTTCTTCATTCGGATTTCACGATGGGAAAGTAAATAGTTCATGGCTTGCTAAATATTCTTTTGTTTTGGTCTCCTCTGTAATCTCCTCCAGTTACATAAATGTTGGTGTTTATTGCAAGGCTCTACTACTTCAAAGTGCATAGGGTAACCTGATGTGGGATATTATCTGGGGAAGTGGGACAGTGCCTTGTGCTCCCAGTGGCCAAACAAAAATGACATGGATGGTTGGAATTAAGCAAACCATTTGCGTTTTTTTGTTGCAAAGTTAGAATATTTTACACCTACTAAAAGTTGGAATATTCAGTATAATATCGATTGTCATAAATTGCAATTTAGCCTGCTTAAATTCAGTTTAAATTATGATTTAATATATTTATATGTTTGCATAATTTTAGAGATCACTCATTGCATTGCTCACAGATTTATCTAAATATATCTTATTCTTTTTACTATTTATGATGCTCCTGCAATGTGAAATCATGGAATGAAGATGGTTTTCATTCATCATATAGTGTTAATCTCCCATACTGCATGCAGAATCATTTACATAGGACCATAATTATGTGAGCCTTACTATTAAGTGATTTGTTAGTTAAACTTGCCATATGTACAATACTACTGCATTTCAGTATTAAATATTTGAAACAATTTAAATTTATTAGCTTGGGAAATTAATTTTGAAAATAACCATTTGTAAATGATTTATTTGTTTTTAAACTGTCAAATTTTAAAATTTGATATCTTTTTATGATTCCTTTCTAGAATCAAGAAGAGCAATTATCATTTATTGCAGAATGGTATGATCCCAATGCAAGTTTAATTCGCCGTTATACGTTCCTGTATTATCCAAAAGATGGATCTATTGAAATGGTAAAAGATATTTTTAAGTGTTTTTTACTTCTATTTGAATTGTTGCATTGGATTCCAATTCAAAGTGGCTATAATTGGTTATAAGTTTTTGTATGCAATTGAATAAAAAGTTGCAACATTACTACATGCAACAAAATATTTTTATGGACCCAAAATTAAATTTCACAAGAACAGTAAAAACTAATCTGTGCTATAATTATTTGCTTATTTTTGTAACCTTCCAGAGCCGCCTCCAGAAAATCCATGTGCAAAGCATCACCTTAGTGCATTTCTCATCCTGGTTATATGTAGTTGTTTTTTTCAGATCTTGTTCAAACATAATACTTGTATTAAATGATTATGTCCAAGAATTATTATTATTAAATGTTATTTTTTGATCATCAAATTACTTATAATGAGTAATGAAGTTTCCAATACATTTTGACATCAATTGTTTCCTCAAGTTATGGGATTCCTAAGTTTTGTGTTTTTAAAAACTGCAATATTTAGAACTCTTTCCTAACTTCATTGAAGTCTCAGCTTTAATTACCTTATAGCCCCTTGTTACTTACTTCCTAATCAAGCAAAATAATTCTTCCATATCCACCTATTAACTTGTTCTATTATTTTTAAATCGCAACTTCTAATCTGCAGAATACAATCCCATTTTTTTAAGTATATTCTTGTTATCTATTGATTCTTCCTCCAAAGCCTATATCTTTCCTGTGTTGGAATACCTAGATCTCCACAATACTGATAGACTTTTATGAGTAAAAGGTAGTCTTTATCTTTTTGTGTCCAAGCCCTTTGAGTATCCACTAACCTTTGTGATTTAGTTTTACTTGTTCATGACATAAATTTGTGCGTGGACCATTTAGGATCTTTGAACCTCTGTTTCTAACTTTTCATCTCTTTAGGAAGTTTTTTTTTACAGTCCTAATTGATACCCTGTTTTTTTTTTGCTTCTGTTGATTACTTTTTTTTATCAATGGTCTTTCTGCCTTGCAAGCTAAGTAATTATGTAAACAGCTTACAGCTTTATTTTTCAGATTTGAGCAATCAGAGAACCTTTGCGTTTCTCCTGCTTTTGTGCCTTGCTGCTCAGACGATGTCCTAGCCAAGTTAATAATGCGAACTTCAACTTGTGTTATGTATCTGTTTTGAAGGACATGATAAAATGTCTTTTATGTACGTATAAATAGCTTGCAGAGATAGGTCCTGTCCACCTATATCAGCTCTTCAATAAAACCAACAACATGCTGTATTTGAAGCAAATCTTCCACTGATCAACTGTAAAACTTTCAGTGTGTTCAGTCGTTTTGGTAATTTGAGTCTCTGGTAATTTCCTGGCTAGTGATTTTTGAGGTTTTTCTGCAGTACACTATGTGGGATCCACATGCTACATCTGAAAACCAAGATGTTTCTTTCTGACCTACTGCGAGATTCCAAGTGTCTCTGTCTTTGAACCTAGTTTTATCCATTTAACAAATAATGTATTGTGAAGTTACCTCATAGACAAAGCCCGCTGCTTGTCTATGATTTCTTTCATTACAACTCATATGCAAGGGAGGGATGGATTATATTGATGTAAGTATTGATACTTGGCATTTATATATTAAAGACATTTTAAAAATAGTAATTTCCCTTGAACTGGATAATAGTATACTTTTAATTTTTTTTCCATCTTGAAACATGTTTTGATCTACAGCATCTGGCCACCCTGTGATCTCTGTCATGGAGGCTGGGGTCAGAAAATTCTTCAAGAAGATGAACCCTTGCAAGGCATACCCTGGCTGGGTACTGAAAACCTGTGCCAATGAACTGTCTGGTTTTTTTCAAGGACATCTTCAACTTCTTTTTGTTGTGGTCTGAGGTTCCTGTCTACTTCAAAAGGGCAGCAATCATGCTGGTGCTTAGGAAGAGCAGGGTGAAGTGCCCTAATGACTGTAAACTGGTAGCACTCACACCTATCATAATGAAGTGCTTTGTGACGTTGATGATGGCTAAAATTAACTCCTACCTGAGCAACAACCTGGACCTGTTACCATTTGCCTACTGCCACAACAGGTCTACAGCAGATGCAATCTCACTGGGTCTTCAATCTGTGTTGGAACACCTGGAAAACAGCAAAATATACTGAACATCGGGTTTCTGTTTACAGTTCAGCATTGAATACCATTATCCCCTCGGTATTCATCACCAAGCTTCAAAACCTAAGCGTCTGTGCCACCATCTGGAACTGGATCCTTGGCTTCATCACTGGGAGATCAGTTTGGATTGATGATAACACACTGTGATGATAGGGGATTTGTTAATGGAATGGACAGCAGGTTCTGTGGGTGAGAAAGAGATTCTCAGATTCCCAGAGATTCTGTGCCTCCCAGGTTCCAGGGTCTGGGATATCTCAGATAGAGTCCTCAGCATTTTTAAGTGGGATGGTGAACAGCCAGAAGTCGTGGTCCAATGACATGGGTAGGATGAGGGACAAGGTTCTGCATAGGGAGTTATGTGCTAAGTTAAAGGGCAGGACCTCCAGGGCTGTTTCTCAGGATTGCCACCCATGCCATGTGCTAGTGACTCTAGAACTAGGAAGATCATACAGTTTATTACATGGCTAAGGAGTTAGTGTAGGAAGGAGGGCATAAGATTTTTGGATCATTGATCTTTCTTCCAGGGAAGGAGGGACCTGTACAGAGTGCCTTAACAGTTAGTGGAGAGATTGTGGAGGCATATGTTGGTAAGACCTCAGACAATGTTATGACTCAAAAGGTTGAGCATGGTGTGACAAAATCGGAAAGGGTGAATACAGGACTGAAAGTGTTGTATCTGGATGCACACAGTATACAGAATAAGGTAGATGAATTTGCAGCAAAGTTGCAGATTAGCAGATATGATCTTATGGGCATCATGGAATCATGGCTGGAAAGTTATAGCTGGGAGCTTAATGTACAAGGATACACATCATATCAAAAGGATGGGCAAGAAAGCAGAGAGGGTGGCATTGCTCTGTTGGTTAAAAAAAGAAATCAAATCATTAGAAAGGGGTAACAGGCTTGGAAGGTGTTGAATCATTGTGGATAGAGCTAAGGAATTGCAAGGGTAAAAAGACTCTAGTGAAAGTTGTATACAGCCCTCCAAACAGCAATAAAATGTTACCTCCAAATTACAGTGGGAGATAGAAAATGCATGCCAAAAGGACAGTGTTATAATAATCACGTAAGACTTCAATATGCAGGTAGATTGGGAAAATCAGGTTGGTGCTGGATTGCAGGACAGGAAGTTTCTAGAGTGCTGACAAGATGGCTTTTTAGAGCAGATCATGGTTGAGTCCACTAAAGGATCAGCTTTAGTGGACTCAATCAATTCTGGATTGGGTGTTGTGCAATGAGTCAGAATTGATTAGAAAACTTCAGGTAAAAGAACCCTTTGGGGCAAGTGATCATAACATGATCAAATTCACCCTAAAATTCGAGAAGAGAAGCTAAAGTTAGATGTATCAGTGTTACAGTGGAGTAAATGGAATTACAGAGGCATGAGAGAGGAGTTGGCCAGAATTAATTGGAAAAGAACACTGGTAGGGATGACGGCAGCACAGCAATAGCTGGAATTTGTGGAAGCAATTCAGAAAGCACAGGATATATACATCCCAAAGAGGAAGAAGTATTCTAAAGGAAAGATGACACAACCATGGAATACAAAAGAAGTCAAAGCCAACATAAGAACCAAAGAAAGGGAATATAATAGAACAAAGATTCAAAGATTAGTGGGAAGTTAAAGGATTGGGAAGCTTTTAAAAACCAACAGAAGATAACTTTTTAAACAAATAGTCATGGAAGAGGTAATGATGGAATACAAAAGTAGAACTAGCCAATAATATTAAAGAGGGTACCAAAAGTTTCTTCAGATAGATAAAGTATAAAAGAGAGATGAGAGGAGATGTTGGATTGCTGGAAATGTAGTAATGGGGACAGCAAAATAGCAGATGAACAGAAGAAGTATTTTGAATCTGTCTTCATTGTGGAAGGCACTAGCCATATGGTGGAAGTTTCAGGTCTTAGTGGTAGAAGTGTGTGAAGTTACCATTACTAGGGAGAACGTTCTTGGGAAACTGAAAGGCCTGAAGGTAGGTTGGTCACCTGGACCAGTTGGTGTACACCCCAGGATTTTGAAAGAGGTGGTTGAAGAGATCATGGAGGTATTAGTAATAATTTCTTAAGAATCACTAGATTCGGGAATGGTTCTGGAAGACTGGATATTTGCCAATGTTACTCCACCCTTCAAGAAGGGACAGAGGCAGGTGAAAGGAACCCATAGTCAGACTTCATTGGTTGGGAAGATGTTGGAGTCAATTATTGAGAATTAGGGCTCAGGGTACTTGGAGGCACATAATAAAATAGGTCATAGTCAGCACAGTTTCCTCAAGGGAAAATCTTGCCTGACAAATCTGTTGGAATTCTTTGACGAAGTAGCAAGCAGGATAGACAAAGAAGATTCAGTTGATATTTTGTACTTGGATTTTCAGATGGCGTTTGACAAGATGTCACACATGAGGCTGCTTCACAAGCTACAAGCCCATGGGATCACAGGGAAGATTCTAGCATTGATTGGCTTACTTTATCATGTGCCTCCAAGTATATTGAGCAATTCAGGAACAGCTTACTTCCCTCTGCCATCAGATTTCTGAGTGGCACGTGAGCATTACCTCATCAATCTTTCTGCACTATTTATTTTGTAATTTACAGTAATTTTATTTCTTTGGACAGTAGTGCTATAGCAAAACCACAAATTTCACAACATGTACAATAAGACTGATTTATAAACCTGTTCTGAAATTGCTTGATTATTTCTTAACAGAGGTAAAACAGAAAGGAAGTAAATTTGTATGATAACTGAGAGTGGTATTTTGCAATGAGACACTTGCTCCTAGTTTTCATCATGGTTAGTTAATACTGATACCAACTACTAATACTAACACTTCCACTAATGCGATTTATCTAGTTGGAGTAGAATGTAGCAATTGCCATAAGATTAACAGGAAATGCTGAATAACCTCTTACTGTATTCAGGGTTTCTATGTAAAAATATGTGCACGCTATTGGGATGATTGATCCATAACTTCCAGTTTATTTGTCACTTTTTAAAAAATGTTTAGGAGATTGATCGACACACAGGTTCAAAGTTTGAAGAAAATTTATTATCAAATTACTAACTTGAAATTCATTTTCTTGCAGACATTTACAGGGGAAAATGAAGTAATACAGTAAGATTTTATAAATAATATATATTTGTAAACCCTTTGCAATAACCTGGTTTTCTTCATTAATTTCTCATTAAATGTGGCCTGTTCTTCATCTAAGTCACAATAATAGACAAACACAATCTGCCTAACTAATGACACACAAACAATTGTGCTTCTCGTCAGTACTTTCTTTTTCAATCTTTTTATTATTATTATTAATATCAACATAATAAGAATAATACATAGTGGGATTACAAACTTACAAATTTAAACTAAACATGAAAGGATACAGAAGCAATAGTTACAACATAATTAAGTCTTCCCAAATCATGAATGATACAAATATCATATAAACAAAGCAAAACTAGGTATATCATAATATATATATTTAAAAAAACAGAAAAGAGAAAAAGAAAAAAAATTCCCTAGAAAATCTAATCTAACAACCTAATAACTAATAAAGAGAAAAAAAGGGAAGAAAAAAAAGAGAATGAATAATGGGCTATTTATAATATCTATTAAAAAAATACAAAATCATCAGTGTCACCAACTCCGATCCTCTCAACATATGTATAATCAAAACTGGAAAAACGGATAGGTTTGGAACAGGGTCAAATTACATCATATGAAAATATTGAATAAATGGTCTCCATGTCTTTTCAAATTTAATAGAAGGGTCAAATACAACACATATAATTTTCTCCAAATTTTGACATAACATAGTCTGAGAAAGCTAATGAAATATGGTAGGGGGATTAATTTCTTTCCAATTCAACAAAATAGTTCTTCTAGCCATTAATGTAAGAAATGCAATAATTCGGCAAGCAGAAGAAGATAAATGGATTGAGTCCATCATTGGTAAACCAAAAATTGCAGTAATAGGATGAGGTTGTAAAACAATGTTCAATACCGTGAAAATAATATCAAAAATGTCTTTCCAATATTTTTTCAAAAGCGGACATGACCAAAGCATATGAGTTAAAGACGCTGTCTCAGAATGACATCAGTCACAAATAGGATTTATATAGGAATAAAAACGAGTCAATTTATCCTTGGACATATGAGCCCTCTGCACAACTTTAAACTGTATTAATGAATGTTTAGCACATATAGATGATAAATTGACTAATTGAAGAATTTTATCCCAATTCTCAATAGGGAAAGTAAGGTTAAGTTCTCTTTCCCAATCATTTTAATCTTATAGAAAGGCTCTGAATGTATTTTCATAATTATATTGTAGAGTTTTGATATTACACCTTTCTGAGAAGGATTTAGTTCTAACAAATTCTCCAGAATACCCAAAGACTCAAGATTTGGAAAGGTAGGAAGTACAGTGTTTAAGAAATTCCTAATCTGTAAATATCTAAAAAAATGAAATCTAGGCAAATTATATTTATTAGATAATTGTTCAAAAGACATAAAACAATTATCCAAAAATAAATCGGAAAATTGTAGTAATCCTTTAGTCTTCCAAACTGAATAAGCTTGGTCTATAATAGAAGGATGAAAAAAGAAATTGGATACAATAGGAATAGTTAAAACAAATTGATTCAACCCAAAAAATTTCCGAAATTGAAACCATATACGTAAAGTATGTTTAACTATCGGATTGTCAATTCGTTTCTGCAATTTAGAAAGAGCAAAGGGAAGAGAAGACTGTAAAATAGAACCCAGTGAAAATCTTTGTACAGATTTAGTTTCCAGGTTCACCCAATGAGGGCTAAAAGATAAATCCCAATCCTTTAACCAACTTATCAAATATCGGATATTAACTGCCCAATAATAAAATCTAAAATTAAGCAATGCCAATCCACCTTCCTTCCTTGCCTTCTGTAAATATTTTTTACCTAATCTAGAATTTTTATTCTGCCATATATATGAGGAAATTTTTGAATCAACATTAACAAAAAAAGATTTCAGAATAAAAATTGGTACCGCTTGAAATATATATAAAAGCTTGGGTAAAATAATCATCTTTATAGCATTAATCCGACCTATCAGAGATAAAGATAATGGTGACCATTTAGTGAACAAACATTTAATCTGATCAATTAAGGGTAAAAAATTAACCTTAAATAACTCCTTATAATTTTTTGTAATTTTAATCCCTAAGTATATAAAAGAGGCATTAACGAATTTAAAAGGTAAATTTCCATAAATTGGAACCTGTCTATTTAAAGGAAACAATTCACTCTTATTAAGATTTAATTTATACCCGGAAAAATTACTAAATTGAGCCAACAATGATCTAACTGCAGGAATGGATTTCTCAGGATCAGAAATAAATAATAATAAATCATCTGCTTATAATGATAACTTATGTATATCCATCCCACGAGTATTGCCAAAAATGTTCGGTGATTCTCTAATAGCAATTGCCAAAGGTTCTAAAGCAATATCAAATAATAATGGACTAAGAGGGCAGCCTTGCCTAGTACCCCGAAATAAACGAAAAAAGGGAGATCTTTGATTGTTAGTAAAAACTGAGGCTTCTGGAGTATGATATATCAGTTTAATCCAGGAAATGAATGTCGGACTAAAATTAAACTTCTCAAGCACAGTAAATAAGTATGGCCATTCAACTCTTATCAGATGCTTTCTCCGCATCTAATGAAATGACACATTCTGAGGTGCTACGTGAAGGAGTATAAACAATATTCAATAATCTAATATTGAAAAAAGAATAGCGATTTGTAATAAAACCAGTTTGATCTTCCGAGATAATTTGAGGTAATACCTTCTCCAGCCTGGACGCCAGTAACTTGGAAAAGATCTTGGAATCTACATTCAATAAGGATATTGGTCTATAGGATGCACAGTCAGTAGGGTCTTTATCTTTTTTCAATATTAAAGAAATGGAAGTTCTATAAAAAGATTGTGGCAGTTTACCCAATCTAATTGCTTCTTCAAAAGCCCTGCTTAACCAAGGAGAAAGAGTAGAGGAAAAACACTTTAAAAATTCCACTGTATACCCATCTGGACCTGGTGCTTTCCCAAAATTCATAGAGGAAATAACCCCTTTAATTTCTGCATCCGTAATAGGAGTTTCTAATATTGAAAGATCATCTGATGATAATTTTGAAAAATTCAATTTCCCAAGAAAATCATGCATGGTATTATGATCATGAGGGAATTCAGAATGATACAGGGAGGTATAAAAATCGTGAAAAGGTTTGTTTATCTCATCATAGTTAACTCTCAATTCACCATTCTGTTGACAAATCTTAATAATTTGACGTTTAACCAAAGCATTCTTCAATTGATTAGCTAACAGTTTACCAGATTTATCACTATGTATATAAAAATCAGATCTGGTTTTCATTAATTGATTTTCAATCGAAGATGTAAGTAATAAACTGTGTTCCATTTGAATTTCAACCCTTTGTTTGTAAAGCTCCTTACTAGGAGCAATCGAATATTTCTTGTCAATTTCTTTAATTTTATCAACCAATAAAAGAGTTTCCTTTTTAATACGTTTTCTCAAACCAACGGAATAGGAGATAATCTGTCCACGTATATATGCTTTAAAAGTGTCCCAAAGTGTTCCGCAAGAAATGTCATCCGTAGAATTAGTTGAAAAGAAGAAATCGATCTGTTCTTTCATAAATTTAATGAAATCTGGATCTTGCAATAAGATAGAATCAAATCGCCATTGCCTAATACTAGAAGCTGTATCCATTAATTTAATAGAAAGTTTCAATGGAGCATGATCAGAGATGGCTATAATATCATAATTACAACCAATTACAGATAGAATAAAATGAGAGTCAATAAAAAAAAGTCAATTCTTGAGTAAGAATGATAAACATGTGAGAAAAATGAAAACTCTTTGTCCTTAGAATGCCAAAAATTCCATTATCAGTCAAAAAAGAATTAATGTAAGTGGCCAACTTATTAGGTAAAGTCTGAGTGGATATAGATCTATCCAGCAAAGGATTTAAACAACAATTAAAGTCACCACCTATTATTAACATATATTAATTTAGATTAGGTAGAGAAGTAAATAAGGACTTAAAAAAATCGGGATAATCCACATTTGGAGCATGAACATTAAGCATAGCAACCTTTTTGTTAAAAAGTAACCCAGTAGTTAACAAAAATCTGCCATTCGGATCCGAAATAATATCGTGTTGGACAAATGTAATAGAGGAGTCAATAAAAATTGAAACTCCTTTTAGTTTGGCATTCGAATTCGAATGGTACTGTAGATCCCTCCAAAACCTAAGAAAACATTGATTGTCCTCTTTCTTCACATGAGTTTCTTGTACAAAAATAATATGTGCATTCAGTCTTTGGAATACTTTGAAAATCTTTTTCCATTTAATTGGATGCTTTAAGCCATTAGTATTCCAAGAGACAAAATTAATGGTCTGAGCCATATTTCTGAAATCAACCCTTTGGTATATAAAGAGTTAACCAAGTTATGAACTCATGCACACGGAAGAGGAACAAAAATAAGGGGTGGACCCGGAAGTGACGACATCGCGGACATTTTAGTAGTTTAAAATCAGCCCAAATGAAAAAACTAAAAAAAACAGGTAAAAGGAACAATAAATTTAGAAAGGAAACCCCCACTCCCCATGAAGAAAAAGTCCATCCTGAGCCTGGAGAAGGCTAGGAAAAAAAAGGAATGATACTAAATCTACCCCCGTATCACCAGAAGGCAACTCCAAATATATAAAGGGGGGAGAAAAAAGATCCAATCAAACTCCGAAAAAGTAATTATCACTCTATTAAAACAAACTTCTTAATATAATTGCTAGTAAAAAAAAACAAGAAGAATATAAACACTAGTAACTTATAAATCGGGTTAAAACCCAAACAAAAAAAAGTTAAAATGTGATAAGAAATGCATTATAGGAAGAAGACAAGAGAAAAAAAAATGGCGGAATCAAAAAAAAAGCAAGAAATATTTTAGAGAAGAAACCGCCATCTTAGTCACACAAAAAATGAAAAGGATAATATCAATCCGTTTAAAAAAAATTCACCTTCAAAGGATTAATAATAATGACCAAAAATAAAGTACAGTGGTTAAAGTAAGTAAAATAAAAAGATTAGTGCGTTGAAAAAAACTTTAATTAGAATATAAAATACAGAATAAACCTACACCAATAGCCAGAAACAAAATCTGGTTTTGGAAGCAAAAACTATCTTGTAACGATCAAAATCACTCATTTATTAGAAACGAGAGTCCAAAGCTGTAGGATAATTCTCATCCAGAAAGCTTCGAGCTTTAGATGTGGAGAGAAAAACACGCCGTGGTGCATTCGGAAGCGAGATTCTAAGCTTCGCAGGGTATAAAAGCGCTGGTTTTAGATTTTTCTCATAACATTCAGACATCAGAGGTTTAAAAAGGAGCCTTGCCTTCATTAATTCTGGGCTAAAATCCTCCACTAATCGAAATTGGAAATCTTTGAATTTAACCATCCCTAAACGCTGAGCCACACAAATAAGTTGCTCTTTAACATGCACATAATGAAATCGAACAATTACAACAGGTGGTTTAGATGAAGAATTTGATGATCGGCACATAATTCTGTGGGCGCGATCAAGTAACTGAGGACTGTCTGGGAATACAGAAGGGAACACATCCTTTAAAAGTTGAGCAAAATGCTTCGAGGGGTCCCTTTGTTGGATACCTTCCGGGAGACCAAGTATGCGTAAGTTCTGTCTTCTGGACCGATTTTCAAAGTCAACACTCTTGGCTTTAAATGTTTCCACCTGTTTAATCTTCGAAGATAATTTCTGCTCCAGTTTTTGATTATCAAGTCTCACTTCCGAGCGTCCTCTTGCAAAGTTGCGATTAGAGTTTGCTGCTGTTTAACTACTGAATCAGTCTTATCCATAGAATCCTGGAAAGCCTTTAGATCTTGTTTGAAAGTTTGTCGTTGTTCTTCAAATTTTTCGTTTAAGAGCTCCAATAACATATCAGGTCAATTCAGTACGCTTAGGATCAGTCTTTTTTTCTCTTTCCGTTGCCATTAGGATCTTTCCCAGGGTCTCGCCCTTTAGATCTTAAAGCCATTTCTGTACTCATTTCTTCAAAATTCACAGTACACTCTTAAAGATAAGTCCAAAAAAGTAGCAAGAATCTTTTGGTGTAGGTAAAAGTAAGTTAAATAAGGGTGATCATAAGTTAAAAAAAGTAAAGGTTATGGAGCGAATCTGAAACAGCACTCACTCCATGAGTGTCTCCTGGTGACTCCTTCTTGTCAGTACTGAGTACACTATTTAAACAATTACAGTCTAGGTCAGGGGTGGGCAAACTTTTTGACGAGGGCCACAAAGGGTTCTAAAATTTGACAGGGGGGCCGGACCAGGAGCAGATGGACGAGTGTTTTGGTAATACACCTCATAAGAGAAAATAAAATATCATGGGATATGTAGAAAACATGTGCTTTAATTTCAATTGAAAATGAACAAATGCATTACACAAAATATCTGTCTTTGAAGTCCCATGGTATTTAGCTATTTATTGAAATGACTTTTAAAACACTGAAAATTAAATGAATAAAATACAGCTTTTTTTAAATAGTAACAGTTATTATTTTAAAGCACTGAAAATTCTGTTATCCTTCAAGATATTATCATCATCACTCTCCTCCTGACTGTCTTTATTTCAAAAACAGTAGGAGATGCAGGTCTACTTGTCCTGCTCCTTCTTATTCAATTGTCCCCTGTACCAAAACTCAACAACGACCCGCGCAATGACAGAACAGTGAGAGCGTGCCAATATGCGGAGCTCTGTGCTCGCAAATCCCCGCAGGCTATCTCCCTTAGCCGGAACGCTGGCTAATTATGAGCCAGTTCGGATGTGCCAGGAAATGGGTCGCCATAAGGTCACAAAGTAAAGCGCAAATGTGGAGTAATATGCTGCACCTCAACAAAGGTCAATGTATATAGAGTGCGTCATCTATTGGGAAAACGCCAGAATTGCGGGGAAAAAACGTTAACAAGGTTTATTAATATAATTTCATTAAGTTCTGCGTGCCGGATTAAAAAGCTTAACGGGCCGCATATGGCCCGCGGGCCGTAGTTTGCCCATGCCTGGTCTAGGTTCAAAAAAGAATTTGAACCTCAGGTGTAATGCTTTGTACAAATGCTATGTGGAGTCAGGTGTTCCAATCAATGATGTGAGATTGGAGGTGTGGGTTGGAGAGGTGCCCTGCCAACTTTTTTTTTAAAAAGACACACAAAGTCAGGTTACTTTCTTTCTCAAGAAAGATCTGTCCGTGTGCACCCATGCCTCACTCGAACAACTTGTAGAGGGCCTTAGAAGAAGAATTGTAGAGGTGCATGAAGCTGGAAAAGGCTACAAAAGCATTTCCAAAGACCTGAGTGTTATCAGTCTATGGTAAGTGTAATTGTCTACAAATAGAGGAAATTCATTACTATTCAATTCTGCCTAGGAGTGGGCATCCTGCAGAGATCACACCAAGAGTACAATGTGCAATACTGAAGGAGGTGAAAACCCAATGGTAACAACAAAAGACCTGCAGAAATTGCTAAAGTCTCTGTTCATGTGTCCACTATAAAAAAAAAAGCACTGAACAAGAATGGTGTTCAGAGAAGGACACCAGGAAGGAAACCACTGCTCTCAAAGGACATTGCTGCATGTCTAAAATTTACAAAAGGCCACCTGGATGCTCCACAGTACTTCTGGGACAATGTTCTGTGGATAGATGTTTGGAGGAAAATAAGGCACTGCATACCAACAACAAAACTTCATCCCAACTGTGACGCATGATGGAAGGAGCATCACAGAGGATGTCAGGGTAACAGTCCGTCACCTGAAACTTAACAGAATTTGGATGTATCAAGACAATGATCTGAAACACAAGAGTAAACCAACATTAGAGTGGGTTTAAAAAGAGGAAAAAAGTTGTATTTTGGAATGGCCAGGCTAGAGTCCAGACCTTAACCCAAGTGAGATGCTATGGCATGACCTGAACAGGGCTGTTCATGCAATGCATCCCAGAAATATTGATGAATTGAAACAGTTTTGTATGGAAGAATGATTAAAAATTTCACCTCACCGATGAGCAAGTCTGATCAGCACCTACAGGAAATGTTTGGTGGAGATTAGTGCTGCTAAAGTAGGTTCTACCGGTTATTAAATACAAAGGTTCACATAAAGTAGGTTCATATTTTTCGCCAGGGCTGTAAATAATTAATGTGTTCAATAAAGACATGAAAAGTACAATTGTTTGTGTGTAATTAGTTTAGGCAGATTATGTTTGTCTATTATAGTGACAGATGCGCATCAGACTACATTTTATGAGTAAATAACGCAGAAAACCAGGTAAATGCAAAGTGTTCACAAACATTTTCTTACAACTGCACAAGTATTTGTTTGTGTGTGTCTGTGTGTATATGTATATTTGCTTTCTGACTCTTCTATGCATTTGAAATTTGTTTCTATTTCTCATAAACTAGGAAGAACTGAGGAAGGTCATCAACCTGAAACTTTAACTCTGTTATTTGTCTATACAATTTCTTTGATTGTCATTTGAGCAAGTAGTGTTATACAACCCTAGGATGGAAGCCTTTAGCATCTGGAGATTTGTTAGTCCTTAATTTTTCCATTAATTGTAGGACTCTTGTCTCTGCATCATCAATATTCTAAATCTTTGGATATCCATAATGTTTCCTCTTCTTCCACCAAGTATGACAAAATATCATTATTTTAATTTACAGTAGCTCTATCACTTTTATCAGGTTGCTAATGTGACTGTAAACATTTTGATTTGATTCTGCTACCTGGTGCCTGTTTCCAACTTAAGGATTTCTGTGGAACTACAAAATTAGATATTTCTTTAATTGGCTGAGATAATGTTTCATTAAAGTAAACATTGTTTATCAGGATGCCCCTTTCCCTTCCCAACCCATTTCTGATCTAAGATCATTGGAATGGGTAAGAATTGAATAATTTAATAGAAAACATCTATTGATCTGGTCTTGTCCTTGTTCAGTATATTTCTGGTTTAATGTTATTTTGCATATAAGATAACACAATGAAATGGAGATGACACTTTTGAGTTTCGTCAATATCATGCTACTGTAGTTACTTACAGGGGTTCCCTACCTGGAGTCCATGGACCCTTAGCTTAATGGTATTGGTCAATTCCATAAAAAAAAGTTTGGGAGCCCCGCTAATCTAGCATTTTATGGTACTTAATCATCATTTTAATGTCAATGTTTAGCTTACTATGGATATTCATTTTCTTTGCCCTTAAAACCAATATTGGATTTAGAGCAACCTGTTGTAATGCTGTTGGTATTCACAGAAGGAGTAAGGTGCTTAAAATAATCTGCTAAAAGGATGGAACCTTTAATCACTCTTTAATCTGCTGGAAAATAGGATAATACAAATAGACTTTGAAATTGGATTTTCATCATAAATCACTCCAATGCAACATGGTCTCCAGCTGCAACAGCTATTGTTAACTATAATTTTCATTGGTTCTCATACTAAGTTGCAACAGCTTTCAGTTCATGCCATGTTTTTCAGTGGGAATATCTATTACTTTAAATATATTTATGAATTTATGGCCATAATACTATAATATTTGCTGTAACCAGCACATAATATCCAGCACATTTATCATTTGAATCAAGGCTATCTTCATGTTGGATTTCAATTATTTCCCAGCCTCCCCTGGTCCTTGCTGTTCATGTCATGCTTGGTGCCTCAATCATACTTTGCTGTCATATCAAATTATATGTTGTTGCAAACTACCTGCTCATCTTTGCAAGATCAGCAGACTGGTAGTTGTAAGGTACTGTGTTGCCACTGCTGTAAGCTATCATTGGGTGCCAATCCCACTTAACCTGTGCTCTTAGAATTATGCTTAACTACTAATTTATTGTTTCACTAATTTCTAGGAAAATTTGCTTCATATAGGCAAAGGAATTTCTCTCCTAGGCTCTTGGGCAATGGTGCTGACTTTGGTTAAAATAGTGCCATGTGAGGAAATCTGGAATACAAAAATATAAGGCGGTGGTGATTGTGCCAACAAGTGTACTGATTGCTTCAAGGTTAATTTTGACATCCTGGACTTAGGCATTTCTTGTCGTTTGTGGAATGAAGCAGGCAAAAAATGCTAACTGATATGAAATATTTAAAGCAATGTGTAGGCTTATGATAGCCAGTGTAGATCACCAGGGTGTCTAAAACTTTGACAATCCTCCATAAATGTGTGGTGGAGAGTATATTGACTAGCTACATCACAGCCTGGTATGGAAACACCAATGCCCTTGAAGGGAAAATCTTTCAAAATGTAATGGATATGACCCAGTCCATCATGCGTAAACCCTCACCACCATTGAGTACATCTACACGGAGTGTTGTCACAGGAAAGCAGCATCCATCGTCAGGGACCCCCATCACTCAGGTCATGCTCTCTTGCTGCTGTGCTCAGGAAGAAGGTACAAGAATCTCATGACTCTCACCACCAGGTTCAGGAACAGTTATTATCCTTGGGACCAAGGTCCAAAACACAGAACATACAGTCACAAAAATAATATTGGCACAAGTCTCTAATTGGCATGGCCTGAAGATTGATAGTGCTTGGGATGTTGTGTGGGAGCCACATATCTGTAAGAACAAGTACACAAAAGTTCTTCAACTTGCGCTGGGTCAGTGGAAGCTGAAAGCAAACCAGCTTGTCTTCCAGTGAGTGAACACTGGAGAGCAGCACCAACAGGAGAGCCAGCCTGCAGGGGCCAGGCCCCAACCATCTGGATTTCAGAGCCCACAGAGCATCTGTTCTCTCCCACACCACCACTGGCACTTCCTCCCTGGGTGGCTGTAACAGGTAACACCATGGCACGAAGGCCTGATGTGTGCAACAACTGAGGCCCCACAGCTTCCCTGCCATCAGTCTTTAACAATGAGCTGGGCTTGCAGTATTTTCCATTACCAATATCCAATAGAGCCTTGCTATCAGAAGAAAAGTGTTTAAGATGCACATTTTCACCTTTTGTTGGACCCAGAGGGGCCACTGCAACCAAGTATTGCATCCATCGTTATTTCTTCTCCATTCACTCATCATCAACATTTCTACAGTTAGCAGTGTTTCGACATTCGGGTACCTGGGCATTATTAGTTCACAGGACCTCCTCTCGGAGAACCATAACTCATTCTTTAACAAAAGGGTTTAGCAAAAGATGTACTTCTGGCACCTGTTGGTAACATTCTGTCTTCCCCAGACCATACTGGTGCAATTCTACAATGCCATCCTGGAGAGCATCCTCATATCAGCTATAACTGTCTGGTTTGGTGCAGCATCCTCTCACAATTTATGAAAATTACAGTGAACTGTCAGGTCAACAGAAAAGGTCATTGGCTAAAGTCTACCACCGCTGCAGTACTTGTATGTGTCTAGGACCAAGAAGTGGGCAGGAAAAATAATTGTGGATGCTAAAAGTCCTGCAAAGGCCTCCTTCTGGAAAGCACTATAATGTTTTTACACTATCTTAGAAGATTCTTCCCCAGGCAGTTAATCTGATCAATCGTTCTAATTACATCCCCCCCTCCCCATTTATTACCTCTGTCACTACACTGAACCGTACACACGTTAAACCACTTTTTTGCTATTTAAATTGTAAGTACACATTGATATTAATGTATTATGCACATTTTATTCTATATCTGTACTTTAACTTCTAACTTTAGTTTTTATATAATTCTTTATAATTGTTGAATACAGCTTTTTGTTACATTCACACCCTGACCAACGCACCACAACAAATTCCTAATACATGTAAATGTACAGTACATGGCAAATAAAATTGGTCCTTAATCCTCCATTTTCGATTTTTTTTTAAAGAATGCCACATAATTTAAGGGTGTTAAGGATGATCTGATGTAGATCTCTTCATTTTAATTCATCTCAAACTTATTTTATCCTCCCTTCCCATTAACATAAATTCTTCAATTGAAGATGTGTGCAATTTCATATAAGTTTCTGCTTTAGCTTTTAGATTTTCTTTTATGATTAATGATGCTGCTTTTGACATTTTGCAGTTTGACATTAAAAACCATCGTACCTTTCTGAAACGAACTAAATATGATGAATTACGTTCAGAAGACTTGTTTGTTGGAAGCATAATTACTGTATACGCTCGTCAGCTGCGACTGGTAGACTATGGGGACCAATATACAGCACGCAGACTGGGAAGTAAGAAGCAAAAGTAAGAAGTTAATTTCTAAGTATGTTTACAGATCTAGTTAATTACTGACAAGAATTAGCCCTAGTAATGTGATGCAGTATTTTTTGATTTGCCATTTTGAATTTTAAGCTGAGTGCTTAATTGCTGTCATAAATGTTGTAAATATTTGAATTATTTCTTTGTATTCTGTTTAACTGATGTTAGATCCTAGGTTGTAGGTGATGCATTGCATATAACCAGATTGATGCTAGTACTCTGACTGGTATTTTCCAGTAAATTGAAGATGTTTTAGTGCCCAGTATGCCTGACTATGGCAGTTGTGAAATATCCACCACATGTTTACTGATTCCTGCAGCAATTTCAATACTACTCCCTCCCACCCTCCCTTCTTTAAGGATTCCATTCCATTCTCCCAGTTCCTTTTGTGTCTGGTATATCCAGTCCAATGAAAAGACTGTATACATACACTCAGTGGCCACTGTATTAGGTACACCTGTACATCGGCTTGTTAATTCAAATATCTAATCAGCCAATCATGTGGCAGCAATTCAATGCCTCAAAGCATGCAAGCAGGGTCAAGAGGTTCAGTTGTTCAGTCCAAACATTAGAATGGGGAAGAAATGTGATCTAAATGACTTTGACAGTGAAATGATTGTTGGTAACAGACAGGGTGATTTGAGTATCTCAGAAACTGCTGGTCTCCTGGGATTTTCATGCAGAATAGTTCCTAGATTTTACAGAGAATGATGGGAAAAACGAAAAACATCTAGTGAGAGACAGTTCTATGAGCAAAAATGCCTTAACAATCAGCAAAGTGAGAGGAGAATGGCCAGGTTGATTGAAGCTGAGAATAAGGCAACAGTACTCAAATAACTGGAGGCCCCATGTGCCACGTAGGCACTAAGGGGTCAGACGACGACGACGACTCAAATAACCATGTGTTACAACGGTGGTGTGCAGAAGAGCATCTCTAAAGGCACAACATGTTGAATCTTGAAGTAGATGGGCTACAGCAGTGGAAGACCACAAGTATACACTAAGTGACCACCTCATTAGAAACAGGAGGCACCTAATAATCGGCCACTGTGTGTATTTGCCAACATGGCTTTCTGAGCTGTGGCTTCCCTCTCTGCCACATCTGACTACATGCCACCTATATTCTGCATTTCTGTTCTCCCACCCTCTTTCCACCAGTTTCTGTAAACAATGGATTATCCTTTGCAATTTCCATCACCAGGCTTGTCTTCCCCTCCCTTCTTCTTTCAGCATTCTGAAGGGATTTTTCCATTTGACTCCCTGGTCCTTTTTTTTTCACTTCAAACATTCTCCTTATCAAAGCATTCTCTCATATAACCCAAGATACATCATCTGTTATTTGTGCTGTTTTACCTTATCTCATCGTCCATGTGTTCAAGCAGTCTTTCCAGGTGAAGCACTGATTCGGTTACATTTCTATCCAATTCTATCGCATTTGGTGCTCACAATATGGCCTCCCGTACACTGGAGAAAGCAAATGCAGATTGAGTAACTACCTTGTGCAGCACCTGTCTTCGGTTCTAAGGGCTGGCCCTAAGCTGCTGGTTGCCCTCCCACCCCCGTCCTCCTCCATCCGTCTGTGAATCTCTACACTGTTGTTACGTGGTTCATCGTAAGCTTATCTTTTGTCAGGATATTTTGTAGCCTTCTAGACTTGTTATCTAATTGTATAATTTCAGGTAACTCATTTATTCTGCCCGGTCCTGCAGTGGGTCTTTGATCTGTGATATTTGTTCAATTTTTATTTGTTTGGAGCACAGCCTAACTTTCCTACAGTTGTCATTTCATAGCTGTTGCATTCTGCTGTTCATGTTTCTTTTCTCTCACTCTCACTCACAACCAGATGCCTTCAGCAGCTTATCCTAGCAAAACGCTGTCCTTGCCATATCACAACTACTCCTTTTTGTTCTATTTCCTTTCCCTACCACCTCCTTATAAATTAAAGCTAACTTGTTTTCATTCCATTTGTGCCAGTGTACACTTACCCTGAATCATTTATTCTGTTTCTCTTTCTGTAGAAGCTGCTTAATGATTTGTGCTTCCAGCATTTCATGTTTTTAACTTTAGATTTTCAGCATCTGCAATTTTTTCATTGCTAGTTCTGAAATGCCCCCTTTGAAGGCAGGTGCCTGCTGTGTGATTTATCAGAATTGGGTTTAAAATCACTGGCATATATCATGAAATTTGTTGTTTTTCAGCAGCAGTATAGTGCAATACATAAAAAATTATAAATTACAATAACAGATAGATATATATACACACTTAATTTAAGTCAAAGTGAGGCAGTTTTCATGGGTTGCTCATTATCCATTTAGGAATCTGATGGTGGAGGGGAAGAAGCTGTTCCTAAAACATTGAGTGTGTACCTTCAGATAGTAGTAATAAGAAGAGAGCATGTCCTGAGTGATGGGGGTCCTGAATGATGCATGACGCCTTTCTGAGGCATCACCTTTTGATTAGCTCAGTATGTTGGTGAGACAGTACTTTTTATTGCTATAAATTAATTGTTGGAGTCAGACCGATAACAGGCTCGTATTCAGTTATTTTCAATTGCACCCTCTCCATTGTAACTAGAGAGCTGTCAAGCATTGTGTCCTTCAGTATTCTTCAGCTATCCACATTGTAAACCTGAGTACTGCTTTTGTTATGTTGTTAGAAATTTTATTGGCAGTAAGCTCATAAATATCTTCTTCATTTCAATAGCTTGGATTGAACAACATACCCAGCCAAACTGAAATGCAATTAGTATTCACTAACAGAACCCAGCATCATCATTCCTCTAAAGTATATGTTCTAATAATTCTGTTATGATAAAGGTAATAAATTTGTGATGAGTGTTGTATGGCAATAAATACAGTAACTACTAAACGGAAGCCTCCCAAGTATTAGTACATCACCAGCAGTTTTCCTGTGCTTTTGCTGGTATATTGAAACCTTCGAAGAAGGAAATGATTACACAAATTTGTCTTATCCAGGAATTTGCCGTCAATTCGGGATTTGTATGTTTTGTAATTTGGAGGAGACTCGTTACATCTGTTAGCAATAGGAGAAAAATTCTTGTTTTTGAATGAGGCTAAGGGTGCTATCCTGATACTAATCCAGAGTATAGTAATTTCATTGCTTGTGATCTGCTAGTATCATTTTAGGAATGGGGAGTAGCCTGAAAGAATAATTCTAACTAACACCTATCCCTTCCAATCCATCAGACCTAATCCCCTTCAGGGTACTCGTGCTGGTTATCCACTTTCCTTGATCTATTCTCGACGTAATTTCCTTTCTTAACATATTTTCTCCTCCCTTTTCTTCTTTTCCCTAATGTTCCATTGGTTTCTGGTTTTATACAGTATATATAGTAATTCAAGAAAAAATGTGAATAAAGACTAATGCTAGCTATTAAACATGTGGTGTTAACTTTGTAGCAAGAAAGAATAGTTTATAATTTCTAACAGTACATTTCCAATAGACTTTAATTTCTGTATTTATCAGTTCACCAAGAATATTGTTGCCTTTTAAGTAGCAGTTGTTTATTTTGACTTCTACTGAACTTTGTTCCCATCAAATTGAAACATAGGACATAAGTTTGTGATTATCAATTTTCTGTTACCACTAGTACCAGTGCTGTAACAGTTGGAACTTTAGTAATTATTCAGTTGGAATATCTTGTTATTTACCGTGACTAGAATTCAAAATGTTTTGTTCAAGGTATTGAATAACTTCTTAATCCTGTTTGTCTCTTTTCAGGACACTGGGTGTAATAAAGCCAACTACTGATGCTAAACTAGGAAAATTGATTGACCACATCTACAGTTCAGGATTGGTAATAACCAGAGCAAAAATGATTAACTTAACTGCGTAAGTCATCAGTTCTGATTTAAATGGATTTTGTTTTGCACTATTTTGATCTGTTGAATTTTCAAAATGTCTTTTACAATATAGTGTCACTGCATTAAGAGCGTCATGTTCCTATTTGTTTAAAAATAAAGTTGTACTTTGTGGCATTATTGTACTTCTGGAGTCACTATAGCATATAAACAGGTCATCTGATAACTTGACTGTCTACAACAGTCCAGCCTGTAAACACATGTCAACCACTATAGACCATCCTCAGGTATTACAAACAACAACTCATTACTATTGCCTGTTTTCTGTCTCCTAGCCAATTTGAAAGCTTGATTTCAGCTGTCCTTAGTCCCATGTCTTCATTTAACTAGACTATGTATACCTCTTAAAAACGACTATACACATCAGCTTTAGTATCTTATTCAGCTTCTGATTTATTTTAATTGAAACATCCCTTGCTATATCTCCAGCTCTATCATCTGCAAACTATATTTATATAGCCCCTTTAGCCCTGTTCACTGTGACATCAAAAAATACCTGAAAGCAGTTGCTATTTACTTGTTAAGTAAACAGGTGCATTTTAATTTTATCATTTAAAAAGATTATAACACTAACCTGTGTTGTTTTTTTTCTTAAAGACCAAATCTGTTTAGATATTTGGTCTACCATTAGAGAGCCATAGAGCAATACAGCATGGATACAGGCCCTTCAGCCCAATGAGTCATTGCTAACTGCCCAGCTGCCCCGCTTGGTGGTGCATTAATATCAGTGCTGGACTCCGGAGCGAAGGTTCCTGAGTTCAAACCCAAGATGGGTTGAGCATCAAGCTAGCAACTCGGCCGTATAAAAACAAGAATAGCTTGCTACAGAAGCAACGTCATGACGATGCCCCAGTAACTCGACTGCCGAGTTAAAGGCTATTCTTCTTCTTAATTACCCAGCTAGTCCCAATGTCCTCCTTTGGCCCACATCCTTCCAAGCCCTGACCCTCCACGCACCTATCTAAGTGCTTCTTATTGTATATGCCTCAACCTCTTTCTCTGGCAACTCAGTCTTTATACTCTTCACCCTCTGCATGGAAAAAGTTGCCACTCAAGTCCCTTTTAAATCTTTACCCCTCACCTTAGACCTGTGCCCTTTAGTTTTAGTCTTCTTTAGCCTGGAAAAAAGACTTACCATCTATGTTATCTATGCCTCTCATAATTTTAACCATTTCTGTAAGATTGCCTCATTCTCTTCGGTCTCAAGGAATAAAGAACTATTCTGGCCAGTGTCCAACTCAGATCTTCTTGTCCTGGCAACATCCTTACAAATATTTATTGTACCCTTTCTAGTTTCCCATAACAGTGACCAAAACTGTACACAGTCCTCAGTGTGCTTGTACAGTTGCAACATAACACCCCAACCAATGAAGGCCAGTGTGGACAAGTGCCCCTTTCACCAACCTGCAAGGCATTGACGCTGCTTTCAATGAGCTATGCACATGTATTCTTTGGTTCCTTTGTTTCGTTACTCTCCCTAATGCCCTACTGCTCATAGTATAAGTCTTGCTTTGATTTTCCAAAATGTATCGCCTCACACTTACCTGTGCTAAACTCTATTTGCCAGTCCTCAGGCCATTTCCCTAACTGATTAAGATCCCCGTGTAATCCAAGATAACCACCTTTACTATCAACAACACCTCTCAATTTTGTGTCATCCATAAACTTACTGATGCCTCGCGCATTTTTATCCAAGTCATTTATATAAACAACATATAACAAGGGTCCCAAAACTGACCTCTGCCACAATCACTAAGTTATTGGCTTCCATTTCAAGAAACATGGTTAGTAAGATTGTAGACAACACCAAAATCTGAGGTATGGAGGACAGTGAAGATAAACCAAGATTGCAACAGGATCTAGATAAATTGGGGAAGTGGGCCAACAAATGGCAGATGGAATTCAAGTCAGACGAGTGTGAGGTGTTGTATTTTGAGAAGTTGAATTAGTATAGGGTTTGTACAGTGAAGGGTAGGGCTGTGGGAGTGCTACAGAACATTCAGACCCAGAAATATAGGTACACTGTTGAAACTGATGACACAGGTGGTGAAGAAGGCCTCTGGTATATCTGCCTTAATCACTCAGTTGGGATGTTATGTTACATATGCACAAGTCAATGGTGAGACCACAGTGCAGTTCTAGACACTGACCAATAGAAAGTATGTCAAGGGTGCGGCAAAGATACACAAGACTTGTTACCAGGACCAGAGGGCCTGAGATACAAGAGACTAAATGGGTTGTGTCTGTAGTTCCCTGCAGGATATGAGGCTGTAGAACCTTACAGAAATCAGTAAGTAGAACTAAACTTAATACAATGTTTTGGGATATACATTCCAGCATTAATACAAATGACTTTTAAAATCTTCTTTCTTAATCTTGTGTTGCTGCTGTCTTAATAGCTAGATCAAACAAAATGTCATTTGAACTCTGTGATCACTCTGCGTAGGTACTGTGTAAATTCCCGTTATTTGATATTGAATGGAAGGATTCATTTTGCCAATCATAACAATATCTGAAAGTTGGGTATAACCACAATAATCTTTCTGGACACCAGATGTTTTCTGGTCTATCACTAATTCAAACAGAAGGAAAACAGCTGGGAAAGAAATAAATTAATTGTAAGAGCTAATATTCTGTGAATTTTGTTGCTGGAATGCATGACTGTGACTGAGCAAAACTGTTATGCTGTTTTATATTCATTGTGTTTTATTTCAGCCTAATTTGTTTCCACAATTTGTTGTAACATAAAACTGAATGTACGTGTTTAATTCATTAACATGAGTTTAGTCAAACCAAAATTTTCAGGAAATAAAACTGCACAGTGTCCCCTTCTAAGTATGTTTGTGCTAAAGGTTTAAAGAACCAAATCTGTGCCTGATTGCAGAATAATGAGATATCCTTGTTCTATTTCAGTGATCTCCTTCAGTATTTAAGCTGTGGTCCTGCAGTTGCACTGGAAATTTTGGGAGATGAGGCAGTATCTGCTTGGAAGAAGTTAATTGAATCTGGAGATACAAACAAAGCACAAAGTGAAACTAGTGTGCGAGCACTTTATGGAGATGTTGATATCTGGAATAATGCTTATGGCTCTGAATGTGCCACAACTGCAGCTCGAGTAAGTTTTTGTGTGAGGTGGAAGGAAAGGTTGAAAGAAAATGGTATTATCATGGATCTTTTTTCCTTGCTAAATTATTTAATGGTGTAGTTAATGTGTTTGCAGGTAACCTAGTGAAATTTTAAGCAACACATACAACAAGCTGGAGGAACTCAGCAAGTCGGACAGCATCCGTGGAAACAAGCAGTCAGTATTTCGGGCCGAAACCCTTCCTTAGTCCTGAAGAAGGGTCTTGGCCTGAAACATTGACTGCTCGTTTCCACGGATGCTGTCTGACCTGCTGAGCTCCTCCAGCTTGTTGCACATGTTGCTTCGATCACAGCACCTGCAGTGCACTTTGTGCTGGTGAAATTTGACTTTTTTTTCTCCTAAGGATATTTACTTACTGCATAGTACTTTATGCTCAGACATGCATTTGTCCATTAATTCCATGTTAACAAATGCTGGTTCCATTATTTAATAATTCTATTTGCGTTTTAACTTTATCATATAATATGGTGGTGTAGTGGTTAGCACAACACTTTACAGTACAGGAGATTCAGGTTTAATTCCTGTTGTTGCCTGTAAGGAGTTTGTACGATCTCTCCATGACTGGATTTTCTCTGGGTGCTCCAGTTTCCTCCCACAGTCCAAAGACATACCGGTTGGTAGGTTAATTGTTCATTGCAAAGTCTCTCGCGATTCGGCTAGGACAGGGGTCAGCAACCTTTACCACTGAAAGAGCCACTTGGACCCGTTTCCCACAGAAAAGAAAACACTGGGAGCCGCAAAACCCGTTTGACATTTAAAATGAAATAACACTGCATACAACGTTTTGTTTTGCCTTTATGCTATGTATAAACAAACTATAATGTGTTGCATTTATGAAATTGATGAACTCCTGCAGAGAAAACGAAATTACATTTCTGCATGCAACAAAAACATTTTGAACTCCGAAAAAAAGACGTTGGGTTGAAGGTTACTTTTAAGTAAAATACTCAACGTCTATTTGAGTCCTTCTTGTATTTATGAAAAACGCCAATCTTAAATTTGCCGCCAGCAGCAAACCAAAAATAACCTCAGCCAGCTGTCAACCTGAAAAATAAAAGGACTATTTCACTGAACAATGAAAACATATGAATATACGTAAAATAATACGCAATTAAAATATTTATCATACTTGTTCAGGTTGACTCACACCTGACAATGCAGTCGTATTCAGTAGGGATGGATCGATGCTTAGGGGAGTGACCGGGAAGGATAATGTGTTTTTTTCCTCTCTGAACTCACAGAAGCGTTTCCCAAACGATGTTTGCATTGCGATGATTGCAGAATGTAAATACTCCGAATTTATCATGTCGTGACCTTGTTTGAACTCTCTCAAATTGGGGAAGTGAGACAATGTGCCTTTCTGTAAATCTCTGGCAAGCAACGTCAACTTGCGCTCGAATGCCAAAACATCCTCCAACATGTGCAGGGCTGTACGTCCTTACCCCGTTGAAGAGCTGTGTTCAGCGTGTTCAGGTGCGCTGTCATGTCTACCATGAAGTGTAGCTTTTCCAGCCACTCTGGCTGTTCCAGCTCAGGAAAGCTGAGCCCTTTGCTGCCCAGGGAAGTTTTCACTTCTTCCAGACGCGCGACAAAGCGTTTCAGCACCTCCCCTCTGGACAGCCAGCGATAAAAACACGTTGTAGCGGTTGCTACACGCAGTCAGTAAACTGCAGTCAAAGATAGCTTTATTCGAACTAAACAGCCTTGCTTTTAAGCCTCCCTCAACCCGCCCCCCATGGGCGCGGATGCTGCAAAAGACACGTACTCACAAACCTCCGTAGGCTATCTCCCTTAGCCTGAACGCTGGCTAATTGTGAGCCGGTTCGGATGTGTCAGGAAATGGGTCGCCACAACGTCTTATTTAGATTGTACAAGATCACCATAATCTTCAAATTTAGATTTACATTTCAAAAACTAACAAACTAACATAAAATACATTTTAATTAAATACTGACCATGTAGCGGTGTGCTACACGCAGCGCTAAAATTACGACACGGAGTCGGTAACTGCAGTCGAAGGAAAAAACTTTATTCGAAATCTTCAGCCTCACTTTTAAGCCTCCCTCAACCTGCCCCCCCCCCCCCCCCATGGCGCAGAGGCTCCAAAGCTCTGTGCTCGCAAACCCCCGTAGGCTATCTTATTGTGAGTCGGTTCGGATGTGCCAGGAAAAGGGTCGCCACAACCAATTATTTCCCAAAGCAACAGGGAGCCGCAGCACAGACGTAAAAGAGCCACATGTGGCTCCGGAGCCGCGGGTTGCCGACCCCCGGGCTAGGATTAAATCAGCGGATTGCTGGGCAGCATGGTCAAAGGGCCGGAAGAGCCTATTCTGTGCTGTATCTCAATAAATTTTTAAAATACAGTTTATATTTTCATATTTCTCCTGAAATATTAAAAGCCTTTATTTTCAAAACTTCTATTTTTTCTTGTATTGTAAATAAGTTTAATTAGAAAACCCCACTAATTTATAAGGAATCCTTGACCTCACTCTCTTCATGTGTTGATTAGTGCAGATTTTTATTTTGTATGTGAAAATCTGATCCACAAGAACAAAGGAAAAAGAAGCAGGAGTAGGCTATTTGGCTCTTTGTGCTGTCCTCTGCCATTCAATAAGATCATGGCTGATCTTTCATCTCCTTATTTTGCATTAACACTTTGGGGTGTTGAGGGATCTGTCCCTGTGCTGTTCCATTTTATCCCATGATTTCTTTAATACTTAAAAATGATATGTTTTTAAATATCCTGTACTTGGCAACTAAACATCTGCAGGTCTTGTGGATAAAAAAAATTCTGAAATCACTGCTATGATGTATCTCTTCCTTCATGTGCATTGTTTTTCCTTGGGGAGATGAGAACTGTACACAGTATTCTAGATGCAATCTTGATGGTACTCTATGTAATTAGGACAAAATTTATCTACACTTCACAAGATTCCCTGGTCATTGTTTTCCATCCTACTACTTTTTTTTTGTGATTTGTAAAACTTTTGAGCACACTAGAATGCAAGTGTATCAAATGATTAAGAAAATTGACAGAATATTGTTGTTTATTTCTAGTGGAATTGAATACAAACGTAGCTGTCTGTGCTTCAGTTACAGGGACATTTGGTGAGATCACAAAGTAATACTGTGTACAATACTGAGCTCCTTGTTTAGGGAGGGCTGCATTGAAAGGGGTTCAGAGAAAGCTTATTAGACCAATATTTGAAATGAGTGGGTTGTCTTATAAGGAAAGATTAGACAAGAGAGACTGGAATTTAATAGAGTGAAATTTACATTGGCTGAAACAAAGTGGATCCCAAGTGGTCTTGACAAGCTGAATGGAGATGGTTTCTAATTGTAAGAAAGCCTTCAGTTAGGGGTCACACAATTAAAACTGAGATGATGTGAATTTCTTTTTTCAAGATTAGGAATTCTTCCTTTAAAGCACAATAGAAGTAAAACCTATGAAGAAAGATTTTTGATGAGCAGGTAGTGAAAGGAGGTAGGTAGGAGAACAGAGTTGAGGCTACAATCATATCTGCCATTTAATAATGGTGGATAGAGCTTGATGCCCAAGTGGATAACTACTTTTCATAATACATATTTGTTGTACAGCATCAATTGATATAATTTGCAAGGATATCAATAAAGTAGATAAACAAATAGCTGAGACATCTAAATATTTAATTTTGGTAATTTTTTTGTACATTTCTGTAAATGCAGTCATAATGTACTGAATAAGAAGTTATTTCAAATTTTAGGACATCAGAAGATTAATCCTCAATTGTTTTTGTTCTTGTTGTTTGAAAGGTTACCTATTTGAGAAAGAAAGGAAAGTACAGCACAGAAACAGGCCCTTCAGCCCATCTAGTCCCTGCCTACTCCCATTGACCTGTACTGGGACCATATTCTTCCATATCTATTATACACGTACCTATTCAAACTTCTCTTAAATGTTGAAGTTGAGCTCACATGCACCACTTTTGCTGGCAGCTCATTCCACATTCTCATGAACCTCTGATTGAAGAAGTTTCCCCTCATGTTCCCTTTAAAACTTTCCACCTTTTGCCCTTAACCCATGATCTTTAGTTGTTGTCCCACCAAACCTCAGTGGGAAAAGCCTGCTTGCATTTACCCTATCTAAACCCCTCATAACTTTGCATACAAATGCCATTTGTTTATTTATGGTAGAGGACATTCTTACTAGAGCTTTACAAAAATAAGCATGCAATCTATGGCATAATTTGACAAATACTGGTGATCTCATTGAATTGTTAGATTCCAAAATGAGGTTGATGCTGGCAGTTGCTTTTCTTGGGCTATGGGATTTAAGTTTTCTCTTTAAGTAAAAACAATGTATCAATTTATTGATGTGTTTAGTTATTTATTTTTATTTTTATAGGAATTAGATATTTTCTTCCCATCAGTTGGCAGAGGACCATTAAATACAGCAAAATGTATTGATTGCACTTTGTGTATTATCAAGCCACATGCTATTGCTGAAGGTAAGGTTTAGATTTCAATAAGTATTTTATTGAAAAGAAAAGTAAAGCTACAAGTATCTCTTAAAATTGAGGTGCACAATATTATAGTTTCCTTTTTTTATAGACTTATATCCAAACTTTTTCTATTACCCATATTACTACCAGTTAAACATCATAGTTATTAAATAATTTTGCATACAACAGAAATGAATTACATGTACCGTATACAATGCACTACTTATAAGTTAAAAATTCTGTTCTTCCTTTTTTTTAAAAAAGTAATTTCATTATCAAAGCTATGTTGAAATTGATCTTTTCATTGTCCACCTGAAGGATTGCATGCAGCGCAATTTACTTCATTTTATTTGTGTATTTTAAGAACATCTGGGGAAATTGGAAGGGAATTTGTCCATTTTTTGGTAATGTACTTATTCGGACATGCAGATTAGGAGCAGAAGTTCGCTATTTGACCCCTCAGGCCTGCTCTGCCATTAATAAATTCACAATTAATCGATTTTGTAATCTGAGCTCTGTATTGCTGTTTACCTGTGGTACCATCACTATCTTGCTTATTAAGAATCTCTCTATCTTTGCCTAGAAAATGCTCAAAGTCTTTTTCCGTTGCCTTTGAGCAAGAGAGATCTGAAGGTTTGCATGATCTCTGGAGGAAAAGAAAAGGAAGAGAAGTAATATGTGTCCACTGTCAACACACACGAAATGCTGGAGGAACACAGCAGGCCAGGCAGCATCTATAAGGAGAAGCACTGTCGATGTTTTGGGCCGAAACCCTTCATTGAGTCCTGACGAGGAGTCTCGGCCCGAAACGTCGACAGTGCTTCTCCATATAGTGTTACGAACCCCGTAACTGGGTCACTTACCAGCAAAGATAGAGAGGTCCGTTGAGGTCTGATGGTACTAATTTTAACAGTATTTATTAGAAACAAATACACAAAAATAATATCAATGCAAACATACAGATAATATACGTCATCAATACTAAATCTAAATGTGCGGGTATAATAATAATCAATAAGAAATAAGCTCTATCGTTGTCTAGGGGATAATGTATTGTCCGATGGAAATATAAAAGTCACTCAGTTCATTCAGGCTGCAGCCTTTGGTTGGAGGGAGACAGATTTTAGAAACTTGCCGGCTTTCCTTTATCCGATCTTGATCCGTATTCGTCCTTTAGCGAGGCCGTTCCGTGGAAGTCTTGTCAACCGGGTAAGGATGGACACATGCAAGTCCCCACCAGTCTCATACGTTTCTCCTGGTGCGTCTAAAGGGGTTGTTCCCCAGACCCTCTTTTATCCTTACTCATGGGGTCGCAGATGTCAGTCAGGTTGGGATAATGCAATCCCTCAACCAGCCCACTCTGGTCATTCCCTGAGGGCTTCAATGAATAGTGCAGTACTCAATACACAATTCCGTCTCCAAGAGACAATAGCCGTTATCAAGGGTTCCACCTTGCTGAAGCCAGGACACATTCCAAACCTGTGTATTCTGGACGTCTCTCTCTCATTTCCTGGGTCCCAGACCTGAATTAATAGTGATCTTGCGATTCTTGAAAAGGAGGGGGCTACTTTGTACCCTTCGGCCCCTCAGAGTTGTGGCACATTTGTAACACCCCCCTTCCTTCAAAGCATTTTTACCATCGGGAAAAATGAAGTAATACCGAGTCTTACAGGATTTTAGAATCTAACACAATACAAAAGGTTTTTTTTTCACTACAGAATAATAGTTATACTTTCAATTCAGCACCTAAACAGTTAACGATTACATTGTCACTTCCTTTAATATCTTAACATCTTGTACCTTACCAAAGTCTTGTAGCATCACACTCCAATTTAATAACTACCTATATTTTTTTATTTCTTCAGCAAACAAAAACTAAAGAGTTGTGATCTTAGCTTACGTGTATACTACAAAAGTTCATTGAAGTACTAATCTTTATGTTACTTTCAAACTTAACAGTCAATCTTCCATGGGGGTTGTCTTTATTATTTACATGCTTTGTCGAAATCCCTTAAACCCAGAGCCTGTTAGTTAAAATGGCATCCCATCAACCCTCGCCCCTTTTCCAGTTAACTCCCACGTGGTGAGCTTGTGCACCATGGCGAAATAGGCTTTCGCCCGCTCCTTTCATAGGAGTTATTTTATCAACAATGTGTTCCAAACTTAGACCATTTTCCGAATCTCCACACAATTCTTTAAGTTTAACCAAGTTGCTAGTTTTCTCTTCAGGACCCTTCATGCTATTAGTTCTCAATTTAAGATCTGAAAGCGATCCCTCTTTGTTCAAACAGCATTTTCGAATTCTGCTTTTTCACACCACACTCTTGAATAACAATAGCGTGTGGGGTACCTTTACATTCCAACTCAACCTGTAATTGATTCGCAGGCACAGTCTTACCAAGCCATTGTCTCTGTAGCCTGGTTGCTGCTTCTGACATCAATCCAGACTTTAAATTTTCTTCATTCAATTTTGGAACTACACTTTTCCCTTTTCCTTCAATAATAATATTCACCTCACCACCTTTTATCTCCTCACTAACTTTTAACACACCTTCGAACACAAACAACTGGGAATTCTCACTTCCCACTATTACCAAGGTTAACTCTTTCTTCACTGAACCAAGACCATCTGACCCACAAGGACTGCATTCCTTTTCAATTGAATCAAATACCTCAGACTTTTTCTGAGCTCCATTACTAGATTCAGTACCACGTGCATCCACATCTTGAACACACTCAAACGGGACATTTGCCTCTTCCAGGCTTTCAATACCTGTACCCTTTTCAAATTCTAAATTCCCCGGATCCTCCCAGCTACTCTCTGGGCAACTCCCTTCTGGAGTAAACTCAACCCCGCGAGCTGAAACAACCTCATCTGCCAACCCAGCAGACTTCTTCAAGGTAATGGCATCCTTTTCATCTAGGACTGCCCTCATTTCATTATCGGGAACATCTTTAGAATTTTCAACTTATTCAAACAGTTCTGCCAAACCAGACAGATCATCCATGTCCAACTCTGGACCTTTTAACAGCCTTATCTGTTTCTCATCTTTACTTCATGCCTCTATAAATTTTCTCCAAGCTAAGGGCAGGACTTCCTCCTCTCCCTTACTCTCTTTCACTTTCCTATTCTCCGTTTTTCCACCTTCTAAACCATCGTGGTACAGGGTCGGTAAAAACGTCTCGGCCAAATTGATACTGACCTGATTTAAACTGTTCTCTTTCTCAGCTGCCTTTTTTCGACATGCTGCGAGTGATCGCGCATGCGGGATAGATCTTGGAATCTGGGGCGGGACCTCAACACTTACAGGCTGGCTCGTCAGCTTCATTGCTGGCCAAACCTTACCACCGGCTAAATCGTTACCAAGAAGGACGTCCACATCAGTTCTCGGGTATTCTGATCGCACCCCTATTTCAACTGATCCAGATACCAGTTCACAATTTATAATGATCCTATATAAGGGCACCGCTTCTGTCCCTTTTCCTATTCCTCTCAAAGCTACCATTCCCGTCTTGCGCCCAAAATCCAGTACCTTACTGATAATCAATGACAGTTCAGCTCCCGTGTCTCTCCAGATCCGCACTGGAACTGGTGGGTCTCCCTCTCTCACAGACACGGTTCCGTTTGACATACAAGTCTCAGACCCTTCTCGTACTCTGTCTACCTGGGGCTCTCTCGTCAATTTACTGATTACCACAGCACATCCTATAGGGACTGCTGCTTTCCATTTTCCTAGGAGCAAGGCACCTAGATGCAATATGTCCTCCCTTTCCACAATTAAAACAGGTCAAGCCAGGACCTCTCTTGCCGCCTTGCCTATCCTCCTCAGTCTTACCACTAGCTCCCGGCGGGACATCTGCCTCAGCCAGCGGGCTTTCTCTGCCATTCCCACGGTCTCTCTGGTAACTTTTATTCGAGGAAAACTTTGTCTTGTGGGTTAGGGCATATTCATCTACGACCCTAGCAAATTCGGAGATGGACTTATTCGGCTTCTCATTCAAATACATCCGGATATCATCCGAAACACAACCTTTAAATTCCTCAATCAGAATTAACTCCCTGAGACGCCAAAAATCTTCCACTATTTCTGCTGCACAACAGCGATCCAAGAGCACACCCTTCTCATAGGCAAACTCGGTATACGTCTGATTCCACCCTTTCTTTAAATTTCTGAACTTTTGTCTATAGGCTTCAGGTACCAATTCATAGGTCCGAAGAATGGCCTCCTTTACTTTCTCATAATTCTCCGACTCTTCCTCCTCCGTGGACAACGCCGCATATGCCCGTTGTGCCTTCCCTTTTAACACACTTTGTTACAACGCCACCCACTGCTCTTTGGGCCACTTCTGATTCACTGCCACCTTTTCAAAATGCAAGAAATAACTATCAACATCCGTCTCCTCGAACGGAGGTACTAACCTCAACTCCAGACTAACATTAAACCACTCCTCTCGGTCTGACCCTTGAACTCTTCGCTCTTGCCTTAATTTCTCCATATTAAGTCATGTTGCCTCTGTTTCTCTTTCTCCTCATACTCTCTCTCCTTCTCTTTTTCAGCTGCTTCCAGCTGTTTTAACTGAATTTCATGCTCCCTTTGTTTCTCAGCTCTTTCTTGCTCTAACTCCTTTAGCTGGAGCTTATGCTCCCTTTGTTTCTTGACTCTTTCCTGCTCTTTTTCCTTCTCGGCCCTTTCCTTCTCCCTTTCGGCTCTTTCTCTCTCTTTTTCAGCTGCTTCCAGCTGCTTTAATTTAATTTCATGTTCCAACCTTAATTTCTCCAACTCTAACTGAGCCATCCCACTGGCTGGTGCCTTTTCAGGGATATTTTCCAATACCTCAGCTGAAAACACATTCTTCCCAATATAATACTGAGTTATGACCCTCCGCACCTCCCGCTTTTTCATCGACAACCTCACCTCTGCGAGGTTTAGTCCTTTCGCAATATTTATCAATTCTGACTTTCTGGCCACCTCTAGTGCCTCCAGAGTTGGATTTTCTATAAAGTCATCCATGTCCATCTTTGCTGGTTTCCTGTCTGGCTACCCGCACAACCAGATCCAAGTTTGGACTTACAAGCCCGATTCACTGGCCCTCCAGTTTGGTATCAAATCCCGAGACAAGATCCCATTTTGTTACGAACCCCGTAACTGGGTCACTTACCAGCAAAGATAGAGAGGTCTGTTGAAGTCTGATGGTACTATTTTTAACAGTATTTATTAGTAAAAATACACAAAAATAATATCAATGCAAACATACAGATAATATACGTCATCAATACTAAATCTAAAAGTGTAGGTATAATAATAATCAATAAGAAATAAGCTCTATCGTTGTCTAGGGGATAATGTATTGTCCGATGGAAATATAAAAGTCACTCAGTTCATTCAGGCTGCAGCCTTTGGTTGGAGAGAGACAGATTTTAGAAACTTGCCGGCTTTCCTTTATCCGATCTTGATCCGTATTCGTCCTTTAGCGAGGCCGTTCCGTGGAAGACTTGTCATCCGGGCAAGGATGGACACATACAAGTCCCCACCGGTCTCATATGTTTCTCCTGGTGCGTCTAAAGGGGTTGTTCCCCAGACCCTCTTTTATCCTTACTCACGGGGTCTCAGTTTTCAATCAGGTTGGGATGATGCAATCCCTCAACCAGCCCACTCTGGTCATTCCCTGAGGGCTTCAATGAATAGTACAGTACTCAATACAAAATTCCGTCTCCAAGAGCCAATAGCCATTATCAAGGGTTCTGCCTTGCTGAGGCCAGGACACATTCCAAGCCTGTGTATTCTGGACGTCTCTCTCTCATTTCCTGGGTCCCAGACCCGAATTAATAGCAATCTTGCGATTCTCAAAAAGGAGGGGGCTACTTTGTACCCTGTGGCCCCTCAGAGTTGTGGCACATTCGTAACAATAGATGCTGCCTGGCCTGCTGTGTTCCACCAGCATTTTTTGTGTGTTGTTTGAATTTCCAGCATCTGCAGATTTCCTCATGTTTGTTGTGTCCACTATCTCACTTTTCTGAACTCCAGTGGATATAAACCTATTCTGGCCTATCCATTTTGTAAAATAATCCCCCCATTTTGAATACTGGAATAGGAGTACTTCTTGAGCAACTGTTCATGTATGTGTTCACAACTAATTTTCTACTCCTCAGAGGTGAATACTAAGCAGCCTATGATATTTTAGGCAATAAAATATGTATAAATAATGAACATATTGGGGCATAATAGTTATAAGAATTGATGGGCATGCTATAGATTTATTAAATATTAAAATATTAAGCAAATCATTTTCTCATTAAAATTCCAGAATAGGCTTGAGAGGAACTTTAATCTTGATAAGGCAGCTATTTTAATAAAAAAATAAAATGTCTGTCTGATTTCTGTTGTTCTTGAACTTGGAAGTTTGTAGTATTAAGAAATGATAGCTCAGGATGTAAGATCACTTTGGGCAAGAATAATAGGAGGAATAGTAAGGATAAGAAGTTACTGGTAAAATGATATACACAAGTCTCCAATATTTGCCAGGCTTGAAGATGTCCGCTTTGAAAGGAAGAATGAAATTATTAGTGCTAAAATGAGATTATAATGTTATGATAACACAACACAAACACCCATGTCAGGATACTGTTCATCGACTATAGCTCAGCATTTAGTACCATTATTCCCACAATACTGATTAAGAAGTTGCAGAACCTGGACCTCTGTACCTCCCTCTGCAATTGGATCCTCAGCTTCCTAACTGGAAGACCACAATCTGTGCAGATTGGTAATAATATCCCCTCCTCGCTGACAATCAATACTGGTGCACCTCAGGGGTGTGTGCTTAGCCCACTGTTCTGCTCTCTCTATACCTATGATTGTGTGACCAGGCATAGCTCAAATACCATCCATAAATTTGCTGATGATCCAACCATTGTTGACAAAATTTCTGATGGTAACAAGAGGGCATACAGGAGCAATTTATGCCAACTAATGAAGTGGTATCGCTGCAACAACCTGGCATTCAACGTCAGTAGGACAAAAATGCTGATTGTGGACTTTAGGAAGGGTAAGACAAATGAACACATGCCAATCCTCATAGAGCGATCAGAAGTGGAGAAAGTAAGCAGTTTCAAGTCCTGTGTGTCAGCATCTCTGAGGACCGAACCTGGTCCCAATATATTAATACAGTTAAAAAGAAGTCAAGACAGCAACTATATTAGGAGTTTGAAGAGATTTGGTATGTCAACAAATACACTCAAAAACTTCTATAGTTGTATGATGGAGATCATTCTGACAGGCTGCATCACTGTCTGGTAAGGGGGGACTACTGCACAGGACCGAAAGAAGCTGCGGAGGGTTGTAAATTTAGTTAGCTACATCTTGGGTACTAGCCTACAAAGTACCCGGGACATCTTCAAAGAGCGGTGTCTCAGAATGGCAGCATCCATTATTAAGGACCCCCAGCACGCAGGACAAGTCCTTTTCTCACTATTACCATCAGGTAGCAGGTGCAAGTCATGTCAAGTCACTTTTTATTGTCATTCTGACCACAGCTGCTGGTACAGTACACAGCAAAAACGAGTCAACATTTTTCAGGACCATGATGCTACATGAAATAGTACAAAAACCACACTGAACTATGTGAAAACATACAGAAAAAAAAAGCACACACTCAGCAATTCAGAAACAGCTTCTCTGCCATCCAATTCTGATTCCTAAAGGGACATCGAACCTGTGAACACTGCCTCACTTTTGTAATATATAGCATTTCTGTTTCTTGTTCAATTGTTAATCTATTGAGTATATGTATAGTGTAATTTATTTATTATTAGTTTTCTTCTGTATTATGTATTGCATTGAACTGCTTCTGTTAAGTTAACAAATTTCACGACTCATGCTGGTGATAATAAACCTGATTCTGGTTCTGATTCTGATAAAGTGGTATCCGAGGATCCTAATGCATGAAACATAAGGGTTCACATGCAGATACAGCATTTAATTGGGAAAGTTAATAGAATATCGTCTATATTGTATGGAGTGGAGAGTGAAAAGGCCGGCTGGTGGTGCAGTGACATCAGCGTCAGACTCTGGAGTGAAGATTCCTGAGTTCAAACCCAGACGGGCTGCTCCCAGGCACGCTTTCCATCCATGCCAGGTTGAGCATCGAGCTTGCAACTCGGCCGCATAAATAAAACAACTGCGCTGTGAGAAGGACGTGGGAGACCACTCACAGAATCTTTCCTCCAAGGCAACCAGTTGAAAAAGAAGTGGTCACCAAGGCTCTGGCAGTTTATGGCACACAGAAAAAAAGGAGAGTAAAAGTGTAGTTTTGATTAACCCTTTGCAGGTAGTGGGCAAGACATCTGAAATAGTACAGTTAAGTACAGAGTTTTAACTTATACATTGAAGGAAGTATTTGCCCACATTGGCCATAGAACAGTAAATGTTTGCTAGATTGATTCTTAGAATGAAAAGATTGTCATGGAAGAGAGATTGAGTCGGGGATAGATTAATTACAAGGGATTGCCTATTTAAGATGGAGATGAGGAGAAATTTCATCCCGGAGTGTCTTGGCTACTCAGAATTAATTAGAGAAGATTTTAGTGACATAGACATCTATTGCATTTTAATCCATACTTTTATAAATTGCTAAATCCAAATAATTAATTTAGTAGGCTGTTAGTGGAATAATGCTAAGTAGATCAAAATTGAATTCGCCATTATGGAATTGATGGCTTTCTTGCAAAGTTTGTAGATGATACAAAGATAGATGGAAGGCAACTAGGTTTGAGGAAGTAGAGAGGCTAGGAGAATTGGCAAAGTGGCAGATGGAATACAGTGTCAGGAATTGTATGGTTATGCATTTTGTTACCAGAAATTAAAGGGTTGACTATTTTCTAAATGAAGAGAAAATACAAAAAACTGAGGAACAAAGGGATTTGGGAATGCTTACGCATGATTCCCTAAAGGTTAATTTGCAGGTTGAGTCTGTGGTGAGGAAGGCAAATTCAATGTTGGCATTCATTTAATGAGAACTAGAATATAAAAGTAAGGATGTAATGTTGAAATTTTATAATGCACTGATGAGGCCTTACTTGGAGTATTGTGAGCAGTTTTAGGCCCCTTATCTTAGAAAGGTTGTGCTGAAACTGAAGAGGTTTCAAAGGAGGTTCACAAAAATGATTCCAAGATTGAATGGCTTGTTGTATGAATAGTGTCTCAGGCGCCTCTGGGCCTGTATTCACTGGAATTCAGAAGAATATTGGGTAACCTTATTGAAATCCATTGAATAGTGAAAGGTCTTGATAGAGTGGATGTGGAGAGGATGTTTCCTATAGTGGGAGAGTCTAAGGCCAGAGGACACAGTCTTAGAATAGAGGGGTGTTCTTTTAGAATGGAGATGAGGAAGAATTTCTTTAGCCAGAGAGTGGTGAATCTGTGGAATTTGTTGCTACAATCGGCTGTGGAGGCCAAGTCTGTATGTACATTTACGGCAGAGGTTGATTGATTCTTGATTGATCAGGCTATGAAGGGATATGGGGAGGAGTCACTAGATTGGGGCTGAGAGGAAAAATAGATCCGCCATGATGAAATGGCTGAGCAGACTCAATGAGCCAAACAGCCTATTTCTGTTCCTATGCCCTAGGGTCTTATGGTCTTATGCTGTGGAGGAATTATTTTTGCAGAGACCTAATCAGAAAATGTTGCTGAATGTAGTGATACTCATTAGGAAAAGAAGAGTGGGTTTGGATATTAATGGCATTGGTCATTGTGAGGATGATTCTTTATTGCTGATTGAGAATGTACTGAATTAGCTTAAAAAATCTGTGAATTCAAAGATAATTCCTATGCTGTAATTTGAGAGCATAGGCATTATCTTTGAATTCACAGATCTTTTTAAGCTTTCACAGATTTTGTTAGGAACCCATTTGGCAGTAATGTTTTTGAAATATCCTAAATTATGGCAAATGTGGAAGAGCAAAGGATTAAAAAGTGTGGGAAGAACTAAATCAAAAGCTGATACTTTTCAATTTGACTTTCAGTTAGTCCTGACGAAGGGTCTCGGCCCGAAATGTCGACTGTACCTCTTCCTATAGATGCTGCCTGGCTGCTGTGTTCCACCAGCATTTTGTGTGTGTTGCTTGTATTTCCAGCATCTGCAGATTTCCTTGTGTTTGCCTATTTACAAGGATGCTGTTTGGACTAGAGGACCTGAGTTATAAAGAGAGATGAGTCACTCTAGATCTTTTTTTCTTGGAGCATGAAGAGTGACCTATAGAAGTTTATATGTCATGATAGTCATTGGTAAGGTGGATGATTATAATCTTTTCCCCAAAGTGGGGGGGGGGGAAGTCTAAAACTAGAGGGTATAGATACTAGATAAGAATGGGAGAGATTTAAGAGACCTGAGAGGTAATTGCTTTATACAGAGGGTATCAAAGCCTGGAATGAGCTGGCAGTCGAAGTAATCACATTGGGTACAAGTGGGCCTGTTTTCATGCTGTATTACACAATGACTCTAATGTGAAGGGACATTTGTCCAATGTATTATGTAAAGTATAATTCTGAGCACTAATCTAGGAAAATTACTTAACCATGCATACAGAACTGAAAATTACTTGCACTTCATGTGTAAAGAAAGTAAATTGATTTTTTTTAAAGGCTGCTAATAAATCATCTTGCTCTGTTTCTTTCCTAAGATGACCTGAATTTGAATTACCTACCAAGTTACCATGTAATTTCAGAATCAGAATCAGGTTTAATATCACTGGCATATGTTGTGAAATTTGTTGGTTTTTGGCAGCCATACATTACAATACATAATAAGAAACTATAAATTACAACAAGAAATAGATTTTTAAAATTAAGTATGTAATGCAAAAAGTGAGCAAAATAAAAATAGTGAGATCGTGAATATGAATTTATTATCCATTCAGAAATCTGATGCAGAAGAAGCTGTTCCTGAAACATAGTGTGTCTTCAGGCTACTGCACCATCTCCCTAAAAGTAGCAATGAGAAGGCATGTCATGGGTGAAGGGGGTTCTTAATAATGGAATCTGGTTTTTGTTTTGAAGCATCGCCTTTTGAAGATGCCATCGATGCTGGGGAGGCTAGTGCTCATGAGGGTGCTGGCTGAGTTTACAACTTTCTGCAGCTTTTTCCTATCCCTTTTGTACCAGATGGAGATGAAAACAGTAAGTATTTTCTCCATCATGCATCTGTAAAAAAAAAAATTGCAAGAGTCTTTGGTGATGTACCAAGTTTCTTCAAACTCCTAATGAAATATAGCCACTATCGTACATACTTCTACATTGAGCCCAAGATAGATGTTTAGAGATGTTGTCACCCAGGAACTTGAAAGTTCTCACCTTTTCCATTGCTGATCCCTCTACGAAGATTGGCATGTGTTTCTCCTTCCTGGAGTTCACAATCAATTCCTTGGTGTAACTTATGTTGAGTGCAAGGCTGTTGTTGTGACACCACTCAACCACCACCATCAAATATCACAAAATAAATAATAACATTAAGTCATTGCATTTCAGATTACTTTAGAATTAGCTTTCCATGTTTGAAAATGAAAACAAACATTCTTTTTCATTTGTGCCATTTAGTAATTAATATGGGTGAGTGCGTATATTGTGGTTTATAGGTGAGCTATTTTGTAATATTGTAGAGAGAAGTTTTGATTTCTACATGCACCAATTTTTGGTTATAGTATGGATGACTTGGCAGCCAATTTGTCCATAGGAAGATCTAACTAACAGTAATGAAGGGTCATAACTTATTTGATTTCCAGCTGGTTTTGCTTTCTGCCTTAGTTCCATATCCACTAATGTCTTTAACTATTAAGTAACTACTTATCTCCGTTTGAAAATTTTAAGTTAATATCATTTTTGGAAAAGGAATTTTGAAGAAATACTTTCTGATACCACCTTGAATGCCTTTGTCCTAATTTAATGCCGTATCCCCTTATCACAGCATATCAAATATGTCAGCTCCTTATAACACCTGAATCACTTTGCAAGTCTTGTAAACACTACCTGCTTTATGCTCTGCTTTCTTTAGTCTTGATGTCTGACCTGCACTGAACATTGTCCAGTATCCTTGCTGTGGTGTACAACCAGATCAATACAATGCCCCAGGTGCAAAGTAACTGGAACTTGATGAAATTACAGCATAATTCTCTCTTTGATTCTGTTTTCTAGCCCCTTCGAGATTTTTTTTTTAACCTCAGCACTGGAGCTGCATTTATGTGTGTATTAGCCACTCTCATCAAATAAAATAATTCTGTCAACTAATTATTGAGCTAATGAAGAACAGAGTTCTATGTATAATTGATCTGCATGCAAAGACCACAATTATGCATTAATTCAAATCTTCTTAATTAATCTTCTTTCACAATAAAAGTGCTGCCTGGCTTCCTTAGGAATTCAGAAGAGGTGGATTTTGATATCCCCGTAGAAGAGATGTTTCCAGAACTAAATTTGTTTCTTACTTCCTCTGAAACCACAAAATCTGAACATTAGGAAATTGTACCCAATTTACTGATTGCTGTAGGATAACTTTCAAGCAATATGTAAGCATAGTTTCAGCTTCTCTGTAATAACTTTTTGAGTGTCTCAACTTAATGAGCAGAAATGTCCTGTAGGTCAAAGCTATAAATAAGCCTTGAAACTTTCTTCTCATTAGTAATGTAATAGTGGTGAAACTGTAACCTGAGGACTAAGCATTTGATGTAAACAGATATGGCTTTTTTGAGATTGCTGACCATTGGGAGAGGTTCTCAACAAAATAGATCTCTGAACTTGTCATCTATGTAATCCTAGCTCACTCTCAAACTTCCACCTGTCAAACCATCTCATAAAATTGAACAAAGTCTTTGAAAAATGTTGTCATGAGTAAATATTTGTACAGGTTCTCCTCAGCTTTCAAACACCAGGATTATTACAGCCCATACATGCAAATGGGTATCTCAGAAACAGGTGGAGTGGATTTGCTGACTATTGCGGTCTTTCAGGCATCTTCTGCCAAATGGAGCTCAGCTTATGGCAGCATTTCCAACTTGCAAACTTTTCTTGTTCCAAGCAGTTCACAAGAACTGAATACTGTCAAAACCAAGGGGGCTTGGAGCTTGGCTATTTTTGGATCCAGTGACTATTCTTCTATATATGCAGTTGCCAGCAGTAAATGCTGCAGGTTGAATGAGCTGGCCGGGTGTTTGTTTTTTCTCATTCTGTGGGTTTGTGCTTGCTTCAATCTGCTTTGCTTTGCTGTGATGCTGCATTGGGTACATTTTACTGCATTACCAATTTGTTGCATAATTTTGGAAAGATTTTGTAGGGTATTCATTGATACCTTTTTAAAACACTCGCCTTTAAGTATGCTGAGCTCATTTATCAAATGTCCAAAGATCAGACATGGCATTTTCTATAAGCCTATCTTTATATATCATGTAAAGCTTCATCTGAACTTCTTAAAAACTCCAAATTAACTTTCTGAGCCAATGAATATAATTGAAAGTGAGGAATCTTTAAATGCTACAAGAGCAAAAGTTTTCTCCAGCCATTAAAGACAAAAGCAATTTTATTTTGTTCCAGCCACAAAATCCATTCCCTTGTTCCTAATTCTGTCCCCCTTGAAAAGCAAGGAATATCCTGGAACCAATTCAATTTACCTACTATCACGACAAGTCATCAGCAGATGCCATTTCATTGGCTCTTCATTCAGCTTCTGAAATACCTGGACAATGAAGATGCATATGTCAGAATATTCTTCATTAATTACAGCTCAGCATTCAACACTTCCACATCCGTCTTCCTATTGAAGTTTTTCGCTAAGCTGCAAGATCTGGACCTTCGTACCTCCTCGTGCACAATGATCCTCAATTTCCCTAGTGGCAGACCCAGTCAGTACAGATTGGCAACGACATCTCCTCCACACTCAGCATCCGCACACGTGCACCACAGGCCCTTTGCTCTACTCACTTTATACTTCTGATTGTGTGGTTAAATACAACTCCAGTGCAGTATTTATGTTTGCTGACAACACCACTGTTGTTAGCTGAATCAAATATGTTGACAAATCGGCAGATAAGAAAGTCTTGTTGAGCGGTGGAGAGGGTCAATAGCTTTAAACTCTTTGGTGTCAATATATCAGAGGATCTCTCCTGGGACCAAGACAGTGCCTCTACTTTATTAGAAGTTCACATTGATTCTGCATGTCACTAAAAACTTTGACCAACTGCTATAGGTGCGCAGTGGATAGTATCCTAACTGGTTGCACAAAATGCTGGAGGAACTCAGAAGGCCAGGCAGCATCTGAGGAAAAAAGTACAGTCGACACTTTGGGCCGAAACCCTTTGGCAGGACTAGACAAAAAAAGCTGAGGAATAGATTTGAAAAGTGGGGGAAGGGGAGACAGAAACGCCAGACGATAGGTGAAAGTTGGAGGGGGAGGAATGAAGCAAAGCGCTAGGAGGTTGATTAGTGAAAGATACAGAAGGCCATGGAAGAAAGTAGAAAGAGGGTGAGGGAGGCGATGGGTGGGCAAGGAGATAACATGAGAGAGGGACAGATGGATGGGAAATGGTGAAGAGGGGTGTGGAGGCATTACTGGAAGTTTGAGAAATCAATGTTCATGTCATCAGGTTGGAGGCTACCCAAACTGAGTAATGTTTCTGCTTGTCCAGGTAGACCAATTGTTTCAGCTTCTTCCTGCCCCACTGAACTCATATCTACACACCTTGACTATTTTATCCTTCCGGGTTCAGTCCCTTCCCACCTACATCTGTGACACTTCACATGCTCTTGATCTTTTCAAGGATTTCAGGTTCCCTGGCTCCCGTCATATTTTTATTATGGATGTCCAGTCCCTATACACCTCCATCCCCCACCAGGAAGGCCTCAAAGCTCCGTGTTTCTTTCTGGACACCAGACCTAACCAGTACCCCTCTGCCTCGTGGAACTTGTCCTCACTTTAAATAATTGGTCCTCCCACTTCCTTCAAACATAAGGGGTAGCCATGGGCAATTACATGGGTCTCAGCTATGCTTGGCTGTTTGTCACCTACGTGGAACAGTCTACGTTCCAAGCCTACACAAGTGACTGTCCCACACTTTTCCCACGCTACATTGATGACTGCATTGGTGCTGCTTCCTACACCCATGCTGAACTCATCGATTTCATCCACCTAGCCCTCAAATTCACCTGGTGCATTTCTGACATTTCCCTTTCTCGATCACACTGTCTCTATCTCCAGAGGCAGCTTACTCACTGATGTCTATTATACCAACAGTCTCACAGCTACCTGGACTATACCTTGTCCCACCCTGCTATTTGTAAAAAAAATGCCATCCCCTTCTCTCAATTCCTCTGTCTCCACCACATCTGCTCTCAGGATGAGGCTTTTCATTCTAGAATGAAGGAGATGTCCTCCTTTATCAAAGAAAGGGGCATCCCTTCATCCACCATCAACATTGCCCTCAACTGCATCTCTTCTTTTTCACACACGCCTGCTCTTACCCCATCCTCCCGCCATGCTACCAGGGATAGGGTTCCTCTTGTCCTCACCTACCACCCCACCAGTCTCCGCATCCAGTACATAATTCTCTGAAATTTCTGCCACCTCCAACTGAATCCCACCACCAAACACATTCCCCCCCCACTTTCTGCTTTCTGCAGGGATCCATTGTCCATTCGTCCCTCCCCACTAATCATGCTCCTCACACTTGTCCTTGGAGGCAAAACAAGTGCTTCACCTGCCCCTACATCTCCTCCCTCGCTACCAGAACAAGCAGGATCTCCCGGTCGCCACCCATTTCAATTCCACTTCCCATTCCCATTGCGATATGTCCATCCATGGCCTCCTCCACTGTCAGGATAAGGCCACACAGGTTGGTGGAACAACACCTTGTATTCCACTTGGGTAGCCTCCAACCTGATAGCATGAACGTTGGTTTCTCAAACCTTCAGTAATGCCTGCAACCCTGCCCCCTTCACCATTTCCGATCCCCTTGTCCCTCTCTCATGTTATCTCCTTGCCTGCCAATCGCCTCCACTGGTGCTTCACCCCCCCCCCCCCCCCCATCATTTTCTTCTTTCTTCCATGGCCTTCTGTCTCTTTAACCAATCAACTTCCTAGCTCTTTGCTTGACCCCTCCCTTCTCCAGGTTTCACCTATCACCAGGTTTCTCTTCTCCTCCCCCCCCCCCACCTTTCAAATCTACTGCTCACTTTTATTTCTCCAGTCCTACTGAAGTGTTTTGGCCCCAAACATTGACTCGACTTTTTTTCAAAGATGCTGCCTGGCCTGCTGAGTTCCACCAGCATGTTGTGCGTGTTGCTTGGATTTCCAGCATCTGCAGATTTTCTCTTGTTTGTAACTGGTTGCATCATGGCCTGGTGTGGGGGCATCATTGCCCAGGAACAGAAAAGGCTAAAAAAAATTGTGGATCTTTTCAGTTCATCATAGGCAAAGCCCTTCCGACCATTGAGTAAATTTACATGGAGTGCTGTCCCAACAAAGTAGCATCATCAAAGACCTCTACTACTAAGCCATGCCATCTTCCCACTACCACATTCGAGTAGATATAGAAACCTAACTCTCATACAACCAGGTTCAGGAACAGTTATTACCATTCAACCATCAGGCTCCTGAACCGGCGTGGATAACTTCATTCACCACTGCTCTGAACTGATTCTACAATCTCTAAACTCACCTTGAAGGACTCTTTACAACTCGTGTTCTTGGTTTTATTTTCATTTGCATATTTTCTCTTCTTTTGCACATTTGCATTTGTCAGTTTTTTGTCTGTTTTATGTTTTTTTGTAGAAGTCTATAGTATTTCTTTTTTTCTTGTAAATGCCTGTAAGAAAATGAATCTGAGGGTAGTAAATAGAAACATATGCATGCTTTGATAATAAATTTATTTTGAGCTGTCAGAAATTTTGATGTCAGTTTCACTAAGAAATGAGTTTTGGGTTCATATCTAGTCTTTCACCACCTATTTATGCCTCTGTACTCTGCTTATGTCTGAATGCATTTGTTATCTCTATCTTCAACTCTTGACTCAATTCTCATGCACTCCTATCCAGCTTCTTCCATAAGCATGAGATTATCTAAATTTCTGTAATTTATGTCATAATTTGTACTAAGCCCTGTTCAACTATATTCCCTAATATAGCCGATCATTAGTTCTTGCTTAACTAAAGCCTGTAGCGATGTACTCCATACAGAGCTAGAGACGACACGCAGTCAGTAAGTCGTTTCGAGACTAGTTTATTCAAACTTCGTGGCACTGGCATTTAATCCCTAGCGGCCGCCCTCTCCGGGCGGAAATGAAGTCAGAGGTGCATTACCAAAGTCTCCCCCCGCGCGCTGGCTATTTGTGAGCCGGTTCGCCTGCGCAGAAAGTGGGTCGCAACATAACCCCCCCCCCACCCCAGAACCGGCGATACACCCCCCAATGTCCAAAGTCTGGATCAGCCTCTGTTTGGGAAGTCTGCCTCTGCGCCGCGGTGCCTGAACCTCGACCGGCTGTGCCAAGTCCACATGGGCTGGTTTGAGTCGGTCCACCGTGAAAACCTCCTCTTTCCCCCCAATGTCCAGAATGTACGTGGACCCGTTGTTGTTGATTACCTTGAACGGCCGCTGTAGCAGTGCCCAGTGTCCGCCCCTTCGTACAAACACAAACTTACAGTTCTGCAGGTCTTTGGGTACATGGGTCGGGTTCGTCCATGCTTTGAAGTTGGTACGGGGGCCAGGTTGCCGAGCCTCTCGCGTAACCTGTCCAGGACTGCTGGGGGTTCTTCCTCTTGCCCCCTTGGGGCTGGTATGAACTCTCCTGGGACGGCCAGGGGTGCGCCGTATATCAACTCGGCTGACGAGGCGTGCAGATCCTCTTTAGGCGCTATGCGAATTCCAAGCAGGGCGCAGGGAAGCTCGTCCACCCAGTTAGGTCCTCTCAGGCAGGCCATGAGAGCCGACTTAAAGTGACGGTGGAAGTGTTCCACCAGTCCGTTCGACTGTGGGTGGTAAGCAGTTGTGTGGTGTAGCTGCGTTCCCAACAGGCTGGCCACAGCCGACCACAGGCTAGAGGTGAACTGGGCGCCTTTGTCGGAGGTAATGTGGGCCGGTACCCCGAAGTGTCCTGCCCAGGTTGCAATCAGTGCTTGGGCGCAGGGATTGCAGATATGTCGGTGAGCGGGACCACCTTTGGCCACCTCATGAACCAGTCTACCATAGTTAGGAGGTACTGTGCTCCTCGGGATACTGGTAGGGGGCCCACAATATCCACATGAATGTGGTCAAACTTCCGGTGGGTGGGTTCTAACTGCTGCGGCGGGGCTTTAGTGTGCCGCTGCACTTTGGCTGTTTGGCACTGTGCGCACTGACCTGCTTGCGAAGTCCGTGCCACGCGAACTTGCTGGAGACCAGCTGGACAGTTTTCCTGATAGATGGGTGAGCCAAACCGTGTATGGAATCAAAAACTCGCTGCCTCCAGGCTGGCAGGATGATGGGGCGAGATTGGCCAGTAGCCACGTCATCCAGGAGGGTCCTCTCACCTGGGCCTACGAGAAAGTCCTGCAGATACAAACTCGAGACTGCGGTCCTGTAGCTTGGCATCTCGTCGTCTGCCTGCTGCGCCTCCGCCAGTGCTGCATAGTCCACCCCCAGGGACAGGGCCTGGACAGCTGATCTGGAGAGTGCGTCCGCCACGACGTTGTCCTTTCCCGAGACATGCTGGATGTCTGTTGTGTACTGGGAAATGTAGGACAGATGACGCTGCTGGCGAGCCGACCAGGGATCGGACACCTTCGTGAATGCAAAGGTCAACGGTTTGTGGTCCATGAACGCGGTGAATGGCCTGCCTTCTAAGGAGTACCTGAAATGCCGGATTGCCAGATACAGTGCCAACAGCTCCCCGTTGAAAGCACTGAACTTGAGTTCGGGTGGTCGTAGGTGCTTGCTGAAGAACGCCAGGGGTTGCCAGCGCCCCTCGATAAGCTGTTCCAGCACCCCACCGACTGCTGTGTCGGATGCGTCCACCGTGAGTGCGGTTGGAACGTCCGTTCTGGGGTGCACCAGCATCGCGGCATCTGCCAAGGCTTCCTTGGCTTTAACGAAAGCGGCCACGGTCTCCTTGTCCCAAGTAATGTCCTTGCCTTTACCTGACATCAGGGTGTACAAAGGGGGCATGATACGGGCTGCTGAGGGGAGGAAACGGTGGTAGAAGTTCACCATACCAATGAACTCCTGTAGGCCTTTGACCGTGTTGGGCCAGGCAAAGTGGCGGATCGCGTCTACCTTGGCAGGCAGAGGTGTTGCCCCATCTTTGGTAATCCTGTGGCCCAGGAAGTTGATGGTATCGAGACTGAACTGGCATTTGGCCGGGTAGATCATGAGGCCGAAATCACTCAGGCGGGAATAGAGCTGGCGGAGGTGGGACAGATGCTCCTGACGACTACTGCTGGCTATAAGGATGTCGTCCAAATAGATGAACGCAAAGTCCAGGTCGCGTCCCACCGCATCCATTAGCCACTGGAATGTCTGTGCGGCATCCGGAGGAACTCGAAGAGGCCGAATGGAGTGATAAGTGCTGTTTTGGGGATGTCTATAGGGTGCACCGGGATTTGATGGTATCCCCGGACGAGGTCTACTTTGGAAAATATTTTTGCCCCGTGCAGGTTTGCTGCAAAGTCTTGTATGTGCAACACGGGGTAGCGGTCTGGAGTTGTAGCCTTGTTCAGTCTGCGGTAGTCACCGCATGGTCTCCAACCCCCAGCTGCTTTGGGCACCATGTGCAGGGGGGAGGCCCATGGGCTGTCGGACCTCCGTACGATCCCCAATTCCTCCTTCCTCTTGAACTCCTCCTTCGCCAGGCGGAGCTTTTCCAGGGGGAGCCTTCATGCGCAGGCGTGGAGGTGTGGTCCCTTGGTTGGGATGTGGTGCTGTACCCTGTGTCTGGGCATGGCTGCCGTGAACTGCGGTGCCAGAATCGATGGAAAATCCACCAGGATTCTGGTGAATTCGTTGTCCAGCAGCGTAATGGAGTTCAGGTGTGGGTCCGGCAACTTGGCTTCACCCAGGGAGAACGTCTGGAAAGTCTCGGCATGTACCAGTCTTTTCCCTTGCAAGTCGACCAGCAGGCTGTGAGCTCGCAAGAAGTCCGCCCCCAGGAGTGGTTGGACCACGGTGGCCAGTGTGAAGTCCCACGTGAACCGGCTGGCGCCGAACTGCAGCTGCACTGGGCGGGTGCCATAGGTCCATATCATGCTGCCATTTGCAGCCCTTAGGGTGGGTCCTGGCTTCCTGTTGCGGGTGTTGTATCCCATCGGGGGCAAGACGCTGATTTCCGCTCCGGTGTCGACCAAGAAGCGGCGTCCCGACTGTTTGTCCCAGACGTACAAGAGGCTGTCCTGGTGGCGAGCCGCCATAGTCATTAGTGGCAGCTGGCCCTGGCCCTTGCAGGGCGGGCGACAACAGTGGGCTTTTGTGCCCCACTGCTGGTGGTAGAAACACCACTGTTCACTGTCCTCCTCACTCCTTCCTCTGTATTGTGTGCGCTCCCTTGCCGGGCCTGGTCTGGTCTGCTGTTGGGCGCGTGGCCTGGAAATCTGACTGATGGATGCCATGCTCTCCCTCTTGGCTTTCCACAGCATGTCTGCCCGGGTCCACCACCTTCCAGGGGTCGCTGAAATCTGTGTTGGCCTACAGCAGATGTATGTCTTCGGGCAGTTGCTCTAGGAACGCTTGTTCGAACATGAGGCAGGACTTGTGTCCATCGGCCAGGGCCAGCATCTCATTTATCAATGCTGGCGGCAGTCTGTCTCCCAAACCGTCCAGGTGAAGCAGGTGGGCACCTCGCTCACGCCGTGAGAGGCCAAAGGTCCCAATCAGCAGCGCTGTGAATGCTTCATATTTGCCTTCTTCCAGGGGCGACTGTATGAAATCTGCAACCTGGGCGGCCGTCTCCTGGTCAAGGGTGCTCACCACGTGGTAGTAACGCGTGGAATCAGAGGATATCTGCCGAATCTGGAACTGGGTTTCTGCTTGGCTAAACCACACGCGTGGTCGCAGCATCCAGAAAGTCGGCAGTTTTAGCGAAACTGTGTGAACAGATGAAGAGTCGGTCATCTTTGGTCCAAATCCCGTTTGGACCATTGGGGTCACCAATGTAGCGGTGTACTACATACAGAGCTAGAGACGACACACAGTCGGTAAGTCGTTTCGAGACTTGTTTGTTCAAACTTCGCGGCACTGGCATTTAATCCCTAGTGCCCGCCCTCTCCGGGCGGAAATGACATCAGAGGTGCATTACCAAAGTCTCCCCCCGCAGGCTGGCTATTTGTGAGCCGGTTCGCCTGTGCAGAAAGTGGTTTGCCACAAGCCTTGTTTTTTTTCTTGGAGTTCAAAATCTTCCATGGGCTTTCCCTCTCTACCTCTCCAATCTCCTTTGGTCAGCTGTGATCTTTGTGTGATTTCATAATCAACCCAAAATCTAGATCCTCCATCATTGACATCATCTTTGACTCTAAATTCTGAAACTAAAGATTTTCCTTTGAATCCTTCTGTGCAAATATCTTATTTTCTCCTTTATTTTTCTTTGAACCCTTCTTTGAAAGTATCTTATTTTCTCCTTCAAAAATATTTAGCTTGTTGGCAATCACCTTGTTTCAGTACTTTACTAGGAGTAGTATTCAGTTACCTGACAATCTAATCTGGTCAATTTCTTCAATTGAAGTAATTGAAATTTAACTTCTATTTCAATTTAAAATCTTTCCCATACTTCAATAAATGGAAATAAAACTCTACTTCAGTAGATACTACTCAAGAAAGTAGACAAAAATAAGTTAGCAGCCTTAAAGTATGAATCCACAACCCAGAGTACACTGTATCCTCTAATTTTGCCTCATTGTCCTGGGACTTTTTTCTATCCTGGGACATCCATGCTATTTTATGGACTTTAAGAGTACTGAGACAAACTGGAAAAAGGAAGTTTTGTTTTAATGATTGATATGGGGAAAGTAGGAACCAAAGACTCTCGTGGTAGAATCAAGGAATAAAACTGAACTGGCTATAGCTCTAATACGGAAACAATTATGTGACAATGGATTATTCAGATGATTGGATGTACCAAAAGTGGAGTTGGTTATAAGGATTAGCTCAAATTAGCCTTTAGCTTGGATGTAATAGGTCAAATCCAAGATAGCTTCCTGGAAGTTTTTTTTAACATGGTGAAAATCCAGGAACGGTAAAAGTATTTTAGGGATGCACCCATCTATAAAGAATTGCTAAAGTACAGAAAATGCTTGCAAGTAAGATCAAAAATGATAATCAATCCAAAATCTTCCTTTTGAACCTAAGACAAACGGATGTTGCAAAGTTAGAGGCAGATATTTGAGAGGATTTCAAAGAAAAAAATGGGTTAAAATGTGATACCCTCTTCCACAAAATGCAATACATGCTGGATCAATTAATAATTGAAAATTTAACATTAATAGATCTTTGTTTGATGAACATAGAGATTATGGAGCCCTGGCAACTGGATAGAATTTTAATACAGATTTCATTTGTTTTTCAAAAAAATGAAAAAGGCTATTCTTACAAGAGATAAGTAAATTTAAATTAGGTGTATATTTCAACTCATTGTTATACTTGTGGCAATAACTAGTCAATTTGTCTCAAGGTAGTTATAGGAGTTGGGTCCTTTTCTGTTTATTAAAGTTCTTGTGTTTCAAATATTAAAGTGTAACTATGATTCATTATACCTTCTTGGCTCTGATCTATTTTTTTGCCGTTATTTATCTATTCAATATATTTGTCTTGTATATTGAGAGTGTGGGAGTGAGATACTGCTACTGGTTGCTTGATCCTTTACTGTTTCGTAAGTTTATTGATGTCTAAATCTAATACAGAACAAAAAACAGAAAATCTTGGGAAGACAAGTGATTCAATAATTCATGAATTACACTTTTGTAGCTTTTCTGAGTTAAATTCCAAATCAACCAAAATATTCAGGTAGTTATAACATTTAGGGTTTGGAAGCCAGAACTTGCACATTCATGTTTGAAACACACAAGTAATTGGAGTAAAGGGGTGGGGGGAAATCTCCTACTCAGCCCTCCACACAATTTTGCTAATGCAGTCACTGCTGTGGCAGTTGTTATATGAACTTTCAATGGCAGAAATTATGACGGTAATTATGCATGCTGAACAGCTCCCTTAACGTACATTTGCTATTGCTGACCTAATTTAAAAAAGGGAGTGCCATAATGAAAGCTGACTCTTGCTGAAGTGTGCCAACTGATTCAGAGTCTCCTTCCATAATGGACTCACCTTCCTCTAGTAGATCACCAGCAATATTGATGCTAGGGAACTAACTATGCTTGTTTTTCCCTTGTGGAGAGGTAACAGACGGAATGTTGCTCCAAAGAATAGTGTATGTAAAGAAAGATAACCCTCATCCATTCTCCCGGCAGTTCTATTACACCCCATACAATTGACCAGGATCTTTATGAACAATCATGGCATTGTCCCGTGTCCCGTGTGTTGACATTTTTGCCACCAAAGGATGACTTGATAAGAACTATCAATCTAGATGAATATTATTTTTAAATCATGAACATTTTAATGTTTAAAAGTAATTCATGTAATTTATTTTAAACATAATTATGTTATTCTTAAATTATTGATTATGTCTAAATAACTTCAGTTCTCTATGGACAGGTTATCTGTAGCTAGCTTTAGAACTTCTGAGAAGACAAGAAACGGAGAACATTTTTTTGTTTTAAAACTTAACGTTACATTTCTATCATGAAGAATAAATTGAGCTGTTTGCCAGATGGATATAGATACTTAAGGAGACCTTGAACTGATTTAAGATCTGAAACTAACCTTTAATTTTTGCTTCTGGCTTCCCATTTGAAAAGTTATTCCATAGTTTGTGATGGGGAGAACTGGAGATGCAACACTGTCAGCATCATGTTACCTGAGGTTCTCCTTCCCTTGGGTCCCCTAACTTCGTCACTAAATGGCGGAAAATAACGCTTCTACTGAAAAGTCGCTATGCTAGTTTGTCAATAGCAGAACCAGCAGCCTCACTACTTGTACTAAGTGAAATGTAACATATGCAAATTAGCTTGTTTATTCCTTGATTGTTACGTTTTCTTTTGAATGTACCTGATTAATTTTCATGATAGACCCGGTGTTCCTGAAAGAAACTGACCCATTTGCAGGCTGTTCTCAAAACAACCTGTGCTGGTTTGAGACAGGTGCCGAAAATTGTCCATCTCTTTAATAATTATACAGTTTGGAGAGCATTGAAGTTCTGACTCAAGATATTGTGTACCACAACTTTGTATGCAGAAATACTTGGCATCTCACCTGAAGTTTGAGGTTTCTTTAAAAAGGTCATAATAACTTGCAGTTATAGTGCCAAGGGAGTCTACTAATTTAAGGTAAGCGATGCAATTAATGGAGTAAAAATTTAGTGATTAACAATGCAAATGAATGTATTTAAATTAAAGAATGGAAACTTATCTATACGAGGTAAAGAAGCTCTCAGGAAAAAATCAGTGGAATTGAAATATACCATGATATTACTTACAGTATATTTCAAGGTTTATTTAGATATCTCTCGCTGTTACCTTTGGATGTAGTAAAAGACGAGGTGTAGATTAACTACAGCTGAGTGAGCCAATGTTAGCAGCTCTTTTGTCATGGTCTATGTAATTATTTTCTAGCTTATCTTGTTGCTGATGCCTATAAAGTGATTTCCATCGGGCAAAGACTATTGTACTAGAATTAATTTGGGAGTTGGGAGAAAGAAGTGAAATCCTCTCAATATTGATTGGACCTTTAAGAATGGAATAGCAGGATCTTGAGATGACATACATTGTTGCTGGGTGTCCAAGCTAAACTGTGGTCAAAGACCATAGCGGATATTCTTTGGAGTAACTAGAGTCTTATCTGACACAAAGGGTGATAATTGAGGTAAAGAAAGCCAAGTGTTTCATCTAAAGGGCAGTCACTTTCGTCCATTCATCTTTAACAGCTGCTTTTATGCTTCCTTTTTTGATAAGGTTGGGAGTGTGGTAATTTACCAATGTTTATTAAGCTTTATTAAACCTGACATTGAGGTCTCTAGCACAGTCTCTAAATAAGTAGCACAGTATGCAACCCTATATCTTTGTTAGACCTATGGCAGGACAGAGTATAACGGAAGAAATATACTCAGTTGCTATTTTATTAGGTACATCTGTACACTTGCTTGTTAATGTAAATATATAATCAGCCAATCTTGTGGCAGCAACTCATTTCATAAAAGCGTGCAGTCACGTCAAGAGGTTCAGTTGTTGTTCAGAACAAACATCAGAATCGGGAAGAAATGTGATCCAAGTGACTTTGACTATAGAATGATTGTTGGTGGCTCATGTTGTGGTTTGAGTATCTCAGAAAATGCTGATCTCCTGGGGTTTTCATGTACAACAGTCCCTAGAGCTTATAGAGAATAGTGTGGGGGAAAAAACTGTTTAGAAAGTGAACTTGACAATTAATAATGAAATATAGGCAAATGATTCAGGAATTGGGTTTTTTTGCATCAATGTTCACAATAGACAACACAAAAAAGCTGCATACCAGAAACTGGAAGGAAGGAAGGAATTCAGAGGGGGCAGGGAGTGTAGTCACTATGCAAGTGATATCAAGCAAATTGTTGCAACTGCAAGTCTTGTTTAAGATCTTAAATAAAGTGACTTGTGAGAGGGTTTTAATTTTGCAAATTTCCTTGGATTTGGAGAAGATTCCATTAGATTGGAAAATTGCAAAAGACTCGTATATTCAAAAGAGATGAAGCCTACATATATCATATAAAACATTAGACATGTTTCAGCAGGTTGCTTAGAAAGCTATGATTTTGGCAAAGGCAAAAATATTTTGTGAAGTGAAATTGTATTTGACCAGTTTATGAGAGTTCTTTGAAGTAACATCCAGCTATAAGTAAAATAGAGTTGGTGAATTCTTGGACTTCAGAAGGCATTTGATAAGGTGCCATATTAAAAGTATTGAAAATATATGAAAATAAAAACTTATAGTGTAGGATGTAACATTGGTATGAACAGAAGGTTAACTATGTTATGGAAATTGAAGGCTTAAGTAGGTCTTTTTGTTTTACTGACAAAATGTAACATGGACTATTCCACAGTTGTGGGGCCGCAACTTTTAAATTAATGATAACCAAAGGTATGATTGCTAATAACACATTGATAAGTAAGAAGGCGAGTTGCAAAAAACAGAAGCACTCTTCAAAGATATTGAAATAGGATGTGAATGAGCAAACAAGCTATAATTTGTGGAGAATGTGTAGTTACCCATTCTTTGTCATCAGTTGCGGGAAAAATATAAAGTATGTTATCTAAATGATGAAAGATGGCAGAAATTGGGGATAAGGAGGGAGCTCAGAGCTCAGTATCTGGTGCCTAATTCAAAAAGGACCCGGGTGCAAATATAGCAAGTCATTTTGTTTCTTTCTTTCTAAATCTTTTTATTAATATTAGTAATATGGACAGAATACAAATGATATATTGATAAAGAAATTACCAACATACACATTCCGTTACATATGAAAAAAAAACATACATAATAGTTACAATATAAATGAGTTTACCAAGACATAAGCCATAAGATATGTATGGACATAGTAAATCTAAATATTTCATAATGTATAATATATAAAAAAAAACAGAAAAAAGAAAGAAAAAAAAACAAAAAAAAATTTTTATATAATGCAGAACTAGCTAATCTAATCTAATAACTATAACTAATAAGTAATATAAAAGAAAAAAACAAAAGAGAAGGGAAAAAAAGCGGGCTGTTTATAATATCTCACAAAAATAAGTATTCATCAATGCCGTCACTTCCGGTCCTCTCAAAATACATAAGCTAAAAGCTGGGAAATCAAATGAACTTGGCACAGGGTCATATTACATCATATGAAAATGTTGAATAAATGGTCTCCATAACTTTTCAAATTTAATAGAAGTCTCAAAAGTACCACTTCTAATTTTTTCTAAATTTAAACATAACATAGTTTGAGAGAACCAATTAAATACAGTGGGAGGATCAATTTCTTTCCAATTCAACAATATAGATCTTCTAGCCATCAGAGTTAGAAATGCAATCATTCGACGGGCAGAAGAAGATAAATGCAGTGAGTCTAACATTGGTAAACCAAAAATTGCGGTAATAGAGCAAGTCATTTTGAAAGCAAAAAAAATGGTTTTGTTCCATTTTTAAAAATAAGGGGTTGCTATTTCATTTAGATCAGATAACTTACTCTGAAGGTCATGTGCCTTTAAGTTTTGATACCTCGAAATAAAATATTTAAATGTTTTTAAGACCAAGATGGAGAAATTCTTGATAAGGAAAGGAGTCAAAGATTACTGGAGCTGGGTGAGAATGGAGAATTAAGGATACAAAGAGATAAACTGCGATTTTATTGAATGGAGGAGTAGGTTTGAAAGGGTAAATGCCATACATTTACTTAAAATCCAAATATTTGTTTACTAGATACCCAATTTGTATTAAGGAGGCAGTGAATGTGAAATCAATTTTGTATATTTATTTATTGAGATACAGCAAGGAATAGTCTCTTCCTGCCCATCGAACTACGCCGCCCAGCAACTCCTCCTTCCTCCCTCCCCCCCCCCCCCCAATTTAATCCTAGCCTAATCATGAGACAATTTACAATGACCAGTTAACCTACCAACCAGTACATCTTTGGAATGTGGGAACAAACTGGAGCACTCAGAAGAAACCCACGGCATCGCTGGAAGAACATATGAACTTACAGGCAGCATTGTGCTAACCACTATGCCACAACCAAATTGCTCCACTCATTCAGATCAGTCCTTAACCAAGTATCAAAAACAGCTTGGTGCTAACGAAGATTAATTAGATTTTTAATTGGCGATATCAAAAACAACAGTGTTTTGATGCCTGTTATCAAAACAAAATGGAAGTTGGCAGTGATCAACTAAAGATCCAAGCCCACCAATTGGCTGCAGTATTCAATTACATTTTCAACTTTCCTTTGCTGCAGTCAGAGCTTCCTGTCTGTTTTAAAATGGCAGCAATTATATCAGTGCCCAAGAGAAGCAGGGTGTGGACCTGCTGCAGTTTGTCTGCCGCTGCAACAGGTCTCCAGAGAATACAATCTCACTAGCTCTCCATTTTGTTTTGGAAAATGTGGATAGCAGCAAAACATATGTCAGGCTACTGTTTATTGATTACAGCTCAGTGATCAGCACTATTATCCCCTCAGTGTTTATCACCAGATTAAGAACTTGGGCCTCTGCAACTAGACCTTCAATTTCATTATCAGGAAACCACAGTCAGGCAGATCAGAAATAACATCTCCTCCTTGCTTGCAGTCAACACAGGTGCGCTTCAAGGATACACTCTTAGTCCACTGCTCTACACTCTTTACCGTGCGGTAAGCACAGCACAAAGGCTATCTATAAATTTGTAGATTATGTCAGTGTTGGTAAACGATGGTGACAAGGAGGTGTGTAGAATTGAAATATATCAGCGGTTGAGTGACATTCAACATCAGCAGAATTGATAGGGGTCTTCAAGAAGGGGAAGTAGGAAGCCTGCCCTCACAAGAAGGATCAGCAGTAGAAAAGGTGAGCAGCTTCACATCCTTGGGTGTCAACATATCAGATGATCTATCTTGGTCAAAATTACTGGCATGGACAGAAAATTGGCTGACTAACAGGAGGTAAAATGTGGGAATAAAGAGGGCCTTTTCTGATTGGCTGCTGGTGACTAGTGGTGCTCCTCAGGGATTGGTGTTAGGACTGCTTCTCATATTATATGTCAATGATCTGGATGATGAAACTGATGGCTATGTGGCCCAGTTTATGGATGATACAAAGATATGTGGAGTAAACAGGCAATGTTGAGGAAGTGAGAATGTGAAGAGGGTAAGGGGTATGTGTAGAGGGGGTGGGCGAGGGGTAAGTGTGGCAAAATATGTAGACAGGACAAGAGAGAGGTACATCATTGGGGAAGTAAGGAGAGGTGGCTAAAATAAGGTGCCAGGCCAGACGTGGAGACCACAAGGAAGAGGGAACCTGCGACCACAAGACAATGTGTTTGGCAAACTATTTTGAGCTATACCTATTTCAAGTGTTTTGAAGTGTGTCTGTATTAATTCCAAGTATTACGCTTGAACCTTTGCTAATTCTGAGTATTTTGCGTGCTTAGCTATGCAATAGCCAATCAATTGATGAATTTGAATCGGCACCCATATTTGTGAATGTAGTACCCTGCTTTTGGGTATAAGTATGACCTTTGTAAACCGACAAATTGGGAGTTGGCTACCTTACGCCCAAAGTGCGTGGGGCTGCGAACTCCTCTCTGAATAAAAACCATTTCAGAGGTAATTTCGTGTCTCTGGTGTTTTTCCTCAACTGAGCAGGTTAATAATTTCAGGTTGACAGAAGCAGGTAGTCTGTAGAAGGATTTAGACAGATTGTGGGAATGGACAAAGAAATGGCAATGGAATACAGTGTAGGGAAATGTATGGTCATGCACTATGATAGAAGAAATAGAGACATAAACTGTTTCCTATACAGGGAGCAAATTCAGAAATCAGAAGTGCAAAGGGACTTGGGAGCCCTAGTGCGGGATTCCCTAAAGGTTAGCTTGCAAGTTGAATCATTGGTAAGAATGGCAAGTGCAATGTTAGCATTCATTTCGAGTGGATTAGAATATAAAAGCAAAGATATAATGCTGAGGCTTTATAATGCATTGGTCAGATGGTACTTGGAGTATTGTGAGCAGTTTGGGCCCCCTATCTAAGAGGGAATATGCTGGCATTGGAAAGGGTTCAGAGGAGGTTCACAAGAATGATCCCAGAAATGAAAGAGTTAGCACATTAGCAGCTCTGGGCCTGTAGTCACTGGAATTTAGAAGAATGGGGGGGGGGGGGAATGGCTCATTGAAACCTATCAAATATTAAAGGCCTAAGTGGAGTGGACGTGGAAAGAATATTTCCAGTTGTGGGAGAGCCTAGAACTAGTGAGTACAGCTTCAGAATAGAACGATGTTCCTTTAGAATAGAGAAGAGAAGGAATTTCTTTAACCAGAGAATCTGAGGCATTCAGTATCACTGACGACTGTGGAGACCAAGTCACTGGGTATATTTAAAGCAGAGGCTGATAGGTTCTTGATTAGTAAGGGTATCAACTGTTATGGAAAGAAGGCAAGAGAATGTGGTTGAGAGGGATAATAAATCAGCCACAATCATATGGTAGAGCAGTCTCAGTGGGCCGAATGGTTAAATTTTGCTTCTATGTCTTGTGGATTTATGGTTACAGACTTAGCTAGCTCCATTATGGGCACATCATTCCTCACTACTGAGGACCTCTTCAAGAAGGCAGTATCCATCACTAATAACCTTCACCATCCATGATTTATAGTAGTTGCATATTTGCACTGTACTTCTGCTGCAAAAGGACAAATTCATGTCATATAAGTAAGTGATAGTAAACCTCATTCTGGTTTTGATTCTGAGAAGCTGAAAGTAGAGGCATTTCAGCTGAACAGAGCATTAGTTAGTTAGACACAATCTCAGAAGAATCACGGAAGCTGAAAAGGACACAGAATAGATATTTTGGAATCCTAGAAAATGCTATTAATAGTAACTCAAAAGTACTTTTATGGAGAGAGTGAAACAGCTCATGCTTCAAATTAATAGCTTTTCTTTAGAACCTTTCATCAAGATCATCAACATGAAACTGTAATAATTTCACATTCCATGAGTGCTGCCTGATCTACTGAATTTTAATTTGAGATTCCCAACATATTCAGTATCTTTTTTGTTCATTTGCCATGCCTGGTATTATAAAGGGTTGTACCTGCTATCTACTCTATCCAGAGAAATTAATGTTTTTACTTATTACTGTAATAAATATTTCATGGGGGTGAGTGGAATTAGAGCAAATATCTTTGAAGTGGGGTTCAGCATAATCATTAGTTTCCAGCCACTGATATAAAGTCAATGCAAGCATTGATTTAAAATGACTTGAGGGGGCACCCAAGTTCCTATTAGACAAGTGACATTGCAGCAAAATGCCTTTTAGTGAACAATCCCCTTCATGTACAGAAATTGCATGCTCATGTCAAGTGATCTTGTATTTGCAGATAAATATCAGTTGGGAGTACTGAAAGAACATTCATATTTAATTACTATTTTCTGAGTCAACTTTTTCAGTTGCAGTTAGTGTAGCATCATAAAGAAAAGGCTAGTAGGAGAAGCTTGTACAAGAATTAAAATTTCAACATGTGGTATCTGTAATCAATGTATAATTACTCTTAGCAAATCAAAGTGTAAAGATAAACCATAGTTCCTTTTTATTCCAACATCAAAGTATATACCACAACTTAAATACTTTTTGCCACGTAATGGCCTTTTTTGTCTTTTTTTTAAAAAACAATCTTTGAAGGGTGATTTAGTCTGCTAATTTTTAATGAGAAGTTTTATGTGCATTCTACTTTGTACTCACTATAATTCATGAACTCCAAAGTCCCAACCTTTTAGTTTTAGTTTTATGCTTATGAGCAAATCTCAAGGTCATAGTCTTTTCCTTGGAGATTTTTATTTTTTTATTACAGTGGATCATTTACAGATTACCTAAACGCAGCAATGGAAAAACACAGTACAGTTTATCTCTGGCAGCTTGTGTATGCTGATCAGCCAGTGACTAGAAGAAAGGAACAGCTGTTGCCTAGGCAGTAGGAACAATGTATCCTAGCAACAGATATACTTACAATGGAAACATAAGGAACATGAAGTGATCTGGGGCATGCGGCTGGTTATGGTTGAGACAGTTTAATGACGGAGGGTCATGAAGAGGGAAATGTAGAACTGAAGGAGTTGAAATGGTGAAATAAATTATAAATGCACGGAAGTTTTGAAATGTAGTTTCTTTGAGAAAATTACTTAGGTTGCTGTTCTGCTTGCTGTGGAGCCAGAAAAACGAGGGTTTTCTTCTTTAATTAAATAGCGTTTGTTTCAATAACGACATCAAATTTTAAAATAAAATGTTGGGTATTGAAAATTTGAAATACAATCAGACATGATGAAGCAGCAGTGCTATAGCCTTGTCAGAGGGAGCTGACTGGACAATTTTCTTGTCAATCAAGCCTGGTGCTCACAGTGTTGCAAGTGGCTGAGATTGATTTCATGCACCCAAGTTATAAGTAACTGTCCTCTACTCACTGCATTTCTAAAGCAGACATCATTGGCTTTTACTGAGAGAGATAGTATTATTTCTGTTTGTCTACTCTTTAAACAGATTCTGTTTCCTGGGTAAATTAACTTTGTTTATGGTACAATAGACCATCTGCAGAGACTTATACACACCAATCCAGATAAGTACACTGAAACATAAAATGGTGCCAACAAATTGATCATCAGTAAGAGAGGGGTGGGTTAACATCTCGGGTATAAATATTTCATCAGAAGTGTTGACATAATTTTATTTTTCAGATGAATATTGATTGATAGGATGCCTATTTTTTAACTAATTGAATCAATACATTGTAAACTGTAAATAAATTATGTGTGATAATGTGCAGTGCCATAATATTCATTTATTGAAATGTATCAAAACTTTAGTTCCTCAGGTGGTCTTCCATCTTGACGAGTGACATTGGCACATGTGCTCTACCGAGAGTCTTGGAGTCTAGGAAATTAACTGACAATGGAGCTCAGTGGTGGCCAGTACAGAAAGAAACAGCGATGTTACAGAATTTACATAATAAAGTAAATATAGGGTTTACGACAGAAAACATAGAAAGTTATATCAATAAATCTAAAGGAACAACTTTGGGGAGCAGGAAGAGTGGATGATAGATGGTTTAAACTTGGATTGAACAAGTTTAGTCCATCTGTGGCAAAATAATTTTAACAAGTTCATAGGGTCACTTCACAGAGATGAGTATGAAGGGTTATTGTTACTTTTGCATCCAAACTAAGTGTTTCCATATATATTTTGTAATTGTATCTGGCTGGTGTAATTTTCTTTGTTTATTAACTGTTGTCATTTTAGTCGAATGCTTGCTGTTTAGGCCCAACCTCCATTCTTTGATGCAACACATACAAAATGCTGGAGGAACTCAGCAGGTCTTGTAGGATCTATGGAAGGGAGTAAACAGTCAACGTTTTGAGCCAATGCCCTTCTTCGGTCTCAGCCTGAAACATAAACTATTTATTCATTTCCATGGGTGCTTCCTGACCTGCTGTGTTTCTCCAGCATTTTGTGTGTGTGTTGCTTTGGATTTCCATCATCTGCAGAATCTCTTATGTCCACTCTTTGATGTGTAAATTCTTTTTGTGCAGTCATATGTGGCAAGTAAATTTTGTAATACAGGATATAAACTAATTTTTGAATCATAAGGGTTGAACAGAAATATATCCAGGTTGGTCAGAAAACATATAATATGACAAATTTAATTTTTGGGTATAATCCATCAAGTATTCATCCAAGTGCATTTTTTAAAATAATGAGGATTCCTTCTTCCCTCCACCATTCTGACTGGGCTTCCAGAACATATCTCATTCTCTACGTGGAACTAAGTCCTCTCCAATGCTGTGGGTTGAATATCCTTACCCGAAATTCCAAAATCTGACATTGTTTGAATGCCGACATGACATCAGAAATGTAAAATTTCACAAGGCGCAGGGAAGGTTCCCACATGATGCATAGGTCTCTGAGCACCACAGGCAGTTCTGGGAAGTGACCTCACTTATGTAATGAACAGAAGTTGATGAAAAACACTGAATAAAGCAAAAATGAAGATCTCAATAGTGTATTGAAAGAGTGGATTCATCTGTGTCGGAGTGAACATACACTGCTTAATGGTATCCTGATCATGAAACAGGCAAAACTCAAAGTTCAAAGTAAAAATTATTATCAGATTACATACATATCACCACCCCCAACCCTGAGATTCTTCTTTCTGGGGACATACTCAGCAAATCTAAAGAATAGTAACTACAAACAGGATCAATGAAAGAGCATAAAAGACAACAAACTATGCAAATATAAATAAATAACATGAGCAAGTCTTTAAAGTGAGATCACCGGTTGTAGGAACATCTCAATAGATGATTACAGTTATCCTCTTCTGTTCAACAGCCAGGTGGTTGAGGGGTAGTAACTGTTTTTGAACCTGGTGGTGTAAGACCTGAGGCTCTTGTATCTCTACTTAATGGTAGCAGTGAGAAAAGAATATGGCCTAGGTGTTGAGGATCTTTGATTATAGATGCTGCTTTCCTCCAACAACATTTCATGTAGATGTGCTCAATTGTTGGAAGGGCTTTACCCGTGATGTACAGGGTCGAATCCACTGCCTTTTGTAGGATTTTCCATTCAAAAGCATTGGTGTACTTATACCAGCCCGTAATGTAGCCGAGTCAATACATTTGCCACTACACATCTAATGAAGTTTGACAAGGTTTTTAATGTCACGCTGAATCTCCTCAGACTCCTAAGGAAGTAGAGGTGCTATTGTGCTTTCTTTGCAGTTATGTTTATTGCAGGTCCAGGCAGGTCCACTGAGATAGTGATACACAGAAATTTGAAGTTACTGACTCTGTCCCCTCTGATCCTCTGATGATTACTGGCTCATGAACTTCTGGTTTTCCTCTCCTGAAGTCTACACTCAGTTCCTTAGTATTGCTGGCATTGAGTAAAAGGTTGCTATAATGACACCACTCAGCCAAATTTTCAATCTCCCTCCTGTATGCTGATTCATCACTTTTTGATATGGCACCTTTATCATGACAAATTGAAGGTAATTGTGAACATTCAGCAGACTGGTTGTAGAAATTTAAGAAAAGATATGACACTAAATTTTTAAAGATTTGTGGTGATAAAACATCTACTGATCACGAAACAGCGGAGAAATTCATTGAGTTTGCTAAGGTATTTGATGAAAATCTAACACGCTGAATGGCTGCATCAGTACATATGCGAAACAAACAAGTTTAAGATAAACATTGCTTGCACACATTGAAATCCATACCATTTCTGGCCCAAGCATTTCGAATAAAGGGTACTCAATTCTGTATTAAATCTATGTATGGTGAGCAGATTATTAGTTAGGAAGCCCTGTGGTAATATTGATGACATCTTTGAGCACAATATCAGTAAATAGATTAAATGTGTACATAAAAAATCTTTGGCAATTTTTCATTTCTGTTTGAAGCAAGTATCATAAATGTGCTGTAAAAGTTGTTCTGGAATGCAATTCTTCAATAGTATTACTGTATGTTTCTTAGGGCATTGACCTTTTAAAGTTCCCAGTATATGTGGTTGTTTCTTGATAATCATGTGTACAATTGAATTGACTGAAGACTGGAAGGGGGAAAAAATGATTTTCTTGGTGCTTCAGGTAGAAGATAGTTGTAAACATTTCAGACTTTCATGGTTGTCTGCTGAGATCCTTAATCATTCAGCATGCAGATTTTCATTGCATTATTTTAATTATCCACTACCATTCATGTCTGGATATGAGATGACTGGACTGCGTTAAAAGGATGATTGGATGTTGAATCACATGTCTAATTGACCACGAAACTATCATATACATTGTAAAGATATGCTGCTGCAAGAGTGATGTGTGAGGTTTGCAAAACATGAAATCATGGAAGCGAAATCTAATTGTATTTTACTTTATGATAGCCATGAGTGTGCATAACTATCAGGGAAACTGTTCAGTTCGCAATCAGTATGATTACAATTTTCCTAGCTGGATATTGTGATGAAATATCGATCATCACAAACTTAAGACTCTGATTGAATTTTTAATTAAAAGGATTCATAACATTAAGTTAATCCGTATAAGAGTTAGGAATATTCATGTTCAGATGTACAATGCCTACATTATCTTGGGTAGAACAATTGTAAAGGAAACATAGACTTATTGTACATAAATTGATGAATATAACCTGTTTTTCCTGTCAAATGTTTTCCATCTCCATCTCCCACAAATGTGCATATGTTGAGAGGAACTAGGAGGAAAAATATATTTTAAAAAGAATAGTAAAGTGCCTTTCATTATGCTGCTGTGCCCTTGAGTTAGGGAATGGAATGAATACTCAGGTTCCCATCCTACTGCAGCTCAGCTACGCTGAAACCAGCATGTGCTTGTATGTAAACATAGGGAAAGATAGGATTGGATTCAGCTATAATATTGTTACTAAAGAAGTTTGCTGTTGAAATTAATAATTTACAGATACACATTAAGGAACTTGGCTGCGAAGACCTATGAAACGGAATGTTTTTGATGAAGAGCATCAAACGTGGAGGTGGAGGTTAATCATCACGTCAGATGATATGGTGTTTCTTTTGGATAAATATTAATATTGAAAGTTCTTTTTTTTTGTATATTTATAGGTCTGGCTGGAAAGATTTTGAGTACCATTGAAGAGATGGGATTTAATTACAGCGCACTTCAAATGGTAAGATGAATAATATATTATGAAAATATTCACTAGAAATTACAGAGCTCATAAAATATGTGCTAAAGTAATACTGTGCTTCTTTATCCTTGTGTTACTGTGTGATATATTTTTGCATCTAGTGCTCAAATATGTTTGGATGTTCTAATCTCATTTTTCCCTTCAGTGCTCAAAAGAAAAGAAATCAAGTGAAGTTATTGCAGGAAATTTTACTTAACTTCCATATCTGCGAAACTGCCCAATGTCATTCTTGTGCCTTTCGAAAAGGAATTAAGTATTGAATTTTACCACTGTCATAGTCATAGGAAGTCATTCCTGCCTGTGGCCATCAAATTTTACAACTCCTCCCTCAGAGTGTTAGACACCCTGAGCCAATAGGCTGGTCCCGGACTAATTTACACTCGGCATTATTTACTTAATATTTAATTATTTATGATTTTATATTTCTATATTTCTACACTATTCTTGGTTGGTGTGACTGTAATGAAACCCAATTTCCCTTGGGATCAATAAAGTATGTCTGTCTGTCTGTCTGTTAAAGCCTTAACATCTTAAGCACTTTAAAGAAGAGTGGCAGCATAGATATGGGAATAGATGCCCTGTTTTATTGCAAACATAGGTACCTTGGAAAAAAGTAATGCAGCAGAGATATCCCGAACAGCAGGGGACCTACGTAGACCCTATGGGCTAAGATAAAGCGTATGTCCAATTGAGTTCAGAGTGATGCTTTGAGGAATTATTCCAGTGCCAAAGCAAACTTGTGTGTTCATCTTTCACCCCACTTTTACCTCATTCTACAGTCACTTCTTTCTCAGAGCAACTGCATTTTTGCCTTTCTTATTTCAGATATAAAATAAATATCACTTTGCTTGATTTTTGCCAATTATATCTTTCACAACTAGACACATAATGATTTTTTAAAAAGAAACAGTGCTAAAGTCAGTAATAAAATAGAAAATGAATAAAATCAAGTAAGGCATCATCTATGGATAGAGATGAAGAGTTAACTTGTCAAGACCTGTCTGAACTGAGTGTTTCCATCAATTTCTGTTTTTATTCCAAAATGGTTAGGCATTAATCGGATCTGTGGTAATGAGTGTATCTAAAGCAAATGAAGCCTGATATTTTACAGGGGCTTGATCGTACCCAACAGAAAGCAGTCTGATTCATTTAATTCAGCAGTCCTTAGATCAGAGATATAATCTTGACTGAATTCATCTGCTATCCGTCCTGAACACTTGACCTGGCATTACTCAAATTTAGACCGTGTATCAAGAGTGGAACTTCTGAAATTCTGTCCTCTTCTTTTGCAAGCTAAATATGCTCTGTGATTTCAAACCCCAGGCAGAATTGTTTTATAATATTCTTTCTTGGGATCCTCTTTTGCTTTCTTAATAAAGTGAAGATTGTGGAACATTGGTTGGCCCATTCATGGTTTAACATAAGTTACTGTTTCTACTGCTCAGGAGGAGCCATGGTCAGTGACATTTATGAGTCATTGATTAATTCATCACCATTCTAGAATGTCCACAGATGGATTATAGTAAGCATAAACTTTGGATCATTAGATCCAATAAATTAATTTACTGTTGTCTATAAAGATGGTGAAAGCAGAAGAAATTATCGCATTTGAAATGTACCTTCAAAAACATGTAAACTGCATGGGTATAGATCGAGAACCAGGCAAGTAGCACACCAAGGTTCTCCTATATAGGGGTAAACTAAATTGATCAATATTTGGCCGGCTTAGAAGTACTGTTTGGAAATTGCAGACCAGATAAACATATATGGAAGATAGGCAATAAGCAAATGTTCAAATACAATTACCTAATCATTACATGGTTTTGGTCCAATTTGGACGCATTAAAATATATTTGTCCTGTTTATTTGCTTTATCTTACTTCCATTATTTATGCATAAGAGCACCATGAGAAAACCAAAGATAGAGAGATGGTTTTTAAAAAAGGCACTGTCGTGTTATGGGGTTTCAACATTCGTTGGACATTGGTGGTTGGAGGGATGGATGGGAGTGAGTAATGCATATTAAGGCTTTTCATTGTGATAATGAAATCTTTCATAGGTTGCTGCTATCTAGTTGAAAAATGGCACATGTTTTGGGCAATGAATCATTGTTGTGATTCATGGGTTTGGCAATGTAATTTCTGTTGCAAGCTATTTGCAACAGATTTGTCAGTGATTTTGAGGTTGCCCTAATGGAAGGAATTACTGAAATTTCTTTAGTGACTGGGGTTGCACTAGTGGCAAGTAAGAACCTTGTACGGTGTCTTTGAGGCATTTTTTTCTCAATCCAGACTGGAGCCTGTGAGATGGTGCAAAGGTGTTACAAGGAAATAGATTTGAGTTCTCACTGAACCACTGACAACTTTTGAGAATATATTGCATTTGGCGTATTGTTTAAGTTAGGTTCTGCTAACTGGTAATTTTAGAATCATTCCCCTGGGAAATGTGTGGAAGTAATGCCGTTACATGTCATGTGGAAATGGTGATAATTAATGGAGATTTTTGTTGCTGAGCACATATCACTGGATTGTAAACTCTGCTTAAACTTTCAAATTAACATAGCGATGAGATTTTTGTTTGCAATAAGATGTGAATCTTTTCTATTTACATATGGAACTCAGTGAGTGAGGACTCAAGTGAATCCCGCAACAAAAAGAAAACAACAGTTTCATAATACATTAAAAAGTGCCTATGTTGATATCTGCTTTAAACTTTCTCCTCTTGCTGCACTTAGGTTATACTGAATTTGTTAAAACCTCTCTGAAGAGTACAAAAGCAATAATGTAATGTTGAGGCTTTATAAAGCACTGGTGAGGCCTCACTTGCAGTATTGTGAGCTGTTTTGGTCTCCTTATCATAGAAAGGATGTGCTGAAACTGGAGAGAGTTCAAAGGAGGTTCAAGAAATTGATTCCAGGATTGAATGGCTTCACATATGAAGAGCATTTAATGGCCCTGGGCTTGTATTCACCAGAATTCAGTGTTGGGTTTCCTCTTTGAAACCTATCAAATGGTGAAAGGCCTTGATAGAGTGGATATGGAGAGGAAGTTTCCTATGGAGCGAGAGTCTAAAACCAGAGGACTCTGCCTCGGAATTGAGGGGCATGCTTTTAAAACAGTGACAACTTGAAAGTTAATGCCGCTTATCTTTGGAAGGATTTTTTTTCCATGATTGTAATGTTTTATTTGCATATTTGGAGACTGCCTATTGCAGGGGTTGGCAACCTTTATGCCTCTGTGGGCTGGATTGCGTATTAATGAGCGGACGGTGGGCCAGATAAACGCCATAAAAAATTGAAATATTGGAATTATCCATTTAAATGCAAACAGTTGATAAATCAATGTGAAACTTGATGCTGTTTGTTGCTTGTAAGCTTCTCAATATTGCGTGTCAGACTTGTTGATGCCAAGAGCATGACATTATCTGTAAATCTTGTTCTCAAATGGTTCTTGGTGTGCTTCAATTTTGAAAATAATTGCTCACACAGGTAAGTGCTGCCAAACAATGATGTCATCTCTTTTGCATGGTCCACTAAGTTAGGATACTTCCCACTTGAAAGAATATATTTTCTGTAGAAGTCAAGCACTGACACATCTTCAGAAGGAAATTTCGATCTCAATATGTTGTCACACTGCATCTCAATCAATTCCATTTGAAAAAATTCTGATGCAGTGTCCACTTTCACATCAAACTGAGTAGCAAACAGCTTGAACTTATTTGCATGCAAGTGAAAATCAGCAAAACGAGATGAAAACTCTTTTCTCAATTCTTGGACCATATTCACAAAAATGCCTGGATCTTGTGCTTCACTTTTTTGAAAAGTGGGAAAATGTTCCTTTTTGAAGCTGGTACTCCCACAATTTAAGCTTTCTTTCATAAGGCTACAATATGACAGTACACCTCATGTATCAGCTGATATTTTTTCCTTGAAGTTGTAAATTCAAATTATTTAAATGAGATGTAATGTCCACAAGAAATGCCAAGGTTGCAAGCCAATCAGGATCACAAAAACGTGAAGCATCCTCATTTTTGCTTTCAAGGAATATTGCCACCTCTTCATGCAATGCAAATACTCTTTCCAGCATTGACCCTTAGCTAAGCCAGCGTACATTGCAGAAATATGCCAGGTCCCCATATTCTGCCTCCGTATCCAACAAAAACTGCTGAAACTGGCGATGATTCAATCCACGAGATAGGATCAGATTCACTGCCTTCAGAACAATGTCCATAACATCCTTTAATTTCAAAGACTTGGCACATAATACCTCTTGATGGACAATGCAATGAATTTTAACCAGTTTCTGTGCGATTCCAAGGTTTTCCATTTGTCCTTGCAGCAATGAGATGATACCTTTTTTCTGTCCCACCATTGCTGGCGCCCCATCAGTTGTGATGCCAATTAGCTTCGACACATTAAGTTTCATTTCTGACATCATTTTCAACAAAGCTTCAAAAATATCTGCTCCAGTAACCGAGTCCTTCATGGGGATTAATTGAAGAAACTCTTCAAAGATTTGAAAGGTTGAGGTCACTCCTTGCACAAACATTGCAAGTTGAGCAGTATCTCTCAAGACTGTGCTCTGGCAATTCGTTGCAGGCATCCCTTAAAAAACTTTTTAACATCGGTGGGCATTCTTCAACTCACCACGTGATCGCTCTTGCTGACAGGCTGGTAGATGCAAGTAAAGACCTCTTTTCAGGACAAACAATATCCACCACTGCCAGTAAACATTCTTTGACAAACTCTCTATCTGTAAAAGGCTTCATCTTTTTAGCAATACATTTTGAGACTTTGTAGTTGGTATGGGTATTTCCTTCATTTCACTGCTTTTCTTGGCAAAAAAATGACGTTTGTTTTCTGAAACTAGCCTTCATTCACTCAACTTTCCTGCTTGCCCAGTAAACTTGTTAAAACTTCCACTATGGTGGGTCTAGTACTATCGCCTGATATTTGCCACCTTCTTCACAGCAACATTTTCTAGGCAAATGAGACAAACCGATTTCCCAGCTTGCTCAATGAAGAAGTAATCTAGTGTCCAAGTGTCTTGGAAATTTCGGCAGTCAGTGTCTACCTTCCTGCGTTTTGCATTCATTGCCACTGGAATTTTTTTCTTCGATTTTATTTCGAAACGCAAGTTATTCAACAAGTATCGTAGCACATGTAAATATCTGGATATTTAACATGGATTTCTTGTTAAAACACAGTGACGCTGTTTCTGTTTACAAATTTGAATGATCTATCTGAAAACCTGTGCGTGCACAGAGAGTATCTAATACATATTAATAAGGTAGTCATTTGTATATACCAGTGTTTGGTTTGGAGCAAAACAGAACTTGGGGCCAGTGTAACAAGATGCCATGCATGTCCATCAGTGTGGTCGCATGAAACACTCAGAATAAGGAAAAATCGCTCATGGGCTGGAGAAGCATAATATCCCAATATTTACTCATTGGCTGGTCTAGATACCTTCGCAAGCTGGATCTGGCCCGCGAGCCGTAGGTTGCCTACCCCTGGCCTATTGTCTGTGATTCTTGAGATCCTGTTTTACTCTATGTACTATAAACATAGATTGTCACTGTTATTGGTATGATTGTATTGCTAATATTGTTAATTTAAACCATATGTACTGATTGAATTGGTCACATTTGTAATGGCATTCTGTACTGGCCTATTTTCACCTTTATACTTTCCTAACCTTCAAGTGGCTGTGAAGTTTGCTCAAACTTGGTCTCAGACAAAAATGACAACTGTACACTTCCCTCCATAGATGCTACCTGACCTGCTGAGTTCCTCCAGCATTTTGTATGTTGTTCAAGATTTACAGCATCTGCAGTCTCTCTTGTGATTCTGTCAAAACTTGGAGTGGTTCTGTCTATCTCATCTATGTTCAGAAATGTGTTATCTCAATTTCCAGACTTAATCATTCTCTTTTACCATCTTGCACAACTCAAAACTTCTAATGTTCACATAACTGTGTATTAATGAGTTGATCATTAAAGCACTGCATTCTGTAGTACATATCTTGTCCAAAGCTGTGTAGTGTACTTTCTTCAGGTTATTTAGATTAACAGATAACAGGCTATAAACCCATGTGGTTATTTATGTATACAAATAGTGATAACAGATGTTTTAAATAGCCTACTTGCCTTCTCATTTTCTTCTGGAAATGATCTGTTTACTTGTGGTCTCTTTCAGAGACAGTATTTATTTTTGGTTATTATTTGCAGAAGATTATCTCACTATGATTACAAATGGATTACCATTTCACTAGATAAGGTTAACCTGACACACTAATGGCATGTTTGATTTTGTTTTTTTCCAACATTACCATTAGAGTGCCCTGCATTATTAGGGAACTTTTGGTCTAAGCTAAGATTACAGATAGTCCTTGATTTACAAACATTCAATTTAAGAATTTTTACTATAATGTTCTTTTTGGTTCCATGCCTTGGTTTGTTTTTTAGGGTAAATGCCTTGGTTTGAGTTTTTTTGTTATAATGCTTTTTCAACCTTTTGGAGCTGGACAAGATTAGCTTCAAATGCATTAAAATGTTTGCAAAGTTCATGTATTTCTGTTCTACCTGTATTGCTCTGTGAGAGTGTTGAAATTTGGTCGATATAACTGGGCTGTTCTGGGATGGTCATATTAATACAATTGTAATCAGTCAAACTAATACCATTGAAGGTGTAGTAAGTCTTAGTGTAGGGGGCTCATTTTACACTGAGATGTATTGCTGCTTAATTTTGGCATTGGCATTGCCACTGGTGGAGAATATTTACTCAGTTTATTGAAACTGGCAGGATTACCCAGTAGTTATTGGGCACCAGTGGATAGGTAAGTGAAGGATCATAGTTCATCTGTGGGCACTGAGACTATTCCTAGATCCTTTGCCATTGTCTTTGAGTTCTCATGGAAGCATTAAATATCTGTAGGTCACCACTATGACTGTGTGACATCCTTATTGCTTCCAGCAAGTTTGCTTTAAATTTGGAGATAGAAAGATATGGTCAGTAGTTTTACCTAGCAGGAACCCATTAATAATAATGAACAAGTATTAGCCTTCAACCTCTGTCCTATATTGACACTGTAAGAGCTTCCAGTCTACCTTTAGTGATATTTTAAGTAGTAAATGGCAATTGAAATTACATGTGCAGCTGTGTCAATAAGATTGCTATCCATTAGGTTGACAGACTGCAGCCACTTGATATAATGGATTCCACTTGACATAATCGGTCCTTGAAACAAACCACAGTATTGACTAGGACCACATTTGAAACAATACAATTGAATTAGACTCCTATAGAATATAAAAGTACAACAGAAGAAATCTTGAATGTCATAAGTAAATGTACGTACAGTATATTTCCAATGTGCTATAAGACAGAATACAATATTAGTTTGATTGTTTTATGACACCGGAAAAAGTGAATACCAGTGTAAAACTATACCATCTCTGACTTCTTCTTTGTATCCTTCTCACTGTCACCCTCCTCTCCTTCCACAAATACTTTTTCTGTGCCCCAGAATAAAGTCAACCTGAAAACACTTGCTGCAACAATTTCACATTTTCAACACTGTATTTGCTTAATATTTTTAAAGTTTAATGACTTGCCTTTTAGTTTGATGCCGTGGTCTGAAACAAAACTAATACTCTATTGATGCCCCTGACATGGATCTCATTTCAACTTTAAGTCAAAGGGATATTGTCTTAAAAATTAATAGCAGTAAGCAGGTTTAACTTTTATCACTACATCTTTTGGAACCAAATTAAGTGTTGGGCTTTGCATTCCTGTGCTAAAAATGGATTCTATTGCAGAATTATCTTGGGCTGAAAGAACAATTCTTGACTTCTCTTATCTACTAGAACCATCTTGCATCCCTCTCTTCCCACACCATTTAAAAAAAAGACTAGCACAGGGAACTCATCAAGTACTTTGTCACTAACATTGAGTTCAGCAGTTCAATTATGTATGCTGCTTTTCTTCCATTCCCAGGAACTCTAAGTCAAACTTCTTCAGAATCCTCTCTTTCCTAATCTTTGATATTTTAAGCCCCTGTTTTTCCCCATTTTTAAAAAATCTTCCTGTCCAGGAGTCCTAACTCCTATAGTTCAGTGTATTCTCAGGTTGTCATATATTAACTGTTATTGTTAATTGTCCCATCTTCCCACCCTCAGAATCTCCTAATTTTTTTGTAAAAAGGTATAAGCTTGTCTACATTATAGCAGGCTATTGTCCAGAGGGTTTGAATGTATCGTAACCCTCTTTTTCTGAAAACCATGTTTGAAGCTTTCCATTAAGAACTGGCTACAGTAGGAAATGGCTCAGAAAATCACAAATTGATTGTGATTCGTGATAATACTAAGCTATATTCTTGTTCATTTTAACTTATTACCATTTATATGGTTGACCACTCTAGCATTATCTGTTACTTCTCTTTGGTAGGGGCCCTACTACTCAGATTCAAACTCTTTCTGTCTGGTTGGAGTCTGAGAATTGGCTACAATGGCTTTTCCTCAAGTCTGTATTATTAACCCCTGGTATTATTCAATAATATTTCTTGGTACCCACTGTTTACTATGTAAACTTGCTCTTTGTCAGCAAATCTGTTTCACATATACAGTATGTTCATGATCCATGGTGATATGTGTCATTTACCCCTCCCTTGACCCTCCACACACATTTAATCTGGGCAGTCATTTATTAAGAAAACTCTTAAAGGTCAAAAACTAATTGAGAAAATAGCTGAGATTCCCCTTGTTTCTTTGGGACACTGTCACAGAACTGCTGAACGGTTTCTAATTAGTGTCAGCCACGTGAGCTTGTGTGGCCACTGTGCTTAGAGCAAACAATTTTTAATTAGCGTCAGCTGCATGTGTTTCTGTTCAAAAAGCAGCGATTTTTGTCACTGATGGTTGTCGAGATTTAAGCTTGGAGAAGCCAAAAGTAGCCAAGAGTGAAAATGAAACTATTTTGCTACTTCAACAAGCTAGGAACTATGAAGAATTTGAAGGTATCAACAGTCATCTTCATATATTATAATGCAAATAAAAATTTGGAGGTTGCAATCATTAAAAGCATTGTATGAAGGCATTCCAATGTCTGCACTAGGTGTCTGTGCTAATTTTGTTCATTTACAGTCAAACAAAAGAACACACCAGTGTGTTGGTTGTCCATTTTATCCAATTATGACAGGAAACCTGTATGGGAGAGTTTTTTAAAAAAGTAGAATACTTTTGCACTTCCACAGTTTCACTCTCTCGACCTCAGAAGTCTGGGTCCAGTGGTATGACTAGTCATCACAAACTGAGGAGCAGTGAATAATCATGACTTCTTCTGTGCTTTATCATGTCCTTCAATCTCCATGAAACATTGCAGAACCACCTTCTTGGCTGTTGGATCTTGCTGTTGATCTCATTCGCCCAGTCTGCCTGAGCTGACTTCACACATTAGGACAGGCATGTCCCTATTTCACCGGGATATGAAGCCTCCCATCCACCAGCTATCCTCACCTGCCAAGTGAAGTGGTGTACTGGGGTGTGTCTGCTGTCACATGCTAACAGCTACTTGGAGCCATGGCTGAGAGAGGGACAAAGGGTGTGGAAGCTTCCCAGAATGGACACAATGAATCCCTTCACCAATGTTGCTATCCCTCCCTAGACACCCCATACACGGCAGTGTAAACTGGATGAATTCCTCCATCAATCACGATTGGAACTAATACACAATTTTATAGTACTGTGTAGCATTGGTGGCGTTGTAATTTGTTCTGTATTTCATTTAAATACATAATTTGTTACTCAGTTAACTGTAGTTTGCCTTTTTTTACACATACCTTTTTAACTCTTTCCATGAAACTTAAGCTGATTGGAACAGCTGCTTAATTTGGTCAAAATGTACTCACCCAGATGTGTTCCAATTAACTGGAATCCACTGTATGTTGCTACGGTTAGAAAAGCCTATAGACCATTACTGATGTCTCTGCACTGAACTGAATGCTTTGAAGGCACAGGATGGTTGCAGTGTGGCAGGTATGGGTTAAATTGCGGTAGCAGGACCCGAGCCCAAAAGCAGGTTGAAGTGGCAGGTCATGGGTCCGAGAGCAAGTAATGACATGTGATTTGACTGGTTTAATCACCGGGCAGAATTGGAAAGGTTGGGTACAAGCTGAATCAAGGCAGTGAGGTCTGGGCCCAAGAGCTTATCAAAGTGTCAGGGTTTGGGTCTGGGTCTAAGAGTGAAGACCCAAAGTTTGGATGATTTAAGCACCAGGACAGGGAATAGGGGCAGAGGGAAGGGACAGGCCAGTTCAGCTCACTGTTCTGTGGGCTTTACTTGTGTCTGCACAGAACTGAGGCTGTGGCCTGCAACTAATGGGTACTGGATTGGCTGCAGTGACAAACGACTTTGTGGCTATGGACTCAGTTTTGTGAACTTCAGTTATTTGCTTGCTTTTGTTGTTTGCACTTGTTTTTTCTTCCTGCACATTGGGTTTTTGATGGTCTTTTTTTTAATGGGTTCTATTGAGTTTCTTCGTTTGGGGCGGCCTGTAAGGAGACTAATCTCAAGATTGTATGTAGTATACATTGATAATAAATGTACTTTGACTTTGAATTCGTGCTCCAAGTTACATGGAACCCAAATACTATGGAAAATGAAAATAAAATTGGGGGAATTGTAATATAGTTTATGAAGTGATCTGCCATATTACTAAAATTTTAGCTGGTCGCTTGGGTTTAAGAATGACCTGCTTCTACTGTAGTTCAAGAGGCATTGAAATGGCTGATGAGGCCAGTGTACAATGTACACTTTACCACAGGTGATGCTTCAGGGAGCAGGCATGTGAGTAATTTGTGAAGTGGTGCAATCCTACTGCTGTTGATACTGGGCCTATGTGGTTCCCTGCGCAGACTGCAAGCTCACAGCGCCACCACGTCACTTTTGAGTGTTCATGGGTTAGGGATTCCCAAGAATTAATCGAGACATTGCATTTTTTTTAATGGAGGCTTACCACATATCCTTGAATCTTTTCCCACCATAAAAGAATTCAGAATAGCATGTGTGCTTCAGAGTCCTATGTCAAATGTGCAAGTGATATCCCTTCCTAAAGCAGCTAACCAAAGTTAACTGGAGTCTCATTGCTGAACAACACACACAAAATGCTGGAAGAGTTCAGCAGGTCAGGCAGCACCTATAGAAATGAATAAACGGTTGACGTTGTGAACCGAGACCCTTCTTCAGGTCTGGAAAAGGAGGAGGAAGATGCCAACGTAACAAGGTGGGGGAGAGGGGAAGGAGGAGAGATAGAAGGTGAGCGGCGAAGCTAGGTGGGTAGGAAAGGTAGAGGGCTGGAGAAGAAGGAATTTGATAGAAGAGCAGAGTGAACCATGGGAGAAGGAGAAGAAGGAGGGGTTGCTAGGGAGGTGATAAGCAGGTGAGACGAGGTAAGAGGCTAGAATAGGGAGCAGAAGAAGGAAGGGGGAGAGGAAACAATTACTGGAAGGGAAAGTTGCTGTTCGTGTCATCAGATTGGAGGCTACCTCGTTGGAATATGAGGTGTTGTTTCTCCAACTTGAGAGTGACCTCATCCTGGCAAAAGACAAGGCCATGGACCAACATGTCAGATGGGAATAGGAATTAAAATTGTTGGCCATCAGGAAATTTTGCTTTTGGCAGATGGAGGGGAGGTGCTCGACAAAGCAGTCCCTAATTTATGTTGCATCTCACCAATGTAGAGGCCACATCTTGAGCACCAGATACAATAGACAACACAACAGATTTACAAGTGAAGTGATACTTGCAAGTATTCTGGAAGGACTGTTTGGTACCCTGAATGGTAGTAAGGGAGGAGGTGAATGGGCAGGTGTAGCTTTCTGGATTAGTGGGGATGATTGAAAAGGGGAATCACAGAGGGAGCGATTCCTGTGGAAAGCGAAGAGTGGGGTTGAGAAAAGGTAAAGATGTGTTTGGTGGTAGAATCTCATTGAGGATGGTGGAAGTTATGAAGAATGGTTTGTTGGATGCAGAGGCTAGGTGAGGACAAGAGTAACTCTGTCCCTGTTAAGGCAGCGGGAATTTGGATGAGCATGGATATCTGTGAAATGGAGGAAATGCTGATGAGGGCAACATCAATGGTGGAGGAAGGGAAATCCCATTCTTTGAAGAAGGAGGACATCTCTGATGTCCAGGAAAAGAGAGCCTCATTCTGGGAACAGATGTGGTGGAGACAAAGGAACTGAGAAAAGGGAATAACATTTTTTCAGGAGACAGAGACAAGAGTCAAAAAGGCCATGAGAGTTGGTAGGTTTATAAAAGATGTTGGCAGTTTGTCTTCAGAGGTGGAGATAGGGAGATCGAGAGAGAGAGGTGTCAGAAATGGCCCAAGTGAATATAAGAGCTAGGTGGGAGTTGGATGCAAAGTTCATGTAATTGATGAGTTCAGCATGGGTGCATGAAGCAGCACCAATGCAATCATTAATGCAGCACATGAAGAGTCGAGGAGAATTACCAGGGAAGGCTTGGAACAAGCAGGCATAGCTCCCAACCATGAAGATGTCCATGACTAACCCTTGAGTTTGGACAAAGTGGGAAGAGCCAAAGGAGAAATTCTTGAGGATGAATGCTGAAGCTGTTTGCTTGGGGCGGGACTGGCTGATGCACTAACAATTGCTTCAAAAGACTGGAAGTAGAGTAAATACTGAAAGGCTTTTATTAACAACAGAATGAATCCACGTCTATGCTGGATGTCTCTCCTGGGCAGTGAGAGGAGCAGTGACACAATTGCCTTTATTCAGGGGTCTGTGGGAGGAGCCACAGGAGCAGTCAGCAGAGGAAAAGGGCCAGGCATGTCCAGACAGATATACATGGTTTACCACGCTGGCATTGCTTAATCAGCCAGCATATTTGGAAGATATTGTCGAGAGGTAATTAGTAGCACTTTTTCATTGACTATGGGCAGTCAAGCCTTGGATTTGTATTGGAGGACAGCAATACAACTGCCTAGTAAACTTTAAAGTAATTATATGATAAGTTGCACAAAGGACCGTGTACATGAGCAGTGGTGTCTATGACTGGAAAGTACATTTGGGGTTTTCACTCTCATTGGAACAATATGCTCTGGAAACCAGCCACTTCTGAAGAAGCAGACTTTCACATCACCTGTGAAGAATACAACCACTTGATTTAAAAGGGACCACATTGAGTGACTCTCTCTTTTGTGGGGAGTAATACCTATCAAAGTTGAGTCACCTGAAGATGGAGGGAAATATTGATTGTTTTTTTTTGTGTAGTTAAGTGAATCTTGTGCTATATAATTTCACCTTCATATGGGAGAGGTAATTTGAGTACATAGAAGAGAATGCTCAAATGTTTTTTAAGTGGTGGAAATCAACTCTTGTTTACTTTTTTCCTTTTTCTGCTGCCCACAGTTCAATATGGAACGAGCCAATGCAGAGGAGTTCTTAGAAGTATACAAAGGAGTTGTTTCTGAATACAACGTAAGTAGGAAGAAGATAAAGGCGGATGAAGAACATTAAAAATAATCAGTAAGGGTGGGAAGAACTTAATGCAGAACACAAAATGTACAAGTTATCTGATTTTTAACAGTGAACAATGAAATCGTCTGGACAATCTAACATAATTCGGTAATTGTTATGACTGCTTTTAGAAAAAAAAGTAAATAAAATGTTTGATTCTTTTTATAGCTATAATTTACTTTAAGCATCCATTAGCTTTTACTCATAAATATTTCAGAGAATTGTTATTAATTGTCTGACCATCATGTGCATCTAAGGAATATAGATTACACCATCTTGAATCCAGCCACTCATGAGGATTGATTTCAGTCAGGATTGCGATTAGGGGCCATCCTTTGCCTGAGGTCCTAAAGTTTGTCAGCTTGAATAAGCCAGGTCTTGCTTTCTCTTGCCTACAATTCAACAGTTCACTGTATCTACTGGACAACATTTTGTATACTTTCAAACACAAGTTATGAAAAATTATAAGGGGATCATATTTAGCTAAGTACAGCTAAGGGCTGCAGATCGGCAAAAGGCTTTCAGTCCAATAAATGAGGAGTATTGCATTTTGGAAGATCAGATTAGGGTAGAATTTATGCAATAAATGGAAGAGCCCTGGGAAGTAAATTGGAACAAAAGGATTCAGGAGTGCAAGTACATAGCTTACTGAAAGTAGTGTCACAGATAGATATGGTATGAAGAAGGCGTTTGGAATGCTAGTTCAGCATGGGACATTGAGTACAGGAGTTGGAAAGTAGTGTCTTACTTATATAATACCTTGGTTAGACCATACTTGGAGTATTGTGTACAGTTTTGGTCACCCTGTGATAGGAAAGACATTATTATATCTGAAAAGGTGCAGAAAAGAGTTAGCAGGATGATGCTTGGACTAGGGTTTGAATTCCAAGGATAGATTGCATAGACTAGGAATTTATTTCCTGGAATGTAGGAGATTGAAGAGTGGCCTGATAGAGGTATTTTAAGATTATGAGAGACATAGGGTAAAAGCATGGTGATTTGTTCCAGGGAGGGAGTACTAAAAACAAGAGGACATAGATATGAGAGGGATATCAGGAGCAATGTGTTCACATAAAGGGTGGTCTGTATTTGGAATGAGCTGCCAGAAATAAGGGTTGAATCGGGCACATCTAGATAAGTGCATGGATGGGAGAGGTTTTAGAGGGCTATGGGCCAAATCCAGGTAGGTGGGACTAGCTTGGTAGGCAATAGAGTTGGTATGCACTAGTTGGGTCAAAGGGCCTGTCTCCACACAGCATGATTCCGTCTCTGTCCGGGACTTACTGATGAATTTAGTAGCCAAATCTGTCAGTTTTCTCAAAGGTCAAATATTTAAAAAATCAATTACAACTTTCACAACTGGAAGGTGTTAGTCCCCGGTTTTACTGAAGATCAATGGATACAGAGGATGCACAAAAGGAAATTTTTTGAATGTGTCCTTAGATCAGAAATTAGCGATTGATAATTGCTTGGTTTTCCATCTAAAAAAAACATGATAAAACATAAACAAGTGCGAAGTAATCATTAGAAGATGTTAGAAGAAACCACATCTTTCCTTACTAATGATTTGACATACCTTCTACAGAGTATGGTAATGGAACTATGTTCAGGACCTTGCCTTGCCTTGGAATTGCAGGGGAAGGAGATTCAGAAGTCATTTAGAGAATGCTGTGGACCATTGGACCCTGTAAGTTATGATCAAATTTCAAGTTACTATAAGTTATTGTATCTTGCCAACTTCTGAAGTACTTCAAAAACTGAGAACACTGTCAAAAATCTTTCCAAGAGAATGGAAAGAGGGCACTAAAAATGTATTATTTCATAGCACTGTTACATGCTTCCAAGTGGCTCTGACATTCATTACAAAATGTAGCAACAATAAATAAGTGGTTTACCTTTTCAGAAAATGGCAGAAATTAGCAAGATAGTGATAATGCCATTAGGTTGGTATTTTGAAATCCTGTAGAGTGATTAGACCATAAGACATAGGAGCAGAATTAGGCCACCTGGCCCAACAAGTCTGCTTCACCATTCAGTCATAGCTGATACTTTTTTAAAATCTCCTACTCAACTCCAGTTCCCGGTCTTCTCCCCATAACCTTTGATGCCGTGTCCAATCAAGAACCTATCAACCTCTGCCTTAAATACACCCAACAACCTGACCTTCACAGCTGCATGTGGCAAAAAATTCCACGAATTCACCACCCTTTGGCTGAAGAATTTTTTTCACATCTCTGTTTTGAAAGGGCACCCCTCTAACCTGAGGCTGTGCCCTCTTGTCCTAGATCTCCCATCATGGAAACATCCTTTCCACATCTACTCTGTCTAGGCCTTTCAACATTCGAAAGGTTTCAATGAGTTCCCCTCTCATCTTTCTGAATTCCAGCGAGTACAGACCAAGAGCCATCAAACGTTCCTCACAGGATAATCCTCTCATTCCTGGAATCATCCTTGTGAACCTCCTCTGGAACCTTTCCAATGCCAGCACATCTTTTCTAATATTTTGGGCCCAAAATTGTTTACAAAACTCAAGGTGGGTCCTCAGCAGTGCTTTATAAAGCCTCAGCATCACAACCTTGCTCTTGTATTCTAGACCCCTGGAAGTGAATGCTAACATGGCATTTGCCTTCTTCATCACTGACTCAACCTGCAAGGATGTTCTGCACAAGGACTCCCAAGCCCCTCTGCACCTCAGATTCCTGGATTTTCTCCCCATTTAGAAAATAGTCCTCACATTTATTTCTGCTACCTAAGTGCATGACCATGCATTTTCCAACATTGTATTTCATTTGCCACTTTCTTGCCCATTGTCCTAATCTGTTCAAGTCCTTCTGCATCCTACCTGTTTCCTCAACACTACCTGCCCTTCCACCAGTCTTCGTATCATCCGCAAACTTGGAAACAAATCCATCTACTCCATCATCTAACTCATTGATATACAGCATAAAAAAAAGTGGGCCCAACACACTGATCCCTACGGAACACCACCAGTCACTAGCAGCCAACCAGAAAAGGATCCTTTTATCCTACTAATCAGCCAATTCTCTGACCATGTTAGTAACTTTCCTGTAATACCATGGTAAGCAGCTTCATGTGTGGCACCTTCTGAAAGTCCAAATATACAACATTCACTGCATCCCCTTTATCTATCCTACTTTTAATCTCCTCAAAGAATTCCAACAGGTGCGTCAAGCAGGATTTTCCCTGAAGGAAACCATGCTGACCTTGTACTATCTTGTCCTTGGTCACCAAGTACTCCATCACCTCATTCTTAACAATTGACTAACATTTGCCCAACCACTGAGGTCAGGCTAACTGGTCTATAATTTCCTTTCTGCTGCCTTCTTCCTTTCTTAAAGTGTGGAGTGACATTTGCAATTCTCCAGTCCTCCGGCACCATGCCAGAGTTCAATGATTTTTGAAATATCATTTCTAATGCCACCACAATCTCTAACGCTACCTTTTTCAGAACCCCTTTGAGAAGGTGACTTCTGTACCTTTGGGTCTTTCAGCTTTTTGAGCACCTTCCCTCGTGTAACAGTAACTGTACCCACTTCTCTTCCTACACATACTACAATGTTAGGCATACTCCTAGGGTCTTCCACAGTGAAGACAGATGCAAAATTCTCATTTAGTTCATCAGCCTTGTCCCCCATTATTATTTCTCCTGCCTAATTTTTCCCAGAAATGCATGCCATTGCTGGTCTGCTGACATTCCTGCCAGCTCCTCTCTCATACCACTGAAATTTTCCATGCCCCATTGAAGTACTGCTACATCAGACTTTACTTTCTCTCTATCAGATTTCAAGTTGAACATTATCATTTTGTGATCACTGGTTCCTTTTACCTTAAGCTCCCTAATCGTCTTTGGTTCATTACATAACACCCAATCCAGTATAGCTGGTCCCCTAGTAGGGTCAAAAACAAACTGCTCTAAAAAGCTATCTCTTAGGCATTTAACAAACTCACTCTCTTGAGATTCATTACCAACCTGATTTTCCCAATTGACCTGCATGTTAAAATCTCCCATGACTACCAGAACATTGCCCTTTTGACACGCCTTTTCTATTTCCTGTTGTAACCTGTGGTTCACCTCCCAGCCACTGTTGGGAAGCCTGTATATAACTGCCATCAACGTCCTTTTACCCTTGCAGTTTCTTAACTCAATCCACAAGGATTCAACATTTTCCAATCCTATGTCACATTTTTCTACTGATTTGATGCCATTCTTTACCAGTACCCCTATCCCCTATCCCCTCTGCCTACCTTCCTTTCCCTCCGATATAACGTGTAACCTTGGACATTCAGCTCCCAACTACAACCATCCTTCAGCCACAATTCAGTGATGGCCACAACATCATACCTAGCAATCTGTATTATTGCAACAAGATTATTCACCTTATTTCTTATACTACACTTTGAGTACCGTATCCGCTATCCTTATTGATTCTGCATCACTAATGATGAGTGCAACTGAATCCCATCACCTGCCTGCCTTTCCTGACAATCTGACTGCACGCTATCTTTACTTTTTTACCATTCATCCTATCCTGAGTACCTTCACTCTGGTTCCCACCTCCCTGCTAAGTTAGTTTAAACCCTCACCAATAGCTCTAATAAGCCTGCCCGCAAGAATATTGGTCCCCCTTGGGTTCAGGTGCAACCCGTCACTTTTGAACAGGTCATACCTCCACCAGAAGAGATCCCAGTGTTCCAAGAACCTGAAGTTCTGCCCCCTGCATCAGCTTCTCAGCCACGCATTTATCTGCCAAATCATCCTGTTTCTACCCTCACTGGCTTGTGGCACAGACAGCAATCCAGAAATTACGACCTGGGAGTCCTGCTTCTCAGCTTTCTACCTAGCTCTCTAAATGCTCTTTTCAGGACCTCATTATTTTCCCTTCCTATGTCATTGGTTCCAATATGTACCAAGACATCTGGCTGTTCCCCCTCCCTCTCCAAAATGTTGTGGATGTGATCTGAGACATCCCTGACCATGGCACCCAGGAAGCACCATACCATCCGGGTGTCCCATTCACGTCCACAGAATCTCCTGTCTATTCTCCTTGTTATTGAGTCCCCTATCACTACTATTGTCTTCTTATCTCTCTTTCCCTTCTGCACCACGGACCCATGCTCAAAGTCTGTAACCCGGTCACTATGGCATTCGCCCAGGAGATCATCCCCCACAAAAGTATCCAAAGCGGTACACTTGTTTTTGAGGGGAATGGCGACAAGGGTGTTCTGCTCCAACTGACTATTTCCATTTCTTCTGATGGTCACCCAGCTACTCGGCTCTTGCAGCTTCAGGGTGACTACTTCCCTATAATGTTGATCAATTATACCCTCGCTCTCTGAAGGTCATCCAGTTGCTGCTCCAGATCCCTAACACGGTCTTCAAGGAGCTGTAGCCAGTTGCACTTCACGCAGATGAAATTCCCTGGGAGACTCTGGGTCTCCCAAGACTCCAACCTCCTGACCAAAGAACACACCACAGTCAACTAAATGGTACAGTAAGAGAAGAAAGAAAAGATAAAAAGGAAATCTTAACAGATGCTTTACACAGAGCCAATGCCTCCTCTGAGCCGAAGCCTCTTTTGAGCCAATGCTTGTTGCCTCTACTCTTGCCACTGGCCTACTCCTGACAATGCCACTCTGCTTATCCTTTCTGTACTTTTATTTAGTCCGTAGAGCTTTGTGTGTGGTTGCACGTACAACTAGCTGATATGAACTATGGCACCTTAGAATAATATCGGAGGTCAGCTTGATGAAGTCCATGTATTGGAGATGTGGCGATTAAGAAAGTGTGAAATAATGAAATAAACATAAGACTTTGGAGAATTTAATGTATTATAGATCAAGATTCATATTAAAATTATACCATGTGTTATGAAAGTGTAGCTTTCTGATATTTAAGGAATGCTTGAGTATTGTAGTTGTTGGTTCACATGCTTTCTATCTTTGCCCAATATTGTGTCATACTTAGCAACATTCTGAGGCACTGCCTCTTGAAGGTGTCTTGGATACTACGGAGACTAGTGGTCAAGATGGAGCTGACTAATTTTACAACTTTCTGTAGCTTCTTTCAATCCTGTGCAGTAGTGCCTTCCCCCACACCATACCAATGATACAGCCTGTCAGAATGCTCTCCATGGTATATCCCTCCTTAAACTTAAAGAAGTTTAGTCATTGTCTTGCCTTCTTTATTTATAGCTGCATCGATATGTTGGGACCAGGTTAGATCCTCAGAGGACTTGACACCCAGGAACTTGAAGTTGCACACTCACTGCACTTCTGATCCCTCTATAAGGATTGGTTCCTGTTCCCTCGTCTTACCCTTCCTGAAGTCTATAATCAGCTCTTTGTCTTACTGACATTGAATATAAGGTTGTTACTGTGACACCACTCAACTAGCTGGTATATCTCTCTCATGCACGCCCTCTCATCTCCGTCTGAGATTCCCAACAATGGTTGTAGCATCAGCAAATTTAAAGTTGGCATTTGAGCTATATCTAGCCACAGTCATGAGCATAGAGGGAGAAGAGCACACATTCCTGGGGTGTGCCATTATTGATCATCAGCAAGAAGAAGATATTATTACCAATCCACACAGATTGTGGTTTTCTGGTTAGGAAGTTGAGGATCCAATTGCAGAGGGAGGCACAGAGGCCCAGGTTCTGGAGCTTATTGGGAATGATGGTGTTAAACACTGAGCTATAGTCAATGAACAGCATCCTGACATAGGTATTTGTATTGTCAGGGTGATCTAGGGTTGTGTGAAGAGCCATTGAGATTGCATCTGCCTTAGACCTATTCTGACAATAGGCAAATTCCAGTGGGTCCAGGTCCTTACTGAGGCAGGAGTTGATTCTAGCCATGACAAACCTCCCAAAGCATTTCATTGTCGTAGATGTGAGTGCTTCTGGATGATAGTCATTAAGGCAGCTCACACTACTCTTCTTGGGCACTAGTTAATTGTTGCCCTTTTGAAGCAGGTGGGAACTTCCAACCATAGTAGTGAAAGGTTGAAAATGTCCTTGAATATTCCCACCATTCAGTTGGCAGAAATTTTTAGAACCTTACCAGGTACTCCATCAGTGCCTTCTGCCTTGTGAAGATTCACGATCCTGAAAGACAGCCTGACATTGACCTCCGAGTCAGGGATCGCAGGGTGACTGGGTGCAGCAGGGATCTTCACAGCTGTAGTTATATTCTCCCTTTCAAAGTGGGCATAGAAGGCGTTGAGTTCGTCTGGTAGTGAAGCATTGCTACCATTCATGCTATTGGGTTTCATTTTGTAGGAAGTAATGTCCTGCAAACCCTGCTAGAGTTAACATGCATCCAGTGTCACCTCCAACCTCAATTGGAAGTGTTTCTTCACCCTCGAAATAGCCCTCTGCAAGATCTGGGTCACCAGACTGGAATGTCATAGATCTAGCCCTCAACAGAGGATGAACCTTCTGGTTCGTCCACGGCTTTTGGTTTGGGAATGTACAGCAAGTCTTTGTAGGCACACACTCATCCACATAGGTTTTAATGAAGTCTGTAACAACAGCAGCATACTCATCCAGATTCAAAGATGAATTCTTGAATGCAGTCCAGTCCCCCAATTCAAAGCAGTTCTATTAGTGCTTCTGTGCTTCCCTTGTCCATACCTTCTTGGTCCTCACTACTGGTGCTGCAGTGTTCAGTCTCTGCCTATACTCAGGGAGTACAGCCAGGTGATCAGACTTTCCAAAGTGTAGACGTGGAGTAGTGTGGTAAGGACCCTTGATGAAGGTGTAACCATGGTCCAGTGTGTTGTTTCTTCTGGTACAACTATCATCTGTGCCACCACATTCTCTTCTAGTCCTGAAATATAAATTCTCCTCCTTCCAAATCTCCTAGCCTTTTGATAATTTTAATTTCCCTCTTCTACCATGCAAGATCATTTTAACGTACTTTCACGACACTGAACTCCGGGGCGTCCTGTAGCATAGCAGTTAGCACAATGCTATTACATCTTGGGGCATTAGAGATCGTTCCAGCATCCTCAGTAAGAAATTCTTCCCTTGGGTGCATGGGCTTCCCCTGGGTGTTGTGGTTTCCTACCACAGTCCAAAGACATCCTGGTGGTTGGTAGGTTAATTGGTCATTGTAATTTGTCCTGTGATTAGGCTAGGTTTAATCGGTGGGTTACTGCACAGTGCAGCTCAGTGGCCTGGAAGGGTCTATTCCGCTCTGTATCTCTAAATAAATAAAATAAATTTCAGCTTCCCCACCTTGACTTTCATGTTCATTAATATTGTTCAGAAGTCTCTTTTTTAGCTACATTGTATGATCATTACCCTAAGTTCAAAATAAAACTATGCCCCATCTGTCCAAACAAACTGTGACTTTTACCCCAAGTGTTTGATATCTCTCAAAGTAAACTCTCAATGAAAAGTGCAATAGATGTATTTCATTGCATGATAGCATCATAAAAAGTGGAAGAGACATGCATGATAATCAAAATATCACATGAAAATGTCAGTTTTGCACTAGAAATGCAGGGTGCAATATCCCAGTGTTTTCAAGTGTTTACTGTGAGTAGTGAAATGAATTTCTTCAACAATTGTTCATTCTAAATTATAAGTTTATTTACTTAGAATTAACAATCATCTGAGCATGTGATGCTGTTACTGTACAGCAAAAAAACATCATTAGTTGTATCAACAATTGCCCATTCTACTCCCACCTTTTGCTAGCTAACAATTATTGCCTTCAGAAGTCAGTACATGGATAATATTGCTGTAACAGTAGATGTGGATATTTGAAGTCCAAAAGAATCCACTATTATCAAAAATTAATTCTGTGGTGAATACTTTTCTTGCGATAAACAAAGATAAGGAATGTTGTTTTGAAGAAGCAATTGAAATGAAAAATACTAAGCTGCTCAGTATTGTACAACATCACTCTAAAATAATTAAGTTTTCTTGCCAAATCTCTTTTCCTCCATGAAACTTTTTTTTTCCAAGTTGTGATATCAAACTGGGCAATTTATCAGCTTAGATTTAAAATATGGTTGGATTGGGTGGCGGAGTGAGATGCATCTCTACCAAAGGAGGAGTAAGGCACTCCTTCCCTCCACTAGCTTGTGGGTCACCCTTGGCGAGGAGTAGCACCTGCTTCGGCCCCACCCCCCATGCTGATCAGGGCCACATGAAGCCATGGGAGCAGGTGGTGGATGTTGAATGATTGTATGAGCAGCCAGTGCACGTCACAAGTCCTGGTTATGCGACGACTGACGCCAGGTAGACAATTACTGAAGAGTATTGATAATGGCTGGGCTCATCTGTCTTGTAAAGATACGGCCCAGAAGTAGGCAATGGCAAGCCACTTCTGTAGAAAAATTTGCCGAGGGCAATCATGTGGTTCCAGGATTGAATGGCTTGTCATATAAACAGCATCTAATGGCTCTGGGCTTGTGTTCACTGGTATTCAAAAGAATGAGGGGCAACCTCATTGAAACCTGTGGAATGGTGATAGAGTGTATATGGACAGGATGTTTCCTATGGTGGGACACAGCCACAGAATAGAGGGGCTTCCTTTTAGAATGAAGATGAGGAGGAATTTCTTTAGCCAGAGAGTGGTGAATCTATGGAACTTGTTACCACAGGCAGCTGTGGAGGCCAAGTCTGTATGTGTATTTAAGGCAGAGATTGATAGATTCTTGATTGGTCAGGGCATGAAGGGATATGGGGAGAAGTCACTAGATTGGGACTGAGAGGAAAAATAGATCAGTCACGATGAAATGGTGGAGCAGACTGGATGGGCCAAACGACCTAATTCTGCTCCTGTGTCTTATGGTTTTATGGTCGTGATACCATGATCAGCTGCATCATACAACACTGCACATGATGATGGCTGGATATTTGATCAGGTGATGAACTATCTAAAATTATGTGGCTGTCTTGATAACTCCCACAGAAGTGGGGGAATTGTTAGGAGGTCAAAGGTGACAAAATATGTTAGAACTTTAATCTTCTTCCTCTTACATCATTCATTGAAAATAATGTAGAAGAGAAATAAAGTATGGTCCGAGAGCCTGAGGTGGGTATCATAAGAAATGCATCTGCTGAACTTCAAATGCTTTTTAACCAAGGTGGCTGTGCTAATACCAAAAGAGAAGGCGGAATCCGATGCAATAAGCAAAACCTCACTCCTGTTAGATGCTCCTTAGCATACATAAATGGTCAAAATAGCAATAGCTATCAACACCGGAAGAAACTATTAGCAGAAACCTAATCTGACACATACATTTTAGTCTCTAATTAGACCTAAACCGACACATACATTTTTACCATCTCTAATTTGTTTTGTTCAGTTAGCTGCTGTTTTTTTAATGAAATTGTGCTTCATTTGAGGAATAATTAGCAGAAACAATGAATAATGAAGTAAGAGCGGACTCCCTCACCTCTGCCCCTCTGACCCTCAACACAGGTGCCCCTCAGGGCTTTACTCTTTGTATACACATGACTGTGTTGCCACCCACAGATCCAATCTGCTAATTAAATTTGCTGATGACACTACACTGAATTGCCTAATCTCAAATAATAATGTGACAGTTTACAGAGAAGAAATCATCACCCTGACACATTGGTGTCAAGAAAACAACCTCTCCCTCAATATTGCAAGAACAAAGGAGCTGATTGTGGACTACAGGAGGAATGGAGACAGGTTCAGCCCTATGGACATCAATGGGTCTGGGGTTGAGAGAGTGAACAGCTTTAAGTTCCTTAGCATAAACATCATCAAGGATCTCACGTGGTCTGTACATACTGGCTTTGTGGTGAAAAAGGCACAACAGCACCTCTTACAACTCAGACAGTTGAAGAAGTTTGGTATGCCCCCCCCCCCCCCCCAAATTCTAAGAACTTTCTATAGGAGCACAATTGAGAGCATCCTGACTGGCTGCCATACAGGAAATGGTCCCCAGCATAAAAGTCAGGACCAACTGGCTCTGGAACAGCTTCTTCCACCAGGCCATGAGACTGTTTAATTCATGCTGACACTACTGTATTTCTATGTTATATTGGCTATCCTGATGTACATTATATTTTGTTATAAATTACTATAATTGCACATTTGAATGGAGACGTAACATAAAGCTTTTTACTCCTCATGTATTTGAAAGATTTAAGTAATAAAGTCAATTCAATTCAATAGAAATTAATTCTGCTGAATAGTAGCAGAACTTTCAGAAAATACCTTTTTAAATTTATTTTCTACAAGCATTTTATAAGTATGCATTTTCTAGCTTTTTGGGGTAAGTAATCCATATGTGCCACTGTAAGCAACTTTATTTCATCAGAAGTTCAGATTATTTGAATTATTTAACATCCAATTGTGTTTAATATAAACAGTTTCGGTGGTTTGGAACATGATGACAAAAACAAAATGAAAACAAAACACTAGTCTTTCTGACTCTTTCCTTGGTTCATTTTGCTTATTTGCTTAGCATACATCATTTCCTCACGAGGCACAATAGATAAATAAAGCTTTGTACTGACCCTCGTGTCAAAATCACAGTGTGACTTGAATAATAAGGAAGTTGAGACAAAGGGTTAGATTTTCTTCAACAATGCAGTGGTCTACTTCAGGACTGCAGAAGCTCGTCATATCCATGCTTGGCACCTCACTGCATGAGTCAGAGACAGATGTGATAAAGCATCAAACACAATAATCATATAGCAACAGCAATTCCGGAATCAGCCCTATTTACTTCCAACTTTACAGTTTACACCTTTATTTCCTGAGTTACCTGGTCCACTATCTTTATGAAACTTGTCTTTCAATAACAGCATATGATAATAGATTCAGTAGTGAAATATTTTATTTATAGAACATACAAAATGATCTCTACATTTTTTTAAACTGTTAAAATCTAACCATAGAAATTTCAAGTTAGTTAAATACAAAATGTACATAATTCACTTTTATTTTGTTACTAGGCTGTTTTTAATAAGGTAGTGGCGGAATTTATTTCCTCGGTAGAAATTCCTGTATTTGTTACTGAATATTTCAATTCATTGTGCCACTTGAATAATCTAATTGTTATAAAATATTAAAATGTTTTTAAAAGGTGGAGGTTGATGTGATTAAAGATTAGACAGAAGATACTCTGGTCTGTTTTAGCACCATTAGATGGAGTCATGGACTGCATGTTACAAAGCAGTGATGAATAATTTATCAAGTTCAGCCTTTACCTAAATGTTGCATGGCCTCTCTTAACTGGTGGAGTCAAAGAGTTTAATCGGGTTATATATGGAGTGTTCCTCCGTGTACTTTTCTTCAGATTGTCATAGAGCAAAAGACAACCTGGAGCATCCAGTCTCCAGAACCAAGATAACTTGAACTTGTTAACTTATTTACCCAGAAAGTAGTAAAACATTAACAATTCTCCACCCAAGAGGAACACCATGATTGCTCTGGTTGTACGTTCAAAACTGAAGTTGATGGGATTCTTGATATTCAGGGCAACAAAAAATATGGGATAGTTTGGAAAAGAAAGTGAAAGGTCAGCCATGATTCTCCTGAATGTTGGATCAGGCATTGTGGGGCAGGGGAGGGGGGTAATTGCTATGCTTCTGTTTCTATAGTGTTCTAGAATTTAATGGTTGAGGCTTCTCCAGCCTATCCAAGTAATTTGCTGACATTGTGCAACAAGTGCTTTATCAGTTGGGTTCAGGTTACTTTCAGCTAGCAGAGGATGTATGGCTATGGGAACCCATGGGTCCAATGTGGGCAGCAGCTCCTGTGGGTTCAACTAAATCAGCCCTTCTTTTCAAAAGGAATGGCTGTCTGAAAGTTAGAAATCAGCATATTACACCTTAAGTTGCAGGTCTTGTAAACAATTCCAATAGTTGCTGCAACAAATATTCCTTGCTGTTAATTAATGTAAATGAACAATAGTCATCTTTTTCTTTGTTTGCTTAAAACACCATTTAGAAGTTTTCATGAAGTTAACTGTAGAAATTATTAAATATTGAAAAATTGTATTAGTAGGGAACTATGATAGTGACATCTTACATTTTAAAAATGCAGGCCCTTTGACTTCATGTTTCATTCTAGGTTTTTTTTAACCTACTATTTTAATGAAAAAGGATCTAATGCTTTCCCAGCATATATGACAAATAAACACTCCTTTGGCTTCCAGCCAGGTACAGGTATTGATTTTAACTGATGTCTCAATGACAAACTCTGCCATCTTCATGTCTAGGCACGTTTAGTCTGATGGTATTTATACTCCCCCCCCCCCCCCCCGAGTGACTGGTTCATCCTCATCCAATCAGGTTTCCACTGTCCCACCTTGTTTACAGTTGAATTCTAGTTCTTACTTTGTTCTTACTTCATCTTTGTGAAATTTTTTTCCCTGTAGTTTTATTTCTAGAGGAAATACCAGATTAATACCATCCACAAACCCATAAGGACGCTCAAATCACAGCTTATATGGGTCAAAGGTGACCTGGGATTCAGGATGGCTGGCATTTACAGGATTCCTTGTGAATGTGGAACAATGTGTATCAGCCAGACGGGGTGCACAGTGGAGTCCGCATGAAGGAGCACAGGAGCTGTATCCATTCGAGTTACTGGAGAAGTTGGTGGTAACAGAACATTGCATTCGCAATGGCCATAGGATACTCTTAGCACAAAATTACTGTGCCGCACCAGTGGCTTTTGGGATCTCCTGGTGATGGAAACCTGATGCACCATCAATAACTCACTCTGAGACGTAAAGGCGAGATATCGGCTTTTATTGACTGGAAGAAGGAACAAGCAGTGAGTGACCACCATACTACATCCTGGAGACTGAGAGGCTGGGCTCAGGCCTTGATCACCTTTATACAGGGATCTGTGGGAGGAGCCACAGGAGCAGTCAGCAGGGGGCATGTCCAGACAGGTATATGTAGTTCACCACAAAACCATTAAAATAAAACTAGAGAAAAAGAATTTTAACAAAGGTGAAGAGCTAGTTCTAAGAACTGAAATGTGATTGTAAACAAGATGGCACAGCAGAAACCTGATTGGTTAACTCTCCTCCAATCAGGAGGGACAGATGATGGAAGTATGAATACCACTGGACTAGGAAAGCTCAGTCATTATCCCTGATGAAGGTCGCAGAGTTTGTTATCGAAATGCTGGTTAAAATTAATACCTTTACCCGGCTGGAAGCTCGAGATGAGTTTATTTGGCTATTTTTTCAATGTTATAATAATTGTATTTCCCCTTAAAAATTGTCAGCCACTCACTGTGGTAAAGCAATTGTGCTCTTTATAACTGTACATCCATAAAATTTCTCCTAAGATCTCTGCTGCCTTCTTGGTGATAAGTTAATGACTAATTCTCATTCTTGTTAACAAAAGAAGAGTCATTTGGCTTATCAGATGCCTTCAATGTTTAAAATATCTCTTGAATATTAATTGATGTTAATCTGCTCCAGTGAAATCATTTCAAATATATATAGATGCTACTCATACCTACTCAATTTCTGAGATCTATTTTGTTTCTCCCCATTTTGTATAACTCTTGACAACCCTTGTGCTGCTCATTTCCTGAATATATTTACCGGTAATCAATTATTCTTTCCATGTGCCAATCCCTATTGTTTTATTTTGAAGATATGGTACAACAGTATTATATTGATCATCACAGAGATATAGATATGTGAAGCAAAAATCTGACTAATGTGCAATCTGATCTGGATTTAGGATTTTTAAATAAAATTTAAGACAAATGAAAAAATGGATTATATTAGAAGAAAATTGATATGTGACATTAACTGTATCTTTTGTAATTATTGAATTATATTTTGTGTATTTCTTGTTACTAATATGCTGTTGTACATTGATAACTTAAAGGGAGATCCAATGAGCATCGAAGCAGAATCTTAATTGCAATTTAGATTAACCATGTGAATGGTTCAATTATTCACATGTTTCATCTGATGAGTAGAAGCTTCATTTTGGAGATAATTGTCGTGCAGGTCATCATTAATCACTTTCTCCCATTCTTTCTCGTGCTGCATGGAAACCTGACCAGAATTTTTAGCAGTCCATGTTAGATTTGCATTTAGCTAACTTATTTTTGCCAACCTACTTAAAACTCAATAATTTCTAAATATTTTGATTTAAATTAACACATTTAATAAATACCAAAGAATTAATATTTTAAGACTTTTTCTGGTATTTTATCCACCAAAGCATTTTATCTTTTCATGTAACTGTTGCAGTAATTAGTTCTAAGCCAGTCTGACATCTTTGAACTAAATCTGTATTTCTCTCATTTTATGTTTGTGTTTATAATCTGTTTGCCAGTTGACATTGACTCCTGGCATTCTTGCAGAAATCTACATAGAACATTAACCAAAATTCATTCATTGCAGATCAAGTAGTGTCTGATCTATAGGAAAACTGAACGATGAACTGCATTTCTATCTCTTTCCCATGCCTTTTTCTTAATAATATTAAGTACTTTATTGATCCTGAGTGGGAAATTCTTTCATTACAGCAGCAATATTTAAAAACACACTTAGCAGTGTGTAGACTTAACTAATAATAAAGTACAGAACAATGATACACACAATAATAATTTACCAATGTGCAATAATAATTATGCCCCAATTTCTTCCATGGGAGCTTATCAAATACCCATCACCTCCCCAACATGTTGCTTGTGAATTTTCCCATTTTGCACAGGGGTATTTTCCAGATGGGATTCAATTATCATAATTGTTTGAAGACAAATGAGACTGAAGATTCGGAAACTGCGAATTTTTTTTTAAATGCATGTTTCCACAGATGCTGTTCGACCTGCTGAGTTCTCTCAGCATTCTGTTTATTTTGATCAAAATGCTTTGATCTCTAGCTGAGAATACACATGTAATAATCATGCCCTCCCCACAATGAAACTTTGTAAGGAAAAAGCATATTTGTTGGGCATGGAATTGCTTTTTCCTAGATATGGCTTCCAAGTTCATGATATGCCTTCCAATATTTTATCCTATGAAAACATTTCAGATTGAAAAAGAAAGGAAATGAAAAACATATTTTTAGATTTGAGTTGTCCTCTGTTAATATTTAAGCTAACATTAAGTAATTGTTGAAAATTCTTTGGTCAGTACTTGAAACAGACTGATGGCCTTGACTATTGTGTGTGTGTAACCTTTCTGATCCATTAAATAATATATGACAATAGGAGTATTACTGAATACTGTATTGTTATGTTTCCTTTACATAATATGTCTGATTGTATACTTCAAGTTAAATGCCTTTGTCTAAAGGAAAGCTTTACTGTCATCAATTAGAATTCCAGCTAGAATATTCAAAAATATAACTAGGGGTATTTCCAAGACAAAGTTAATCTACCAATTTGTACATTCTTTAACCCAGGGGTTATCCTTCAGAGTACCCAGTGGGAATTTAAACAAGTTGAACCAATAGCAAATCTAGTAACCAGACCATAGAATATTGGAGCAGTATTAGGCCATTCGGCCTTGTTACCCTGCCTTCTTCCAGTAACCTTTGATGGCCTTACTAATCGAGAACCTTTCAACCACTGCTTTAAATATGGCAATGACGTGGCTTCCACAGCCATCTATGGCAATGAATTCCATAGATTCATCATCCTCCGGCAAAAGAAATTTCTCCTTATCTCTGTTCTAAATGAATGTCCTTATATTTTGAGACTCTGCCCTCTGATAATAAACTCCCCATCTTATCAGCTTCGATGTCAGAATCTTTGCAACGTCTGTTTGCTGTGTAGTTGAATTTAATATTTCTCAGTTACATTTTTATATTGGTAGCAAATTGTATATTTTAAAGATCGCTCTTGGACTAATACATTTTAAGTGTATTCCTTCTGCTGCAATCATGATCTACATTTCGTTGTTAAAATAGAAAAGTAAACCAGCCATTTTCTATTGGCATGTCACTTCTAAATAAAATGCACATTTTAGTTGTCCTTCTATCTGCAGCCTCTGGCCCCACAACCATCCAGCTTTACCTGCTCAGTTTTCAGGATCTGGCAAGGGTAGCAAAGATAGTCTGTGCCTAATTGGTGCTGAGGAGGTAGTAGTGACTTACCTTCTTGAAAGGTTGTTGGTTTTCTGTTGAAGATGCTACCACTGTGCTGCTGTCCTTTGTATTGAATATACAACACAGAAATTGGTCCTTCTGCCCACTGAGTCAATGCTGACCATCAGGCAACTATTTATTCTAAGGCTACTTCATTCCCAACATATCTATCACCACCACCCTCCCCCAGATTCTATCAGCAAAAGAGACAATCATTTGATCTATTGATCCACGCATCTTTGGGGTATAGGAAGAGATCATACAGACATTGAAGGAACGTGCAAGCTCCAAATGTGGGATTGAATATGGATCATTGAAGCTATAAGACAGCAGCTGCAATAACTGCACCGTTCTGTTGCCTCTGTTGTCCAGGCATTTTAAACAAATCAATAATGATGGAGTGGTGATCCATTTCCAAGGCAAGGCAGTATGGTGCATGATATGAAGGGAAAACTGCAGATGGTAGTGTTTCAATGGATCTGCTATACTTGTGTTTCTTAATGGTGGAAGTCACAGATTTGAGAGATACTGTGGTTGGAGTGTGGACCAGTAACTACAGTGCATTTTGTAGATGGTACGCACTGTGGCCATTATGTGCTAGTTGCGAAGAGAATGGTTGATGGTGTGCCTAACAGTCAGAGCAATTTGCCCTGGGTAGTGTCAAGCTTTTTAATAATATTTGGAACTTCATTAATCTGTATAAGTGGAGAATATTCCAATGTATTCCTGAAGTATGCTGGAAGTAGATTCTTGGTAGGGTCAGGAGATGAGTTATTTAACAGCATATATCCAGTTTCTATTTTGCAGACACAATAAACGTGACCTAGTTGAATTTCTGATCAGTATTAATACCCTAGATATCGATCCTGGTGGACCTAGCATTGGTAATGAGATTGAATGCCAAAGGTGCAGGGGTAGACTCTCTTCTTCGGACAGCCATTGCTTGATGTTTTCGTGGTTTGAATGTTACTTGGCAAGCCGTGAGTAGTTTCATGTCCTGAATGTTGCAAAGCAAACTGAATATTATTAAATATCACCACTTGTAATTTAAGGTGAAATAAAATCCATTGATATAGCAGCTGAAGATGGTTGGACCTAAGAAGCTGTTCTGGAGGAACTCCATCTGTAATGTTTTGGAGGTAGGATATTGACCTACAATAACTGCAGTTGCCTACCTTTTGTGTGAGGTATGATTCTACCCTTGGGATTATTTTTCTTTTGATTCCAGGTGAGTTCACTTTTACAAGCACTTCCTGATACAAAGTATATTCAAATTCTGCCTTGTAACTCTTTCCCCACCTCTAGATTTCAGATTCTTGTCCATATTTGTGCCAAAGCCATGATAATGTCTGGAGCTGAATGGGCCAAGTGAAATCCAAATTGAGCACTGGCGAGTGGTTTATTGATATAACTGCCATTTTGCCAATGATTGAGAGTGAACTGATTGAACAGGAACTTGATAGTATTTGTCCTATTTGCCAGTGGCATAACTGTACTGGAAGAGCTTGGCAAGAGGTGCAGCTAATTCTGGAATGTAGACCTTCAGTACCCCAGCTGAGAGGTTGTTTGGTCTTGTAGCTACTGTATCCAGTGCTGTCAGCTGCTGCTTTATATCATGTGAAATGAATGGAGTTAACTGGAGACTGGCTGAAATGGTGGTGATTTCAGAAAGAAGCCACGATAGATCATCTCTCTATTGGATCAACTTGCCTACACAAATCTGAAAAGAAACAGTTTTAACTGCTCCCTGCTTCAGTGTAAATTGCATTACATATAAAAAATCCATACTTTAAGCTAAATTTTCAAACTAGGCGTCAAAGATGATTATGGTAAAGCAGTGAATGTTGAAATATTCAGTATATTGCTCAACATCTAAAACAACTTTGCTTGACTTTTTCCCTTTTTAGATATTGTGCAATTCTGTCATGTACTATTTTTATCTATTTTACTGTGCAAGGCTAGGATTCTATAATTACTGCTTTAAAAAAAACATTCAAAGAAGGTTTTCACATTTATCCTTTACAATGCTCTTTTTATTTGCTTTTTGCTAAGCTTTGCTCCTTATGCTCTACTCCAGATATTCCTGGGTGTTTATATCCCCTGGTTCATTTAGTACATTTATCCTCCATGTGGTTCTCTCTTGAATCATCCTCAGGAAAAGAGTCATTGAGCAGCTAGCTGCTTTATAGTTCTGCCAGGATATAGTATGAATATTTTTCCACTACTGTTTTAGTGGGCACATCTAACACAAAAATGTAAATCTGTATAGCATAGAAGTAGGCCCTTTGGACTAACCTTTCCATGCCAAAAGAATTGCCTTTCAAAGCCAATACCATTTCTTGCATTGGGCCCATATTCTATTCCTTTCCTGTTCATGTACCTGTGATTACCACCTCTGTTGGCAGCTTACATATATCCACCAAATTCTGTGGGGGAAAAATGTGTTCCTCAGACCTCCTTTAAGTATTTCCCCTCTTGCCTTAAACTTGATTGATAAGTACAGCCTCGGGGAGCCCACAGTGCTTCACATCAAAGGGAAACATTAACTCTGCATCTAGTCTGGACTTGGCATCAAAGGTTACGGGGAGAAGGCTGGAGAATGGGGCTGAGGAGGGGAGAAAAGAATCAGCCATGATTGAATGGCGAAGCAAACTTAATGGGTCAAATGGCCTAATTCTGCTCCTATGTTTTATGGTCTTGTAAGCTTTTCAATGAGTTCACTACTAATTCTTCTAAGCACAGCTCTGTTTAATTATCTCTACAATAGATTTCTATCTCTCAAGTTGTTTTGGGGAAAGTTTACTGCACACCCTTTGTTACTTACATGTTCTTCCTTAGATGTTTTTGCCAGCTCTTTGAATAATATTCTAAATGTAGTCTAATCAGGGCTTTGTATCTTTGAAATAAGATGTCTACTGCTGTACACAAATCCTCATGTGAAAGGTTACCATATTTTTCTATTTTATTTTCCACATTGCTTGCTGAACCTGTTTATAACTTTCAGTGTGTATGTATACAAGAATACCCAGTTCCATCTGAGCATCAACACCATTTAATCTCATAACATGTAAAAAAAAACCTAATCTTTGTACCACAGTAGAAAACCTTTTTTTGCACATCATATATCATCAACCATTTCCTTGCCCCTTCATCTAAGTTGTGTTTTTATCCTCTGAATCTCTCTGTATCCCCTATTACAATGCCATCCATGTTTTGTATCTTCAACATATTGCATTTGATCCTCTCAGTTAACCACTTGACGCACTGATTCATGCAGCATCCCACTGGTCAGTCATCCAGCCAAAAAGCTCTACCATACAACCCATGGTTGTATATTACACCCAAAACTACGCATTCTAATTTTGATTAATAAGGTTCACCTTAGATCACTTGTGTCTTAACATTCTGGATCAGCTTACCATGTTGAACCTTTTCAAAACGCTTACTAAAGTCCTTGTAAACTAGGTCTGCTGTTCTTCCTACATCAATTTTCTTTGTTGTCCTTTTTTTTAAAAAAAGGATCAAATACATGAAGCATGATCTCCCTTTCACAAAACCATGTTGACACCTGTTTAGTTCCTGTCTTTCCAAGTAAACATAAATCCTGACCTCTGAATCTCCTCTAAGTTTTCTACTGCTGATATAAAGCTCACTAGCCTACAATATTGAGGCTTCTTCAATCTGCCCTTTTTGAACAAAGGGATGATGTTACCTATCCTCCAGTCTTCTGGTATTTCATGTGTAGCTAGTAAAAGTGCAACTATCTTCATCAGAGCTACAGCAATCACCTTCCTTGCTTTCCTTATAATCCTAGGAGAAATCCCATCAGGCCTTGGGGACTCATTCACCCTGGTGCTCCAGTACATATTTTTATATTTTTCTTTAAGTGCCTCCCACTTAATCAGATGTTGGTTTCTCCTCTACCTGTTGCTCCCCATCTGCATCTCCCAGGCTTTTTTAGACATTAAAATTTTAGGGCCCTAATTTGAGAACTGAATTTGTCTTTCTCTGTGGCTATCTTGAAGCTTACTGAACTGTGGTTACTGTTCCCAAAGGGTTTCTCCACAGACAATTCAATCACTTGCCTGTAATCGCCTAAGAATTAACATCAGTCCTATTAGGACTATCAACAGACTGTTTAAGAAAATCCTCTTAACATGCACTTTACAAATTTCTCTCCATCTGAGCCCTTTGCACTAATTTAATATTTCTTTCAGCCTGTAGACGATCCACTGAAAATTTGTTGTTACTTTTTGTAATCCATAAAAATTTTTATAATCTGTTTATATATTTCTTGTCTCATTCAGATTTTCCTTAACATTGCCTTGGTTCATATTTTCTGAATCTGAAAAGTTCCAAATCCTTAGGCTTAATACTTTTTTGACAAAGTCTTAATCCTTTCCCTTTGACCTAATAATTTAACATCTCTTGATGGCCAGGACTGGACCTTCTTTTGAATTTCATTCCTGCCTTAAAGGGATTACTTTTAAAGAATTAATGCATAGTTTAGGAGTTAACTATTGCCTGTTTATGAGCATTCACTTTAATGTAGTTTCCCAGTTTTACACAGAAAACTTGTATCATGTACCTTTGTAATAAAAACAGAATATTGGAGGTGCTGAGGAGGGAGGTAATAATTTAGGTTGATAACTTCATATCAGAAAACACTTTTGTAGTTTGTTTTATTCATATTTTAGCTTCACATTGAACCAACACACTTTAAATTTTTAAATAAAATTGTATAAAGGTATGACTATAGTTCCCTTAAGGCCCTTTCACTACCAAATCATCACTAAACACTTTCCCAGGATGGTGTGCTTGATTTAAAAAGCACTTGTTGTTTTTTCAGCAGTGCTGATTTAGAAAATCAACACTTTCACAACACATGATTTCATCCTCCAGACTGCTAATTTGGTTTGTCCAGTCTGCATAAACATTTAGCTAATAGAGGTCATAATGTTATAATTATAGTGCAATGGTTGAAATGAGGAAAATGAAATAGGCATGAACATTCATCCATTAAATGGGATTGACTTCCGTGTGATGAGCTCATCCGTGGCAAACTGAGCAGATCTTGAAGCAGGGTAGTGGGAGCTATTCAAAAATGATTTTAGTGTACAGAGCCATTTCATATTTCTAAAATGAAAGAACTTTGCATTATATAAAAAGGGCTAAAGACCAAGAGATAAAGAACAACATCAAAAGAGAGGCAGAAATTACGATTAAATCGGATGAATGGGAAAGACTCAATGAACAACAAAAGATTACAGTAAAATGCACATGAAAGGGAGTAAGAATAAAAGAAACTACAATCGATATCAAAATAATTTAAGCTTTTATAATTATATTACAAAAACAAAGCATTAGAAATTAATAATGAATTGGGCACAGAGATATGCTAAGTTAATGTCAGTGAAGTAACATTGACATAAAATTTTATGTCTTAAGACTTTACAACTACCCTAGGACCAGATAGAATGCACTCAGTTTTTAAATAAAATATTTTCAGAAATCATTCCTTCTAATTGGAACCTTGCATGATCTCATTAAATGGCAAAACAACTTTGGTGGTTAAATGGTCCATTTTTAATTTTGTGCTATAATATGGAAAATGCAGCAGCCAGTTAGTATGTGTAGCAAACTTCACAGGCAGCGTATGATATCGCCCAGGTATTCTACTTAGCTCTAAGTGTTGATTAAAGAACATTAATCATTGTCCAAGATTCCTAGAAAATGTTCCTTTGATATTCTTTAACATAATTCTGTGAGATCCTTTTACCAGAAATGCTGCCAGTGATTTTGAAGTATCAATCTTCTCAGAGCTGATTCTGGTATATGTCCCCAGATTGTGTGTCTTTGGTGGTTCTGAGCACTTCCATCCTTTACTTTCCCCAACCTACATGTAATTCCTTTATCCAGCTCTCCATACTATCACTCTGAGTGTCTTTTCCCTACTGTCCCCACCCCATGATGTTGACCCTTCCTCGGTGTTAGCCATTCTCAACACATAGCTGTGACCTATCATCACATAGTATGCTCTCAATTGTTTGCAACTATCATCAAGGCACTTACATGCTGATTTCCCTTAACATGAACAGCACTAGAGAAGGAAAGGCCTTTGTCCATTTTTTCACAGTTAGGAATTGTAATTCCTTATAACATACCCACCAAGAATTTGGGGGACGTCCATGTGCAGATTTCACACAGACAGCACCAGAGGTCAGAATCAAACCCGGGTCACTGGAGCTGTGAGGTAATTGCACAATCTGCAACTCAGCTGTGCTGCCCAGAAAGCTGATTTATTTGCATTTACTTGGGTCTAGTGCACAATAGAACATTGCTGTCACGGATCCCTACAAAACAGGTGCTGGTCCACCTTACAATGCTGATTTAATGTGTCATATAGCCACAACAAAACTTCCAGGCCTGGACTCTACATCTTATACCACCTATTCACTGCTACTGTGCAATTACAGACCTTCTGTAAACCCTTTTTTTCTCTTGCAATTTCAAAATGAGCCCCTCCATGTTAGTAGATGATCTGTCTGACAAGTTTACCTGAATTTTGTTTTTTTTTTCAGATGCATAATTTCTGTAACTATCATTGAGTCACTTACATGTTTTGAATTGAATTGACTTTAATTCTTACATCCTTCACATACATGAGGAGTAAAAATCTTTATATCATGTCTCCATCTATGCAATGTGCATAGTAATTTATAATAAATAGAGCAGCAATGTAATATAGAGTACATTCAAATCAGCGTGAATTAATCTGTCTGATGGCCTGGTGGAAGAAACTGTCCCAGAGCCTGTTGGTCCTGGCTTTTATGCTGCGGTACTGCTTGCCGGATGGTAGCAGCTGGAATAGATTGTGGTTGGGGTGACTCAGGACCCCAATGATCCTACGGACCCTTTTACACACCTGTCCTTATAAATGTCCTGAATCATGGGAAGTTTACAACTACAGATGCGCTAGACTGTCTGCACCACTCTCTGCAGAGTGCTGCAATTGAGGGAAGTACAGTTCCCACACCAAGCAGTACCGCAGCCAGTCAGGATGCTCGCACTTGTGCCCCTGTAGGAAGTTCTTAGGATGTGGGGGCCCATACTAAACTTCCTCAACTGTCTGAGGTGAAAGAGGCACTGTTGTGCCTTTTTCACCACACAGCTGGTGTGTACAAACCATGTGAGGTCCTCAGCAATGTGGATGCCAAGGAACTTAAAGCTGTTTACCCTGTGTGTTTCTTCTATGTTTCTCTCTACTCCAGATCCATTGATGTCAATAGGGGTTAACCCATCTCCATGCCTCCTGTAATCCACAACCAGTTCCTATGTTTTTGCGGGAGAGGGAGAGGTTGTTTTCTTGACACCACTGTGTGTTCTTCTGAGTAGAACAATCTTAAGATTTGCCATCTCTCCACCCATCAGGTGTTTCTTAAACAAGAGAAAATCTGCAGATGCTGGAAATCCAAGCAACACACTGGAAGAACATGCTGGAAGAACTCAGCAGGCCAGGCAGCATCTTTGGGAAAAAGTGCAGTCGATGTTTCGGGCTGAGACCCTTCAGGAGGACTGGAGAAAAAAGATGAGCAGTCAGAGTTAGAAGGTGGGGGAGGGGAGGCAGAAACACAAGATAACAGGTTGGAGGCTACCCAGACAGAATAAAAGGTGTTGCTCCTCCAAGCTGAATGTGGCATCATTGCAAAGGTAGAGGAGGCCATAGATTGGCATGTCAGAATGGAAATGGGCCAACACCCCCCACCCCAACCATCCCCTTCCCCCTCTCTCGTGAGCTTCCCTGACCCTCTCCCCCTTTCTTTCGTCCATGGCCTTCTGTCCTCTCCTATTAGATTCGCCCTTCTCCAGCCCTGTATCTCTTTCACCAATCAATTTAACAGCTCTTTACTTCACCCCTCACCACCCCCCCCATTCTGGTTTCACCATCACCTCATGCTTCTCCCTCCCCTCCCACACCTTCTAACTCTGACTGCTCATCTTTCCTCTCCAGTCCTGCTGAAGGGCTTCAGCCTGAAATGTCGACTGTACTCTTTTCCACAGATGCTGCCTGGCCTGCTGAGTTCCTGCAGCTTTCTGTGTGTGTTGTGTTTCTTAAAGAGATTTGACACACAACTGAAATGAGGATAGATTTGATACCAATATCTTTTACTTTTACTTTCTTCCTAGCTACTAAATGCTACTTTAATGGTATTATCTCCTAACACTATTAAGGAGTATCCTTTATATAAATAAACCTTCATGGTTTTAATTATCTTAAGTGCTTAATGAGTCCATCCTGCTCTGCAGTATTTACTATGCTATGGTAAGTTATGAATGTATTTTTCTAGATACAAAATAGAAATGTAGAAAACCTACAGCACAATACAGGCCCTTCGGCCCATGAAGCTGTGCCGAACATGTCCCTACCTTAGAAATTACTAGGCTTACCCATAGCCCTCTATTTTTCTAAGCTCCATGTACCTATCCAAAAGTCTCATAAAAGACCCTATTGTATCTGCCTCCACCATCATTGCCGGCAGCCCATTCCACACCCTCACCACTCTCTGCGTAAAAAAAAAACAACAACAACAACAACTTACCCCTGACATCTCCTCTGTACCTACTCCCTAGCACCTTAAACCTGTGTCCTCTTGTGGCAACTGCTTCAGCCCTGGGAAAAAAAACCTCTCACTATCCACACGATCAATGCCTCTCATCATCTTATACACCTCTATCAGGTCACCTCTCATCCTCTGTCACTACCAAGGAGAAAAGGCCAAGTTCACTCAACCTATTCTCATAAGACATGCTCCCCAATCCAGGCAATGTCCTTGTAAATCTCCTCTGCACCCTTTCTATGGTTTCCACATCCTTCCTGTAGTGAGGTGACCAGAACTGAGCACAGTACTCCAAGTGGGGTCTGACCAGCAACACATGCAAAATGCAGGTGGAACGCAACAAGCCAGGCAGCATCTATAGAAAGAAGTACAGTCAACATTTTGGGCCAAGACCCTTTGTCTGACAAGGGTCCTATATAGCTGCAACATTACCTCTCGGCTCCTAAATTCAATTCCATAATTGATGAAGGCCAATGCACCATATGCCTTCTTAACCACAGAGTCAACATGCACAGCTGCTTTGAGCGGCCTATGGACTCGGACCCAAGATCCCTCTGATCCTCCACACTGTTTTGCATCCTATCAATGTCCCACTGTAACCTTTGACAGCCCTCCACACTATCCAGGACACCTCCAAGCTTTGTGTCATCAGCAAACTTACTAACCCATCCCTTCACTTCCTCATCCAGGTCATTTATAAAAATCACAAAGAGTAAGGGTCCCAGAACAGATCCCTGAGCCACACCACTGGTCACCGACCTCCATGTAGAATATGACCCATCTACAACCACTCTTTGCCTTCTGTGCGCAGGCCAGTTCTGGATCCACAAAGCAATGTCCTGTCCCCTTGGATCCCATGCCTCCTTACTTTCTCAATAAGGCTTGCATGGGGTACCTTATCAAATGCTTTGCTGAAATCCATATACACTATACTGCTCTTCCTCCATCAATATGTTTAGTCACATCCTCAAAAAATTCAATCAGTCTGATAAGGCCCTTGATAAAACCATGCTGACTATTCCTAATCATTTTATACATCTCCAGATATTCATAAATCCTGCCTCTCAGAATCTTCTCCATCAACTTAACAACCACTGAAGTAAGACTCACTGATCTATAATTTCCTGGGCTATCTCTACTCCCTTTCTTGAGTAAAGGAACAACATCTGCAACCCTCCAATCCTCTGGAACCTCTCCTGTCCCCATTGATGATGCAAAGATCATCGCCAGAGACTCAGCAATCTCCTCCCTTGCATCCCACAGTAGCCTAGGGTACATCTCATCTGGTCCCATGACTTATCCAACTTGATGCTTTCCAAAAGCTCTAGCACATACTCTTTCTTAATATCTACATGCTCAAGCTTTTCAGTCCACAGCAAGTCATCACTACAATCACCAAGTTCCTTTTCCATAGTGAATACTGAAGTAAAGTATTCATTAAGTACCTCTGCTATTTCCTCTGGTTCCATACACACGTTCCCACTTTCACACTTGATAGGTCCTATTCTTTCATGTCTTATCCTCTTGCTCTTTATATACTTGTAGAATGCCTTGGGGTTTTCATTAATCCTGCCTGCCAAGGCCTTCTCATGGCCCCTTCTGGCTCTCCTAATTTCCTTCTTAAGCTCCTTCCTGTTAGCCTTATAATCTTTTATATCTTTAACATTACCTAGCTCTCTGAACCTTTTGTAAGCTTTTCTTTTCTTCTTGACTAGATTTATTACAGCCTTTGTACACCACAGTTCCTGTACCCTACCATAATTTCTCTGTCTCATTGGAGACCTTTGCAGAACTTCACACAAATATTCCCTGAACATTTGGCACATTTCTTCCATACTTTTTCCTGAGAACATCTGTTCCCAATTTAAGCTTCCAATTTCCTGCCTGATAGCCTCATAATTCCCCTTACTCCAATTAAATGCTTTTCTAAGAATACGTACACGACACTGGAAGAACTCAGCAGGTCAGGCAGCATCCGTGACAAAAGAGTAGCCAATGTTTCGGGCCGAGACCCTTCATCAGGAATGGGGGGGGAAGAGAGGGCCAAAGCCCAGTAATAGGGGAGGGGGAAGGGCTAGCGCAGGTCACACCTACCCCAAAAGAGGTCGCAATGATCCAGAAATCTGAATCCCTGCCCCCCGCTTCAACCCCTCAGCCATGCATTTATTCTCATCCTATTCCTGCACTCAGTCGCGTGGCACAGGCAGTAATCCTGAGATCACTACCTTGTGGTCCTGCTTCTCAACTTCCTTCCTAACTCCCTGTAGTCTGTTTTCAGGACCTCTACCCGTTTCCATTGGTACCAATATGTACCATGGCCTCTGGCTGTTCTCCCTCCCTCTGCAGGATATCTTGGATGCGATCTGAAACATATCAGACCCTGGCACCTGAGAGGCAAACTACAATCCGAGTTTCTTTCCTGTGTTCATAGAATCGCCTGTCCCCTATCACTACTGCCTTCCTCCTTTCACTGCCCTTCTGAGCCACAGGGCCAGACTCTGTGCCAGAGGCACTGCCACTGTTGCTTCCTCCAGGTAGGCTGTCCCCCCCCCAACAATACTCAGACATGAGTACTTATGGTTAAAGGGTACAGCCACAGGGGTACTCTCTTGTACCTAACTCTTGCCCTGCCCTCTCCTGACTGTTACCCACTTGTCTGTATCCCGTGGCCCCGGTGTGACCATCTGCCAATAACTCCTTTCTATCACCTCCTCGCTCTCCCTGACCAGACAAAGGTCATCGAGCTGCATCTCCAGTTCCCTAACTCGGTCCCTTAGGAGCTGCAGCTCGACATATCGGATGCAAATATGGCTGTCCGGGAGGCTGAAAGACTCCAGGACCTCCCACATCTGACACCAAGCACAGAAAACCAGGCTCACACACATACAGTACTTCCTTTCTGCAGTTAACACAGGTAATTAACAGGCTACCTCGCCTCATTACCACCTAAGCCCATTGAGCCAAGCCCTATCACTCTACTACCCTCTCACTCCGCTGCCCGCTGGATATGGCGGTCTTCATTTTGAACTTCTCCGCTCTATTGGCTGACGTCACGAGCCTGCGCAGTCTTGCCTCTCTTTTACCCCGAGTAGTAAAATGTCTTTGCTCCAGAAATCCTTAGCCATTCCACTCGCAGCCACCTTGCTCTGAATCAAAAAAATGAAATGTTTGTCGAGATTGCATTTGAAAAGCAAAGAACATATTACCCACATTAAGAATGTGCTGAGGGCACTAATGTAGGAGCCCTTTATAGTGGAATGTGCATAAAGGTACCTTGCTAGATGCTTGGATACCTATTCTACACTTGAATAATGAAGCCAAATAAAGAGAAGCACAGACAGATTTACAGGCATCTTCCCTTTCTCAGGCAATGAATACAATGTACTGTAGTAATTTGGAGAAGCTGTATGTGAATTAATATGCAAGTTGAAAAGTTTGTTTTTGAAGGATTGGACTCTGAAGTTTAAGGAAATAAATAGAAAGGCATTTTTGTATTGAAACTTTACAAGAGAATAATACTCAGCAATTGGGATAGTAGAATAAGGAAGAATGGAACCGTTGGTCAAGAACGATGAAACATTTGGTTGGAAGTGGATTATATAATAGCTTGTTGGAAGGGTCAATGATTGGCGGCTAGGTAAAAGCTAAGGATAAAGGATACTTTTGTGAGAAGGATTGATGTGGAAATAAAAGTCTGATAAATAAGATCTGGGTGTTATTTGCCTGTAAAAATATATCACTACAATTTTCATTCTATTCAATCCATGAAATATTTTTTTAAGTAAAACTTAACTAACTTTAAATATATGCCTTGGTCAGAGGGTTAATTTTCAAACCCTATACCAGAAACACAATCTTGTCTTACCCTTTAATGTAATACAGATCAACTGCCTCAGTGTTAGAAGTTGTCTTAACCATGATCCATTCTTTTCTTATGTGTATTATATTACATATACCATCCTGGTCAAAATTGCTTGCAAGTGCAGAACCAAGTTTGGTAAAGCTAACAAAAATCAACAAAATTGCAGGTTCTGGAAATCTGAAGCATAAAATAGAAAATACTGAGACTACATTTATGGAAAGAAAAACAGTCAATATTTTGTATCTGTGACCCTTCACCAAAACTGGGATGTATAGCCAGGATGAAGCATGGAGAAGAAAGCACTAGGGGTAATTTATAGACTCCCAGCGGTAATAATAGTATGCACAGAGCATGGGTCAGGAAACAGAAGAGTAAATTGTTCATGTGGAGGATTTTGATCCTTGTGTCGAATGAGTCAACTGACTGGCAAATAATGGGCTCTAGGTTAAGTCCATTGAATCGGTTCAGCATGTTGTTGAATGTGGATAAATCTAAAACAAGGACTTCAGGTTTAAACGAAGTCTGATATAAAATTATGAAATTTGCATAGGACAATATAGAATGGAAATTTGATAATGTGTGATTGAGGATAATAGTAAACATGTAAAGAACTAACCCATTATTCTCCAGAGGTTAGAAGTTACCAAGAAGGGTAGCTTTCAATGTAGCATTAATTATGAGACCTGCCCTTTTATACAAAGACAAAAAAAAACTGCAGATGCTGGAAATTGGAACAAGAAACAAAATGCTAAAAGAACTCTGAATAAACAACATCTGTGGAAACAAAAGGTGTAGATTAACATTTTGGTTTGAGACTTAGCATCATGACTGAGAGAGAAGTGGAAAGACTGTCAGTTCTATTAGTATTGGGGTTGGGATAGAGGCTGGGGAAGATGAACAAGGGGAGGAGAAGAATAGGTGGATATGTTAAATATATGTGGGAGAACACTGGGTGAGTGAGTCATCTGAAATTGGAAAATTCAATGTCTTCCTCAATTTCTTTATCGTTGTTTCAAGATAAGATCTTACGCTCACAAGTTACTGCACTGTCCAATTTCTTCCAGAAACAGGCCTTTCCTTCTGTCATGATAGGGCCCTTGCACATATATTTCCCCTATGTCTGCTCTCAACCAATATTAGATTTCATAACCTGCAATCCTTTGTTGCCTCCACCTCTTAGACTCTTTCCCCATCTCCATATGTACTTCTGCACCTAACTCCATTCTTTCAAACATGTCACATCTGGATCCAATTCTTACCCCATCCCTCTTCTCACCTTTTTATTAGTTACATGCCCTCTACTCTCTCAGTCCAGGTGAAGTGTCAACATTCAATGGCCTAAAACATCAACTGTCTATTTCCCTACACAGATGTTACTCGCCTCTTGAATTCCTTCAGAAGCTTCTCTTTTTTTCATTCCAAGAACCTTAGCAGCCTTTCTAAGTGAGACAGAAGTTTGTCTACAACTTACTTGTTTATTTTATTTCACTTAGAGGCAGTGTGGAAGAGGCCTTTTTGGCCCAGTGAACCACACTGCCCAGCAACCTACCTATTCAACACTAGCCTAAATCACAGGGCAGTTTACAATGACCAGTTATCCTAGCTAATGTATCTTTGGACTTTGGGAAGAAACCCACATGGTCATGGGGAAAACGTACAAACCCCTTACACATGGCACTGGTATTGAATTCCAAACTCCAAGTTGTATTAGTGTTGCACTAACTGCCATGCTACTGTGGCATCCATCCCTTCAACCTGAATTTGCTGCATTCATTGCTCATGATGTGGCCTGCTCAATGTTAGTAAAACCAAATGTAGAGTAGGTGATCGTCTTGCAGTGTCCCTGCACTTTGTCCACAGTGGCCATCTTGCATTCTCCTTCGATCTCCATAAACAGCCAGGGTGTCCTTCGCCTTCTCCATTGCTATGAGGCCATATACATACAAGTTGGAAGACCAACATCTCATTTTCTGCTTGGGTGGCTTACAACTCAATCGTATGAACATTGATTTTTCCAGTTTCAGGTAATCTAGTGTTCTTCTCCAACACACACTCACCAATTTTCTTCTTCATCCCCCTCCTCCCATCTGATTCCATCACCCCTTCATTCTCACTCACCCACCCCTCCCCTATTCCACTTACCAGCCTTTGACCCTTAACTCAGGTTGTTCTATTCTACCAATCTTTCCTCGTCCCTCTCAGCTCTGATATAGGATCTTGACCCGAAAAGCCAAACTACATTTTTGCCTCCACAGATGCTGCTTAGCCCACTGAACTCTTTCAGCATTTTGCTCTATTGCAATTTGTTTCAAGGTCCCTGAATAGCATTGAAGCAGAGCCTGTCTATTGCACTCCAGAATTAATATGTAAATTTGAGAAGTTTAAGAGTTGTGAGTGCAATATTCAAATGTCTTCTTGCTGCCATGATGTTGATTTGGTTGTGTTGGGTTTCCATTCAAAGTTGTTTCTATGGTATGATGTAGACAATGGATTTGCATGTTGATTCGCAGTCTGCCAAGTATGATGTATTTTTTCCTTCTAAGCTATTCTTTGTGCATAAGTTTTGCAAATATTGATAATACATTCATGTGTCACTATTCACAATACAAGATGAATCACTCAATTTGCTTTCAATATTAGCATTACAGCAGTTTCTCTCCACATGAAATAGAAAGGCAATAAGGGTGAGAATTTTTTTTTGCACTAGTTCCAAGCCCACAATATGCATTGTTGTGGAGCCTGGGCCATACCTGCACCTCGTTAAGTAAGACCAAAGGTGCCTTCCTTAAATTATTTTCTGTGATTGGAGTACTGCTGCCACAATCCCAACTTCTGCTTCATCATGACCAATGTTCTACATGCAACTAGTCTGCAAGTTGATGATCTTTTGGTATACCCTAGCTTATTTGAACCACATTCCCAGTGCCCTTAGGAAATGAACCATCTATCAGTCAACTTTTACCTAAAACATAACTTACTGAAATTCACTCTGGCACTTGAGAGGGTTCAGATGGGTCACAGATCCTTATTAATCTACAGACTGACAATGGATCCAAACAAAAGGTGGTGACAGCATCTATGTAGATGAAAGCTTCAACTTGAATCTCTGCATATTATCTTCACCCTTATCCCCAAATTCTCCAGATTTAGTCAGAAAGGTTACTGTTTCCCACTGTTGTATTGTGTGTAATCCACAGTATTAAGAAAATTTTACTCCATAGCACACAAAACGGGGAATCTTTATAACCTATTGTATCTTAATCTTCCAGGTTAGAATTTAGAGTTGACCTTTGTTTTCCATACATCACTGAAGTAGCATTCTGACCCAGAAAGTGTACTATTTGGCCAAGATCTATGGTGGACCTCCAGTTGGCTAATGGTGGGAGATTCAGTGATGATGCCGTTTAATGTAGCTGGTTGGAGCTTTTCTCACTATTGGAGCCTACTGTGATATATGTTACTTATCACATGAACCCCACCCAAGTCAGGAAATAGGTTTCATGTTTCCAAGAGTTGGAGAGAAGAACTAAATGTTAGAGATGTGAGAAAACAGCCATATGAATGGATTAAGATTAGATTGAGACTGAAGGGATGAATATTTAGGCCAAGACCTTCGATGAAGATATCCTACATTCTGTACTACTGCTATAATGACCAGCTGGCAACAACTAAAACCATTGTTCAGGCAGGCAGGCAGGTAGACAGGTCCCCGGGTTCAGGCAGGCGGACAGGCAGGTCTAGGTGGCTAGATAGGCTGGCGGATAGTCCTCCCTGGGCGGGCCGCATATATCCCGGGAAGGGCTGCCTCCCACATTATCATTACAGATCCCAGAGTGTTTCATTGATGCATTTTACTAAAGCCTCTTGTCATTCACAACTAAACAGCAATTCCTTTACATTCATTGGTATTCACTTCTTGTACATGTCTTTTGAATCAATGTGTGGGAAGGTCTAAAGCTAAATCTGTAAAACCTTAAGAAGTAGTTTTTAACTCAATTTACAAACGTTAATAGTATTAGACTTCAAAACTGCAGATTCCATGTCAGTAAATGCAGTTGCAATGTTGGAAATAGGTAAATATGGAGAGTAGAGATTAATCCAGAATTTAGGGAAATATACCATTTTGTGAAAACAAGAATTAAGTATGGACAAAAAATTATTACCCCACTGTAAAGCAGTGATTCAAAAAGGCTCCCCTCTAATGTCTACAGCACTATTAGGGTTGTGCAATAAAATCTGGCCTTGCCAACTCTGGTTCACTGGAAGTTGCACTTATAAGCAGCTCATGCATACAAAGTGTTAGGATGCATAGTGTGATGGAGTTGCTGTTATTAGAACTATTAACCACAGAAAACAAATTAAGAATGAATACTAATTTTCCTGCAACAGTATCCTTCAGAGAAATCTGAATGGTTACATTAAACTGATTATAGCTACTTTGCCCTCAGTTATTCAATGTATTTCTTACTTGTGAACTGTTTGGGTTAAAATTCTCAGGAATGGAACCTAGGAGAATCTGTATGCTAAAATTGAAGTGCTAACCTGTAGAAGCTAAAAAGACTGTATTAACATACAGTCTATCTGTGACATCAACTTTGTGGACCCTATACAGATTATAAAGGAGATATTTGCTGTCCTGAACAAATTAGGGTGGATAAGCTCCCAGGGCCTGACAAGGTGTTCACTCAGACCCAGTGGGAGGCAAGTGCAAAAATTGCTGGGGTCCTTGCAGAGATATTTAAATCATCTATAGCAACAAGTGAGGTACCAGCGGATGTGGGTAGCCAATGTTGTTCCACTATTCAAGAAAGGCTCAAAAATAAACCAGGAAATTACAGGTCGATGCCCTGACATTGGTAATGAGAAAGTTACTGGAAGGTATTCTGAGGGACTGAATATATGAGTATTTGGACAGACATGGACTGATTAAGGGTAGTTAGCACAGCTTCATGCGTGGTAGATCGTGTCTAACCAATCTTATAGAATTTTTCAAGTTTTTCAAGTTACCAGGAAAGTTGATGAAGACAAGGCAGTAGACAAACTCCTGCAAGAGAGGTTGGTTAAGTTTAATTGCTTGGCATTCAAGATGAGGTAGTAAATTGGGTTAGACATTGGCTTTGTGGGGAAAGTGCAGGATATAGCTGCATCTCTAACTGGAAGCCTGTGACCAGTGGAGTGCCAGAATGGATCAGAGCAGTGTCCATTGTTGTTCATCATCTACAGCAATGATCTGGGTGATAATGTGGATAACTGCAGATGACACTAAGATGGGAAGTGTAGTGGGCAGTGAGGAAAACTATCATGGCTTGCAGTGGAATCTGGATCAGCTGTAAAAATGGTAGATGAAATTTAGTGCAGACAGGTATGAGGTGTTGCATCAGGGTTGGTCTTATGCAGTGAAAGGTAGGGCACTGAGTCGTCCAGTAGAACAAAAGGATCCAAGAGTGTAGGTGTATAAATTCATTCAAAGTGGTCACAGGTTGACAGGGTTGTAAAGAAGGCTTTTGGCACATTAGCCTTCATAAATCAAAGGATTTGGAATGTTATATTTAAGTTGTATAAGACCTTCGTAAGGCCTAATTTGGAGTATTGTGTGCAATTTTGTTACCTACCTACAGCAAAGATGTAAATAAGGTTAGAAACATAGAAAATAGGTGCAGGAGTAGGCCATTCGGCCCTTTGAGCCTGCACCGCCATTCAGTATGATAATGGCTGATCATCCAACTCAGAACCCTGTACCTGCTTTCTCTCCATACCCCCGATCCCTTTAGCCACAAGGGCCATATCTAACCTCCTCTTAAATATAGCCAATGAACCGGCCTCAACTGTTTCCTGTGGCAGAGAATTCCACAGATTCACCACTCTCTGTGTGAGGAAGTTTTTCCTCATCTCAGTCCTAAAAGGCTTCCCCTTTATCCTTAAACTGTGACCCCTCGTTCTGGACTTCCCCAACATTGGGAACAACTTTCCTGCATCTAGCCTGTCCAATCCCTTTAGAATTTTATACGTTTCAATAAGATTCCCCCCTCAATCTTCTAAATTTCAATGAGTATAAGCCTAGTCAATCCAGTCTTTCTTCATATGCAAGTCCTGCTATCCCAGGAATCAATCTGGTGAACCTTCTTTGTACTCCCTCTATGGCAAGAATGTCTTTCCTCAGATTAGGGGACCAAAACTGCACACAATACTCTAGGTGCGGTCTCACCAAGGCCTTGTACAACTGCAGTAGAACCTCCCTGCTCCTGTACTCAAATCCTTTTGCTATGAATGCCAACATACCATTTGCCTTTTTCACCGCCTGCTGTACCTGCATGCCCACCTTCAATGACTGGTGTACAATGACACCCAGGTCTCGTTGCATCTCCCCTTTTCCTAATCAGCCACCATTCAGATAATAATCTGTTTTCCTGTTCTTGCAACCAAAGTGGGTAACTTCACAATTATCCACATTAAATTGCATCTGTCATGAATTTGCCCACTCACCTAACCTATCCAAGTCACCCTGCATCCTCCTCACAGCTAACACCACCACCCAGCTTCGTGTCATCCGCAAACTTGGAGATGCTGCATTTAATTCCCTCGTCTAAATTATTAACATATATTGTGAACAACTGGGGTCCCAGCACTGAGCCTTGCGGTACCCTACTAGTCACTGTCTGCCATTCTGAAAAGGTCCCGTTTACTCCCACTCTTTGCTTCCTGTCTGCCAACCAATTCTCTATTCACATCAATACCGTGTGCTTTAAGTTTGCCCACTAATCTCCTGTGTGGGACCTTGTCAAAAGCCTTTTGAAATTCTAAATATACCACATCCACTGGCTCTCCCCTATCCACTCTACTAGTTACATCTTCAAAAAATTCCTTAAGATCCGTCAGACATGATTTTCCTTTCACAAATCCATGCTGACTTTGTCCAATGATTTCACCAAATGTGCCGTTCCACATCTTTGATAACCGACTCTAGCATTTTCCCCATCACCGATGTTAGACTAACCAGTCTATAATTTTCCAGTTTTTCTCTCCCTCTTTTTAAAAAGTGGGGTTACATTAGCCACCCTCCAATCCTCAGGAACTAATCCAGAATCTAAGGAGTTTTGAAAAATTATCACTAATGCATCCACTATTTCTTGGGCTATTTCCTTAAGCACTCTGGGATGCAGACCATCTAGCCCTGGGGATTTATCTGCCTTTAATCCCTTCAATTAACCTAACACCTCTTCCCTACTAACATGTATTTCCCTCAGTTCCTCCATCTCACTAGACCCTCGGTCCCCTACTATTTCCGGAAGACTATTTATGTCCTCCTTATTGAAGACAGAACCAAAGTAGTTATTCAATTGGTCTGCCAACATTCAGAAGGATGTTTCTGGGTCTGGAGGACCTGAGCTACAAGAAAAGATTGAATAGATTAGGACTTTATTCCTTGGAAGGTAAAAGACTTAGAGATTTGATAGATACAAAATTGAAGGGTTAATAAGGTAAATGTAAGCAGTCTTTTTCCTCAAAGTCATGGCTTAAGGGTGAAAGGTGAAATGTTTTAGAACACGAGGGGAACTTCACTGAGGAGCATCAGAGCGTATACGAGCTGCTAGCACAAATGGTGCACGAAAGTTCAATTTTGACATTTAAGTTTGGAGGGCTATGGGCCTGGTACAGGTTGATGGGACTGGGCAGTTTAAATGGTTTGGCATGAATCAGATGTGCCAATTTCTGTCCAGTACTTTTCGTGATTCTAACACCAAAAGCAATATACAATAGAATTCCACAAACACTGGATCAGATAAAGTCTGCGGTCCTGACAATGGTGGGCCATTAAATGGCCAATAGACTATTCGGCATGGGAATGTTTTTGGGGTAATGTCAGAATTCAATTTCTGAATGCCCAAGATCAGGCATTCATTGCCATCTTCACCCATACTGTTTCCTCCTGAAGTTCTTATTTAAAAAAATGCCATTTTGATACCAAGAATTGGATTTCTACTTAATTTCACAGAAAGAATGGATGATTTATTTTTCTGACACACCATCTTCTCAACTCAAGTAGTATTTTCAATACCAATGTTATGCTTCTATACAAAGGTTTTGACAAGCATAGAAGCCAATAACTATAGGCTACAATATTGGAAAAAGGCAGTTGTCTGACTTAAGTCTACTTAAATCACCATTACTTTTGTAGGAAATAGCTCGTCACCTACGGCCTCGCAGCTTACGTGCTCTCTATGGAAAAACTAAAGTTCAAAATGCAGTACATTGCACAGACCTTCCTGAAGATGGAGTTCTGGAGGTAAGAAAAAAACCCTAATTTACAGGTGGAGTCTATGAACAAAATGGCTTCAGTGGTTGGTGATTATCAACTAACTTTTACCCAAATATAATCTTGCTCAATGACCTGAAAATCTCACTAAAATCAACACAGCCAAATTGAAAAGCTGTTATTGAAGAGCCTCAACTAAAATAGATGAAGGTTAGTTGTTTTAGTTGCTCCTCAGTGTTACCAAACTTGTCTTTTATCTCTATAACTGGAGAATGCATTTCCCTAACCCATCATCTGGAACCTAAAACCAAAATAATTTCACAAAACAAATTCTTAGCTATGACAATTCAGATTATTACCACTTAAGGCTGTTAGGAAATCCTAATAACTTTTATATTAATTACATCCAAATAGCTAGATGTTTGCCCAATCTATAAAGCATACCCAATGTGCTGCAGCTGGACTAACAGTCCAATGTAGCACAGGGAACTTTCTCAGCATAGCCACACAACTACTAGCAGATTTAAACACCTCCCCTCCATCCCAGTCCATTCTCCATAGGATCATAGCCGTCAGTGAGACACGGTGCGCTGTATGTTTGGCCCAAGTTTAAATTATACACCATAACCAATTTAAAATAGACACTCAAATTACTGAGCTTTTTATCCAGGACCTGACATCACCTTTTGAATGGGGACTACTGTAGTTTGACTAGATATAAAGTAGGACAGACTCAGTGGTCACATTTTGTAGCTGAGCCTTCCATCCTGCACCAATTGCCAGACTAATGCATTTGGTGTTATTTTCCAATGGCTAGATTTAACTGCATAAATGTCAAAGTTAATGCCTAAATATTTCATCTGCAATAAAGAATTGTTTCATATTTGTTTGGCTTTATTAGTGCAATTCAGGAGTACACTGTCATGTACTTAGTTAAACCTTTGTCCTTTACAGGTCCAGTACTTTTTCAAGATTTTGGACAAATGACAAGTCTCAAGTATTAACATCCAGAAAAGTTCACAACAATGGGTTCTTAGATTTTTATTTTTCTGATGCTTTAAATCAGGTGTGGAGCACTATTCTCCAAACAAGTTTACAGATGTTACATTGCACTTGCATTTAACATGAACATCCTACTGCATTGGTTTACTTCAAATAAAGATGATTTTACCAGTGACTTTGGTATCTTTTATACATTACACTTTGCAGAAAAATTGTACAACTGCATAAATATAAAATCTTTCACCAGAACTGGTTAAAGCATTCAAAGACAATGACGTGATGGCTCCAGAAAGTAACTTGACAACCAGACCAAGATCTCAACATAATTCTGTTTCAGCTTCCGATCTAAGTGTAATAAAACCCACCCTGCACTAATGTTGCCAAAAGAAAAAAAGCCTAACCACCCACCTGACAAAAAAAAAGAGTGCAGTATGTTCATACACATGGGTATAACAGAAATGAAGTACCATTGCAATTTTCAGAGTATTTACAACTTGGAAAGCCGTTTGCTTAAAAAACTGCAACATAGCTTGAAAGACCAGTGAATGCACTACAGTACTGTACACTCAAACCCACACGAGGCACAAGGCAGCAATACCCAAAGGACAAACACTGCTACAACATTAGTGGAATTATAATTTACAGTAATGGGCAAACCCATGGCTCAAGTAGTATCATTTACAGTAGAATAAATATGTACTACTATTGCTTTTATTTTACATACCTAGATGCAGAAAGCTAGTGTAAAGCATACAGATTAAGTGTCGGTCCCATATGTATGACAGTTTGTTCAAGACTAATTTGTAATAAGGGGCAAATTCAATTACAGTTATCAGCTTTTAACCTCAAATTTTACTTCAAAACGCCCCTGAGAGCGATCTTTTTCACTATAATCAATGTTCTCACCAAACACTTTACATTCAATGCGCAACTCCGTATTGTATGTGAGGTTGGTAAACTGAATACCAACCAAGGGCTGAAGGTAATTTTTCTGCAGGCGTTTGCCATAGTATGGATAGTACTGTAAAGGAAAGCCAGCAAATCCTCCAAGGCCTAAATATTCCACATTTCCAATTTTGTGTTTGTCTTCGTCTTTCTAAACAAAGAAATAAAAATAAATTCAGTACTTCCTCTTGAATAAATTAGCATACAGGTAGTCAAACTTAATTATTCCAAACTTAAAGTTAGGAAAGGCAGAGCATTAAATAAGATGGAAACAAAATGCATGGATGAGTTTTTCATTGACAAATACTGCTCTTCCCTCTGATATCTACAGAAAACACAATGAATGTCAATTTATTAGCTCAACAGAGTAGCACCTGCTATAGTCAGCCAATGTAAAATTCCACAAGAGTACACTAATAATTGTTTGTTGCACATTGTGGCTGAAAGCATCGATGAATATCATAGCCATTCAAACTTTCCACCGACCCTGGCAACCACTTTTATCAGCCCAGAGATGGACTCAATGGCTCTCAAAAATAATCAAAATCTGGCTAGTACAACTGCATACCTTCACTGAGCCAACTGCTGAACTGTGGAAGGCAGGTTCCCTCCACTCAGTTCACCACAGGCCACAGGACAATGAAAGACTGCCTTCATCATTTCTATCACTGGCCATATCAGCAGTCACTCGCAACAGGTATGCACACATCAGGACAGAAATCAGCCAGAATTTTGAGCAAGTTCCTCTCAGGGTCTCTTTGTAAGCAATTGAAGTTATCAAATATTGCAACTGGAAAGTGAAGGACATGTTAACCATTCACAACTACATGATCAATTTCACTGCAGCAGGAATCTTCAAAGGCAGCAGGTGTAATGGTCAAATGGATTTAAGGGTGCTGCATCAGCTAAAAGTGGCATCATAAATTCAGTCTACGAAGTCAAAAACTTTACCATGGCCTTTAGTTTTCAGCATCATTCACAACCCAAGGAATCTTTGCCCAAGAGACTAGATATTTCAATACTAGCAGATAAATGATTAATTAGATTAATTATGATCTGAAGCATGTTTGTGGCTGGATTTGTACAACTAAATAATAATTACAGAAACAGTAACAGAGCATGAACTGATGAATTTTGATAAAAACAATGCTCATTAAAGGAAATGCCTGTAAAAATCCAAAGTTTCCATTCCCACTATAAAAACATTGTTTGACTTGTCTTAGTTATGTGGTTTAGTCTATATGTTGGGACAAATCAGAAGATGAGATTATATCCCTCAGTATAACCCTGAATGTTATGAATGATAGTTCTGACATCTTGTCCGTCAACTCAATGAAATCTGGAAGCATTACTGCATTTGTGGCCGGCTGAGAAGTCAGACAAACTGGCATCAATTGTTCTTCAAAGGACGGAATAGCAACAGTCTGTCTGGCTTATTAAAAAAAAAATCAACATTCTGGTGCTGGGGTGGCAATGGCAAAAAGAGTGAAAATGTGTGACACAAAAGTAGTATGAACTTCCAAAGTATGGAGAGTGCATTATTCAATAAAATGAGGTTAACAGGGTCACCTATCAAACTGATCTGCACTACATTGCTCAAAACACCATTCCTCAATAATCCCAGTGATTCTCCTCCAAATTATTCATCCTCAAAAAAGGAGAGCAAATGATACTTGAGGTGTGCCTTCAAGGCTCTGTAAAGTTGCAGCATAGCCTATCTGTACTCTGTTTTGCAAAGGAGCAAACAGCCCCTGTACCTCATAATTATAGCTTTAACTGCATCTAGCTGTTTTCTTTTGAATCCAAAATGCCATTTTGTCATCTCTTTTTAACAATATTCTGCTTTCCAGTTATATTGAATAACCAGATAATTCCCAACTACTTCTATTTCTTCTCATTTATTAATTAAAAGCTTACACAATGTAGACTTCCTACCATCTTTGTAACTTCATCACAAAATTGAAAACAGAGGTAGCAGGGTAGAGCTAACAAGAGCTGCTGTTATACCAGTGACCTGGGTTCAATTTTAACATCAGTTTTCTTGTTTGCAGAGTATGCATCTTCTATGACCTCATGGGTTTCCTGCAGGCATTCTGGTTTCTTATACTCGAGGCTGTTAGGTTAGCTACTGCATATCACCCCACTGAGAGTGGTCGAATAGGGAGCAACTGATGGAAGTGTTGGTGTAAATGGGTGGTTGATGATCAGTGTGGATCCCATGGGCAAAAGGCTTTTACAACACTTGCCTTAGCACTAATCCCGGTGGCACCCACTATATATGGCTTGCAACCTGGAAACTGTTCTCAGTTTACTAACAATCCCTGACCCACTGCTAGAAGCCTCAAAATCATGCAAAAACTTGTCACTTTATCAAACATCCTTGAAATACAAATATGTATATCCACCCACATCTCTTCAAATTTGTCGAACATGCATTTCTTTTCAGAAAGTCTGAATATATTATGTTTTGCTAATACATTAATAGATTCCAGCATTTCCCCAATATCAGATATTATACTAATTGTCTATAGTTTCCCAGTCTTTCTTCCTTTCTTGAAATAGGGATGTCATTTTACTGTTTTTAAGGTGTAGACTATCAAGTCAAGGGAGCATTAATGCTCAGTCCCATTAGCTAGTCTTGTACTTTTCCTCCTCTGGTAATTTCTTGCCTCGCTGTTTCTATCATCACCCTGATTTTCTTTTTTTTTAATTTATTTTTATTGAATTTTCAATAGGTTACAGAATAGAAAGAAATATCAGCCCTCCCCCCTGACATGTCCTGATATATATGAAAAAGAAAAAAGAAAGAAAAAAGTAAGAAAGTGCCCGGATATTGGAAGATCCCCACATGCTCCATAGAGTTCAAAATAGCTTTAATACATAAATTTCTTTCTTTCCCCAGATGACCAACAATTTTATCTTCGGAACAGCTATATATTTAATTCTATCTTTTGTAAATAAGGGTGCCAAATTTTCAGAAATATATCATATTTCTTAAATTACAAGTAATTTTTTCAAGTGGAATGCAACTAAAAATTTCATTCTTCCAACGATCTATACTTAAATATAAATCCAATTTCCAAGTAACTGCAACAGCCTTTTTGGCTACTGACAATGCAATTTTTATGAATTCTTTCTGATATTTGTTCCAATTTGGGTTTCAGTTTTAACACTTCAATATCACCTAGTAAAAATAATATTGAGTTGTGTGGAAGTTGTGTTCCAATAATTTGTTCCAGTAAAACTCACCACCCTGATTTTCTACTAATATATGGATGTCAACCTTCCAGGAAATATCTGACAGAGGGAGAATTTCATTTTATGGAATAAGACTCTAGAGTTTATTCCAAAGAGATGTGAATGATGAATCAATTAATATTGACAAAGATGAATTTTAAAATGGAAATAAAAATAAGGGTTACAATGATAGGATAGAAAATCTGATTTGCCATGAAAATGCACAGTAGTACAGGTAAAAAGGGCAGTGACACAAGAGGCTGCAGATGCTGGACATCTTGAGCAACACACAAAATGCAGGAACAAACCAGGTCACACAGCATCTACGGAGGGAAATAAACAATTGATATTTCAGGCCAAGACACTTCATCAGAACTAGAAGGGGACAGAAGCCAAAATAAAGTGTAGGGAGTGGGGAGAGAAGGAGTACAAGCTGGCAGGTTACAGGTGAATTCAATAGAGGGTAGGTAGGTGCGTGGCAGAGGAGTTTGAAGGAATGATGTGGGAAGCTAGGCGGTTATTAGTGGAAGAGGCAAAGGGCTGAAGGAACTTGACAGAACAACTGAGTATGGAAGGAGGCGAGGAACCAGATGGAGGTAATGGGCAGGTCACGATAGCAGGGGACAGTAAGGGAAGGGATGAAAGGCTACCAGAATGAGGACAAACATAGGTAAGAGAGTACCACCTACTCCATGTGGGTGTTCTCCAAACCTGATGGCATGAACAATTTCTCTTCCAGCAAACCCACACCCCAGTCCCCCCCCCCCTCATTCTGGCAGCTCTCTCACCCCTTCTCTTCCCACTCTCATGACCCCATAACCTGTCCATCACTTCCCTCTGGTTCCCCACCCTTTTATTCCAGTCCACTATCAGATTTCTTGTTATTCAGCCTTTTACCTCTTCCACCTACACATTACAGCTTCTCACATCATTCTATTTCATTCCGCCCTCTCCTTCATGTCAGGTTATATCCCCTCACCACCTTCTTATTCTGGCTTCTACCCCCTTGCTTTTCAATCCTGATGAAGGATCTCGGACCAAAACGTCAACTGTTCCATTTCCTGTCATTGATGCCACCTGACCTGCTGAGTTCCTCCAGCATTTTCTGTCATTGGAAGGGCAGCTCACTCCTGTTCCTACTTCCTTCAATCCTCCAGAGGATGATAGTGGAAGATAAGAATATGAGAGGACAAATTGAAATTAATCAAGGAGGAAAAAACAGAAATTCCTGATCAAGAATTACAAATATTGGCATGTGTTTGTGATTTTAAATAGTCAAACTACGGCAAAAGTGCCAATTTGTATTTATCCTGTACTTTAAAAAAACACTCCAATTGCTTTGTAGCCCATCATATACTTCTTAAAAGCACACTAATACAGTGTGAATAATGGCAACAAATTTGCCCAATAAAATCTCGTAAGGATAATACAATTTTAAATGAAACTAAATGAAAGAACAAGGTCTGTAAGATACTTATTAGATATTAGCCAACTGGCAGTTTGAAATCCAATTGTTCAATAAGGATCAAAAGGCAAACAGCAACTAATCAAAACAGATTTACTGTGCTTTTCATTTTGATGTAAGGAACACTGATATATCCAAGAGGTTACTGCACTGTTGCCTCTCCAGAAATACACATGTTGAGAAAATAATGCTTGTTAGCCAGCAGTTACTGTAGCCATTTGTATATCTAAATAGCAGTTTTTCTATGAATGCTTCAAAGTTATAACGTACCTTTGCTGCACAATGAATAGGAATAATATGTGAATTATAACTTGCTTGCAGTGGTCCAGGGAGATCAGTGTTATTTTTTGGAGGCTAGAAGAAAAAATTCAGTAACCAATCGCATCCACTTAATATTTCACAATTTCATACTGTTAAAACTGTTCACTGGTATAAATAATTCTGATTATAGAAGTTTATTTTAATGCAATGAAAAGGAGAGCAATATTACATCAGCAGAAAATGCAGGTTAATCCACACTACTTTGCATGTACAACAATGTGCCTTTGTATTCTTTGTTGAAATCAAGAATCTTTATTTGCATACAAATTTATAGAAGCTTCAATCCACCAAATATTTAATATTTTTCTCTGCACCAGCATATCAGCAATAAAAATAATCCTGAATAATCAGAATTTAAATACCAAATATTTTTACCTTGCCAAATTGAGATAAAATGGAGTATTATAAGTAAACTTCCCTAGCAAAAGCAACAGAAACTTCATTCGATCTTTCTTTGGTAATGTAGTTTGCAATTATAATTTTGGATTACTATAAATATAGAATGTTGAATTGTATGTCCTATTTGAAACCCATTCTAAATGCTACAGTGCAAAAAAGTCCCACAAATCATGCAGCAAGTTTATGTATTTTGTTTTTATTTAAAAGACTGGTACCTTAGGATAGAAACCAACGATCCTGTTGAGCTTTGCAATGACGCAGGGTTTGCCTTCTCCATAGCCATAAGTAGGATCATCAATTCCAGAACAATTTTTAAGCCACTGGCGCAAAAATCTGCAAACACTTTTCATCCCGTCTGAATTATCTATTGGGCCTCTATATTTGTAACCTGTAGGAGTTTCTAAAGGAACAGATATTGTACAATTACGAATACAATTTACAACAGTAACAAGGCACACTACCAAAATACATTAAAACAAAATCAAAACTTGGAAAACACTTAATTGCAGACTATTATTGAACGCCCCCTTTTCCTTACCCAAAAAGGAAAAAACCATCATGAAGCATTGATGTTAAGGACATCTTCAAGCAGCTGTACTTCAAGAAGGCAGCATTAATCATTAAGGACCTTCACCACCCTGTTCCTGTTACCATCAGGGAGAAGGGACAGGAGCCTGAAGACCCACACTCTACAATTCAGGAACACCTTTCTCTGCCCCGTCAGATTTCTGAATGGTCCCTGGACACTACATCGTTACTCTTTTTTTAGCCATTGCTTTTGTGATTTATAGTAATTGTGTCTTTACACCGTACTTGTGTTGCAAACATGTTTCACACTATAAAAGAAGTTTATTATCTGGAACTGCACCTTATTCAAAAAAAAAAGTGTTGTACTTAAGTGTAGTAAATGAATTTATTCCTCTACCTTAGGGGGGGGGTGGGGAATCAAACTGAAAAACTAAAGCTGCCTAAAAGCAGCAAGCAACCTACAATGAAGTTAAAAACATTTGGCTCAGAAAACAAAAATATTAAGTTGATTGTGATGACTGACTTAGTAGAAATCATTACCATTTCATTATTTGGAAATTAGGGACTGGAAAGAGGATTATGGATGATAAAACCTGTAGAGACAGATTTACTAAATATTTGGATCCTATTAAGCAGCAAATATCAATGTGCTTTACTTGCTGGCATTTACATTTAGTCACACTTCACAGCTAATTAGCAAACCATTGGATAAGCTAGAACTAAACTGAAATCACAAAATACAACATTTAATAAGTACCAGAATCAAATTGCCTGAACTTAATGATGAATCTCACAATTATAACCGATTTTTGGAAAAAATGGCACAGCAATTTCTCCTTAATGTCACTGTGAACCATGTGTTGCAATTACCAATTAAATTTGCCATATTAGGTTTATCATCTTATGTAGTTTTTCCCCCTTGGTTATCTGTAAAACTTCAATTCTACAAACAAAAAAGCTTAATTCTTAATTTTAAAAAGTTACTTTTTACTCTACTCCATTCAATCTTTCCTGCAGTTTGATTTGATTAATACACTATTTCCACATTTCAGCTTTGCCTCAATCTTTAAATCTTCTTGGTTAAGAGGTTCAGGTGATGGCCTAATTTGTCACCTGAACACCTTTTAACATCTTCCTCTTCCATGGCATGATTTTACATACTCTTCCTTCAGTACATACAAGCTAAAATGCCAAATTACAATATGCCCTGCTTTAGTTAAAAAAAAAGGCCAAAAAGATTTTTTAAAAATCACTTCCCTCCAGTGTGTTTTACAGAATAAAGCATTAGATAACTGCAAGGAAATAACTACTGATGTCCACCAGAACAATTCTTCAGTATTCAAAAGCTCTCAATTACACTTAATTCTTGGTGGTATATAATAACGCTGTTCAGAGGGAATGAGCAATTCTAACACGAGATCACCTTACTTAACACTAAAAGGCGACAAACAGGTTTTCAGTCCATTCTTCTGATAAACAGGACTGGAAGGCTGGCACACTTCCAGTAACTGTGAAAGTGAATATACGTTCACCCAGATTCTGACTTGTGGATAGATCCTGCCAGAATACTCTGCCCACAAAAAGGATGCCTGTTTCCATTGGAAGTTTTCAGATTTTTGCTAATAGAAGATGTGGTGGGAGTAACAGGGCAAAGATGATAAGCTCACTAAAAAGTTCTAAGTATAAATTTTTATCAATGTATACTATATGCAACCTTAAGATTCGTCTCCTTACATACAGCCACAATACAAAGAAACCCAATAAAACTCCGTTCCAAAAATGCCAAACACTAGATTGTGCTTTTAAGATTTATTTTTGCATTACACCTTTTCAGAAGTGGTATGTGCATACTTGACAGTGTAAGACTACTAGCAAAGAATATCAGAATATGAAAGAAAAAGTGATTGTCAAAGCCTCAGGCCAGCATGATATTGGGTATCATTTGGTAAATTTTTGTTTTTGGTAATTAGATGTTTTCCTGGTAGCTCTTTTTAAAAGAAATATCACTGACACCAATTAAACATTTGAAAACTGAAATACAAAAGGATCATATTAATGCTTAATGGACAAAATAAAAAGTACAAATTCCAAAAGTTAAAAGTAATTCAGATTTTGTTGTGCCTTCATGATCATGTCATCCATCTATTACTTCCAAAAACAGTAATCACTAAATTAAACTTTACCTTTATTGTGATACAAGGATTAAATGCTAGTTTGACAGGAGACAATAGCGTCAGAAACAGGTCAAACAGGATCTCAGTTTAAAAACCAAAAAACTTTAATTTGAATTGAACTGTAATAATGCACCTGGCCACATAAATAGCTGTGATTTTGCAATCAACAGTTGTTTATTACATTTACAATTCCCACACTAGGGATTTTGTACTTAACACTTGGAGCAAGTGAAAATTAATTTTAAAGCACATCCCCCTCTACAGGCATTGTGGAAAATGTAAACAGGACAATTCTGCACACCCAATGGAACCAATAAGCATTGATTAAAACAGTACGGATTCCAAAGTACAGGTGTAAATTGGTTATTTTTTAAAATCCCAAATCAGCAAAGTTAGAAGGAATGACACATGTGAGAAAGAACCCCACCCCTAAAATCTCCAACAATAATTGAAATCTTAAGAAATTATACTTGAAATAACTCATTTTCAGTACTGGAGGTGGGAATGTAGTGCCACCATTACCCTGCTTTTAAAACTCTAGCTGAAGTTGTTTCTCTATTAGTGGTTTCAAATTGATAAAGACTTAAAACACCATGTGAATTTCATTGAGCTTAGGGTGACTGTATAATCCTAAAATTCACAAAGTTAATCAAAACCAAATGTGCTAATTTTAAGAAAAACCACCTCTACAATTCTCCAGACTTATTCTGAGAATGCCAAATGCCATTAGAATGCATAGGTAAAACACTAATACAGTTCAGAGCTCACGTGGGAATGCAGTTGTGCACAGGAAAGAGAAAACTTCACCCCTGAGAACAGAGTGGATGAAGTGCAGTTAGAAGGGAAATGGAGAGGGCTAAAGACATTATATGCTGATGTTGTCGCGATAATTACAGGCCAACACCAATATTCAGTTGCATTAAAGTGACTGGGCAAATTATATTTTGTTAAATAAGCTAAAGGCTTTGTTTTCTAAAAAAAAATCAACTCAATGAGTAAGAAACATCAGGAAAGTCAAGAAGTCTTGCCCATGCTCCAGAAATAACAAAATAAAATTCATACTTAATTGAAGCTTTAAAAGACAATATTTATAATTTGTTATGATAAAGGTGAACAGTAGCCCAAGTAAAAAGCTGTTGTTTAGACTGAACTGGCATTAAAATAATCAATCCTCTTACCAGCAAGTTTGATGCTATTTAATTTAGTATTGAATCAGTTATCCAGAACACCATGCTTTCGGTGTTCATATTATTTCTCAGTACATTGTCAAGACAAATGATTTTCGATGTTGTCATACACTGCTCCTAAACTTACCGCCACAGTCTTCAAAAGGATTGAGGCCACCTTGACTTGATTCATTGTAATGCTTCAAAAGTTTGTTCAAACCAGACACATATTTTTCATAGGAGCTGGGGTTTGAAACACTAAAGGAAATTTCTGTTTTTGGACTATACGGAGTATGCGATAGACCTAAAAATGAAAATTAAATTTAAAGACAATAAATTTACTGAATCAACCATGTATTCACTTTTAAAAGAAATTAAGTCGAGCAATGGTTATACACATTACTAAACGCTGGTTGAGATTGCAACTGCAAAACTCAAGTCACTTAAACAGCTGGATAGAAGAGATCTACCAGAATTTGGAACATTACAAAGTATGCAAATAAAGCTGAACCTTGTTTTAGTGTTCCTGTTTTATAAAAAAACTATTTACAGAGAAGACCTGCAATTATATTGTGTGCAAACATCAGAAATAGCTTTGTGGCTCAAAATAATGCACTGTTTGCATAACAACGCAGAGCATCTAGGGCAATTACACCTCAGGACTGCTGGACTTTTGAAAACAAAGTGGTGCTTTATGCAATAAACGAAATACATTGTGGTGCAGATTACACAAGTAGACTTGAAGCATAAGAGCCTCTTTATGGACTTCAATATCAAAAATATAGTACAGTACAAACCACGGTGGCATAGCAGAATGTTACAAGACCAAATGAACATGAGTGAATATGATGTTCTTTTAAGCAGCTATTCGTTTTTAATGCAATCCTGTTAAATAGAACAATTCAAACAAGTGGGAAAAAAATCTCAAATTTATACAGGCAGGTTTGGATGGAACTATTTTAGTTATATTGAATACACAGGTAAGTGACCTTACCAGTTGCCCCAAGAATGTGGTACTGTAACATGCAGCCTCTTAAAAAAAATTCCAACGTATAAGCAAGCGCTCGAATGCGTTTAAATAATTCGCACAAATAAATCCCAATCATACTATAATCAATTCCCATTACACTTGACCACATCTTCTACCCCTTTACAGGTTTAAGAATACAGAATCAATATACCTGGTGGTGCAACTCTGTCCTGATATTTTGGTTCATAATCACTGATAGTAAGTAGCATTACTTCAATGGTTCCGATGAAGATTCCAGCCAGGCAGCCGTAAAAGATCAAGTAGAATAAAAGTATCTTGACTACAGGATGAATGATACAGAAAACGATGTTATTCTCTAAAGTTATAGTTGCAGAATGGTTAGTGGCATCAAATGGCTAAAGGCGATTCGTTGTCCATGACAACTAAGCTCGGCCTCACTTTTCCTGTGGATGCGGTCTTATCGCGATGCGATGTGAAGTTATTATTCAAGGGTGGGACGGGTTAGGAGGACACGATGGTACCGGCCCATGCTGATTTCTTCCTCTAAAATTCACGCGGCCTATTTTTGAGCACCAAGGTTCAACGACTGCGTTTCAAAGAATTGAGAGAAATTTCAAATAACAGGGGAGAGGACTTGGGCCAAAATTAATTAACTTAGGCACGACTGCGGAATGCTCATCAGTATATAAAAATGAAAGCTCGAAAACGGGAATTAATTTTAAAACTATCGTACTACTAAGATGGTGTTTCCTTGTAACAACCCCCCCCCCCCCCAATGCTGTATTATCTGACTCCATGGGAGTGTCGGACTCCCGCCTGGGTGAACAGGGTGGATCCAGCACACCAGTTAACCATTGGTTGCTAAGAGATGAAATCCCTCCCGACCCTCCTAGTCAGGCACATCTACCCCCAGCACCACCCCCGTCTCCCTTCGGGGAGGGGATGGGGAATTCCCCCGCCACCCGGTGTGTTCGCACCAATTCCGGGTTGCGGCTGCCATGTGGGGTTCGGCCGAGCCCGCCACCTTGAATAACCTTGGGACTGTGAAACCGGCGGCGCTGAAACTTTCCGCTCTCCCCACCGGGCGTCTGTCCCTGGCACCCCCGGCCCCCGATCACACGTCGTCGCCAACAACCGTGGTCCCAGACTCGCGGTTTTTATGGAAACGGCGACCACGTACTCGCGACGCGGCTCGGCCGGGCTCCTTATCCCCCCGCACACAATGTCCTTCACATTGACTTTTATTTGCCTCTGAACACACGCCCGGCAGTCACGCATGCTACAGGAAGGCGGAAGCCGGTGCCATTAACTGCTTCTCGCTCATACGCACCATTTTACACACACGCTTTTGTCTAAAATCGGCCGAAGTCACCCTCGCACCATGGGGACACTTTCCTAAAAAAACTGATTACTCGCAGACTACCCACAGGCAACATCCAGCAGCGTTTAACGCGGACCACGAACAACTATACAAATGTATTTTTTTGTACGGGGAGTGGAGGGGGCGAGGCATAAAAACAAGTCCGGTTATTGGCGAGACGGAGAAACGAGCCGGCGGCTACTTACACCAGCTACCACCGGTCCTGCCCAAAAACTGCTTCTTCTCGGAATCCCAGAGGAATTTCTTCCATCCTCCACCATCGTCCGTGGACTTTTCTCTGGCCATCGTCGCTCGGTTCGCTGGCGGCTGCGGCGAGATCACAAGTCGAGTTTCTTTTTAAAAAGATGATTTACAATCGTCTTCCCCTCGGTGCAGGCTGGCCCTCACCTCAAGCAGCGGCGGCGATGCAGTTTTTTAAAAAAACACGGAAAACGACGGTTGGAAGGCGCTCTCTCGAGGCGGCGTCTCCGGCGGGCTCGGCTGCCGTCCGTGCCCCGCTGAAGCGCCAGGTAGTGTTTCTTCACAGAGGGGAGGTTAAACCAGATGCCCCCCTATCCGCAGAGGTGGTAGCCAGGTAGAGGGAGTGGACAGGGGGAGGTCCGAGGAAGCGTGGTGAAGGACAGTGGAAGCTCCAGGTGAGAGGAGTTTCGAGGAAGGTAAAGGACTGCACGGCCCTGGATTTTATCGGCTCCAGCTCCGCCTCGCCGAGCTAATGAGTCGCTCGGCCAGGGAGGCCGGGCGCCAGCCAATCAGCGGCGAGCCGCCTCGGTGACGTCGCAAGCCCCCCCCCCCCCCCGAGGTGAGCGCGCCGGCCGGGCCCGCCCTCCGGAGAGCGGCTGAATGGGGAACGGGCCGAGCGCTGTTGCCACAAGGACAGCTCGCAAAGTGCTGATTTATTACAGCTTTTTTAAAAAACGCACACACTGGCAAAAGGGGGGGGGGGGGGAGAAAAACCAAGTCTGGAGTCTAAACTTGTAAAAAGCTTTTCCCATGACCACAACAACTTAACATTAAAATTCCCTTCTGGTGAACGACTGTAACATAGTGGAATCTTATCATTCAGTCAGCGTCCTTTAATAATGTGATTTGTGTACCTTCTTATTACATCTTCGAGAATCGTATTCCCGTTGTTAACTATGCGCCGAAATGAGAATAAGACTCCACTCTCCCTTTTGTTAGGGAAAGGTTAATGTACTCGTCTCAGACTGCCCGGCCATGAAGCCTTTAAAGTTTAGCCTCAGCCCCGTAATTATATCGCAGATATTCAAGGTATATTTTTCCCTAATAAAGCTGAACTTGAAATGCTGACATTAATTTCTGTTATATTTCATCAGCAACGGATAATTTATAGGAAACACTGAATTGAGAAAAATAGGTTGTTTGATCCTTTCGAATACGAACTAAAAATATCGCTCTTCCTAGAGATTAGATGCCAGCGAGGTAAACAGGCCAGCAAGCACAAGTCACGACTTTTCAGGCGGAGAGAAAAGGCTCTAAAAATCCCACGATAGGAAAAAAGAGTCACGCTTCCTGATCAGCTTCGGTCCTGCCCTTTCGTGTTTGCCCTTCAAAAAACTTACAGACCTAGAGCACGTGATTGATGCAGCTTCCGGGGGAAAAATACACGTAAAAATCACTTTCATATTTATACTCGGCTTCTGGGCCTATCAAACGGTTTATAAATCCTTAAAGTAAAACGACTGGAGAGAAACTAATGTGCCCTTCAGATTAATGTAACTTGGACAAAGCAACGGAAAGTTACCCTTATCAGATAGAAAAGGTTTAGTTCGAAGTATGTAAACGTTCCCATCATATAGACAATGTGATTCTAATAACCTTCATTGAGATTAGTTATTAAACCAAAATATTTTGTCATGTTGGAGTTAATTACAAGGGCAGCATGAATGGACGGTATAAATGCAGTCTTCGGGTTTAGTCATTAAATTATATAAACAACAGCACCAAGCACCTCTAGATTTTCTGTTTATTTATAAAATATACCAGCATATGAGCAACCTCCTGTGATGACGCATTTATGCTGCAACAGTATTTCGAAGCACAAGCACAACTACTAACAAAGGGTAACAACTTAAACAGCAGTCAAATGTAAAAGTTTGATTTTACTGATTTGGAGTATAGGTCTTATAGACCGTACTGTAAATTATACATTGTAGCGTGGACTTCTTTTAACCGTACTATTCACAGTGAAGCAGTACACTTTCTCGTCTATCCATTTCCTCATGTTATCAGGTTGGTGAGGTGGGGTGGGGTATGTAGTGGTAAAGTGATAAATGGAGGTTAGATGTCTCTAGGCAACTGGGGTTGCCAGTGCTCACTGCCACTGCAGTTTCAGTTTTGCTCCTTGTCTCTCCAGCTAGATTTTGATGCCTGCAGCAATGTGTCAGAATGCAGGTCAATGGATTGTCACCAATAATCGTTTTGAAAAAGATCAAAGTATGTGAAGCTAGACGTGACAATAAATGACTGACTGAGCAAATCAAGTTTATCTGAAATCATTTTGTTAGCTCTGCTGAAATGAGTGAACATTCCATATAATGTTGAAAATGTGACTGCGATATCCTTAAGCATCTATGGCAAGTTATACAAGACCATTAGATTTAGGAGCAGAATTAGGCCATTTGGCCCATCAAATCTGCTCTGCCTTTTCGTCATGGCTCCTCCATTTTTCCTCTCAGCCCAAATCTCCTACCTTCCCCATGCCCCCCCCCCACAGTATTTCAATATTGTGAATCTATTATTTGATTGAAAAAAGATTTAATTGTGCAATTTTTCATCTGTATCACAAACAACATGAGCATCCATAAATCATAAGGACACTGGAAGAAAATCCCTAAAATTTACCTTCCAGAGTCCTTTTAGTATAAGTGTAAAAGTTTCACACACTTAAATTTATTCTATATTTTGCAACAGGTTAAAGGTATTTCTGTAATACAATAGGGTAGCTATTTGATGATTTCAGCATTAGGATCAAGTCAGTTTAGCACTTCCTTATTTTAATAGACAGCAACAGATAAGAAATGAATCAGGGACTCTAACCATTAAACTAATTCTTATTAAACTTGGTGTCAGGAACACAAATTTGTAAAATAAAACATTAAAAAAATTATGAAAAGGCCTGCTTGTAACCCTATCTAAAGAGAATATGTAGCCATATGCCTGACAAAAGAAGATTTTCTGTTTTCACACCTCAGAGGTTAATGCTCAGGAATCAATCATTCCTACTTCATATCTTATTTGGATTATGATTATTTTCACTCTTATCATTGTATACATTTCAAGGCACATCATAGGAGTGCCATCATTGACATCAGCCATTGAAGCAGTTTTAGAGGAGTTGGCTGAAGCTTAATTGAAAGACGTGTTAAGGGGCACCTTGACGAAGAACAAAAGGAAGAGAGGAAAGCTGTTTGAAGCAAGGAATCCTAGAGATTAGGGCCTTTGCAGATTAAAGGATGATTACTGGTGGTGGAGCCATTACATTTGCAATGCATGAGTCCAGAAAAGGAGGAGAACGGATATCTCGTATGATTGTGCAACTAAGGAGGGGTGAAGTCAAGAGAGCATTGGAAAACATTTTAAAATTAAGGGCTTCTTAATCTGAAATCATTGCAGGTCATGGATCATGAATATATCGGAGGGACAGTATTTAATGTGAGCATGGACATAACAGCACTTTCAATAGCCTCTGCTTTTATAACAATAGATTGTAAGGCCAAAATAGGTTAGGAATGGATTGGAATAGCCTTCTAGTGGTAACACAGGCATGGAGAAATATTTCAAAAGCACATAATCTGAGATCAGGACATGCACAGCCTATGTTAGGAATGTGGAAATAAGGTACCCTAGTGATGATGTGAACATGCGTTTAAGAGCACAACTGTGTGTCAAACACTTACAAGGTTTGTGGCATTGAAACATGTCAAAAGATTTCTCTTACATTTGGAACATTTGAAAATAATAGAATTTTAGTTGAGTAATCAAAGTGAAAGTCAAGTTTATTGTCATATGTCATATGCACATGTGCCCTGATGGAATGAAAAAAATTGCAGTAGCATCACAGGCACATAAAAATGTAAACTAAGCATAATTTATGCATGTTTAACAGGAAAAACAGCAATCTATTCACATTACTGTTTAACATTTCCTGCCTTTTTCAAATAATTTTATTTTCATTTTTCACAATTAACCCAGCCCTAGCAATTTTATAAAAATTTTGGGATTACAAGAAACTCTTTTTTTTGGGAGTTCTTAACCCAGGCATTTATCTTTGCAAGTTCAAATTTGCTTGCCAATCAAGATGGCTTGATAACTCAAGCCGGAAAATTGATCAGTTTTTTATCCCAGCCACTAGATGGAGGATCTTTCCAGAGTGGAATGTTGAACATGTAACTTAACAAAAGCAGGCATAAGTTATTGGGTTTTTTTTAAATGCATCTCCATCAGCTGATCAGGCAGAAGATTATAGGACAATAAGTTATAGAATTCTCTAAAGTTCAGCTGCTCTTCTTACTTCTCAAGGAAGCTTTATGGGGAACTGAGAATAAAGATTAAATAAAACTAGTTGTGGCAATGGAAATAAAAGACCATAAGATATAGGAGCAGAATTAGGCAATTTGGCCCATTGAGTCTGCTCTGCCATGTCGTCATGGCTGATCCATTATTCCTCTCAGCCCCTGTCTCCTACCCTCTCCCTAGATCCCTACGTGCTTTGACCTAACAAGGGAATATGGAGGGAAGGCAGGAGATTGGGACTGAGAGGAACAATAGATCAGCCATGTTGAAATGCCGGGGCAGACTCGATGTCCCAAATAGCCCATTTGTGCTTCTATACCTTATGGTCATATATTTCCATTGTCACATCTAAGTTAGTTTTTTTCTTTATTTTGTTTCTGAGTTCCCCCATAATGCCTTTAGTGTTCTACAAGCTTCCTTGAGAAATGAGAAGAGCAGCTGAACTTAAGAGTATTCTATAAATGTATATATGAAAATTCCGGAATCTTCCTAACCCAGATATAAAATTCAGAAATTCCCAAGTTCATAACAAAAACTAACCACATTGATCCCCAAAGTTGACTATTTAAAAAGCCTAATGCATGATGTACACACTTAAATAAAGGCTTGTGATGAACATTGACTGAAGTTGACTGGATAAGTTAAACTTTTTTTTCTCACTTTTATCTACAGAAATTTACATATGTAATTGACAATCACCTTCTGCCCTGTTTTTTACTTAAAAATGAAACCAATGATTGAAGGATGCTACACAAAAGGAATAGCAAGTAACTTGAGATATCTGAGGTAGAACTATTTTGAATATTCCCTCAAAGTATAATGTTTGAAAGTGAATTTGTAAAATTATAAAATCAGTTTTTATTTTATTTTCCATGGAACATTGACATTAGTAAAATTTATTGTCCATTAGGCTACTTCTGAAAAAAGTTAATAAGTCTGGAGTTATACATGGGCCAGATCAGTTGAACAAAATAGATTTCCTTCTCGAGGGACATTTATGTGCCAGAGCTTTTATTTATAGACTCTATTTTGCTATCGGGAAAGATGACATCGCTTTTTGAAGGCACATGAGAGCCTACAAAAAGCAAAAAGAAAAATGATTAGTTATTGAAACATAGAAAACCAATACAGGCCCTTCGGCCCACAAAGTTGTGCCGAACTTTTCCCTACCTTAGAAGTTACTAGGGTTACCCATAGCCCTCTAGTATAGACTCCACACAGACAGGACTCACGATCAGGACTGAACATCATTATATGGCTCAGAAATGACACTTCCAAGTTTCACCATGCTGTGACTGCTATATAGTAAATTAACATGTAAGCATTTGTGCCTTTGAATATAATCTCTAATATTAATATTGCAAAATTAACAATGAAACATTTTGACAACTTTTAAGTTAACACCACAATTGTAGACATTCAGAATTTGCTTTTCAAAGTGTCAGATGTCAGAAAGATGATTAATTTACAGAAACCATAAATATGCTCCATTCACCTCACCCTCATGTGGACAATTCATAACTTTAAAAAAAGTTTCTTAATATTACTCCTACAACACGTCAGCATAACAGAAGGCTTTGCTTGGGATCTTTGAGAGTGAAATACCTTGTGGCTGGGATTCTGGGTCCTTGAACCTTTAGGAATCAACTGTAGAACACTATTTTTGCTGCCAACAGGACAGTCTAGGACAAATTAAAAGGAGACATTTATCTTTTCTATCATTCCTCCAGGACATATGTGGACTGGACTCATCTTTTTTACTGCTCTAAAAAAGCAGTCTGGAGATGATGAATTTTTCCGTGTAAACCTCTATCCCTTTACTCCATCAGACTGTCCAAGGTGAACAGTTTGACATTGCAAAGCAGTCAATTGAACCTCCAAAATTGTTTGCAAAGACTGGTAATAATGAAATGAACACCAGGCAATTCAGAGAACGCTTGAGTAAAGAGGTAAAAAAATCATCACAGCAGGTGAAATGATCTTCATCCACAGCTGCAAGGACCAACTCAAGAGCCCAGATTTAAATGAATCTGCTTTTCGTTCATCAGGCATTATTGAAGTTCCAAGGAGCTCCACACAAACACAGCAGGAAAGCACTGAATCAAAATACAGTTTTTACTTATTTGGTTTATTTAGACCCTTCATGGCTAACTATTTGTCTATCAAATCACTTCCCAACCTTCTCTATTGTAACTGGGACAATCCCAGTTTGTCTACTCTTATGAATGTAACTACAATCTCTTCTGCACCTCTCTATGGTATTTGAAAAATGTTGCCTAGAATTGTAGTTGAACCGGTGTTTTATGGAGTTTCAATATAATTACTTTTCCATCTGTCTATTTTCAAAGACAAGGATCAGGTCTACATTTTAGCTATCTTCAGTTCCTCCTGATACCTTCAATGATATGCACATTTATGCCATTGAATGTTTCTATTCCTATCCCTCCTTGGAGTACCCTGAAGGTAGTTTATACAATATTTCTAATAATATTGTGCCTGAAACAATAATGTATACACTGAACCATCGGAAAGGTAAACTATCATTACCTCAGCTGCCTAGGTAGACAGTCAGTGGCATTGTTATCATTCCTGACTCTGAATTTATGTGATACCAGTAAGCAGTCTTTACCTTACATTTGTTCATCACTTGTATGTACTAATACAGCCACTCAGTGTGTTATGTGTTCATCAGCAACAATCTTGGCAAACTCAATGAATTTCTTTGCAGGCACTTTATCACCAGAAATCTGTAAAAGTTTAATCAAATGTCTTTTTTAAAATTTCTGCAACCAGCCTGGTGAATGTTACAATTACCTTCAATATTTCAGTTTGTCATGATAGACCTTTGCTTGTCTCGTGATCAGCATACCGATAAGCAGCATATGTTCACTCTGATGCTGCCAAATCCACTTTTCCAATATATGCTCGAGATCTTCATTTTTCACTTTATGCAGGGTTTTTCTATTTTTCATTACCTTCTGTTCAATACACATGTAAGCTCACTTCTCAGAATTGTCTGTGGTGTGTAGAGACCTGCACATCGCCTGGGAACCTTCACAGCACCTAGTGGAATTTCCATTTGTGACTTCATGTCAGTGCTCAAAAAATGTTCAGATTTCCCAAGGTTTTTGAATAATGAGTGCCCAACCGGGACTAACATCTTTCAAACATCTTTCTTTTCTTTTTCATCTTCTCATTTATCTCAAATACTCTGACTTTGGTCTTTCATAGTCATAGGAATATATCCAGACAGTGTACATGTCATTGCTTTAAGGACAATTTATTGTTCATTCACATTTTTGCCTGCAGTCTTTGATTCCAGATGGCCTAATCTTTATGCCACTTATTGAAATGGACTTTTCTTCAATTAAGTATTTTTACTCTAAATTACATCTTGTGCTTTTTTATAGTGAATTTAAACCTAAATTCTTCCTCACTGACAATTGCATCACTTGATCCAGCAAAACCTCCTTTCTCATTGGATCAGAAGCAAACTGTTAAACTCTGCGAGGGATTTAAAGGCATACAAGATTTTGAGAGCAAAACACATGGGATTGATTTGGCAGACGTTGAGAGGGTTTTTGCTTTATCTGCAGAATCTGGGATGAGGAAATACTACAACAGGAAATTTTATCAATTATTAAGGATTGAGAAATTTCTTTTTAATTCTTCACTTCAGAGACCCATATTAGTTAGTAGTTGAATATATTAAATAGCAAGATTGATGTTTTGGCACTTGGGTGAAGAGTGACCATGAAAAGTGGAGCAGGATTAGAAGGCCCTTTGTACTAATCCAAGTAATTCTTATGTTTTTATTTGCTTACAGAAAACTTTATAAACTCACTTTACATAATCTTCTCTATCTTATCCTTCACCATATTGTGACTGCAATATTTATTAGAATAGTTTTGAACTCCACTTACAGTTCCCAAAAATCTCTGTAATTTTCTTATTTCTGTCTATAAATCTTCCATCTATGAGGTAGAACATGTAGTCTCTATTGTTTCTTAACATTAATCTTAAAGTTTCTGTCCCTGCCACTCAAATATATCCACTCTTTCTAGCAATATAATATTGTGCTTTATCAATTTTGCCAAATTTTTCCCATCTTTCCTATCTTTCTTGAACACCTTAATAGCTTTTTGTGGTTGCATTTCTGACACCAAGCTTCTTGGGAACTTATATTCACTGTAAAGCTATCTTCTTTTACTTTTCTTGTATTCCCTCTCAGCCTAATTCCATTGACAAAATCACACTGTAGCTCATTTTAGTCGTCTCAGTCCCCCATGCATCTTGTTTCTCCTTTAAGTACAAATGCTAACAATATGAACCAAATGAGTCAAGCAGCATCCATTGGATAAAAGAAGTTAACAGCTTAGGCTGACCTGAAATATTAGCTCAGTTTAGCTCATCTACGCACAGATGGCACCAGATCTGGTGAGTATTTCTCGTATTTTCTATTGTTTCTCCCTTTTCACTGCTACATCCTGGCACTAATCCTCCTTTTAGATGAGGATAAGTACTCCACCGAGTATTAGTGAGGCTGTCTCTAAGGCTGTCGATACCAACCCTGTTGTAAAACAACTTGTTCAACCTAAATAGGTTCTATCTTTCTGAAATCATGCCTAATGCCTTGTCTAAAGCCTTCCCTCCCCTAATGCCTCTTCCTTTATTTGTTTCAAGCAATACACACTAAATGCTGGAAGAACTCAGAAGGTCAGATGGCATCTATGGTGAGGAATAAACAGTCGACATTTTGAGCCGAGACCCTTCAGCAGGACTTTGACCCGAAATATCGACTGTTTATTCCTCTCCGTAGATGCAGCCTGGCCTGCTGAGTTCCTCCAGCATTTTGTGTGTGTTACTCTGGATTTAACCATCTGCAGACTCACTTGTGTTTTTGTTTATTTGTTTTATCCCATTTCTGTGCTTGCTATCACATGACTCCAGAACCCATATTCCATAAATTACTACTTTTGAATTCCTGCTTCTTAATCTTTCTCCTGGTTCCCTAGCAAATGCTTACTTGATTTAATTTCTCTTTTTGCCACTGCTGCTAATTGCATTAAGGACTGTTATCTCAGGGTTACAGAGCTGAGCTGTGTATTGTCACTCTGGTTGGGAGAATAGCGGGGAACTTTCCCAATGAGACAAAATATATGCCTGCTTCAACAATATCATTAGCGCAACGTCGTGTGTTTACTCAGAGATTAGGAAGCACCATATAATGGAAGCCAGGCAGAGATGATAACTAAAAGTGATGCAATTTCTCTGGAAAGGAAGTTCCGGAACATTCAATGGTGGAGATATGTATATCCAGATAAGGAGAGTGACAACTTGCTTAGAGTTTAGCAGGTGCCAGAGCTGTCATACTGTCACATGTATGAAATTTTCATAGGTATTGCCATTCCGTAAGGTCCAGCGGAATAAAGACAGTCTTGGTTCTCGGGATATCCAGTTCATCCTTGTCATCTTTCGTCAAATAAGGCAAATAAGGTTTTATCCGAAAAGGAACTCCAGTTTTACTGGAGGTGGTTATACATCTCCAAACACCCCAAATCCTCCAGCAACTGGTGTCACACGATGGATTATAATTTTTGAAAAAGGATTACAGTACTGCACTTACAGTCTCTCGTTTCAAAATAGCATTATCTTCCTCATACCCACTTCTTAATCAGTATTTGATGTGCTCAGCAAAAATGGAGAGCTGGGTGTTGACTGAATTAATATTATGTCAATATATCATAATGTAAATGGCATGCATCTGATTGGATCAGGCATTGGTATTTGCATGCAAGTAGTTACACCCGATCTATGGGTCCACAACATGATTTCTTCACAGCGTGACCCTCTAGAAATTAGATAATTTAGAAAATTTAAAAAATGAATGAGTTTCTGATTTACATCAAATGGTGAATTAATTCATATAGAATAGTAACCATTATCAAAGTTTGACTGAGAAGTAAGAGCCTTCCTATACAGTAGAACTGTCGGCTAAAAAATCAGCATTCATTTCTTATTCTAGACAGGTATTGGTGCAGTGGTAACATATAATTATATATTCAAAATGGGGAGCTAACAATTTTCAAAGCATCTCACTGGTTAAAGTCTATTTCTTAATGTTTTTCCAGGCATATCTTTTATCAGTATTACACCTATGTGTGATGCATGAATCTGTTGTATTGCTTGCATCTAAAGCTGACAATCTCAAAGACAAGTAGACCTTCTGAAGGAAGTTAATGTGACGAAGATTGCCATCTCTCTGCAGTATAATGCATGTGTGGGGGAGCGTAGCTGATTTTCTGAGAGACAACATCATTTATTAGTACTGGCAAGAGCCACTGTGCTTCAGAATGTGAAGATCTGTATTAATTTCAATATCATGTTTATTTCCAGAACATACTTTTCAGATTAAATCAAGGTCAATAAAAATATTTCATTTAAGTCAGATATTGCTTCATTTGAATTCAGCAATATTTCTGCTAATAGCTAAAACAGCTGTTTCTTCTGTGATAACATCTTTAAATTATCTGTTTCATGGCCTTTACAATCCAAAATATTCATTGCACATTTTTTGGCTTGTAAATTCGACTGAGTAACATCACATTTTATGCAGTATAGGGCAGTTCCTTAAAATAAAGTCCTATTGCAGGGCACCTATGCACAGAAGTCGATGGGCACATGCTCATCAGTCATTCTGCTACACAAATTAGTTTTCTCTCTTTCTGAGTTGAAATTAAAGGCCTAGACCTGAAGCATTAACTCTGTTTCTCTTTTCACAGGCATCACATGATGAGTGTTTCTTACCTTTTCTGTTTTTATGTCAGATACGTTTCTCTTTTGACTTTAGCCATGGTATTAAATTCTTGTTTTGACATTATTTGCATGAATTCTCCCACACATGAGGTCCAAGCCATACTCAGCCAATCCTGACCATACCAGGGCTGCAGCAGGGGTGCCTGACATCACCATCTTCCTCCAGTTAGGTTATTTCTGTAAAGGTTAGCTTTATTTGTCACATATACAATATAACACAATATACATACACAATACAGTGAAATGCAACACTTGTGTTAACGACCAGCACAGTCCAAGATATGCCAGGGGAGCCCACAAGTGTCACCATGTCTCTGGTGCCAAAATAGCATGCCTAACTCAAAAGCTCTTGAGTACACAGAAAAATACCACATAGTCATGGGGAGAACATTAAGCTCCTTGCAGACAGTGGGAGGAGTTCAATCCCGATCTTAGAATTTGCACTGTAAAGCATTAAGCCAACTGCTCTTCATTGTTAATGCTTCATTGAGAAGCAGAGCCTGTTGGAACTTTAGGTTCTGTTTTAAACAGATTTGGATTATTATGCAATTGGCAAGGGCAAATGTAAAAGAATTTAAGTTTAGGCAGAATGGCCATTGTGGGAGTGGTTATAGTATGAGTGGACAGGGTTAGAGTGGCTTAGGCTCAAGAGACTTTGGTGAGAAGAGGCAGAGGTTAGGTTGAAGTTTTTGTCAAGCATTAGTAGAGTAGTGAGAATGGATCCCGGGACTGTACCGTGCTCCTGTTGCATGATGCGGGAAGTCTGGGAGACTTCCAGGGTCTCTGATGGCTACATCTGCGAGAAGTGCACCTGGCTGCAGCTCTTTACAGTGGCTGTGTTAGGGAATTGAAGCTAGAGCTAGATAATCTATGGCTTATTTGGGAGAAAGAGGAATTTATGGATAGGAGCTACAGAATGGCAGCCACACTCCAGTTGCAAGAGGCAGACAGCTGGGTGACTGTCAGGAGAGGGAATTGTCACAAGGACAGGGATGACTGCACGATATTCTGGGTCTTAGATGTTCCAAAGGGACAGGGAGGGAGGTAAAGGGATGGATGTAAGATCATTCACTTGTCACAGTCTTCCAACTTCATCTCCTCTCTCCTCCCCTCCCTGGCACCTCCTAGCACTAGCTGCTTCCCATCTGATACCCTTCTGCAGCCCGCCAATTGCTTTGGAATCCTTCCTTGTTGCTCTCCTTCTCCTCTCTACTCTAGCCATCTCACCTATCCACTCTCAGCCTTGATACAGGGTTATGACCTGATACATTGACAATTTATTTCTTCCTACTGATGCTGTTCAACCTGCTGTGTTTCTCCAGCAGACTGTTGTTACTCCATTAATATTTCACCACTTATGGCAGGACACCAGTCAAATTCCTGTGGACATTTTGATATTCTGATGGCTTAATGGATCATTATCTCTCCTGGAAATCTGTAGTCTCTATGATAACTGAGCTCATCTCATTTATGGCAGCAGATGGATCTTGATCATTAATTTCGGTCTAAGGAAATTCAACAAAACTTCTTAGCCCTAATTTTTGTCTAGTGGTCCATAACCATCAAACGAAGACATAATCAGGCCCTGCTACAATGCCTATTGTTTTCAACTGCCTGCTCTAAACCTAGATTTCAGGAGACTTATCATTGTTTTCATTTCAACCATCGGTATCCTTTCACTAAACATATGATCACTTAAGAACCCTTTAAACTTCTTGAAACAATTGCAATGAAATGCATGATGGAGCTGGCTGGAGCCTGCTCCAAACTGTTTTCATTTGCTGATTTTGTTCTTATTGAGTCTTCCAGGGTCAGTGTACAGAATAACATAGCATCCAAGTCATCTCACCCACGGAAAGGCCAATCAGAATCTGAGTCATATTATTCTCTGCTTCTCAGTGTCTCATTAGAAAAGAGGTTCAAGATTCAAAAATCGCCATGTGGCCAAATTTCCAAGCCTAAGTCAGGATTCCCGCCTCTGCAAAACTATCCTAATTCACTATCTTATTGTTTGGAAATCTCAAAAATTCAGAATCTGGATTACTGGGTAATATTTCCTGCACTTTTTCAAATGCACTACAGCCCTGTTTTCTGCATGCCTTTTAAACACCAACATCCCAGTACTTCCTTTGAATTCAGTTGGACCCCTTTTTGTCAAACTTCATTTATATGTATGCATTGATGCCCTGCTTTGCATGCTCCTTTAAGCTCATGGGACCCTGTTTGCTATGCACCCTTTAAGCATATCAGGGCCTTTCCCCCCCCCACTGTTCCTTTAAGCTTACTGGGTTCACTGGATAATACATTGCTGTGTAAAATCTAAAAGTGCCTTGACTTTCTTAGAAGTTTGCAAAGATTCAGCATGTGGTCTTAAACTTTGACAGGTTTCTATAGATGCGTAGTGGAGAGTATATTGACAGGTTGCATTAGGGCATGGTATGGAAACACCAATGCCCTTGAATGGAAAAGCCTAAAAACAGTGGATACAGTCCAGTCCAACATGGGTAAAGCCCTCCCCACCATTCAACACATCTACATGGAATACTGTGGCAAGAAAGCGGCATCCATCATCAAGGACCTTCAGCAACCAGGCCATGTTCTCTTCTCACTACTGCTATCAGGAAGGAGGTACTAGAGCCAGGAGACCCACACCACAAGGTTCAGGAACAGTTATTACCCCTCAACCATCAGGCTCCTGAACCAGATGATATAACTTCACTCACCCCATCACAGGACTGTTCCCACAACCTATGGACTCACTCTCAAGGAAGGACTCTTCATCTCGTGTTCTTGATAGTTATTGCTTATTTATTATATTATTATTTCTTTTTTTCTCTCTTATGTATCTGCACATTGGTTTCTGGCCCTCCTGTTGGGTGCTATCTTTCATTGATTCTATTGTGTTTCTTGTATTTACAGTGAATGCCTGCAAGAAAATAAATCTCAGGGTTGCGGTGTATATGGTGACATATATGTATTTTGATAATAAATTTATTTTGAACTTTGAAGAAGTGTAAATAGTGCATCAGTGTATTAATAGGAGTGATATCAAATAGTTTACAAAATCTGCCAATCCAACACCATTAAAAGTTTTTATTATTGAGTTTTACTCTACTTTGCAGGATTGGTGTTGAACGCATCATCCTTTGCTTCTTATCTAGACTATAATTAATCTGATGCAGCATTTGATAAAATGGGAAAGTTACAACCTTCTGCATTAATGGGCTGTAATTACTGTCTGCTACACAAAGATAACTCTTTTTCAGTCAACACCCTACAGACAACTGGTAATGCCAGCTTACAGGAGCTATAACTCTCCATAGTTTATGGGTTGCCCTGTAATTTGCAAAGCAACTCTTGCCTGCTCCACCTAAGATTGAAAGTGCCACCATTCCTCTAGAGAGAAGTAACTACTGTGACATATGTGGGTTCTTCAGCAATGTTGTACTTATATTTGTATCAGCAGAATGTTTCAAATTTTCAGGAAAGCCTCACCATTAGCACCCTCTCCCCAGCCAATAGTCACTGCACTGAGGCCCTAGTACATAGCTCAGTGCATTTGGCAGGCTAGTTTGTTTGCATATCTGACTCCAGGTCTCAAAGCAGATATTTGATTCTGATTTTTGTCATGGGTGAAGGATACCAGGCAAAGAGAGGAAACGTTTCTCATTGAAGAAATGCAATGTCCCCACTGGTTCCTCTTGCTTGTGATCCCTCAAAGTGGAGATGAATCTTCAAGGATAGTGCTGAGAATCTCAAGGCCTTGCGTTGGAAACACACAGAAGTCCTGCATAAATTGTGTATACCTCATAAATTACACCCCATGCGTATCCCATCAGGTGCCTCCTACTCCACCTGTAAAAGATAAGCCTACAGTTCCCACATCGGCTTCATCGGCCACCTCAGAACTCGCAAAACAAGTTTGGCAGCCAGTTGTTCTTGATTCCAAAGGATTGCCAAAGAAAAGTCCGTTACTTAGATGTGTCATTTGGTAAAACTCAATTATCCAAATATAACTTCCAACTTATATCATTCCGTTATTAGAATAATTGATAAGTAGCTAGTAGTTCCCTTATAGTTCCAAAAATAACAACAGTCATTTGAAAAAAAAGACATTGAACTTTAGCAGGATAATAGGACAAAAGATAATTTTTTTAGATGTTGCTGATTTGAGTTCTTTGGGAAAATTTTCCCCTGGCCTACTACAAGTTCTGTCAATAAGCAGCTGCCCTGTGTCGTTTGTGATGTGTTTCAGATAGCTCACCGAACAGTACTATAAGAGATTTGACGGCAAAAATCCTTGTAGAATTGCAAATGTAAACATCTCAACACTATGATGAACATCTTAAATCTGCTAAGAAAATAATACCGTTATACTGCAGAATATTAGAGTTTGCAAAATCTGCATAAGGCTTGCGCACACATTTCATGAGAATAAAAATGCTTTTTATGTGAAATGTAAGTGAAGATGAATTCTGTCGTCCTGGTTATATGTTTTGCTTTGGGTTAATATAATCTTCTATTAAATTCTTTTAATTTTTCTACTCTTCTTCAAGAGGGTCAAAACTCAAAATGATTTTACAAACCACATCAATATATTTTCTCAGCCCAATGTTTTAAGTTGAGGTTTCATTGAGGATTGGTTCCTTGATGCTTTGGAGATACTAAATCAAAATCAGTATCGGGTTTATTATCATCAGCATGTGACGTGAAATTTGTTAACTTACCAGCAGCAGTTCAATGCAAAACATAACCTAGAAGAGAAAAAAATAATTATAAACAAGTAAATCAATTACAGTATACATATATTGAATAGATTTTTTTAAAAAAAGCTGCAAAAAACAGAAAATACTGTATAAGTGAGGGAGTGTCCAAGGATTCAATGTCCATTTTGGAATTGGATGGCAGAGGGGTAGAAGCTGTTCCTGAATCGCTGAGTGTGTGGTTTAAAAAGTGACTTTCACTTTTTAAGTATATCTTTTTCAATCATGCCTCATTTAAAATAGTCTGAATCCATTATTAACTGGATAAGAAATACAATTTCTAGCATTAAAGTATTGCTGACATTGAGACATTTCCCACAGTTTATGCACTGATGATGTGAGAAGTGTTCATATGTAACTACATTAAAATTAATCCATAAACTTTGGTGTCCAGGCACATCTGCACATGTGATGATGCTTCCCCATTTTATGCACTGCTGCCTGGGAGTTGCTAAGAGGTCAGTGTACAATACATATCACAGCATGTCAGAGAAACTTGCCAAAAATGTGAAATAAAAACAGAAAATGCTGGAAATACACAGCAGGTTAGTCTGTATCTGTGGGGACATAAATAATTAACATTGTAGATTACGCTATATTGGATATATACAGCATGAACAGGCCTTTTGACCGAATCTATCACTTGGACCTCCTTCTATATTTCCATTTCAGAATCTATCAGTATGACCCAGAATTCCCTTCTCCCTCAAATATTTGTTCAGTCTTTCCTTTGTATCTGCACTATTCACTTCAGTGACTCCCAGTGGCAGTGTGTTCCATATTCAGGTAGATGACTGGGAACTAGGGAAAATTGCAGAGAAAGGGAACAGACAGAGAGAAGCAAAAAGAAGATTATTAGTCAGATGGTCAAGAGAGATTAAATAACATAAGGGGTAGTGGTGTCAGCTGAAAGAAGATGGTGTAGGCTGGTATAAACCAACAGAAATGTCTGGAGAAGATGTAATTGAGAGATGTATGAAATCCAAAGTATCTGAACAGAGGAGAGACACCGAGAGAGAGGGAAAAAAAGAGAAGAACTGCTAGAAATGTGAAATACAAAACTGGAAAGGTGGATTATCTAAAATTGTTGAATTCAGTGTTGGGTCCTTGCATCTGATATGTATCAGGTAGGAAGATTAAATGCATTTCCTTGAGACTACATAGAATAGTATTGAAACAGTGTATAAGAGCTGAGTGCTCAGATAGGAGAATTCAAATGAAAGAAAACTGCGAATGTAGGGTCAACCTTGAAGTGATCTTCCGAATGGTCACCCAATCTGCATTTGATTTTCCTAAGGTAGAAAACATCATATCATGTCCATCAAATCAATTTTACCTAATTAAAAAGTAAATCAGTGCTGCATTTGGAGCTTTCTTTGTTCAAATAATTAAGCCCCAACTATTTATTAGTTAAAGGATGTTTCCATAATCTATTAGAAATACCTGTAAGGTACTTCAGATGTCAATGCTAATATAAAACATGTTTGGGGTGCTTACTTATTTGAGCTTAGTCAATAGCGTAAAAGGTAAAAGGGATTTTTTCATTCCCTCGTTAGCTCCTTGTCATTCATTGCTTAACTGTAATGTTGTTGTGGAAGGAAGAGAATCAGTGAAACTTAATGGTGCATGCTGATATAATTCCTGTATCTGGTTTCAGAAGTACCCACTGAAGATCTTACTGCTGTCTCACAACTCCAATGTCCCAAGCTTCTTCTGATCGACTGTCTATTTAGAGTTCGTATTCTCTCTCAGTGACCATGTGAGTTCTCCCAGATGCCTGTTTCCTTCTGCATCCCAATGCCATATTGGTCGATAGGTTAATTACCTTCTATAAATTTCCCAGAGTGTAAATGGGTAGTGGGAAATCAGGAGAATTAACAGGCACAAGGGAGATATAATGTGGAAAATGTGAGATAACATATATTTGGTGGACCAAGTGGCTTCTTTCTGTGCAATAAGGAAATGCAATATGAAATTTGCAGGAGTTGGAAGAAGGACAGTATTGGTAACACAGTGCAAGTGTGCAATTAAAAGTTTTGTGAAGTTGAGTATTAAACAATTGAGTGCCAATGAATATCAAACCAAGCCAATGCTTGACCCAGATCTTGCATCACACATTTTTGCTCCAAACTATTCATGTGACATTAACATATCTGTAGTTTGCTATCAATTTGCCTTGTTGTGGGGTTCTGAGTGTGCAAAGGAATGTCATAATCAAAGCTAAGGAAGTGACAGGTATCATTATTTTATATTTTATCACTGTTATTCCAATTATTTTCTGATAATTGTTATAATCTGGGAATTTTATATGATTATTTTAACAAGGTGTCCCTTGCTGCTTTCTTTATTTAAATTACTCATGTCAGGTTTCATTTATAGGCATATTCTGAAGACTGTTATATTAAGAAAAATTCCAATTGCACTTTCATGACTTTATTTCAAAAATATCTCCTTGTTCATGGGTTTGCATAAGTCACTCAAACAGGTTTTGCTTGCTTCGTGCACATGTTCATACACAATGTGCAACGTGGAGTAATTGTGAGGAATTGTGGCAATTGGGCTCCATTTCTTGATTTCAACTGAACAAGCATGAGAAATTTTTAAATGGATAAGAGGGACTTTTCTAAATGGATGGTTATCATCCCTTCTAAAGGAATCATACCTTCTAAGACTTTCTTCAACTTACTGGTGAAAGAATTCTACTTACAGAGAGATCATAAGAATTTACTAGCATCTCCTTCCATTGGAAAATATTTAGGAGCAGAGGACCTAAAAGAGTGAAATATTAAAAACAGCAGGGATAATCCAAGACATTGGATTAGCTTATCTCCTGTCACAGCAACTAGCCAGCACTAATAGGTTTATAAAGCTTGAGATATGAGAGAAACATTAAAATTATGATCAATTGTTCTTGGAATATATCTGCAGTCCACACAGTCACTTGTGGCCAATGTATCTAATAAGTGTCAAAAGTTATGTTTGCTATAGATTTTATGCAGAAAGGAGACTTTAGCTATAAAAAGTGTATTTTCAGGTCAGTGACTTTTCAACAAAATGGTCACCAACTTATGTATCTCACCAAATAAACTTGTTTTTATATGTGAAGTCTGGTTGCATAGACATTAATTTCCACTAAGTGTCGTTAAATATACTATACAGTCTGTCAGCATGATATAATCTGCCTCTAAAATTTATTCCATTATTGTCATTGAAAGTCAACACCGAAGATTAATTTCTAATCAACACCATAAGACCATACAGTATGACCCAGGAGCAGAATTAGGTTTTGAGTCTGCTCCACCATTCCATCATGGCTGATTTATTATCCCTCTCAACTCTGTTGTTCTGCCTTCTCCCCTTAACCTTTGACACCCTGATTAATCAAGAACCTATCAACCTCCACCTTAAAAATACCCAATGACTTGGCTTGCATAGCTGTCTGTGCCACAGATGCACCATCTTAGATTAGATTAGATTCAACTTTATTGTCATTGTGCCGAGTACAGATACAAAACCAATGAAATGCGGTTAGCATTTAACCAGAAATACAAAGAATAGTGTTATTTACAAAATAACTGCGAATAAAAAGCAAGTGCTACAGCATATAAATATAAAAGTACCGAGACAGTCCAATATGGGTGCAATACTGTTTAGCACTGTGGTGTGAGGTTCAGCAGGGTCACAGCCTCAGGGAAGAAGCTTTTCCTGTGCCTGCTGATGTGGGAGCGGAGGCTCCTGTAGCACCTACCAGATGGGAGGAGAGTAAAAGTCCATTGCTAGGGTGAGATGCATCCTTGATAATGCTTTTCACCCTGCCCAGGCAGCGTTTATGGTAGATGTTCTCAATGGTGGCAATTGGGTGCCGATAATCCGCTGGGCAGTTTTCACCACCCGCTGGAGTGCTTTGTGGTCCGATACGGGACAATTGTCATCCCACACTGAGATGCAGTTGGTGATGGAGGAGTCCTTACAGTAAGCAAGGTGGAAAAAGCTGTTGTCAAGATAGTTGTGGAAATTGATGGGCTTATAACGAATATTAGTCGCAAGCCCATTTCCTGAGAGGTCAAAAAGGGAACTGAAAAGCAAAACATCTATCATCAGAAAGTGAGAGCAAGACAGAAAGTGTAAGTAATGAAAAATTCCAGTTCTGTGTAAGTGCAATTATCAGTGTACCAAAGGGTAAGGATTCAGATTAGAAATGAGATAAGGACTGTTCAACACCTTCCACAACATATTCTGCAGGCAAAGTTTGGAACCAGGCAAGTTCCCAAATCCAGACCATTAATATGGAGGAAATGAGAAGTGAAATATGTTGCTCTCCATACGGCTATGCCTGAGGTATTGAATGCAATCAAACCATACAAATTATCTGTAAAGAGGAAATGGACACTCTGTTATTAAAAGGTAAATGCAGTTATATTGCATGACAATAACAATATGTTCCAAACCCTTGCCTTTCAACCATTCACTGTTACCACATATTGTGAATATAACATTTCAATTATTTTAAAGTAAGCAAAATCCGACTGGGACATACAAATGAAAATGGCTAGACAAGAAAAAGCAAAGCAATGTAAGAATTGTATTATTTTCAAGAAATATCTGCAGCAATATACTTCCTCACATTTGTTAATATTTCAATACAAGTAAGTTTGTTCAGTAGGGTTTATCACAACAGCTCATGTACTCCTGATTAACAGCTTTAACTGTTTTTTCAGCCCATCTTGGACTACAAGTAATGGGTAAATAGCCTGTTAATGCATTCACAACAATCTTTACATAGCTGTGATTGGCAAATACAACAGAAGTTCAGTCTAGAACACATTCATTCAATACTACAGAAATTCATTTCTCTTCTACACTATCTCTCCGTGGCTATAACTGTGTCATGTACAAAACTGACAGCTTCATGTGCCCAGAAAATACATGTGAATTGTGATGTTAAACAGGACCAGGGAAATAAGCAAATTGGAATGCTACAAACTGCAGATTCCCCTCCAATCACATCTCTCTCCTGATTTAAAAATGCAGTGAATCTTAGAACTATATTTAACATTGCAAGATATTGTGGAAGCTCCTTCAATAAAATAATTCAGGAACTCACAACCATCTTGTTAAGGGCAATAAGTAGTCAGATTTGAACTAATGACTCCTGATCAATATTCTAGTTTTACAGACAAAACAGATCTCTATTTTAGAACCTGATTTCCATTTCTTCCTGACAACTACTTTTGATAGTTTTAGAGCAAGCCCTGTGACCAAATGGACTGCCAGGTAAATTTTAGATATAGGCAACACGAGTGAATCTGCAGATACTGGAAATAAAATTTTAGATATAGTTGGAGTATGAGGCTTTTCTATGCAACCGGATCCTTTCACAACGACTATCAGATAGGCAGCTTGCTTTTAATTTCTGTGGAAAGCAAGATGCAGGAAATGCAAGTTTTAACTTCCCAGTGGAATACAATTAGCAGGATTAAGTATCAGTGGTGATAATTAGCTGGTGATGATGGTGAAGGACTTTGATTAGTGATCAGTGATGTGGGGAAGAAGGGATTTAAATAAGAAGAGCATTGAATCATTGCTGAGATCGAATTAATTCAGTTTCTTGGTTCCTTTGTTTTCAGTTTATCATTGAGCATCAATGCCACTAGGGATATATTTTGAATACTCTGTTGGGTTTTCCAAGAATTCAAAAGTATAAAATGCAGTTTTATAAAGTATAGTTGACTAATCCCTGATGTGTTTTGTTAATTGTTTTATTCCAAACCACATGAAGAATTTTCATGTTAGAATGGGTTTACTGGAGGAAAGATTTAATTCATCCAAGATATTGGATTATGTGGAGGTGATTGTTAGACTTGGAAGCTTGAGTCACTTAAATAAAAATATTGATCTATTAGATTCTATTTAATCTTTCTGGCTGACTGAGTGATTATTGACAACTTACCTTTTATCTTCTTTGTAGGCTGAATTATATAAGCACAGCAGGCAATAATAAATTTGGAGGTCCTATCTAAAACGTGATCTGTCCAGTCTTTGAAATGAATACTGTAGTTGAGAATGCTTATTATGAGATCACTTGAAATCATCCTGGAAGTATGAGTTACGCTAAGTTTCTCCTTAGTTCCTTACATACAATGGCATGGTTGGCTGATCATTTTTGGCAGTGAAGTCTATTCTTAGTTCCCTGAAAGCCAAATAATACTGCCACTACTTCCTAGGTTGAATGAATCATATCTTGATTACAAGATTTGACTGGGATAATTCACACTCTGTTGTGTCACATTTGGTCAAATTAATCAGTTTGTGACAATCACACCAGAGAAGTGGAGTTTCTTGTTTTTGTTTGCTTTTCGTAGCAGAATTAGTGGCATTACTAACGGTAATGAATAATCATTGTAGGATACTGTCATGAATCTCATTAAAGCTTTGTTGGATGAATGACTCTTTCAAAAACAGTACTTTTCTCTTCATGTTATGATGATAAATCTCTTCAATTTTAGTTTGTGAATCATGATGTAATGTAAACCCTGCATTACTGTTTTATAACATTGTCTCGCCTGTATTTTATCTATATTTAGAGCTGTCACTTGTTGCATAAATAGTACAAGCGATACCACTCAAGTAGATTATAAATAAGAAACCACTTTGATGTTGTGCAACGTAATAGAATTTCCAACAATGAATAGGTTGTGTGGATGAATACAGCTGAATTTTCTTTTGCAAAAATAATCTATTTGACAAATAGATGCACCATCATCTTCTAAGACCATTTTCACAGACTAGCATGTGAAAATATTATAATTTATAAGCAGCACCTTTGTTATGGAAAGGAGTAAGTAATATAACTTTGTTTTGAGTGTGAATGATATAGTATGGCAAATGAAAGGACCTTCTTCCGCACCACAAACTTCAGTAAGTTCAGGAACGACTGTCTGTTATAGGAGTATACTGTTCTCCGGCACTTGCTAATTTTATAAACAACTAGATATTAATTATATACTTTTCTCTTTTCTTCTCTTTAAATTGTTTTTCATATCAACTCATCAATGTCAGTTTGCCATACAATGTAAAGTTGTCTAAGTGTGATTCAAGATCAAGAATTGTTTAATTAATGTCATTTCTAGTAAATAAGTGTAAAGGAGCACAAAATAATTATTACTCCGGATCCGGTGCCATGCAAAAAAAAAACCCAAAATAAGATAAAGAACACCATAATAAAATGCATTAAATATAACCACATAAGATAGTTTCTATACAGATTGATTGTATGTCTGTAAAGTGATGCTAGGCGCAGGAGTGTCTGTACAAAAGGTGACTTTGACAGGAAATAATAAAGTAGTGGTGGTTGGGGGTGTGGAGTGGTGGGTTAGTGGATGGGGGTGTTGATCAGCCTTACTGTCTGGGGAAAGTAACTGTTTTTGAGGCTGGGGGTCTTGGTGTGGAGGCTACGTAGCCTCAATCATGATTGGACTAGGAAAAACAGTCCTGGAACCGGGTGGGTGGCCCCTTTTCTGTATATACGTCTTTGATGTCGGGTGAGCTGGTGCTGGTGATGTGTCAGGCAGTCTTGACTACACATTGCAGCACCTTCCTGTCTGCCACAGTGCAATTTCCATATCACACAGAGATGTAGGACAGGTTTATTTCCAGTTCTTTTCCTTTCTGTCTCTGATTAGCATTGTATATATAGGAATATTCACTATTGAACCATCTTTGGGATGCACTTTGCATCTCCAACATTTTGTTTTCCTTAAAAGCAGTTCTGCAAACCTATTACACTTCTGTAAACCTGTTAAATTAGATATAAACTAATTGGAGAAATGTATTAAGTTAAAAGAATAAAATTCATGCTGTCATTATGTTTCATGCCTCATCTTTACTGTGTCTTTAAAAGCCATATTCTATCATAATGTTAATGAAGTTCCTCTTAAATTCTTCTTAACGAAGTTCCAGAGGACAGGAATATTGCAAATGTCACTCTATTCTTTAAGAAGGGAGGGAGGCAAAAGACAAGAAATTATTAACCCAGTTAGCTTGACTTCAGTAGTTAGTAATATGTTGGAGTCGATCATTAAGGATGAGGTTTCTGGGTACTTGGAGGCACACGATAAAATAGGCCAAAGTTAGCATAGTTTCCTTAGGAGGATATCTTGCCTGATAAATCTATAGGAAATCTTTGAGGAAATAACTGACAGGAGAGACAAAAGAGAGTAATGGATGTTGTTTACTTGGATTTTCAGAAGGCCTTTGACAAGGTGCTGCACACAAGGCTGCTAAACAGGAAAGAGCCCATGGTACTAAAGGAAAGATACTAACATGAATAGAAGGTAGGCTGACAGGCAGGAGGCAAAGAGTGGGAATAAAGGGGCCTTTTCTGGTTGGCTACCAGTGACCAGTGGTGTTCTGCAGTGTGCAATGTTGGGTTTCACATTATACATCAATGATTTGAATGAAAAAATTGATGGCTTTGTGGCCAAGTTTGTGAATGATATGAGGATAGGTGGAGAGGCAGGTAGTGTTGAGGAAACAAGAAGTCTACAGAAGGATTTAGACAGATTGGGAGAATGGACAAAGAAGTGGCAGATGGAATATAGTGTAGGGAATTGTATGGCTATGCACTTCATAAATAAAGGAATACATGTGTAGACTATTTTATCAATGGGCAGAAAATTCAGAAAGCAGAGGTGCAAAGGGACTTTGGTGTCCTCATGAACGATTCCCTAAAGGTTAACTAGCAGCTTGATTCGGTGTTCAAGGAAGGCAAAAGCAACATTTGCATTCCTCTGTGAAGACTAGAATACAGACTGCACTTTGAGTTCAAGTTTAGTTGTCATTCAACCATGCAGATAAATTCCTGCTCCAGAGAAAACAACCCAGGTTTGTCCAATCTCTCATAATAGCACATCTCCTGTAATCCAGGCAGCATTTAGGTAAACCTCTTTTGCACCTTCTCTAAATTCTTGACACCCTTCCTATTATGGGGCAATTAGAACTGTACTTGAAACTCCAGATGCAGTCTAACTAAAGTTTAATAAAGCCGCAACATAATTTCATGACTTTTGGACTCTGCCACAACTAATAAAGACAGGCATGCCATGTACCTTCTTAACCACCCTATCAACCTGTGTAGTCACTTTCAGGGAGCTGTGGACTTGCATCTCAAGATCCCTCTACTCATCAACACTGTTAAGGGTCTTGCCTCAGACTGAGAACGCAAAGACATCCCTCTAGAACAGACACGAGGAATATCCTTAGCCAGAGAGTGGAGAATCTGTGGAATTCATTGCCACAGATGATTGTTGAGACCAAGTCATTGGGTAGATTTAAAGAGGAGGTTTATAGGTTCTTGATTAGTAAGGCCATTAAAGATATGGGGAGACAGCAGGAGAATAGGTTTGAGAGAGATAATAAATCAGTCCTGATGGAATGGTGGAACAGACTCAATGGGTTGAATGGCCTAATTCTGCTGCTACATCTTATTGTCCTAAGGATATGATCTAGGGTCTGTTTTACATTCTGCATTCAATATTGGGCTAGTAACACCTTAGGTACGTGTGTCAGTGAGGCTGGAGTTTGGGATACTGTCATTGGTGAGGCTAGAATTCAAGGCCTGGAGTTCAGGTTCCTGTCATCGGCGAGTCTTGGGGTTGATACTAAAGGTTGAAGCCTGAAAGTTTAATGGATTCTGGAAGACGAAGTCCCCTAGCAGTAGCCATGGGTCTGTTTGCAGATCCACTGGGGGAGTTGGAGGCTCGATGTCTTTGAGTTTGCAGGTCCAATGGAGGCTGGAGGCCTGGAGCAGCCTGTCCAGAGTTTGGAGGAGTGTGTGTGTGTGTGTGTGTGTGTGTGTGTGTGTGTGTGTGTGTGTGTGTGTGTGTGTGTGTGTGTGTGTGTGTGTGTGTGTGTGTGTGTGTGTGTGTGTGTGTGTGTGTGTGTGTGTGTGTGTGAAGAGGTGGATGGAAGGACAGAAAGGAATTTTTTTGCTCTTATTGTTTTGATGCTTCTGTTCTGCTGAACGTTGTGGGCACCTTATGTTCGTACTGCAATGTCAGGTGACAGTTGCGAGCTGCCCCAAAACAGCCTTCTCGTGTTGGTTGTTAACATAAACAATACATTTCATTGTATGTTTCAATAAATAGATTAATCTATATCTTATTCTGACTAGTTGTAGCAGCTCAGGAGGAATATAACAGGATGGTAGAAATGTTTTCATTGCCAGCTGTCACCTTCAAAACCCTTTGCTTAACTTGCATAAGCAAATATTGTCAAATTCTGCAAGGACCTGTGGAGAATTCACTTTCTTTATTTCCCAAGTTTCCTTCCTCTATGACTGGATGTTGCTTCAAAAAGGTAGTGTCTAAGAAGAATAGTGTGAGCTGCACTCACATCTACATCTATGGTGATGAAAAGCTTTGAGAGGCTGGTCATGGCTAGAGTTAACTCCTGCCTCAGCAAGGTGTCCTAGACTCACTACGCAATTTGCCTATCATCACACTAGGTCTACGGCAGACACAATCTCAATGGCTCTTCATACGTTCTTAGATTACCTGGACAATGTCAGGATGCTGTTTGTTGACCATAGCTCAGCTTTTAACACCATTGTTCCCACGGTCCTGATCGATATGCTACAGAACCTTGGCCTCTGTACCTCCCTCGGAAATTGGATCCTCGATTTCCTAACTGGAAGATCGCAATCTATGCGGATTGGTGATAATATCTCCCCCTCGCTGATGATCAACACTGGCAACGCTCAGGGGCGTGTGCTTAGTCCACTGCTCTAATCCCTCCATGCCTATGACTGTGTAGCTAGGTATAGTTCAAATACCATCTATACATTTGCTGATGATACAACTATTGTTGTTAGAATCACAGATGGTAATGAGAGGACATACCAGCTAGTTGAGTGGTGTCACAGCAACAACCTCGCACTTCATGTCAGTAAGATGAAAGAGCTGATTGTGGACTTCAGGAAGGGTAAGATGAGGGATCATGAACCCATTCTCACAGAGGGATCAGAAGTGGAGAGAGTGAGCAATTTCAAGTTCCTGGGTCTTGAGCATCTCTGAGCATCTAACCTGGTCCAAACATATTGATGCAGCTATAAAGGAGGCAAGACAGTGGCTATTCGGAGTTTGAAGAGATTTAAGATTTGAGATTTGGTTTGTTACCTAAAACACTCAGAAACCTCTATAGATGTACTGTGGAGAGCAGTCTAATAGGATGCGTCACTGTCTGGCATGGAGTGGGGGGGGTAGAGATTACTCCACACGACCGAGAAAAGCTACAGAAAGTTGCAAAATTAGTCAGCTCCATCTTTGGCACAAGCCTCTGTAGTATCCAAGACATCTTCAAGGAGCGGCGTCCATTACTAAGGATCCCCCCACTCAGCTCTCTTCTCATTCTTACTGTCACGAAGGAGGTACCGAAGCCTGAAAAAGATATACTTAAAAAGTGAAAGTCACTTTTTAAACACACACTCAGCGATTCAGGAACAGCTTCTTCCCTTCTGCCATCCGTTCCTAAATGGACATTGAACCCATGAACACTATCTCACTTTATATATACATTATTTCTGTTTTGCACTATTGTTAATTTAACTATTTAATGTACATATATTTATTTACTTGTTTATTTTTTTCTTTCTGTATTATCATGTATTGTATTGTACTGCTGCTGCTAAGTTAACAAGTTTCACTACTCATGCTGGTGATAGTAAACCTGATTCAGAATTGGGTCTGTTTGCCAGGAGCAGTCTAAAAGTTAAACTTCTTGAAAATATGTTATTTTGAGTTACTATGGAGCAAGTTGAACCTTCTGATCTTCTTGGATATACACCAATAACATTTTCCTGTAAAATCACAGGTGTCAGTGGCTCAAGATTCCTAAGAAATCTGCCTTTTGCTTTATTTTACAGAATTTCATTTTACAGAAGTTAGCTGAAACTGGTACAGGACTCCTCTTTAAGAGAGTCCAACACATGCATTATCCAGCTAAAGTCCCTGAAAAAATTACCCAATTCAATATATGTTGATAAAATTTGGTTTCTGAACATGGACAACACTGGTGCCATTTAAGGTCCATCGAACAGGCTGAATAAAATTCAATTTTTACACTTGTCAGATTTAACAGGGAGAAAAATATAGATGAAGTTATTGGATTGAAATGGGGCAGGTAATATTAATTTTGAAAATAAATAGATTTGGTAGCAATTTGAAACTGCACGCTTATCTAACAAACTGTGCTTTGCCCACTAGATTGAAACTGAGATCTGTGAAGCAATATGGAAATTTGCTTTTCATACTTGTGGATCCATGGACTCTGGAGGAACTCAGCGGGTCAAGCAACATCCATGGAAAGGAATAAAGAGTTGATGTTTTGGATTGGGTCTTGGCCCATAATATCAACACTTCATAGAGATGCTGCCTGACATGCCCAATTCCTCCAGCATTCTGTGTGTGTTACTCTAGATTTTCAGCACCTGAGGAGTCCCTTTTGTTTCTGATCCATAGATCTCACAGTTGTCAGCCCTTGTTGCATGAGCTTCAGATGTCAAGTCCTGACGAAGTGTCTTGGCCTGGAATGTTGACTATTTATTCATCTCCACAGATGCCGCCTGATCTGCTGAGTTCCTCCAGCATTTTGTACGTGTTGCTCTGAGTTTTCTGCATATGCAGACTTTCTAATGTTTATAAAACTCTTCTCCAATCACAGTTTCATGGAAACAAGTACTGTCTATGTTGATAATAGCAGAAAATTCTGGAAATATTTAGCAGGTGAGGCAGCATCAATGGAAAGGTAAACAGAGTTAATATTCTAGGTTGGATGGTTGATTTTTTATGAAGCGTCCTCAACCTGAAACATTAACTCGGTTTCTCTTTTCACGCCTGCTGAGTAATTCCAACATTTTCTGTTTAATTTTAGATTCCCAGATCCTGCAGGTTTGTTTTACTTTCAGACTGTGGTGATTTTTTTTCAAGCTCATGTCCAAGTTGCTCCACAGAAAACTTCTGGCATTTTGTAGGTTAATATTTTCTCCCAGTTTTGCTGTTAAAAAGGTTAAATTGAGAATATCGATATACTATATGGATGAAATTTTATCATGGAGCAGCAAACCAATTCTGAACAACAACTCTGAAACATAAAGTAGGGGTGCTAAGGCTCCCAAAATGAAACATGCTCTTAGCACTTACCGTTTGATGGGAAGGAAAGAGACACCCCAAATACTTCTCAGGGTTAGGATCCTGAAAATTCTCAATCCATTTGTGTCATGATTCATATCTTTTAATGATGGTTCCAGACCCATTGGGAAGAAGACTTTTTAAGAAAATACAAATCAGTATTTATTCGAATTAGAAGGTGTGAGCGCACGCACACACACACACACACACACATTATTTCTAACTATTACATTTCCCATGAGAAATGAATGGGAATCATATGACTAGGAGGCAGTCATCTGAAAAACAGACCATCCCCGCTGAAGACAAAATAGGTGGGTAATGGCAATGTTTATATTAACAATGAATTAGTGCATACCGAACATTGTAAAAATAAGGGAATACAATTAAAAGAGTCCATTTATCCCCTCAGGCATCTCCTGGAGTTGCATGCAAATTTAAAAGCTGAATTGAACTAGCATTTGCTAATCTACCATCAAGCAAAAAAAAGTCTGGCACCTCCCTAATTGCTCTGAGCCTCCCAAAACTGTGCATTGTGGCACAACGGTTTTCTTTAATTTAAAGGAAGGTCTTACAGAAAATGGCTGAAGAAATGTGCTGTCAGAGGGGGATAAAAGACCTTGCAACTGCTGGAAGGTCTGTAGATGCTGTGTGGGCACGTTGGGTATTCACACAGACAATGTATTCTTGGTTTATTTTTAACCTCAGATTATTTGAGTGGTCTTCAGCTATTTAGGGCCGTGAGTAAGAACGGTAGGCCCTGAAAAATGAGACCTATTCCTCTGGTTATAAGAAGGTTGAATCAAACCTTCTTTACCAGTCCTTTACATAGAAAATCACCTCGCATGGTTACTATAGTTTCCAAAACAAGATCTGAGATGACCTTAATTGGTTAGTCACCCTGACAAGGATTTGGAGTTTCAAGAAGTTGTGAATATGCATGTAGCATTCTGAACAGAACACTAATTGCATTTGGTATTTGTCAGGACTATTAAACATATGAAATGTTTCATCTAAATATGATTTTAGTTGCCTGAGGCCAGTATTCATGAAATTATCTCAAAGTTTATAGCAAAGATACAATCAATTCTTTGTTCAATTGTATCTGTGCCAGTAACATGAAAAATATCCAATTATTTCTAGCCCCTGTTTTTACTTGGAGTTCTGATTATTCCACTTTTCCTTGTATTTACAGGTGCTCTTCACTTGCTTCCAAACTCCTTTTGCAATTGCTAAATTACAGTATAATGGCTTGTAAAGAAAAGAAAATTCTTCACATCTTCCTTTATTCTTTTGCCTTTATCTTAAATCTGTACCTTCTGGTTATTGACGTTCCTGCCAAGGCAAATAATTCCTTCAGAATGTCTTGATGATTTGGAACAATGTTCCTGTAGTGCTTGAATAGTGTACTGGTGAAAATCCTATCACTATATATAATGCTATTCCTTTTTCAGCTTTTTTAAAATCACACATTCACCAATGTCCTTACATAGGAAATCTGATTCTATTTCCAAGTTAGGTGAACTGACTATGTTATCTGACAGCATCAGGCAGAAGTTCCACTTGCCACAATATGGCACAATCGAGGTCAATTTAGAGTGAGGCATTTTTTTTCAAGTTGAACTCTGCCCAGAGCCAATGGGAATTTTGCAATGATTAGTGGATAAGGGTAAATGGCTGACATCAAAGACTTAAGGTTAAAGGCTTTTGATTAATCATAATCATGTAATTGGAAATTAGTGATAACTGCATTCACTTATAATTAACTGAAATCCCTCTTGGAAAAGCGATTTGTTTATTTATACATTCCAAGCATGAAGCTTTTCTAGCAATGCCACCTTTTATTATTCATCCCATTTGACTCTGGAATGACATTTGAGGGAGTACAGAATATTACAGCTCAGTACAGGCCCTTCAGCCTCTGATGTTGTGCCAGACTTGTAATCTATTTTAAGATGAATCTAACCCTTTCCTCCCAAATAGCTCCCCTTTTATCTTTCATCTGTGTATCTAAGAATCCCTTATATGTCCCAGGTGTATCTGCTTCCAACACCACCCTAGTAGTGTGTTCCACACACCCATCAATCTCTATGTAAAAACTCTCTTCTGACATCCCCTGTCTGCTTGACTCTAATCACTTTAAGTGCCCCTCATATAACCTAATTCCATCCTGTGAAAAAGTCTCTGGCTGTCCACTCTATTTATGTCTTTTATCATGTTATACGCCATTCCTGCCCTTATGACAGCCTGTAATGGCCACAAAGTTGTAGTGTATTGATCAGGACGTGGAGCTAAGTTCACCACCCTTATTCCTGATATTTCCTGCATTAAAATCAGCATATTTTAACTCATCCAGCTGACTATAATTATACCTTATTTATTGCCTGTCCTTCCTCATTGCATCTACCTGTACAGCCACTGCTCCATCCTCTGATTTATCACTCTGGTTCCCACCCCCCTGCCAAACTAGACTAAATGCCTAGCAACAACCTCAGCAAACCTACCCGCAAGGATATTGGTCTTCCTCAAGTTCAGGTGTAATCTGTCCCTTTTGTGTAGGCTATATCTTCCCCAGAAGAGATGGCAATGATCCACAAATCTGAAACCCTGCCCCCTGCACCAACTCTTCAGCTACACTTTCAACTGCTATATCACCCTATTCTTATCTTCACTGGCCTGTGCCACAGGCAGCGATTGAGAGATTACTACCCTCAAGGTTTTGTATTTCAGCTCCCTATACTACTGTACCTCTTCAGGACCTCATATACCATGAGTTCTGACAGATTGCCCTACCCCCCAAGAATGCTGTGAACTCAATCAGAGACATCCTTGACCCTGGCACCTGGGAGACAACATACCAGCTGGGTGTTTCTTTCATGTCCACAGAATCTCCTGTCTGTTCAATGGACTGTTGAATCCATTGTCACCACAGCTCTCCCCTTCTGAGCCACTCATCCTGCTCAGTGCCAGAGACCTGGTCATTGCAACTTTCTGCTGGTAGGTCCCCCCCCCCCCCACCCCACTACGTCGGTATCCAAAGCAGGACACTGAGGGAAGCAAGCACAGGCACTCTGCACCTTATGCCTGTTCTCTTTCCCTCTCCTGATGGTCACCAACTACCCGCCTCCTGCAACTTAGCCCTGAGCTATCATCTCCTCATTCTCCCAAATGAGCTGTAGGTCATCCAGCTCCGGTGCCAGTTCCCCAACATGTAAGGAGCTGCACCCAGATGCATTTCTCGCAGGCATATGTAGCAATCAGGGAGACTGGACGTCTCCCAGATCTCCCACCTCTAGCATGAGGAGCACACTACTGACCCAGGATCCATTCTCACCATTCCAGCTAGGCACTAATAAGGACAGAAAGAGAAACTTGACAGAAATATTAACCTAGTGTCAGCCTCTCCTCATCAAAGCCTTAGTTTCCCATTCTACCTCTGCATGAAGAGGCAACTACAATGTTGGGTTTAGAATCACATTTAAGGCAGCTCAGATGAGAATGGCAGATATTATTCCATGAAGTACATTTCTGAACCCCAAGGTAAGTGGTATTTAGACAAATAACTGAGCTGTAGCTACCTGCTTTCTTTTGTTCTCTCTCTCTCTCACCCCCTCTCCTTCTATTAAACACACTTTTTAAGTGGTTTATTCATTAAAAATGCAACTATACCAGGAACTAAAAAAACTATCAGCTAAACATAACTTTTTAATGACAGTTAAGCTAACGACTTGTATGGGTCTATGCTAGATATGCCAACTATGTATACTAGGAACATCTTTCTCCTTGGCAAGGTAAATGAGGGAATATCCTTGACTTTAATCGGACGTCCAGTGCGTTGTTTACTTCTGCATGTGTGAGAATCCAACACACGCTGATGTGTATGCTCCAGCTAGCTGGTAGCCCTCCTTGAAACTGTCGCCTGTTGTCAAGGTGATCTGGCCCACTGAGGCTTAGCATCACTTCTACTCAACCACCCCCACCCCCCGACCCCTCCCCACACCCTAACCCTCTGACTACCATGTAAGTTCGTGCGAACATGCACACACAGCTTCTCTGGCTCTGACTAAGCTGGAAGTGGAAAATTTGACTAGGAAGTCAATAACTGTGCATCTGCGCAGTGTCCAGCTGAACAGAGTGTGTGACGTATTTGGGCTGAAACCTAGGTGGTCTTCAGAAAAAATTCAAAGGCAAATAGATTTAATTCTCTACCTAACAACCATCTGTCTTTCAAATTTCAGACTTGGCCATACTGTGACCTTGCTGATTACCTTTCTTGTAGATTTTATCAGGATTTTCATCAGAAAGTCAAATACAACTTCTTTCAAAAAGTCTGCCCTATCTCACAAAATATGTGTGATTTTATTGAAATAGATTGAAGATTTTGACTTAAAACTATATCTATGTATGTTTTTCTTCTTCCTGTGAGAACTCAAAGTGAATATCAAAATGAAAATTGCATTCACGATTTGCCTTCTGCATGCAATGCTTTTGGCTTTGTCAGCGGCAGTAGACATTCAAAGCATGGTTGAATCCCATAAAATAGCTGGTGATCACTGCTTAACTGCCTTTGAATTAGTTCAACAAAGAATAAGACTGTTGTACTAATCACTTTGTGGCTTCCATTGCATAAATGTGCTATTATTCGCTAAAGCTGCAGCATTAATGGGCCATATTGTGAATCTCCAACATCTGGTAATCTTTTTTATAAGATAGTTCCAGTGAGGTAAATAGAAAACACCTTTTGAAAACTTTATATAAAATCCTTCACAGTCCTTCCCTGTTGCATAAATTTGTGGAATTTCACACTCATGGTTATTTTTGACGTTTGCAGCTATTATAGAAATAAATTCTATTAATATTTAACCTGTTCCAAAAGTAAAAATGTTTCATCATCACATTAATATAAGCTGTAGAATAATTGACAACTTACAGAAGTTGAACCTATTTGAATAGTAAGCATATTCATATTTCAAACAGGTAAGTATGTTTTATTGTAATTTAAAATATTGAAATAATTATTTACATATTACACAATAGATTGTGAAAATAACGTTTACAAGTGATAATGAAACATCGATCAATAAGTTTCAAAAGTTTACTTAATTATATGCCCCTGTGATATGTAATCATCTGGAGACTATGTCACTCTTCAAGAGTATCTTAAGCATAATAAATCCACAAAAATCATTTACAGGAAACAATGTTCTTACAAGTAGCAAATATATTGAAGCAGTAAGTTAGCAACAAGAGCCTTAAGGAATAGAGAATTAACAAAGGGTTTTCAAGACATTGTACAATTCAGATTGTTAAGACCTCTGTCCATCTTATTTCTTTTGCTGGTTCATATGAAAAGGCATAGCTAGCATCTCCTAAAAGCTGCAAAAGGTAGGATCTCCCAGCAAATACCTATCTCAATTCGGCTTCCCATTCCGTCCATGGCCTCCTCCTGCCAAGAAGAAACCAAACTCAGTTTGGCGGAGTAGCACTTCATAGTCCATCTGTGTAGCTCCCAACCTGATGGCATGAACATCGATTTCTCTAATTTCAGGTAACTTCTCCCCCTCTCCCTCCTCTCTTTTAACATTCCCATTCTGGTTACCTCCTCACCCCTTCTCGTCTCCTCAGCTGCTCATCACTTCTCTCTGATTCCTCTCCCTCTTCTCTTTCTTCCATGGTCCAGTGTCCTCTTCTATTAGATTCCTTCTTCTTCAGCACTTTACTGCCTCCACCTATCCCCCTCCCAGCTTCTTACTTCATCCCCCCTCCTCCACTCACTCACCTTCCCCCTCTCCCAGTCTCACCTACTACCTGGCAGATTGTACTCCTTCCCCATTCCCTTATTCTGGCTTCTGCTCCCATCCTTTGCCATCCTGATGAAGAGTCTTGGCCCAAAACATCAATTGTTTATTCCCTGCATTGATACTGTCTGAGTTATTCCAGCATTTTGTCTATGTTGCTCAAGATTTCCAACATTTGTAGAATCTTTTGTGCTTCATCTCCAAGATGAAGTTTTATTTGGAAGTCAACCTAACTCAGCTCACCTCTAAGACAGAAAGCTATATATCTAGACCCAGTCCAGAGCGTCAAGGACAAAATCAGTTCAATAGGAAAGATTCATGCTGCAAGATCTAAGGTATTGCCTTTTGGATTACGTTTAAACCTTTGGGTAAACCTGACATTTCAGGTGGACATGAAATATTTTGCTTAGAGAAGAGCTAAAGCCCCAGTCAATGTTTCACCCCAAAAATCATCGTTATGGAGCAAAAGATGTTCTACTTGTTATTTCATTCATTATTTTTTGGACTGGGCATGCATAAATTAATTGCTGTATTTCCAGAACAAAACACCACCTACATTTCTGAAGAACAACAGTGGCTTAAAAGCCCCTAGCGCTCTCCTGATGAGCAGTTTCCATGGCCTTATAACTGGAGAGAAAATTTCCAAGCTACCAACCCAATATTACTCCCCAAATTATACAGTATTTATATATAAGAAACTGGTTAAAATATGCATTACTGGCCTTATAGAGGCAAAGTGTTACAAGGACACAGCAGTGGAACGAACCCAAGTGCTGAACAAGGGTACGGGGGCTAAGTTACAGTCATGGTGAGCGTGGAATTGGTGTCAAGGGAGTCTTTACCCAGAGTCTGGGTTTTAGTAGAGAATTCAGGAACAATACTAGACCCAATAGTCCTAAGAACCATGGAATGATATTACTCATACACAAGTCAACCAACAAATTGGCAGCTTCTTGTTGTGCTCACAGGGTTTTTATACTGCATTTGCTGATGGAAAGCAGGTGTTTGTAGTTAGTGAAACCTGGGAATGATTGGAAACTAAACAAGGTGATTAAGGCCCAATTCCTGAGGAAAATAGCCAGGTGGGCAATGCCAGAAGGGACCATGACACAAAGATGTTACACTGAAACAGTTAAAGCAGTGGTTTGGCTCCAAATCTGGTAATTACATAGTTCTGATCATCATATTATATTCAGGAACATGATGATCCTAGACAAGGTGCAGAAGAAAGCTTACTTCAGTGGATGTAGAATTCCAGTTTTGTAGCAAGATTGGACAAGGTGAAGTTGTTCTCCCAAAACAGAGATGGCAGAAAAGTCATTTTCAAAGTGCAAAGGGCTTAGATAAAGAGAGTAAAGAGAAATAATATTCATTGTAGTAGGATAGAGAACTAGAGGGCCCATGTTTAAGGTGAGTGGGGAAAAGATACAATTTTACACAAAACGTAGTGATAATCTGGATTACACTGCTTGCAGAGGCGGTGGAAGCAGATTCAATTATAATTTTGAAGAAGAAATCTGATATATATCTGAAGAATAAAATGTTGTAGGGCATGAGAAAGACCAGGAGATTGGGACTGACTGCATTCCCCTTAAAGAAAGCCATTGTGAGCTCAATGGATTACAACAATGCTATTGCTTCATGAAATGTATTATCAGGGCTAGCAGATCAAACAGAAATTGTATCTGCATTCAAGTTTAAATTACATTGGCGGATGAAGAAAAATGGTACAGAGTTATGAAACAGAATAGATAAAACACGATCCGGACAATTGGTCCATTGGAAGTCATGCACTGACATGGATCTGAGTAATCTGTTATTTCCATACATCCAGATTCTGGAAACGGACAGAACTGCAGGATTAGAATGCATAATAGAAAATGTCTCTTAGGATGAGTGAACATCCTTTACATCCAGCCTCGCTGCAGATGTGTTGTGTAGAAAACAAGCCTAGGCAGCTGCCACCACAGTACTTCAGTTGCTAGTACCAGAGAAAACGAGAGAAGAGAGACATCAGGAAAGAACTCCATTAACGTTGTTAGGTTGTTCCAGATCACAGCATGATCAATGAAATATTCTCTGTTGTAATGTTGGTAACATAGCAGCCAATTTGTCCATTAGAAGTTTCCTTAACAAGGGAAATGATAATCATCAGCTAATCTTCTTCTTAAATAAACACAGAAAGTCCTTGGTATGCTCAGCAGGTCAGGAGGCATTGGTAGAGAGTGAAACTGAATTAATATTTCAGATCAATGACTTCCATTAGGAACATTATATGTTTTTGATTGACAACACACCTTTAGCTTCTTAACTGAAAGGATAACAATGAAGTTTTAGCTGTTCCTATGATAGTGAGCAGATATCAATACCCAAATTTCTCCGTTCATTGCAGTTTCAATTTACATCTGATATACTTGCACAAAGAGAGGGCTCCAAGAAAAGCACAGCTCAAACCCATAGTTATTATTAAAACACTCTAATGTAGGAGGCATATCAATATTTCTATAAAATTTGTAAAATAATATCTAGATTAGTCACTGGACAGAAATGGCACTGGCTACAATGAATGCTGATGACAAACTATAAGAAGAAATATGTGTATTTTTGGTGGTCAGAAGAGAAAGCATATACATTTTATTGTGTTCTGACATATACATTTGTTCATGTTCCTTTTGACATTTTATGCAGATTAAGAATGTATGCAGTTTTGCTTCTTTTCAGAAAACTTACTGTTCTTTATGAAAGGAAAAGTGAATCAACTTGACTGAAAATTTATGACAGAAATACAATTATTAAATGAGATTTAATATTAACAGAATGGATAGTCACATAAATTGCATATCTTTGAACTCTGCAATTTCTGACACCCCAGTTAAATTAAGGGCAGTTTGACTTTTTATATTCAAGTCAAGTCATTTTTTATTGTCATTTTGACCATAACTGCTGGTACAATACACAGTAAAAATGAGACAACATTTTTTCAGGACCATGGTGTTACATGACACAGAACAAAAACTAGACTGAACTACATTAAAAAAAACACCAAAAAAAAACTACACTGGACTACAGACCTACACTGGACTGCATAAAGTGCACAAAACAGTGCAGGCATTACAATAAATAATAAACAGGACAATAGGGCAGTAAAGTGTCAGTCCAGGCTCCAGGTACTCTGATAGCTTGGGTGAAGAAACTGTTACATAGTCTGGTTGTGAGAGCCCAAATGCTTCCATATAACCTTATAACTATTTAACAATTACAGCATGGAAACAGGCCATCTCGGCCCTTCTAGTCCGTGCTGACGCTTACAGTCACCTAGTCCCACTGGCCCACACTCAGCTCATAACCCTCCATTCCTTTCCTGTCCATATACCTATCCAATTTTACTTTAAATGACAATACCGAACCTGCCTCTACCACTTCTACTGGTAGCTCATTCCACACAGCTACCACTCTCTGAGTAAAGAAATTCCTTCTTGTGTTACCCTTAAACTTTTGTCCCCAACTCTCAAATCATGTCCTCTTGTTTGAATCTCCCTTACTCTCAATGGAAAAAGCCTATCCACGTCAACTCGATCTATCCCCCTCGTTATTTTAAGTCCCCCCTCAACCTTCTATGCTCCAAAGAATAAAGACCTAACTTGTTCAGCCATTCCCTGTAACTTAGGTGCTGAAACCCAGGTAACATTCTAGTAAATATCCTCTGTACTCTCTCTATTTTGTTGATAACTTTCCTATAATTCAGTGACCAGAACTACACAGAATACTCCAGATTCGACCTTACCAATGCCTTGTACAATTTTAACATTACATCCCAACTCCTATACTCAATGCTCTGATTTATAAAGGCCAGCATACCAAAAGCTTTCTTCACCACCCTATCCACATGAGATTCGGCCTTTAGGGAACTATGCACCATTATTCCTAGATCACTCTGTTCTACTGCATTCTTCAATGCCCTATCATTTACGATGTATGTCCTATTTGGATTATTCCTACCAAAATGTAGCACCTGACACTTATCAGCATTAAACTCCATCTGCCATCATTCAGCCCACTCTTCTAACTGGCCTAAATCTCTCTGCAGGCTTTAAAAACATACTTCATTATCCATTATCCTCCTTCGGTGCCTTTTCCCAGATGGCAGGAGGGATAAGAGTTTGTATGAGGAGTGCATGTGGTCCTTCATAATGCTGTTTGCTTTGCAGATGCAGCGTGTAGTGTAAGTGTTCATAAAAGTGGGAAGAGAGACCCTGATGATCTTCTCAGCTGAACTCACTATCTGTTGCAGGGTCTTGCGATCCAAGATGGTGCAATTTCTGAACCAGGCAGTGATACAGCTGCTCTGGATACTCTCAATACAACCCCTGTAGAATGTGGTGAGGATGGGGGAGCAGTGGGAGATGGTCTTTCCTCAGCCTTCACAGAAAATAGAGATGCTGCTGGGCTTTCTTTGCTATGGAGCTGGTGTTGAGGGACCAGGTGAAATTCTCCACCAGGTGAACACCAAGAAATTTGGTGCTCTTTACGATCCCTACCGAGGAGCCGTCGATGTTCAGTGGGGAGTGGTTGCTCTGCGCCCTCCTGAAGTCAACAACCATCTTTTTTGTTCTGTTCACATTCAGAGACAGGTTGTTGGCTCTGCACCAGGCCGTTAGCCGCTGCACCTCCTCTCTGTAAGCTGACTCGTCGTTCTTGCTGATGAGACCCACCACGGTCGTGTCATCGGCGAACTTGATGATGTGGTTCGAGCTGTGTGTTGCAGCACAGTCGTGGGTCAGCAGAGTGAACAGCAGTGGACTGAGCACACAGCATTGTTTTACTTCTTTTGTTAATATATTATTTGACTTAACAATAATTAAAAGTAATAAATAAGACTATCGTGGGTATGGAATTGTGATCTAAGTGAACTGTAGAGAGTGTTGGATTAGATAAGAGATTTTTTTTAATGCAGTGACTGTTTCTGATTAATCTATTGGATGTAGACTAATAGCCAATTAGTTGTTTTGAATAAGGCAAAGAATGCGATTCTTTGAGGTGTATGATGACACTATCTCTTGAAATAATTTTGTATTACTGAAGCTTTGGTCTTGATATAAGCAGCTGATTTGGGTTTATGCCTCAAAGACTAGTGCATTGAGGATCACCTAATATTAGGCTTATCAGCAATTTGTGGTTTCACAGAAACAGAATTTAGTTGAATGCCTTGCCTACAGTGCCCCTGGCCAGGTATAGGAACATTTAGAACAGAATATGATGACTTAATATTTGCAGAACATCTGAGTAACCCATTGTTATGGGTTATCCAGCTGGAACTTTAGCTGCCTTCCACTCCCTCCTTGACTTCTCATAAATACTGTGTCATGCTAAATAGACAACTTTACCCTAGAATCCTAGGCAAGCTGATTTCCTCAGATAACACAATATAGAGCAGTATTATAGGCCTGTGAATTTTGCTTGCAGCACCTTTTGCTCCTTCCATTTGAATTCTCTCTTAACAATAATAGTTTACCTTTATATTCTGCAGTCTGGATACTTAAACCTTAGGTACTATCCATTTGACTCCAGACAAATGCTTATAGACAGGAGACTGGAACAAGAAAGACTATGTGAGACATGTAGAAACACATTTGTTCTTCTTGGCCCATCCTGGGCTTTTGCTGGCCATCAGTTAAAATTCCAATCTGCATCAAATGACTTCTTCATGCCTTGTTTATGCATTTAAGGAATAATCCCACTGTCTACAACAAGTTTCGTTAACACCTTCTCAGAAATAATAAGAAGTGATGGTGTATATATGTATATATATTGCTCACACCAAGTTAACTGTCTGCCAGCATGGGTAATGTTAGAATTCCTCCTCTGAATCAGTAACTGCAGTGAGACCAGATGAGTTACAATTATTTATCCATGAAAACCTTTAAATATTTGAGTATTTGAAGGGCATCAGTTGTATTTGCAGTTTAAGTATATACACATGTATAATAAATAATAAAATGGGTACAAGATTATGCAAGTTCTTGACAAGAGCCAATAATACAAGTGGAAGAGGTTCAACAGCTGCTCTCCATGTCTAGCTTACTCGGATCATGTACGTTGTAAGTGATACTGTCGTAGATACTTCCACATATCCCTCACTCCTGTTAGCAGATAGAAATTTGTACTGGTACAGATTACTAAAACAAAAGCTACATACTGTGAATGCTCAACGTCTCATTAACAAATAAAGGTGGAACTGTTCTGAAGTCAAGCAGCCTTACAGAGACAAGCCTGCTATTTAATCTTTCGTGCTCTCTATTCTATCAATTCCTTGCCTTTTGATTATGCTCTTTCCACTCTCCACCTTTTCTTCTCTGCCTTTGTAATTGCTTATTAATCGTGAAACAGCTTTAAATGTTTAACACAAATGTTTACAGGGAAACAAGGAGGGAATGGAAGGGAGATGGATATCTCATAGCAATGGGCTTAGCAGACATGCTCTAGGTTTCAAGAATAGGATATCCCCCCCGCCCCCGATTCGACCAATCTAACCAAGTGGTTGTGCTTGTGGAACAAGATGGGAGAAACTGTGATTGGAGATGTTTTCTAGATGTCTTTAAAGATAGACACACAGTGTGGTTTAACCCAACAGATATAGCGAATTTGGATTTCTGGAAGGCATTAGATAAAGTTACTAAAAGTTATGAAAGGTTATTGCACAAGACAAGTTATATTGGAGTAAGATTTAGGCATGAATAGGGGATTGGCACTCTGTAACTAGAGGTGTAAAAGGGACTCTACTCAGGCCCCAAATATTTAAAATTCAAATTCATGCCTTAGATGAAAGGACAGAATAGCCAAATCTGCTGGTGGTAAAAACATATTTGATTAATAAGATACGAGGAGAACACAAAGAGCTTGCAAGGGGATATAGATAGGTTAAGTATATGGGTAATTTGGCAGATGGAGTATCATGTGGAGAAATATAATGGAGTATCACTGTGGAAGGAAGAATGAAAAGGGAACTTGATGCTTGAATGGAGTGAGATTACAAAATGTTGCAGGATAGAGACATCATGGGGTCACAAAATGTTAGAACATAGGTGAGATTGCATCAGGTGCAGCCTGCATCTTTTGGCCTGTGAAGTTCATGTTAACTATCAAACACCCATTTTTACACTCATCCTACCATAACAATTTTGTGCTTCCAATGTTTCAATTAGATTTGCTGCCTGGGAATCAGTTCTAGAACAATGGGATTTTGAAGATGATAAACAGTGCTTTTACTATTTCCATTGCCACCAATTTCAAAACCCTCCAATACAGATCATTAGGTCCAGGAGATGTATTGGCATCCAATGCAGGAGACTATTCTTTTTACTAATACTAATTTATTTAAAATTCTCATTCAGTCCCAGATTGTTCAGTACAATTTCCAGGAGTTTAAGTGCTTTTTCTGTCCTGGGCCCAGATTGTAAGTGCAATTACAAAGAAAGCATGGTTGCACCTCTGCTTCCTTCGAAGTTTGTGAAGATCCAGCATGACATCTACAATTTTGACAAAATTCTGTAGATGTGTGGTGGAGAGCATATTGACTGGCTGCATCATAGCCTGGTATGGAAACACCAATGCCCTTGAATGGAAAATCCTACAAAATGGTAGTGGATATGGCCCAGTCCATCAGGGGTAAAGCCCTCCACATTGTTGAGCACATCTACTCAGAGGGCTGTCACAGCAAAACAACATCTATCAGCAACAACCCTTACCATCCAGACCATGCTCTTTCTCACAGCTGTGATCAGGAAGAAGGTACAGGAATGGAAGGACAACTTATGGGCTCACTTTCAAGGAGTCTTCTTCTCATGTTCTTAGTTGTTTATTGTTTAGTTACTTATTATTATTATTTCTTTTTTATTTTGTATTTGCACAGTTTGTTGTCTTTTGCATATTGGCTGTGCGTCCACCCTGTTGGATGCAGTCTTTCATTGATTCTGTTATGGTTCTTGGATTTACTGAGTATGTCCACAAGAAAACGAATCTCAGGGTAGTATATGGTGACATATATGTACTTTGATGATAAACTTAATTTGAACTTTTCTTCCCATGAAGATAGGCATAAAGTATTATTTAATTTCTCTGCCACTTCCTTTCTCCCAGATGCCATTTCTCCTGAATCAGTCCACAAGGAAATCTTGTTAGCACTTCCTAATCTTTTAATTTTTACATTTTAATGGAACATCAGTCAGCTTGTACATTTCTCATCAGATTAATTCTGTTTCCCTATTGATGTATTGGTCCTTTTATTGCCGAATTATGATGTTTCTAATCCAATGTTTACTCCTCTTTTTGACAATGTTGTTCCTGGGAAAATAAATCACTTCATTATTGAAATAAATAAATTTTCTCTTATTTTGAATATCTTCTAAACAATTCCAATGACATTAGCTCTTTCACAAACCTGAAGATGATTTCACTTGGTCCAGGATGGGAAGGTTTGTGAATGATTTCAAAAGTGAGGCAGATTAAATAGTCAGTGATGATGTTGATTTAGCTGGTTGGATGGATTCCATCAGATTGTTTTTTATGACACCAGAGGAGGTTTCAGAAGGATGAGGAAATTAGCAGGTCTCTGATGGAGAAGGGCCTCCAAGAGGACCACAGACTGTCATGATTTGGAGGCTTGTGTGCCTCAATGATCTGGAGAGCTATTTTGGCTGGAGTCAGGGCTTTGTGCATTGGCTCTTGGTGGGGTCACCCATGCCAAACAGGTCTAAGGGTAGAAGCAAGACTAAGAGTGGTCCACTGGTCCTCCAGGTTTGGGGGTTCAGCTCAGGGCTAACAACCTTGATTAGTAAAACAAAATTGCCATGGAAACACTGATGAAGAATCCTTCTACACCTGAGTGTGATGGTATTCCTGAGTCTCCATCCAGGATTTGCATGGCTGACAGTAGTGAAAAGCGAGAGGAAGCTACTGGCATGATGAACACCGTCAGAGATGGAGGACCTTCATTGCTGCCCTAAGCACCAATGGCATGATGGGGTGCTAGGAGGAGGATGGAGAATGAGAGGAGACAAGCCAGACAGAAACTGGTGTTGTCAAAACCAGGGTCATGGGCTAAGAGGAAGAACGTACCAAATAGCCTCTAATGACACAAGAGTAGAATACAAACAAGCTAGTGCTTTTTGGGGATGTCAAAATGGAATAGAAATTGAGCCGATGGACTTGAGATCACAGTTTGCTTATCTAGACAGCCGCCACTTTATTTGGATGTCTGGGATCCACTTACTTTAAAATTGCATCAAACTAACACTGGGTGTTCAGCCACATTTGTTTTAATGGCAACTCATTCATCACACAAAAATGGCTAGCCAATAGCTGAAATCTTTTCCAGGGTATTTACATTTCATACCACTAACTTCAGGGTGCTAAGGGGTGAGCATCACATAAATACTTAACCTTAACCTTCAAACCTGATAGTAAGGGGCTTGTTTCTGAATTTCTAAAATCAACACAAAATCTAAATCTATAGCCTCATTATTGCTGAAATACTTGAGCTGCTAATGGCATGGAACATGAAGCTGTGATTCAGATCTGTCCACCAATGTGGCAATAACATAAAGAGCAATCTTATCCTATCCAGTCCAGGCCCACAAAAATGAAACATGAGAAACTAACAAGTAACAAATATAAACCCAATAAAGATTAAATTGTCTCTGTTTAAAGAATTGGACTTTGATGCTGTGCATGGATATACAGAAATAGATCATAAGACAATCCTAAAAAAAATTGTTTGTACAACTTAGCTGCTTCTTTCCCATCTTGGTCTGGATTGTTATATTCAAGTTAGGAGTATCATCTCTCTTCTAAAATAAAATACAACAAAATAATTTCACAGTGCTACTTTTTTATGAGTCCTTTATTTTAGACTTTTTTTGCAATAACCTTAAAGTCAAAATCGAGTTAGTTGTCATGTTTACAAATACCTATATGCACAGATGGAATGAAAGCTTACTGTAGCAGCATCACAGCCACCTCACATTATGTTAAGCGTGTTCATGAGAAAAACATAAATTACACCCTATTTCATACAAGAAAGCAACATCAGAATAAAAAACGCTATCTTAGTGCTACGTGGTTAAAGTCCCTAAACTATAATGATTATGGTTTCGCCGGTAGGTTCAAGAACCAACTGGTTGAAGGGAAGTGGCTGTTCTTGAACCAGTTAGCGTGGGACTTCAGGCTTCTATATCTCCTGCTCAATGGTAGCGGTGAAAAATGGCATCATGTGGATGGTGGGGATCTTTGATGATGAGTGTTGCCTCCTTGGGGCAGAACTTCCTGTAGGTACTACCAGTGATGGGGAAGCGTATGCCTGTGATGTACTGGGTAGAGTACTCTACTCTCTGCTCCTCCTTACTTCCCTTCATATTCCAATTGACTTACCAAACCACGTTGCAGCCAATCAGGATGCTTTCAACAGGGATTCGATCTGCACTTGACCTGGCATTTGAGTTCTTGTTGTCCAGATGATCCTGGGCAGAGAGAAGAGCCATACAAATCACATAAGCTGTTGACCTGTTGCGACGCTAGGCAAATTGGGGCAAATCCGGGTCATCTCTGAGGCAGGAGTTGATTTGTTTTATAACCAAGCTCTCAAAGGGCTTCATTGCAAATAATTTAAGTGCCACGGGATGGATGTCATTGAGGCAGATCACCATGCTCATTTTGGCAACCTGTACAATGGATGCTGTTTTGGAGTTGGTGGGAAGGTCAGATCGCAGAAGTGAAATGTTGAATATATCCATAAATGGCAACTGTACTGGACACCTTTTGTGGATTTGCCTCCTTGAAGGATGGCTGGAGGTCAGCCTCAGAGATTGAAAATATAGTGTCACTGGAGATGTGGGTGTGTCCTTGCCCCCCATCAAGGCTTGCATAAAAGGCATTGAGCTCAACCAGGGCTGATGGCTGTTGCCACTTCTGCCACCTGATCTCGCCTTATAGGAAGCTGCATTGTGCAAATTCTGGTGCAGCTGTCGAGCGTCCATCTGTGATTTCAGTTTAGTCCGTAAGTCCCTCGTTACAGTCACAATGGCCTTCTGGAGGTTGTGTCTGAATTTCTTATATAATTCTGGATCAACAGCCACAAATCTAGCTCTCAGCAGATTACAAATCTTCTAGATTTGAACACAAATGTCATCAATATAAATACAGCCAGAGAGAGACAGGACCTTTGTCCCATGGTCTACACACCAATCCAGTCTCCATTTAGAGTAATACTGAACTAATGCCATTTTATCCTCCTCACTCTCCATCATTCTATCCGTCATCTACACATTAGGGACACTTTGCAGTGGCTAGTTTAGGACTTTGGGATGGGGGAGGAAGAGTCTGGGGAAAATTTAATGATTGTGATACTGAGCGGAACAACCCCTTCTGGCCCTTCGAGCTGCACCAATCAGCGATCCCTGATATAACCCTAGCCCAATCATAGGACAATTTACAACCAGCAATTAACCTACTGGCCGGTACTATGTTTGGTTGTGGGAGGAAGCTGGAGCACCCGAAGGAAACCCATGTGTCACAGGGAGAACGTGCAGACTCCGTGCAGACAGTGGTGGCAATTGAATCCAGTCACTGGTACTGTAAAGCATTGTGGTAACCACTATGATACCGTGTCACATGCAGAGAAACATGCAAACTCCACACAGGCAGCACGGTGGGGGGTGGTTTCAAGAATACTATCTATGTCACTGCACTGATCCAAGCACAAACAGGCCATTCAGCCCATTGAGGTCATGCTGTGTTTCAATTAGAAGCTGACACTCATAGCTCTTAGATTTTAAGGTGCTAACAAGCTGGAATCTCTGCCATCCTTTACAGCAATAATTTCAAATTAGAATCTGCTTCTAGATCTTTGCTTTCCATTGGCACCATATGGATCGACCAGAGAGCACGAGGGCCTGAGTTTAACATGGCATCAAAACACAGCACCTCTGATAATGCAATGCTTTTTCAGTTCTGTAGCACTGGCAACAATATTTGTACTCATAGGCTGGAGCGTGATCCTGTTAAATAAAAGCCAAACATTATTCAGTTATTGATTAAAATGACAAAAAGTTCAAAAATTATAAGCACTGTTTTGTCAGAAGTTAACACCAAATACAGGTAAATGATTTAAAAGTCAAATTAAATGGTATTAATATATTATTACAATGAGTTGTGCTTAAAGGTACAGCAGTTAAAAGGAACACTTTATCTTTCTCTAGTGTATCTGATACAGAGTGGATGATGTCAGACATTATTTTTTCCCTGAAAGATACCACAGTATGTAACTGTAAACCCATGGACAACTCTGTGTGCATAGTATTGACAATGTGATCCACCATGCGCTATAAATATAAAACTAATTGATGGTTCACACTTTGTTCTCTGAAGCTGCATCTATTAGTTAATGGCAGCCGGGGGTCCTTAGGTCCCTGACTATACACGAAGTAAGTCAGTCACTCTCTCTTTGAACTAAAACCTCAATGCCCACAATTGATAAACAGCATAAACTATCAAGTAAAATAATACCTATACAAATCAGACTAAGTTCAAGAGTGGGGTTTATAATCTGAAATATGACAAACTGTACAGCACTGCTCCAGTGGAAGCATATTTACTTAATATCTGACTGTGTGCAATGTGTGAATGTTACACTTTGACTTAATCAAAGAGACAAAGGTTGGTCCTGATAACCACCAAAGGTCCAGCCGCACAATAGCTGAAACCTCCCTTGCAGTTATCTCTGTAAGATAGTTTGATTTTTATTCTACAGAGTAAAACAAATTGAATCAGCGGCTCATTTATTTCTCATGACGTCAGTGCCCCTGTCTGGGATCCCATGATGAACCTTCCTGACAGCCACTTTCTCCAGGTGTCAGCCAGCCACATCAATTTCTGACCTTTCTCATCAGCCTGCCTCCACTTATTGTTTGCAAATAAAATCACCATGACATTATAATTAGCAATAAAAATATGCCCCATCCCGTCCTCACTTCCATGCAACATTATTTGTCCTCATTGATTTGCCTTTCAATTAAAAATGGGCCATTTATATTGCCAATCCCTCTTGATTTATCTTCAGCTGTGCTATCTTGCTTCAACTTGATTTGAAAATTATGATAATGTAGATGAGAGAAAGGTAATGTGTGATAGACCCCATTTCACCTTGTGCTAGCTTCTGCCAACCTTAGCTTATCACAGTATATTGCCAGTATACATTGGAAGAAAAGAAAAAGTTCATATTTTAAAAACATAGAAATACAAGAAGTCCGGTTTTAGTGATGGGGGGAACAAGAATCAAAGGGCTCAATAATGATCAGTTTTGGTTGGTGTGGGTTACAGGGAGCAGCGACAGTACTTTGAATCATGGAAGATATTTTAGTGTCTCCATGAGGTTTTGACAGCAGGTGTGTTGCACAACGTTATGTCCTTGATCTAAACTTGATTGTTTAAACTTTAAAGGGACATTAATATTTATGAATCAACAGTCTGTACTGGGTTGCTGGGTTTATAAAAATGGCTATCCATGACATAGATGTGCTTTATTCATGTACATATGATAGTAAATATATTTCTGACTCTTAATATAAATACATTCCATCACCATAACTGTTTATCACAATGCAGTTTCAATCACTTTGCATTGCTGAATTTGCTTTTGTAATTGCCACAGAAAGTTATCAATAAAAACGAAATGTTTCTTTATGACAAAAGTTGTGGGAACAGGACCTGATCCCTGAGCCTGAAAGGAACAGCCCAAAACATGTCAGATATCAGGGTTCTTTATTATTAACAATCACTAACAATGCCAGGCACCTTCTTGGAGAAGGAATTTCAAAGATTAGGCCACTATTTCACAGATTGTGAAGTTCGGGTAAATTCTTTAATGAAGAAAGGTCTGCATATAAAATGGTTTGATTTGAAGAAATGAGGTGCTGCCAGAATTGAGATAGTGTGCTTCCTCCCATTATCCATAAACACATAAGACATAAGATATAGGAACAAAATTCGGCTATTTGGCCCATCAAGTCTCCTCCACCATTCAATCACGGCTGATTTACTTACCTGCTCAATTCCTTTTTCCTACCTTCTCCTGGTTACCTTTAACCTCCTAACAGATCAAAAACATATCAAACTCCACTTTAAATATTAATTCCCAACTATTTGGTCTCTGTTGCAATAAATCCCACAGATTTACCACTCTCTGACTAAACAAGGTTCCTCCTCTTCACTGTTCTAAAGGCACATCCTTGTATTTTGAGGCTGTGCCCTCTAGTCTTAGACTCTCCCCACAGTTGGAAACATCCTCTCCACGTCAGCATTATATCCTTGCTTTTATATTCTAATCCTCTTGAAATGAATGCTCACATTGAATTTCCCTTTCGTACTATCAACACAACCTACAAGTTAATCTTTAGGGAATCCTGCACTTCCGATTTCTGAATTCACTCCCCATTTACAAATTAGTCCACGCCTTTATTCATTCTTCCTAAGTGCATGATGATATACCTCGATATGTTTATTGAAGTGTAACAAACTGTATTCCATCTTCCACTTCTTTCTCCTTTCTCCTAATCTCTCCAAGTCCACGTTGCTTCCTCAATACTGCCTGCAGCTCTGCCGATCTTTATATGGCCACAAAGCTGAGTGCTTTGTGCTGGTGGGACTAGGTGAGAGTAAGCGTTTGGCGTGGACTAGAAGGGCCGAGATGGCCTGTTTCTGTGCTGTAATTGTTTTATGGTTATAAAGCCATCAATTCCAGTATTCAGGTCATTAACATGTAACATGAGAAGTAGCAGACCCAACACTGGCCCGTATGGAACACTGCAAGTCCCCCACAGACAACGTGGACAAGCCCCGTTATTCCCACTCTTTGCCTTCTGCCAATCAGCTAAGCTTCAATTCATGCCACTATCTTTTCTATCATATCTTAGGCTCTTATCTTGTTCAGCAGCCTCATGTGCAGCACCTTGTCAAAGGCCTTCTGAAAATCCAAGAAAACGATATCCACTGACTCTCCTTTGTCTATACTGCCAGTTATTTTCTCAAAGAATTCCACCGGATTTATCTGGTAAGATTTCCCTGATGAAACAAGGCTGATTTCTACCTATTTTGTCAAGTACGCTGAAACCGCATCCTTAATAAAGGACTCTAAAATCTTGCCATTCACTGAAGTCAGGCTAACTAGCCTATAACATTCTTTCTTCTGGGTGACATTTGCAATTTTCCAGTCCTCTGGAATCATTCCAAAATCTAGTGATTTGTGAAAGTTCATTACTAATGCCTCAACAATTTCTTCAGCTTTTCTTTCAGATCCCTGGGGTTCCCCTGGTTCCGGTGACTTGTCCATCTTCACAGCTTTTAGCTTTCCAAACTCCTTCTCCTTCGTAATAGTGGCTACACTTACTTCTGTTCCCTGACACTCTCAGATTTCTGCCATTCTGCTTGCATCTTACACGATGAAGACTCTTGCAAAAATTTATTAATTTTATCCATCATTTCTTTGTCCCACATTGCTATCACTATCAGAGTAGTCTGATATCCACTCTTCCCTCTTCTTTATTATCTTGGTATCTTCTTTTATATTATTAGCTGGCCTACATTCATGTCCTTACTCTCCTCCTTGACTTTTTTAGTTGCCTTCTGTTGGTTTTTAAAAGCTTCCCAATTTCTAGTTCCCCACTAATTTTTTCCAGATTTTGTGCTTCCTCTTTTGCTCTTATGATGTCTCTGATTTTCTTTGTCAGCAACGATTGCCTCAGGCTTCTTTTAGAATGCTGCTTCTTCTTTGGGATGAATTGATTCTGAATTACTCCCAGAAAATCCAGCTGCTCTACCATCATCCCTGCTAGTTTCCCCTTCCAATTAACTTTGTCTATCTCCTTTTTCATGCCCCTGTATTTCCCTTTACTCCACTGTAATAGTGATACATCCAATTGTAGCTTCTCTCTCTCAAAATGCAGTGTGAATTCCATGGTATCATAATCACTTCCCCATGAGGTTCCTTTACCTTAAGTTCCCTAATCAGGTCATACTTCATTACACCACATCCAACCCAGAATTGCCTTTTTCATAGTGGACCTGACCACAAGATTTCTGCATGCTTCAAATAGAACCGGACACATCAGAATAGCTCCCTCCTTCCTCAATTGGTGCCAATGTCCCACAAATTTAAATCCACTTCTCCCACTCCAATCTTTGAGCCATGCATTTATTTCTCTGAACATATTAATATGTGGCAATTTGTACTCGACTCAGGCAACAATCCAGGGATTATCACCTTTTTGCTTCTGCATTTGAATTTAGTCTCTAGCTGCTGAAAATTCCTTCAGCAGAACCTCCTCCCTTGTTATTCCTATGTCATTGGTGCCCCCGTGAACTATGATAACTGGATCTTTCCCCTTCAAATTCCAATTGCTCTGCCAGTCAGATGCGATGTCCCAAACCCAGGCATTTGGCTTCCTTCTCATCCTTGGATCTCTTTGATCACTAGCTGATACTAGGAGACTGGCAACAGCATGATGTTGGAACTAAGAGTGATGCTGCTGGTGCTCTTGGCTTCAGATTAAAATTAAAATGTGAAATTTTGAATTTAGTACAGTATTTGAATATTAATATTGAATATTCATATCCACTTGGTACCATAAGTACCTCTTAACAAACAATGAATTTCTGTTGATCCTGAAAGCATTATTCAGGTAATTCGATCAGAGTATAATCACGCTGATACTATACAATATGGCTGCTCTTGACTTTGGTCGGAAGTGTTATCAATCAACAATGCATTTCATAGCCATGTTAGTGGTGTATTGAACAGGTGGGGAATCCGATGGCAGGGACACAAATCAAAACTTGACCTCAATAGTGATGGGCTTCCTGAGTGTTGTTGCAATCAGTATAAATATGTGGTGAGTTTCCTATCTCATTAGCCTTGGACAGGATTTCAGGGCTTTGGAAGTGCCACAGATTTACATGATCAGAGAATGGCTCAAAGGTTGGAGTGGGAGAAGTGGATTTGTATTTGAGGGATATTGGTACCAATTGGGGAAGAAGGGAACTATTCTGATGGGATCAGGTTCTTTAGAGCATCTTGCAGTCAAGTCCACTAGGGAAAAGGCAATTCCGGGTAAAGTCCACATAGTCAGTGCCTGTGTTGCTCTGTAACCAAATTTTTAGTTTCCGGATGGTGATGATCCTCCAAGTGTGTTGGTGCTGATGACAGTAACATTGCTACAGGTCAAAAAGAAAATGATTAATTATTTTACTGCTTTAACTTCTAAAACCATTTCCCAAGAGATGTTCTTAATTAGACCTAATAATCAATGGAAGTGGCTAAGTTAAGGACAGCAGTTGGTCTTAGGAAATTTATGTAGCATTTTTAAACTTCATGGATATATCTCATCGAGAATTTTATCTTCAACTGCTTTGAATTCTGCTGTTCTATCCTCCAGAAAATGGTAGAAATGGGCAAATTGCTAGGAAACCTTTTAAGTTCCTTCAAATTCCATTTTAAAGGGCAGCCTGCTATGATACATTTAGAAAAATGTGCTATTCATAAAATGGAATTAATTGTCTCAGGTAAAATTGTCATAATGCTATGACTGATTATCTGTTAACTCCCTGTATGATATTTTATAACCCGATATTTCAAAAGTGTTAGCTTTGCCATTTGGGTTATTATAATGCCTAACCTCTGAATTTTTGACTTAAAATGTTTCTTTTCATTTAAAATCTATCAGCGATGGAATTTTAAAAAATGTCTCAGAATGTAATTTTTTTGATAATTTTTATACTCTGAAGAGGATTTGCTCAGATCTAACAGAAATAAAAAAAACCTATGCTATCAACAGAAAGGGGGCAGCATCTGGAAAGCAAGTCCATTATTTTAAATTTTCTGACAACAATCCGGTGTAGATTTGAAACGCTGTTCACATAGCACCAGAGGAAGTTATGCCCAGTGATGAGACAGTGAAAGAAAATGAGGCAGGTTCACTAAACCGTTGTTTGCAGTACATCTTCCTTCTTAGAATAATTCAGAAGGAAGAACATGTCCAAAGCACCTAACTAGGGAATGGAGCTACAGAGTTCTAGCACTTTGAGAGGCTTTTGGAACAGAAAGAGAAATTGAAACTAAAGACTTACAGGCTCATTTTGTGGTCATGAAAAATTACATAAATATCTGACCAATCAATTAAATCTTTCATTGGCTGCTTATGATACATTGTAGAAAGAATACCTGTTTTTCAAACTAGCTCTTCCATTTGACTAATTGAATAATGCATTGAAATAACTAACATTGCATTCCGAAATGGTTTTGTACAAGTTCATGTTGCTTATCCCTTGGATCATAATGAGGACTTCCTGCTTGAGTGAGTACAAAAGTTCATAATTATGTTTTATTGCCCTATTACAATAAGCTGATCCTTAACTAATACAAATTTTATATAACTAGCAGTTTTCTTTCTTCTAGTTTTCAAGTTCAATTATTTCCTTCTACCATTCTAGTCACAGATATTTTCTATGATTTGAGATATTTTTACATGTAACTTTAGCTGGTTGACCTGAATTGTGCCCTGCCTTCAGCCTATGGTCACAGTAACCTTTTGCAGCCACAATTAAGGCCCACGCCCTTTTATTGAAGCTGCCCAAGAAACTAAATGACCCCCAAGTGGTAACTAGGTCTCAGGTGATGGATCCTGTGGGCCTGTCCCCAGAATGGTATGAAAGCCTCTCAACACCGTATGCTGTCAAAGGACATTTTAACTGTTTTTAAATGTCTTGAAAACGAAGTGATATTTTAGAACATAATATATTTACATAGTTTTACAATTTACAAAAAAAGTTTAAAAAGCAAATAATACAAAAAGAAGAATTTATTTAAAACTCACTATATGATATAATTAAGATAGCTTTAATTAAAATAAAAGTGATTAGCAGTAACGTTAATTACAATTACAAAAGAATTAGCTGGATGTAACTTTTCAATTTCAGGTGGCAACCCATTCAAATAAGGTCACACTAAAATGCCAACTGAGTGGACCCAGCTTTCAGTTCAGCATAACTGACACCCACTCATGGATTTACTGCTGAGTCTGATGATTGAGCAGCAGGTTTGTTGTGCTGGTACATGACCTCCATCACATTCTTAACTTTCATGCTACCTTGCACAATTATGGAAGCCTGGAGCTCAGTGACCCACAAAGAGAATTCTGCAGGCATTTCTCTTTTCAACTGCGAGCTCTCAGTGAATATGTTCCACCCTAGTGGGAATGCAGACAAGTTGCAAGACAGTAAACTTATTGTAAGCCATATCCTAAAGCAAAAACTACCTAATTTATCAATTGAACCCGTGATACCAAGCACATTTTAGCATTAAAATAGTTTGCAAAGTATTAAATTTACACAAACAACTTGAATTACAAAGTAAACTAAACAGAATTAATGAATTGAACAACATGATCTGCAATGAGGCGAAATTAATTCTATAAACTATGCATAAAGAACATAAGCAGGGATGAAAAGATTAATTTAACGGTTAATACTTGTTATGTTAACATTTTTCTGAATTAGTCACATGCTCAGGACAGCTTTAAGACTGTTTACATTAGATTCATGTTATACTTCAATCAGGGAACTGCATTTTGCTGCAAGGCCAGCATTATTTGCCCACCTTAGTTTCTCTTGAGAAGTTGTTGGTGAGATGCCTTTATGAATATTGTGTTCTGGGTTTTGACCCGATGATCAGGAAGAAATGATGATACATTTCCAATAAGAGTTGCATCTAATTTGAAAAGGAATTTAAGTTTCATTGATGTTCATTTCTCTCCTGCCACTCCTATCCTTTTGGGAGGAAGGGGTTGTTGGTTTTGGAGGTGCTGTTAAACAAACCAATGAGTTACTCATAATCATTGTGACTGAGGTGTTTAGACAGACAGAAAATGATTGCTTAGTGTGGTGAATGGGTTACCAATCTGGCAGACTGCTTTATCCTGAACAGTGTTTCTTCAGTTTTAGAGTCTGCAAGAGGAAAGTTTCTCTTTCTCCTGGTGCTAGTGGAAGATGGTTTTTCAGCCTGGAGGCCAAAGACCAGTGTATTCTCAAGAGTAGATGCTCGACCTATTGTCATCTATATCAGGATTTGGATGAGAATGTACAAAGCATTGTTAGTAAGCTTGAAGGTGATACTAAAGCAGGTGGTGTTGAGACAGCAAAGATGGTTGGTTATCAGGAATCATAGTGAGATCTTGAACAGCTGGGTAAATGGATCATGGAATAGCAAATGGAATTTAATATGAATATGTGTGAGGAGTTGCATTTTAGGAAGATAATTCTGGTTAAGACTTTCATGGTGAACTGTAGGGCTCTTGTGAGTGTTGTAGAACAGGACCTATGAGTACAAGGATATGGTTCCCTGAATGCAGTGAGAGGGTGGTGAATAAAGCTTTTAGTACTTGGCCTTCATCATTTAAGGCTCTGAGTGTAGAAGTTGGGCTGTTATGTTGTACCTGTGCAAGACATTAATAACCATATAACTATTTAACAATCACAGCATGGAAACAGGCCATCTTGGCCCTCCTAGTCCATGCTGAACTCTTAATCTCACCTAGTCCCACCTACTCGCACTCAGCCCATAACCCTCCACTCCTTTCCTGTCCATATACCTATCCAATTTTACCTTAAATGACACAACTGAACTGGCCTCTACTACTTCTACAGGAACCTATGTATCCTATTTGGAATATTGTGTTCAGTTTTAGTCACCTTGCTATAGGAAAGTTTCCATTAAGCAGGAAACAGATTGGGGCAGATTTTCGAGAATGTTGCTGTGACTTGAGGAATGGAGTTTTGGGCAAGGTTGGACATGCTAGGCTTTTTCCCTTGGAGCCTAGGAGAATGAGGGGTGATTTTATAGAGATGCATATAATCACGAGGGGACTAAATGGGGGAAACGAGAACTAGATAATATAGGTTTAGGGTGAGAAGGGAGAGATTAGATTGGACCTGAGAGGTAATTTCTTCACCCATACAGTCCGTGTATGGAATGAGCTGCCAGAGGAAGTGGTTGAGGCACATCCATCAAAAGCTCTTGAACATGTACATGGATAGGAAACGATTAGAGGGGGGAATAGGCCAAACACAGGTAAATAGGAATAGTTGTCTGTCTTTTACCTGCTCAGCTATCTAGAGCAGCCTTTCTCAACCTTTTTGCCCTGGTGGACCCTTGGAATAATGTTCAGGTCTCAGGGAACCCCTGCATAAAATTATTATATCGACAGTTCATGGTACATTAGCATGATCAATAAGTTTAGGTATAATAATCCAAAAATAATTGTCAATGCTCTTTTGAGTAGAGAATAAATTTTTAGCCAACATTTCTAGAAAGAAAACAAATAATTCAGCTTAGCTTAACTTTCTTGAAATTATTCTCTTTCTTTCCCATTCATAAATTTCAAAAACTCATAAGGCAAATATAATAAATTTTCTGTTAAATAACTTGCTTAAGTCAAAATGGGATTTTATTTTTCTAAAGGTAGGCTCGGTAGTTTTAATTTAAATAAAGATTGTAAATTGATTTTAATCAATGCTATGTACAACATGAAAATTTATTGACAATGTTGAATAGTAAAGTTACTAAAACCATAAGCCAAAGCAATATGCATGAAAGTACAGCCTAAAACACAATGTTACACAAGACTTTGAAAAAACACTTTCTTACTAAGTGATATGATCAGATTCAAATATAGGCCTAGCGTGTGAAATCTATGCCGTTTTTTGCTACACAAATACTCAATTCTGGGTCAAACTTGAGATAAGCACACACAGATTTCACCTTCAACTGAAATGAGGCAATTTCTGTTCTTGCTCTTGATGCTTGTTAGACAAGAAAAAGCTTGCTCACACGTGTAAGAAGTTGAAAACTGCCACAAAATGTTCATTGCTTTCCTATGAATGACATATACTCTTCTTTCACTGAAATCCAGAACTTGTCCAGGGGCAGGTCAGTAAATCCCATCTTGAGGACACTATCAGACTGCAGCTCACTAAGTTCTTCCTCTTCTTTCAATGTCAAGTTCTCAAGCTGAGCAGAAGATTCAGAGAAGAGCTCCCTCACCTAGTCACACACTTGTGTTGCAGGGGAGGAAAAATTGTTCTACAGTTCTTCCAGGTGGCTTTCAATAAGACTCGAGACTTTCTGATACCCTGCCATACTGGGCTGAGGGACCCACTGCCTACCACTGTGAGTGCTAGCGTCAGGCATTATACAATATGTTTATTTTTAAAATCATGAGCTCACACGAACCCCTCGTGACCTCTTGCGGAACCCTGGGGTTGAGAAACCCTGATCTAGAGCATTTATGTGGTTCGTCAAGTCAGGTGGCTGATGATGAGAGTTTGACAATATTGCCATTGAATGGCGTTGGGAGTTGATCAAACTTTTCCTTGTTAGAGGTGGTTAATGCCTCATACTGTGGATGGGGCAAATGTTACATACCATTTATCTGCTTGTGCCTGCATGTTGTGTACATTTTGCTATGCATAGGATGGATTATTTCATTATCAGTAAGTCTGTGAATGGAATTTAATGTATTTCTGTGCTTATTTGTAAATATCCTCACTTTGTTATGATGGGAGCAAGGTCTTGGAAAGAAGATGGTTGTACCTTGGAAAATGATCTGAGAAATTTCAGCCGTGATGTTTGAGTCTGAGTTGATTGGCCTTCAAAGGCCATTGGCATCCCTTGTATGACTCCAGCCAATGCAGAGCTTCACCCCTGATTTTTGTTTTTCCACAGCTCCTTGATGTCAGATTTGATCAATTACAGATTGGTTCTTCTGATCACAGTTACTTACACTAGCTTTATATTAATGATTTATTCAGATGACTGTTCTTAAATCCCCTGACTGCTGTGATGGATTTAAATTCTGTTCTCCACATCCTTAATATGCTATTTCATAAGATCATAAGACATAGGATCAGAAGTAGGCCATTCAGCCCATCTAGTCTGCTCTGCCATTCCATCATGGCTGATTGATCATCCCCCTTAACCTCATTCAACCACTTTCTCCCCATGACCTTTGACAACTTGAATAATAATGAACCTATCAACTTTCACTTTAAATACAACCAATGATTGGGCCTTCACAGCCATCTGTAGCAATGAATTCCACAGTTTCACCACCCTCTGGCTAAAGAAATTCCTCCTCATCTCTTTTCTAAAGTGATGTCCTTGTATTCTGAGGCCGTGCCCTCGGTCCTACACTGCCCCACGGATGGAAACATCCCCTCCATGTCCATTCTGTCTAGGCCTTTCAATATTCAGTGGATTTCAATGAGATCCCCCTTGTTCTTCTAAACTCCTGTGAGTACAGGCCCACAGCCATCAAACGCTCCTCATACGTTAACCCTTTCATTCCTGGAATCATTCTCATGAATCTCCTCTGGATCCTCTCCAATGCCAGCACATCTTTTCTTAGATAAAGGGCCCAAAACTGCTCACAATACTCCAAATGCAGTCTGACCACTGGCTTAGAAAGCTTCAGCATTACATTCTTGCTTTTATATTCTAGTCCTCTCGAAATGAGTGAACATGAAACGTAGAGCATAGAAGAGTACAGCACAGGAACAGGCCATTCGCCCCACACCAGCTAAAAAGAAAATCAGATACACCCTCTGACCTACACCGTGTCCATATCTCTCCATCTTCCTTACATCCATGTGCCTATCCAAATGCCTCTTAACAGCCTCTGAAGTATTTGCCTCTACCCCCATACCAGGCATCCACGACTCACTCGGTAAAAAACTTACCCCTCACATCCCCTTTGAACCCATCCCCTCTCACCTTCAATGCATGTCCGCTGGTATTAGACATTTCAACAATGGGAAACTGATACTCCCTGTCTACTCTATCTACGCCTCTCATAATCTTATAAATCTCAATCAGATCTCCCCTCAGCCACTGCCACTCCAGAGAAAACAACCCAAGTTTATTCAGCCTCTCATTACAGCACATGCCCTCTAAACCAGGCAGCAACCTGGTAAACTTTCCTCCTCCTTGACCTCTAATACTATATTTGCCTTCTTTACCACTGACTCAACCTGCAAGTTAACCTTTAGGGAATCCTGCACAAGGGCTCCCAACTCCCTTTGCACCAAATTTTTGATTTTCCTTCCCATTTAGAAAGTAGTCTTATCCTTTATTCTTTCTACCAAAGTGCATGGCCACTACACTATATTCCATCAGTCACTTCTTTGCCCATTCTCCTAATTTATCCAAGTCCTCCTGCAAATTCCCTGCTTCATCAACACTACCTGCTCCTCCAGCTACCTTTATATTGTCCACAAACATGGCCACAAAGCCATCAATTCCATTATCCAAATCACCATCACTGATCCCTGCTGAACACCGCTAGTCACCGGCAGTCAAACAGAAAAAGTCTCCTTTGTTCCCACTCTTTGCCTCCTGCCAGTCAGCCAATCTTCTTTCTATGCTAATATCTTTCCTGTAATACCATGGGCTCTTATCTTGTTAAGTAGCCTCATGTGTGGCAACTTGTCAAAGGCCTTCTGAACATCCAAGTTAACAAATCCACTGACTCTCCTTTGTCTATCTTGCCTTCCGACAGATATGTCAAGCAAGATTTTCTCTTCAGGACTTTGGCCTATCTTGTGCCCTGAAACGTCACCCTTAATAATGGGGTCCAGCATCTTTCCAACCACTGAAGTCAGGCTAACTGGCTTATAATTTCCTTTCTTTTGCCTCCTTCCCTTCTTAAAGAGTGGGGTGACATTAGCAATTTTCCCATCCTCAGGAACCATTCCAAAATCTTGTGATTCTTGAAAGCTCATTACTAATCTCTTCAGCCACCTCTTTCAGAACCATTGTGTGTAGTCCATCTGGTCCAGGTGAATTATCTAACTTCGGATCTTTCAGCTTACAAAGCAGTTTCTGCTTAGTAATAACAACTACACTTAATTCAGCCCCCAGACACACTTGAATTTCTGGCATACTGCTAGTTTCTTCCACAGTGAAGAGTGATGCAAAATACTTATTAGGTTTATCCGCCATTCCTTTGTCCCCCATTACTACTTTTCCATTCATCCCATTTTTTTTTGGTTTTATTCTACACAATCAAATAAGATACTAATCAGGAAAAACTTGTTTGATATGTATGGCAAAATAGCATCAGGAATGAAGCTCCTGGAATAAAACTAATTTGTGAAGAGTTGTTTTTCAGAATGGATTGAATTATAGATTGGACTTCCCTGGGGTCGGTTGGTATTATAGAGAATTTAATCAATAATTGAGGATATATGGGCCTGCAAACTGGATTACATCAGAACCAGGTAAAATTCGTGCCTACACGAAGGCTTGCAGTGTGCAAAATCATGGGCTCCACAAAAAAGACTGCAGGTACTGAAAATGAGGAGTAACATACAAAATGGTGGAGGAAGTGTCTCAACCCAAAAAATTGACTGTCCACATCCCTCCATAGCTGCTGGCTGATCTGCTGAATTCCTCCTGCATTTTGTGTGTTATTTCACAGGTCTAATGTGTTAGTTGCCTGTGTACTCAAGTCACAATCATGGCCTTTGCGACAATGAGACTTAAAATAGGCTTTTATACCAAGGAAGAAGTAATAGCTGGAGTGTCAGCAAAGGAAACTTTGGTTGATGTACTGCATAGGCTATAAGTAGAAGCAGTGGAAAAAAAGTTGTACTTCAACCTACGGTAATCACTTTGTAGAGATAAGATGCATCCTTTGTTGCCGAGAGTAAGGGTAGAAGTTCCAGAAACGTTGGTCATAATCTTCCAAACAGCTGCAGATATACTTGGCCAGAGCTGAAGAAATAGAGAAATACAAATGTTGCAATCATTTACGAAAAGGATTGCACAGAAAAAACTAACAACCACAGGCCATTCGGTTTAACCTTAGTGTAAGGGAAAATTTTATTAGAGACTATAACCATATAACCATGTAACAATTACAGCACAGAAACAGGCCACCTCGGCCCTTCTAGTCCATACCGAAACTTACACTCACCTACTCCCACTGGACCACACTCAGCCCATAACCCTCCATTCCTTTCCTGTCCATATACCTATCCAATTTTACTTTAAATGACAAAATTGTACCTGTCTCTACCACTTCTACTGGAAGCTCATTCCACACACTACCACTCTCTGAGTAAAGAAATTCTCCCTCGTGTTACCCTTAAACTTTTGCCCCCTAACTCTCAACTCATGTCCTCTTGTTTGAATCTTCCCCTACTCTCAATGGAAAAAGCCTATCCACGTCAACTCAATCTATCCTCCTCATTATTTTAAATACCTCTATCAAGTCCCCCCTCAACCTTCTATGCTCCAAAGAATAAAGACCTAACTTGTTCAGCCATTCCCTGTAACTTAGGTGCCGAAACCCAGGTAACTTTCTAGTAAATCTTCTTTGTACTCTCTCTATTTTGTTGATATCTTTCCTATAATTCAGTGACCAGAACTGTACACTATACTCCAAATTCGGCCTTACCAATGCCTTGTACAATTTTAACATTACATCTCAACTCCTATACTCAATGCTCTGATTTATAAAGACCAGCATACCAAAAGCTTTCTTCACCACCCTATCCACATGAGATTCCACCTTCAGGGAACTATGCACCATTACTCCTAGATCACTCTGTTCTACTGCATTCTTCAATGCCCTACCATTTACGATGTAGGTCCTATTTGGATTATTCCTGCCAAAATGTAGCTCCTCACACTTATCAGCATTAAACTCCATCTGCTATCGTTCAGCCCACTCTTCTAAGTGGCCTAACTCTGCAAACTTTGAAAACCTACTTCATTATCCACAACACCACCTACTTTAGTACCATCTGCATACTTACTAATCCAATTTACCACCCCATTATCCAGATCATTAATGTATATGACAAACAACATTGGACCCAATACAGATCCCTGAGGCACACCACTAGTCACCTGCTTCCAACCTGACAAACAGTTATCCTCCACTACTCTCTGGCATCTCCCATCCAGCCACTGTTGAATCCATTTTACTACTTCAATATTAATACCTAACGATTGAATCTTCCTAACTAACCTTCCATGCAGAACCTTGTCAAAGGCCTTACTGAAGTCCATATAGACAACATCCACTGCTTTACCCTCGTAACCTCTTCAAAAAATTCAATAAGATTTGTCAAACATGACCTTCCACGCACAAATCCATGCTGACTGTTCCTAATCAGACCCTGTCTATCCAGATAATTATATATACTATCTCTAAGAATACCTTCCATTAATTTACCCACCACTGATGTCAAACTGACAGGGCTGTAATTGCTAGGTTTACTCTTAGAAACCTTTTTAAACAATGGAACCACATGAGCAATACACCAAGCCTCCAGCATCATTCCCGTTTCTAATGATATTTGAAATATTTCTGTCAGAGCCCCTGCTATTTCTACACCAACTTCCCTCAAGGTCCTAGGGAACATCCTGTCAGAATCTGGAGATTTATCCACTTTTATATTCCTTAAAAGTGCCAGTACTTCCTCCACTTTAATTGTCATAGTTTCCGTAACTTCCCTACTTGTTTCCCTTAGAAAATTCAGTATCCTTCTCCTTAGTGAATACCGAAGAAAAGAAATTGTTCAAAATCTCCCCCATCTCTTTCGGCTCCACACATAGCTGTCCACTCTGATTCTGTAAGGAACCAATTTTATCCCTCACTATCCTTTTGCTATTAATATAACTGTAGAAACCCTTTGGATTTATTTTCACCTGACTTGCCAAAGCAACCTCATATCTTCTTGTAGCTTTTCTAATTTCTTTCTTAAGATTCTTCTTACATTCTTTATATTCCTCGAGCACCTCATTTACTCCATGCTGCCTATATTTATTATAGATCTCCCTCTTTTTCCGAACCAAGTTTCCAATATCCCTTGAAAACCATGGCGCTCTCAAACTTTTAACCTATCCTTTCAACCTACCAGGAACATAAAGATTCTGTACCCTCAAAATTTCCCCTTTAAATGACCTCCATTTCTCTATTACATCCTTCCCATAAAACAAATTATCCCAATCCACTCCTTCTAAGTCCTTTCGCACCTCCTCAAAGTTAGCCTTTCCCCAATCAGAAATCTCAACCCTTGGTCCAGTCCTATCCTTCTCCATAATTATATTGAAACTAATGGTATTGTGATCAGTGGACCCGAAATGCTCCCCAACACATACCTCCATCACCTGACCTATCTCATTCCCTAACAGGAGATCCAAACACTGCCCCTTCTCTAGTTGATACCTTTATGTATTGCTGCAAAAAACTATCCTGCACACATTTTACAAACTCCAAACCATCCAGCCTTTTACAGAATGGGCTTCCCAGTCTATGTGTGGAAAATTAAAATCTCCCACAATTACAACCCTGTGCTTACTATAAATATCTGCTATCTCCTTACAAATTTGCTCCTCCAATTCTCGCTCCCCATTAAGTGGTCTATAATACACCCCTATAAGTGTTACTACACCTTTCCCATTCCTCAATTCCATCCAAATAGTCTAGATGAGCCCTCTAATCTATCCTGCTAAAGCACCGCTGTAATATTTTCTCAGACACCTCCTCCTCTTGCCCCTCCGACTCTATCAAACCTGAAGCAACGAAATCCAGGAACACCTAGTTGCCAATCCTGCAACCATGTTTCACTAATAGCTACAACATCATACTTCCAGGTATCAATCCATGCTCTAAGCTCATCCACCTTTCTTACAATGCTCCTGGCATTAAAATAAATGCAGTTAAGAAAATTTCCACCTCTTCCTGACTGTTTATCCCTAATGATGCGATCAACTTTATTATCTTTTTCTTCCTTCTCCCCTACATCTTCGGTCTGAGCGCTCCCCTTCTCTATCACCTGCCTATCCTCCCTCACAGACTGTCTACTAGCTTTCTCTATTTGTGAACTAACCTCCTCTCACCTAGTCTCTTCAATTTGATTCCCACCCCCCAACCGTTCTAGTTTAAAGTCTCCCCAGTAGCCTTCGCAAATCTCCCCGCCAGGATATTGGTCCCCCTAGGATTCAAGTGTAACCCATCCTTTTTGCACAGGTCACACCTGCCCCAAAAGAGGTTCCAATGATCCAGAAACTTGAATCCTTGCCCCCTGCTCCAATCCCTCAGACGCGCATTTAACCTCCACCTCAATCCATTCCTACTCTCACTGTCGCATGGCACAGGCAGTAATCCCGAGATTACTACCTTTGTGGTCCTTCTTCTCAACTGCCTTTCTAACTCCCTATATTCTCCTTTCAGGACCTCTTCCCTTTTCCTACCTATGTCATTGGTACCTATATGTACCACAACCTCTGGCTCCTCACTCTCCCACTTCAGGATATCTTGGACACGATCAGAAACATCCCAGACCCTGGCACCAGGGAGGCAACCTACCATTCAGGTCTCCTGATCGCGTCCACAGAATCGCCTATCTCACCCCTTAAACTATCGAGTCCCCTAGTACTACTGCCTTCCTCTTCCTTTCCCTACCCTTCTGAGTTACAGGGCTGGACTCTGTGCCGGAGGCATGGCCACTGTTGCTTGCCCCAGGTAGGCTGTCCCCCCCAACAGTACTCAAACAGGAGTACTTATTGTCAAGGAGTACAGCCGCTGGGGTACTCTCTAGTACCTGACTCTTCCCCTTACCCCTCCTAACCGTGACCCACCTGTCTTCCTCCCGTGGTCCTGGTGTGACCACCTACCTGTAACTCCTCTCTATCAACTCCTCACTCTCCCTGACCAGATGAAGGTCACTATAAAGGATAGATTTAGCCAACAGTTGGGTAGGTGAGGATGAATTAGGAAAAGCTGGAATATACGTACAATCGGCAAGTCACATTTCAATAACTCTATTGAGTTTTGATGATGTAACAAACATAGTCAAAGCAAAAAAAGATTAATGAGGTGTACATTAACCTTCAAAAGGTGTTTGATATGTGTGGCAAAATAGCATTAAGAACGAAGCTCTTGCAATAAAATTAATTTGTGACTCTGTTACAAGAAACAGAGTTACAGTGAAGAATTGATTTTCAGACTGGATTGAATTATTGATTGGACTTCCCTGCGGTAGGTACTAGGACTACAGGGTTTATGAAAGCATCTTAGACTTGGGAGAGCAGTGCATAATTTCAGATTTGCAGATTAAACAAAATTTGAAAGTGTAGTCAACTGTAGTAAGGACAGTTATAGTCCTCAAGAGAGTATGAATAGGTTGATGGACTAAGCAGATTGGTGGCAGGTAAAATTTAACATAGAAAAATGTAAGTGTTATGTTTTGGTAGGATTATTAATAGAAGATAACATAGAGTGTACAAATCTAAAAGGGTAACAGGAACCAAAGATATTAGAAGATTAAATGTGCATAAACTGAGACCTGTTGAAGGGTCTCAGCCAAAATGTGGACTTTTTATTGCTTTTCATGGACTGTGCCTGATCTGCTGTGTTTTGTTGTGCTACTCTGGACTTACAGTATCTGCAAAATCTCTCGCACTTATTCATAAATTGCTAATTTAAACCATGAAGTGTCTAGATGGAATAGGTAGATAGAAACTGTTCTGTTTGACAGAAAAGATGAGCATCACAAAATATCAAATGAAGATATTTGGCAAAAGAACCAAACGTAGCAGGAGGAAGAGCTCTTTTTACATAACAAATTAAGATCTGGAATACACTGCCAGGGAAAGAAAATGAAGAAGCTCAAAGAAGTGGCAATCAAAAGGGAATCAAATATGGGGTTGAGAGGGGTTAAAATGTGGGAGTGTGGCGACCCACTTCCTAGCGCACTCGAACCGGCTCACAAATAGCCAGCGCGCCGGCATAAAGGCCAGTCCCAAAAGTGCACCAGGTCTGCTTCACTAACAAAGGGAAAAGCTCGCGCGGGACTGTGAATACGTCCCTCCTACAGCATCCACGCCTGGGGAGGGCGGGATCAGGGAGGCTTTAAAGCAAAGCCGCGAAGTTTGAATAAAATCTTCTTTATCTGCAGATTACCGACTCCGTGTCGTTATTTCAGCACTGCATGTAGAACACCGCTACAGGAGTATGAAGAGAAAGCAAGGGAGTTGGACTGGTTGATTTGCTATTGTACGGAGCTGACATGGTTTCTTTTCTCACTGGAACCTTTTTGTGAATCGTTGAAAATCTTTCAGCTTGGATAGAAGTTGAAGTCATAGGAAGGTTTCCGAGATAATTGGGACAATCAGGAAGAGAAAAAGTTAGAGGCAACCTGAAGAAGACTCCCAATAATGTAAAAGCAATATTATACTTTCCTTGGGACCAATGGTTTGATTTCCAGATGCCTGATCAAGTTGTGGATGGCAGATCGTGCATAATCTCATTGTGCAAAGTGGACCTCCGTTTGCATTTACAGCAAAACTGATGCTTGTTTGGAGGAACTCAGCAGGTCAAACAGCATTTGTGGGGGAGCGGAATCTTCTTTGTTTCAGACTGAGACAGTGTAGCTGTTGTTTTTGCCTCAGATTCCAGCAACTGGCTCTTGTGTCTCCTAGTGGCTGCTTTTGCCTGATTCCTTAAAGACACCTGGAAAAGCACAGCTAAACCTGAATGTAGTGGTACTTTGTTGTCTTATGAGTGTGTCACCCTATCCTCAGCATTGGGCCTCAGGCTACGTCCACACTATGCCGGATAAATCCGTAACCGAAGCTTTTTCTCTTCATTTTTACCCTCCGTCCACACTAAAATGGTGTTTTCGTCCCCCGAAACCAGAGCTTTTCAAAAATGCTTTCAAAGGTGGATATTTCTGAAAATGCTGCTCAGGCAGATCAGTGTGGATGGAGTAACTGGAGACTTTTGAAAACGCTGTCGGACAGCTATTTCATTGTTTTCTTGAACGCAACCTAACAATTTCAGAACAGATGGCAACGAGACTGAAGCCAGGAGAGTTAGCAATGTACTCACCAAATACTTTGACCCATAACTTATTGAATAAATAAGTATACTGTAATCACTGCCTTCTTTTCTGTCCTTGCTTATATGAAGGTGGTTTACCTATTTATGCAAGTACTTCTCTGACAATAGATGTGTAACAGCCTAATGTAACATTGTATGGAAATACAAGATAACACTGATGCAACATGTTTTATACATTTAACAAGGTGCTTTATTAATGCAACAGAGTTGGTCAGTTTTTCAATGTTCATCGTCAGCTGGGTCAATCTGTCCATGAACTCTCTGTCAGTTGCCGCCATACGCTCCAGTATTTGTTTTTTTTTAGTTTTAAGTTCTCCCGTGCGAGAGCCAACAGCTGTCCATCATTTTAAGTTTTTCTAGTCTGTAACTACACAAACGTGCACTTTTATGGCGAGATTCGATACCAAACATGTCGCTTGTTTTCGGTAGATGTGTCCTGCGCATGCGCAGGAGGAGGAGATTTGCTGAAATTTCCGTTTCAGTGTGGACAGAGATACTTTCAAAAAGGCATAGTGTGGACACCTATCGTTTTTATGCGAAACCGGCGTTTTCAAAATTATCCGGTCTAGTGTGGATGTATCCTTAGTTCCCTGCTCTAAGCCTCTGGTAGGATTCCATTATGTGACTACAATGCTTATTTTAAATCACAATAACGAGCTGTTGGAGCAGACGGACTTAAACATAGATCTGTGAAAAAACTAGATACTAATATTACATACTAATCTGGAAAAATTAACCAAACCAGCAAAACACAGAAAAAATCTTATTTCTTGCTTAGTTCTTACATTGTTGTAAGAATGTAATCATGAATAATTTTTTTTTGCAAATTTTGAGCACTTAGTAAAGAAATAGAAAATTGTAAAATATTGGCAATGCTAGAAATCAGAAGGTAATTGGCAAAGAAATATTCAATCATAAACATCCAACAGAAGAAATTCATCCTCATCTCCTTTGTAAGGGATAAAAGTTTTGCCTCAAAGTTTAGATTCCCCTAGAGGGAGCAACGTATATTCTCAGCATCAATAAGTAGAGTTGTTTTCTTCTCATGACGGATAGCTGACTTGTACAATTTTCAAGTTATGTGCAATCTGGAAATCAGCCACTTCATGAGTTTCTGATTAAAACAAGATAAGCACCGGTACTTCAGAAAATTGGAGAAGATGGCAACATGCATAAAATGGGTTAAATCCTGTGCTTATCTTTGCCTTTCCATTGAATATTGCCTTCTATAATACAACATAGAGTTTAAAAATGCAAAACAGTCAGGCTCTTGCTAAAATATATTTACGTTGTCCTGGATTCCTCCAGTATCTACTTCCAGTCAGTAGTATGAAGGCGTTCAGCTCATACAAGCAGATTCTGACCAGTCCCCTCCGGCTAAAGCAAACGTTTTTTTTCCTGAGGGAAATAGTCAGTTAACCACTTTGTACTTTTAGGGAGTATTCAGCGCTATAGTTGCTATTACTGTAAAAAACACAATTTCACAAGAGCTACAAATCTTCCAGCTTGAATCAGCTCGAGTTAAGCAGCATTAAAATACCAGCCTAGTAATTGCCCTTTATTTTTCTGTGCAGTAAGAGCTTATAGATTTCCAGTGAGCTGTTTGAGTTATCTTAAAAAGTCACCTGATTTTAAATCAGATTCCAAATATTAACAAGCAACAATTTTTAAAGTCTTTGCTGCTTGGTAATAAATTTAAAGTAGTTCATGTGAACATTTTCCTTCTTTATTATTTTTAGCTTGGTATGGAAGTTAAAAAACTTGAACACTTTAGTATGGAAAATCTTTCGCAATAGTAGTTCTACAAGTTGGGTGGATGTTACTGTGCAATCTGTGCTTTGTGATTCATATTGAGTACAAAACAATGGCTTTGGTTTGCCATTTGATAAAAAAAAATTAAAATAAAAAAACTGTAGATGCTGGAAATCTGAAATAAAATTAAACTACCGGAAGCCTGCTGAACGTTTCTAATACTTACTGTTTTTTATTTATAATTGATGAAATTACTTGCATTGCTTTAATAATTACCTATCAAGCCATAAGTGTGGTATTCCATTTGGAACTTTTAATGAGTTGATAATCTCACTGTGCAAATCTCGAATTAGTCACAGAACACGGAGTCCTAAATCACACGGATGAACGTCACCATGTCATTATTTCACTGATCACATGGTTACGCATGAGTATGAAGTGTTAAATTCTGATTTAGAGAGAGAGAGAGTGCTAATCAGCCATTCAATTCAATTATTGTAATCTCAACCCAGGACCACAGAATAAACAATTGAGAGTTACTCTGCTAATTCAGACTATTTTGCAACTTGCCTTGCCTTGCCTTGCTCCCTTAACTCCTGGTGGAGTCATCGGGTGCCATCATGACAAGCTTTGCACCAGTCTGTTCCATCTGTCACGCTTGTGTGCCAGAGCCTGGGTCACCACAAATGTTTTCCCTGTCCATTCTTTAATGTTGTCCTCCATCTTTTTCTCTGTCTGCCTCTCCTTCATTTCCCCTCCACAGTTCCCTGTAGAAGGGTCTTTGCAAGGCCACTGGATCCTGTTACATGGCCGTAGCATCTCAGCTTTCTTTTCTTCACCGTTGTGAGAAGGTCTTCACAGGGGCCAATGTGGTGCTGGATGATCTTGTGGACCTGCTCGTTTGTGATGTGGTCCAAGTATGAGATGCCCAAGATGTTGCGATAGCATCTCATTTCCAATGCCTTTATCTTTCTCTGTAGCTCTGCTGTGAGGGTCCGTGTCTTGCATGGGTACAGGAAGATGGAGAATACCAATGCACACAGGAGTCTGATCTTGTACTTCATGGTGATGTTGCTGTCCCTCCATATTGCCTTGAGTTTGGATAGTGCAATCATTGTCTGTGCAGTTCTTACCAGGACTTCTGGTCTTGATCCTTCATCACTGATGTTTACCCCCAGGCATTTGAACTGCTGCACTGTCTCAAGTTTCTGAGCATGGACCGATATGTCTGTTGTGATGGCACCATTGGCATTTGCCATGAGCTTGGTTTTCTCGGCACTTATTTCCATTCCAAACTTTGTGGAGGCTCTGTCAAGATGGCTGACCAGGTTGGCCAGTTCGTCCTCTTTTCCTGCAAGTCCATCAATGTCATCAGCAAATCTTAGGTTTGTGATGTTTCTTTTTTGGAAAATGTAGGAGGAACATCACAAATTTTGCAACTGGCGATAGTTTAATCCTTACCCATTGTAATCAGAGGTGGTTTTAACAGAGATGCTTATCTTAGAAGGAATGAACAAGTTAATGATCTGTAGTCACATATAGATGAGTCCAAGTAAAGACAACAGACTTGTTTCCATAAAGGATATCAACTAACTTTAAAAAAAAAATCCTGAACTTAAATTTAATTTTCCCAGCTGCCAAGATGAGATCAACATCAGTATCTCCATATCAATGGTCCAGAACTCTGGCTGCTAGTTCACTTTAATCTCTGTCTTGTTGGAGATGATCATGAGTTAGAACTGGAACAAACATTACCTGCAAAATTACAACCCACTTCTGAATGTAGTCCAGTCCTACTGTAAGATCTGAGAACGATGAGCAGCGCCACCATTCCAACGTGCTTCAAGGCCGCCACTGTAGACTCTGTGCCGAAGAAGTCTTCAGCGTCCGGCCTAAATGACTACCATCCCGTTGCACTCACATCCATCATCATGAAGTGTTTCGAGAGGCTCGACATGAGGCATATCAAAAATCTGCTACCCCCTCACGGGACCCCCTGCAGTTTGCGTATCGTCCCAACCACTCAACAGATGACACCATTGTCATCACCCTCCACCACCAGGACAAAAAAGACACATAGGTTCGAATGCTGTTCATAAACTTCAGTTCAGCATTCAACACAATCATCCCTCAGAAACTGACTGGAAAGCTGAGCCTACTGGGCCTGAACACCTCCCTCTGTAACTGGATCCTAGACTTTCTGACTGGGAGACCTCTGTCAGTCCAGATCGGGAGCAGCATCTCCAACACCATCACACTGAGCACGGGGGCCCCCCAGGGCTGTGTGCTCAGTCCACTGCTGTTCACTCTGCTGACCCACGAGTGTGCTGTAACACACAGCTCGAACCACATCATCAAGTTTGCCAATGACACGACTGTGGTGGGTCTCATCAGCAAGAACGACGTGACAGTTTACAGAGAGGAGGTGCAGCGGCTAATGGACTGGTGCAGAGCCAACAACCTGTCTCTGAATGTGAACAAAACAAAACAGATGGTTGTTGACTTCAGGAGAGCACGGAGCAACCACTCCCTGCTGAACATCGACGGCTCCTCAGTAGAGATCGTTAACAGCACCAAATTTCTTGGTGTTCATCTGGCGGAAATTCTCACCTAGTCCCTCAACACCAGCTCCATAGCAAAGAAAGCCCAACAGTGTCTCTACTTTCTGCGAAGGCTGAGGAAAGTCCATCTCCCACCCCCCATCCTCATCACGTTCTACAGGGGTTGTATTGAGAGCATCCTGAGCAGCTGCATCACTGCCTGGTTCAGAATTTGCACCATCTCGGATCGCAAGACCCTGCAGCGAATAGTGAGGTCAGCTGAAAAGATCATTGGGGTTTCTCTTCCTGCCATTTCAGACATTTACACCACACACTACATCCGCCAAGCAAACGGCATTATGAAGGACTCCATGCACCCCTCATACCAACTCTTCTCCCTCCGGCCGTCTGGGAAAAGGCACCAAAGCATTCGGGCTCTCACGACCAGACTATGTAACAGTTTCTTCCCCCAAGCTATCAGACTCCTCAATACCCAGAGCCTGGACTGACACCTTACTGCCCTATTGTCTTGTTTATTATTTATTGTAATGCCTGCACTGTTTTGTGCACTTTATGCAGTCCTGGGTAGGTCTGTAGTCCAGTGTAGTTTTTTTCTGTCTTGTTTTTTATGTAGCTCAGTCTAGTTTTTTGGACCATGTCATGTAACACCATGGTCCTGAAAAAACGTTGTCTCATTTTTACTATGTACTGTACCAGCAGTAATGGTTGAAGTGACAATAAAAAGTGACTTGACTTGACTTGAACGTTGCAAGTAGGAGTAAAAATATTGTTAAAGAGGCATGGTTTAAGGAGCAACTTAAAGAAGAATAAGAGGTAGAGAAGTTTAGATGGGGAATACAAGATCTTGAAGCCTCAACCATCTGTGGATGATCCAGAGCCCAGATTTAGGGAAGCATAGATAATGTAGAGGGGTGTAGGCTTTGAGGAAGAATGGAAGGATGACACAATGGTAGCATTTCAAAAGAAATGATACATTGCCTAACTGGGCATTAAGGAAGTGAATCTTTCACACAGCACATCTCGGTGAAAATAGCTACGAATTCTTCAGAATTGAGGAATTATTCAAATTTGGTTCCTATGGGTCTTAAAGTTCAAAGTTCAAAGTGCATTTATTCTCAAACTATGTATAAATTATACAACCTTGAGACTCATCTGCATACAGGCAGCCACACAACAAAAAACTCAGAAGTATCCATTAGAATAACGACCAACACCCAATGTGCAGAGAGAAAAAGAACAAATAAAAGCATTCAGAATGGAAGTGAGTCCATGGAGTCAAAGCCCAGAACAGCTGACATTGTTTGCACTCTCTTAAATTATGTTATAGCAAGAACTACGTCATTTCCTTAAATTTTCATAAAATTCATGGTTAATTATTTTTGCTGACGATTACAACCCAGGGAGTTGGAGTTCTGAGTTCAATTCCGATGCCCTCTGTAAGAAAGTTGGTACATTGCAGGTGTTCTGGTTTCAACAAAGAACAATACAGCACAGTACAGGCCATTCAGCCCACAATGTTGTGCTGAACCTTAAACCCTGCCTCCCATATAACCCTCCGCCTTAAATTCCTCCATATACCTATCTAGTAGTCTCTTAAATTTCACAGTCGAAAGAGGTACTGGTTCATAGGTTAGTTGGTCATTGTAAATTGTTTTCTGATTAGGGTAGGGCTAAATAGGTGGCTTGCTGGGGGCACGGCTCATTGCGCTGGAAGGACCTGTTCTGGCTGTATCCCTATAGCAAATTAAAAATAAAGCACAATGCAGTTCACTAATGATGCACATGTTCTGAAAAGTTATCTTTGGTGTATTTTGATTCACAACAATTTGCATTGACATAAAACTTTTAGGATAGAAAAATGAACAAAGCACCTGACAGAGGTTTGATTGGATAACAATAGCCTCTCAATCAATAGACAATAGACAGTAGGTGCAGGAATAGGCCATTCGGCCCTTCTAGCCAGCACCACCATTCACTGTGATCATGGCTGATCATACACAATCAGTACCCCGTTCCTGCCCTCTCCCCATATCCCTTGACCCCGCTATCTATAAGAGCTCTATCTAACTCTCTCTTGAATGCATCCAGAGACTTGGCCTCCACTGCCTTCTGGGACAGAGCATTCCACATATTCACCACTCTCTGGGTGAAAAAGTTTTTCCGCATCTCTGTTCTAAATGGCCTACCCCTTATTCTTAAACTGTGGCCTCTAGTTCTGGACTCACCCATCAGCGGGAACATGCTTCCTGACTCCAGCGTGTCCAATCCCTTAATAATCTTTATGTTTCAATCAGATCCCCTCTCATCCTTCTAAATTCCAGTGTATACAAGCCCAGTCGCTCCAATCTTTCAACATATGACAGTTCCGCTATTCCGGGAATTAACCTTGTGAACCTACGCTGCACTCCCTCAATAGCAAGAATGTCCTTCCTCAAATTTGGAGACCAAAACTGCACACAATACTCCAGGTGGGGTCTCACCAGGGCCCTGTACAGCTGCAGAAGGACGTCTTTACTCATATACTCAATTCCTCTTGTTATAAAAGCCAGCATGCCATTAGCTTTCTTCTCTGCCTGCTGTACCTGCCTGCTTGCTTTCATTGACTGATGTACAAGATCTCGTAATCAAAGAAGGTGAATGAATGCTTGATGAAGAGGGCGATGTAAAGAAGAGAGAGAGAGGGGAAGAAACAAAGAGATCACCTCATGTTCCAACCATTTGTGATTGGTATCCAATAAGATGTCAATTTGTATCTGTAAACATAGTTGCGCAAAACAGATAGCAAAACAGAGTGACTATTTAGACTTTTGTCTGAAAATTGAACCAGAAAGACATTGGTTTCTAAAGGGCGTCCAAAATTTCATTCTGGTTTTCAACACCTGTGTTTCAGCTGGGAGGCAGGCAGCTGGCAGTTGAAATTAACTCTTGTTGCGTCCTCAAGCTTCTGGTTGACGTCACCCTGCACTGGCAGGCTTTCTGTTTTCTGTAAATAAAATTGCAGCTTCTGATAAAATGATTCTTTCTGTGAGAGTTCCTTGTGTGTGTTTGATTTGATTAATCACCAGCTCACAGATACAAAATCTGCTGACTCCCGATACAGGTGAGTAATTTCTGTAAACTGAGAGGAGGTCCAATCCAAGTCATGGCGGAGGAGGCCAAGGTTTTATGCTCTATAAAGCAAAACATGTACTATATTTCAAAGATTAAAGACAACTTAAACATTTGGGTACATATTGGTAAATATGTTATGCCTTTCCTTGTACACAATGAAGTACGGAAAATAAAACTTGAGTCCTAGCTGTCGTATGGAAAGGATAATCTCAATGGCAGTTCCCCCTCTCCTGGTACCTTTTCTCATGAGCTAGAGCCACAATATTTAAAGCAGTTTGATCATTCTTGATTAGGTTGGGTGTCAAAGGCTACAGAGAATGGAGAATGGGGTTGAGAGAGAATATCAACCATGATTGAATGGCAGAGCAGAATCAATGGGCCAAATGGCTTAATTCTGTCTTAATATAGTTCTACAATAGAACAATGTTGATATGTTTTGTGGCTAAAATTCAACTCTCAAACACATATCATTATTCTGTCTGGCTTTTAAGTCCTATACTTTGGTATCAATGTCTGGTTTACAGAAAATAGTTTAAAGTAAAATATAATCTATTTTAAAATGCTTAATATATGATCTGTGTATAATGCATTCTTTATTTTGTGGAATGAAATTATATTTTATGATATTGTTGCATGTGTTTCAAACAGTTCAATTAGATACTGAAAGATCAAAACTAATTTCTACCAACTTAACGTCAAATAATCCAGTTAAAATAATATAATGGCAAAGTCATAAGCCATCTTGATGGAGGGAATATGAGAAAATGAATTATTTTCCATTACACATAACTGTTATACACACAGTTTGAGTTGTAAATAATGGAAAACTTATTTGGCTTTGTGAGGGAAGGTCATCTATAAACCGAAGTTTTACTCATAATAACGGACAAATGAGTGACTCTTTGGAAGTCCAAGGCAAGAATAATGGCACAATGGGTGACAGCTGGAAAATAGGAAGGTGTAGTGACGTGTTGCAGCAGGGACATGGATGGGTCAGGTGAGGACCTAAGAGAATTGTAAGAAAACGTTGTACGAAGAGTGCCTAGACTTAATGAACATGATACACTTTTTAAAATATTTCTGTACTTAGAATCATAACAAATCTTGAGAAACATATTTTGGTTACTAACGCTAAACGCTAGAGGCCTGAATAAGGGTACTGGCCCAAAACATCAATTGTTCATTCCCCTCTATAGAATCTCTGTAGTTCCTCCAGAATATTGCATGGGTCAGTCAAGATTTGCACTATCTGCAGCATCTCTTGTGTCTCTGCACAGTTCATTAAGTCTTCTCATAATCATATTGGAAATATTTTATTCATTTTGTATGGGACCTTGCAGGAATATTTGTATGTCAAAAGGAGTAATGAACAAAGAAGCTGGGATTTCATATTACTCTATTTCTATTAATTCAGTACTGTAGTCATCTGATAATTATCAACAAATTCTGACCCAATTAAGTCAGGAATTCTCAAAGTGGTATTTCCACAGCTTCCTGGGGCAGTTTGTTGTTGATATAGCAACTAAAAGCGATGAAGGTCAATAGCTAAAATAAGGCCTTTATCTGTAGCTTTGAAAAGGGATGATTACCAATGTATATATCAATATTACAGGATGAGTTTATGACCTTCTTGTGTAAAACTGTCTGCATTATTCCATATGCCCCAACTCCTTAAATTGCATCTTCCCTCTCTACCTCTTGCTTCAATGAGGACTTCAGACATTTGCTCAGTCACATTTCATTGTGACCACGAGTTTTGTTTCAGACCCTTTTTTTTGCTTTTTTACACTTCTCATATTTACGTATTGTAATTTTGTTTTGTAGACAGCCTTCTAAGGCAAACCAGCCTTCTGGGTTTTGCTTCACAGCACAATGTCTGAAAGATTTGTCCAAATAATATTTCTGCAGTCATCAGCTACACTGCAAGGTCAGTCTCAGTGATTCTGAACACAGAATGAGAATACTGCAGCTGGTCGTATCATTATCACCCAAGCCTGACCATTAAAGCAGCAATGTCAAAAATCAAGCTAGTCCACGAGCTAGATTTGTGCCTCTTCAAGATGATTTTGACATTCAAAGTACTTTGGATAGCATCAAAAAAAGGTAGCATTCCACCCACTTACATTTTGAAGCCCTGTTTTGACCTTTGCATCTGATGAGGAAAGGTCAAGCTTAAGTTCAATACCAGAAATTGGCTAGGTGTAAACTGACGTACAAACTGAACAAACCTCATCTGTACCAGTGGGTTCATTTGAAGTTGAGGCATTATTCTGTCTGTGTGTTTTTTTAAACATTCAGAGGGCGTCAAGGCAGCTGTTTCAGTTTGTAACTCTCTACTCAAAATTGTGAGCTTCATGGCTGAAGTTAGTGCAGCAATTTGTTTTATAGAGAATTTCCTGCTCAACCTCCACCTCCAAAGGCAAGGATACCCTTTTCTGGACAACTCATGGCAGTAGTGGGCCTTCTTGTTGAGACATTTCTTGTGGAAATGGTACTTCTTTCATGCTATTTGGAAAGCCTTATAATGGAATTGATAGTGCACCCACAGTGTCTGGAATTGCTGTCTTTCCTCAGAATTCAAGATGCCACTTTATAAAACCGGCCAGTTAGATACTATAGTTGTTCTGTACAGACTGCTACAGTGATGAAATATTAATGAGAGGGTAAATAATGTATCCTGTACCTAAGCTGCTGGTTCAGCCAGCTGCTCTGAACTCATCAGCTTTTGGAGGACTGATACATGAACAACCATCTAGGAAAGTGGAATTATTCCTTTGACGTGAGTTTTACAGATGGTGGAGAAGCTTTAACTGAAGTGAACAATTGACCTCAGAGAAAACCATTTCTCTCTCCACTTGTGTCCAAAGTTTTGATATAGTCAGTCCATTAGTGCTGACCCTAAAAATATTGATAGTGGTTGATCCAGCTGTAATGGTACAGTTTGAGCTCTGTGGAGATGTTTTGCAGAACAGGGATAAACTAGAGTGTTGATGTCTGCATGGCTTCCTGACAATAAGGCCAAAGTTAACTCCTCGTATTGTCCAATCACTGCTGCAGGTGGATCTGGTCTGTTTCATTTTTGGATGAACTTGGAATGAATCCCATAAAATCATGAGCAGAATGGTCTCAGTTGTTCACTTATAACCATGATCTCTCAAAACCGTGAACATCGGTAATGAGAGTGAATTCTCCTTCATTCCCTTTTCCACAGACCAAGTTTATAAGTAGTGATGTAACCCGATCCGTGCTGAATAAGTTGTTATGGAAACAGAACAAAAAATACAGACTATTTCTGGATACAGACGACTAACTTATGGACATCTGTATCCATGTATGTCCCCCCCCCCCCCACCCAATATATTATTAATTAAAGCCAGGACCAACAGGCTCCGGGACAGCTTCTTCAACCAGGCCATCAGACTGATCATTTCACTCTGATACAATTGTATTTCTATGCTGTATTGAATGCCCTGTTGTACATACTTTTTATTATAAATTGCTCATTGCACATTCAGACGGAGACGTAACATAAAGATTTTTACTCCTCATGTATGTGAAGGATGCAAGAAATGAATTCGATTCAATTCAAAAGTCTGATGTACAGTACATATATTCTTTTGACCCTGTAAATGGCAGTAGTTCCTCTTCCTCTCCAGTTTTAGTCATTTTCTTTCTTGTTGGTTTATATGCTTTGAACAGAATCAGATTTATTATTGCTGATATTCTATGTGTTATGAAATTTGTTGCTTTGTGGCAGCAGCACAGTTCAATACATACAAATTACTGTAGATAACAATAAGAATAGATATCAAAATAAACAGTGCAAAAAAGATCAAAATAGTGAGGTAGTATTCATGGGTTCATGGGCCATTCAGAAATCTGAAGGTGGAAGGGAAGACATTGTTCTTAAAACATCCAACACTGTGAAGGTATGGGGACCATGTTGAATATATTTTCTGCCTCATGGACAAAATGAACCCAAGGACGTCTTTAAATCAAAACCCAGGGATGACCTTAACTAGAAATCTGAAACAAAATCAATATGTGTCAAAAATACTCAGCAGGTCAGTTAGTGCTTGTGGAGAGAGAAACATATCTGATCAATAACCTTTTGCTGGCATTGATAAATTAAAATAGTGGCAGCCACCAACTAAACTTAAGTCAATGAAACCTTTCTCCAACTTTTGTCAGTTTGTATGCCGAGACCAACGCACAAAATCAGGTTTGCAACATTAGTGTCAGCAAAATGTAATTGAAAATGTCATATCATGTATTTAGCTTTCAGCCTGAAACCTTAACACTTGGCTGTACAACTGTATTTGAATGGCTCAAAGAAGGTGAACCAATGGAACAAATGAGATATACTTTAACCCAGCAAACATGTATGCGAAGAATCAAGTCAATGGTCCGTATTCCGGATCCTGCCCTGAGCTTGCTTGTCTCAGAGAGACTGAGGCTATCCATTCTGTTGGCTTGGAATTCATCAACTACCATTCACAGCTCAGTACGTGTTTGTAATGTGCACACTTCCTGTCATTTATGGTCTAGTGACACAAAAACTGCAAAAAAATCTATACAGAATCACTTTGTTGATGATTGACAAGAGGCTGTTACATAGATACAGTAAATGCCTATTTTATGCAAGACCTACCTGGTCAATTTCTAATATTATTGTTAAGTTGCCCAAGAGATAGTTGTGTTTGGTTAGCTTCGCTGAGGATAAGGAGAGGCAATTAGTTTTGGTGCATAGACCATATGATCACACACATCAATAATATGATCCAGTTTTTTCTTTCTGGGTCCTCAATGCAAAATATACATAAACATGGAGCTGCCAGACATGACGATATTCTCAAACAGCATGCGTTACACTTTTGACATGACTTGTGAGAAGTTGCTTTACTTGTTCAAGGCTATCCAGCAGGCCATGGACACCAAGCTCGAAGGCATTATTTAAATGAGATTGCCTTTGGAGGTCACATATTCATTATTAATAGAAATGATTTGGAAGCAAATGCACAAGACATGATAAGTAAGTCTGTGCATATCACAAAATTAGGCTGTTAATAGTGAAGAAGGTAAAGAAATAGAGTACAGGGGGATCCTGATCAGTTGGGGAAGTGGGCTGCGGAGTGTAAAACAGATTTCAAAACAGCTGTGTATGAAGTGATGCACTTTGGAAAATAAAATCAGCATGGGTGTCAGGGAACCAGGGAGTGTAATGAAACACAGGGACCCAGGAGTACGTGTGTATATTTCATTGAAAGCAGCGTCACAATCGACAGCATTGTGATGAAAAAATGTGTTTAGCTCGTTGGCCTTCATCAGTCAGGGCACTAAGTACGGGAGCTGGGACATTATGTTGCAGTTGTGCAAGTCACTGGGAGGCCACACTTGGAGTATTGTGCACAGTTTGGTCACCCTGTTATAGGAAAGATGTGGTTAAACTGGGAAGTGTGTAGAAAAGGCTTGCGAGGATGTTGCCAGTATTGGAAGCCTGGGTTATATGGAGAGGTTGGCCAGACTACTCCTTTATTCCTTGAGACGCAGGGGAATGAGGGTTGTTTAAAATTATGAAAGGCTTAGATGAGGTGGGTGGTAATAGGCTTTTTCCCCAGGGTAGGGAGGTACAAAACAAGGGGGCATCGGTTTAGGCTGCGGGGAGGAAAATTTAAAAGAGATGTGAGGAACAGTTTTCTCACTCAGAAGGTGGTGAGTATGTGGAAGGAGCTTTTAGAGGAAGTGGTTGATCCAGGGACAGTGGTATTATTTAAGAAGCACTTGGGTAAGTATTGTACATGGGTGGTTTGGGGTTAGAGGGATATGGACCAAACACGGGAAACTGGGATTAGCTGGGTGGGCACTATGTCAGCAAAGCCTGGTTGAGCTGAAAGGCCAGTGTCTGTGCTGTATTTCCCTATGACTCTCCTTTGCTTTTTATTCCTAATTGACCATTGAGCACATCTACGGCTATGTTGGCCTGATGCTATGGGCTCCATTACATAAACTGGAACGCTGAGGCGTGCCCTGGCTTTGGCAGACCAGTCCACTCCATGGGTTTCCAAGGTCACCATGCGGATTCTCATTCACTCTAACTCACTGATATTATCCTCAAGCATCTCCACCACCAGCAACAACATCTCTCCAAATACCCATGTCTTTTCTGGATCTATCAGTCTTCCGAATCAATCCCAATCTCACACAAGTCCTAGTGTAATCATATCTCAGACCGATGGAGAACTCCTACCTGTCTGACCAAAGCCCCTTGGCCTCACCACAACCATACCCGCTGTCTCTGCATGCCCGGTCTGCTTTCCACCCCAGTTCAAACTTTGTTTCTGTGGTCCTGCTGAGAATCACAACCAAAGTCTTGATGGGTTCTAAAGTTCTGACAATTGGCAGATGGAAGGCTTTCTAAGTTTAAAATTCAAAGTAAATTTATTATGGAAGTGTGTATATGTCTCTATCTACAATCCTGAGATTCATTTTCTAATGGGCATTCACAGTAAGTACTTTCAGAGGATCTGGCATGGGCCCAGAATGTTATTGCCATTATGAAGAAAGCATGGCAGTGCCTCTACTTAGAAGTTTGTGACGATTTAGCATGTCATCTGAAAACTTTGACAATCTTCTAAAGATGTATGATGGAGAGTATATTAACTAGTTGCATCAAGGCCTGGTATAAAAACATCAATGCCTTTGTATGGAAAAGCATATAGTGGATATGGCTCAGTCCGTCAGGGGTAAAGCCCTCCCCACCATTGGACACATCTACATGAGACGCTGTCGCAGGAAAGCAGCATCCATCAATAAGGACTCCCACTACACAGGTCATGCTCTCTTTTCACTGCTGCCATCAGGAAGAAGGTACAGGAGCCTCAGGACTCACACCACCAGGTTCAGAAACAGTTATTTGTCCTCAACCATCAGGCTCTTGAACCAATGGGGTTAACTTCATTCAACTTTACTCGTCCCATTATTTAGTATCCACAACCTATGGACTCACTTTCAAGGACTCTTCATCTCAAGTTCTTCATATTATTGCTCCACACATCCTCATCCAGGCTGGCCTGGACCACTACCATATCGCACCAGTAATGCGAGACGTAATGACCAGCTACCTAGGAGGATTCAAGCTAAGCTTCATTTCAGCCCACTTCACAACCAAGACCCCAGAAAGGGATTCCAACTGGCTGTACCATCTCCCCCATCTTGTTTGTCCTCCTCATATCAGCAGACGTAACCTGAGGCCCAGCGTTGGAGCCCGGCATCTGACAACCTGCAATATGGGGGTTCATGGATGACATCACAGAAACCACTGTAACCCATGTCCGAGCAAGGTGGGTATTGGAAACCCTGGACAATGTAGCTACCTGGGCTAGGATGACCTGCAAGGCCAGGAAGTCCAGATGCATGGTGATCAAAAAGGGCAAGGTTACTATCAAGTTCAGTCTTCAAGTCCAGGGAGAAGTCATTCCATGGACAACCCAGTAAAGTGTCTCGGAAAGTGGTTTAATGCAGCAATGGCGGACAGCACCAACATCACTGAGACTGTAAAGCAGACTGAAGAGAGGCTGCAGAAGATCGACAAAACCAGACTACCTGGTAAATTTAAGACATGGTTGTACTAACATGGTTTCTACCAAGGCTGCTCTGGCTTTTCACAGTGTACGAGTTCCCCATGATCACTGTAGAAGGCATCGACAGGAAAGTTAACAAGCACCAGCGGAGGTGGCTGGGGATCTGCCCAAGTTTTTCCTCAATGAGGCTTTACACAGGATCAGGGCAGCTACAGCTCCTGTTGTCATTGGTAGTAGAGGATTTCAAGATGGCAAAGTGTAGACTTGCGTTAACACTGGGGTTTTCCGATGGCAAGCTAATAAACCAAACAGGAGTCACAACAAGATCGAGCTGAAAGTGAGCTACCATCTCGGCCACAGACCAGGCAGTGAGCTCCCTGCAACTGAGAGACGTCATTGACAACCCATGCCTGAGACGGCAAGGCCACTTCCAATGTGGGGGAGTGCAAGTGCAAGGTGCAGGGAGAGGTACGGAACTGCAAGGACCAAAGGTAGTTATCAAGGGCAGTGGAGTTGAGGTTACTGGGCACCTGGATGAAATGGGATCTTCCCAAGCGTAAGATCACTTTGGCAGAGCTTTGGAGACTGGAGCCCTTCTGCATTCCTTTCCTCCTCCAGTCTGTGTATGACACTCTCCCTACACCATCACAGCTGCACACGTGGGGTCTGAGAGAGGACCCTATCTACAAGCTTTGTGGTTAGTGGGGTTCACTGTCACACATACTGTCAGGATGCAAAACAGCTTAAGACAGAACAGTATAGGTGGTGCCACAACGAGGTCCTGCTGTCCCTTGCTGACATATTGGAGCAGGAGAGGAGTAAAAAGTGACCAGCTGGCAGAGAAGCAAACAGGGCGGCCATTTTTATCAAGGAGAGGGCCATACCAGTCATATCAAAGTCATATCGTATCAGTCCTTGGTCCAGGAGTGCAGGGACAGGGGATGGCAGACATGGCTATTACCCCGTGGGGATTCCAGTAAGGTCAGCACAGAGGCTGCTGTCTGTGCTACACCTTGTTGGAGAGTAAGAATGAAGCAGCTTGCAGGATGGGGGAGGAAGCAGAAAGAGCCTCCTGCTGGATGTGGAGCTGGCGAGAGGAGTTGAGCTGGAAATCAGGAACAGATGGGCAGTGACACGGCCACCACTGCCAACCCACCGAATGGAGAGTGTGGAGGTTAAGGGTCGAAACACTCTCTGAAGGTTAGGCACCAGCTGAAAAATCAGCTCCTGGCCAACGGCTACACTTACCTCATCAATTAACTGAAGAGAGTACCAACCTGTATGATGCAAGCAAATTTATTCATTTATTTTCTCCACCTATCTTTGTATCATCCCCATCTTGCCCACAAAGCTATTAATTCTGTCATCCAGGTTATTGACATAAAACGTGAGAAGTATTGGACTCAACACTACTCCCGGCAGAACACTACTAGTCACTGGCAGCCATCCGGAAAAGGCTGCCTTTATTCCCATTCTTTTACGTCTGCTCTATTCATGTTAATACCTTTCCTGTAGTACCATAGGCTCTTACCTTGTTTAGCAGCATGGCACCTTGTCAAAGGCCGTTTGAAATTTAAGCAAACAACATCCACTGACAAACGGGAAAATCTGCAAATGCTGGAAATCTGAGCAACACACACAAAATGCTGGAGGAACTCAGCAGGCGAGGCAGCATCTATAGGATCTATGGATGGACATATGGGAATGAGAATGAGAAGTCCATGGCCACCTGAACTGTCAGGTTAAGGCCACACTTAGGTTGGAGGAACAACACCTTATATAGCGTTTCAGTAGCCTACAACCTGATGGCATGAACATCCATTTCTCAAACTTCCAGTAAAGCCTCCCCCCACCCCCCTTCACCATTTCCCATCCCCTTTTCCCTCTCTTATGTTATCTCCTTGGCCACCCCTTGCCTCCCTCTCATGCTCCTCCCCCTTTTTTCTTTCTTCTATGTCCTTCTGTCTCTTTCACCAATCAACTTCCCAGCTCTTTGCTTCATCCCTCCCCCTCCAAGTTTCATCTATTGTCTGGCACTTCTCTCTCCCCTCCCCGACCTTTCAAATCTACTCAGCTTTTTTCCTCCAGTCCTGCCAAAGATTTTCAGCCTGAAACATCAACTGTACTTTTTTCCATAGATGCTGCCTGGCCTGCTGAGAATACCCACTGACTCTCCTTTGTCTATGCTGCCAGTACTTTTCCCCCCTGAAAGAACTCTATCAGATTACTTAGGCAAGATTTCTCCTTAAGGAAACCATGCTGACTTTTTAGTCTGTGCCTCCAAGTATCCCGAAACCTCAACCTTAACAATAGACTCATATATCCCGCTTACCACTGAAGCCAGCCATAACTGGCCAACAATTTCCAGTCTATTGCCTTCCTTTCTTAGAGAGTGGAGTAACATTTGCAATTTCTCAGTTCTCTCGAATCATTCTAGAATGTTGTGGCTTTAAAGAGATCGCTACTAATGCCTCCATAATCTCCTCAGCAGCCTCCTTAAGAACCCTGGGATGTAGTCCAGGTGACTTATCTACCTTCAGACCTTCCAGCTTCCTAGGCACCTTCTCCTTCCCATCCATCAAATAGCCATATACTCTTACCTCTTTTATCTCTTTTTTGTACTCCTTCCACATTCTCATTAATTTCTCCCTGGATTCTGCCTTCACAATAGGCACAATGTATGGTAGCTAAATAAGCTCCCAGCCTTCCTGTGGTTGGGATGAGGAACAAAACCCTGAAGGAAGCCTGTGAAAACCCACAAGACCATATGCAAACTCTACTCGGACATCTCCCAAGGTCAGCATTGAACGCAGGACTCCAGCTCCACCAGCTGCACCACTGTGCTGAGCTATAATGTCGTGGCTGAAAGTCAGGCCAACATCAGGCAACATTTTAGCTTTGATAATCATTGAGGTTCTAAAACTAGTTCTTTTTGGTTGAGAAAGGGCAAGTTAACTAAAGTTTTTCCTGCTGCTGCTCACAATCAGTTAACTGAAGGACGAAAGAAACTGTGGAAACGTGTGTATAGCTTCAGACAATGACACAAAAACAGTGATGTCCTTTAAGTAAATGAGGCAATAATTGACAGCTATGCAAACTACACTTAGCCCATAAATGAATAAAAATAGCTGAAAAGGAATGTCAGAAAGGCAGCTTATTGCACAACAACTGACATTGTTTAAATCTCCTGACTAAAAAACGATTGCCACATGTTAATGTTTAAATCAAACAAATGCCAATTATGTACAAATGCTGGTAACTCATTCAGCTAGTGATCTTCTATCCCCTTCTTTCAGACCCTCAAATCAGTGGAACATGCATCGTTTGGACAATATTACAGGGTGCTGTAGCACTACGGTTGGGCAAGTAACCCAGTGGAGTGGTCTAAATATATAAAGCCTACAATAATACATTGAAAATGAATATGCTGCTACTTGTAATGATGGCTATGAAACTACCAAAATGTAGTAAATAAATGATTCAGTACTCATTCAAATAAAAAAAATTGCTACCTGTGATAGCTTCACCAATACATTAACTTGCAATAAATATACATCAAAGGAAGCAGAGAGTTACAGGCAAGGCACAACACCATGTGCATATGAATGCATGCTTTCAAGTTCTTGCTACCGATTGCATCCTTCAATCATTGTTGCTTTGTTGTTCTGTCCAACTGGATTAAAATATATCTACAGTCATAGACACATAGAGTGTTCTGCCCTCACCCGCATCTCCTCCATTCCCCAAACATCCACGCTCACCCCATCTTCCTGCAGCCTTAGCAATGATAGAGTTCCTCTTGTCTTTACCTACCACCCCATGAGCCTCAACAGCCTCATTCTCTGCAACTTCCAGCATCTCCAAAGGGATCCTGCCTCTAAACATATCTTTACCTCCCCTTCTCTTTGCTTTCCACAGGGATCGCTCTTTCCCTAATCCCCTGGTCCATTTTCCCCTTCCCACTAATCTCCCTTGTGGCAGTCATCCCTGTAAACAGCCAAAGTGCCTCGCCTTCTCATTCCCCTCCTCCCTCACCTCCATTCATGGCCCCAAACAGTCCTTCCGTGTGAGGCAACACTTCACCTGGGAACCTCCTGAGGGCTGGTGGTCCCAATGTGGCCTCCTCTGCACTGGTGAGACCCGCTGTAAATTGGGTGACCGACCACTTCATTGAGCACCTCCTCTCCATCCACCAAAAGGGGAACATGCCAGGTGGCCAAATATTTTAATTCCGGTTTCCATCCCCGTTCTGACATGTTGGTCTGTGTCCTCCTCTTGTGCCATGATGAGGCCACTCCCAGGGTGGTGGCACAACACCTTATATTCTGTCTGGGTAGCCTCCAGCCCGATGGCTTGAATATTGATTTCTCCTTCTAGTGAGAAAATATTTTTCCTCCACTTCCCCTCTTCTTCTCTTTCCCCACTCTGGTTCCTTACTGCTTCTCACCTGCTTATCACCTCCCCTGGATTCCCTCCTCCTTCGATTTCTCCTGTGGTGCACTCTCCTCTCGTATCCGATTCCTTCCTCTCCAGCCCTTTACATTTCCCACCCACCTGACTTCACCTATCAGCTTCTAGCTAGTCCTCCTTCCCCTCCCCATATCTTTTTATTCTGGCATCTTCCCCCTTCCTTTTCACTTCTGAAGAAGGACCTTGGCCTGAAACGCCAAGGGTTTATTCATTTCCATAGATGCTGCCTGACCTGAGTTCCTCCAGCAGTTGAGTGTGTTGCTATGGATTTCCACTATCTTCTTGTGTTTACCACACTATCCTTGTTAGTTTGGCCTGTATGTTACTCCAGGTCAGTGGTAACGTGATTGATCGTTGACTGTCTCTAAAATGGCCAGACAACCACTCAGTTCAAAAGCAGTTAGTGGTAAGATTAAATCAAAATCAAATTGAATCGTTTAATTATCATTTAATTATCATGTAATTATCATTCCAACCATACAGCTGAAGGAGACAGCCTTCTTTAAATACTTGTCATGCCAGTGGAGTCCACATGATTCAATTTTTATAAAAATGGATTCTCATGGAAACAGACAATGATCCACCACTGCCATGCAGACCAATGGATACCCATCTGTATTAATCCCATTTTTCAGAACTTGGCCCATAGCTTTCTGTGCCAAGGTGAGTTAAGGACTTGTCTAGATACTTCTCAAATCCTATAAGCACTACACTGCACTTTCAGGCAGTTCATTTCAGATCTCTGTCACTCTTTAAGTGAAAAATGTCCATCTCAAATCCCCTCCAAATCTCTTACCCTTTAATCTATATCCTTGAGTTTTATCTGCCTGTCTTTTATGTCTTTTCTACTGTAGCTCAGTGATTATTGTGTTTAACATCAATTCAGAAGTCTGTTCTCCAGTGGGTAGCTAAGATCAATGATGTGCTGTTCCCAAGTGAATGTGAGTGGCTGTGGGGTTCACTAACCTTTTGTCCTCCTTCAGGATGACAGCATTTGACTGCCCAATCCTTGCCATTCCTCCAATACATTTGCTTTTTGCCTCCAACAGCAGGCCCGGAGAGTGCAGTTGAATGCAAATATCCCCAGGCCATGCATTGCCAGAGGTTATTTGTCGTGGTTATTTGTCAGTAGTCTTCTGCCAACCACACCAGAGCCAATGGGGGAACCACTGCACAGGAACAGTAGATTAATTGACTGATTTTTACAGTGTTTGTTTTCTTTTGACATTATTGTTGGATTGTTATGCTTTTTTCCATCCACTTTCTGAGAGCTAAGCTATGAGCATTTTCAGAACAGGATATCTCGCCATTTATTGTGCTACGTCCTCCATGGTACATCCCCCCATTAAGAGATGAATGCTGCCTTTTAGTAGTGTTAACTAATTGCAATTTTTGGCAAACTGTTAAAGCATAAACACATAAAATTCTGTAGATGCTAGATATCCAGAGGAACGCACACAAAATGCATGAAGAATTCAGGCAGTATCTATGGAAATGGATAAACAGTCGATGTTTGAGCCGTGGTTCTTCATCAGGACTGAATCGTGAAATATTTATTCTTCTCCATAGATGCTGCCTGACCTTCTGAGTTTCTCCAATGCTTTGCGTGAACTGCTAAATCATTTAGTCAACAAGCTACATGAATAGTATTACATTAACATAGGAATGCCTGAAATAAGCCAGAAGCATCAATATAGATCTAGCATGGTGAATGTGCATGGGTTAATTATTGATCTCAAATCCCAGGTCAGTAATCAGATCTTTACTAAATTTAACCTCTTTTTGACACACTAGATTGTGATCTTTTGTGTGGGAATAGAAGAAGATGATGAAGAAGGTGCATGTTGTTTTATGTACTGAGATTTACAAAAAGAGTTTGAAGAGGTAGTGGTTGTAGCGATCCAAAGCTGGCCAAGTGACAGTGCGTTGAAGTGAGATGAACCATACAGCAACGTTCTTAGGGCTGAGCATAAGAGCCACTGCTCTTTCTAATGAACTGCACCTGGGTATGGGGGACATAGTTGCAATATGTAGTTGTCATATCTAAAAATGTAACAAACACATGGATAATTACGTATCTTTAAAAGAAATCACTGGACTGGCAAAATAGAAGAAACAGCCAGTTGCAGAAAAGGTGAATTGATTAATTTTGGGTAAAACAATATTTAGGAGTATCATAACAACTAAAAATGAACATACAGATGGAGGAGAGGAGAGATGAATGATCAGGATGGAAGGGGTCATGACCCATTCTCTATTGTTTATGCTGTCTGCTTTTCCAAGTCAGCGGGAAGTGAACCCAGCTCATCCATGCCAACCAAGGTGACTCTTAAGCTCATCCCATTGTCTGCATTTAGACCGCATCCATCTAAACCTCTCCTATCCATACACTTATCCAAATGGCAGTGGAGGGGAGACGACTTATAAACACAGTGGTAGTAATATCTGTTGTATTCTACTTCAATCAGACAACACCCAAACTGGGGACAGACTGATTAGGACTAAAATGACCTATTTGTCCTAAGTCATCATGATTATGGATTTTGACTTGGTTTGATCACCTGGTTTATTCAGCTTCCACATTCCTAACATTTCATTATGATGACTTCATTTGCCAAAAGTGTAGGCTCAAGTAGAAGATTGATTCACGCCTGGACTAATCTCCAGTGTTCGGTCTAGACAATCAAGCTTCATATTTGCAATTTTCTGTAGTACCATGGGCTCTTGACTTGTTCAGCAGCATTGAGCACAGCACCTTGCCCAAAAGGTCGACTGTACTTTTCTCCCTAGATGCTGCCTGGCCTGCTGGCTTTCTCCAGCATTTTGCGTGTGTTGCTCGGATTTCCAGCATCTGCAGACCTTCTCTTGTTTTAGATTTATTATGTTAGGAAATCACTGATGGTTGTTTTAGTTGAATTTTGAAGTCCTGTTGATGAGGCACTGTGAGGCCTGAAGGTTTCAGGGAGATTAAACTGTTAAACTTTCCGCTTTTAATACAGCTGTGCCTTTAAAAATATTTGCTCTTCCCGGCTTTAGAGAATGGAAGGAGCTTGCAAACTGTAGATGGAGACAGTTAAGCAATTTTCCCTGCTGTTTTCTTTCCTATTGGTGCATCCTGTATATAATTAGTGTGTTATGCTATTACAATATTAGGGTTAAAAGTGGGACCTGTGATTTTATGACTTTACTCAACCACCTCAGACTTAGTCTGAAGTGAAAGCAGTGTGATTTGGAAGATGAGACTCAGGGTCCCTCTGGTTGAAGTGTGTTGTAGACAGAGTCGCTGTACATTTATGGTCTGCATAAGTTGAGTGATGGTCAGGCCTAGTGAGGAGCTCCTACACCATCCTCCAGATTGACCAAGTTTCAGACCACCACAGACCACCAGCCAGCTTACAGTTGAAGGTTTCCTGAGACATTCTCTGAAAGCTCCCAAAGTTCTTGTCAGTGCCACGGGCACTGGGCGACATGGCAGTTGATTTCTAGAAGGGTGATCTGCGACCAGGGAGCGGTTGATTGGCATGAGGGCCTGGATGGCCTCATTCTTGGGGACAGTGGATAGCCAGCTTCTAAGAGCTGGAGAGCAAAAGGGCAAATGTAGGGAGGCAGTGTGGTCGTGCGTACGTGCGTGTGTGCACCCTTGTGTAACTTGTGTCTAGGCAGCTCAGTGTATTTTTTGTGTGCTTGTGAATGTGTGTATCCACATATGTGTGTGTGTGTGTGTGTGTGTGTGTGTGTGTGTGTGTGTGTGTGTGTGTGTGTATGTGAGTGTTTATTTGGCTTCGTGTGTATATATCTGTGTTTGTGTGTATATATTTGTGCTTGTTTGTCCATATTTGTATTTGTGTGGCTACTTGCATTACTGCTTGTGTATTTGTGATTGTGTTTGTACATTTGCTTTTGTATGTGTTCACTGTGCTTATTTGTGTATACTTGTGTTTCTGAGTGTATATTTAGATCTGTCTGTGTTATCTGTGCTTCTGTGTATATATCTGTGCTTGTGTGTTACATTTGTGTTGCTGTGTGTGTATGTTTGTGACTGTATATTTCTGTTTTTGTGTGTACATTTGGGTTTGTGTGGGTATATTTGTTTTGGTGTGTGTATATTTATGTTTGTGTGTGGATATTTGTGTTTGAGTTTATTTGTATCTACACATGTATACTTGTCTCTGTATGTATGTTTGTTTTTATGTGTGTATATTTTGTATTTACGTGTAAGTTTGTATTTGTTTTTTAATATGCTTGTGTGTGTTTAAATGTGTTTGTTTCTGTTTGTGTATGTTTTCTGTGTTTGTGTGTGTATATCTGTGTTTTGGTGTGTACTTGAGAATGTAGGTGTATATTGGTGTTAGTGTGTGTATATTTGTGCTTCTGTGTGTGTATAGTTGTCTTTCTGTGTGTAGTTTTGTGTTTCTATGTGTGTGTGAATATTTGTGTTTGTGTGTATATTAGTATTTATATGTATATTTGTTCTTCTGTGTGTATATTTGTGTAGTTTTATGTGTATCTGTGTTTGAGTGTATATATGAAGGGTAATTGATAAGTTCGTGGCCTGAGGTAGAAGGAGATGAGTTATACAGCTCTCATTACCTGCACGTGCAGTTCAACTCTTTGAGTGATTATGCAGAAAGTTTGGTTAATAACTCATCTCCTTCTACCTTAGGCCATGAACTTATCGATCACCCGATGAGTTATTAACTGATGAATATTTGTGATCATGTGCGTATATCTGTGTTTTTGTGTTTATATTTGTTTTGTGTGGGTATATTTGTGTCTGTGTGTGTATATTTTGGTTTGTGTGTGGCATACCTGTGTTTATGTTTGAGTGCTTGTGTTTGCTTGTGCATGTGTGTGCTTCTGCATGCATATTTGTGTTTGTATGTGTACAGTGGTGTTTCTGTTTGTATACATGTATTGGTGTGTGTATACTTATGCTAGTGTATTTATTTTGTGTTTCTGTGTGTATATTTGTCTCTTGTGTATGAATATTTGCACTTTTGAGTTTATGTTTGTGTGTGTATCAGTAGATTTCATATTGTGTGTTTATATATGTGTTTCTGTGTATATCAGAACCAGAATCAGGTTTATTGTCACTGGCATGTGTCATGAAATTTGCTAACTTAGCAGCAGCAGTTCAATGCAATACAAAATCTAGAAAATAAATAAATAAATAAATAAATAAATAGATTGCAATGTACATATATTGAATAGATAAAAAATCATGCAAAAGCACAATAATATATATTAAAAAAGTGAGATAGTGTTCATGGGTTCAACATCCATTTAGGAATCGGATGGCAGAGGGGATGAAGCTGTTCCTGAATCACTGAGTCTGTGCCTTCAGGCTTCTGTACCTCCTGCCTGATGGTAACAGTGAGAAAAGGGCATGCCCTGGGTGCTGGAGGTCCTTAATAATGGACACTGCCTTTCTGAGACACTGCTCCCTGAAGATGTCCTGGGTACATTGTAGACTAGTACCTAAGATGGAGCTGACTAAATTTACAACCCTCTGCAGCTTCTGTTGGTCCTGTGCAGTAGTCCCACCATACCAGACAGTGATGCAGCCTGTCAGAATGCTCTCCATGGTACATCTATAGGTTTTTGAGTGTTTTTGTTGAAGTACCAAATCTCTTCAAACTCTTAATGAAGAATAGTCACTGACTTGTCTTCTTTATAAGTGCATCGATATGTTGTGACCAGTTTAGATCCTCAGAGATCTTGACATCCAGAAACTTGAAACTTCTCACTCTCTCTACTTCTGATCCCTACTTGAAGTCCACAATCTGCTCTTTCATCTTACTGACGTTGAGTGCCAGGTTGTTGCTGTGGCACCACTCCACTAGTTGGCATATCTATTTGTATTTGTACATGTATGACTGTATTTGTGTGCATATAGTTGTGTTTCTGTGTGTAACTTGGTGTCAATGTGTGTATATCTGTGTTTTTGTGTTTATATTTGTATTTGTGTGTGTATATTTATGCTTGTCCATTTATAATTAAATGTGTGTAGATGTGTGTGTACCTGTATATGTGTGTAGCATATTTGTGTTTATGCATCTGTATTAGTTTTTACGTGTGTATATTTGTGTTTGTTTGTGTAGGTGTGTACAGCTGTGTGCATATTTGTGTTTGTGTGTGTATATTTGTATAGTTGTATTTGTATGTGTATAGTTGTGTTTCTGTTTGTATACTTGTGTTGGTGTGTGTGTACTTATGTTTCTGTATTTATGTTGTATTTCTGTGTGTATATTTGCACTTCTGTATGTATATTTGTCTTTTGTGTTTGAATAGTTGAGCTTTTGTGTGAATGATCGTGTTTATATCTGTATATTAGTGCTTGTGTGTGCATACCTCTGTTTCTTTGTGTATACTTGTGTCTGTGTCTGTATATTTGTCCTTGGTTGTGTATATTTATATTTTTGTATGCATATTTGTGTGGGTATATTTATGTTTGTGTGTGTGTTTATGTGTATATTTTGTTGGTGTGTGTACATTTGTGTGTTTGTAGTTGTATTTGTGTGGATACATTAGACCATAAGACCATAAGATATATGAGCAGAAGTAGGCCATTCAGCCCATTGAGTCTGCTCTGCCATCCAATCATGGGCTGATCCAATTCTTCCAGTCACCCCCACTCCCCTGCCTTCTCCCCATACCCTTTGATGCCCTGGCTAATCAAGAACTTATCTATCTCTGCTTTAAATACACCCAATGACTTGGCCTCCACAGCTGCTTGTGGCAACATTTTCCACAGATTTACCACCCTCTGATTTCTCCACATCTCTGTTCTAAATGGATGTCCTTCAATCCTGAAGTCATGCCCTCTTGTCGTAGACTCCCCTACCATGGGAAATAACTTTGCCATGTCTAATCTGCTCAGGCCTTTAAACATTCGGAATGTTTCTATGAGATCCCTCCTCATTCTCCTGGACTACAGGGAATACAGCCCAAGAGCTGCCAGACGTTCCTCATACGGTAACCCTTTCGTCCCTGGAATCATTCTTCTGAATCTTCTCTGAACCCTCTCCCATGTCAGTATATCCTTTCTAAAATAAGGAACCCAAAACTCTACTTGGAGTATGGTCTCACAAGTGCCTTATAGAGCCTCAACATCACATCCCTGCTCTTATATTCTATACCTCTCGAAAAGAAAGCCAAGATTGCATTTGCCTTCACCACTGACTCAGCCTGGAGGTTAAGCTTTAGGGTATCCTGCACAACGACTCCCAAGTCCCTTTGCATCTCTGCATTTAGAATTCGTTCCCCATCTAAATAATAGTCTGCCCATTTATTTCTTCCACCAAAGTGCATGACCATACACTCTCCAACATTGTATTTCATTTGCCACTTCTTTGCCCAGTCCCCTAAACTATCTAATTCTTTCTGCAGACTCTCTGTTTCCTCAACACTACGAGCTCCTCCACATATCTTTGTATCATCAGCAAATTTAGCCACAAATCCATTAGTCCCATAGTCCAAATCATTGACATACATCGTAAAAAGCAGCGGTCCCAACACCAACCCCTGTGGAACTCCACTGGTAACCGGCAGACAGCTGAAATAAGATCCCTTTATTCCCACTCTCTGTTTTCTACCAATCAGAGAGTGCTCCACCTATGCTAGTAATTTTCCTGTAATTCCATGGGCTCTTATCTTGCTAGGCAGCCTCATGTGCGGCACCTTGTCAAAGGCCTTCTGAAAATCCAAGTACACCACATCTACTTTTGTCTATTCTGCTTGTAATTTCCTCAAAAAACTGCAGTAGGTTAGCCAGGCAGGATTTTTCTTTCAGGAAACCATGCTGGCTTTGGCCTATCTTGTCATGTGCCTCCAGGTAATCCATAATCTCATCCCTAACAATCGATTCCAACAACTTCCCAACCACTGATGTCAGGCTAACAGGTCTATAGTTTCCTTTCTGCTGCCTTCCACCCTTCTTAAATAGCAGAGTAACATTTGCAATTTTCCAGTCATCTGGTACAATGCCACAATCTATCGATTCTTGAAAGATCATTGTTAATGCCTCCACAATCTCTCCAACTACTTCCTTCAGAACCCAAGGGTGCATTCCATCAGGTCCAGGAGATTTACCCACCCTCAGACCATTAAGCTTCCTGAACAGCTTCTCAGTCGTAATTTTCACTGCACAAACTTCACTTCCCTGACACTCTTGAATGTCTGGTATATTGCTGATGTCTTCCACTGTGAAGACTGATGCAAAATTCGCATTCAGTTCCTCTGCCATCTCCGTGTCTCTCATTACAGTATCTCCAGTGCCATTTTCTATTGGTCCTATATCTACATATTTTCAGAAGGCATTTGATAAGGTCCCACATAGGAGATTGGTGGGTAAAATCAAAGCTCATCGCATTGGGGGGAAGACATTGACATGGATAGAAAATTGGTTGGCAGATAGAAAGCAAAGGGTAGCGGTGAATGGGTGTTTCTAGGAATGGCAGGTGGTGACTAGTGGGGTGCCACAGGGCTCGGTATTGGGACCACAGCTGTTTAGGATTTACGTCAATGATTTAGATGAAGGCATTGAGAATAACATCAGCAAGTTTGCTGATGTTACTAAGCTGGGTGGCAGTGTGACATGTGAAGAGAATGTTAGGAGAATTCAGGGTGACTTGGATAGGCTGGGTGAGTGGGCAGATACTTGGCAGATGACGTTTAATGTGAATAAGTGTGAGGTTATCCACTTTGAGAGTAAGAACAGGAAGGCAGATTATTATCTAAATGATGTAAAGTTAGGTAAGGGAGAAATACAAAGAGATCTAGGAGTCCTTGTTCATCAGTCACTGAAGGTGAATGAGCAAGTGCAGCAGGCTGTGAAGAAGGCTAATGGAATGTTGGCCTTTATTACAAAGGGAATTGAGTACAAGAGCAAGGAAATCCTCTTGCATTTGTACAGAGCTCTGGTGAGACCACACCTGGAGTATTGTGTACAGTTTTGGTCTCCAGGGTTAAGGAAGGACATCCTGGCTGTAGAGGAAGTGCAGCGTAGATTCACAAGGTTAATTCCTGGGATGTCCGGACTGTCTTACGCAGAGAGGTTACAGAGACTGGGCTTGTACACGCTGGAATTAAGGAGATTGAGAGGGGATCTGATTGCAACATATAAGATTATTAAGGGATTGGACAAAATAGAGGCAGGAAATATGTTCCAGATGCTGGGAGAGTCCAGTACCAGAGGGCATGGTTTGAGAATAAGGGGTGGGTCATTTAGGACAGAGTTAAGGAAAATCTTCTTCTCCCAGAGAGTTCTGGGGGTCTGGAATGCACTGCCTCAGAAGGCAGTGGAGGCCAATTCTCTGGATGCTTTCAAGAAGGAGCTAGATGGACATCTTATGGATAGGGGAATCAAGGGATATGGGGACAAGGCAGGAACCAGGTATTGATAGTAGATGATCAGCCATGATCTCAAAATGGCAGTGCAGGCTCGAAGGGCCAAATGGTCTACTTCTGCACCTATTGTCTATTGTCTATTATCTACCCTCAATCCTCTTTTACCCTTTATATACTTGAAAAAGCTTTTAGTATCTTCTTTGATATTAGTCACCAGTTTCCTTTCATAATTCATCTTTTCCTTCCTAAGCACATCCCTTCTAAGCACATTAGTGTTTGTGTGTGTGTGTGTATGTATATTTGTGTTTGTGTGTGTGGATTTGTGTTTGGCTGTATATATTGCTGTTTGTGTACTGTATGTATATTTGTGTCTGTGTATATTTCTGTTTGTGTGTATATTTGTGCATCTGTGTGTATATCTGTGTTCCTATGTGTATACTCATATTTGTGTGTGTGTGTGTGTGTGTGTGTGTGTGTGTGTATTTTTTCTGAGCCTGTTTGTGCTTGTAAATGTATATTTATGTTTCTCTGTATACTTGTGTTTCACTGTTGGGTAGCCTCCAACCTGATGGCATGAGCATCGATTTCTCAAACTTCCAGTAGATCCCCCCACCAACATCACCCCCCTCTGCCTTCTTCATTTCCTATCCCCTTTTCCTTCCTTCACCTTTTCTCCTTGCCCACCCATCACCTCTCTCTGGTGCTCCTCCCCCCGCCCCACTTCTTCCATCCTGGGCCTTCAATCTCTTTCACCTGTCAACTTCTTAGCTCTTTACTTCTTCCCTCCCCATCTAAGTTTCACCTATCACCTGGTGTTTCTCTCCCCCCCCCCCACCACCTTTTAAATTTACTCCTCAGCTTTTTCTCTTCAGTCCTGTTGAAGCGTTTCAGCCCGAAATGTGACCGTACTCTTTTCCATAGACACTACCTGGCCTGCTGAGTTCCTCCAGCATTTTGTGTGTGTTGCTCGAATTTCTAGCACCTGGAGATTTTCTCTTGTTTGTGTGTGTATACTTAAGTTGGTGTGTGTATATTTGTGATTGTGTGCTAAATCTGTGCCTAATCTCAATTCTCTTGGACCTTTTTGCTATTGGAGCAAGACCTCGCTCTGTCAGGACTGTGTGGCCGCTGGGATAAGCCTCTATCCACTGTAACAGAATTCATTCAGTTCTCTTAACCAAACTGGAAGGAAGTCTTCCTTGATCTCAAAGTACTGTCTGGAAACAGGGAGGATTACTTGGTAGAAACAGAATACATGATCCTTATCTTGTTAGCAAATGGTGACAAACTATTTCATTTTTAAATTAAATAATTCTTTAAGTGATGAAAAATCATTTAATTATGAATGTAATCCCATGGAAAATATACTTCAGAGCTAGCAGAGACAATGGAAGCATGGGGGGAAGATCGTTGCATGGTTGAATGGTTATTCAACCATATAATGCCTATCATAATGATGATAATCTGTATCAACATACACAGAAAACAAATACCAGCTATGTTTCTTTAATTAAGCAGAAGCAGGCAAACGTGAGAGAACCATATTGGACATACCTATATAAACTACAGTCAGAAATAGGTCTGAACAGTTATAACCTCGTTGTTTATTCAGACATTCATTTAAAGGAGAATGCTAGATGACTAACTACTATGTTTATTTTACGTCACTGCCAGCTGTGTAAATAAAGTTCAGAAAACGCACTGTGGAATCAGATGTTCCTCCGATGCCATTCCCATTACCTGCTCCACCAGCTGAAGTCTAACAAGATCAGACTAAGGTGGACCCATGCTCCATGTCCTGAATCCCACCCTACAATGCAAGGACAATTAATCTAAGTAACATCTGTTCACCACTAAATCTTGTAAGTGATATGCCAAACCTATCAGCAGGTGCCAGATGACTGAAATCCTTTGTGTCTGAGACCTACATGAAGGCCTAGATCAAAAATTTCTCCAAAAGATTGCTAAGGTAACTGATTCCCACTAGAACTTACTATCATTGCGTGGTAAAGATTTTGTTCTTTTAGATTGCTTCAGCAAAACTCAGGTCAGTGCTCAGGGTATAATGGTCAGAATTCTCGCAGGAGCATTCCATTGATTTCAGCCAAAGTCCTGTCTCTGGCTCCATTGACTGTAAAATGGTTCTCCTTGGGAAACTGAGGGGCAGCAAACTGAACCACTCTAATCTTCTGGGACCTTGTCTTGAATTCAAATTGGAATTTCAGGCCATTGAGTTCAGTGAGCAGGGTTTGAATTAATTACTTCAGTGGCAAATGTATTTCTGTGTTACTAAGTGTAGTATCCATCAGGCCATAAGTAACGTCAATGAAATCAGAATTCCAGTGTGTGAAGAAGTCAATCAGAAATGATTTAATATGTTCACTGTCAATGTCCAGATCGGATTTTCACCTCATTTGGCAATTTAGGAATTGCTCCTTTGTACAAATGATCTGTAGATTTGTAAGTCAGCCTCCCTGCTCCTGAAATGGGGGCAGCTTGTCTTAGGAGAGCAGTCATAATCAGTCCTAAGAGGTTACTGAGGTTACTTTTGTACAATATACACTGTGTATTCTTCATACAACCCTATCAAGGCATCTGGTGAAGTATAAATATTTTCGCTGCATATGTGAGTTTGGCTGGATTTATCTTTAACACAAGGTGAGAGAATGAGAAAGCTCCCAAATTATTTTCTCAGGAGATAGGAAAGCTTTGATTTACACATAATATTGTCTGCAATCAGAATTGAAAACATCATTGAGAACATCACGGCGGACTTGTAGGTCATCAGCGTTAACTAAAGATTTACATGTTTCTGGCTTGAAATGAACAACCATTACTACAATGCCTTCCAAAGACTGGCTCTTAAAATCAGTAAGTGCCTATCCAAATTTATTCAATTGTTCTGGGTACAATGAATACAGAAAGAGTTGATGGGTATATTAGTGTACTCAGGGGAAATTACAACAGACCCTATTTCCTATCATTTAAAGTAGTTGAGAAAGATTAGGTGGATTCCTTTACAGTTGAATCCTCAGATCAACATGGTCGTCTTATAATTCATTGTGTTCAGACAATCCAATGCTTCAGAAAATCTCACCTGCTTTCTCTAGCTGAGGATGATCATATGCTAATTATGTTAACAAAGTTACTACCAGAAAGTACTGTCATTTACAGTCGTGTTCTTGTATAATTGCATTATTTTTAGAAGAAACTATAGAGAACAGAGGGGATTTTTTTTAATAGGAGATATCTCAGGTAAACACATCCTGTTCCATGGACAATGTCGGGGTTCAGCTTGTAACTTCTACAGGTTATCAAATTTGCAGTTAAATCCTGTCATCTGACAGATTACATATTTCCATTGGCGATCCCTGAAAATAAAGCAAATAATTTGTAAATAGAGAGCAACAAACACAAAATACTGGAGGAACTCAGCAGGTCGGGCAGAATCTAAGGAGAGGGATATACAGTCGATGTTTTGGGCCAAGGCCCTTCATCAGGACTAGAACGGAAGGAGAAAGAAGATGGGGGAAGTGAAGGGGTGCAAACTGGTGGGTGGAAAGTGAAGCTAGAAGAGGGGGAAGGTAGGTGGGTAGGGAGTGGGGAAATGATGTGAAAAGCTAGGAGGTGATAGGTTGGAAGAGACAAAAGGTTGAAGAAGAAGGAATCCGATAGGAGAGGAGAGTAGACCATGGGAGAAAAGGAAGGAGGAAGGGCACCTGAGGGAGGTAAGAAGAAGAGAAGGGGTAAGAACAGGCCAGAATGGGAAATGGAAAAAGAGAGAAGGGGAGGGGCTGTAAGTTACCTGGTTAAAGAAATCTATGCTCATGACGTCAGGTTGCAGGCTACCCAGGTGGAAAATGAGGTGTTGCTCCTCCAACCTGAGATTGGCTCTCTCAAAGCTGTAGAGGAGGCCCTGGACTGACATGTCAGAATGGGAATGGGAAGCGGAATTTCAATGGTTGGCCTTTGGGAAAGCCCGTCTTTTGAGGTAGATGGAGCAAGGTATTTGATGAAGTGCTTCCCTCATCTATGTTGAGTCTCCCTAATCCAGAGGAAGCTTTTCAGGAGCACTGAATACAAAGTCAACCGCGATAGAAAGGGAAAGGGACTTACAAATGAAGTGTTGCTTCACCTGAAAGGACTCGTTGGGTCCTGAATGGTGGTGAAGGGGGAGGTGTAGGGACAGATGGAGCACTTGTCCACTTACAGGGGTAAGTGTCAGGAGAGAGATCAGTGAGGAGGAACAAGTGGACAATGGAGCTGCATTGAGAGCGATCTCGGTGGAAAGTGGACAGTGGGAATGGGGGAGGAAAACGAGACTAGTGGTAGGATCCCTTTGAAGATGGCAGAAGTTAGGGAGAATAATGTGGTGGATGCGGAGACTTGTGGGGTAGTAATTAAGGGCAAGGGGATTTTTATCCTGTTATGATGTTGGGGAGATAGAGTGAAGGACTCTGAAAGAATCTGCAAATAGGGATCGGATCTTGCTTCCTCAAAAGAAAAGAATATTTTTGTGGAATATCAAACAGAACTAATAAGTGAGTACTTTAACACCAATACCAGACAATCAGTTAGAAAACAATCCCTTCATCATTCAGTTTCTTATTTTACTAATTTTACTTTCTCTTAATTCTGTCAGTATCACATTTAATGCGATGGTCTTCAAGCATTGGGTAGGATTGTCCTGATCATTCGAAAACCAAAATGAGAAGTGAGAGCATTATTATAAAGTCCAAATAATACCGACCTCTGGACACCACTAAAGGTGGTTGAAGCTCCCCTGATGAAATAGCCATACTGCGGCATCACAAAATGTCCTTCTTCTTCATAGAACTCGGGTACATCCGTTGTGAGCCTTAACATCACACAAGAAAATAATTCAGTCTATTGTAAAGAGTTAAATTCCATCCTGGAATATCATGCAAGTTAAAAGGAAAAAGCTCAGTTTATGGCAAGACCTGATCTTCTCTGGCAAGATGATTAAGCAAACCTATTGTCATTGAAGATGGGGATCATGTCTCTTCAATGGATTAACAACTAAACTGAGTTTAGATTAGATATCTTACTCTAATCTCACCATTAGTGCAGTAAATAATACAAATCTCCCCTATACAGTATTAGCGACAGATGAGAAATCTCTATACAATTGGGTGTGCTGCTCAAGGTCATTCTCCAACTTCCTCTTGCATTAGTTAGCTCTGTACAGTGGGCTCCTTGTTTATTTATTCCATATTAAAATCAAAGCAATTGGTAATTCATTCAAAATTAGAGCTTAAATCCTGATTTTCAACAGTTGTCTCTCATGAACTCAGCACCCTCTCTATATTTTCACTCTTTTCCCCAAATTGCCCCTTAGTTTGTTTATCATGTTGGAGGCCCTAATTATTGTTCCAACAGACCTTCTAGCAAACTATATTAAAACAAAGATCAACTTGTCTGACCTTGCAAGCAAGAACACAGCCTGTACAGCAAACAAATAAAGGCTATTTACTGCACCAATGTTACGACTCTGATGCTGAAAAACTGGTTAATAATGTATATTGTTCTGGTCAGTTTAACCTTTCTTATGAAAAAGGTTTATAGCTTTTAAAGCTGAGAAGTAATCAAGAAGCCAGGCATGGGCAAATTGTGAAGTTGTGACCATCGTTTCAGAGAGTGGTCTTCCATAGTTTTTAAACAGACCCTTGAAAGGATTGTTTTCATCCTGTCTGACTCCAACTAGCTGCTGTGATTTCAAGAACAGGTGAAATATGAGAAAAATATTGAATTTGAAAATGAAACTCTCTTGGTGGTTAATCGGGGAGAAAAATAAGCATTCTAAGTTTTTTAATTAGGTAGTGTTTGCCATCTCAAGTGGAGGAGAGAGAGATATTGTTCTTTTACTGAGAAAAAGAAGAAAAGTTAGACAGGGCCATGTTTTCCTTTTCTGTTGTGATTGCCATTTCTCATCCAGTGAGGAAGTCGTCCACACAGAGATATCTGTTCTTCTCCCTGAACCACAGCTTCCCCTACCACAGTCAACAGAGAGCTTGACTGCATCTCATTTCCTTCTTGCATCTCTGCTCTCCCCCCTCTCGTCCCTTATACTTCTGTAAGGAAAGCACCACTTAGGAAGATCAAATGACCAGAATAATACAAATGCAACGAGAGAGTACATTTGGAAAAGAGCTTAAAATAAAGACTGTCAACTGACCGGCATGCATATGGGCATCTTCTGCTGTACTTGCAGCAAAGGAACTGCCAGTCCCGATCCAGAACACTCTCGTAGTATCGGCTCTGTACTCCTGCCACAATGCCATTGTTTGTACAAGTATGGTACCTTCAAATAAACAATCATCAGCTGGGTCATTTTCAAAGCATGGTTGAATCAAAGCAGGTTACTTGAACAACAAACTAAAAGCAAAACATATAGATATCACACGCAGTTCTTCCATTGTAAAGTCCCACTCACAAATGAACCTAAAAAGTGTATATCATGATGAACAATAATAATGATATCCAGATAAAAGGTTAATAAAATGTCTGAATGGTTTATTTTTATTATTCACTGAAAAAAAACTAGCCTTCCAGTAATTTGATGGCAGCTTCTGGACCTAAGTTGTAACGTTGTCTGATTCTGAGCTTGGGTGATGGGAGGTGTGGGGGGTAAAGTGTGGGGATAGTTTCAAAGAAGCATTGGTGAGTTAATGTAGTGCATTTTGTAAATGGTCCATGTTATTGCCAAGCAACACATACAAAATGCTGGAGGAACTCAGAAGGCCAGGCAGCATCTGTGGAAACGAGTAAACAGGCAACGTCTTGGGCCGGGAGAGGGGGAGGGGTGAAGTAAAGAGCTGGGAAGTTGACTCGTAATAGCGATAAAGTGCTGGAGAAGAGGGAAGCTGATAGGAGAGGGCAGAAGGGGAAGGAGCAGGAGCACCAAAGGAAGGGTAGATAAGGAGATCAGGTGAGAGAGGGAAAAGGGAACGTGGGGGGGGGCGGGCTCGGAATGGTGAAGGGATTTCCAGCATCTGCAGATTTTCTCATGACTCCTTCACCATTCCCCATTCCCATTACCCTCCCTCACCTGAACTCCTTACCAGCCCATCACCTCCCTCTGGGGCTCCTCCCCCTTCCCTTTCTTTCATGGCCTTCTGCCCTCTCCTATCAGATTCCCCCAACTCCAGCCTTGTTACTCTTTCACCAATCGACTTCCCAGCTCTTTATGTCACCCCTCCCCTTCTCCCAGTTTCACCTATCACCTTGTACTTCTTCCGCGCCTCCCCCCACCTTTCTGCTCTGACCTCATTTTTACCCCCAGTCCTGATGAAGGGTCTCAACCTGAAACATCAACTCTTTACTCTTTTCCGTGGATGCTGCCTGGCCTGCTGAGTTCCATCAGCATTTTGTGTGGGTTGCTTGGATTTCCAGCATCTGCAGATTTTCCCTTGTTTGTGCATATTATAGCCGTGTATTGGTGTTGGGAGAAGGGAGGCAGAATATGGAAAGAACATCTCAATCAGACTTCTTTGTCCTAGATAATGTTGCTGCTGCTTTAGTTTCCATGTAGTAGATGGACTCTCAGCCTCACAATCTGCCTTATTGTGATCTTACACTTTCTCGTTCCCCTGCGCAGTGCTATTTTTGGTTACTTTTACACTATTCTGCACAGAGTAGTAATTTGATCTTTGATAATCACTGAACAACAAATTTTTTCAGAAGTGTTGCTTCCTCAGAATTCTTTTTTGTTTGTGATAGACTGCTTGAAAATGAGCACAAATATAATTTCAGACTACTTGTATCATGTAGGAATTTGGAGAAACAACAAACTAACTTTTATTGAATATGAAGTGTTTAATTGCATAATGGTGCTGATGATTTGCAATAGTTCAACTAAGTTAAAAATATTTTGTTGATGATCTTCATTCGTACTCAGTGTCTGAGGCTTCTCGCTTAAGTGTCCAACAATAATTCGCCAGCATTGATGGATTCCAGTTGCCCTGGTATCTTTTTTCCATGACCACAATGTCCTGGTGAAACCTTTCACCATGCTCGTCACTAACAGCACCAAGATTTGCAGAGAAGAAGTCTAAATGGGAATGCAGGAAATGAATCTTTAGTGACAGGTTGCATTTCATGGTTTTATATGCTTTCAACCAGCTGCATGTAGTTTGGTGCTCTGTAGATGCCGAGAAAAATTTCAACAGCTTCCTTGAATGCCTTCCACGTGATTTTCTCCAGTCCCACTAGAAATTCTTCAAGTTGCCTGTCATTGATGACCTGTTTGATTTGTGGACCAACAAAAATGCTTTCCTTAATCTCGGCATCAGTTATTCTGGGAAGCATCTGTCTCAAATATCAAAATCCTTCATAGAGATTTTTGTGCCTGGTGGTAGCAAATTCCGTCCTTACAGTCCTGAACCCAATAATTATTACTAAAACCCATCCTGCCATGCAGCAGCCACGCTGCCTAAGCATGACCACGCATGCCTGGACAAGATAGGAAACTTTCCAGCTTACATTGTAGGCAACATTTTAATTGACATGAATTATGAATGGAAATAATAAACATAAGTTTATTTTCTAAGAAGTGCATGATAGGGAAATTTCATGGTGATTTTCATGATCAGTAGCCCAAAATTCATAAGATACACCTAAAGGTATTCAGGAAGCAAAATCTTTGTTGCCCAGTGTAATAATAAACCAACTTCAATACCAAAGAATCAACTACGATACAGTGGTGTGGTCATAAAGTCAGAGTTCCTGTTAAACAAAACTAAAGCATGCATTTTAATTCCATGGTTACCAATTAGTTGTATTCAAATTCTTTACCTGCTGTTATGGGCTTGAAGCTTATGTCTCCAAATCATTAATCCCTGTCTCTGGATTTTTTGGCCACTATCCTATTAGATTCCAGTACAACTTCGGCGAGATTTTAATTATAATTAAACTGACACTTGAAAGTACAAAATCTCAAAGGCTCTTTTTCAGATACAATAGTGATTTGTCAGTTGAAGAAAATTTATTGCATTGATATTGGACTTATTTGTATGCAAATTTTATGCCTGACTAGCAGATGTAAAACCATTTTACGAATGTGAGATTGTGATAATGATTGTTTCCAAGTTAATTGGCAACCATTGGGAATTTTATGCTGGCATTTCTAGGTACCATTTACCTTGGTGTATCTGACGTCAAATGCATTAAGATGAAGGATACTTTGAATCTGCAAAGTCTTAGGAGACCATCCAATGCAATCATCTGGTGTTATAGCCGTACTTGCACATTTATGGATAGAAACGGGCTGCTAAGAGGTACAACTATACCTCGCAATTATCGCTCACACTAAACCTGTGATTAAACTCCACCACATATCGGCAAGGTAACACAAATTAAATTGACATTATGCCGACGACCTCTATCAGATATATTTTTACATGCTTCTTTTTCATCCAAAAGAAATGCTAACAAAGTTCAGAGCACCTCTATATTATGAGATTCATGTGTCTGTCTAACAGCCTCTTAAATGCCAGTATCTTAACTGCTTCCATCACCACTCTTGGCATAGCGCTTAAGGCAGCTACCACTCCCTGTGTTTTAACAAAAAAAAACCTTCCCCCTCTCATTTGAAATCTGAACCCTCTAGTACTTAACATTTCTACTCTGAGAAAGGATTCTGACTCTCTTCACTAACTATGCTTCTCGTTAATTTGATAAAGATGTTGCAATCGTGCACCCCTGATGGTTAGAATGGTTTGGACCATTGCCACACACCACAACCTGTCGACTTCACCGTCTTGTTGGGGGAGAGACCCCAAGACCAAACCCTCTTTCCATCGCTTCTATGGCACTTCCTTTGTAGCAGTGGACAGCGGCTGCCATGGAGCTTGTTATTGAGGAACTCAGCCATTCCCTACAGAAATCACACAAGTTTTTTGTGCTACATGGATTTGGAGTGAAAAAAAAACACCCTAATGATTTTTCTCAAATGTGGTTTTCCCCAGGGCTCCTTATTGCACCTAGTGCACAGAAAAGGAAAGTCCTTTCTCCTATCTGAAAATTTCAGTCCTAGTTTAATGAAGCTTGAGGCAGATTTGGACATCAGATGTGAAGTTTATAATAACGCATGTTTTTGAAAATAATCAAGCTTTGGATTTATCCAAAATACAATTATTTTCATAAAATATACATTTTTGTTGAAGGTTTACTTTTTTAAAAGATTGTGAAATCTAAGTGAAACACGTTTAGAAGGTTCCCGTGGGCATTGAAAAGACAAACAAGTGAAGGAAAGTCAGATAAAATCAAACATAGATTTTTTAAGGCCAAGACAGAGATTAAGTTATGAAATGTATTTAGTGAACAGCCTAGATTTTTAAAAGTCAGGCTGTATTTGCTGAAATAAATTTCATTTTTTAAGAAAACCATAAACAGTAGTTTATTAAATGGAAATGTACTGGAGACTTAGTAATATATGAATGTTTGAAACACCTGTGAAGATGCAACTAGCAAATTTAGAAAGCAGGCACAGGAGGAGGCTAATTGGGCTCTCCAAACCACTGCAACATTTATACCGTCATGGCTGATCCAGCTGTAATCTGAACTCCACATTCCTGTTCACCTGCACTAACCTTTCATCTCTTGCTTGTCAAGTATCTCACTCCCTCTGATTTAATGATATTCAAACACTCCAATTTCCACCACTCTAAAAAAAATTCACCTCATCCCTGTCTTAAATGGATGACCCTTTGATTTTATACAGTGACTGTCACGGTCGTGATCATTAATTCCCTGTCTTTTTCCTAATTTCCTTTAATTGTGCCATGGTTCAAACTGCTACTTTCCCACTTGCTTCTAATTCTCTTTGATGATGGCACACCTGGTTTCTATCAAGACCTGTAGCATAAGAACCCTGGTGTTACAGCCACTTGTCACCAGATCGTTGGTTTTGCCTGCGTAGTAATTAATGTTTCCTGACTGCCTAAGACTGTGTGTTCAAAGTTTTGCTCCAGTTTCAAGGTTTACCTATGAAACTCTGTCTCTTTGTGGCAAGGCTCCAAATCAAGATCCCTCCTGTGTGCTGTTCAGCGTTCACGTCCATGTAAGCATCCTAATTCAGTCTCCATGCCTGTGTCCTGCCCTTGGGTTCGCTTCATTTGCTCATTGCAACAGAACGATCTGGTCACTATGGACCCAGTGGACTGAAGACCCTGAAGCAAGCCCTCGCTAGCCAGGGCTCCTTACTGGGTCTGCACGATCAACTTCTCCGGGTTGTCATGGAGAATTTCCGTTCCCTGTCTGCTGACGTAACAAAGATCGGTGACCAGGTGGATGTGTATCCACACATTTTACCCCAACCTTTCCTGGAACTCTGTCTGTCTAACCAGCCCAGATAGCCTGTAGTAGCAAACCCCTAGATGTCAGCAACACCCCTGCCAAGAGAGCCGCACATACCTGAACCGGAGCACGACACTGGGGATTTGGGGAAGTGCCAGGCCTTTCTTCTGCAGTGCTCCTTGGTGTTTGAACTGCAGTCATCCACGTATTCCACAGATAAGTCAAAGATAGCTTATATCATGGGGTTGTTGCGGGAAGTGCCTTAGCGTGGGCTACAGCTGTTTGGGACAATCAACCAGATATCTACTCTTCTTTGCCCACCTTTATTGTGGAAATGAGAAAGATCTTTGACCACCCCATCCGTGGTAAAGATGCTGCTAAGCGTCCACTCACTTTCCACCAGGGCTCACACAGAGCTGCCGAATATTCCGTGGAGTTCTGGACGTTAGCAGCTGACTTGGGGTGGAACGAAGAGGCTCTCCAAGGGCTATTTCGGAATGGTCTCAGCGAAATGGTGAAAGAAGAGTTGGCAGCAAGAGATAACACCAACAGCCTGGATTCCTTGATCTCCCTGGCCACCAGGTTGGAAAATTGTCTTTGAGAACGCCATAGGGAAAGAACTGGTCATCCACCATCTTTGGCCACTCCTCGGCACTCATTACCATCTCCCACCAGAACAAGCCTCTCTTCTCCTCTTGCTCCTAGGGTAGCTCCCAGCCCGGCCGTTTCCACCGCCCCCGGAGAGGAACCCTTGCAGCTGGGACGGAACTGTCTTTATCCCACAGAGCGGCTCCGGAGATTGAGATCGGGGGAGTGTCTCTATTGTGGCCAGTCCAGCCACTTTCGTGCTACCTGTCCTCTTTGGCCAAATAGGGAAGGCTCTCTAGTAGAAAGGGGTCCCTGGTGAGCCAGACAACATTCCCTTCCGTCCCCCAAACCCGGATGCAGATCCAAGCTACATTACATTACAACCAACAGTCCCTGCCTCTGTCAGCTCTAGTGGACTCCGGTGCTGAGGGAAACCTTTTGGATGAAGACATAGCTTCCCGGGCCGGAATTCCTCGGGAGCCATTGAGAACCCCTCTGGAAGCCTGGGCACTGGACGGTAAACTTCTGGCCCGAGTCACACACTGCACACCACCCCGTCTCTAATTCTATCTGGGAACCATTGGGAACAGGTACAATTTAACCTAATTTCCTCTCCTCAAGCTCCGATAGTACTTGGGTACACCTGGTTAAGCTGCCAAAACCCCCACATTGACTGGTCCACCAGGAAGATAGTCAGCTGGAGTTCGTTCTGTCTCTCCACTTGTCTACAAACAGCCCTTTCCCCTGTGAAAGTCACCACTGCCTCATCTGCCTCTGAACTCCCCGACTTATCCAAGGTTCCAGCAGAGTACCAGGATCTGGGAGAAGTGTTTAGCAAACAAGGGGCTCTTTCCCTGCCTCCACACCGCCCTTACGATTGCGCAATTGACCTTCTCCTCAGAGCCTCTCTACCCAACAGTCGGCTGTATAACCCGTCCCGACCAGAAAGCGAAGCAATGGAGGCTCACCTAGATGACTCTCTCGTGGCGGGCATTATCCGACCCTCATCTTCCCCTGTAGGTGCATCCTGGTCAAACCACACCCCTCTCGCCAACTCATTGTGGAAGTTGATGCCTCGGACTCTGGGGTGGGAGTGGTCCTCTCCCAACGCTCTGTTGCAGACCAAAACCTCCATCCCTGCACTTCCTTCTCTCACTGTCTATCCCCTGCCGAACGGAACTACGTTGATAAAGTTACTGGCTGTCAAACTCGCTTTGGAGGAGTGGAGGCACAGGCTAGAGGGAGCAGAGCATCCATTCATCGTTTGGACGGACCACAAGAACCTCGCATACATCCAAACCGCCAAACGCCTGACTTCCCGACAAGCCTGTTGGGCATTATTTTTTGGCCGTTTTAGGTTCACACTCACCTATCGTCTGGGGTCCAAGAACGAGAAGCCCGATGCTGTCTCCCATCAATATGTCTCCGGGGAGGGCCTTGCCAACCCCGAGACCATCCTTCCACCATCCTGTGTAGTGGCTGCCTTCACCTGGGAGATCAAAGCCATAGTCAAAGAGGCCCAACGGACTCAACTGGACCCAGGCAACGGACCCTCCAATCGCCTCTTCGTGCCTGACTCGGTTCGGTCTCAGGTTCTCCAGTGGGGGGACACTTCTCATTTCGCCTGCCATCCCGAAATCGATCGACCTCTGTCCCTTCTGAAGAGACATTTCTGGTGGCCTTCTATGGACGCTAACACTTGTTCCTTTCTCTCTGTCTGTTCTGTTTGTGCCCGCGGAAAAGCCTCCCATTGACCACCTGCTAGGTTGCTTCATCCCCTACCTGTCCCTGGCCGCCCTTGGTCCCACGTTGCTCTGGATTTCGTTACTGGGCTATCCCCTTTCACATGGGAACACTGCCATACTCACCGTGGTGGACCGTTCCTCCAAAGCCGTGCACTTCGTAGCCCTTCCCAAACTCCCTACAGCCCGTGAGACAGCTCCTCCTTGTTCATCACGTCTTCCACCTTCAGGGAATTCCCTCTGACTGGGGTCCCCAATTCATCTCTCAAGCCTGGAGATCCTTTCGTCAAGCCCTTGGAGTGTCAGTAAGTCCATCTTGCAGTTTCCATCCGCAGACAAATGGTCAAACAGAATGAGCAAACCAGGATTTGGAAGCAGCATTGTGCTGCATAACTGACAACAACCCGTCATCCTGGAGCGCCCATCTCACTTGGGTGGAGTACGCCCACAACTCCCTGGTCAGCACCGCCATCGGAATGTCTCCCTTCGAATGCTCCCTCGGTTATCAACCCCTTCTGTTCCTTGCCCATGAAGACAATATCGCTGTGCCTTCAGTTCAGGCCCATCTCCGCTGGTGCCGCGGATCTGGAAGGATGCATGTGTGGCCCTCCTCCGCTCAGCTGACTGCAACCGGAGGATTACCGATTGCAATTGAACTCCTGCACCAAATTATCACCCTGGGCAGAAGGTTTGGATTTCGTCAAAAGACATGTCCCTCAAGAATGAACCCAAGAGCCTCACCCCTTGCAACCTGGGACCATTCGAGATTGAGAGTGTCATCAGCTCCTCGGTGGTAGACTCAAACTGCCCGGATCCATGCACATTCATCCCATATTCCGCATCTCCCAACTGGAAGTTGCATCTTTCGGCTCTTTGTACCCTCCTGCTGAACCCCTCTACCTGCTGGATCATTGATGACTACCCAGCATACACTGTCTGGCGAATACTGGATGTGCGCCGCCGAGGCGGGGCCTCCAGTACCTGCTCAATTGGGAGGGATACGGCCCAGAGGAACGCTCCTGGATTCCCTAATCCTTCATCCTGGACCCGTCCCTCCTCCGTAATTTCCATCGAGACAATCCGGACAAGCCTGGTGGTTCACCTGGAAGCTTCCGTTGGGGGGGAGGGGGCGGTATTGTCATGGTCCCGGTTGTTAATTCCCTGTCTTTCTCCTAATTTCTTTTAATTGTGCCATGGTTCTGACCGCTAATTTTCCATTTGCTTCTCATTCTCTCTGATGACAGCACATCAAGATCTGCAACATAAGAACCCTGGCATTACAACCACTGGTTGCCAAATTGTTGGTTTTTCCTGCGTGGTAATTAATGCTTTCTGGCCGCTTAGGACTGTGTATTCTAAGTTTTGCTCTAGTTTCAAGCTTTACCCAAGAAACTCCGTCTCTCTGTGTCAAGGCTTCAGGTCAAGATCTCCTGTTTGCTGTTCAACGTTCACGTCTGCATAAGCATCCTAACTCTGTCTCCATGCCTGTGTCCTGCACTTGGGTTTGCTTCATTCTCTCATTGCAACAGTGATCTGTATTTCTAGATTTCCCACACAAGAGGAAACATTCTCTCCACAACCACTCTGGCAGAACCCCTTAGAATCTTAGGTGTTTCAATTAAATCCCTTTCCTCTCTGTAAAGCTCTAGTGGAGAGAAGTATTACCTGTCTTGGCTTTTCTCATTAGACTATTTACTCAATCCAGTTAACTTTCTCAGAACTACATGAGTGTTGTTTAGAAAAGGAAAGGAGATACAAATATGATCAGAGATCGGATGTCACTGCCATATAGCATACCTTAAACATAAAACCCTACATGTGCGAGTACTGAGCAATAACATATTCCCTAGCTCAAAATGGCCACTCGTGCCAAGTGACATGTCCAACACTGTAGGATTCCTGGAAACTGCACAAAATTTAATTCTGGTGGAGTTACAACTTCGCATTTTCCACTGACACCTGCCAAATTTACACCACTACCCCAGCCAGCCGGCAGCTGTTAGCTCTCCTGGAAAGACTGTATGTGAATCTTCTTGTTGCAAAAACAGTAAGGGAGGTAGCATGTGAGATATCTTGTTGCAAGAGCATCCCAAGCTTCAATAACGATGTTTATATTGCAGAAGTGTTTCCACTGGCTGCAGGTGAGTTTGAGTATTAGAGGTCATTGATTTGGGCAATTTGTAATAACGCTGTGTGTATTTTCCTCTATTCACTCGGTCATCAAATTTTAAGATCTTCAGCATTTTGCCTAAACACAGTCTGTGAACTTTAAAATCATGTAAGAATTTGAACTTCACATTTCATTTAACTTTCAATTATAACTTGTATATCTAAATGTTTGAAATACCATTGCTTTGTACCCACCTCTTCTCTGTCCCATTAGAAATTTATGATTTTTATCCTCCCAACATAGTCAGCCATTAAAATAAAGATGAGGACAACAATTATAACCTGTTCTTATGTTTTAACCCAAAGCTTGTTTGAACCAATTATCCTTTACGACAATGAATTTTAACTGAACTCTAGAACTCAATGGAGAACGGAATAGAAGCCAAAAGGGTCTTTGGCTACAGGAGTATATTAATCTATAGATAAATTTTAGCCCACTATCTTCATGTTGGCATTTTTGCCCATCTAACTAACTCCCATTTGCTTGCATTGTCTGAACCACTCAGGTGTGAAAATGTTCCCTTCAAAACCGCTTGAAAACTCCTTCCCCTCATCTTAAAATGGTTGATGTTTCAGACCAAGCCCTTCATTGGGACTGGAAAGGAAAGGGGAAGAATTCTGAATAAGCTGGTGGAGGGGAGGGGGAAGTGTACAAGTTGAAGGTAGGTGGGTGGGGAGGGAGAAACAAAGTGAGAAATTTGGAGATGTTTGGTGGAAGAGGTAAAAGCTGAGGAAGAAGGAATCTGTTAGGAGAGAAGAGTGAACCATGGGAGAAAGGGAAACTGGGAGGGGGGCATGAGAGGGAGATGATGGGCAAATTAGGAGAAAGGAAGGGGAAAGAGGGGACCCAGAATGGGGAATACAAAGTAGAGAAGCAAGAGAAGGGATAAATTACTGGAAATCAGAGAAATCAATATTAATGCTGTCGGTTTGGACGTTACCCAGTTGGAATATGAGGTGTTGCTCCTCCCAGTTGGGCATGGCCTCATTGTGGCAGTAGATGCAGCCGTGGACAGACACGTCAGAATGGGGATAGGAAGCAGAATTAAAATATTTGACCACAGGGAAATCCCACCTATTGTTAAAATATCAGGAGATATTTTCATCACTTACAGTACCAAGTACTCAAATGCACATATGAAGTTTCAATGTTACTATAGTTTTATTAGCTCAGTGAAGAGTTTGAGATGCTGTTAGACAAGATCTGGCCCCTCAGAGCCAGTATCATTTGTTGTCTACTATGTAAAGGTGAACTTGCTGGTTGAGTTAGTGATAAGGAAAGCAAATGCAATGTTTGCATTCATTTCAAGAGGACTAGAATATAAAAACAAGGATGTAATGCTGAGGCTTTAAAAGGCACTGGTCAGACTGCACATGGAAGTATTGTGAGCAGTTTTGAGACCCTTATCTAAGAAGGGATGTGTTAGCATTAGAGAGGATGTTTATGAGGCATCGCCTTTTGAAGATGTCTTTGATGAAGGGGCGGCTACAGCCCATGATGGAGCTGGCTGAGTTTGCTACCCTTTGCTGTTTTTTTCCAACCCTGTTCAGTGGCCTCTCCATACCAGACAGTGACGCAACCAGTTAGAATGCTCTTGATGATACATCTGTAGAAATCTGTGAGTCTTTGGTAACATATAAATTCTCCTCAAGCTCCTAATGAAATACAGCTGTTGGCTTGCCTTCTTCATAATTCATCAATATGTTGGGCTCAGGATATACCTTCAGATACGTTGACGTGCAGGAACTTAAAATTGCTCAGCCTTTCCACTGCTGACCACCTGCCGAGGACTGATGAGTGTTCTCTTGACTTCCCCTTCCTGAAGTTCATGATCAATTTCTTGGTCTTACTGATGCGCAGTGCAAGGTTGTTGCAACACCACTCAGCCGGCCGATCTACCTCACTCTTGTACACCTCCTCGTCACCGCCTGAGATTCTGTCAACAACATCAGGAAATTTATAGATGACATTTGACCTGTGCGTAGCCACACAATCACAGTGTTTGAGAGAGTAGACCACGCCTCCGTGAGGTATGTCCGTGCTGACTGTCAGTGAGGAGGTGTTGATTATCATCTGCACTGATTGTGGTCTCCCAATGAATAAGTCAAGGATCCAATTGCAGAGTGAGTCATTTACTGACTTGATCTTCTAACAGGAAATAAATGTTAGAATCAGTCTGTGACCCTGGGAACAGTCTGTGAAACACAGTGTCCCGTGTTATGTGGCTGTTTGGGATGAACCTCAACAAAAACAATTATATTGCTTTCCAGATCTCACCAACACAAGGCCACAAGGAGATGGACAACCATCTCATCCACATAACAGACACCACAAGGGCAACATGTGATGAGAGTGAGTTTGGCTGTGCATGAAGCTCTTCCTTTTCACCAGATAAGCATGTTCTTGGTGCTGGTCTAGCATTCTGGTTACAGGTGTCTTCGTGCAGACTTTTCTATGATCAATTGAGAGGAACATTGTTCAACAGAAAGCCCAGGACAATCCATAACACCAGGGATAGGTGATTCTCCAAGGTGACATGACTCTCTGGTCCTTATTGTGTCTGTGTCCTTCACTGATGGAACCTCAGCTTGGGAGGTGGGAGAAGTTCAAGGAGGGCAGGGAGGTAGCGAAATTAAAGGGAACTGTGCATTTCAGGTTCTGCACAATCGGCTGGAAGAGAGTGCTTGATTTAGGTGGAAAGAAAGAAGTTCTAATTAGACCTTGTTCTGTCAGAGTGGCATACTCTAATTCTCTGCAACCATTTGAAGTGTTGCAGGGTGACTGATGACACTAGCTCATACAGAAAAGATTCAAGCAGGGTGGGCGATTAGAGACTGAAAAAATCAGAATGAAGCAAAAGTAGATTGATGAGCAGGGTGGTAAAGGTAAAGAAGCAAAAAGAATGGTCTATTGAAAGTGTAAGTGGGAGGAGTAGAATAATGATTAGCCACTGGAAATAAGAAATGAAACAAAGAAATGGAAATACTCAATATGACAGGCAGCATCTTTGGAGAGAAAGACTGAACATTTCAGGCTGATGACTTTTCCCTCCAATTGGGAAAAATCTCATGGATGTTAGAAACCTGAATTAAAATCAGAAAAAGAGACAGGTAGCTGGAAACCAAGGGTTGTCACTCATGGATTGAATGGATGCGTTCAGTGCAGTGATCATTCAGTCTACATTTGAACTTTCCACTGAGAAGTGACTACAATGTGAGCAACAAACACAATAATTGAAAACAGAAGAAAATACTGCTTCACTCAGTAAGAGTATTTGTGGTCTGGTGATAGTCAGGGAGAAATTAAATGGAATCTAATGTGACCTTTCCAATCCTGAAATTCTGATGAAAGATCACTGGCTTGAAACATTAACCGTTTCCCTCTCCTTAACTACTGTCTGACTTGTTAAGTTTTTCCAGCATTCATTGAGTTTATTTCTTATTTTAGGTAACCACAGGAATTTTTAATATTTGATTTAATGGTTGGAAAACCTTGTTCAATGTTAAACTAAGTCATCTTCTTACATCTATCTGGCAAACAAATGCTTACAGAGATCATGCTGTAAAGCATGTCTATACCAATGTATTTTTCTTGCTTTGCTCCTCAGACTTCTATTTAACTCATTTTTAATTCTTTCTCTCTCTCTTGATTAGTAAGGGCATCAAAGCTTACAGGGAGAAGGCAGGAAAATGAGGTTCAGAGGATTGAGTGGTGGAACAGACAATGGATTGAATGGCCAAATCCTGATCTCCTACATCTTATGGTTTATATCCATTCCCTCTCCCTCTCTCCCCCCCCCCCCCACTTTCTCCTCACTTTTTTTCATTAACAGAGATTTTCTTCGTTGTTTTTTATTGTTTTGAACCAGTGAAAGAATGGGAATCTAATTAAAGTAAAGTCTACATTGATCTTGGAAGCAGCATGATCAAAGCCCTGGGGAGGATGGTATACTAAATAGGAACCAAAGAATGCGGGGTGATTTTTGGTGAAAGTTGTGTGGGTATCAACTTCTTAAAGGGAAATAGCCCATAAAACGTTGGAAGCAAAGGCTAGGAAGGGAGAGTAGAAGCTCGGTGGCTTCATGATACAGGAATTGGGACCTGTGAATATGATGAAGGTGGGTGGGGGATTTGAAGCAGCAAGTAAGACATCATAGGAAGGACAAGAGGCTCCAGAAGTGATTTAAAAGAATGGTTCTTGGGATGAGGATAGATTGGAGAGGCTGGGACTGTTTTCCTTAAAGTGAGAAGGCTGAGTGGCAATTTGTTAGGATGGTATAAACTGAAGGGCCAGTCAAAATGGATGGAGGCAGGCTGTTCCCACTGGTGGAAAGGTTGAGGAGTAGAGGTCATAGTTATAAATTAAAGGGGAAGTGAATTAGAAGTGACTGGAGGCTAACCCTTTTTAGACATGATGAGTTTGGAATCTGGGTGCATTGCCTGCAGGTGTGGTGGAAGTCTGTTTGACCTTGGTCTTCAAAGGGGAATTGAATGAACTGATTGAGGAAAAGTTCGCATGGCTTTGGAGAAGGGGCCTTTGGGTGGAATTACTGAATTACCCTGTGAGAGAGCTAGTGTGGACACAGTGGGTTGTAATGGAGCTAAGATGTACAAGTGCTTGGTTTGTTGAAAGCAGTGTCACAGGTAGACAGGATGGTGAAAAATGGAGTGTAGCACACTGACCTTCATTGGTCAGGGCAATGAGTATGGGAGTTGGGATATTATGTTGCAGTTCTCTAAATCACTGGGAGGACACAGTAAATAATGTGCACAGTTTGGTCACCCTGTTATAGGAAAGATGTGGTTAAACTGAAAAGTGTGTAGAAAAGGCTTATGCGGATGTTGCCAGTATTAGAAGCCCCGGGTTATATGGAGAGGTTGGCCAGACTACTCCTTTACACCCTGGGATATAGGAGAATCAGGGGTGACTCCACAGAAATGCTTAAAATTATGTGAGGCTTAAATAAAATGTAGATCAAAGCTAGAGGGCATAGGTTTAGGGTGAGAAGGGAAAGATTTAAAAGGGACTTGAGGGACAACTTTTTCATGCAGAGCATGGTGAGTATATGAAATGCTGAGGCATGTACCTTAGTATAATTGAGAAGCACATGGAGAGGCGAGGCTTAGCGGGCTATGGGCCAAACACAGAGAGTTGGGACCAGCTGGGTTGACAGCATGGGCAGCGTGGACTGGTTATACCAGAGGGCCTGTATCATGCTATATTTCTTTAAATGACTCCTTCTGTGCTGTAATTAGTCAGTGACTAGCGTCAGACTAAAATGGAACAGGAACTGGGATGATTTAACAACAGAGAAAACAGAAGTAGATTATCTCAGAGTGGATGCCGAAAAAATCCTTGCTGTCTTTGCACATATGGAGCCAGATTGCATTCTGCAGTTTCATCAAGAATTTCCTTGGAGCTTCAGTGTGATTGGACTCTGCCGGACGTGTGCACAGCACCACTGAATCATGTGAGGTGTTGGTCTAGTGATCTGAAGGTCACTGGTTCGAGCCTCAGCTGAGGCAGCATGTTGTGTCCTTGAGCAAGGCACTTAACCATACCTTGCTCTGCAACGACACTGGTGCCAAGTTGTTTGGGTCCTAATGCCCTTCCCTTGGACAACATTGGTGGCGCAGAGAGGGGAGACTTGCAGCATGGGCAACTGTTGGTCTCCCATACAACCCTGCCCAGGCCTCAGTCAATATCGAAATTGATGGACAGCCAAAGAAGAAGAATCCCAGAGCAGTAAGTTGGTATGGAGAGGAGGGTATAACTCCTTCATAAGAAACAAGAGTAAGGGTAGGTCTTTCAATGCCTCCAGCCAGTTCCACCATTCAATAAGATCATGGCTGACCTAATTATTTGCCATAACACCAAAGTAACATAAACCTGGATTCCCCTTATGTCCAAAACTCTAACTGAGCCTCAATAACTCCACTTTCTCAATTTGCTAGAGGCTGGCAATTCCAAAGGTTTACAACTATTTGAGAGAATAAATTCATCCTTCAATCTGTGTTCACAAAGGATGTCTTTGCATTCTGCTGTGTGTTTAATGCACGAACAAAAGCTTCTGCAGTTTTCACAGAATGTTGATAATTTCTCTCTGGATCTTTTGTAAGTCTGGCAGCTTCTGCAAATTAATTTCTCTCTCTCTGGAATTCTGTTTTCTTTATTCCATTCTATACCTGCTCTGATGGAAAGTTCTTTTCAAATGGTCATTCTCATTTCTTCTGCCTAGCTTTCCTCATTTGTTCCTTTATATATTCTTACAAATCATTTTCCACCCACACAAGCAGGACAATGTCTGAAGGTCCAATGGGCAAATAAAAAATATCAATTCACTGAATTGCAGAACCATCTCTGCACTTCCAAATTACATCTCACTTCACCCTGCACAAAGAGAGAGTGTTCACAATTGAAAGCATTTGCAGAAATGTTTTGGAATTTGCTCATGAGCTGCTTGGGTATAGTAGTAGAGAGCTCCAGCATTTACAGAACTTTACTGCAGATAGTGTAGTGGTTAGTGTAACACTATTACAGAGTGAGCAACATGGGTTCTATTTCCGTTGCTGCCTGTAAGGAGTTTGTACGTTCTCCCCGTGACTGCGTGGGTTTCCTCCAGGTGCTCCGGTTTACTCGCGCATCACAAAGACATAGAGGCTTAGCAGCTTAATTGTCACAAGGGTGTAAGTGGATGGCATGGGCTTGCAGGGCCAGAAGCACCAATACTGTGCTGTATTAACTAATATAAATATGGCGCTGTCTGAATCAAACAATTCCAGGATAACCTGCGTATGTTCTTCACGTACTTTGCATTTGACTGCAGTTAATTTTTAAGCATTTAACAGTGCCCATTAAAGCTGTAATTTCTTATCAAACAAAAATTAAAATTCCTTTAAGGTTTAGGTCAGAAAGGACAAATGTACTTCAAACTTTCCAGCATTGGCGGAATTCCATTCTGTACTCATTTCACTTCAGCTTACATCACACAAAGAACAAGTCTCATAGTACGTGTGGGACTAGAATATACGACTCTTGCAGAAACATTTGATTCACATTTGCTATTTTCAAGCATATTTAAACTCAGGAAATTAGCATTGACAAGTCACTTGCTTACAATTTGAAATCCACTGCTTTCATTCAGTGGTATATTGGATCAGATTTCCTAATCACATACAGATCCGAATACCATCAGATTCATTAATAAAATTCCTAATAAATGTATCTGTAAAAAAAAATATGCAGGGTAATTTCGGAGAAGTCGGCTGACTTACCATTCCAAACCAGCTTGCATAATATCATCCCACCAGCATTCGGTCGGCTCTCCCATGTCCTGGGGTGTGGGCTGGCATTCGAAAGCCCAAAGTCTGTCGGAGCCTTCACGCTTATCATAGTAACTCTGTATTACTACCAAAGCTTCCCCTGAAGGGCACTGGAAGTTGAAACCTTGCCGATATTGATTGACCCAATACACATCAGATGGTGGATAATTCTGACCATAAACAACAATGATCAGGACCATAAGCAAGTAGGAACACTGGAGATGCATTTCTGATGCCTGAATGCACTGTCTGCGACTTACTGCATCCACTTTTTTTATATGGGATGTAACATTTGGCAAACAGATGTTTCCAAGCCTGCATCCAAAAACTTTTATGACCTGACGTGAAAATATGCAGATGCTTTAAACCTAATTCTTTTTTTAAGGAAGACTGTGCATTTAGATGTTTTAGTACAACCATGTGCTTTAACAGAATGGTATGACAGGAAAATCCAGAGTTCCGCCTCACCATCATTGATATCAGATACATAACCAAGAGTGACACTGCACAGGAGTCACCGATGTTGTCCTCCAACCATGAACACAAGCATTTGAATGTTTAGAAGGTCTGATATTAAAAAGGAACAACATGGAAGTCCTTCGCCAAATGGTTTACAGGAGGCCCCAATCCATCACAGATAGTGTCACTCCATTTGAGTACTGTAGGCTTTTTCACTACTCTTTATTCCAAACACTCAGCTAAAGCAACCTCTTGTGGTAAAAGGTCATCAACCTGAATGATTTAATGTGTAAGAAATTCCTGACTTGTTGAGTATTTCCAGCATTTTCTAGTTTTATTTCAGATTACCAACACCCACAGTATTTTGCCTTTTCATTTTTCCTTTGATATAAACAGGTGTAGACTATCTCTCTATATGTTTCGCTTGAATACAGAATCAGATGCAGGCCTACAGTCTTACTATTATTACAGTAACTTTTACTAATGCCCGGATGTCTGCAAGCCTAAGAGTCCAGGCCAGGGACAATCAAAAGAATATGGCAGACAAATTCTTTTGCCAGTAACTATTAGAACTAATACACAGTTTTACAGCATCAACATTGGTAGAGTTCTAATTTGTTCTGTGTTTCATTTATTGTTAGTCAGCTAAACAGTAGTTTGTCTTTTTCCTACCTTTTAACTATTTTCATGACACTTCAGTTAATTGGGCCAAAATGTACTGATCCCAATATGTCCAAATTAACCAGAATGTGTGTGTATCTCTGAATGCACAACACGTTGAACTTTGAAGTGGATGGGCAACAGCAGCAGAAGACTACAAGCAGGGGGTAACTAATTAAGTGGCCGTTGAAGGCACAGTATATCCATAGCACAGCTTCTTTTCTCTTCCACCCCATTTCACCAGATATACGGTTCAGGATTTTGTTAACTCTTTGGATTATTTTCAACACCTTTGCATAATAACTACCTGGGTCCCTGGATCCTCCAAATCATTTCAGACCTAATGGTGTATGGGTTTTCACTGTTTAGTATGTGCTCCTTCATTTCTTTTTTAACTCTCATTTACTTAATATGAAATTCACTTCTCATGGTTCAGCCTATTTGTTTAATCCATTAATAGTATTGGTATTGGTGGTGGCATCCATTAGTCTCATGAGACCATGGATCTGCACCTGGTAAGTCCTCTCCAGGGCGTAGGCCTGGGCAAGGTTGCATGGAAGACCAGCAGTTGCCCATCCAACAAGTCTCCCCTCTCCACGCCACCGATGTTGTCCAAGGGAAGGGCAAGGGCCGATACAGCTTGGCACCAGTGTCGTCGCAGGAGTTGCCAGAGTGAGGTTGAAGACAACATCCGATTGCCGTAGGGACTCCAGCTCTGGATTTGTCCTCAGGGTTTACTCCCGAAGCCTTTCCCGTGAGCGGGTATGGCTGCAAGGCAGCGGAGGTTTGAAATCAGAGTTTTCTCTCTCTTAGATGGACTGCCTTCTCAGGCTGATGAACTCCATCTACCCGAATTGGTATTGGTATTAGTTTATCATTGTCACACATGCCAAGATACAGTAAAAAGCCTTATTTGCTTATTATTCAAGCATCAAAATCATTACACAGTGCATTGAGCTAGAGCAAGGTGGAACAATGAATATGCAAAACACGGTGTAAAAGCTACACCATGCATGATCATGATCATAACGAGTTAGATTATGAGGTCAAGAGTCCATCTCAAAATACAAGATGTTCCAGAGTCTGATAACAGTGGGATAGAAGCTGTCCTCAAGCCTGTAGTACATGTTTTTAGGCTTTTGTCTCTTCTGCTTGATGGGAGAGGGGAGACGAGCGAATGCTCATGGTGGCTGGAGTCTTTGATTAGGTTGGCCGCTCTGACTTGTGATGTACAGATGGAGAAGTACAGACAGTTGTAGATAATGTTAAATCTACACCTGTCCCCTTGTGCCATTGGCAACCATGTACATATAGCTTTCTATGTCTTTACAGTAAATTATTTTTACTGCTCATTGTTTAATTTTTTTTAGATCCTTTAGCTTCCCCTTTCTTTTTATTTGAGTAATTTAGAAATTTTGTCAACTCAGTGGAGGAGCAATACCTCATATTAAGCCTTCAAGCTGATGGCACGAATATACGTTTCTCCTTCCAGTAATTTTTTCCATCCCCCTACTTTCTTCCAGTCTGGCCTCCCACCTGTTGACTTCCTCCTTCCTTTTCTCCGTGGTCCACTCTCCTTTCCTATCAGATTCCTTTTTCTCCAGCCCTTTTTCTTTCCTACCCACCTGGCTTTACTTATCACCTTCTAACTTGTCCTCCTTCCCCTCCCCCCACCTTTTCATCTGGGCATCTTTCCCCTTCCTTTCCAGTCCTGAAGAACAGTCTCAATCTGAAATGTCAACTGTGTATTCATCTCCATAGATGCTGCCTGACCTGCTGAGTTCCTCCAGCATGTGTTGCTCTGTTTCTGGGCAAGTCAACATATGGAGTGTGTTTAAAGACCAACTAGAGTACAGGACAGGTATGTTCCCAACAGAAGAGGAACAGAGATGGCAAGGTAAGAGAACCTTGGATAGCGGCAGAGGTGATGAACTTAGTCAAGAAGAACAAGGAAAAGTATGTAAAGCTTAGGAAGCTAGAATCAGATAGAGCCATTGAGGATTATGAATAAGCCAGAAAAGAGCTCAAGAAGGGAATTAGGAAAGCCAGGCGGGACCATGAAATTTCCTTGGCAAGTAGTGTTAAAGAGAATCTCAAGGGTGTTCTATGCATATATCAAGACAAGAGGATAACTATGGAGAGGGTAGGACCACCAATGATAAAGGGGAGAACATTTGCTTGGATGCGGCAGATATGGGTGAGGTCCTTAATCGTACTTTACAGCAGTATTTACCAAGGAGAAGGTTTGGAGGATGTGGAGATCAGTGCTGAATGTATTGAAATGCAAGGGCATTTTGAGGTAAAGGAGGTGGTAGTGTTGGGTCTCTTAAAGAGCATTGAGGTGGATAAGTCACGAGGTCTGATGGGATAAACCCCAGGTTATTGACAGAAGCAAGAGAAGAGATTTCTGGGACCTTGACCAATATCTGGCCATGGGTGAGGTCCTGGAGGACTGGCAAGAAGCTAATATTGTTCCATTGTTCAAGAATGGAACAGAGGTAATCCTGGAAACTACAGACTATTGAGTCTCACATCAATAGTATGGAAGTTACTGCAGGGAATTCTTAGGGATAGGAATGATGAGCATTTGGAAAACCATGGCCTAATTAGGGAAAGTCAGCATGGCTTTCTGCAGAGCAAGTCATATCTTACTAACTTGATGGAGTTTTTTGATGAGGTGACATGGGTTGGTTTAATGTGTGAAACCCCGCTGGTTTCCTTGGCTGCATAAGTCTGGGGAAGGCTCTCTCCTGTCTCACCAAACCCGTGAGATTGAGACGACTCTCCCACCCCAAACCCCAATTTGTGTGGATGCTGTGTAATTTGCTACCCTGTTACAAACCAGTTCCACAAAATAACAGAAAGTACACTGCTTATGATTTAAGGAATTATATTTATGAAACTTACTTAACTAAAGGGTTAGTAAAGAAAAGAAAGAAAATACAAAAAGGGCCCATTATAATTAAACTGTCAAATGTGCACAAGTGAAGCTCATCTTGAACTTCTCTGTTACTCACACGCTGGACCCTTGGTCAAAGTGAAAGCACACAGGGCCTTCAGAACATCGCCTGCAATCTATCTCGAATAAACGGGTCTCCCACTGGGTCATATCCTATGACTGGTTCTCCCCAGTGTCTTCTCTTTTCATCTCTCGCTGAACAAAAGTCCCAAGACTAACCTTACTGTTCGTCACCAAAAGACTCTCTGCCCCAGAACTCTCCTAATTGGATGGCACACATTTTTCATATCTCTTATCTTCAACAATAACCCAAACACGCTGAAAGCAGAGCAGACTGCTCGTACAGAACTGCTAAATGAAATACCACAAGCATAAGAGTAAAGATGTGAACCAGGGCATTACACGTGTCTCTTGGAGATGACACCACTGTCATTGGCACAATCAAAGATTGTGATGAATCAGCATATCAGAGGGAGATTGAAATTCTGGCTGAGTTGTGCCATAACAACAACCTCTTACTCAATGTCAACAAGACCAAGGAGCTGATTATTGACTCCAGGAGGGAAAAACTGAAGTCCATGAGTCAGTCTTCGTCAGGGGATCAGAGGTGGAGAGGAACAATGGTCTTTCATTGAAACTATTGTGTTTCTTGGATTTACGGTATATGCCTACAAGAAAACGAATCTCATGGTTCTATGTGGTGACGTATACCATATGTACTTCGATGATAAAGTTACTTTGAATTTTATCTTTGAACTTTGCCACTATGGCCATCTTCTAGGTTTCAGCTCTCATTGGAATTCCCTCAATAATGTACAGCAGAACCAATGTATGCACACTTTGCCTATACCTTCTACACCTGCTGTTTTATTTTCCTCATTCCAGTAGAAATATCAAGCAGCGATAAACAATCAAGAAGGTATACCATTTCCTCGGTGAATGTTTATTATTTATTTATAATGGACTGCAGTACCTCTGGAGATGGAGGAGAAAAATGCAATTATGTTGCAGCGCCTGATAGGTCACAAGATTCATTTTCTTCTATGTTGCATTTTCTTAAAAATTCCCATTTTAACCACTTTACTGTGGACACTCATAATTTCAGTTGCTTAGGTCTTATACTCTGCAATTTCATCCAAAAACTTCCATATCTCATTACTTCTCCCTTTAAGATGCTCAAAACACAGCTTTTTGTTCTTTGCCTTTAAACCCGTAGTATAATCAATTTTATTTTATCTTTGTCTGATAACATTTTCAAGATGTTTTTGTTGCACTGTGGAAATGGAAGTTGGTGGTGAAGAGTTCATCAGTCAATTATGAATCTCTTTCATCAAAACAAACAATTAGCTGGATTGAAATAATTTACAAAAGTAGTCAACAATGGTAAACTTAAATTGTGATAATAGTTATCACAATTTTGTTATTAAAAATAATCATTCATTATCTTAATATTCTTGGAATTACTTGTAGTTCAGGAGATTAATTTGCAAATTGTCCAAGTTGCCAATTTACTATGTCTGAATGTGACAAGCAATGACTCCAAACCCATGGATCTGTAAAAGTAACAAGGTACTCAGATACTTCCTTGGTATTTGGTAGTACTTTCTTCCCCTTACTTGTGGACCATTTCCACTATGGGAAAGAATGGATAAGGAATTGCCAGAAAGATGTGGGGGTCATCGTGGTGGGGGGGGGGGGGGGATGAGCTGCAGAAAGAGGATTTATTTATATCATATTTGACTGAAACTTTTAGTCATGTGGCATTGCAAGAGAAGGAAGCCTTATAAGTATTCCCAAGGAGATCACCAGATGAAGCTTCTCAACTTTAGCAGCAAATTGAAATTGCTTAGTGTCAGAAGGCAGGGAATCAGAAGCCAGCAAGCTTTCTCAATAAAGAAGCTGAAAATACAGGTAGAAACTATCTTACCACATTAACAGGCTTATCAAAATGTATTTTGCAGAGTCCAAGAAGGCAAGGCTCAAAGGTTTGAGACCAATGCTAGAATGAACTTTGTCACCAAGAGCAAAGGGGTTTTTACATAAGACCCCTCCTGAAGTACTAGCATCTAATTTGCTGTGGATTCTTGAAGTTACACACAGTATTTTATTATCTATCTTTCATTTCCCTGTTTACAGAGCAACAAATTAAATTTCTTGTACATATATTACTGTCCAACATATTAGCAAGTTGACGTATGAGCAATTTCTTTGGAAAAGGTACATGATTGAATTATAAATTCAATGTTTTCATTTCTTTTAGATATTAACAAAAGATCACTATAATGTCCGGAGGAACAATTTGAACTATTTGCACCATTTGTTCTCAGTTCCAAACAAATGCCTACCAAAATTACAGGAGGACATCAAGAATATCTCCACAGAAATCACATCCCATTATCTATTGCTTTGTACCTCTAGCTACCTACGCCTCTAAGACTTCCTAAGATCCCTGCCTGCTGTGCACCCCTGCCATTTAACCACACCCACCTTCTATGTGCCGCAATTGGTGATCATGTTTTCAGCTGTCAAGGCTTAAACAGTGGAAATATTAATGATTACTAACCAAATAAAAATGTCAGTATAAAAATACAGCTGTCTCCTTCTCTGCAAAATAAGGGTTTGAGTAATATTGCAGTTACTTGCAATACTGCTATTAAAAACTTCACACTTCAATTTGTCAGTAAATTCTATTAGTGCCTTCCAGCATGATTGAGCTGCAATATAATCTGAAAAGATTTTAATGTAAAGCAGAACCATTCTTTCTCCTGTATTTCTCTTCAGAAGGCACTAATTAAAGCTGCAACTCATTGCATTGGTTCTTTTAGTCCTTATTAATGAGTATTGACAGCAAGTGTCAACGGGTGATTCGGCATTGGCAGTGGAGCGGGTTCCAGACCCTACCTGTGGCAGACAGGGATACATGGTCTGAACGGCAGAGCTCTCAAGTAACATTCATCTTAGAGTAGAACGAAAGGTCTCAGGAGAATTAAACAGGGAATAGAAATCTTTCTGTGGCTGCTGTTGAATCCTGACTAGAAGAAGATGACTCTTTGTCATAACAGCCCTAAGGATTAAGAATGTTTTTGTTTCTCACTCAGAAGTTGAGTTATGCCTGTGCCAGTGATGTTTAAAAATCTAGGATCCGAGTAGCTACAATCATTGGAAAACATTGGCTCCAGATTCAGGATGGGAGTAGGGATTTCACAGAAACTGAGCTGCAAAAGGGGGAAATGTTTCTCAGTTGGCTGAACAGCTAGTCAATTATACTATAATGAACCCAAATCCACTGTCCTCAGATTGGTGATATCACTGCCCCTGTGAGCTCTGTATAATTTTTGCTCATTTAGGATTATGTTTGTTCTCATAATGTAATTTGCTGTCGCAAAAAGAGAATTTTCATGGCACTTATGCTGTGTGCACATGTGCCTGTGACAGCAATAAACCTGAACTTAAAGTAGAAATCTACATTGATCAAGCACAGTTCATCCGATCTAGGTGTCCAACATATCAGTGAGAGTCTACAGTCTCCCCAAGTCAACAAGCTCTGTACCTAGTACTGTAAGTGGCAATAAAGAAAGCAGCCATTATTTACAATCAGTCTGCACAGTTACAAGGGCATTTTACAGTCAAAATCCCCCACCGGGGCCAATGTCTCTGTCTTTATCACCCCCATCAAGTACAAACATTTGTACATGAACTGAATTATTTTTATAAATACAGAGGTTAAATTCAGCATATTACCGTGGCCTGGGTGGTGCCTGGGGGCAGGAATGAGACTGCTGCTTTCTTTTACCTACAAAAGGAACACTGGCCTTTTTCCAAAGTAATTCTGAAGCACTCTGTGTTGAAGTATGACATAAAAGATAATCTTTTTCTTCCGTTCCCTTTCTTGTAACATCTGTTTCCTCCTCATTGCTTGTTTTCCAAATTTTTAAAAAAATTGTTCTTCCAGATAAGACACCTACACAAATTTAAGGCTGCTGTGAAAACAAGCCCCTGTGACTACTTAAAAAGCTAGATAACAGAAATCTTCTCATGGGACAAACCTGCCAAAGAATGGAAATTGTATTTAAAATAATCCACTATTTATTCCTTTTCTATAAGAAGCCTCAAAGACGGTACTAGTTTCTGGTTCCGAGAAAAAAACATTGCAGTCTAAGATAAATGACTGTAAGCAGCATTTTAAATTTTTTACAGGGTTAAATTTTAGGACTATATTGTATTTGAATGGCTGTGAAATGTTTTGGCATACTTGGAATTTATTAAAATTTCTTTATAGTAATACAATGCATCATGTTTCATTATTAATAGATCATGACAAATGCCCTGTGAAATATACTTCTCATGAATCCATTTTAACTCTTCCTAACAAACCTCTGCATACAAATATTGGTAGAAGTTTGGAACTCTTCCACAAACAGAAACTGATGATGGGTCAGATGATGATTTCAAATCTGGGTCCTGCAGATATGCTAACCACAGGAATTAGAGACATAGGAGTGGAATTAGCACATTCCACCCATCGAGTCTGCTCTGCCATTCCATCATGGCTGATTTATTTTCCTTCTCAAACCCATGCTCTTCCCTTCACCCCGTAACCTTTGACACCCTTACTAATCTCCACTTTAAACATACCCAATGACTTGGCCTCCACAACTGTATGTGGCAATGCATTCCACAGATTCATCACCTAAAGAAATTCCTCCTAATGTCCTTTTATTCAGAGGCTGTGCTCTCAAGTCCAAGACACCCCCACTACAGGAATTATCCTCTCCACGTCAGTTACGGGAGAAGGGGAAAATGCAGGGAGACTGAAGTTAAATTACAGATTAGCTGTGGTCTCATTAAATGATGAACAGGTTTAGCACGTTAAATAACCCATTGAAAGTTGGACCATTGAATTGAATTGACTTTATTTTTTACATCCTTCACATACATGAGGAGTAAAAATCTTTATGTCTCCACTAAATGTGCCACGTGCAAACATAGTAATTTATAATAATTTACAATAAATAGAACAGTCAATGCAATATAGAGTGCACTCAAATTAGTGTGAGTTCTTCAGTCTGATGGCCTGGTGGAAGAAGCTGTCCTGGAGCCTGTTGGTCCTGGTTTTTATGCTGTGGTACCGTTTCCTGGATGAAGCAGCTGGAATAGATTGTGGTTGGGGTGACTTGGGTCCCCAATGATCCTTTGGGATCTTTTTCATACCTGTCTTTGTAAATTCCCTGAATCATGGGAAGCTCACAACTTCAGATGCGCTGGGCTGTCGGCACCACTCGCCACAGAATCCTGTGATTAAGGGAGGTACAGTTCCCACACCAGGCAGTGATGCAGCCAGTCAGGATGCTCTCAATTGTGCCTAAGTAGAAAGTTCTTAGGATTTTGGGGCCTATACTAAGCTTCCTCAACTGTCTGAGGTAAAAGAGGCACTGCTGTGCCTTTTTCACCACACAGCTGGTGCTGGTCCTCGGTGATGTGGATGCTGAGGAACTTAAAGCTGTTTACCCCCTCAACCCCAGATCCATTAATGTCAATAGGGGTTACCCTGTCTCCATTCCTCCTGCAATCCACAACCAGCTCCTTTGTTTTTGTGACATTGAAGGAGAGGTTGTTTTCTTTACACCAATTTGTCAGAGAGATGAAATTTAATTATCAGGCTAGAGCTGTGGGTGGCAACACAGTCAGGGGTATACAGCGAGTAAAGGAGGGGACTTAGTACACAGCCCTGAGGGGCTCCTGTGTTGAGAGTCAGAGGGGTGGAGGTGAGGGAGCCTACTCTTACCACCTGCTGGTGAGCTGACAGGAAGTCCAGGATCCAGCTACACAAAACAGGGTCAAGGCCAAGGTCTCTGAGCTTCTTGTCAAGCTTGGGGGGGGGGGGGAATTATGGTTTCAAATGCTTCTGAACTCTATTAAATTATCTTTAAGCTATTTGGTTCAAAAATATTTTATTTTTCAGAATTTGTTTTAAACGTAAGAATATTGGTGCCCAACATTCAAACTATTTAAATAGGACATTGGGGTTCCTTTTAAACGACAAGCAAAATAGGTTTGAATAGGCATAACTGCTCTGCCATAATTTGGTCTCGTTGATATGCTTCTGACACGGTGTCTCAGAAGACAGCCAAGATTTTGATATGCTAAAATGTAGTCTCATTTAGGAATTCTTGCTTGACCCTGCAATGGTTGAAGTTTTCATTTACTCCATTTCATTGCCAGGTCAATTCTACTGATAGCTAAGCTGGATATTCCGTAGACTGTGAGACCCCTTTCCAAAGAGACACCAGACATGAAAATCACTGGATACTACCTTACCAAGCAGGGCAATGCACACTGGTAAGAGGAGGCACAAGAGACTGTAGATGCTGGAGTCTGGAGCAACACACTGAAGGAACTCAGCAAATGGGGCAGCATCAATGGATGGAGATGGACCTACAAAATTTCTGGTTGAGACCTTTTATCTGGAATCATAATTACTTTCTACTAAAACTCATAATTAGTTTCTTTATAGTGTATCATTTTCCAGTTATAGTCTTGCATTATGTGGTCCAAAGATAATTAACATTCTATTTAAAAGATCAATATTTTGCTCTTATCTTCAGCCAAGACAAATGCAGCCAGAATTGGAAGGCAGCCTCTGTAAATGGCATCCAACACATGTCACATGGGAAGGGGATGACTGTGCCCCATGAATACTTCTCGGTGAAACTCATTAGCCTTCGCTCAGCATCCCCACAGATTATCCCAGATCCAATTAGGAACCCATTGTGTGAAAGACTGAAGTAATTCTCTACCACTGCTCTGTTCAGGATGTTGCAGGAAGCCTGCGTTCCATATGGCAAGGATTGATCAGCAAGGCAGTGGACTCACTTTGGAGGGTGTTGAGATTCACGGTGTATGCAATTATAGATTCTGCTTACTTTTTTCTTTCGCTGCTTTTGAACGGTTTGATCAGGACCATTGATGCGGACTGCGGCACTTCAGCAAAGAATGGCCCTGTGTGCAGCCTGCAGTGGGCTAGCAACACCGTGCTGAGCCAGACTAAACTGAGTTCCACTGGACTCCTGGTTCGATGTTTGATACACTATGTAGTGTTCACTCACTTATTGCCATTTGCGCAATTTGTTCTTTGTTCACGCATAGGGTGTTTGATGTTTCCTTGAACAGGTTCCATGGTGTTTCTTTGTTTCCTGGCTGCCTACGGGAGGATGAATTTCACAGTCGTATTCTGTACCCAGACTTTGATAATAAACACAGTTGTATTCTGTACCCAAACTTTGATAATAAATGTACTTTGAACTTTCAGCTTTTGACAGTTCACAATCTGTAATGTTCTACATTCACTCTTCAATTATTCTCTCTTTTTCTGCTTCAGGTAGTACCTTGTAATGTTATGACTCCACAGAAACTGTAGCCTTGTGTGGGAGCTCTCCCAAATGGTCTTTCTTCATCAACAGACCTGGGATGTCTTTATTTTAGAAAACAGTACCTTCATTTCTTAAGAAAGGGTATTCAGTTGCTACTTCTCTTCTATTTCTAGCCCAGATGAATTGACTTAAATTGTACCACGTTTCTAATTGCCCCAGTTGAAAGAAGGTAATTCCTAGAGATCAGAATTTTTGGGGCTTTCATGTATGGTGTAGCCATCACACAGGTTAATGCACTAGCATGTTAATTGGAGAATCTAGTCTTAAATTAATTGGAGACAATCCAACAGCATCTTCTTTTATGCAAAAAAATATGACATCAACTGCATTGTTGCCTCTAAATTAGCTCTACAGGATTTCCACCAAGTTGTGCAGGGTTTTTTAGTGAGAGACTGAAAAACATCTTTGATTAATAGGCATGGATTTGCAACTACTGTCACGTCTTGGCTGGTGTAAGCTCTGACCATCACATTTTCCATTACACTCTGGAGCACGAAGCATGTTTTCCATCACTCTGCAGCTGCTGGATGACAGCCTGTAATATTCTCTCAATTAATAAAACACAGTCAGCTCCACATAAAAGCATATCTGATGTAAACACGGAATTCCAGCATAATTACAAATTCCCATTCATCCCGATGGAGCAGTTTGTGCAGTCCAAATAAAGCTTGCAAAATCTTGCACAACATAATCCTATATTCTATAAATAGGCCAAAGTAACAATCACTGCTGAGTTACACACTTGGCTAAGGCGTTCAAAAATGCTACTATTGTTCTGTGAAATGTTTCTTTTTTGCTTGAGTGTTTTGCATCCTTGGGTGGATTGAACAGAAGGACAGTTTGATCATAAAGTAGAACTCAGGAATAAGAAAGCTGTAGTCACTATGACAGGAAAATATTATAAGTCTGCCAGCACTCAGTGGGAGATTGAGAAATAGATCATAGTGTCATAGAGTCATACAGCACAGAAACAGGCTCCTCAGCCCACCTAAACCACGCCAAATCATTATTCTGCCTAGTCTCATTGACCTCCACCCAGACCATGGCCCTCCATAAATCTCCCATCCACGTACTTGTACAAACCTCTCTTAAATGTTGCATTGAACCTGCATCTATTACTTCTGCTGACAGTTTGCACCGTCCTCTGAAAGAAGAAAGTCCTCCTTTAAATAATTCCCCTTTCACCCTTAACCCATGACCTCTAGTTTTAAGTCTCACCCAACCTCAGCAGAAAGCCTGCATTCACTTACCCTATTTATATCTCACATAATTTAGCATATCTCTATCACATCTCCCTTCATTCTCCTACTCTCCATGGAATAAAGATAAAAACAAACATAGGCTTTATTTGTCAGGTGTACATTGAAACATAGTGTGAAATGCATTATTTTTTTTGTATCAAATCAAATCAGTGAGGATTGCACTGGGCAGTCCACGGCTGTTATCACGCTCCCAGTGCCTGCATGCAGTCGTGGAAGAAGAGCAGAGCAGCCAGAGGAAACCTACGTGGTCACGGAGAGAACGTACAAACTCCTTACAGAGAGTGGCAGAAATCAAATCCTCATGTTACACTGTAAAGTGTTTGACTAACCGCCACTTTACTTATTTGCTTATTAACTTAATAGGTTAGAATGCTCAGCTATTCAACCTTTCAGTATAACTCAGATCATTAAGTCCCAGTAATATCCTTGTAAATTTCCTCTGCACTCTTTCAATCTTACTGATATCTTTAATATAGGCATGTGACCAGAACTGCACATAATGCTCCAAATTTGTCCTCAGCAACACCTTATACAACTTCAATATAACACCTCAACTGTTACACTCAATACTCTGATTTATGAAAGCCAATGTACCAAAAGTTCAAAGTTAAAGTAAATTTATTACCAAAATACGTATGTTACCATCCACTGTCTCGAGATTCATTTCCCTGCAGGGTTTTACAGAAAAACACAGAAACAGAATAGAATCCATGATAACCTGTACGCAAACAAAGACAAACAAACAAGCAATATGCAAAAGAAAAAAATGTGCAAATAAAAAACTAAATAATACAGAGAGCATGAACGTTGTGCTTAGGCCATGTGCTTAGCCCTCTACTCTACTCACTTTACACTTATGACTGTGTGTCTAAGCACAGCTCCAATGCCATATTCAAGCTGTAGATTGAATAAAAGGTGATAGTGATGAATCAGCATTTTGGAGAAAGATTGAAAATCTGGATGAGTGGTGCCATATCAACACTCACTCAATGTCAGTAAGACCAAGGAGCTTATTATTGACTTCAGGAGAAGGAAACCAGAGGCCCATGAGCCAGTCCTCAATGGAGGATCAGAGATGGAGAGGGTCAGCAACTTTAAATTCCTCTGTGTTAGTATTTTGGAGGACCTGTCTGGGCCCAGTGTGTAAGTGCAATTACAAAGGAAACGTGGCAGCACCTCCACTTCCTTGGGAGTTTGCGAGGATTTGGCATGACATCTAAAACTTTGACAAGCTTCAATAGATGTGCAGTGGAGAGTATATTGACTGGCTGTATCACAGCCTGGTATTGGAACACCAGAATCAGAATGAGGTTTATTATCACCGGCATGCGACGTGACATTTGTTAACTTAGCAGCAGCAGTTCAATGCAATACATAATCTAGCAGAGACAGAAACAAAAATAATAATAATAATAAATAAAATAAAACACAATAATAAATAAACAAGTAAATTACATATATTGAATAAATTATTACAAATTTGCAAAAACAGAAATGCTGTTTAAAAAAGTGAGGTAGTGTCCAGAGCTTCAATGTCATTCAGAAATTGGATGGCAGAGGGGAAGAAGCTGTTCCTGAATCACTGAGTGTGTGCCTTCAGGCTTCTGTACCTCCTACCTGATGGTAACAGTGAGAAAAGGACATGCCCTGGGTGCTGGAGGTCCTTAATAATGGATGCTGCCTTTCTGAGACACCGCTCCCTAAAGATGTCCTGGTACTTTGTAGGCTAGTGTCCAAGATGGAGCTGACTAGATTTATATCTTTCTGCAGCTTCTTTCAGTCCTGTGCAGTAGCCCCCCCCCCCCCATACCAGACAGTGATGCAGCCTGTCAGAATACTCTCCACTGTGCAGCTATAGAAGTTTTTGAGTGTTCTTCTTGACATGCCAAATCACTTCAAACTCCAAATAAAGTATAGCCACTGTCTTGCCTTAATTATGACTATATCAATGTGTTGGGATGAGGTTAGATCGTCAGAGATCTTGACACTCAGGAACTTGAAGCTGCTCACTCTCTCCACTTCTGTCCCCTCTATGAGGATTGGTATGTGTTCCTTTGTCTTACCCTTCCTGAAGTCCACAATCAGCTCTTTAGTCTTACTGATGTTGAGTACCAGGTTGTTGCTGCCTAACCATTCCACTAGTTGGCATATCTCACTCCTGTACACCCTCTCGTCACCACCTGAGATTCTACCAACAATGGTTGTATCATCAGCAAATTTATAGATGGTATTTGAGCTATGCCTAGCGACACAGCCATGTGTATATAGAGAGTAGAGCAGTGGGCTAAGCACACACCCCTGAGGTGCGCCAGTGTTGATCGTCAGCAAAGAGGATATGTTATCCCCAATCTGCACAGACTGTGGTCTTCCAGTTAGGAAGTCATAGATCCAATTACAGAGGGAGGTACAGAGGCCCAGGTTCCGCAACATCTCAATCAGGATTGAGGGAATGATGGTATTAAATGCTGAGCTATAGTCAGCATTCTGACGTAGGTGTTTGTGTTGTCCAGGTGGTCTAAAGCGTGTGAAGAGCCATGGAGATTGCATCTGCCATCGACCTATTGTGACAATAGGCAATTTGCAAAGGTTTCTTGGTCCTTGCTGAGGCAGGAGTTCAGTTCAGTCATAACCAACCTCTCAAAGAATTTTATCACTGTTGATGTGAGTGCCACCGGGCAATAGTCATTAAGGCAGCTCACGTTATTCTTCTTTGGCACTGGTATAATTGTTGCCTTTTTGAAGCAAGTGGAAACTTCTGCCCATAGCAGTGAGAGGTTGAAAATGTCCTTGAATACTCCCGCTAGTTGGTTGGCACAGGTTTTCAGAGCCTTACCAGGTACTCCATCGGGACCTTCTGCCTTGCGAGGATTCACTCTTCTTTAAAGACAGTCTAACGTCGGCCTCTGAGACGGAGATCACAGGGTCATCACGTGCAGCAGGGATCTTCACAGCTGTAGTTGTGTTCTCCCTTTCAAAGTGTGCATAGAAGGTGTTGAGTTAATCTGGTAGTGAAGAATCACTGCCATTCATACTATTGGGTTTTGCTTTGTAGAAAGTAATGTCTTGCAGGCCCTGCCAGAGTTGCCGTGCATCTGATATTGCCTCCAACCTCATTCTAAATTGTCCCTTTGGCCTTGAAATAGCCCTGGTTTTCTGATACAGGTCTGAGTTGCCAGACTTGAATGCCACAGATCTAGCCTACAGCAGACGATGTACCTCCTGATTCATCCACAGCTTTTGGTTTGTGAATGTACAGTAAGTCTTTGTAGGCACACACTCATCCACACAGGTTTTAATGAAGTTGATAACTACTGCAGCATACTCATCCAGGTTTGAAGATGAATCCCTGAATACAGTCCAGTCCACCAATTCAAAGCAGTCCTGTAGGCGCTCTTGTGCTTCCCTTGTCCAAACCTTCCTGGTCCTTACTACTGGTGCTGCAGTCTTCAGTCTCTGCCTATGCTCAGGGAGTAGAAGTACAGCCCTGTTGATCCTATTGTTCAGATCATCTAAAGCAGCTTGACCAATGCTCTTGAATGGAAAATCCTACAAAAAGTAGTGGATTTGGCCCAGTCCATCACAGGTAAAGCCCTCCCCACCATTGAGCACATCTACATGAAACATTGTAGCAGGAAAGCAGCATCCGTCATCAGGGGTCCCCAGCATCGAGGCTATACTCTCTTCTCACTGCTGCCATCAGGAAGAAGGTACAGAAGCCTCAGGAGACACAGCACCAGGTTCAGAAATAGTTATTACAACTATCAGGTTCTTGAACCAAAGGGATAGGTAACTTCATTCAACTTCACAAGCAGAAGATGCGATTTCATTCACGTTTGCAGCATAAAGATGAAAAAGGCAGCGCTTCGCAGCAGCTTTTGAAGTTGGACTGTGAACAATCCGTGAACGGAATTCATTAGAAAGGGTGAATAAAAATAAAGCTGGGGCAAACAGAACAGCCGTTGTTGGAGCGGCTTTTGTGTGAGTGGGCCAGAGTTGGAGTGGGTTTGGCTCATCAGACTTCAGCCAGATAGGTAAGTATATTCTTCTTCTTCTTTATTCTTCATTCCTCATTTGTTAGGGCACAGTTGCTGCAGTATGAATGGCTCCAGGAGCGGTGTGCAAAATGAAGGAATCCTGGATGACCTCCAGCCTTCTGGATAACCACATCTGTATCAGGTGTATCGAGCTGCAGTGAAAGGATAGGCATGTAGGCAGAGGGGTGGGGTGGCTCTGTTGGTAAAAAAATGAGACCGAATCATTAGAAAGAGATGACATAGGATCAGAAGGTGTAGAATCATTGTGGGTAGAGCTAAGACACTGCAAGGATAAAAAGACCCTGATGGGAATTACATACAGACTGCTGAAAAGATGTGGTCCACAAATTACAACGGGTGATAGAAAATGCATTTCAAAAGGACAGTGTTACAATAGTCATGGGGGGTTTCAATATTCACTGGGAAAATCAAGTTGATGCTGGATTTCAGCAGGGGGAATTTGTAGAATGCCTATGAGAGGGCTTTTTAGAGCAGTTTGTGATTGAGCCCAGTCAGGGATCAGCTCTTCTGGATTGGGTAGTGTGCAATGAACCAGAATTGATTAGAGAGCTTTTAAAAACTAACAGAAGACAACTAAAGACATAAAGAAGGGAATGATGGAATACAAAGAAAAGCAAGCCTATGATATTAAAAAGGACACCAATAGTTTCTTCAGATATATAAAGTGTAAAAGAGAGTCGAGATATCAGACCACTGGAAAATGATGCTGGAGAAGTAATAATGCGAGACAAAGAAATGGCAGACAAACTGAATAAATAATTTGCATCAGTATTCACTGTGAAGACATTAACAGTATGTCGGAAGTTCGAGAGCGTTAGGGGAATAAGTGAATGAAATTGCCATTATTAGGGAGAAGGTACTTGAGATACTGAAAGATCTCAAGGTGGATAAATCACCTAGACCAGGTAGTCTACACCCCAGGGTTCTTAAAGAGGTGGATTGTGGATGCATTAGTAATCATCTTTCAGGAATCAACAGACTCTGGCATGGTTCTGGAGCAATGGAAAATTGCGAATGTCACTTCACTCTTCAAACTGGGAGAGGACGAAGAAAGGACATTATAGCCCAGCGGTTGGGAAGATGTTGGAGTTAATTGCTGAGGATGAGGTCTCAGGGTACTTGGAGGGACATGATAAAATAGGCCAAAGTCAGCAAATTTTCCTTAAAGGAAAATCTTGCCTGACAAATCTGTTGGAATTCTTTGAAGAAATAACAAGCAGGATAGAAAAAGGAGAATTGGTGTATGTTGGGTACTTGGATTTTCAGAAGGCCTTTGACAAGGTGCCACACATGAGGTTGCTTTTCAAATTAAGAGCCCATGGTATTACAGAAAAGATATGAGCATGGACAGATCATTGGCTGATTGGCAGGAAGCAAAGAATGGGAACAAAGGGAGCCTTTTCTGACTGGCTGCCAGTGACTAGTGGTGTTCCACAGGGTCTGTTTGGGACCGATTCTTTGTATGTTATATATATCAATGATTTGGATGATGGAATTGATCGCTTTGTGACCAGGTTTACAGACAATACGAAGATAGGCGGAGGTGCAAGTAGTGTTGAAAAGGCAGACATATAATCACTATTCATATCTATTCTTTCTATTTATTAGGCAGTGCATTTTTGAAGGGGGTTTCATAAATTAAATAATAAAAGTATTTTTAACTTATACCATTACCGACATGGAATTTGTCTTATCTGATTATTTGATAACTACTTTAAGGTGAGAACCTAAAGTGTTCAATTTTTTTAAAACATTATTCATTTGCCGGGCAGAAAATAAATGGTGATAATGAGATATTGTAATATTTTTTAATGAGATTGTGAACAGTATATAGTTTATCTGATGAGTTGACTTCGGCCTGAAGCCTTCATTCTGTTTCCCCTTCCACAAACGTTACCTGACCTGCTGAATATTTCCAGCATTCTCTGTTTTTATATCAGACTTACCTCAATATAGTTTGTGATTTTTATAAATGACGTGGATGAGGAAGTGGAGGGATGGGTTAGTAAGTTTGCTGATGACACAAAGGTTGGGGGTGTTGTGGATAGTGTGGAGGGCTGTCAGAGGTTACAGCTGGACATTGATAGGATGCAAAGCTGGACTGAGAAGTGGTGGATGGAGTTCAACCCAGGTAAGTGTGAAGTGGTTCATTTTGGTAGGTCAAATATGATGGCAGAATATGGTATTAATGGTAAGACTCTTGGCAGTGTGGAGGATCAGAGGGATCTTGGGGTCTGAGTCCATAGGATGCTCAAAGCAGCTACATTTTTTGACTCTGTGGTTAAGAAGGCGTACGGTGTATTGGCCTTCATCAATAGTGAAATTGAATTTAGGAGCCAAGAGGTAATGTTGCAGCTATATAGGATTCCGATCAGACCGTGTTCAGTTCTGGTCGCCTCACTACAGGAAGGGTGTGGAAATCATAGAAAGGGTGCAGAGGAGATTTACAAGGATGTTGCCTGGATTGGGGAGCATGCCTTATGAAAGCAGGTTGAGTGAACTCGGCCTTTTCCCTTGGAGCGACAGAGGATGAGAGGTGACCTGATGGAGGTGTATAAGATGATGAGAGGCATTGATCATGTGGATAGTCAGAGGCTTTTTCCCAGGGCTGAAATGTTTGCCACATGAGGATACAGGTTTCAGGTGCTGGGGAGTAGGTGCAGAGGAGATGTCAGGGGTAAGTTTTTTATGCAGAGAGTGGTGAGTGCATGGAATGGGCTGCTGGCGATGGTGGTGGAGGTGGATATGATAGGGTCTTTTAAGAGACTCCTGAATAGGTACATGGAGCTTAGAAAAATAGAGGGCTATAGGTAAGCCTAGTAATTTCTAAGGTAGGGATATGTTTGGCACAGCTTTGTGGGCTGAAGGGCCTGTATTGTGCTGTAGGTTTTCTATGTTTCTAAATACACTAGGTTTTATTGTTTCCATCAGAGGTGATGTTTAATATGTTTCATATGGCTCATGCTCCTAAATATAACAAGTTCACTGTGGTTGCAAAGCTTTTTTTCCAATCACAAACTAATTACATTTACTTTCCTCCCCATTAGTGAAAACATGAAATGCTGGATCAATCATCAAAATATTTGTGCCATTGTTCCATTAACCTTGTCAATGAAATGCAATCATTGGCATTGTGCACCTAATATTTACACTGTCTTTGAAAGTAATGTGAAGAAACAATAAAATATCTTTCAAGAAATACTATTTTCATAGAAATAGTTTATAGTTAGCTAGCAGCAATGTAATAGGCACATCATTAACTCCAGCCTTGCTGTATTTATTTGACTTTAATCTATAATTTAACTTGGATTCTCAGAAGGCCTTCGACAAGGCTGCGTAACAAGCTACAAGCCCACAGTATTACAGGAAAGATTCCAGCATGAATAAAGCAGTGGCTGATTGGCAGGAGGCAAAGAATGGAAATAAAGGGAGCTTTTTCTGGTTGATCTGTGTAGGGACTAATTTTATTTACGTTACGTCAATAACTTGGATGATGGAATTGATAGTTTTGGGAACAAGTTTACGGATAATATGAAGATACGTGGAGGGGCAGGTAGTGTTGAGGAAGAAGGCAGGTTACAGAAGGCCTTAGTCAAGTTAGGAGAATGGGCAGGGAAGTGGCAAATGGAAATGTCAGGAAGTGTATGGTCAGGCATTTTGGTAGAACAAATGAAATGATTGACTATTTTCTAAATGGAGAGAAAATTCAAAAATCGGAGATGCAAAGGGACTTGGGAGTCCTCGTGCAGGATTCCTTAAAAGTTAATTTATAGGTTGAGTCAGTGCTGAGGAAGGCAAATGCAATGTTAGCATTAATTTAGCAGAGCAGACTTGGTGGGACAAATGGCCTAATTCTGCTCCTATATCTTATGGTCTTAGAGTCTTATGGGCATATACATACTTCGATAAATTTGCTTTGACTTGACTTTGCTGTGGCATTATCATCCAGGTCATTAATATAGATGACAAACAGTAAGGAACTCAGTACAGTTCCTCGCATTACAGCACACCATTAGTCAGACAGGCAACCATCTACTACCACACTGGCTTCTCCTGCAAAGGCACTGTCGAATCCAATTTACAACCTCACCATGAATGCCAAGTGACTGAACCTTCTTGATGATCTCCCATATGGTACTTTTTCGAAGGCCTTGCTAAAGTCTATGTAGACAACGTCCACTGTCTTCTTTCATCAACTTCCCTGGTAACCTCCTCAAAATACTCTGTACGGTTTGTTAGATGCAACTTGCACAACATGCACAAGGCCATGTTGACTATCCCTAATGTGGTTCTGTCTATCCAAATATTTATATATTTTGCCCCTTAGAATACCTTCCCATAATTTAACCACTATAATAGGCCATGTTCTCTGGCTTATACTTAGAGCCTTTCTTGAATATTAGTAATCCTCCAGTAATTCACCCGTAGTTAAAGGCATTTTAAATACCTGTGCCAGGACTCCTATGATTTTTGCGCTAGCCTTCCACAAGAACCGAAAGGACACTTCGTCAGGCCCTGAGGATTGATCCATCCGCTGTCCTGACTGTAATTCCCACTGCCCTAATGGTCATGGTAGTGTAGCAGGTAGCATAATTCTGTTACAGGACTGACAACCTGGATTCGATTGCCACCCATGTCTGTAAGGAGCTTGTATATTTTCCCCGTAATCACGTGGGTTTCTTCTGGGTGCTCTGGTCTCCTCCCACAGTCCGAAGATGTATGGGTTAGTCCAGGCATGGGCAAACTACGGCCCGGGGGCCATATGCGGCCCGTTAAGCTTTTTAATCCGGCCCGCAGAACTTGATGAAATTATATTAATAAACCTTATTAACGTTTTTTCCCTGCAATTCTGGTGTTTTCCCAATAGATGACGCACTCTATATACATTGACCTTTGTTGAGGTGCAGCGTATTACTCCACATTTGTGCTTTACTCTTTGTTCGGCTCGACCTATTTGTGTGAACAGGCGTTCAGCGTCATGAACATCAACAAAGCCAGCCACAGATCCAAGTTAACTGACCAACACCTCAGATCCATCCTGAGAATCACCACAACAAAACTAAATCCAGACTTTGATGCGCTGGCTAAAAAGGGAGACCAACAACACTGTTCCCACTGAAATTAAAAATAAGTTTCTTCGTTGTGTTAGGTAAAAAATGCATTTGAAAATATTTTTTTCAATAAGCCTTACATGTTACATGTCATTTCTGTTAAGTGATGGACATGAGTAGTGCGCAGGTGCACGTATGTTCTCAAAATAAAAAATGCGCTCCAGATCAAATAACGCGCTCCGCATACTGGCGCGCTGTCACTGTTCTGTCCTTGTGCTGGTCGTTGTTGAGTTTTGGCACAGGGGACAATTGAATAAGAAGGAGCAGGACAAGTAGACCTGCATCTCCTACCGTTTTTGAAATAAAGACAGTCAGGAGGAGAGTGATGATGATAATATCTTGAAGGATAACAGAATTTTCAGTGCTTTAAAATAATAACTGTTACTATTAAAAAAAGCTGTATTTTATTCAATTAATTTTCAGTGTTTTAAAAGTCATTTCAATAAATAGCTAAATACCATGGGACTTCAAAGACAGATATTTTGTTGTAATGCATTTGTTCATTTTCAATTGAAATTAAAGCACATGTTTTCTACATATCCCATGATATTTTATTTTCTCTTATGAGGTGTATTACCAAAACACTCCGTCCATCTGCTCCTGGTCCGGCCCCCCTGTCAAATTTTAGAACCCTTTGTGGCCCACAATTCAAAAAGTTTGCCCACCCCTGGGTTAGTAGGCAAATTGGATGTAATTTGGGAGTGTGGGCTTGTGGGAAGAGCCTGTAACTGTGCTGGATCTATAAGTAAACAATAAAAAAGCTTACCTTAGCCTCTTTCTCTTCTTGTTGAGGCCTCAGTTCTCCACTCAAACAATAGTCGCTCCCACAATGGCCAATCTGTTTAAGACTAACATGTTTTAATTGGCAAACAATCTCATGCCCCGCAAGAAGCCCCAACAGGCCCCACTCACTTTTTAAATCTTGTGCTCACTCACCACAAGCAGTGGGTCGCAGGATCTAAAGCCCAACAAAAAGTAGGCAGATCGTGGAAAGATATAAAAACAACAGGGTTGTTGTAGTTGATGATTTTAACTTCCTTAAATAGACTGGGATTCCCTTAGTGGCAGGGGTTTAGATGGGACAGCAGTTGTTTGGTAAGGGACCATTGTAGATCTTGTGCTGGGGAGATAACACAGCCCATTTGTCTGTGCTAAAGTATTAATCTGCCTCATCCCATCAATCTGCACCTGGATAATAGCCCTCCATACCTCTCTCATCCACCGTTGGCAAATTTCTCTTGAATATTGAAATTGAACCCACATCCACCACTTGCACTGGCAGCTTGTACCACACTCTCACCTCCCTCTGAGTGAAGAAGTTCCCCCTCATGTTCTTAAAATTTTAATTTTTCACCCTTAACCTACAACTTCGAGTTTTAGTCTCCCCACCCTCAGTGGAAAAAGCCTGTTTGCATTTCCCCACCTATACCCTTATAATTTTGTATACTTCTATCAAATCTCCCCTCATTCTCTTACACTCTAGGGAATAAAGTCCTAACCTATTCAACCTTGTCCTATAGCTCAGGTCATCAAGTCCTCGTAAATTTTCTCTGCATTCTTTCATTCTTATTGATATTTCTCCTGTAGGTAGGTGACCAAAACTGTACACAATAGTCCAAACTAGGCCTTGCCAACATCTTATACAATTTCAACATAATCAAATTCCTGTACTCAGTACTTTGATTTATGAAGGCCAATGAGCTACAAGCTCTCTTTACGACCCTGTCAACCTGCGATGACACTTTCAAGGAATTATGCATCTGCATTCCCAGATCCCTCTGTTCGACCAGAAATCTGGCAAACCCTCTAAATGTCCTTTGCAAGTAGAATTAAGTAGAATCATAAAGCATTTTACATGTATTTTAGAAGCCAAAGGGCTGGTAAAAAGCAGGTTCGTTCAGGGACAAAGGAGGGAAATTATGCCTGGAGTCAGAGGAAGTGTGGGAAGTCTGTATAGGACCTTTCACAGGAGGGAAGGACATGGATGATGGTGAGATCAGGAAGGGGCACGCTGACATTCTGGTACTATGTCTCAATTTTTTGCAGCACTTTGGCAGCTGCTGTTTAGTTTAGTTTGTATCCAGTTTGTTGGAGGTTGATGCCTCAAATCATTTGCCTGGGACAAGTGTTATTTCCCAACTCTTTGTATTGGCAAACATATTGCATTGCCTTGATATCAATCTCCCCTGTAAAAATAAATCAATATTTCTTCATATGTGTGTGTCTATAATATTCCAAGGGTGAATGGTAATATTCCAAGGATGGGGGGGGGGGGGCTGCGGTTTGCTTAAATCATGGGAAGTTTAGATTGTGATGTCCTGGCTCTTTTCCACATCCCACAACTTTGCTCTGGAGAGGAGTTTGTGCATTACACTCAAAAAAATCTGCTAGTTTGGCTATGCTCTTTAATGACATTATTGGTCATTTTTCTCCTTTGTGAAAACATGCAATTTGGTTTTCCTTTTGAGTATCAATGCTGTGAAGAGGTACATTTGGCCCACTGTAGGAGTAGTCAGGAACTACCTCAGAGCTGCTGTTATAGTACTGCCTTTGAACAGAAACCTCATTCAGGGGCGTAATTTTAGGGAAGTTACAGTGACGTTAGAGCCATCCGATCTATGTTTCCTACTACTTTCCCAGTGGTAACCTCCCCCGTTAATTTACACATGAACTGTAACTCACATAATCATAAATAAATCAAAGGATTTTATCTTTTACCATCATTGACTTGTAATTTTTCATGTCTGATCATTTAATATCTCTGTTTTAAGGTGAACAACTCAAAGTGTTCACTTTGCTAAAACATTATTCGTTTGCCAATCAGAAAATAAACAGAGATTATGAGATATTGTACTATTTTTAGAGAGATTGTAAACAATATATAGATTATCTGATGAGCTGCCCTGGGCCTGAAACCTTCATTCTTTTTCTCTTTCCACAAATGTTACCTGACCGGCTGAATACTTCCAGCATTCTCTGTTTTTATTTCAGATTTACCGCAGATACACTAGGTTTTATTGTTTTCATCAGATGTGATGTTTAATATGTTTCATATGGCTCATGCTCCTAAATATAACTAGGTTACTGTGGTTGCACAGTTTTTTTTCCAATCACAAACTAATTACATTTACTTTCCTCCCCATTAGTGAAAACATGAAATGCTGGATCAATCATCAAAATATTTGTGCCATTGTTCCATTAACCTTGTCAATGAAATGCAATCATTGGCATTGTGCACCTAATATTTACACTGTCTTTGAAAGTAATGCGAAGAAACAATAAAATATCTTTCAAGAAATACTATTTCATTGAAATAGTTTATAGTTAGCTAGCAGCAATGTAATAGGCACATGATTAACTCCAGCCTTGCTGTATTTATTTGACTTTAATCTATAATTTAACTTGGATTTTCAGTAGGCCTTTGACAAGGCTGCGTAACAAGCTACAAGCCCACAGTATTACAGGAAAGATTCCAGCATGAATAAAGCAGTGGCTGATTGGCAGGAGGCAAAGAATGGAAATAAAGGGAGCCTTTTATGGTAATGTTACAGCTTTATAGGACTCTGGTCAGACCCCACTTGGAGTACTGTGTTCCGTTCTGGTCACCTCACTACAGAAAGGATGTGGAATCTATAGAGAGAGTGCAGAGGAAATTTACAAGGATGTTGCATGAATTGGGGAGCATATGTTATGAGAAGAGGTTGAGTGAACTCAGCCTTTTCTCCTTGGAGTGACAGAGGATGAGAGGTGACCTGATAGATGTGTATAAGATGATGAGGGGCATTGATCGTGTGGGTAGCCAGAGGCTTTTTCCCAGAGCTGAAATGGCTAACGTGAGCAGGCATAGCTTTAAGGTGCTTGGAAATAGGTAAAAGGGGTATGTCGGAAGTAAGTATTTCACACAGAGTGGTGGCATTGTCAGTGACAGTAGTGGAGGTGGATACAACGGGGACTTTTAAGAGATTCTTAGATAGGTACATGGAGCTTAGAAAAATAGAGGGCTATGTGGTAGGGAAATTCTAGGCCGTTTCTAGAGTAGGTTACACGGTCGGCACAACATTGTGGGCTGAAGGGCCTGTAATGTGCTGTAGATTTCTATGTTCTATGTTTTCTAGTTGGCTGCTGGTGACTTGTAGTGTTCCACAGGAGTCTGTGATGGGACTGATTCTTTTTACATTATATGTCAATAATTTGGATGACGAAATTGATGGCTCTGTTGCAAAGTTTGCAGATGATACTGAGATAGGTGGAGGGGCAGGTAGTTTTGTGGAACTAGAGAGGCTACAGAAAGACAGATTAGGAGAATGGGCAAAGAAGTGGCAGATGGAATTCAGTGTCGAGAAGTGTATGTTCATGCACTTTGGTAGAAGAAACGAAAGGGTTGACTAATTTTTAAATGGTGAGAAAGTACAAAAACTGAGGCGCAAAGGGATTTGGAAAACTTTGTGCAGGATTTCTTAAAGCTTAATTTGTAGACTGAGTCTGTGGCGAGGAAGGCAAATGCAATACTAGCATTCATTTCAAGAGGAATAGAATATAAATGCAAAGATGTAATGTTCAGACTTTATAAAGCACTGATGAGGCCTCACTTGGAGAATTGTGAGCATTTTTGGGCCGCTTATCTTAGAATGGATGTACTGAAACAGCAGGGGGTTCAAACAAGGTTCACAAAAATTATTCCAGGATTGAATGGCTTGTCGTATGAAGATCATTTGATGTCTCGGGGCCTGTATTCACTGAATTTCGAAGAATGAGGGTGACCTTATTGAAACCTATCGAATAATGAAAGGCTTTGATAGACTGGATGTGGAAAGGATGTTTCCTATGGTGGGAGAGTCTATGACCATAGGACACAGCCTCAGAATAGAGGGGTATCCTTTTAGGATGGAGATGAGGAGGAATTTCTTTAGCTTGAGAGTAGTGAATCTGTGGAATTCATTACCACAGGCAGCTGTGGAAGTCAAATCTTTACAGTATATATATTTAAGGCAGAGACTGATAGATTCTCGATTGGTCAGGGAATGAAGGGATACAGGGGGAAGGTAGGAGGTTGAGGCTGAGAGAAAAAATGGATCAGCCATGGTGAAATAGCAGAGCAGACTTGATTGACCAATTGGCCTAATTCTGCTCCTATGTCTTAGTCTTATGATCTTACAGTCTGGAGGGGTTTTCTTGACTAACAAGCTATCTCAATACCACAAGGTGATACCTTGAAATTAAAACTAAGAGTATAGGCTAGACTATAATTCACTTTTGCCTGTGAGTTCCTGAGCCAGAAACCATTAAGAAAGAGCTGTCACCCTGCTTTGGGAAGGGATGCAGGGATACTTAAGAGAAGTAGGTAATTTAAACAGCTCTGACATATTCTTACATTTATTCTTCAAGTTGAGATTTCCCGCCTGTCTATTTTCTTCTCTTCCCTCCATTTCTTCCATTTCCATGTGGCATGTTACCAAGAGTAAAGATTCTCTCTGCCTCTCTCTCTCTCTCATCCTCCCCCTCCTCCTCCCCCTCCCCACCTTTACCCCCTCTCCAGCTTCCCCCCCCCTCTCTCCCCCTCTTTTCCAGAAGGCTTAACTATAGCTGTCTAAGACTGGTGGTGGTGTTTTTTAAATGGCTCTTCATAGATTCATGAAGTTATGCAACATGAAAGCAAACTCTTCAGCTCAAGATGCCCATGTACGCTAATCCCATTGACCTGTGTTTGACCCAAATCCCCCTAAACCTTTCTTATTCATGTATCTATCCAAATGTCTTTTTAACAATGTAATTGTACCAGCATCTATCAACTCCTCTGGCAGCTCATTCCTCCAACCCCTGTGTGAAAATTGAGCCCCTTAGATCTCCTTTAATTCTTACCCTTCTCTCCTTAAACCCACATTCTCTAGTTTTAGACTCCCTTACGTTGGGTAAAAGATCATGGCTATCTACTCTTTCTATGTCCCTTATAATTTTATAAACTTCTACAAAGACACTTCTCAACCTCCTTTTTGTTCAAAGGAAAACAGTCTCAATGTATCCAAAGCCCATAATGCCGACAGTTTATTCCTCTCCATAGATGCTGCCTGGCTCACTGAGTATTTTGTGTGTGTAGCTCTGGGTTTCCAGCATCTGCAGAATCTCTTGTGCTTGTGCTCCCAATGTGCCCAATTTTACTTTTACATCTCAAGCCCTCCCGTCTATGCAATTTCTCTTCACCCTCCCCAGCTTAATCACATCCATTGTAGAGTATGGCAAGCAGACCCACACACAAGTGTGACCTCACAAACAATTTATATAACTGCACCATGACGTCCTAACTTCTATAATCAGAGCCTCAGCTGACATAAATAACCGTGACGTATGCGTTGCTACTCTCAAGAAATTCAGTACTTGTACCTCAGGGTATTGCTGATCAATGATGCTCCCCAGGTTTCTGCAAAGACACGGAACACTTGGAACTTTGGCCTCAACAATCCTGTGTCTTTTACATCAACGTCCTTAAGTTTACTTGTATATCTAGATTAAATAATACCATCTCTACTTATCTACTTCTATGTAGCACATTTTCATACAGATTATATCCAGTTATTATTTATGAATCACAGTTGACCTTTCTTCAATTTTCATTCTCATTATGAATTCTGTTTTCAGGAATTGTAACATCTTGTACCTAAGTACATAGCCAACAACCAAAAGCTATCACTTTCAGGAAAAGTGAGTAATAGATGCAGAAATACACCAACATAGAAGCCAGGATTAACCAGAAACTGAAAAGTAAAGTTGGATCAAAGTCAACTATTTCTATTACATATATTATGAACTATTTAAGGACTCCAATAAAAGGTAAACTACAGCTGAAATGAAAAGCAGGCCCTTAGAATTTAAACGTTTGATTCATAAATATGCTGTTTATTACATCAAAAATGTAAAGATAATTTTTGGTGCTTTTTCATACTTCTGAGCTGAAACCGTGAGTGGTTGGAGTTTGTTCTGGAAGTTTCAACTGGATAACTTTGGAAAGGTGCAGCTGCATGTTCTCACTGCCTAAATGAACTGAAACCTTTTAACTCTGCATGGTGAACTAACTACTCAATTTGTCAATAAAGACCTATCCCCAAGTTCAATTATATATGCCCCCCAAAACTTGTTAAAGTGGAAAATGTCTCTTAAACAGACATGATGTTTCCATCGTAATATTTCAGTTCGAGGGCTATTTAGTAGAAGGCAGGAAGATCTCAAAATCATAGATTAATAGCAACAAAGAAGGTGGCCATTCAGCCCATTGAAACTATACTGGCTGTTTGTTGAGCAATCCAGTTATTTGTTTTTCACTGTTCCATCCCCACAGCTCTACAAATTTTGAAACATCAGATTGACTGTTTCTCACAGCGTTGGAGGCAATGACCTCCAGATCATGGAGACACAAGTGACTACCGGAAGAACTCCGCAAGACAAGCAGCGTCTGTGGAGGCAAAGCTACAAGTAACATTTTGGGTGGAAGTGATGTAGGTTTTGAGGCCTTTTTCCAGGTTTCAGCCCAAAACATTGACTATCCCTTCCAGTCTATTTTCAACCTGCAGATCATGACTACAATCCATGGAAAATGGTTTCTCCTCATACCCCTCTTGCATGTTTTGTTCATCACTTTAAATCAGTACAAGGGGAGTGCAAGTCTAGATCTTCAGGGAAGAGTCACTTTGATATGAGGATCTTTAGCAGTTCCTTCACCTAGCAGCAGAGTTTACTGCTATATTGTGGAATTTCCAACCTTAAAAAAATGTCATTCTGGAGAAGGAGTGGGCTTGGTCAATTTTAAAGTCAGATTTTATGACTGGGTACCATTCATTGTGAATGCTAAAGGCTGTATTTTTGCTATAAATGAGTGGCCTGCAATGGCTTTGGCAGCAAGAGCCAGACCGACAATCCAAATTGCTCTAACAATCAGTTTACAAAAAGTACACATAGCCAGTTATTGTCTTTTTAGTCACACAAATGAATATGCAAATTAGCAATGGATTTTCTGTTATATTGTTTTCAAACAATGGTGATAATTTAAGATACAGTTTATTAGCCTGGTGTTGTGTACTTGACAAGATAATTAGCTTGAAATCAAACTACACACCCCTGATTAGTCCTGACAAAATGATAACAACATTGGATTATAATCTACTCAGCTTCTTACCATTGATTAAAACTTACAAATTAAAGTAAAGTTCTTAAAGCACACATATTTACAAATTGGGTGTATTTTCTGAATTACACAATAGCTGTAGATTAATCCCATTTTTGCATCTTTCTCACAAAAAGGACATTGCTTCCTTTTTATTCAATTATTTTTACACTATTTATTTATTTAGTAAAAAAATCCCATAAGGCAGTGATAAATAACCTGATTCTGATTCATAGATGAATGCTTATCTATACACCCAGACAGAATTGAAGTCCTGGAGCTATGGACCATGCTAATTTAAGAATTTGAAATTAGTTTTAAGAAACTAGAAATAATTATCTGATATCAGTAAATATGGCTCTGATACTATCAGAATGTGCAAAAAATAATCAAATAATCCATCAATGCATTTTCTGCCCTGTCTGGTTTGTACATGATTCAGGTCTGATGAAAAGAGTTGAAGACTTCCTGTGGTGCTGCTGATTCGTGTCTGGTGTTCAAATTTTGAACAGAGGATCACTTACTACAGAGCTCTAGCAGGATACTCATGATAGATTATTAACTGCCGTCTGAAGCAGAAGCCCACCATTACTTTTTAGGGTAAACACAGTAAGAGTAGAGGGTGGAGCACATGATAAATAATGGCAAGATAATCAGTTCCAAAATTTGAAATTAGCAGGTCTCACGTACTTTCTCAGATAAAGTGTGTGCTTCTGTCTAGAATTTAAAGCCAACCCTGAATTGTCTGCCTTCACTTGACAGTGGTCTTGCTCATGAGTGTGAAGGCTATAATTTCAAGATCTACGGCCTGCTGGAGCCTGGACTTCACTACAGGAGCGCTACACTTTCAGAACTGCTTTTTTCTGTTGAAACTTTAAACACTGCCATCCATGTCGGTCACTGGCTATGTGAAAGGGTGACTTTTCTGAACATTTATCCATTCTGGGACCTTACAGTGCGCACACTGGCTCTCGTGTCTCATTTTAACAAATATCTGCATGCTTCAATTGTACTTCATTGCCTGTAAAGCTCAAAGAAGAATCCTGAGGTCATTAAAGATGCAATTAAAATACAAGTCTGTTTGAATATTTGAATAATGTAAATAGCATGATCTTTAAACAAATTACTTGGTTAGAAATGCTTCACTATTTCATGGAAATGCAAGGACATCTATGACAAATTTACATGCAATTGAGTTTTCCTGGTTTTGAGATCAGTTGGCTATAACTTGAGAGATTTGGAATTAAAAGAAATTCTTGCGGCAAATTAGAACCTAGAGCATTCTTTTACAAGTTTTGCAACAGTAGCTGCAGAAATCTTTGAATGGCAGTGATTAACACACCAGACAGAACCTTGGGTGGTGTACACAGGTGGTATGTTTTAATGAGTGAACTGGAATTCAACAAGGGCTAGATAAGAGCACACGCAGTGTGAAATGGATTCTTTTCAAAACCAATCAGTGCTTGTTCAGGGACATTGACAACCTGGAAATCAGCACCCTGTTCTTCTTCAGATATGGAACGTAGAGCAGTACAGGCCCTTGGCTTTTGGCCCACAGTTCTGTGCTGACCTTTTAACCTTCTCTAAGATCTGTCTAGCCCTTCCCTCTCACATATGCCTCTAATTTTCTATCGTCCCTGTGCCTCTAAGAAATTTTTAAGTGCCAATAATGAATCTGCTTCTGCTACCACCCTGCGAACATGTTCCACACACTCACCACTCTATATAAAAACCTAGCTCTGAGATCTCCCTTATACTTTCCTCCGATCACCTTAAAATTAAGCCCCCTATCTTAGCCATTTCTGTCCTGGGGAAAAGTCTCTGGCTGTGCAATATATCCATGTCTCTTTATATTTTATACACCTCTATTGTCACCTCTCACCCTGCTGCGCTCCACAGAGAAAAGCCCTAGATTGTTCAACCTAACCTCATAAGACATGGTCTCTAATCCAGATAGCATCCTGGTAAATCATCTCTGTACCTCCGCAAAAGCTTCCACATCCTTCCTATAATGAAGCAACCAGAACTGAACGAATACTCCAAGTGTGGTCTAACCAGAATTTTATAGCGTAGTCTCATGAACTCGCAACTCTTGAACTCAAGCCCAGATTAATGAAGGCCATCACACCATATGCCTCCTTAGTCACACTATCAACTTGCATGGCAACTTGAAGGAACTAATGATAAGGACCCCAAAATCCCTCTGTTCCTCCATACTGCTAAAAATCCTGCTATTAACGCTGTACTTTGCCTTCAAGTTTGACCTTCCAAAGGGTATCACGTCACACTTTTCCTGATTGAATACCATCTGCCGCTTCTCAGCTCAGTTCTGCATCCTGTCTAAATCCTGTTGTAACATACAACCTTCTACACTAACACCACCAACCTTCGTACCATTTGCAAACTTACCAGCCAACCTTTGTCATCCAAGTAATTTATAAGAATCACGAAGAGCATGGGTCCCTGTGCAACTCTGCTGGTCACTAACCTCCAGGCAGAGTATTCTCAATCTTCTGCCATCCTCTGCCTTCTGTGGGCAAGTCCTGGATACCATACCTCCTAATGTTCTGAAGGAGCTTACCATGGAAACCTTGTCAAAAGCCTTGCTAAAATCTGTTATCACCTTCATTGCTCTACCTTCATCAATTTGTTTAGCCACTCCCACAAAGAATTCGAACAAGCTCATGAGTCACAATTTGCCCTTCACAAAGCCATGCTGATTTTCCCTAATCAGATTATGCCTCTCCAAGTGCTGCCTATAAGAATCCTCTGCAATAGTATGCCCAGAACTTGCTGGTCTACAATTCCCAGGATTATCCCTATTACCTTCCTTGAACAAAGGTGTATGGTAATATAATTGGTGGAAACGTATATAATTCACAGCCACCGACCTTGAATTGACCTTCACTTTCAGAGGCTGCTCTGACGCGATGATGTAATTACGTAAAGTATTTTTACCGCTCTTTGTGTTTAGTGTTTGGAGTACAATGAGTGAGATGTTATGGTTTTTCTTAAACATAAACCACTTCTGCTGTTTTTATTTGCAAAAAACTACACTGGGAACCCTGATGCACTAGGATAATTCCAGAGTTATTTAACGTATCAGCCAATGCAGTTGCTTTAAAGCTGCCAGACTTTGGGGAGCAAAATGCCCGTGCTTGGTTTGTACAAGCCGAGGCCCAATTCACTCTGCGAGAAAGCTCCACCAACAACACCAAGTATTTCTATGTGGTTGCATCGCTCAGCAATTCCACAGCTGTGAAAGTGGTGAGACCATAGAACACCCACCTGAACACAATAAATACCCATCACTGAAAACTCACTTTTTACAGACTTTCGGACTATTGGAGTCTGAGCGTGTCAAACTGTCGCTCTCCTTGGCGATGCTAAGCCATCAGAGTTAATGGACCACATGCTGTCTCTCCTGGGAAATCACCAGCCTTGTTTAATTTTTAAAAAACTCTTCATGCAGCAAACATGAAGAGGTTTTAACATTGCAAACCCGTGAATTGTTTGTTATGTCTCCAGGCTCGCTAGGAAAACGGAGACACCTCTTTCTCTCTTATTAGGAAGAAAAAGAACATGTGGTATGTTGAAAACGCCATGTCTTTGAAATAGTACAAGTCTGTGTCTTTGCTATTGCTTTGCTCACACTTGAGTGGTCTGTGGCGGTGCTGATGCTTGCTTCTTTTTGCTGATGAGGGAGGGGGGATTGTTGATCGCTGCCGCTTACACACAGGAGGGGCGAGCTGTGGGGGGGGGGGGTTTCGGTGTTCTAACATTTAATTGTCATTCATTCTTCGGGGCACTCCTCTGTTTTTGTGGATGGTTGCAAAAGAAAAGCATTTCAGGATATATATTGTATACATTTCTCTGACATTTTTTGAACCTTTGAAATGCTTGATCAAGTTCACATAGCCTTCGCTAATGCACCTGTGAAGGGCTATAGGGAGCTTGCTAAAATGGTTGATAGTCTACACTCAGCTAGGCAGCAGTGCATCATTCCTCCTCTTTTCACTGCCTCCATAAGCCTGGTCAGCAAGGACACCAATATAAGGACACCCACACCTGTGAAACAGATGACGCTGGGCCTGTGCTTTTACCATGCTCACTTTGGTAGGAACGCTAGGAAGTGTCGACTGTCTTGTAGCTTCAACAGTGCCTGTGCATCGAGACATCAGGGGCCTGTGAACACAGTGGGTTCCAGCTGCCAGGGGTGTCTACTCTTCATCATGGACACCCTTTCAGGCCGACGTTTCCTGTGTGACATGTGTGCTCAAGTGAGGGTGTTGTCAGCATCATCTACTGATGAGAAGGCAAAATGACAAAACCTCACCGGAGGCAGCCAACAGTAGCAAGATCCAGACTTATGGGACATGGCAGGTGATGCTCTGCTTCGGTGGGCGGCATTAGACATGAGAGTTCAGCCTGGCTAATGTGGCCAGACCTCTGCTCGGTGCAGATTTCCTCTGTGTCCAAGGACTGTTAGTCTGTCTTAAAAAATGCTGGCTTGTAAACGTCAAGGACTTTGGGTCACTACACTGCTGCCCCAGTAAGTTCCCCACAATGACTCTGTTAAGCACATGCACCACCAAATGTGAGTTTATTTAACTGTTGGGCAAATTCCCAAACCTCACCGAGCCCACATTCTCCACTGCGGTCATAAAACAAAGGGTCGAGCACCATATTTCCACAGCTGGCTAGCAATCTGTGTCTGCATTCAGAAAAGCTGGCAACCGTGAAGTCTGAATTTGCTAATGTGGAAAGACTTTACACTGTACACCAGTCAAATAACCCCTGGGCTTCACCCCTCCATGTGGTCCCTAAGTCCAATAGTGGTTGCCACCCACATGGCGATTACCAACACCTTAACGAGGCCACCACCCCCTGATTGCTACCTGGTCTCACACGTACAAAACTTCTTGGCACAGTTAGCCAGAAAGTTAATTTTTCCGAAGTAAATCTGGTTAGGGGCTACTATCAGGTGCCTGTGTGCCCGGAAGACATGCTCAAAACAGCTGTGAGAACCCTGTTTGGCTTTTTTGAGTTCCTGCACTGAAAAATGCAGCATAGACTTTCCAATGGCTGAAGATTTTGTATTAAAAAACTTAGAATGGATTACGTGGATGACATACTTGTCCCCAGTGTATCCAAATCTGAACAAATATCCCATCTCTGCCAACATGGGTTGATTATTAACCCGGCTAAATGCCAGTTTGGGCTGTCAACCATTGACTTTCTTGGCAAGGTTCATCAGAGGGGCAAAGCCCTTTCCATCAAAAGTATCTGCTATTATGGTTTTCCCAGCACAGCAGACTACTGAAACAGTACAGGAGTTTTTAGGCATGGTGAATTTCTCTCACCGCTTCATTCTGTAAGCTGCTGAACTTATGCTCCCTTTGTATAGTGCACTTAAAGGCAATGTCCCTGATCGAGTGCTTGACCAGTCAGCGGACAGGACCAGGGCTTTTAATGATAATAAACAAGTTCTTTCCAATTCGACCCTACTGGCACACCCGCTCCCAATGCACCCACAGCCATTATTACTGATGCTTCAGACTACGTTGTGGGTGCTGTGCTCAAACAGTTGGCTGGAGACATTCACCTTCTTCAGTCGACAGCTCTGTCTGCCGAATGGAGGTGCAACACGTTTGACCATGAGCTTCTCGGTCTCTAGTTGGCTGTCCGCCATCTTTGTTTCTTTCTAGAGGGTCACCATTTCACAGCATTTGTTTACCGCAGACCCCTTGTGCATGCGATGGCCTTTGGTCTACACCTGGCCTACATATCCAAGTTCACACCTGAAATACAACATGGCAAGTGGAAAAGTAATGCCGTGGCTAATTGCCTCTCACAGCCAGCCACTCAGGCCACACACATGGGGTTGACTATGCCAGCATGGCAGCCGACTGAGCTACTGACCCAGAGAACAGCAGTCACGGGCCTGAGTTTGGCTGAGACTAAGTTCCAGGAAGCTGAGGTTTCGCTCCTGTGTGACGTCTCAGCTAGTTGCCCTGGATCCACTAGTGACCGCAAACTGGAGGCAGACTGTTTTTAACTGCATACGTGGCATCTCCCATCTGGGCTGGACAGCATCACAGAAAGTGGTTGCACTAAAGGTTGTGTGGCCCGTCTTTAGAAAGGATGAGTGTGATTGGACTGCAGCCTGTGTGCAGTGCCAATGGACAAAAGTTAACCATCATGTTCAAGCACCATTGGCACATTTTGAGGTTCCTGACTGAAAGTTTGACCGTGCCAATGTGGACCTTATTGGTTCTCTTGCCCTCCTCCCACAGTTTCACACACCTCCTTACCATGGTGGACCATACCACCAGGTGGTCAGAGGTCGTCCTTCGAGCATCGATGATGGCCGCATACATGGCTCGGGCATTCATCAGCACCTGGGGTGCTTGGCTTGGCATCCCATCTGATATCTCCTCTGACCGCAGTCCCCAGTTCATATCAAATCTCTGTATTGCGATGGCCCAGAATCTCAGCATTAGGCTACATCACACCATGGCGTATCATCTGTAATACCAATAGTCCAAAAGCCTGTGCGGGCAATTTCTCCACTCCTTAAAGGCTGCTCTGAGGGGTTCCCTGACTGATGGGTGTTGGCATGATCATCTCCCATAAGTCTTGCTGGGGCTTAGAACTTCTCCAAAAGTGGACCTGCTGTCATCAGTGGCTGAGCTGGTATTCAGGCAGTCAGTACAAGTGATCTTACAGATGATTTTATTCCTGATGTCAGAACTGCCTGGTCATCCTCTCAACTCCCCTTAGGCCACTTTATGATGACCCGTTCCATGCTTTGAAATGGAGATAAAACTTTTATCGTAAACAAGAGGGGTAAACCTGAACGTATTTCGGTAGATCGCCTCAAACTGGCCCGTCAAGATTTGGAGGATTCCACTACCATCATGACATGACCACGATCATGTCAACACATCTCTGGTTGAGCCAGAGGCCTCTGCTGTTCCTCCACCCATGCCACATCAGACCCAAACCGGGCAGCTTGTTCGAGCTCCAGAGGCTCACAATGCAGGTTTCAGTGAATTCAAGTGGGGGCCTGTGCAGGCTAATATAATTGGAAATGTACATAATTCACAGACATTGACGTTGAGTTGCAGTTCATTTTAAGACGTTGGTCTGACGTGATGACGTAATTATGTGAAGTATTTTCATTCTAAACAACTTCCATATTTCCATTGTGCATTACTCTCAGTACATCTGTTCCCAATTTGCATTCCCAAGTTTCTGCCTAATAGCATCATAATTCTCACACTCCCACTTAAATAGTTGCCCATACTGCTTGCTCCAGTCCCTGTCCACAACTTTCAGGGAGGTGTGGTCACCGTCTCTAAAGTGCTCACCCACCCATCTATCATCAGACCAGGTTCATTACCTAGGACCAGATCCAGTATGGTCCTTTCTCTCGTCAACCTGTGCCAGGGATACTTTACCGACACACCTAACAAATTCTGACCCATCTAAACCTTTTGCACTAAGGAGGTGCCAATCAACACTGGGGAAGTTAAAGTCATCCGAGACAACAACCCTGTTATTTTTGCACTTTTCTAAAATCTGCCTCCCAGTGTGTGCCCCCCAGTGTCTTTGTTGTTATTGGTGGGACTATGCAATACTTCCAATAGAGTGAATGCTCCTTTCCTGTTTCTGTCTTCCAAATGCCCTGACTCAGTGGACAATCCCCCCATGATGTCCTGCCTTCTGCAGCTGTGATACTGTCTCTGATTAGCAATGCCACTCCCCTGCCTCTTTTACCTCCCTCCTTGCCTGTTTTGAAACATCTAAGCCCTGGAACATACAACAAATATTCCTGTCCTTATGACAACCAAGTTGCTATAATAGCCAAATCATCCCAGCTCCCTGTACTAATCCATGCTCTAAGCTCATCAGCTTTGTTCCTGATACTTCTTGCATTAAAAAAAACATTTCAACCCATCGAAATGACTATATTTATTCCCTATTCACTGCCTATCCTTCCTCACAGCCTCTCTACATACTGTATCCACCTTTATACCAACTGCTCCATCGTCTGACCTATCACTCAGGCTCCCAACCTCCAGCCAAGCTAGGATACATGCTCCTTAACAGCTCTAGCAAACCTGTCCACAAAGTTCAAGTGTAACCCGTTCCCTTTGTACGGGTCATACCTTCTCTAGAAGGGATCCCAATGATACACAAATCTGAAACCTTGCCCCCTACACCAGTTCTTCAGCCACATGTTCACTTGCCATAGTATTTCATTCTCACCCACCCTAGAACATGCAGCAATATAGAGTCTGCTCCCATTCAGCCACAGCCAGGCAGTTGTGCATTCAGAATAGGCAATATGATATCAGGACCTGAGTGAACCCTCAACTAACGCCTGCCTACCTACCTATCTATCTATCTATCTATCTATCTATTTATGATACAGCATGGTACTGGCCCTTCCAGCCCAGTGAGCCTGGCCATCCAATCACACCCTCATGACCAATAACCTAATAACTCATGTCTTTGTATTGTGGGAGGAAAGTCATGAGGAGAAGATCCAAACTCCTTGCAGAGAGCGGCAAAATTGAACCGCTGTAATCATGTTAATTCACTAACTACTGCAGTACTATGCCGGCTCATTGTCAGGAAACTCAGTGAGCTGTTTACCAGGTTGTTATTCTTTGCCACCAAGCACTCTCAGCTTCAAGTCGCAAAGGCCTGCCATTCCTCAGTAATTTATGGGCGTCTGTCTGAGTACATGGGTCTACTTGCTCCCATACCCACCTCCCAGCCCTAACCCCTTACCTTGAAACAACCTCCTGAATTCATGGTTCTCATCAAGCTGATAATTAATATCCACACACTATGCAAAATAAACAAAATAATGACATCAAAATGCCTGGAAAAACTTTTAACAATTTTATTGCAAAATATTTTAGTACTTCTGAAATTTAGGTTTTGTTGGTAAGACAAGCATATACCGTCTATCCTCAATTATCCTTGAGAATGTGGTGGTAAGCTATCTTCTTAAGCCATTGCAATTCTTCACGTGAAGATAGTCCATCAGTTCTATCGAGTAGGGAGTTCCAAAGTCTTGACCCATCAATGATGAAGGAATATTGTTACATTTCCAACTCCAGCAAAGAAGCTTTCAGGTGGCGGTGTGTCATGTGACAAGACTCTTGTCCTTCTTTCTGGCAAGTCTAAGGTGAGTACAGTATCTGCAGTGCACCTTTTACTTAATGCACTTGTGCCATGCTAGAGTAGGCAATGACTGTTCTGGATGGTTGATAGGGTACCAACTAAGTGTAGTGTTTTGTCCTGGGTGGTGTGAAGGCTTGGGTATTGTCTGACTATGCTAGCCCATGACGATGAAGATTATTCCACCACAACCCTCACCTATGACTTGAAGATGATGGAAAGACTCTGGAACATCAGGAAGTGAATCACTTGCCACTGGAGAGCCAGCAGCTGACCTGCTCTTGGAGTTACTAAATTGTGTTTATGTAGCTGTCCAGATGCACTTTGGTCACAAGTGATCCTCCCCCCTCCCAGGGTCTCAATGGTGGAGAACCAGATGATGGTAATACTATACATACGAAGGTAATGGTTACATCTCTCTGTTGGAGACAGTCTTAAGCAGGTAGTTGTGTGACATTGATGTTACTTACCACTTATCTGCTCATGAGTGAATGTTGTCCAGGACTTGTTTCATGCAGGGACAGATTGCCTCATTTGCTAATTAGTTGTGAATAACATTGAACTTTGTGAATCAGCAGCAGACATTCTCAACTCTGACCTGACAATAGGAGGATGAATCTCGATGGAACAGCTGAAGATGGCTGGGCCTAGGACACTGTCCTGACAAACTCCCACAGCAATGTCCTGGGGGTCGGACATCAGCTCTCTGATAATAACAATCAATTCCCTTTGTTTGACATATGACTCCAACGCTCGACTGTCCACTGAGATATATTTTAATGGGTCTTCTTGTTGTTTCACTCAAATGCTGACACACATCTGGAATTTGCCTCTTTGCTCCAGGTTTGGACCAATGTTGTGTTGAGATGCAACCAAGTAGTTCCTGTAAAATTCAAACTAGGCGTCAGTGTTTATTTGAGAATAAGTTCAGCTCAAAGTATCTGTTGGCAACATCTTCCATTAAATTTCTGATGATTGAGCGTAGATCGATTGGGTTATAGGTAGCCAGACTGGACTTGTCATTTGTATTCAAGACGTAACCATTGAATTTTCAACATTGTTATAAAAGGTGTATAACTGCACAGAAATAACATAAATTGACACAGAACCACAAAAAAGACTACAGAAGTGAGAAAACTGGAGCAACACACAAAGTGCTTGAGGACCCTCTTGACCTGAAATTTTGACTGTCCATTACCCTCCATACATGCTGCCTGTACTGTTGTGTTCCTCCAGCATTTTGTGTGTGTTGCTTCGAATGGACCCAGACATGTTCCGGAGCTCAAAATTGATTATCCACCTTTTAACTCACAGTATCATTAGTTTGTGAGCAGAAGCAGTAACATTACTGGTATGAATGAAAATTATGCTTAGCCCTTGGCTTTCCAGTCCCTATTTTTAATGAGATTTATTCCCATTTCCAACATAAACTGTATTAATCTGGACTGAACTTGCTACAGAAATTAGCTTAGGGTGAATGTAATTTGAAAGCTATTGTTTTTATTATGCTGTTCATTTGGTCTGTCGATTGGCTCATGTTTAAGCACAAAACTGACTCTGGGGTCACGTAAATCAGCTCCAAATGTACTGCAGAGAAGTCACAAGAATGCTTTTGCATTAATCTAAGAAACATTTCAACATAAACATAGCTCCCAAACAGAGCCTAATATCCTACTCTTTCATAGCATTTCCCCATTTTCCCAAAGGTCCTTTCATTTGTTTACTCAATTATAATCACCAAAGGCAGATCATTCAGATTTCATTGAAACTTGCGATGAAGTGCTTTGCGTTAACAACCAACACACGTAGGGATGTGGTGAGGGCAGCCCACAAGTGTTGTTACATATCCCAGTGGCAACATAGTGTGCCTCCTGTTGGCAGCACACGCAAATAACAGCAATAAGCCAACATCAAAACAAACCCCTTACCTCCCTCTCACCCACAGAAGTATTCTCGTATAAAATGAGAGTAACTGAGCTGAGCAAACCACTTTCTCATTCAATTAGTTTTGTTTAGTTATTAAAGACTTAATCTACCATCCAATATGACATTTTAAATTTGGTTATATTACTGGTTATATATCGCAGAAGCTGCAGACCACCTGAGTGGTGCAGAATTTCCTTTAAGTATGATCGTTCTCTTAGCTTCTAAGTGTTACTTCAGCCAACCACCTCTCGTGCATTGTAGTTGACAAATTTAGTTATGATGTCAGTAACAGGAAAAGCCGTCACCAGTCAGCCTAAGTTTGCCCAACCCAGTGATGGAACCCAACGAGAGGAATCTTTGTGTAGCTAAACCCTAGGCACATAAGCAAATGTGGCTACACTTCATATTGTGACAATGAGATATGTGCATGTTGAAACAGCTAGGAGTGGCCACGTAAAAACAGTTAAACTCTTCTGAATTTTTTTGAGCTTTTAATACATCTTTCTCTGTACAAACAAAACTTCCTTCTAAAATCATGACTCATAAAATTAGGAAATAGCAAATAGAAATAGAAGCTGTCAGTTCCAATTTAAAAATTTCCATTTGTTAATATGTTAATAGTTTGCCCAGGGATTTTTTTTATCTGATGCTAAATGTACTGAGTAGTTTCCAATTTTGATTGTAAATTGGAAGGAAAGGCTGACAATGGGTTATGAACACCTGACCTGTGGATGCCCCTCCACATGAATGAGTTACCATTGTATTAAATTCAAAAGTCTTATGTATGTACGCTCGTCCTATACACAAACATCTCTCTCTCTCTCCCTCTCCTCCCCCCTACCTCCCTCCCCCCTCCTCTCTCTCCTCCCCCCACACTTCTGGTAATTAACTTACCAGTTTTCTCTGTTTTAGATGCCATTCATTACAACATTGTGGAAGTAGGGTTACCATGAGTGTATTGTATAATTAACAGATAATATCGAAATGTGGATGCGTGTAGAAAATCCACCTTCCTGAGCTATTTGACAGCCTAATGCGGCTTGCAGGTTTTTTGGAGAACATCTGTCATTTCTGAGGGTGCTGCGGCTGTTATGCAATGATCCCTTCTGCCTGCAAAAACGAGCGTGTTTGATGGCCAGCTTACTGGGCTTTCGGTGTGTTAGTGAGAAACAATGGCTGGGGAGGGGGACATGTCCCAAGCTAAATAGCTGGAAGAAGCAAGGCAGTCTGACCAGAAAGGTCTATCTTAACCAAGTATTCTACAGGCAAGGGTCTTGTGTCTAACTTTTTGAGGAGCAAAGATTATCAAGCCCATTTCGAACTGTCATAGACTATCACCCAGCAAAGGAAGAGTTTTGGTCTCTAAGTTAAACCATACTTATTCGCATCCAACACTGTGGGGAAACAGTGGCCTTGTATTATATACATGCTGTTCTCTGCTCAACTTCTTCACAGAGAAATATTTATTAAAGAAACAGCTGAGAGAACAACCAGCTTCTCTGGCTGGACTCATGGGAGACGATCATGCCAACAGACGTGGCATCATCTCTGGTTCACTCATATCTTGGATATATCATACCTTTTGCTCACCATCTCTGGGCAACTTAACAGTATTGTGTGAGCAGCTTTACCACATGGATTAGAATGGTTTGAGAAGAAAAATTACCTCCATCTGAGTCTTCCCAAACCAGAAGGTCTGGATAAACCAAGAAATCCACAATCTACTGAGGGCTAGATTGGTGGCTTTCAGTTATGGCAACCAAGAGAAGTATAAGAGGCCCAGGTAGGTCCTCCAGAATGCCATTTCACATGTGAAGTGACAATTCCAGACCAAACCTGAATCACAAAAGGATACTTGATAGTTAAGGCAGGGCTTGAATGCTATCACCTCCTACAAAGCAAGCGACATAAGTGACAACAGGTTTTGCTCCCAGATGAGCTCAATGCCTTTTATGCTCGCTCTGACCAACAAAACACAGAGGCACCTTCACAAACTCCCACAGTCCCCAAAGTTCCGATGACTTCGTTCTCTGAGGCTGATATGAGAGTGTCCTTTAGGAATGTGAACCCACGGAAACATCTGGCCTGGACAGTGTATCTGGCCAAGTACTGGAGACTCATGCTAATGAACTGGCTGAAGAGTCAGCTGACATTTTTAACCTGCCACTGTGGCAGTGTGAGGGACCCACCTGCTTCAAGCAGGCTTCAATCATATTGGTGTCTAAGAACATGGTAATCTGCCTCGATGACTATCTTCCAGCAGGACTTACATACATTGTGATGAAACGCTTTGAGAGATTCATCATGAAACAAATCAGCTCCTGCCTGAAGAGTGACTTGGATCCTCTCCAATTTGCCTACTGTCACAACAGGTCAACAGCAGATGCCACTTCATTGGCTCTTCATTCAGCCCTGGAAAGACTGAACAGTGAAGGATTCATACATCAGGATTATTTTCATTGACTACAGCTTTACATTCAACACTATTTTCCCCTCAAAACTATTCAATAAGCTCCAAGCCCCAGGCCTCGATGCCTTCTTGTGCAATTGGATCCTTGATATCCTTCCTTGCAGATCTCAGTCAGTCTGGATTGACTACAGCATCTCCTCCATAATTTCTATCAGCACAAATGCACCACACAGCTGTCTGATTAGCTCCCTGCTCTACTCACTTTAAACTTATAACTGTGAGGTCTACTCCAATGCAGTATTTAAGCTTGCTGATGGCACCAATGTTGTTGGTTGTATCAAAGGTGGTGATGAACCAGCATGTAGGAGGGAGATAGAAAATCTGGCTGAATGGTGCCACAACAACCACCTCTCACTGAATGTCAGCAAGACCGAGGAGCTTATTAATGACTTCAGGAGGAAGAAACAGGAGGTCCATGAGCCTGTCCCCATTAGGAGATCAGAGGTGGTGTGGGTCAATAATTTTCAATTGCTTGGTGTTACCATTTCAGGGGATCTGTCCTGGGATCAGCATGTACTATAAGTGCTATTGCAAAGAACCTTTACTTCCTTAGAAGTTTGTGAAGTTTTGGCATGTCATCTAAAACTTCCCCAGATGCACAGTGGAAAGTATCCTGACTGATTGCATCAAAGCCTGGTATGGAAACACCATTTCCCATGAACAGGAAAGACTACAAAATATAGTGTATACTGCCCAGACCATCGCTGGAAAAGCCTGCCCCACTACTGAGCACATCTACATGGGAGCATTACCACAAGAAAGCAGCACCCAGGCCATGCTCTCCTCTCATTGCCGCCATTGGGAAGGGGGTACAGGAGTCTCACGTCTCACACTACCAGGTTTAGGAACAGATATTGCCTTTCAATCATCAGGCTTCTGAACCATCATGGGTAACTTCACTGACCTCAACATTGAACTGATTCCACTACCTATGGACTCATTTTCAAAGACTCTACAACTCACATTCTCAATGTTATTTATTTATTTGTTTGTTCACTTATTTATTATTATTATTATTATTCGCACTTGCACAGTTTGTCAGTATGTTGTCTTGTGCACATTTGCTGTTTGTCCATCTTTGCTTGTGTGTTGATTCTATTGTCTTCCTTCGACCTACCGTGAGTGCTTGCAGGAAAATGAGTCTCAGGTGACATCTACATACTTCGTTAATAAACTTGCTTTGAACTTTTCAACTTTGAAATCAAGTGCAATCAGTTTTCAGCAATAAGTATAAGCCTGACCAGTGGCATAGACATCTCAGTATTAAAACCAAGGCAGAAATGGATTACCTTATCTTTATCACAAGGTGAACAACAATATGTAATGAAGGGTAGCAGAATTGGGATCCTACCACCAAGAAAATTTACGCAGACAGATACAATTGGCTGCATTTTCTTACTGGGAGCTATTAGAAGTCTGTATCTGCAATGAAGTATCCCTTAATCCTTGTTAACTAACACACAGCAGGAAAACAACAGGTGCAATGATCTGAACCATAGTGCACATATTGGTTGCTTCTTTACATCAGAGGTTAAAGTCTTGCATGAATGCCCCATCATTGAGAAGTGTTGTTTTTGAAGACGAAAGAGCTGATTGTGGACTTCAGGAAGGGTAAGACGAAGGAACACATACCAATCCTCATAGAGGGATGAGAAGTGGAGAGAGCGAGCAGCTTCAAGTTTCTGGGTGTCAAGATCTCTGACGATCTAACCTCGTCCCAACACATTGATATAGTCATAATTAAGGCAAGACAGTGGCTATACTTTATTTGGAGTTTGAAGTGATTTGGCATGTCAAGAAGTACACTCAAAAACTTCTATAGCTGCACAGTGGAGAGTATTCTGACAGGCTGCATCACTGTCTGGTATGGAGGGGCTACCGTACAGGAACGAAAGAAGCTGCAGAAAGTTGTAAATCTGGTCAGCTCCATCTTGGGTACTAGCCTACAAAGGACCCAGGACGTCTTCAGGGAGCAGTGTCTCAAAAAGGCAGTGTCCATTATTTAGGACTTCCAGCACCCAGGGCATGTCCTTTTCTCACTGTTACCATCAGGTAGGAGGTACAGAAGCCTGAAGGCACACACTCAGTGATTCAGGAACAGCTTCTTCCCCTCTGCCATCTGATTCCTAAGTGGATATTGAATCTTTGGACACCATCTCACTTTTTTAAAAATATATAATATTTCTGTTTTTGCACATTAAAAAAATCTATTCAATATATGTAATTGATTTACTTGTTTTTTAATTTTTTTTTCTCTCTGCTAGATTATGTATTCCATTGAATCTCCCGTAGTCTTTTCACCAACAAATTCACCATCGACCTACACAAGGATAGTCTACAGCAGCTAGTTAATTTACAACCTACAACCAGTCACACCCTTCCATTTACCGAGATCCAAACTGCACCCTTGGCCAATTGCTGAGCACCATCCACAAGGATCTTTGACTGGTTTCCCCATTCACTCACTCTCCAGCAGAGGTGTCAATCTGGGCAAAAGTTATTCCAACAAACAATACAAAGTTCCAGCTATAAGGGTAGAAGGGCCTTTCTGACGATTTGGCAACTCTTCGCCTCACCACACCTATCAGGGCCTTAAGCGTTTGCTTATGGTATGAAGCCAATTTGCAACAAATTCAATTATTCAAGCGCATAAAAATTGAAATCTACTTAATTTTTAAAAATCTTGAATTAAAGCAACTTTCCCTTGACTTTTTCTGTCCTACTTTCTGCATCAGGTGATTTTAAAAAATGTCAGGCGTGGAACAGGTGTACAACAGCATTCAGAGTGAAAAATGACTTAATTTACTGATTAGAGCTTTGCTCACCAGTTTGTCACAGATCTCATATAGTCTGAGCAAAACCAGCTCATTTCATAAATACTGCATCACATTCATTGCTGGAGGTAAATAGAATGCCATTTTAACTACGGGGCAGGAAATTCAGTCCCTGGATTTCCGTTGATTTTTTAATGTAAAACAAATAACTTGATATCGAAGTCTCATTTCAAAGCACCTCATTCATTAACTTCCAAATGATGAAAGATTAACTCCCATCGGACAGGATGATTACAAAGAGAAAGGCAAATAGCTATTCTGTGTAATTCCGATTTGTAATTATTGTGCCTTCAATCTTCTGTCTAGGCAGCTTAAGCTTTCCTTCATTGGCTATACCAACTTAGTAGAAAAGCATATCCAGTGCAATATTGCTCAAACACACTCCATGATATCATGGGTTTAGATATACTCTGCACTGCAGGACAGGTATGTTTTATGTTGATGAAATACAGAGAGCAAAGTCCATAGTCCTTGGGTACATTAAGTGGTTGGGTACTCCAACTTGGTTAACATTATATTTACAAAGAGAAGTGAATAGAGTAATTGACTGACCGAGTATTAGTGAATAATTTCCAGTTACAGGTAAATATGAAATTTTGAGAATTGGAGTCAGTGGAACCTACAGTCCAAAGAGTTAGTGCCTGTAATTCGATTACCCAGTGAGAATCAGAGTGTGGAAATGTAACCCAGTGAGACTTAGTGTCTATGAGATACATACCAAGTGACAATGTTGTGGAATTGTATCGCAGTGAGCTTCAGGGCATATGGGACATATTCCTCAGGAAGAATCAACTGGCTTTTTTTGCTTTCTGCTATTATAGTTTCAAGGGATTTCATGGATCTAACATTCTCAGTTTGTTCCCAAATTCAGGCATTTTATGCCAGGTCATAAGGGGAAGGCAATATCCCCAGCAAGGTGCAATAGAACTTTTAGAAAATCCCATTGATAACACCGGTACTGAGGAAGGAGCAGTAAATCCAGGGGAAGGATTAGCAATCTCACGCCAGGGACCTGTTTACAAATTGTAGCTATGAAGAGCAACAGTGGAAACTGAGTGGAGAGAATAGGGTTGGACATTGGGTAAAATCACTGGATAAATATGTTTCATAAGACCATAAGACAAAGGAGCAGAAGTCAGCCATTCAGCCCATCGAGTCTGCTCCGCCATTTCATCATGAGCTGATCCAATCTCCCCTTTCGTCCCATTCCCCCGCCTTCTCACCATAACCTTTGATGCCCTGGCTACTCAGATACCTATCAATCTCTGCCTTAAATACACCCAATGACTTGGCCTCCACTGCTGCCTGTGGCAACAAATTCCATAGGTTCACCACCCTCTGGCTAAAAAATTTTTTTGCATCTCTGTTCTGAATGGGCGCCCTGCAATCCTCAAGTCATGCCCTCTTGTACTAGACTCCCCCACCATGGGAAACAACTTTGCCACATCCACTCTGTCCATGCCTTTCAACTTTTGAAATGTTTCTATGAGGTCTCCCCTCATTCTTCTAAACTCCAAGGATATAGAGGCACGTTATGGGACTGAAACTCAGGTGCCGATTTCCAAAGAGGACATGTTTGAAAATTAGAGAAATGTTAGTTTCACTTATAACATAGCTGATAAAGATGGCCCTCGACTCTCATGTTACATTGAGTCTGCACTCAGTGGATATGATTTTGTACTCTTAAAAGGTTACTATTTTGAAATAAAGTAATGGATATTCACTACATCAGGAAATATCCATAGCGAGGGAAATGGAGTTAACGCTAATTCAACTTTTCTTTTCACGGTTGCTGCCCAGCCGTCTGAGTTTCTACTATTCAGAGACAATAGTTAACATGAACCAAACAAAAGCCTATAACTCATACTGTTCTTATGGCAGTAAAACATTTTAAAAAGGACGAATAAACAGATGATCTGAGGCAAGGCAAACAAAAGCAATGTTACGGACATGATGGTAGAATAGATCCAGATTTGAAAACTGAGGTTAGGGTTAAATAAGTTGTCAAGGTTGTGAACCTACCCTGTATCACATTATATGGCTCAGTGTCAAATTTCAGTTTGATAATGTTCCTGTGAAGTAGCTTAGAATGAAAGTGCTGCCTCAACTCGAACAGCCTTGGAGAGCAGCCAGAAGCGAAAAAGGTCACTGACAAGGGAATGGCTGATAACAAAGGCATAGACTTCTGATTTTGTAGTAGTTAGCTGAAGGAAGTTTCTATTCACCAATTACCAACTGCTCCAATCTGGTTAATGTTAATTTAGAGATCTTATTTTTTTTATTCGTACATATTTCCCTGTGTGACTTTGTGAGTCAGGTACCTGAGTTCCAGAGTCAGAAAGTTACGTTGCAGCTTTCTAAATCTCTGGTTAGGCCACATCTGGAGTTCTGTCTTGATTTCAGGAAGGATATGGAGTTTTTGGAGTGGGTGCATTCGAGGCTTAGCAGGATACCCCCTAGGTTAGAGGTTGGACAAGGTTGTTTTCTCTGGAATGTCGGAGACTGATGGGAGACATGAGGGAAGTATATAAAATTATGAGAGGCATATACAGAGGAAAGAGCAGGGTATTTTTTTCCAGGTTCCAAATGTCTAATACTAGAAGGTAAACATTTAGATTGAGAGGAGGAAATCTCAAAGGAGATGTACAAGGCAGGTTTTTTTTTACCGAGAGAGTGGAGGGTTCCTAGAACAGGCAGCCAGGGGTGGTGATGGAGACTTTTAGATAGGCACATGAATATGCAGAGAATGGACAGGCAAATGGGATCAGTTCAAACAGATCATTAGTTTAATAGCTTGGTATAACATCATGTGTCGATGGGCTTGTCCTTATGCTGTAACTGTTCTGTGGTCTTTATCCTATTTTCTATGTTTTTGGCGATAAAAACATGCTCCAAGAAAATATCATGCACCATTTAAGATTTTGAAATTAAATTACTATAATGCTGAAAGCAACTACAGGATAAAATTTTATTTTAATTTGTCATACAAAATATACTTCAAATGCATTTTTGTTCTCTCAGGTCCAGAACTGTTAACCGAGTCGGTTAAATTCATAACCATAGAGAGTTAAAATAAGGCAGATCTGTCTAGTTGCTATGCTGAATCTAAGTTATCTGAAAAATGCATTCAGGTACACTGTATCCCTTACAAAAAGCCAATTTTTTTTCTCTCTTGTGAATTGTAATAGTCACTCAATTCATGCTTGAAAAAAAATCAGCAATATACAGATCTAGAAAAGGACAATATATACTGTTGCTACAGTATTTCAAATAAAAGGCACAAGATATAGCAAAAATTAATAAAAAAACTAAGGATGATAAAATGCCAGGACTGTGACCCTACATGAACAATTTGCGTTCCCCATTACTCAGCTGTACATTCACTAATTATCAAGGGTGGAGTTTCACTTTTGACCTCCATTAAAATATATATGACTTCAGCATTCCAGAGAATCATTTACAGCTAAGCTTACAATGATTAACAGGACATCATGGCCTCTGCAGTACAGTTCTGTGCTGAAATACTCCTAAAATATTAATAATCTAAACAAGATTTAAGGAAATGTTCGCTTTTCAACTCCAATTCACTAATGAGAGGGTGGAATGTACCACTTTCCCTGTGTATTTACATAGTAACTTTCAACAGCATTTAAATAACAGGGGGCAATTTCTAGACCATAAGCCTACTCATAGATGGTTTCAAAAAATCAGGTGGGTTTCTTTATGAGTGTCCATCTGACCAGTGTCAATTTTCCAAAGTTACCCAGTGGATACAGATTCACTGAAAGTGCCCACGTGAGAGCAAAGAAAAATATTAAAGATGTTTTATTTTTACATATTATACACAAACAGACTCCTTAAATAAGCAGGTTTAGTTGTAAATAACCAACTTGTGCTGAAAATGTGAGACTTGAACTCACCTGGTTACATAATTGAGCAATTCTTCTCATTTATTTTCTAGGTCCTGAAGTGACTTTGAAGTAAGCTCTGCAAGTTTAAACTGGAATTAATTTATTCATGGGCACCGCAAGCATAGCCTGTTCCCATGGAACAACTTAATCTTCTTTATGGTTACCCAGGTAAGGAAAGTGCATTCCGTGACGCTTCACGGCTAATGGATTTTTATTTATTGTTATAGGAGAGAGAATGCAGCAGGTGTGACATAAATAACCAGATGTTATGTTGATGCTGTGATTGGAGTGTGTAAAACCATCACACCTTTACACTGGCTAGACCCATGGGTTAGTACCCTCATCCCAAACTCTAAATCCAAGGAGACATGAGGAAGACTGCAGATGCTGGGATGAGGCAGCAAGCAAAAAGTGCTGGAGGAACTCAGAGAGTCAGGCAGTATCTAAGGAAGGAAATGAATAGTCGTCATTTCTGGCCGAGAACTAACATCAGGGCTTGAAAGAAGGCGACAGAAGCCAAAATGAAAGAGTGGGGAGGGGGAGGGGGAAGGGTAGAAGCATGAGCTGGTGCATGGTAGGTGAATCCAGGTAAGAGGGGTAGGTAGCTGGAGGGAGAGGGGTAAGGAGCAGGAATGATGTGAGAAGCCGGGAGGTGATACGTGGAAGAGTCAAATGGCTGAAAACTGTTGAATAAGAAGAGGACAGCGCACCATGGAATAACGGGAAGGAAAATGAAGAACCACAGGGAAGGTGATGGGCAGGTAGTGAAGATGGGGAGGGGAACGAGAGGGATAATAGGGCCAGAAAGGATACGGGAAAACAAGGAGGAGGGTTTACAGTGTGAAGTGGTTACCAGAAGTTATAGAAATCAATGTTGAGACTTTCAGGCTGGAGATTACCACGAGGGGATCTGAGCTGTTGTTCCTCTAATTCATATCTACTCTCCGCTCGGCAGTAGACAAGGCTGTGGACAGACATGTAGTATGGGAACGGGAAGGTGGCCGATCACTGGGAGATGGAATGAAGGTGCTTGATAAAGTGATACCCCTATCTGTGTCAGGGCTCACCAATGTAGAGGAAGCTGCATCAGGAACACAGAATTCCAAAAAAAAAATGACTGCGATAGATTCACATGCAAAGTGCTGCTTCACCTGAATGCCAGTGAGGGAGGATGTGCAGGGGTAGGTATAACTTTTGAGATGGGCGCAGGGTTAAGTGCCTGGAGGGGGATCAGTGGGGAGGGACAAGTGGACAAGACAGTCACAGAGTGAGTGATCCCAGCAGAAAGCAGGGATGGGGAGGGAGTGGAAGATATCCCACGGTGGGATCCCACTGGATATGCTGGAAACTGCAGAGAATAGTATATTGGATGCAGTGACTGTGGGGGGAGGTAGTAGGTGAGGACAAGAGGAGCCCAATCCCTGTAATCATGGGATGTATGGAATGAGGGCAGATTTGTGCGAAATAGAGATGGCAGTGAAGGAGAAACCCTGTTCTTGAGAAAAAGAGGGCATGAGAGGTATCCTGGAAAGGAAAGCCTCATCATGAGAATAGATGTGGCAGAGTTAGAAGAACTGAGAGAATGGAATAGCGTTCTTTTAAATGACATCATGGGAAGTGGTGTCGTCAAGGTAACTGTGGGAGTCAGTGGGTTTGTAACAGGTGTTGGTAGAAATGGAGACAGAGAGATCAACAAAGGGGAGGGGGAGGGGTGTCAGAGATGAACCAAGAGAGCTTGTAGGCAAGGTGGAAGGAAGTTGGTGATGAAGTCAATAGAATTGACGCACTCTGCAGTTGTCAATGTAGAATTGGGTAGCATTAGTGGTGTAGGTTTGGAACATGGATCGCTTGATAAAGCCAACAATAAAGCAAGTGTACATGGCTACACCTTTGGTGTGGAGAAAGTGGCAGAACCGGAAAGGAGGTTGTTAAATGTGAGTAACAACTCCTCCAGATGGAGGAGGAAGCTGGTTGAGTCCATTATCAAGAAAGAAGCAGAGAGCACAATGGAAAGTGTATGGGGACTGGACGCCCATAGTGAAAACAAGGCCAGGGAGCTGGGAGTTTTTGAAGTGGTGGAGAGTAAGTGAAGTGCCATAAACATAGGTGGGAAGGAATGAAGGAGAAGCAAGAGAAGCAAAGTGGGGTATGAGGACAAACATTCAGTGTGGCAAGAGCAGGTGGAAACAATGGGCTTACCAGGGCAGTGGATCTTGGGTAGGTGGTAGAAATTGGCAGTGTAGGGTTGGGGAACACTGTGATTGAAAGCCATAGAGCTGAGACCTTTGGAGGTAGTGAGGTCAGTGAAGGTGCTGGAGACAGTGGCCTGATCCTGGGTCAGGGATAAATAAGAGGAGGTGTCTTAGAGCTACTGTCTGGCCTTGGCAAGACAGAAGCCAGCCCACCAGACTAAAACAACTGCACCAGTTGGTTTTGGTGGTGAGGTTGGCATTGGTGTGGAGAGTGCATTCAAAGAGGCTGAGGTTGCAATAGATGAGGGAGTGGTGGTCCAGATGGTTAATGCCACATCAGCATTTAGAGATAAAGAGATCCAGAGTGGGCCGAAGACCAGAGCGAGGTGTCCAAGGTATCCAAGATTAAGGTGGGTCAAGGGGTCATTAGTGGGGAGTTGGGAATCCTTGCTGAAGAAGTAGGCTCAGAGCTCATCACCATGGTGTTACGTCTGTAGCCCCCTCCTTTGTGAGAATTGCAAGATCACTGTTGGGTTGGGTAAAGGGACCCAGGAAAGGGGAAAAGAGACGTGCAGGCTGGTAAGTGATCCAGTTACGGGAATTCGTAACAATGGCGAGCAGAGAACTTGCTGAGGTGTGGGCACAGGGGGTGAATGTAAAGCCCTTGCTGAGGACAGAATGTTCTACCTCAGAGAAATGAATGATGGAGGGGATGGGGGCGGCACAGCAGTAGTTAGTTAAAGCTGCAGTCAGAAGAGAGTAGAGTGTTTGAGGGGTCAGAGGAGGGTGGAGGGCTGGAAGCCTCAGGGGAAAGTAGAGTGTGAGGAAAAGAGAAGCTCAGAGGAGTGAAAGAGGGAAGAGCAGTAGGGGAGGCACGAGGCACCGGGGCGGGTGGGCGGGAGTGATGGTGGAAGAAGCAGAACAGTCAGATGTCTCGGCCTGGAGGCTGCTCGACCAGGATTGTAACTGGGGACGGTGGGACCATGGCTTAGAAGCAGGTGAACTTCCAATCCTTCCTGATTTCACAGGGACATCCAAGGGTAACAGATTTCAACAAATATGCAAGATAACTGGTCGGCCTGGATTTCATGAAATATGATCCAGTCCAGTCCTCATCTTTCAGAAATGCTTGTTCCAACTTTGGTCTAGAATATGAACATAATCTGGTTATCTTTCATCTGCTGCAAAGCATGTCCTTTACACTCCCTCACCATGTCCCCTAGGAACAACTCATGAACTTCCTCACCTCTGAGAATGTCCTTCTCTCCCTTCTATTAACTGACTGGGCCAAATTTCTCCTGTCTGCAGCCCCAAGTTTCAACCTTATTCTATTTTCTCCTATTTCATTTCCATTGCCACCTCTGAGCTCTTTTCGTCCAAGAGAGCTAACTCTCCCTCTCACCTATTACCCGTCAGCTTGTGCTCCTCCCTGTCACCACTCCCTCACCCTTTTATTCTGGCTTACACCATCCACCTTTCTATTGTCAATCAACTGCACAGGGCTCTCTCTGGCTATCCATCCCATAGGCTGATGATGGTTCCTTTCAGTCAGTTAGTGGGAACCCCACTCCTCAGAAAGGAACAGCGTGTGCGTGAATGGATTTCAGGTGAGTATGGGGTTGCACAGGTCCAGAGCCACCCTCTCGACATCCCCTCCCGGATCCAGTGGCAGGATGGGGTCCCAGACGGCTGGGGGAAGTTCTGTTGCAGTGAATGGCCAGACCAAGCTTCGATGCAAGAGATACCCTTCCCGCGCTTCACGGCACGTGTTTGTTAGATGACCATCGACCCTACGGGAGGGGTCAATCGCCCTTTGACAGCTCTTGTTATTCATCCTGTAGGGTATCTAGCCACCCTCCTCACCGGGCAAGCCTGGTGGGGCAGCCGGTTTAGTCGCTGACCACCCGACCATGCGACAGGTAGTACTGGGTTACATGGTGCCAGTAACACTCAGACAGGTGACCTGACACAGAGCTACACAGCAAGGGAACATGTCCATTAGCCCAACCCATCCATCAGTTATGGACAGAAAATAAGCTACATTGCCATACCCTCACACATCTTCACCATTATATCTAGAATCCCCTCAAGAATCTGTTCTCGACCTTGTCTTTTCTTTCTATCTGCTGTCTCCAAGCAAATTCACTTGAAAATATTAGGTAGCTAGTCTAGCTCCGAAAGCCAAAGACTTTAGGTTGGGTCTGCATCAGACAAAAAGAGAACCAAAACAGGAGAACTAAATTCTGCCCTCATTAATCTCCCTCCATGACACACAGTGTTGGGAAAAATTGCACTGTTGCATGGGGACAAGGTCCACTCTTCACATCAAGGACACTTTCTAGCACATTCTGTAGCAGAATATAATTGAATGTGTGCTCCAGACCACATTGCAGCTCCAGTTCAAACACGAAGTAAGAAACTGATGTAAGATATGTGACTGCCCTTAGCATCAGGAGCAAGATTAGCATCAAGGGACACTTGTAAGTCTGAAGTCAAAAGGAAAGTACTCACAGAGCTATAGTCATACATAGGACAAAGGAAGATGGGTTTGGTTGTTCGGCAGGACGTCACAGTAGGAATTCCTCAGGGAAGTGTCCGAGAGCCGACTATCGGCAGTTACTTCATCATCCACTTGCTTTTCATTATAATGTCTGAAGTGAGGATGTCTGCTGACAGCACAATGTCCAAATATATTTATAACCAGTCAGCAGATGAAGCAGCCTATGCCTACATGGAGAAAGACCTAAACAATATATACACATTGGCTTAAACGCTCAGTAGCCGCCTTATTTGGTACCTCCTGTACCTAATAAAAAGGCCACTGTGTGTATGTTTATGGTCTTCTGTTACTCAAGGTTTGATGTGTTGTGCATTCAGGGATGCTCTTCTGCACACCGCTGTTGTTTTCCTGACAGCTTGAACCAGTCTGGCCATCCTCCTCTGACCTCTCTCATTAACAAGACATGTTTGACCACAGAACCACTGCTCACTGGGTGCTCTTTTGTTTTTCGCACCGTTCTCTGTAAACTTGGTGAAAATCCCAGAAGATTAGCAATTTCTGAGATACTCAGACCACCCCATCTGGCACCAAGAATCATTCCATGGTCAAAGTCAATCACATTTCTTCTGCACTGTGATATTTGGTCTGAATAACAACTGAACCCTTAACCATGTCTACATGCTTTTATGCTTTGAGTCAGTGATTGGCTGATTAGATATTGGCATTAACAAGCAGGTGTACAGGTGCACCTAATGAAGATGCCACTGAGTGTAAGTGGCAAGTGCTAGGCAACAGTCAACAATAAAGAATGAATAAGTAAACCTGACATTCAATAACACTGTTATCAACATCCCAGAGATCACCATTAACCAGAAACCTGACTAGTCTATCCAGGGCCACATTTAGTGGGGCTGGGGCCCCTGCCAACAGCATTAAATGCTGCTGTACCAAGCAAAAAAAAGGCAAGAACAAGAGCAAAGGTCGTACTGGTCTAAATATCGAAGCTGTGGACCAAAACATTGGTTTAGTACAATACGTAGGCTATAAACTTATAGGCCTTAAGAGGGAGGACAGAAAGTAATGCAGATCCTTAGTTTGAAGGACAGCATCTAAAGCATTCAAAACTGACCTAGTCTCTGTTGGATTAGTAAAGCTATGAAGGAGACAAAGTATGATGTACCCAATCTTAAATCTTTATTTAGCTATTGCTGCACATACTGTAGGTCTTATTTCTCAAACAATGCTGAAGCATTTTTATCTAGGTATTTTTCTCAACCATGTGGTCTGAGAAAGTAAAATGGAAATGAGAGACAAAAAGGCCCAGAGAGATGGCACTATGGCAAACTAGGAAACTTGACAATACCCTAACAATCTTTTTCAAAAATGAGTTCCAGCACATCCTAACTTATTGCTGTGCTGTGTGGCTTGCAGACCACTTATTACTTACTAAGTTTGTAAACAGCCTATTGCCACAAAAACAGGAACAACACAGGCCTAGATATTTACAAAGTCAAATGCTTGCTTTTCAAAATTAAAGCCTAGTTCTTCTGGATTTCTTGGCAGCAAAGTCCTTGATCAGATCACTAAAATCCAGCTCCTGAAATGGACAATCTCCTCCACAAAGTCTAACTCCAGGTCAGCTGAATATTTGATTTGGAGATCAGATGCTCTCTTGTGCAGATCTTGTACAGAGAGAGAAGGGATATTATTTAAGATGCCAAATGTGTTGTTAAAGTCACCATATGATGCAAATCTGCAGTCAATTTCTCCAAGTAATCTATCCATCATGACCAAAAAAACAGTAGCTGAGAATTTTTCTCTGGCTGACAAGCCAACATCAGGTGTTGTGGATTCACCCAGAAAGGCTTTACGTTTTCTTTGTCGTTGGAAGTCTTCTTTGTACACTTGTGAGACTGTTGGAGACATAGCTTTAGCTTGGATCTCAAAAGTATCAAATTGATCACGCAAGCTTGCTATGTATCCCGGTAGTGACCTCACCAAATCCACAGCTTTGCACAGGTCTAGATCTACAGCTTGCAACGCAACACTTGCACTTTCAAAGTGCTGAAGAATGCAATGCCACAATTTGCTCAGAAAAGCTATCTCAAGCTTGTCCATTTTTTGGTACAGTGACCCTGCTTCATTTCTAGTTGCCACATTCTGATTAATGTCATCTGCAATGCTCTTTAACTAATCTCCAGTATTGACGTAATTTCTGCACAATGCCTGTGTGGCTTCAGCATGTGCAGCCCATCTAGTGTTAGAGAGAAAGACTTCAGAGTTTCAATGTGCTAAAGCTGGTTTCGAAGACAGTTACTATCACTGAAGATGCGGCATGCAAAACAAAACACACAGCCAGTGGAAGGCTAATATAGGAGCCACTGCCTTGATATGCACTCACCATTTACCAGGTTGCATTTGAAGTGAAATTTGGAGAAAAAATGTCTCTGCTGTTTGTATACTCATTCCAAAGCTTTGATATCCACATACTTATTCTGGCAGCACTCTGGCCCTTCCTTAGCCCAGTATGCTCGGACTGAATCACCGAACGTTTCCTTTCCCCAGCGAGCAGGATCAGCACTAAGGATCCTCAGTAGCAGTAACGTTAACATTAATGGTGGCTCGACTTGATTGTTTGGAGGCCTCTGTGGTCGGGAATCCCAAAGTCATGCTCTCTGCCTCTTCGACTTCAGCTGCTGATTGTGGCAAGGACGGTGGTCCTGCGCTAGTGCTAGCTGTTGGACAAGTCTCCATTTGTCCACTAGTTTCAGATTGTGACAAGAGCATCATCGAAAACTGGTTTAAAAAATTCAGTCAATTTCAATATCTTTTTTAATGCTTCTTTCTCATGGTCTTCTTTTTCTTGTTTCTTTTTTCTTTTCTGTGCTCCACTCTTGTATTTTTTTGTCCGCCGTGATGATAGCTACCTATTTTGGGCCCCTCTGCAGCTCTGGCCCCTGGGCTGCGGCCCAGCTTAGCCCTGACTAAAGTCCGGCCCCGAGTCTAAGTGTATGCTCACTGCAGCAGGTTAGAGGCCGGGTATCCTGCAGAAAGTGAGTTCTCTCCTCACACCACAATGTCTTTTTGCCAACAGTAGGGCACATGGTGTTAGGAGATGAGTCACTCACTTAAGTATAGTGATCACAAGGCATGTGGTGGCATACACTTCCCTCGCCTGGATGTGTGCAGCGCTAACAACTCTCAAGAAGATTGACACGATCCCAGACAGAGCAGTCTGCCTAATTAACACCCCATAAACACTCAGTTCCTCTGCCATCTAGGTACAGTGGCTGCAGACTGCACCTTTTACACAACACACTGCAGTAATTTACCATGTCTGTTTCAACTTCTTCAGTGAACTTTCCAGGGGACATGTCAGCAGTCACATGGGAACACCACCATCTACAGATTCCCCACTAAGTCGCACACCACCCTGATCTGGAAGCATCTTCTTGGTCCTCCATCGTCTAAATGCAGGAACTCCCTGCGGAACAGCAGTCTGGGACAGCTTCCATCCAAAGGACTGCAGCAGTTAAAGAATGTGTCTCACTGTCATCTTCTCAAAGATAGACAATACATATTGGCTTTAGCAGAGATGGCCAGATCCCAAAAATGAATTTAAAAAATTAACAGAGATCTAAAAAACCTGATGGTTGAAGTGAAAGAGAGAGAAGTGATCAAGGGAATTAAGAATTAACAAGTCAGTAACTCATCTACCTGGAAGTACAGTTGCCAGTAGTGTCACAAAGGAAAATCATAGTTAAGAGAGAAAAAAATGTCGGTGGAGTGTTCTAGCACTAGAAGGGATTACAGAGATGGTGTGTAGTGAAATGCAGGACGAACTTGCTCTTTAAGAGAGGGTAAGTGCAATCTGGTATAAAACATGAGGGTGATATTGCCAAAGAGCTGAAGTTAAAAAGTGAAGAATTTGGTGAGTCGACCAGCAATGCATTGAAGCTTAATGACATTACAGGTTAGTCAGATGGATAAATGGTATAAGAGATCTGGGAATGTGCAGCATTGCTAGAATGCTATGACAGAATAGCTAAAAATAGAAGAAAATCAGGAGCAAGGACAATTTGGCTGTTCCTGGCAAGAATTGCAGACAGTTTAAGAAGGAAGAGTGAGAAAGACACTCAAGTAACCAAAGTTAAGAGTCCACTCGGCTTAAAGCTCAGTCAAAGTCACCTTCAGGCCAATCGATTGTGACTCTTACATCAGGACTTCATTTGCATTTGACTGCAGATCGTTTGACCAGTTAAGAACTGTGTCACCCATTTCCAAGGTGACTGGTCGTCCAGGACAATAAAACCATGTGTGCTCCACTTGAAGAAACGTTACAGGTTTTCTGGTAGATTGTTGTCTACCAAAGCTCCAAAGGGATTATTAGTCCAAAATGAATTACGTAACTGGCCTAGGCGTTCTGTGAACTAGCTGAGGAGATTAGGACAGGGAGGAAACTTCACTTGGTGGATTCCAAAAGAACTGCACATTGCAGGCGTGGAGTCACCACAGAGGTTACTCCAGTGTGGAGTTGAGTTGGAGCCATTTGTTAACCCTTTCATTCCTGGGATAATTTTCATGAGTGGAGTTGTGAAGTTGTCACAAGTACCATCCTATCATCTCAGACAACAATGTAAATCAGTATTCCTGCTTCCCCCCGGTCTTTGCATGAAGTGCCCACCACCACAACAGGTCTGCAATGGGTGCAATCTCACTGGCTTTTCACTCTGGTTTGGAGTACCTGGACAACAGCAAAACAAATGTCAGACTGCCGTTTATTGATCACAGCTCAGCACTCAACACCATCATCCCCTCAGTATTAATTACGAAGCTTCTAAACCTGAACTTCGGTACTTCCCTCTGCACCCAGACCCTTGACTTCCTCATCAGAAGACCACAGTCAGTAGAAATCGATGAAAACTTCTCTTCCTCGCAGCAGCATCTTTCATTAAGGATCATCACCACCTAGGAAATACCCTTCTATTGTTACTATCATCAGCAAAGACATACAGGAGCCTGAAGACCCACACTCAACAATTCAGGAACAGCTTCTTCCCCTCTGTCATCAGACTTCTGAATGATCCATGAATCCATGAATACCACCTCATTATTCCTATTCATTCATTTTGTAATTTATAGTAATTCCATGTCGTTGCACTGTCCTGTTACTGTAAGACAACCAATTTCACATCTTAGACCATAACACCATAAGACCATAGGATATAGAAGCAGAGTTAGGCCATTTGGCCCATTGGGCCTGTTCCACCAGTCCGTAGTGATAATAAACCGGATTCTGATTCCATATTCTGTTGATGTTTTTCTCCTTTTTTACAGTCCTTTCTGGATTGTCAAGCCATATATTGTAGTTAGATGGTCTGCAATTATTTCAACAATCACAAACTTCTCAGTGGGATGTTTGTGGGAGACTCAAGAATATGCAGGTACCTTTGTTTGCTCAGTCCTAGTTTTACCTCAGATGATCAGGCAGGGTAGGTTTGTGGAGGAGTGTTGTCAGTCATATTTGCATTGAGCAGCCATCAGTTCAGAGACAGTTAATCACTAAAACTGCAGGTAGGTGAAACAAGGGACATGGCTGAGCTTTGCAGGATAAAGGTGCTGTGCTAGATATATTGCAGCCTCAATGTGGGCGATATCATATTGTTGTGTGATCAACGCCGTACAGTGAAGCTGTGAAATTCTCTCTGTTTCATAGGCGTTCCTGACTGACTTTTAATACCTTATGGAAAGAAAAAAGAATTCCACATATATATGGCCCTTCATAACCTCAGAACAGTTCTGTGATGTTCTGTGTTCTGTTGTGGAATTCTACAGTATGTTCCATTGTGGTGTTCTGCGTTCTATTGTAGCCATCCATGTTCTATTGTAGTCTTCTTGGTATGTTTTATCTTCGTAGGAGGAAAAAAGTTAGAATTATCTTCGAGTGTGTTAAAAGGTCGGCACAACATTAGTGGTCGAACAGCATGTACTATGTTCTATATTAACATCACTAAGTGCTTAACATCCTCTTGAATATTTTAGTAGAGGGATCACTGATGGAACATATGAAATGCAGCAGCCAGAATAACTGTAAGGGTGCATGCAAAAAGACTTCCGCTGATGGAAACCTCACAGCTTTGCCATCTTAAGTGTGGATATCCATTGACGGGAGTGCAGACACTAAGATCTAGCAGCAGATTGAGGCAGGTACAGTGTGCGGGAGCATACCTGAGGTGGGGATACCAAAGCCATTGGTGCTTTCTGTAAATCCTGATCCTCAGACTGGATTGGGTAAGATCGAGCTCATCATTCCTGCCCCTCCAGCTTTGATCAAAGCAGCATTAATGACATTTATCACTACTCAGCTAACACAAAGTGCTGAATAAGTCAGAGAAAAGCAAGACAAATTCAAATATAAGTTGGAAATCCAAAAGGCTTGCCTTAATTGTGTACTAGGATTCTATATTATATCATATAGTATTTATTCTCTTATATTTATGACATCTGTTCCTTCTGACAGATACCTCAGCAATCCAGAAAGAATCAAGTGGCTAAAATAGTAGTAAATCAAATCAAATAGGCTGTGATAGTAGCTACTTTTCAAGTAAAAACACCAGCTGTGTGTTAAAGTTGAGTTTATTGTCATATGCATAAGTACATGTGATGCACCATCAATAACTCACACTGAGACGTAAGGCGAGATATCGGCTTTTATTGACTGGAAGAAGGAACCAGAAGTGAGTGTCCATCATACTATGTCCTGGAGACTGAGGCCGAGCGTCAGGCCTCAGATCGCCTTTATACAGGGGCCTGTGGGAGGAGCCACAGGAGCAGTCAGCAGGGGGCGTGTCCAGGCAGGCACATAGTTCACCACAACATGTATGTACAAATGCAATGAAAATATGTTTTCAGCAGAATCACAGGTTCATAGCATCATATAAGCAGCATTTACAATAAAAAAAATTAAAAGTAAGTTATAGGAGAAAAGAAGACAATCTGAACAGAAAAAAAGCAAAATCCATTTTAGTGCAAAGTGATCAAAGTTGCTAAACTGTAGTGATTAGAGTTTTGCTGACAGGCTCAGGAACTGAGTGACTGAAGGGAAGTAGATGTTGTTGAACCTGGTGGGGTAGGACTTCAGGCTTCCGTACTTCCTGCTTATTTGTAGCTGCAAGAATATGGCACAGCCTGGATGGTGGAGATGTTTGATGATTTTTGTGTTCTTGAAGCAGTGTCTCTTGTACATGCCACACTGGCAGGGAGGGATGTGCCTTTGATGTACTTGGCCCAGTCTACTATTCACTGCAGCTTCTTGCATTTCTACGCATTCAAGTTGCCACCCCAGACCATGTTGAATTGGTCCAGTCAGGAAGCTTTGAACAATACATCAAAGGAAGTTTGCTACAGTGTTTGGTGACAAGCCAGATCGCCCTAACCTCCTGGGAAAGTAAACACGCTGTGTGCCTTTCTCATGATTGTCATCTAGATCAGCAAAATGGATGATAATGTGGTAAACTGGTTCGGCAAATTTGTGGATAACACCAAGATTGGTCGTGTAGTGGACAGCAAGGAAGACTATCAAAGCTTGTATCTGGACCAGTTGGGAAAATGGGTCAAAAAATGGAATTTAATGCGATAAGTGTGAGGTGTTGCACTTTGGGAGGACAACCCAGCATTGGACTTGCACTGTGAGCGGTAGGGTACTGATGAACAGAGGATATGGCAATACAGATCCATAATTCCTTGAAAGTGGTGACTCAGGAACATTGGGGTTCATAAATCAACATATCGAATATAGGAGTTGGGATGTTATGTTGAAATTGTATAGGACATTGGTGAGACCTAACTTGGAGTATTATGTGCAGTTTTGGTCACCTACCTACATGGAAGATATCAATAAGATTTCAAGAGTGCAGAGAACATTTACAAAGATATTGCCAGGATTTAGGGGCCTGAGATACAGGGAAAGGTTGAATAGGTTAGGACATTACTCCCTACACCATTGAAGTAAAAGGGGAGATTGGATAGAGGTATACAAAATTATGAGTGGTATAGATCGGGTCAATGCATGCAGTCTTTTTCCTCTAAAGTTGAGTGAGATTGGATCTAGAGGCCATGGTTAAGGGTGAAAGGTGAAATGTTTAAGGGGAACATGAGGGCGAATCTGTTCACTCAGAGGGTGCTGAGAGTGCGGATCAAGCCACCAGCAGTTGTGGATGTGGGTTCAAATTCAACACTTAAGGGAAGTTTGGATAGGTACATGGATGGTAGGGGTATGGTCCAGGTGCAGGTCAATTGGACTAAGCACATTAATAATTCAGCTCAGACTTGATAGGCTGAAGGACCTGTTTTTATGCTTTAGTGTTATTTGGCTCTATGATTGCCCAGGACAGGTGATCTGATATACAGTATATGTATCTATATGTATGTGTGTATGTTGATTGCGGTGGAATGGTAGATGTGGTAAGGGGTGGGGAAGGGGGAGGGTGATTGAAAGGCTATCCAACCTATTGTTATTCATTTATAGTCACAGTTCCATTTCTACCACCTCGTACACTCTGCTAATGACACAAAATCAGCTTAATTACAGCAATGAGTCAGCATTAATGAGCAGTTCTGGGCCCACACCTAAGAAAACTTGTGCTGGCATTGGGGAGGGTACACAGGAGGTTCACGAAAATTATCCCAGGAATGAAAGGGTTAACAAATGAGGAGTTCAGAAGAATGAATCCTATTAAATATTGAAAGGTCTGGATAGAATGGATGTGGAGAGTATGTTTCCTATTGTGGGGGAGTGGAGAAACAGAGGGCACAACCTCAGAATTGAGGGACATCCATTTAGGACACAGATGAGGAAAAAATTCTTTAGCCGGGGGTGCTGGATATGTGGAATTCTCTGTATAGTTAAGGCAGAAATTGATAGGTTCTTAATTAAATATGGTGTCAAAGGCAGGAGAAAGGGGTTGAGAGGGATAATCAGTCAGCCATGACAGAATAGCGGAGCAGGGTCAATGGCTTAATTCTGCTCCTAGGTGTTATGATTCACACTTCAAGTTGCCATCTCGAATGCTTTCAGAGCTTCATCAGGAATGCTGCTGAAATAAACTGTCACCACAAATACAGGATGCAATGATACTTTGTTGCCCAGCAACGAAAGGCATCATATCTCATTTGCGCCTGCATCCCTCATGTGTTTGTGTTTCCACATGAACTGACACCATCGACCATGGCATGGGCCTGCGTGCATTAATAAACCCAGCTATAGAAATCATCTATTTATATGGGTTATCTGTTTCAGAGACTACCCTCTCTTTTAAAGATTTGCTAAATATGCCCAATCATTCATTTGGAGAAACAATTCCTTATTTTATTCTTTTAATCTACAAGTACTGCTCCCTCACCAAGTGAACATTCACAAGTGTAAAACTATTCAAAAAGTGTCGACATTTCACAATGAAAGTGTGCACAATTAGATCCCTGAGCAGCTTTGTGAAGACTAACGAGATTGCAGATGTTGGAATCTGGAATAAAGAAAGGAACTCTGATAGAACTCAGTAGGCCAAGCAGCATCTGTTGGGGCAGAGGTGCAAAGTCTGTGTCTCAGGTTGAGACGTTGAACCCTTCTGTCTCCACAGATGCCGCTTGATGCCAAGAGTTCTTCCAGTGTTCTGTTCTTGCTCAGCATGACCTCACCTTTCTGGACCGGTCACTGCACCTCAGGGTCACTCTGTCATTGTCAATACCGGTGACCCACACCTGCCACGACTACTACCTGGACCACCAAGGGTAGCAAGTGTGTGGAAACACCACCACCTCCACACCCCCCTCTCAGTTACACATTTCCTGAATTAGAATTGGTTCACCATTTCTTTATTACTCTGTCCCAGCTGGATTCAAATTCAGATTTAGTTATCATAAGCAGTGAAATTCGTCGTTTGCTGTAACAACCAACACACCTGGGGATACGCTGGGTGCGGCCTGCAAGTGTGGCCACCCAATCCGGTGCCAACATAGCTTGCTCACAATGCTCAGCAGAACAACACAGAACACAACAGGTAACAAAACAACAAAAGCAAAACAAACTCCTTTCCTTCTTCTGACCTTCCATCCTACCCAACTGCAAAGGCCTTCACCATTAATCTAAAAAGAACACCACTGATTCATCTGGAAAGGCTGTTTGGAGTGCTCGGCAGTGGGGAGGGAGACAAAGATGGCACTGAGCTATAAGCAAATGAGGGGTTGCTATTGGGGACTAAAGGGTGGACTAGAACCTTATGGAGGCTAAAGTCCCTTCAAAATTCCACAAGGGGAGAGGGTAGAGCTGATGGTAGGAAGAAATTGTGCTTGATGAAGGGAATGACCTTGGTACTGGAAAAGAAGGGAAAGGATGAAGCTGGAAATGGGATAGGAAAGTTAAGGGTCCTGCCGTTCAAGTGTGAAAAGACACTTCACTTGAGGAAATAAAGGAAGGCCGATTTGTGAAGTGGTATCTTCAAACGTGATGTGCTGAAGGCAGAAACTGATGGAGTGCAATGTTTCACAGAAGATGTCTGGTCACGGTAGATGGGGGTTAGGGAGTTATGGTCACAAGAGACACAAGAGATTCTACAGGTGTTAGATATCTTCAGCAACACATAAAATGCAGGAGGAACTCAGCAGGTAAGGCAGTTTCTGTGGAGGAGAATAAACAGTTGATGTTTCTGGCCAAGAAACAATCCCCTCAGTTTCCCCCAGTGCTTTAGCTTCTCCCCATTTTGGTAGCCTTCTCAACCCTTCTCCTCTCCTTCCCGCCCTCATGACCTACCCATCTCCTCCTTCCAAGTTCCCCACATTCCATTGTCCTCTCCTATCAGATTCCTTCTTCTTCAGCCCTTTACCTCTTCCACCTATTACGTCCTGGCTTCGTACTTTATCTCCCCTCCCCCACCCACCTTCCCCCTCACCTGGTCTCGCCCATCACCTGCCAGCTTGTACTCCTTCCCTTCCTCCCATCTTCCTATTCTGGCTTCTGCCCCCTTGCTTTCCAGTTCTGAGGAAGTGTCCTGGTCTGAGGAGTCAACTGTTTAATTCCCTCTGTAGATGCTGTCTAATCTGCTGAGTCTCTTTAACATTTTGTGTGTGTTGCTAAGGGTTTATAGTCTTCTGCTGCATCAGTGCTGCTGGTCAAGAGCGAAAACTATATTTAGAATTCCCCTTCATGAAGAGCTGTTACATCTAACTTAGAGGGTAGGTGGAGTTCCAACTGCACCGAAATATTACATTTTCAGGTTTCTGGAGTAAGGCTTGAACCAACAACTTTCTGAATAAGAGGTGAGAGTGCCACCAACAGTTCATAATCAAGAGCTGGTATTATTTTCAAGGCAAACACCAAGATGATAATCTCATTAAAGAAATTACTGTGGAAGACAGCAGCCAAAATATTAATAGATTTTCAGGTAGGACACTGTATGCCAAATGGGCTCCGCATTAGTAGAAGAATTTTACAACAGTGATAGGGTAGCTGCCTGCTGAATAAAATAGAGAAATGCACTCAGTAGCCACTTTATTGGGTACCTCCGGTACTTAATAAAGTGGCCAATAAGTGTATATTCAAGCCCTTCTGCTACTGTGGCCCATCCACATCAAGATTTGACACGCTGTGCATTCAGAGATGCTCTTCTGCACGCCACTGTTGTAATGTGTGGTTATTTCAGTTACTGTTGTCTTCCTGTCAGCTTGAACTAGGCTGGTCATTCTCCTCTGACCTCTTTCATTAATCAGGTGTTTATGCTCACAGAACTGTCATTCACCGGACTTTTGTTTTTTTGTTTTTCACACCATTCACTGTAAACTCTAGAGACTGTTTTTCAAGAAAAACCCAGGAAATCAGCAGTTTCTGAGATACTGAAACCACACCAACAATCATTCCACAGTCAAAGTCACTTACATCACATTCCTTCCCCATTCTGTATTGGGTCTGAACAACAACCTCTTGACCATGTCTGCTTGCTTATGTGCATTGAGTTGCCAACACATGATTGGCTGATTAGATATTAGCATTAGCAAGTAGGTGTACCTAGTAAAATGGCCAGTGAGTACACTCAGGAGCTCTTTGTAAAATAAAAACAACGTCAATTATGGAGGGACCAGTGAAAAAGCAGAATGTTTCCAAGATCTGTGGGATCTCATGTGTTTGTTGAATGCAAGAGATTCACAAGTGCACAAATGCTTGGAACTATAATGTG